>NC_140495.1:97334129-98661629 GCF_964271855.1 Acomys minous
TGCCTTTCACCTTTCTCTGTAGCATAGCAACAATGCTTATAGACAGAGCAGACAGAAGCAAGAGTGCGGCCAAATGAACACATTTGTTCTGACGGTCCCTTGGCATGGCATCTCTGTCCCTCGGAGATGCAATACAATGGCAGTTGTGGCCTAGAACAAACAGGAAGCAAAAAACAAAAATGCTGGCTTCCCTTCCACTTATGAGCTTTCAGTTTTTTAAGATGTCATTTCATCGTGGTTCTTTTCTGGTTAGCGAGTTGCAGCTACTTATTATAATAAGCCACCCCCAAGCAGTGATTTATTATTTTCGTTTTACTAAAGCCCATGCCATTTTTATCTTAAAACCTTTTGAAGGTCACCCAGTAGCTGACATTTATTTTGAATTATGATTGGTCAATTGAAATTACAAAAGTGATTATGACGTTGTCACTTTAAACATGTGGCCTTTGGAACCTAAGGATTCCATCTTCTGCATCCGGACACTTGGGTAGCCTTCACCAAGTCAATCAACGTCCTTGAGTTTTAGTGGGGTCCTCTGTACATGGGCGTCAGGACTAGCAACACCCTGTGAGTGAAAAGCTCTGAAGAAAGTCCCTGACTGGAAGTGTCTCCACAGGCTCCCTCATCTCTTTCCTTGAATGACTTCTGGTAGAACTGAAGCAATTAATTTTGAGTTAATTCATAGGAAGTTAACTTTTTTAAACCAAGGCAACAAAGGCAGATTTGTTAATTGTGTTAATGCTTTTTTTTACATATATGATGAGCAAGTATGCATGTATATATATTTCCTAATATTTTTCTAACAATGCTCATTTTTTTAGTGGTTGTAATTTTTTAAAAATGAAATTATTATTTTATATGTATGAATGCTTTGGTTGCATGTATGTCTATGCAGAGGCCAGAAGAGGGCATCAGAGATGGTTGTGAGCTACCGTGTGAGCGCTGGGAACCAACCTTGGTCCTCTGAAAAAACAGCCAGTGCTCTTAATCTCTGAGCCATCTCTCCAGCCCTCAGTGGTTCCAATTTATAATTGGCATTCCTACCAAACTGAGGATTATTCAATCAACGTGTACTTTGTTGTAACCAGTTGTGGTTTGAATGTGAAACGACCCTCATAGGCTCATATGGATACTTGGTTCCTGACAGGCAGACCTGTTCTGGAAGGTTGTAGAGCTTTTGGGAGGCACTGTAGTTTCACTGGGTGAGAGCCTTGAGGTTTATAGTTCTGCTTCAGTTCCTCCCTGCTCTCTGCTCCTGGGCTGCAACAGCAGGTAACCAGTACTGCACTTGCCTGTGCTGAGTCCCTCTCTGCTCACCCCCCCCCCTTCAAACTGTAAGCTGAAACAGCTTTTGGTTAGCTATTTGGTCTTAGCATCAGACATAATACACAAATTCATATGTCGAAGATTAAGATAGTTAACAAAACTCATGTTAGTTGCCAGACCCAAATATGTATGAATCCTTTGGTTGCATGTATGTCTACACAGAGGCCAGAAGAGAGCATCAGATCCCCTGGGACTGAAATGAGAGATGGTTGTGAGCTCTCAAATGGAAGATGTTTTCTCAGGGAATGGAGGAAGGGCACTTAGCCCTGCTTTCTACTCTTCATGATGTGGGTTGGGGTGACCCAAAAAGTAGGGGCCACCAGGCGATAATAGGACGTTCTAGTCTCTTTCCATTACTGTGACAAATACCGTGGCCAGTAGCAACTTTGGGAAGGAAATGATTCATTTCAGCTTATACTTCCAAATCACAGACCATCACCCGAGGGACGTCAAGGCAGGAACTTGATGGCAGGTCCACTTGCTGTTACCACACAGGACATCACCTCTGACCAGGGAGCTCACTTCAGAAACCCCAACGTAAAGCAGGAACTCTGGTGAATGATGACCACTAGCTGGCTTATAGGCCAGCTTATATTCAGCTAGCTGTCAGGACCACCTGCCTATGGATGGTGCTACCTCAATTAACAGTCAAAACACTACCCCACTGACATGCCTCCAGACTCATCTGATCTAGACAAATCCTCAACTGGGCAGGCCCTCCTCTCAGATGACTGTAGTCTGTGTCAAATGGATAGTTAAAGCCAACCAGAGTAGAGAATATAGTGATGAGTCCCTGGTAAGGACTCTGGGTTTCCTCCACTTTGAGGAACATGGCTTAGCAGAGAGGAGGGCCTTGAACCGAAGAATTCCCTGCCCTGTGGAGAGGTAAAGGGTCCCCTGGTTTCGTGGTTGAAAAGGGGATGAGATGTGGTGATTTGAATAGGTTTGGCTCCCCTAGACTCTTGTGTTTGAATGTTTGGCCCATAGGGAGTGGCACTCTTAGGAGGTGTGGCCTTGTTAGAGGAAGTGTGTCACTGTGGAGGCGGGGCTTTGAGGTCTTAAGTGCTCCAACTACCACCAGTATGAAGCAAATCCTCTCCTTCTGGCTACCTTCAGATCAAGATGTAGAACTCTGGCCTCCTCCAGCACCATGTCTACCTGCACACTGCCATGCTTTCCACTCTGATGACAACGGACTAAGCTCCTGAAACTGTAAAGCAGCCCCAATCAAATGTTAGCCTCTATAAGAGTTGCCTTGGCCATGGTGTCTTCTTCACAGCAATGGAAACCCTAAGACATGGGAGGAGCCAAGGTTGTAGCCATGGTTGGAACCAAACCTGCAGCCAAGGTTTCTACAGGTGGTTGTAGAAAAGCTGTCTAGGGGCAATTGTACTGCCTGTGAGTGTTGTTGCAAACAGCACCAACGAGACCTGCTCTGAGCAGTGGTCAGTGCTCATGAGGCAGTGTCTATGAGGTCCAAGCTCGAGGGCTTAGTAATAAAGGAAGGTCATAGGAGACCAGGAGGTTTCAAATTCAAAGAGTCATAGGCACATAGAACATACTTAATTCACTGGGATAGAGGCCACTAAGCAGATAGATGAGGCGGGAGTCTAGGCTCACATGGGCCACACATGCAGACTAACACAAAACTGCATAGGCACAGGTACTCAGATCTGACCTCAAGGCCATATTTTTGAAGAATTGCACAAAAGTAGCATTCTCCCAGGAATATCATTATGAGCAGTTTCTATCTCTGTGTACTTGGGTTGCCTAGATGTCTGGTGTCAGCCGTTTTCCCAGATGCCCAGTGGTAGCCGTCATTACACATACCAGCTCCGTCATGGCTAAAACCAGCCTTGCCCTTATGGACTTCCATTCTCAACATCTTTCTTCACAAAACCCCCACACACTTGACTGATGTCTCCAACATCACAACATTTCTTGAACGAACAAAGTGTCTTGTTGATATGAGAGTGTCCAAAAGTCTCCTGATTCATCAGCACAATAAAACGTAAAAAGTTAATGAACTCTCCATGTTAGGGAAAAACAACAGCATAACAACCAAACAAGCAACCAAACAACCACCAACAACAAAAAACAAAGGGCAGTTGTTGTTGAGTGGAGGGGTCCTGAGAGGCTGGTGGAGTGTTCCCATCTGGCCTGTCACTGTGTTGTTACAGGTAGGAAGAAAAGCACCAGATTGCAGAGCCTTGTAGAGGCAGGTGTAGGGGAAGTGTGGGCATCTTGTGTCTCTTGTTGCTGTCCACAGGGACTCTGGCTTCATAATCCCAAAGGTCAGGTCTGGCATCTGTAACCCCCCCCTCCCTGAGGAACCTAGAGACCGTTTCCAAGAGATCTGTCTCCATGCGGTCCTGTCTTCTACTGCACATGCCCACACAGGTCTTCCTAGATGCGTTCTGTAAGTCACTCCCTCACTCCAGAGTCTCTGATGACACCCTAGGGCCACCAGATAAGACAATAGCAGCCTACTAGCTGCCATTGCTGTAAGCTGCCCCTCTTTCAGAATTGTGTGTGTCCTGTGTCGGGAGCCTCTTTTCTTCCGTAATGTTGTGGCCCCCATACCTGTCCTCTGCTGCTCCCTCTTCTTGCCTTTCTTTTCCCTCTAGAGAGTGAAGAAGAACCCAGGCCTGTCTGCCTTGCCAGCATCGGGTGTCCTACATGCCCCACCAACATTCACTGGTGAGGACAAGGGGTGGGCTCTAAAAGTTCTTATTTTGATTAGATTTTGAATCAGTTTTAGGCTTATTACAGCAATAAACCCACAACTGCTCCCCACCTTGGAAAGTGGAGTTATGAACCGGATGACTAATTCCCACAGAAATCCTAAGTGGCTTCCTTCCTTTCCTGGCTTCCTGAGATTTTGAGTAAATACATCCCCGGTATTAGAAGCGTGCTCAGCCCGTGCTGCCCACTGCCCCGTAATTCCAGCAGATCACAGAGCACTGAATGTGTATTTTTAAGTCCTCTCATGGATTCTGGATTCTTCCTTTCCCTCAGCTGCGGAGGACGCAGGACTTAATGCGCCTCTCTGCCTGTCTCTCTCCCCGATTTTTTAAGGATAAGCACTGGGAAGGAGCTGGCAGGAATGGATTTCTACACGAGTCGAAGGCGTGTTATTAAAAGTTAATGTATTTCCCCTCGCTAGGTTTGGGACTAATGTAGCAATAAATTGAAGATGGCTCAGGTGGTCTACATAATGAGAAACCAGCCAATATGGGGCTAGAGGACTTGTGGGTTTTCTCAGGGGAAGGACGGGAACTCAGTAAGGCTTGAAGTCAGTTTTTAACGTAGGAACCCAGGAGAAGTGGGAATGTTGTCTTCTGGGTGAAGCCACCTCAAGCTAAAGCTCTCTGCTCGCGGTCTCTTCTCGTTGCTGCTTCCTGGCTTGGGGGCCAGCACCCTCATGTGAAAGCTGAAATTTCTGGGTGCCTAGGGAGCCTAGAGAGAAAGCAAAGAAAGAGTTCCTGCAGCATCAAGGGGGGATGGTTAGGATGCCAGCCCATCTTTTGCTGACCTGATTACATTCCTTATCTGCTCTGTCTCAGGACCTTCCCCTGGCATCAATAGTGCCTGAATCACAGGTTTCAAGAGCATCTAAACAGTTCCTGCTGAATTGGTGAAAATGAATTAAAAGCACTCAGTCTCTTTTTCCCCTTCACCCTTCCATCTATTTCTCCCTCCCACTTTCTTCCCTGCAGGCTTTGGCTTCTAGGGCAAAGGGACACACTGGAAACTTTCTTGTTGTTGTTAAGTGTGAACAATAAATTGATACTGATAACGGTGTGTCGCAGGACAGAAAAGGATGGGATAAAAATTCCATCACAGGAAACTTTGGGTGACTGTCTCCAAGTTCTTCTAATGCTGCCCCCACCCCCCAAAAGATAAAATGGGCTTCCTCCAGCGGTGCCCAGCAAAATGACAAATTGAAAGAGAATTAGCTGTGAACGTGTTTTGAACACACTGGGACCTGGAACAGATCAGGTGAACACCCCCTCCCCCCCGCCCCGCCCCGTGGTTAGTGGACTGCCTGTCTCTCGACAACTTTGGGGGCACTCTGTGTTCTCAGCAGGGCTGGGAGGCTAGGGTCCCACTTCTAGAACGTTTTCAAGTGAGGCTTGGCTGCGTCTGCAGAGGGACAGGTGTCAGGGGTCACACTGCTGCCCCCACTGAACAGCTAGCTAGCTGTTACCTGAGATCCGAAGAGCCCCGGGCTTCAAAGGATGGACTAAGGCAAGCAGGAACTGGGGACCAAAAGGGCTAATTTGGGGCTAGAAAGTCAGGGATGGGGCATAGGTGATTGAGGCGTATGCAGATTAGGCAATTAGTCAAGACACCTTCGTTTGCTAATAGACCTGAGACCAACTAGGAGCCAACTGGGCGGAGAGGCAAAACGGAAATCTGAGGCTTAGCTTCACAAGTTGCCTGTGAGAGTAGGTGGCAGCAGTGTGGGTAAAGCTGTGGGTTCCACAGGCGGGGTGATCCCTTGTCACTCAAAAATCAGTGCAAAAGCTGACTCAGCTGCCAATCATGCTTCTCATTTGTCAGTGCATCCAATGATCGATCGCCCAGAGAGCCTGTGAAAGGGCTGAATCTGTTTTACTTGGTAATCCAAGGTACCGGAGGCTTACACAGCACTGAGAGATGACTACCAGCTCAGGCCTTGGCTGCTCGACAAAATTTTGAGTGGCAAGGACCTACACACTTAGTATAACTAGACTGTGGTGACATTAAACGAATGAGAGATCGTTATATGCCAGAATGATTATGGTACCTCCCCATTCACCCCCCAATTCCTCCCCCCCTGCCAGCTATAGCTGCTGATACTGTGTTCCAGCCTCCAGGCCAGTGTTGCCTCCTTCCCATCTGTGGGGCGGCCCTAAAGGGGGTAGGATTGTCAGCTTTCCAAGGATACAAGCTCTTTAGACTGAGCGGCTGTGGAGCTGTCCCTTTAAGACGGCGTGGGCTCCAGAGGAGACCTTCCCAGGCAGGTACCGAGGGCTGCTGTCACAGTTGTAGTTACCAGGGGTGTGGCTCGTTAGTGTATAGACTTGTAGTGGGTTCAGTGCCAGGGACCAAACCAGGAACGGAGGGTGAAGGGGTGTGAGTTAGTAACTCCGGAGGAAGGCAGCTTAGAAAGGGCAAGGGACAGGAGCCCAGCCATAAACATCACCCTGCCGAGTGTTCCCTAAGGAGAACTGGTAGTCCAAGTACGCACATCGTGTTTTCCGAAGGCCTAGAAAGCTCACATCTTCAAGTTTTATGAGAACATTCCAGCACTTCGAACGATATTAAAAATTTACTGCCTACGCCTTGCTCAGCTCAGTTCCGCTCTTTTAGAAACGGAACTAGATGCCATCTCATGCTTCCTGGGCCTCGTCCTGTCTGGAGCCCTGGTACCCAAGGCTCACCCTCCTTGCCCAGAGCTTGTCCCTGGATCCTGGAGTGGATGCACCTTTGATACGTTGTTTAGATGACCCCGCTTGTGGCAGGGAGACTAGCAAATTCTTTTCAAAGGTCAACTGTGGGGCCAGTCCTTGCTCCCATGTCCCTTCTTGTCTTTATGAAGTTGCCAGTCTGTGGTTGTAGTTGCCACTAGTCACAGCATGACTGGGCAAAGAAATTCACGTTAATAAGATCAGGTGACACAAGTAGGGGAGGTCCGCTGTTTGCCTGCCTGCGCTCTGCTCTCTCTCCTTTTCATTCTCCCTTACAGCCCACAAGCTCCAACACTCCTCCCAGCTCATAGCTCTCTTGATGCTTGTAACTCTTCCATCTGTAAGTACAAAACAGGTGGAGCCTCTGGTGCCCACTGAAACCAGACTTTAAAAAAAAATGTGTGTTATGCTGGGCAGTGGTAGCGCGTGCCTTTAATCCCAACACTCTGGAGGCAGAGGCAGGTAGAATTCTGAGTTCAAGGCCAGCCTGGTCTACGGAACAAGTTTCAAGACAGCCAGGGTTACACAGAGAGACCTTGTCTCAAAAAAACAAAAAACAAAAAACAAAAAAAACCCAACAACAACAACAAATTGTGTGTTGTATGTGTACACCCACATGTGTGTGGCACATGTGAAGGTTAGGGGTCATATCAGGTGTCTTCCTCCATCACTCTCTCTCTATTTTATTTATTTATTTATTTATTTTTTATTGAGGTAGGATCTCATGAGTTTGGCTGTCCTAGCTTCACAAATCCTTCCGTTTTCTTACACAGTGTTCAGTTTTCTCACATGGTAGGAGGTGAAAATCAAAGGGTGGGGCCGACTTCATCATCAAGCCGTCTTATAATGGTTTTAATCCGTGGATAATATAAACATTTCCCAGAGAGCCCATCTTCCCACACTACTGCAGAGGGATTAAGTCCTCAGCGTTTGAATTTGGGGGAGCACCATTCTGATCTGGAAGCTTCCACATAGGCCCCCTAAATACTCCCGAAAGACACCTCCAATACTTCCCTGAGCCAACCTGTTCCGGAAGTAAGAGCCACACTCATTTTGAGTTGAGCTTCAATCAGAAAATCAAAGGCAGGAAGCACCGTGCCCTTACTGGTGACGTCGGAGGGGTCAGAGTCTGGGTCCCGATAGGCCTAACAATGTCATGGCTGCATCGGTGGCATCTGAATGCCTGTCTCCAACACTATGAGAAGACATGCCCTGGCTGTGACAGATGAGGTCACAGCTGTAGCTAGGAACGGGAAGGTGACTCTCCACACTTGTCACCCACCTGGATTCAGGTTGCTGTCCTGCAGCACGAGTTATTACTTTAATAACCAGATGGACACTGAGATGGTAATGAGAATATTGAGTTGTTTCTAAATGAAAAGCCATGATGTAATACATTTCCCCTTGAGGACATTAATTTGAAAATCAAGTCCTAGTTAATTTAAATGGAGTTAAGTACAAGGGGCAAAGAAGAACCAGCAGCAAAGGGTGCTTTTCTATGGGCGTGAGCGCATCTAGATAGCCCATAATTTATTTCCTAGGAAACCAGGGATGCTTGGCAAAGAGATCTGGTGCAAATGAATATTTTCAAGTGATTAGAAAATACACCCAAATAGAAGGAGACGAGAGAATATTTTAAGTAGCAATGTTGATACTAGACAAGATTATTGCAGGGGGGCAGGGGTGCAGATCAGCATTAGGGACCTTTGAAAGTCCCTAGCATCTGCCCTTGCTGATAAACTCTGTCTATCTTTGTGCCTACTCAGTGCTGCTGCTGGGGTAACAGACTCGGTTTTCCTATCAGTCCTCTACTTCAAAAGCCTTAGTGTGTCAGATAGAAATTCTGTGCTACCTGCAGCATCCCCAGCTGCTGCTCCGAGTCTGAGTTTATATTGCATCTTGCATGGCTTCCAGCATCCACAACAATAAGAGGACACGTTTAGGAGGCCAAGAGGTGATGGGAGAGGCACCTTGGCAAGGCTTTGAGCCGTCCTCAGCATCTAGTCACAAACTCCAAACCCAGAAATGAGCTTCAAATTTTTTGAGTCGAATTACAAAACTCTCTTTAAAATATTTTAGTTAAAAGCATTTAGGGTGGATGACTGTGTGTCTACCCACCTGCCCCCCCCCCCCCCACCACCACAGACTATTTACTTCCATCTAAGCTAAACAAGATGAATCTCAATCGCACATGCATTTATCATGAGACAATGCTTTGGTGGGCAGAGGGCCTTGTGGGATACTGAGGGGAAGGCAGCCCTCCGCTAGTCAGCCGTCTCCGTCTGTTTCAGGCTCACCAAAAGCGATATCCTTCTCGATCTCTTCAGAGCCCTAGAGCCCCTGAAGCTTTGTTCCATGCTGTCACCACTGCCTGTGGCTCTCTCGCCTCTTTGGGGCGGGGAGGGGCGGACACAGAATATACAGTTATATTTCCTGCCACTTGGGGTCAGTGTTGTGCTCCTGATTGCGACTGGCTTTTTTTTTTTTTTTTTAACTCTAAAAAAGAAAATTTCACTTTGGGACTGAGTAGAAATACCTGTATAGTTATTAAAAAAAAAAATCAGGAGTTTGAGCCTGCTTCTCTCCCAGCTGGCAGCTGCAAACTCACTTGGTAGCCGACTTGCTGGGCAATCCATTATCACTTCCTTGAACACCTTCTGGACCATTGCTTCCACAAATGCATTGGGACGTGACGAGCACACACAGTTTAGAGTCTACACAGTTGGGACTGCAGCATTGACATAAAGAAGATGGACAGTGTTTATCTCCAGCGATATCGTCTTGTCGTGGCCAGCAAAAAAAAAATCATGGAAACCTTAAATTATAACTGTTTTACATAGAAGAAAAACAAACAAACAAACAAACAAGCAACAACAACAACTGTCCTTGGCTGCACATCAGAGTCTCCTAGGGAGACCGAATAAAATCTTGCCACTTGGGCCTTAGCAGGAAAAGGGATGAGAGTGAGAGCTTCAGGTGTGAGGACTTCTTAAACTTGTATGTTTCAGTTGAAGCCAGCTTGAGAGCCACTGGTGTCAAATACACACTTGAACTCATGAAATCTATAATACAGAACGATTCTAGAAGGAAGGTAGGATAAAATGAGCCATACATCAGAAGATTTGCATTCTAGTTCCTTCTATTCTGGGGATCAATGTGACTTTGGACAAGATACATCACTAGGGCTCCTGCCTCCTTCCCTTTGCTCTAAAGGACAAAGGCCTTGGGATGTAACACTTACTTAACAATGGATATTTATTATTACCTTTACTTCCATGAGCACATATTAAGTTTCATCGTATTTATGGAACTTGAGCACCATCATCTTTAAAAAAATTTTTTTTGCATGTATTTTATTTTACATGTTTGCAAGCATTTTGCCTCTATGTGTGTGTGTATGTGTGTGTGTGCGCGCGCGCGCGTGTGTGCTATGTGTGCTATGTGTGTGGAGGCCAGAAGAGGGCGCTGTATCTCTTGAGACTGGAGTTAGTTATGAACTACCATGTAGGTGCTGGATAGGAAAACTTGAGTCCTTTATAAAAGCAGCCTGTGTTCTTCACCGCTGAGTCATCTCTCCAGTCTGGTATTATTTTCTTGTTTTCTTTCTGGGTTTGACACCTGCTGTTAAGTAGGTACCATGCTAACGTCAAGCCAGACAGTTTGAATAAGATGATGTCCCTCATGGTCTCTGGTACTGAATGTTTGTTCCCCAGTTGGTAATGCTGTTTGAGGAGCCTTGGGAGGCATGGCCTTGTTGGAGGAAGTATGGCACTGAGTTGGTGGGCTTTGAGAGATTAAAGACTCATGCTGTCTTGAGTTTGTGGTCTTTGCTTGAGGTTCAAGATGTGAGCCCCCAGCCCTCTGCTTCTGCCACCATGCTTTCCTTCCACCATCGCAGACTCTGACCCTCTGGAACTATATGGCCAAATAATCTCCTATAAACTGCCCTTGTCATAGTGTGTTATCACAGCGATGGAGAATTAGCTAGCACACCATGGAAGGGTGGAGGGTAGGTCCTCTGTGTAGGCGTGTCGTGAGAGCATGTCTCTCATCTTGCTATTAAATGCATCCCGGGCCCTGGGCATTGTATATAAGATAAACAGAGCGGTCTCTGAAGTGTGGGGAGAAGAAGGTGGCCCTGGAAAGGACTAACCCTTACACATGGCTACACCCTGGACATTATGGCTAACCCATCACAGTAGCACTTCTGAAAATCAAGACCTTGTTCCTGCAAAATGCAGGTGGGGCTGGGGAAGGAACCAGGGTTCACCCTTACATTGCTGAAAAAAAAATGCAAAGAGGGAACCTAGACCTCCTTCTGTCTTGGCTGAGGATAATGAGGCCCCCTTTCCCCACCCATCCTGTGGAGGGCCCGTTGGAGGAGGATTGAACGGCAGCCTGAAAGTTTCCCTCTTCCCCATGTTGAAGAGATGCCACTCCTTGGTGCGTGAATATTTACTCCAAGTACTTGATGCTAATGACGCATGTTGCTGACCCTGGAGCCAGGACCCCTGCACCCTCGTGGTGGTGAAGTGTTAATGAGGCCAGCTGATTCACACACTCACACACCGGAATAAAAGATGAAAGATGGGACCCATGTCTGGAGTCTCCCAACACCTAAAGCGTTGAGAAGCCAATGAGGAATCACTTATGCCGACAAGAGGGGTGACTCCCCAGTGAGACAGGAGATATTGAAGCCCGGGGTATTGTGTCTAGAGTCAGTGGTGCTGGGCTGCACAGGAGGCTTAGCGGTTAAGAGCTCATACTACCTACCTGTAAAGCCTTCGACCCAAAGTTTGTCCTGCCTACAAGAAGTGTAAGGATAAAGACAGAGTAGAGATTGAGGGAATGGCCCACCAATGACTGGCAAAACTTGAGACCCACCCCATGGGAGAGAGCCAACGCCTGACACTATTAATGATATTCTGCTGTGCTTGTAGATGGGAGCCTAGCATAGATGTCTTCTGAGAGGCTTAATCCAGCAGTTGATGCAAACAGATGTAGAGACCCACAGCCAAACAAGAGGCGGAGCTTGGTGAGTGTCACGGAAGAGTGGGAGGACAGATTGAGGGAGCTGGAGGGGTCAAGGATGCAATGAGAAGACCAACAGAGTAAAGTAACCTGGGCCCATGGGGGCTCACAGAGGCTGAACCATCAGTCAAAGAGGGTGCATAAGCTGGACCTAGGACTCTTACACATATGTAGCAGATATGCAGCTTGGTCTTCATGTGGGTTCCCTAACAATTGGAGTAGGGGTTGTCTATGGCTCTGTTGCCTGCTTTTATATCCCTTCTCCCTAGCTAGGATGCCTTGTCAGGTCTCAGTGGGAGAGGATGGGCTTAGTCCTGCTGTGAGTTGATGTGCCAGAGTGGGTTGGTACCCAGGGAAGCGGGGTCCCCTTTTCTGTGGAGAAGGGCAAGGAGGAAACGGTGGAAGGGGTCTGAGGGTAGGACTGGGAGGAGAGGTGAGAGGGGGCTGCCAGGCTGTAAAGTGATTAAATTTAAAAGAAAAAAAGAGCTTATACTACTATTGCAGGGGACTTGACTTCTGGTCTCAGCACCCACACTGGCTGCCTTATAATTTCATCTAGCTCCATGGGATCTGACAACTTCTTCTGGCCTCGATAGGCACCCGCATGCCTACACACACACACACATACACACACACACACAGAGAGAGAGAGAGAGAGAGAGAGAGAGAGAGAGAGAGAGAGAGAGAGAGGTGACAAGAATCAATGATTCTATCATTCAAATAAGAAGATTGAGGCCCCTGGAAGGACCTGTGAAGTAGGTATCTGTTTGTTTGTTTGTTTGTTTGTTTTTGGTTTTTCAAGACAGGGTCTTGTGTAGTCTTGGCTGTCCTGCACTCACTTTGTAGAACAGGTTGGCCTCTAACTCACAGCAATCCACCGGCCTCTGCCTTCTGAGTGTTGGGATTACAGGTATGTACCACTGAGCCCAGCTTCCTTCCTTCCTTCCTTCCTTCCTTCCTTCCTTCCTTTTAGATTTATTTATTATTTGTACAGTATTCTGGCTGCATGTTTGCTTGCATGCCAGAAGAGGACACCAGGTCTCATTATAGATGGTTGTGAGCCACCATGTTGCTGCTGGGAATTGAACTCAGGACCTTTGGAAGAACAGACAGTGCTCTTAACCTCTGAGCCATCTCTCCAGTCCTGAACTAGGTATCTTAAAAGGCTTTAGCATGTATTGATGAATATTGCTGAAAGCAATTTCTTCCCAGTAATTGTGATGCCCTGAGGGGCCTGTAAAAATCCATATCTCTGCCAGTTTTCAAGGTCAGACAGCTGGCTGGCTAGATCTTTGTTTTTGTTTTTGTTTTGTTTTGTTTTTTGAGTGGTTGGGGGTTTATTATAGACTTGTCCCTAGGACCTATACCAAGTGTAGTTTTTGTTTTGCTTGTTTTTGTTTTTTTCAACACAGAGATTCTCTGGGTAGCCCTGGCTGTCCTAGAACTTACTCTGTAGACCAGGCTAGCCGAGAACTCACAGAGGTCCACCTGCCTCTGCCTCCCAAGTACTGGGATCAAAGGTGTGTGCCACCATCGCCTGGCTAGATAAATAGCAGATAATTTTGGAGATAGTTTTAATGTTTTTCTTGATTAGTATTATAAAAGATCTTTCTTTTTTTAAAAAATTTATTATGTGTACAGTGCTCTGCCTCATGTACCCCTGCAGGCCAACAGAGGGCACCAGATCTCATTATAGATGGTTGTGAGCCACCATGTGGTTGCTGGGAATTGAACTCAGGACCTTTGGAAGAGCAGTCAGTGCTTTTAATCTCTGAGCTGTCTCTCCAGCCCAATATCATTGTTTCTTAAACACTGAATGTTTTTAAGAGGGTCTTTGGCTGCTTAGAGTTAAAAACACCATCTGTGTGTCGAACTTATTTCTTGGCAGTTTCACCTTAAAGCAAAACAGGCGGAATCAGGACCCATGGAGCATTTAACTTCATTTGTCTCTGTGGCTGAAGATTTGATGCACCAAGAGGCATACCTCGAATGCCAGCTTTGTGTCCTAGCATCTGATGCAGCTGTTCATGATGAGCCCCTGACTTCAGCCTCCCCTCTGGGTCTCTGTGCTCCTGGACCTCCCCCTCCCTACTCACTTCCGTACTCAGTGTTCAGTGGTTCTCAGTCTTCCTCATGCTGTGACCCTTAATACACAGTTCCTCATGCTGTGGTGGCACCCCAACCATAAACTTCTTTCTTCTTGATATTTCATAACTGTAATTTTGCTACTGTTGTGAATTGCAGTGTAAATCTCTGATATGCCGGATGGGGTGTTAGGCAACCCCTGTGTAAGGGTAGTTTGGCCCCCAAAGGGGTCTTGACCCACAGATGGAGAACAGTTGGCTTAGGGGACCCTGGTGGGTATGTGAGTGATTTCTATGGGGCTAATCTTGGTTATGGGAATCCCAGCATAATAAGCCTGGAAGCACAGGCCCCAAACTACCCCAAGAAAATGTTCAGGGAAGCTGCAGCATGGGCTTTTACACCAACATGTTATTAGTCCACCGAAGCAAGAACAGTGTGAACGGAACACAGCGCCCATCAGCCACCTCTCTTTTTAGGATATGGACAAAGAGAGCGAATTCTTCTACTCAGAGGCTCACAGAACCCTGGAAAGGCTCTGACCTTGGAGACAAAGGAAAATTCTGTCACCATGCCTTAGAAACTCTCCCTTCCTGGTGGGGGTGGGGCAAAGTCATTATTCTCTGTCTTCTCGGAAGTATCTGAGAACGGAAAGCGTTTTACCTTGCCCAACTTGACCTGTAAATCAAGAGAGCAGGGCCACCTTGAAGCTACACTCAGGTAGTTCAATTTCTGAGTTCTCAGCTTCTAGGGGGCAGCAGTGAGCTCCCAAGTCAGAGCTTCTGTGACACCCTCAGGTGGGCCTTGAAGGCAAGCAGGCAACAGGAGGATGTTCATGGTGGGTGTTTAAAGTAGCAGCCGTGGCGTCAGAGATGAGCTGGTAATGAGTGAGGGGGATGTAATGACCCAGGACTTGGTAGGAAATGAGAGAATGTTGAGATGTGAGGATACCGTGGCGATGTGATTATAGAAGACGAGGGTTTTGGATAATAAGCCACATGCATGAACCATAACTCTGTGTAGTAATAGATTGCTTAAGGAAAAGGCCTCCACAGTAGAGAGCTTTGAGGTACAGCATGTGGAGGTGACCTTGGAGTCCTACCTTTTAGGTTACAACAGAAATCCTCAGAGAGTGTGTCTGAAATCCCAAGTCCCCGGGGCCATCCATTTTGACCAATGAGAGGGTAGTACCAGTCACAAACAGTTCTCACTCTCTGTCCACTCTATCCTCAGTGTGAGAAACTATTTCCGGTCACAAGAAGTCATTAGGTCTTGGTAACCTGCTGTCCTTCCTCTGAGTGCCACCAGGTCTCCCCCTCCAGGGGACATGGTCAAATGTGAGGCACCAGAGTACGTGAGAAAGTCATATCCCACTCTCCACTCTACTGTGGAGAATATTCTGACCACTGGCTAGATCTGTGTAGGGGTTTAAAGTTTACGGCCTGTATACCCTATGAGCATATACAGGGGGAGGTAATCCCCCTCAGGAACAGTCATAGGGGAGGGGAATAAGGAGAAAATGGGAGGGAGGGAAAAATGGGAGGATACAAGGGATGGGATAACCATTGAGATGTAACAAGAATAAGTTAATAATAATAAAAAAAAGAAGTCATTAGGTCAATTAACAAATGAGCTTAGGGTAACCTGAATTGTTGGTGAGGTGAGCGCTAGGAGAAGTTAAGGGGTCTGTCTCAGCAAGTCCAGTTTCTAAATAAAAAGCCAACATACTCTTGGCTAATGGGGCCAAGATGTAAATTCCTAGACCAGCAGATGGAGGCTACAAAGACATGGAGCTGAAAGGAAGAGACAGTCACACTGTCCATCACACCCCTCAACTCTAACAGGGCTATGGGGTTCATGTGAAAATAACCATTCTGGTTCATGAAACCATCTTGTATATGTTTCTCTTACTTT
Source organism: Acomys minous (assembly GCF_964271855.1). Lineage (NCBI taxonomy): Eukaryota > Metazoa > Chordata > Mammalia > Rodentia > Muridae > Acomys > Acomys minous. The sequence goes on from NC_140495.1 coordinate 97,349,939, forward strand.
ATGTTCCACAGTCATGAAGATCAATTTCTCCCACCCCCCCCACTCTGCTCTTTCTCTCCTCCCCCTCCCCTTTCCCTTCCCCTTCCCTTCTTTCTTTCTTTCTTTCTTTCTTTCTGTTTTTTTTTCAAGACAGGGTTTCTCTGTGTAGCCTTGGCTGACCTGGACATGCTTTGTAGACCAGGCTGGCCTTGAGCTGGGATTACATATGTGTGCCACCACACTCGGCTTCTTTTTTCTTTCTTCTGTTGTTTTTTGTTTTGTCATTCTACACCGGGTCTCTCTGTGTAGCTCTGGCTTTCTGCGATTCACTCTGTAGACCAGGCTGGCCAGATGAGCTTTTTGTTTGGGATTATGGATGGCTACAGATGGAAGGAATGTTGGAGACCCTTTTAATCCTCCATGACTCAGGGTGACAAAACTTAAAAACACAACCAAGGTAATAGAGTTGGGTGCTAAAGCTGTCAGTGGGGACTGGGAAACCAGGCTTTCAGTTGGAGCTCCCCAGAAAGAGTATTCGAATTTAGTGGGTGTGGTGGTTTAAGTGAAAATGGTCCCCATAGGCTCATAGGGAGTGCCATTATTTGAAAGGATGAGGACATATGTCTTTGTTGGAGTAGGTATGGTCTTGTTGGAGAAGTTGTATCACTGGGAGTGCCTTTGGGGTTTCAAATGCTCAAGCCAGACCCTGTGTTTCTCTTCCTGAGGCCTGATTATAGAACTGGTTGTAGAACTCTCAGCTACCTTGCCAGCACCTGTCTGCCTGCATGTCACCATGCTTTCCACCATGATGACAATAGATTAAACCTCTGAACTTTAAACCAGTTCCAACTAAATGTTTTCCTTTGTAAGAGTTGCCATGGTCATGGTGTCTCTTCACAACAATAAAAATCCCTAACTAAGGCAGTGGGTGCACTGGTTTCATTTTTGCTACCTTGATACAAGCTAGCATCTCTGAGAAGATGGGAACCTCAATTGAGAAGAAAATGGCTCAATCGGATTGGCCTGTGGGCCATCATCCTGATTGATGAGTGATGTGGGAGGGCCCCGCCCACTATGAGTGGTACCATCCCTGGGCAGGTGGTCCTGGAAGATGTAATAGAAGTAGCTGCCTATGAGCTTGAGGAGCAAGGCAGTCACCAGTGCTGCTCCCGGGCCTTGCGTTTGTGCTTTGAGTCCTTACCCTGTCCTCTCTTCATGATGGGCTATAAGCTGTCAGATGAAATAAACCCTTTCCTCCCTATGGCATGTACTGTCACAGGAGTAGAAAGCAAACTAGGAAGCTGGGACTCTGCCGTCCATCAAATACCAATGTCTTCAGAAACAGACCACCATGTGGCGTGTTAGCCATCACGCTTGCTTGCTGAACAAAGCGTGCTTAGCACTGAGGTGTTTGAAGCGCAGCTTAGCCAAGTTGAATCACGTTTTCCAGGGTAGTTCCTAAGATGTGATTGAATAATGCAAAGGGGCTGCTGAAGGACAGTCAGGGGTCTCATTCTGGAAACACTGCAGCTAATTCACCATGGTCGTCATCATTGTGATGTTGTCATAATTCAAAGGTGGGGGATTACACTTCAAAATCCTTTCCAGCCTATGGTGGCACACACATCTAATCTTAGCTCTTGGGAGGCGGAGGCAGGTGGATCTGTTTGAGTTTGAGGCCACTTTGTCTTACATAGCAGAGTTCCAGGCCAATCAAGGCTACATACCCTGTCTCAAGGGGAAAAAAATTATATATACACATACATAATACACACACACACATACATACATACATACGAGTGCAAGGAACAATGTAACTAGTTACATTAACTAGTTATATTAACTAGTTAACACTGTGAATCACACAGATCCATCTGGAAAATACCCTAAAACTGGAAACTTTTAGGGACCTAATTACTGCAGAAACCTATGAGGCCCAGGGCAAAATGAGAGGGTCAACTCTATGATGTGTGTGAGAAATTTTGTGGTCATTATCTCACAGGCCGAAAATGCGAAACGACACAGGTAGCTCTGACACCACTGGGAACAAGTGGCTGGATTTTATTCACTGGCCTTTATCGCTGTGTAAACATGAGTCAGCCCTAAGCTGGTGCCCTGCAGATCACTCTGGAGGGTGGCCTTGGTGGTAAAAGGGCAGGCTGGGAGTCATGGCTTTGCAGAGCCCCTCTGTGAGATGCAATAGGCGTCTCTCAAACAGAACTGCTGAGCATCCCCGGGATCATGCAGGTGATGGGAGCACAGTTCAGAAGGCCTTGTTTGCTTTCTAAAATGGTGGCTTTTGGTTTTTTTGTGTTGTTGCTGTTGGTGGCGGTGGTGGTGTGTAGGCATATATCTTTTTTATTTGGGTCCTTATGTCTCTACCTCCCTTACAAGCTTTACTCTTTCCAATCCCCCCAACACTACACAGGCTAGAAAGGCTAGAGGGGAAAGGTTGGAGACCTCTTTAAGCTACTTCCTGTTGATTAGGCGTGTTGAGTTCCTTGGGGGCAAGTCCAGTCAGGTCATCTCCAACTCTTTGTCTCTTTTCTCTCCACCACTTGACCAACCAGCAGGAAGTAGCAGGAGGAACCACCTTACCTCCCTGAGCCTCTGATCTTTTTAGACCCTCTCTAGAGTCCCCAGAATTAAACTACCTTCAGCTGCCAGAATCACACCCCTGCCAGAGCGCTCGCAAGGCAAATAGTCTGTTGCTGTGGACAGTCTGAAGCAGCCCCATATCCCACACCTGGGATTAACACAAAAACATGTTTACGTAACTGGGTTTTTAATGACACCAAAATTCTCACTACAGTGGTGTGTGTGTGTGTGTGTGTGTGTGTGTGTGTGTGTGTGTTGCTTGGAAGAAAGCATCTCTTCTTAGGTTGCCCCACATGTGTACAGGTGCCTACAGAGGCCAGCAGAGGGAATCTGTTGGAGCTATAGGCAGTTATGTGTGTAAGGGACTGGATGTTGGAGCTGGGTACCAAACTCAAGTCATCTACAAGCTACAGGAAGTGCCTTAACCTCGGAGCCGTCTCTCAGCCCCTAGTTCTGTATTTTATAACCACTTATGATCTGACTCCCTTGTAAAATCCTTTGGTTCCTTCTCTTTTTCAGTCTTTCAGTACACAGACCGATGGGATGCATGCCGATGTGCACTGCTATTAGTGAACGCAGAGCCACTGGGCTGACAGCTCACAACAGATGGGCCATGCCAGCTCTCACATAAACTGGGGCTCACAGCAGACCTGAGGCTGCTTGACAAATATGAAACAAATTATGAACTCACCAGAGTGTGTCAAGATAGGCTAGCTTCGGCTTTAAAATTCGAGTCAGAAAGTCAGCGGTCACCTGGTGTTTAGGAAATCTAATAGGGAAAACGGCTAAGGATATTACTGAATCCTGCGAATAAGTGAAGAAAAGAGGCACACTCATTGCAGAGCAAGCTGTGGCCTCAAGTCCCCGTTTCCAGCCTTGGTTTGGATTTCGGTGACAGCTAATGCCTCCTCAGATTCACTAATGTTGTACAATTAGTGACAGGAAACCCAGCTCTGATTACGGCCACACTTCCTTCCTCTCATGGTCGTGATTGCAGCTCCTCAGATTACGAGCAAAGCCTTGTTAGTCAGCATTGAGAAGGTGACTCACAAAGTCTGCTGGGCAACCTCAACACCCCATTCTGTTCCTTTAGTCTCCCCAGAGAGGACTCGAGACTCGCAGCTGACACACTGGAATATTGGCTATGCGCAGAATCACCTTTAAGCGTTCTGGGAAATGCATTGAATTCTACGAAAACAATCTGATTTATTCTCTCCCATGCACAGTAGTTTAAACGCAGCCAGCATTGCTTTATTATCACCCAGAAGAGATGGCAGACACGAGATATAATATGTGCTCACCTAGCCCTCAAATCGACCCTCCTCCCCACACTATTCCAGAGCCTTTGGGTTGCCATGGAAACCGCATGGCCTCCAGCTGAGATTCCTCCGAGACTTAATTGCATTTGGAATTTCATAAACTCTCTATTAACCTTTGCCTGGCAGGGATGGGTGCGAGGCAAAATGAGTTAGATTAATAGCTTAAAGTGTTGCCTGTACCCTGGTCCCGTGTGCCTAATGCTCTCTTTCAGTCAATTAAGCATGTGCGTAAGTGATCATTAGAGTGTTATTGTTGGCGTGTTTCTTCCTCATTGGGAATGCAGCCAGATGCAAAAACATGCGTCCGAAAGATGTGTCATTTCCAAGGGGGACTTGAAGGGGAAGCTAAGTCTGTCTGTGTTTGTATCTGTCTGTCCGTCTGACTACCTTACACGGTTTTTAACCTGTCAGTGTATTTTTATGTTTAATCTCGACTGTCAACTTGACAGGATTCAAATCACCTAGGAAACAAACCTCCGGACATGCTGGTGAAGGAGTTTCCAGAGAGGTTTTAGTTGAGAAGGGAAGACCAGCCCTTAATTGTGTGGGTACTGATCCCTGTGTCCTCTGCAAGAGCAGTGTCCGCTTTTTAACCACTGAGCCTGGCTTTTTCTTTTTCAGTATTCTTGGTTGTTTTTTTTTAGCCTTTGGCTATTTGGAATTCCTTGTTGCTTTCCCCCTTTTCATCCTTCTTTCTCTGTCTCTCCATTTTCATGTCCCCATCCCACTTCTCATTTCAGCTTCTTAACTCCGCCACCTGATCAGATCACACGCTAGTACGGCTCGAAGCCGATAACAGGAAAAGCTACAGAAACTGCGCAAAAGCCCAGACACTAAACAATCCACCCCTGAATGACCAGTGGGCCATTGAAGAAACCATGGAGGAAATTAAACATCCCGAGACTCAAATGAAAATGAACGCATAACTGACAAGAACTGTTGGGACACAGCTAAGGCAGTTCTCAGCCTGTGTGTCTCAACCCCCTTGGGGGGGGGTCCTATATCAAATATCCTGCATATTATATATTTACATCACAACTCATAACTAGCAAAACTTCAGATAGAAGTAGCAACAAAATAATTTCATGCTTGAGGGGTGGGTCACCACACCATGAGGAACTGTGTCAAGGGCCACAGCGTTAGGAAAGCTGAGAACCTCTGTCTTAGAGGAAGTGTAGTGCTATGGGTGCTGATTTCTAAAGAGCTCAGAGAGATGGCGATGTCTGCTCTTTCATTCTGACTTTATCAATTCACAGCTCCTCTATTTTGGTTCGTCTGGCTCGAGGCTTCTCAGTCATTAACCTTGAGGTTGCCGCGGCTCCAGTGAAGTGTAAGACCCCATCGGGGAGTAGTTTGAAAGCTTACGCTCCCCCAAACTGGAAAACCTAGTAAGAAATGGACTAATTCCTAGACACATATGCCCTAGAAAAATTAAATCAAGAAGACATGAACCACGTAAATGGATCTGTAGTTGGTTGGGGCTGTTAAAAGGAGAATAATTGGCTTTGTGTGTGTGTGTGTGTGTGTGTGTGTGTGGGTGTTCCCACTTGTAAGTCTTCCACGATCCGATGGCTGCCTCACGCCGACACACAGATATTAGCCTATACTTCAAGATGGGACACTCTGTCTCTGTGATGGTTTGAATGAGAAATGTCTCCGTAGTGTTGAGCATTTGAATATTCGGCCTCCGATTGATAGTGCTGTTTTGGAAGTCTAGGAGGTGTGTCCTTGTTGGAGGAAGTATGTCGCTGGAGGTGGGCTTTGAGAGCTAAGAACTCACACCACTTTAAGGTCTGCCTCTCTGCCTTGCGGTTCAAGATGTGAGTCCTCAGCATGTTGCCTGCTGCTTCTCCACTGCAGTGGACTCTTATCCCTCTGGGACCATAAGGCCGAATAAAACCTTTCTTCTAATAAGTTGCCTTGGTCATGGTGTTTTATCACAATAGAAAAGTAGCTATTGTTTTTATCACAATAGGAAAGTAAATAAAGTCATGTCTCCTCCCAACTTTGTCTTCAGTGACAGCACAATTGGGGAGAGATGGGACAGGGCATCCCGTGTTGTAGTGTGGAGTCAGGGGTCCTAACCCACCGAAGCAATGCTCATAACGGCTACTTGCCCTAAGACAATGGTAAGTGGTAAGTCAGCTTGATTACTTGTGCTTTTAATAGAACCTCTAAGTTTGCATTTATATAATGCAATTAGTAACTGGCTCCCAGAATCAAAAGATTTCAGTTACAGCTAAGAATTTGCAACTTTTGCCTGAACCTTTGGGAACTTAAGCTAGATCACAGAGGAAAGATAAACCAGGAAAGGGGAAGCGCATGTGAGGGTTATACCTGACTGACATGCGCGGGTTATACCTGAGTGCAAAGAACTCTCCGTGCATTTGAGCACCTGACCGCTTTGTTCTGCTGTGTAGCTGTCCTGCTGCTGTCTCCCAAGCTGTGTGAGAACTGATTCCCACAGTGAGACAACGTTACACGTAACCACGTTTTGCAGGGTCAAGAGAAACTACTTCAGAACTATAAAAATAAATGCCTCTGAGTTGCATTTTGTTTAGGTGCAGAGTAAAGGCATCTTTGGGCGAAAACCATGGACTTAGAGAATTACGTAGGAGATAGGTAATGAGAAACAAAACAAAACAGTCCTTTCTTAAACTGCTAAAAATCTTAACACATGAGCATCTTTGAGAAATGGCAGTGGTTGCAGACCATCACAAGACAGCAGGCAGCTTAGGTGTCTTAATGGGGTGGTGTCTTTTAGCAGTCAGCCCCTCTCTATTTGGGGGAGTGTTCCAGGACTAACGGCTCTGTTTTGTTGTTGTTGTCTTAAGTGTGGTTTTCTGAGACAGGGTCTCATTGTGTGGCCCTGGCTGGCCTGGACCTTGCTATGTAGAAGAGGCGGGCCTTGACGTCATAAGGATCTGCCTACCCTGGTCTCTGTGGTGCCACCTGGCTTACAGCCCTCTTTTATTGTCCTATAGCTAGGGTAGAGTCTGGAAACCATTACTAATCTTCTTCCTTTTTTATCTTATTGGAGCAACACATAAATGATTGACTCCTTGAATCCCCCCAGCTAACTAAGGAAGCATGTATCAATTCTTAAGCTCCCAAAAGACACAGTGAAACCCAGAAAATGGCCAAAACTCAATGTTTCATCCTGTTCTTGGATCATTTCCTTATGTCTACCTCAAAACTCAAGTGGAAGCCATTATCATTGTCAATTTCTGCTTTTCCAAACATTCTTGACCACTGAGTATATGGAGGGATACACAGTAATATTTTATAAGACGGTACAACATAGCCCAAGCCAATGCTTACTGTATAATTCCATTTATACAAGCTACAGAATAGGCAAAATCAGTCTATGCTGGAAAATAATCAAATAATGATCAAAATAAACAATTTCATAATTTAGTTGTGGAGATAATTATACCAGGATGAATAGTGTTTCCTCAAGTTCATGTCCTTGGAGACATGGTATATAAGTGTACTAGGAGACAAGGCCATCACAGTTGCAGTTGACTAAGAGGCAGTATAGGAGCTGATCATCTTTAATTCCATAGGGCTGGTGTCCTTCCTTATGGAAAATGTTGGGGTGTACTGTGCGAAGGTGTGTCCCTGCATATTCAAATATAATGCTGTACCAGCAGAGTTATGGTCCAGCATGGTCTTATATTTTCTAATTTGTTCCTTCCTCACCTGCCCAAGGTAATCTAGACTGATTGGCTTTACTAAAGAGCTGACAGCGAAGAGCTGAGCAGGAAGGGGAAGGCGAAACTTCCGGGCAGAGAAAGGGATTCTGGGAGAAGAAATCAGGGATGGGACGTGAACAGGTGCAGAGGTAGAGCCGGCCACGTGGCGGGACATAGTGCCAAGATTAGCCGGGATAAGGCTAGAGTTGCTGGGAGTCTGCCCAGCTAAAACGCCTAAGATTTAAAATATTAATAAGCCTCCGTGCCATTATTCATACCACTGGTGGGTCTGAGATAGTTTTGATATAAAAAGGAGAGGAGATGGGGAGCAGAATCCATGAGAAGACTGTACAAGGATGGATGCAGAGGTGGGAGTACAGTACCCCAAACCACGGAACCCTAGAGTTTATTGGATGTGCCACCATGGTAGAGAGATGCCCTGGCTTCAGACTGTGGACCCCAAACTATGAGGAAATGTGTTTTTCTTGCCTTAAGCCTCTATCTATCTGTTGCATTATTATCAAAGCTCCAGGAAACAGATTCAATACTTAGAATAAATCTACCTTTAAGCATCCATAGGTCATGTTCTAGGTTCCTGTTGTCACTCTTATCCCCTGAGGAGTGAGCTAAAACCAGAGACTCCTGAGGACTTTGTCAATGTCACCCTTGTCAGTCTGACTCCATCATCTGACACCATCACTGATGTAGGAAGGGCGTGTGTGGAGGCAGTTTAACAGGTGAGAAAGGGGCTGCCCTTCCCCCACGTGGACAGCCAAATGACTAAATAAGATGTGCAGGGTTTCCATAGATGGTGGCAGGTAGCTAGGCTCTACTTTCTTTTCAGAGGAATCCCCAGCCCCTGGGTCAGAGTCTAAGCAGTTAGAATCTGTCAGAGAGCGAGGGTGGGGTGGGGTGGGAGTTGGGGTGGGAATGGTTGATTTTGGCTGGAGGAGGGTTCATTTTTGGCCTCCGTGGTTTTTTACAGCTTCTGTATGCAGGGTATGAGTCACTTGTCCATCATGGTCTCGTGACATCATGTCCTCCCCCCGCCCCCCCCCCCCGCCCCCGATAAAGTACCACAGACACCAGGACGTTGTGCACATGGCCCTCCAGACTGCCACCAGCAACAGTTTCCACCCCCTCTTAGTGTATGATTCTACATCCCACACATGCCTGTATTCCCAGCACTCTGGGAGGCAGAGGCAGGCGGATCTCTGTGAGTTCGAGGCGAGCCTGGTATACAAAGTGAGCCCAGGACAGCTGATGCTACACGGAGAAACCCTGTCTGGAGGAAAAAAAAAAAACAAACCAAAACAACAACAACAACAACAAATGGAGGCCATCTGAACAAGGCAATGTAAAGACTCAATCCCAGACTCTGTTCGCTGGAGTTGGATAATGGTGACAACACCTGTGGTGCTTGAGCCTCGAAGACTATGGGGTGATGGTGAGGATTCACCTTGACTGTGCTTCTGCGACTGCCACCTTCACTGTTTCCTATGTGAGCCAGTATTTTGTGCTGAAAACCAACCCAACCCAACCCAAACCCAACCCAACCCAAACCAAACCCAACCCAATCCAAACCCAACCCAACCCAAACCCAACTCAAACGCAACCCAACCCAAACCCAATCCAACCCAAACCCAACCCAACCCAAACCCAACCCAAACCCAACCCAACCCAAACCCAATCCAACCCAAACCCAACCCAAACCCAACCCAACCCAAACCCAACCACCCGTTCTCGGCAGCAGAGCATCCCACAACTTCTTTCCTGACTTAATTTTTTTTTTTCCAGTTTGAAAGACAGAATAAGCCTTAGAATAGCCTGCTCACAAAGGACACACTGATCCCATAAAATTTGTCAGGACACAAGTTCAGGGGAAAGTTTTTAAAAAGTGTTAAAATAATTCAAGATTTGGCCAAAGTAATTTCTTGGCCAGGAATCTCTTGGCTGCTTGATTTAAATTCTTTCCTTTTGCGTTTTAATAAGTGACTCTCAAATGCAAAAAGATAGATGATGTTTTCTATGAATTCTGAATTTTTTTTTTAATCTTTAGTGAGGAACCGCAGCCAGTCTCTTACATGACAGAAATTGATGAACCAAAGGGATAAAGATTTGATCAGGTCTCAGAGGCTGAGGAAAAGAAAGAAAAGAAAAGAAAGAAAGAAAGAAAAACCCTTAAAAGGATCTGGATAAAACCCTTCATTTCAAGGAGTAGAGAGGGTGTGATTCTTGCTTGCAAGTACACAGCAGAGCGAGTGCTCAGTGAAGGTCATCAGTTGCATCCCCAACCCTTGTGAATGTGCCTCTTTCTGGTCTCTCTACGAGCCCCTCCACCATTATCTACTCAGAAATGTAGTGCAGGTATTTCATTCCTAGGACTAAGAACTAAAAACAATGAAACAAGCCTACATGTGTGGCACAAGCCGAGTGGAAGGACTCTGCTGAAATCTGAAGGCCAGAAGCCTCTTCCTGGCACCTCCAGTGGCCGTAGGTTTGGATAAGTGACTTATTTACACAGCATGAGAAACCTAAATTAACAGACATACATGATGAGCTCGGAGGAAGTCTCTCTCTGAATAAAGCATGGCACTGTGCTTCGAATGTAAAGCATCCCCCACAGGCTCATGAACGTGAACACTCAGTTGCCAGCAGGTGGCGCTGGTCAGGAAAGGTTGTGGAGCCTTTATGAGTTGGAGACTTGATGGAAGAAGTGGGCCACTCGGAACAGGCCTTTAGGTTTCATCATTTGGCTCCACTTCCTGTCTACTTTCTGTTTCCTGAGTCTGAGCACAATGTGGCCAGTGGCTTTATCTCCCTGCCATCAAGTCTTCCCTCTGTGATGGACATTTTCCTTAAACCATGAGCTGAAGTAAACCTTTCTTCTCTTAAGGTAGTTCTTAGGAATTTAGCAACTAAGTCACATGGTTATGATTCTGGAAGTCAACCTTCCAAAGGCTTGCTGCAATGGGGTGCTATGAGGTGCCCTCACTGGGTGGGTGTTCCTTAGTAGGGTATGTCCCAGAGCCCAGCATTGAACCTAGTTTCTCTGAGGCCACCAGTCACAGCTCTTTCCTCGCCTGTTATCTGGGAAAGACAAACAGTATGTGGTCAGGACACAAACTAGTCATCTTCCTTATGGTCTGGTCTGACATTCAACATAAAAAAAAATCTAGCTGATGCAGGGGAATAGAACACTGGCATGTCCCACAGCCCCCGACTCTCTTTGCATTTCTGTAAGAGAGATTGCCTCTTAAGCATTACTGTATAATGTAACCGTTGATGAATTTCGCTGTTTAGTGTTGAGGCTCACACTGGAACAAGCCAAAAGCAATACTCCTCTTGAGGATCACCTGGGGAAGCTCTCAGCTGGACAGAAACCCAGATCCACTTCCACAAGAGTCAGCAGTTTAACTGTTGTCGGGGGAAGCAGAACCTTCTCCAGGTAGTAGCTGTGTCCCAGTGGCCAATGCTGGTTTCCATATCCTCACTGAAGAAAAGGATGGTGTCTTTTCCTGAGGCCACTGACATTTAACAAAGAAGATAGGTCGTTGCCACGGGGTACCAATGTCCAGTGTTTTTGAAAAGGTTAAAGGCTCATGATGGATTGCTTTCTTGCTAACATGATTAGGTTGCATCAGGAGGGCCATTTGGGTCTTCATAATATTTGCCAGGCTTCATGCAGATCATTTCATGGCGGCCTCAAAGGCCCAACATCCATATCAGACAGGGGCTGCCATTTTATACATTGAGTGATTCTTAATCTAAAAGGGTATTAACATGATTTTATCAAGGAATGACTCAGTGTCCTACAATGTTTTCATTTATGGGCATACATGGCTGGCTCAACAACATGTTCAATGCTAGCAGTCAGCATCCCTTCAGCTCCTCGCTAGACCCGCCCCTAGGCAATCGCTAGCCTGATTTCTCACTTTGTGGCTCTCCCTATTCAGAGTCCTTCGTATAAGTGAATCATGCAACATGGCCCTTTGTGACTAAGCTCTTTTCACTTAGCACAAATAGGTTTCGGGATTTTTTCCATGTCATGGTGCTAGAGTTGTTTTTGAGAGCTGTATACTATCTCAAGGTACAGATGTACCACAATTTGCTTACATATCCTTTATCAATGCCGTGTACCCTTCATGCACAAGTTACTGTGTGGAAAGATGCTTGCTTATACCTAGGTGTGCGGTATCTGAGCCACAGGCATTGTGGATAGCCACAGTGCCATCCTCTGGGCTATTGCCATCCTACTCAGAACAGCTGTGGTGAATCATAAGACCCTCAAATGATGGGGCTTGTTGATGGTCCCTCATAGAGAGAGAGACTGGGGAGTTTCATTAGACTTTCACTTGAGATGGAACAGTTCCTTCTCTTCTGTCTTTGTACTTCCATTCCCTGCTGTGTGTAATTCTGCCCAGCTTTATCTGGTCTCAGGTGGTGCTAAGAGTGTGTAAGAGGTGAAAGGTTAACTGAAGAGGGGACTCCATCTATACAGCTTTGGGAAAGTTGTCATTCATGCTAGATGTGGTGAAAAAATGCTTTTATGTTGATTTATTTTGATTTCTTCCAAGCAACACACACACACACACACACACACACACACACACACACACACACACACACGTCAGTGCCATGGTGCATGTGAGGAGGCTCAGGACAGCTTTTAGTAATGGATTCTCCACCCTCATCTGGTAGGTTCTTGAGTGACTGCCCTTCAGGATTGGCTGTAAGCTCTCTTACCTGCTGAGTCATCTTGCTGGCCCCAAATCTGTGTATAAGAAGGTAATAATCCCAAATTTTCAGCCGCTGGGTTCATGGGCTGGGCTCAGCCGTGAGGCTCAAAGTCAAGACCTTTCTCTCTGTAGGTTTCTTCCCTATTGTTGACTTTGTTTCCAGCAAGCAGAAGGGGACTAAGCATTTTGCTCACTCCATGTTGCCTTACATATGTGGCAGACACTCTGATGGGCACCGGAAGGAGCCCTTTCTTGTTAACGTTTGATTGGTGGGAACTTGCCAAATGGCTGCACATGAGCTGGGGTGGGGGCTGGGGGGGGTGGGGGGGGTGGGGGGGTGGGGGGATGGGGGGTGTCAGCAACAGCTGCAAATAAACCCAAAGGGGACCATTAACTATGGTGGATGGTAAGTCATCCTAACCTCAACAGACTTCTGTAGTGGAATCCTTGGTAATTTTGATAACAACTGATTCTGTCTAGTAACCCTCCAACCCCATTACAGTAATTTCATTTTATTTATGATTATGAAGAAAGATACAGTCAGTCCTTGTCAGTCAACTTCTGTCATTCTCTTGAATGTGCCCTGTCTGTTCTATGCAGGGCCAATGTGACTGCTAGAATTTTTTTTTTCTTCCCTGTAACACTTTGGTTTAATGCTGACTAAGTCTCTGGCTTTGATCTTCGTAGAGACTTTATCACTGATGGCAAGTGAAATAGCAGGCTGAGTTTGTTTCAATTGATTTTGAAAAGATTAAAAGAAAAAAAAAAGAGCTGATAACGGAAGAAATTGGTTTTCTTCCAAAGGAATTGCAGAACTTTAAAAACATTGCAGCTCAACCATAGAGTCTCATTCAAAATAAAACATGGTTTAGTGTTATCTGGAAATACTTTATTTTGTCTTTTTTTTTTCTTAATTCTGATCTTATTTTGTACACTCCTGTTATTGTGTTCAAGATAGTTATAATCAAGATGGCATTCTTTTGAGAATAATTTTGGAGCTTTTAAAGAAGTTTCTGAGATAAGCATTGGTTTAAAATACTTGCTTTCATCTCTGCCACAGGACCCACCTCTCATATCTGAACAACAATGAAATATCCCACACAAGTGCTTGAAACGTTAATGATCCTGTTGCCTGGCATTAAAGAAATAGGAAACATCCCTTCAAACAAAATGAATCTCAATTCCATTTGACCCAACCTTTATTATTTTTCCCTTGGGAAATTAAAGTGAACAATAAATCTTAAAAGATATTAAGAAAATTTGAGTCAACCACAGACACTTAATTGTAATATCCCCTAAGCGATAGACTGGGAGGTTTTATGGTATTAACAAGAGAAATTGATGAAGTTAAGAAAGGAAACAGGGAGGGGCAACCATTTGTTCACTGTGTCCGTTTGATAAATGCTGAACCACCCACCATGTGCTCAACACTTTTCTAACTCTGGGGTCTAGCTGAATGTAGTTAGGGTCCATACGCCTTTGTTTTGGGATGCACCAAGGCTATGCAAAGCTGCCTGCCTTTGCAAGATCAACATCATAATGGACTGTGGCAGTAAGAATCCTCGGTAAATTGCATAGTAATTTGAAATGCAATACAGGTGAAGCGGTTGTCATTAACGTGTGCTAATTCTGCACTGTGACATCTCAGGGGAGACAGGGTGAGATGCTGTGACGTGAGGTGAGATGGCGAGGGTGGCCTTCAGGAGGGATGCTAAAACCTTGGAGGACAAGAATAAGGCAGACACAGATCTGAGAACGGAGAGAAAGGAATTCGCTGCCAAGGACTTGAGGCTGGGTGGATCCCACAGAACAGCAAGGAGGTGGAGCCTGGGGGCAGATGTTATGGCTTGCATTGCAATGCCTCCAAGACTTGTGTTTTGAAAGCTGGTTCCTCCACTGTTTTGTGAGTCTGTGGAATGCTGAAGAGGTGGGGCCTGGCTGGAGGGACTTGGTCACTGTCTTAGTTAGGGTTACTATTGGTGTGATGGAACACCATGACCAAAGCAAACTCGCAGAGGAAAGGATTTACTTGGCTGACACTTCAGATCACTGTTCATCATCAGGACCAGGACTCAAACATGGCAGGGACCTGGAGACAGGATGTTGGCTCCGATTCCTGAACGATTCTACTTTATTAGGGATTTATTAAAGGCATGTACCCCCCTTACAACCTGACTTCCCTAAATAGGAGGGAAAGGAGAATAAGGATGACAAGAATAAAACCTTCTGGGTATCAGTTCCACGGGGCAATTCCCCTGGAGTAATTCTCAGGAGTCCAGCAGATCATCTATGTGACAGAAGAAGCCGTATCTTCCGTGAACCGAACCTGGAGGTCTCCACAAAGCTCACCACCGCTGCCAAATCTTCCAGCTCCCACGCTGTGGGCCAGAACCTCCGATCTCTCTCTCTCTCTAGTTCCCTCCTCCCAATCATTGGTCATTTTTGCACTACAATACCCTGGCTGGAGTTACCTGCCCCTGTCTTTTGTCTGGGGCTGATCCTTCCTCCCTCTCAGTCTATCTTGAATGCTTATCAGTTTGTAGAGACAAAGTCTCAGTGGGGTCAAGCATCCCAAGTCTGTTTTCGCCTTGGGCCCAGACTAAGGCAAGATTACATTCTCTTCACAGCAGGAGCTGATGCAGAGGCTGTGGGAGATTGCTACTTTCTGCCTTGCTCATCATGGCTTGCTCAGCCTGCTCTCTTATAGATCCCAGGACCACCAGCCCAGGGTTGGCAGGATCAATCATTGATTAAGAAAATGTCCTCAAGGCTTGCCTATAACCTGCTCTTATTGAAAACATTTTCTTAACTGAGGCTCCCTCCCCTCAGATGATTTTTTAGCTTGTGTCAAGTTGACCTAAAGTAGCCAACACAGTCACCAAGCCTAGAGTTTTGGAACCTTTAGCCTTGCATTCTTGCTGTAAGCCTCCAGGGATCTTGGAGGAGGGGGTTGTTGTAACACTAAAACAGTAAAAATTCAAGGACACAGATACCTTTGAACCTTTGTCTTAGAACCGAAAGGCTAGAGTTTCCATTACTGAGATGTGGCCCCTGGAGGAGAAGCAGACTTCAGAGGGAATAACATATAAAGAGTTCAGTTTTGAACATGTTAAGTTTCAAATGCCTGTCATGTCCAGGTGGGAATACTGAGCAGGCAGTCATATGTAAGGATCTAATGTCAGAGGGAGCGGTTCCTCTGGAGACAGCACTGAAGGGCCTCCAGGGAAGAACAATCACTTCAGAGCAAGATCCCAGGCTAGAGATGAAGAGGCTTCTATCAGGCACAATTCTCTCTCAGCAGGGGGAGCTCATTGCCCGAAACTTGAGAAAGTATATGGGGAAAGAAAGTGACTTCAACCAGGATAAGCTAATTCTTTGGCTCCTTGCTCCAAGGCAGTAGTTTTGCAGCCTTCCTATTCCTGCAACCCTCGCGTTGTGGTGACTCCCAACCGTATAATTATTTTTGTTGCTACTTCATAACTATGATTTTGCTGCTGTTATACATCGTGATGTAAACATCTGATATGCAGGATATGTGATATGCGACGCCCGTGTAAGGGTCATTTGACCCCAACAGGGTTGTGACCCACAGGTTGAAAGCCATTACTCTTAGGGGAGCCTACCAAATGGGCAGTGAGTAGGTACTTCTTCTCCCATGTGGGTTCTGGGGATTGTCAGGCTTGGCAGCAAGTGCCTTTACCCACTGGGCCATCTCAATGGCTCTCATTTTAGGGCAAGTTTTAAAATGGCGAACAAATCCCACCTCAAGGCAGAGAGCTCCTCCTGAAATTGCTCCTTGACTTTGCTCATGCTAGCATCTGCTTCGGCTTCATGATGAGGATGCTATTAATAATTTGTCGCTACATTAGAAATGTATTGTCCACAAGGTTAGGTTTGATTGATGCGTTCTCTCTCTCTCTCTCTCTCTCTCTCTCTCTCTCTCTCTCTCTCTCTCTCTCTCTGTTAAGAGCCTGCCAGCTGGCTTCCTGCTTGAGCAAAGGAATGTGTGATATAGAAAGCTCTCCATTTAAAATTGACTGCAACCTTCTGGCTTTGAGTTTAAAACAGAGGATGAGAACGGAAATGTGAGAGTGTTTTGAAAACAATCGATAACGGATGACATCATAGTCCAAACAAATCTTAAAAAGGCGTAATCAGAAAAAGAAGTAGAGACAGCCTGGTGGTTTGGGTGAGCACGCCTGCCGTGTTCTCAGGCATCTGAACATGTGGCCCACAGCTGCTGGCATTGTTTAGGAAGGTTGAGGAGGTACAACTTTGCTACGGGGACATTTGTCACTAGTGGAGGATTTAGGGATTAAAATACCTCTGCCAAATGGGCGCTGGCGCACGCCTGTAATCCCAGCACTCAGGAGGCAGAGGCAGGCGGATCACTGTGAGTTCAAGGCTAGCCTGGTCTACAAAGTGAGTCCAGGACAGCCAAGGCTACAACAGTGAAACCCTGTCTCTAAAAACAAAAAACAAAACAAAACAAAACAAATGCCTCTGTCATTGTCCATCACTCTCACTGCTTTGTAACTGTAGCTCAAGATGTGAGCTCTCGGCTCTCTGCTCTGGTTGCCATGCCTCCCCACTGTGATGGACCCTCGTCCCACTGGTGCTGTAAACCTACATCTAAGCCCTCTCTTCTGTAAGTTGCCTTGATCACAGGGTTTCATCATAGCAGCAGAACAGCAACTAATACAGACAGTTTTCTCCATTCAGAGAACTCTTAGCAGGGCCTGTGGTCCTTTCCGGAGACAATGTGGGATGATGCCTAGCTGGTCATCCTTTTTCCTCCAGAGATGAAGAGAAATGGATTGTCTTTCAGTGAATTATCACTCTAACCACCCAGGTATTGTGGAGAAGGAGGGAGGTGGGGGTATTGTGGAGAGGGAGGGAGGTAAGGGGTATTGTGGAGAGGGAGGGAGGTGGGGGTATTGTGCAGAGGGAGGGAGGTGGGGGTATTGTGCAGAGGGAGGGAGGTGGGGGTATTGTGCAGAGGGAGGGAGGTGGGGGTATTGTGGAGAGGGAGGGAGGTAAGGGGTAGTGCAGAGAAGGTACAGGCCAGAGGCACAGGGTGCTGGACACATGGGGATTTCTTTCCAGTTGTTTCCAGTTGTTGGCCTAGAGGCTAGGAAAACTAACGTCAAAGTACATGCAGATGGCATTGTAGTCCTTAGTATAAGTCAGATGAGTTTATCACTTGGACCTAGAGTTACACCCCACACCACAGTAGAAGAGCATGTTGGGGAAAACCTACTTATAAGACAAGGCAGGTAGCAAAGATCAAGAGGCCAGAGTCCCACAGGGCCCTTAAAACGTCCCCTCAGTCACATAAGAACACCAATTAGGTCCCACCTTGTACAATTTCCACTATTCTAGAGACCAAGTCCTTTACACAAGGCTCTCTGGGGACACTTATTCAAACTACAACAATTATCAAACTTACAAACTTGCCTATGTGTCTGTCTGTCTATCTATCTGTCTATCTATCTATCTATCTATCTTAGACAAGATCTCACTCTGTAGCCCAGGCTGCCCTTGAACTCCTAACAATCCTCCTGTCTTTACCTCCATCATAGTGCTGGGATTACAGACAGGAACAACCATGCCCAGCCAACTTGATTTTACAAGAAACTCACTTTTATGAGAATGAACCCAGCCCTGAGATACTAATACTAATCAATTATGAATGGAGGACCTGCTGATCCCGCCTCTCAGCAGTGGGATCAACTTCCAAGAGATGAATTCCTCAGGGCCCTCTCTACTCACACAAGGTACACCATGGGAAAAGCATTTTCTTTTCTTTTCTTTTTTTAATAGTTAATTTATCTATTCACTTTACATCATAAATGTTGCCCCTCCCTCCTCCCAGTCCCATCCTCCCTTCCTCTTTCCCCCTTCCCTCTCCCCTACTCCTCAGAAAAGGAGAGCCCCACCCCTGCTCACCAAGTCTCATCAGGGCTGAGCACACTCTCCTCCCCTGCCCTGCCATGGAGAAGTGATCAAAAAGCAGGTAACCGAGTCCATGTCAGAGAAAGTCCCCACTCCTCTTATTAGAGGACCCTCCTGAAGCCTGAGCTGCCCACTGGCTACATCTGTGTAGGGGCATAGGTCCAGTCCACGCATGGTCCTTGGTTGGCGCTACATCGCTGCAAGTCCGTCTGGGCCCTGGTTAGTTGGTTTTCTTGTGGAGCTCCTGTCTCCCCAAAGTCCTTCTATTCTTCCCTCTATTGAGAAATTTTTTTTTTCATTTCACCTAGAGAAGCTGGAAATTCTAGTACTTACACTTGAAGGGATGGGAATTTTGCAAGTCCGCATTCCTTCTAGCCTCTGTTTTTAATAGAGAGGAGAATGAGTGTTCTGCCAAAGCCCTGCAGATGTAAGCAGATGTTAGCCACTTCATAGTGCTGAAGGTCCAAGATGCTGTGTTTGCTCCAAGCTGCACTTTTCAAACTCCCCAAGGGTTGAGTGTGAAAATGATGGCAGAGAGGCCATGGACTTCACTCTTCTCACTAGTGGGTTCGAGCAGCTGGGTGACTGATCATGCTAGGGACACGCTTTTCTGCATGCTTGGCCAAAGGACGCTCACTAACTTATCCCAGAAACCTCACAAATCTTCCTGACCCCAAATTCCAGAGGCTTTGGCCATCTATAGTGCCTTGTAGCCTTCTGGTTCCTGCCATTAAAATGTCCTGGGGTGAGCATATCCAGAGATTAGATTCTTTTCCTTTAGCTGTTGAAGGCTGGGACCCTCTTCTTACAGCTAAGCTCTTTCAGTGCAATAAAAGAAAGCTGGTGCCTCTGTGGGATGGGGGAGATAAAGTCAGTGCTCATCATGAGGACTCCATGCCTCTTCTTTGTGACTGGATCATAGGCAGCCAGTTTTGAAGTAGATCATCCGGTCACATCACCTTTATTGTGTGCTTGGATATGTGAGCTGAGGGAAGCTCCATGCTTTTCCAGCCACAACCCAGGGAGAATGGAGTTGCTTAAATCATGCTCAACTTAAGAAGGATTCATAATAAGAAAGAAGGAAAGAAAGAGAGAAAGAAAGAAAGAGTTAGGAGAAGATGGAAGAGACATAAAGGAAGAATAGAATGAAGGAAAGGCAGAAAGGAGGAAAAGATACAATGCCATATCTCTTTAGAAATGTTTTAGAGTCTAAGGAAAATTCTATACTCAAAGTCAGTGAGCCTCCTGAGCAGGTGGAGAAGGAGCCTTCAAATATGAGGCTGTACAACAGCAAAGCTGCTGTGGAGAAATGGCTTATGGCTTGGCAACTCATCACGGATTAAATGCAGTTAACATGAATCCAGAAATTCTTCCCAAGAGAGCTAGAAGTCTATATCCATTAAAAAGAAAACATAGGAATGGAAGTTGTGGTAGGCAACATTATTCAAAATAGATAAAAGGAAATTTCCCTTTGCAACAAATGGAAGCCTCCCTACCCCGGAAGAACACAAAACACGTCAGGGAACACTGAAGAGGAAGAGGCAGAGAGAGTGCAAGAGCCAGGGTCAAGGATTCTGCTGTGAGGGTGCGTCTCCTAGGAATATCAGAAGCTACCCTCATAAAGTCTCACCAACATGGCTGCTTAAGCATGAGCTGAACAGGGCGGCAACAATGTGTCCTGTCTGGCAGGAGCAGGGGGGATGGGACAGGAAAGAAAGAGGCGAGATCAAGTAGTGTTCCTATCAAGGTCTGTTTATTGAATCAAAAGCAAAAGCTTATATGGGGTGGAGGCAGGAACTAAGCAGTGGGGGGGAGGGGGGGCGAGAATGCCTCTAGATGATACCATCAGAGGAACATCCTGTGGTTTATCTCGGAACAATTTCTATCTTAACTTAGCTAACTATCTCATCTTATCTTAGCTAACTATCTCTCGGAAAGTCCCGAGCTAACCTGTTAAACAACATCTGCAGAGGCTGAAAGGAGGAAGTTAGCTTTGGAATGGGGCATCAGTATGTTTCCATAGCCAGTAGACTCTTTTAGCTTGAATGACCCCGGGCTGGCTCCAAACAACAACGGACGTGCTAAAGTCAACGGAGAAAGTCCATGAGGCCTCAATCCTCTGCAAAGAACTATAGGCAACTGAATAAACTGACAGAGGAGAGAACACACCACCTCGTCATCTAGTGCCGTAGCTCAACCCTGGAAACATACATACAAGTAACACTATATCGGCTGAGCAGGTTTTAATTTAAGAATATATATGTAAATACATATATGCATGCAATAATAGTGAAAAAGAGGCTGTGAATTTGAAGGAGATTGGCAAGGGACAGATGGGAGGGTTTTGAGGGAAGAAAAGGAAGGGAGAAATATTGTAATTATATTATAATTACAAAAGTAAAATTAAAAAAAGATGCAAATAGTCCTCACATATACCAACAGATGGGTGGATAAACAAAATGTGGTATGCCCATACAATGGACTATCACCAGTGTATAAAAAGGAACAAGATACTGATTCATGCTACAATTTAGAGGAATGTTGGAAATATTATGCTAAGTGAAAGAAACCAGGTGCAAAGGGTCATATACTATATCATCCAATTTGCATAAACTGTATAAAAAACTCAGATGGATAGAGACTGCAGCTGCCTATGGTGAGAAGAAATAGGAAAGCAAGAAAGATGTTCAGTTTCTTTTTCATGTATTAGATTAAAATAGTGATACTTGCCCAACTTTGTGAATACTGTATATTTAAAACCATTGAATTGTATACTTTAAAATGGTCAGTCTTGTGGTATTATGTAAATTATAACTCAATTTTGTTTTTTTTATTTAAAATTATACTTATTTATCTATTCATGGAGGGGGTGAGGTATGCTCGTCATAGTATGTATGGAGAACTGAGGACAGCTAGTGGGACTCTTTTCCTTCTTCTACCATGTGGGATCCAGGCATCTGACTCAGGTCAGCAGGCTTAGAGGCAAGCACCTTTACCCACTTTGCCAGCTTGCTGGCCTTCGTCTCTTACTAATGCTCTATCACCAAAGAAACCGACCACATCATGCCCAGACTTGTGACCTGTACGACTGTGAGGTCATAAAGAGATAACAAGCTATGAAATTGGAAGCAATCTGTTATGTAGTAAATGATTACAAATGTATTTGAATATTAGTTGTTTAATTACAAGTAACTTGATATTACCATAATAATTGCAGTTAAATTGCACCCAGGGGCTCTCTGAGTCAGTTAGAATCACTTACGATGGGACTCTTGGGAGCTGTGCATTACTTACCACAGAAAAGTGTTGTGTGAGTGTTTCCTGGGAAGACCTGAATAAATGCCTACTTAGCCCAGCTGCAGACTCAAGACAGAGTAAAGTCATCATCCACCAAAGTCCAACTTCGTGAACTGATGAGTTTTTGGGATTACTTACAAGAGTATGGTTGAAGGGCTGCTTTACATGAGCAGAGATGACTCCAGGGAGTTGCATCACTGAGAAGCCCACGTAAAACTGGATGCTGAGCCACAACACCTGCGTCCCTGAAGGTCCCTGAACAATTTGCAGAAGGCCAAACTTGTCAATTGTCTCCTCAGCAATTCTTTTTATTTGTGTAACTTAGGGAGGGGCTTTGTGAATCTTCTAAGTTTCATTTTTCCCCCTTTCAGTTTTGTTTTGTTTTTGAGTCTCTTGAGCACCCCTCTTTTAGGAGGGACATGCTTCATTTTGGAAGAAACTGTTGCACAATAGCAACAGCAGCAACAATAACAACAACAACAACAACAACAACAACAACAACAACAACAACAGTAGAAGGTTTCTGTTTAGATAAGTTTTCAGACTTGGAATTGCAAAGATTTTCCTAGGCTACCACTGACCACAGAGAGAATCGGTACTTTTGTGGACTTCTGGTCTACCTCCTCCAGAGGCTGGTACTTATTTATAAGTGGTGGTCTGACTGTTTTGGGGCATCTTTATTGTTGATGGCGTTCTCCTGCAGAGGGGGACCCCCATCCCCCTTTCAGGTTCAGTTGCTGTGGTATTCCTTCCCAGAATTTGTCTTCTTATCCTGTTGGTCCTCAGCATGGCCTGGGGGACCACACGAACATTTCTAAGTGATGACCTGATCCAGTCTTTGTTCTTGTCTCCCATGCTTTTCGTGCCTAGTAGTTTCCTATGGTGCCTTTATATAGTGCTTAATCTGATTGAATTACAACACTTAGGGTATTTGTGAGGCACACCTTTGGTTGAGTCTGTGAAGGCTTTTCCAGAGAGGATGAACTGAACAAGACCCACCCTGAAGGCGAGTGGCACCATCCCATTATTGAATAAAAAGGGTAAAAGAAGAAAGCCAGTCGCATCCTCATATGAGCAAACAGCTTCACACCCCTCCATCCCCCACCATGGACTCTACTACAGTCATGCTTTTCTTACCATGATGTACTCAAACAGCCACAACAAACCTCTCTTTTTATTGGTTGCTTCTTGTCAGGTGTTTGCTCATAGCAACAGAAAAGTAAGCAGTCCACCTTATTGTCTCTCAGTGTAAGTGGTGCAGCAGCAGCAGCAACCCCACTAGCACTAGACATTGAGTGCCAGTTTTTTCAGAATCACCCATGTTCTTCAAGTGCGGAAGCCGAGCGAGCATCACAGTAACATGGCCACAGGCTCTATGAATCATTGATGTCCACTGTTGGTGCTATCTAGGGCAGATTTTTTTTTTCTGGAATAAGTAAGAACACAGTGTTTGTTTCCACTCTAGTTAGCAAATGTTTCATATTTGAGTGCTTATATGTTTTGTGGCCACAGACATAGCTTTTCAGAATTTAGAAACAGAGAAAGAAAGTAGAGGCTTCCAAAAACCCAATTATCTTGCAGGCATTTAATTTTTTTTTTTAAAGTGATGCTCAGGTTAACTTTTACTTACTCTGTAGACATGGATGACCATGGGCCCCTTGGTATCTTCTTTCCCCTCAGTACTGAGATTATAGGAATGTGGCTTCTCAGTCAGTTTATGCTGGGCTAAGTATTGAACCCAGGGCCTTGTGCACGCTGAGCAGGCTCTAGAAAACTCACTCCTGAATGGGCTGGCCAGGTCAATTGTTTCCTCTATTTTTTTTTTAACTTGGCAGGAAATCCTGTATAGCTACTGCATGAAATCTAATGCTTAGAACATGTCTGTAGATGTAGACTAGCTAAATCAAGTTAATTAGCACGCGTGTTAGCCCACCTACTCATTTTGTGATGAGAACATGTAAAAACAGAGTTTTATATTCTTTGACTAAGATCTCCCTTTCTTCCTCTCCTCCTCACGCTCTCCCTCAGCCTCTGCTAACTACGACTCTAGTCTTTTTTCCTTAGCAAGTCAACGTATCTAGAGTCTGTATGTAAGATAATGAAGTATTTGCCTTTCTGCTTCTGTTCAGCTTCTCTTACTTAACACAGTGTCAGCTCCCGGGTTCATCTCTATTGTTACAGCCGATAGGATTTCCAATTTGAAGGCCAAATGCTGTTTCCTGGCATATCACTTTGTGTATGTGCTCCAACCTCCCCATCTCCATCCTTACCTCCCTAACCCACCTCCCCGACCTCTACCCTAGTGCTGGGGATGGAATCTAGGTCCTTGTTCCAGCTAAGCAATCTCTTTATGGTTGAGCCATACCCTACCTAGATCTGCCCTACTTAAATATGGGTGTGTGTATGTGTGTGTGTGTGTGTGTGTGTGTGTGTGTGTGTGTGTATTCATTTATTGATGGACACTTACCATCCAGGTCTACTTTTAAATTTTCTTTCTCACAGTTAGAAATGTCCTTTTTAAAAATTTGAGATCTGTGCTGTCTTAACTTTAAAAAAAAAATGTATGAGCTCTCTCTGTCCTGTGGCTCTAAAGCATAGATGTATCTAATCATTTCCTATTCAGGCATTAAAGCCAATTGCCTGTGGCTGTAGAGGCCTTTTCTTCAGCTAAGTGAAGTGGTTTTGGGTTCAAGGGAGGACACTGAGGTAGACTGGTATTTGAGTAAGGACTATCTATAGAGTTACTAACCTCATGGGCAGACACCAGCATGGTGGGGGTTCTAAGCAGAGTTCAAGCCCCACATGGCCAAGTGGCGGGGGGTCCCCTCATCATGGTATTCACAGGGAGGAGGTGGAAAAGTTTCCTTCATTGGCTAAAATCGGTCATTGTTACAGGTAACAGTTGAAGAATGTCGGGTAGCCTTTCCTGGGGATTCAGGGTGGGGAGTCAAGACTCTGTGACCCTTTAATACAATTCCTCATGTTGTGGTGATCACTCCCCCAACCATAAATTTATTGTATAGCTGCTTCATAATTGCAATTCAGCTACTGTTATGGACCATAATGTAAACATCTGATATGCAGGATATTTGATATGCAACTTCCAAAGGGGTTGTGGCCCACAGGTTGAGAACTGCTGATCTAGGGGAGTGGGTCACTTGACTTCTTTTTTAAAAAGATTTTATTTATTTATTATTATGTATACAGTGCTCTGCTTGCATGTACTCCTGCAAGCCAGAAGAGGGCACCATATCCCATTACAGATGATGAGCCACCATATGTTTGCTGATAATTGAACTCAGGACCGTTGGAAAAGCAGGCGGTGCTCTTAACCACTGAGCCATCTCTCCAGCCCCTCACTTGACTTCTAGGAACCACATTACTGTAGTTTCTGCAGTTGTTGTGGTTTATCCAAAACGCAGGTACTTTCCCCACGGTGTGTTTTTCTACTGTGTGGCCGTAGCTAGTGCTGCTTGTCTCTTTGTTCTTGCATTTGCTGAAAAGAGTGAAACTCACAGGAGGAGGGTGAGGCATGTTTGCCTTGTGTCTTGCTGAACTCAAAAGGACTCTGACCTCTCTCATCTAAGCTATTAAGGAGACAGACATTGAATTTCCTGCCTCCTGGTTTGCAGCCAAGAGCCAGAGAGAAATGCCAGATGCCTGATGTCCATGATTCATCGTCCAACAGGAAGACATCTCCACGACAGTCATTTAATTCCCCCCTACTTCCTGTGTGGGCCTTGGTTCTACGTTACTTGACCTCTAGAGCCACCAGAGCCTCTATCCTCTGGTGCAAAACGTGCTCCATCAAACTGCAGAAAAGACACAAAATTGGAAGGGACTCAGAGGGACGCTGACAAATAACACCCTCTGCTCCAGTTCCCAAGCCTCCAGCTGTCTTCATTCCCAGTAATGTTTTCTTCAGACTTCTTTCCTCTTCATAGTAACTTTCTAGGCATCACATATCAGTACACATATAACATATTTCAATACACATCATAGGACAAGAGACACACTGTTTTGTAACTTGATCCCCTCCCCCCGCCCCCTCACACGCCAAGACTGCCTCTCATGCACACGATTACAGGCACCCCATAAATCCCTGAAACCACAGAAGGGTTAAACACCCCAGTACTCCAGCTAAACCCATCCTTTATCAATCCCAGTCAAAGCCGCAGGTAGGTGCCTAAAGCGTTTGGACTACTGCAGACCCAGCTGCGGCTGATGAGTAGGAGGCATCTAGCTGAGCCTGCTGTAGCTTCCGGAACATCTAAATCTCGAAGGACCTGTAAGATGAGACAGAACCTTGTGAGCCAGTCACTCCAGGTCGTGTTGCAGGTTAGGGGTTCCACCAATATGGTGAAAAGGAAGAAATGTTTTAAAGCTCAGCTCATAGGCAAAGGAAACAGATGATGGTTAAAAGGGGAGCAGCCATATTTGTTCTGGTAGGGTCAGAGGTCAGTGGGTCTCCCACTGGTCAAAGCGGTTGAGTATGATTTGCTTAGGTAGGATCATGGCCACCACAGCCACCTTGGTCCAATGCCCTCAGTTAATGACTTTAAATATATTGTGCTCAGGTAGAGAAGTGGAGCAATAGCACAGCGTCCTTGACATGTCAGTACAACATGACAGAAGTAGACTGTTAACACAGGCTTTCCCTTCCGATGGGTCTCTGCCTCCGGGCCCCAAGCCCCCAGCCTCTGCATGGAGGAAGCTGGCCAGAGGGTACCCAGGACTTTTACTATTTTTGTAACTTCCTTTGAGCATTTGTTTCAAGACGGAACATTTATCTTAAGGATAAAAAGGCAGGATAGCACTGCAAAATGTTAACACCCTCAGCTGTGATTTTCACTCTCCTCTTGCCCTCTGCGGGCAGACTAAATGTGAGGTGAGTTTGCCAGGCAAATGGGGACTGTGAAACAGGTCTATCTCTTGACTGCCCCCTGGTGGTCAGAGAGGAGAAGGTCTAATAAATGGGAGCACTGGTCTTAGACCTTCAGGGCTCTTGGGCGTGCAAGCTCTCTCAGATCAACATGAGCTCCCTACTGACTTCTCTGGAAACGAGGAAGAGGAGAGCTGGATAGTGTGTGTGTGCATTGTATGATGAACGCTTGCTGTAATAAAGAGAGTCAGCCCTGTGCTGTGCATGAGGTGTGTGCAGGCATCCAGGAGCTCTCCTGAACTTTTCTTAGCTCCGCATGCCACCAGGTCCCACAACCCGTTTCTTCCCCCTGTATTCTTCAGCCTGGGTCTTTGGTGTAGTAGCAACAGTTTATAGAATGCCTACTATGTGCTGAGTGTACAATAACATGGAAGAATACTGGGGTGTGCTGGTGGTCACTTAGGGGACCTCTCTTCCTGGCATGAACAAAGAACTGAATGCTGGCAAAAGACAGAAGACAGAGAAAGCTAACAGCTTTTCCCTTTGGGATGGGAGAGGGTCTAAGGCTGTGAGTCGGCTAACTATCCTGGCTCGTGTGTGTGTGTGTGTGTGTGTGTGTGTGTGTGTGTGTTTTGTTTGTTTTTTTTTCTTTAGGACTCCAGGCTCCAGAATTTTCCTGTACTGGTTCTGTTTAGAAATCTACCTGGTGCTTTCCCTACCATTTTTCCTTGAACTGCCTTCTGGGAACAAGAAGCTGTCTTCTCAGCCACTTACGTCCTTCTGTAAGTCTCCTTCATAGGAACGAGGAGGTTTTAACAGTATAAATGCACTCTTTCTCATGTTCACTGCTCACGTCTCCAAGGCAGAAGATGTGACCCAAAGCAGCCTGGACCAGGAGTGATGTTGGCCTTGCTCTTCTACAGTCAGCTAGGTCTTCAGTTTTCCTCCCTAGGAGCTGCTGTGCTTTCCGGTTTGAGTGATGAAGGTTTCAAAGAGGAGTCAGTTCAAAGGATGAACTGCACGGCACTTGCTCATTCTTAGAACACAGAACACACCAGTCACCATAGCAGACAGATCCACACGCACACACAATCACTTCACTGGGTGGAAGACGCCCAACCCATAGCCCTTGGCAACAGCCAAGGGCCTGGAAGAAAGTGACTGAATCAGGTTTCCTGTTGCCACCCTAGAAAAGAGCCACAGTGACCTTCTGCTTTTTGGGATCCTTCATGTTTTTTTCAAGGTCTTGTTGGGAGAAAACAACAGCTCAGGGTTCTTCTTCTTCTTTTTCTTCTTCTTTTTCTTCTTCTTCTTCTTCTTCTTCTTCTTCTTCTTCTTCTTCTTCTTCTTCTTCTTCTTCTTCTTCTTCTTCTTCTTCTTCCATGTATGGGTGTTTGGGCTACATATATGTCTGTGTATCATATGCATGCAGGGCCCAAGGAGGCCAGAAAAGGGCATCAGATTCCCTGGGACTGGAATTGTGAGCTGCAATAGGGCACTGGGGATCAGATCCCAGGCCTCTGGAAGAGCAGTAAGTGCTCTTGACTGTTGGACTATCTTTCCAGCTCTGAGAAATGAATTTAACAGACTTTGAGTTATCAATACATTATAAGTAAGGTATAACATTAAAGTATTTAAACAATGAGACACAGCAGCAGCTGGGGAGATGGCAAGGCTACATTTCTTAGGTGCTGCCCTGTGAGTGGACACAGGCGAGTAGGGTTTTACTAACAGCCACATTTCTTAATGACCCATAAAAACATGGAGAGACTCAGAACAAAGTGAACACCCAGGAGCTGCCAGTGCGGTATGTTTGGTCTGAAGAAGAAGTAGGTGTCACAGATGCTACTAGACTTTCATCATGAGAATGAGCCAGCATCAGGACCAGTTTGGTGAGTGAGACCTCAAGGTCTAGGCAGATGGTTTCTGCTGAGCAGCTTTTCACCCCCAAATAAATGCAGATCTCCTGAGCTGAAGAAGGGCGCAGGGAAAGCTGGCCCTAGAGAAGCATCCTCTGTGCCTTCTGAGGACTCTGGTGGGCTGCAAGACAAATGGGAAGACTGGCACAGAAGAAGTAGATTGGCGCTGAGAGGATAGCTCAGTGGGTAGAGCACTCGCTCGCTCAGCAATCACAAAGGATTTGAGTTCAATCCTCAGACTCCATGTAAAAGGAGATAGATAAAGTGGGGACAGGCGGATCCTTGTGGCTCTCAAGCCAACCAGGCTAGCCTCGCTGGTGAATTTCAAGCCAGTGAGAGACTTAATCTCAGAGGTAAATAAATACAGATGGTGCCTCAGGAATAGTACCCAAGGCTTTCCCTTGATCTCTGTGTGTAAGAGGGGTACACACACACACACACACACACACACACACACACACACACACACACAGACAGATGACTTTTTTTTTTTAAAGAAGGAAAATGACATTTCTATTTGGTGAGCTTGCAGGGCCCCAAGGCAAGATTATAGTACATTTATCAAACAGATAATTAAAAAAATAATGACCATTTAGTTTTGATATAAATTTATCAAGAGGGAAGTGTGCACCATAAAACCTAATCTCTTTCCTGATAAGCTTGCCAGAGCACTAGACTTAGATTTATGTAGCATGTCTGGCCATTACTAAGGTGACTAATGATTTCCTTTTTGATCTCATAGATCAGAGGAATAAACAGAGACTGTTACGATGCGAAAGCTGATCCTGATGCATCAGGAGTGATGAAATTGGACATAAATCCCTGGTAATTTACCCTGGATCCCACCCTCGTGCCTGCTTGCTTGATGCATCGTTATATTAATGTTCTAGCAAATTACATTAGTGGAAAGCCAGCCAAGCCTCAACGAGAGAAGAAACTGGAGGAATACTTAAGAGAGGCTGAGATGGATGCGTATTTAAAAGTTCTTGGCTGACTTACACGGCAAAGAAGTAAACGGTCAGCCTTATGCTGAGTGTAACAAATATAGTGTGGGAGGAAACACGTGCAAAGGAGAGCCTGGAATGCAGACTCATCACCTGCCAGGGCTGCGGCCTCGGGCTGCTCTCTTCTGTGCCTTCATTTCCTCAGCCGTAAATGAATGATTATGAAAGAAACAGTCATTTGAATGTGCTGGGAAGAAAAAAAAAATGAGATATTTAAACAGTATGTACATTAACCTACTTTCTTTTTCTTTTATATTAATTCATTCATATTACATCTAAATTGTTATCCCATCCCTTGTATCCTCCCATTCCTCCCTCCCTCCCATTTTCCCCTTACTCCCTTCCCTATGACTGTGACTGAGGGGGACCTCCTCCTCCTGTAATCATTTAGGGAATCTTAGGGTATCAAGTCTCTTCTTGGTAGTCTGTGATCCTTCCTCTGAGTGCCACCGGGCCTCCCCAT
This sequence comes from Acomys minous, assembly GCF_964271855.1. Taxonomy (NCBI): domain Eukaryota; kingdom Metazoa; phylum Chordata; class Mammalia; order Rodentia; family Muridae; genus Acomys; species Acomys minous. The sequence goes on from NC_140495.1 coordinate 97,379,789, forward strand.
CAAGGGGGCGTGGTCAAATATGGGGCACCAGAGTACGTGTGAAAGTCAGTCCCCACTCTCCAGTTAAGTGTGTAGAATGTCCTATCCATTGGTGAGATCTGGGTAGGGGTTTGATGCTTACAGCACATATTGTCCTTGCATTAGCCTACTTTCTAATGAACACTGTACATGCCCAGCTTTTGTTTTTGTTTGTTTATTTTGTTTCTCATTTGTAACAAACCAATTTCAGGGTTTCATGTGTGAAACTTTCCGGCAGGAGAGAGAGAGACAGACAGACAGACAGAGACACAGAGACACAGAGAAAGAGAGACAGAGAGACAGACAGAGAGATAGAGATAGAGATAGAGATAGAGAGAGAGAGAGAGAGAGAGAGAGAGAGAGAGAGAGAGAGAGAGAAGAACTGCGATGGGACTGGTAAGAAGCCACATGGTGAAGCTGCGCTCCCTGCTGTGTTTGCTTCAGTGCACACACTCGTACACACGCCCATTTTATCAGGGCGGTGGATATGCAGGGAGGGCGGAGCAAAGCTGGGAAGGAAGGGAAGTCCCCATGAAGATGCTTCGCAAGTCTCACCACTGATTGTCAGCCCCAAGGGGTTTCAACCGATGCCATCAAATTACCCAATAAGCTCCAGGCTGGTCCCAAATTGAGGGGGTTGAACTTTGAATATAGTTATCCCCCACTGGGGCGTGTGTTTGCACACTTGGCTCCTGGCTGGCAGTGCTGTTTGGAGAGAGGGCAGAACTTTTGGGAGGTGAGATTTAGCTGAGAGAAGTAGGACTTGAGGTGGGCGTGGGACAGTGATAGCCTGGTCCTAGCTGTTGTCTCCTCTGTCTGCTTCCTGGTGCAGTGAGTCGTGAGCAGGGGACCTTACTGGCCTGCCGCCACAGCCACTAGCCCCTCATGCCTCCAGGACTTCTCCTCCAGGACATCTTGTTCCTTCAAACAGTGGCCAAAGTGAGCCTTTCCTACCGGGGCCCTGTTCCTTGCCAGGCACCTGCTAATCATGAACTAATGAAGGAAGATTAGCTGTGAGCCATGGTCTTGCATTGGTCAGATGTTTGCTATGTGAATATCTTGGCATAGGAGTGCAGCAGGAAGATCTTGCATAAGCCCTCCGATTGTCGGTACCACAGCATGTTGTAGAGAGATGAGACATCCTGGTGGAGCCTGAGGAGCAAAACGACGGGCAGGGGCACCTGTGTGGAATTTGGTGGGCGCTCACTAAATGCTGGAAAGCATAGCCTAGGGCTTTGGTGACAGAGGAAGCCTAGGTAATTGAAAGAGGCTTAGAGGTGATTCCTGGTTCATCAAGGCAGTGGCTCTCAACCTTCCTAGTGTCTGGACCCTTTAAAAACAGTTCCTCATGTTGTGGCGACCCCCTCCCCCAACCATAAAATTATTTTTGTTGCTACTTCATAACTGTGATTTTGTTACTGCCGTGAGTTTTAATGTAAATGTCTGTGTTTTCTGATGGTCTTAGGCAACCCATGTGAAAGGGGTTGCCACCCACAGGTTGAGAACCATCGCACTAAGGTTTGGCCAGTCCATACCAGAATATGGAATCAGTGTGTGGAAACTCAATGGAAGAAAGATGAAGATGAAACTGCAAAACGAAGTGAGTTGCTTATAAGGGTCAAAAATTGGTTATCTTCACCTGGGGAGGATCCTGGAGTGTTAAAAAAAAAAAAAAGATTTTAAGTGGACCTGAAAATAGTTTCGTGCACTTTAAAAATTGGCTAGATATTTTTACTTCCGTCAATAGGCAGAGGTCAGATTTGCAGCTGCCAACAGAATGTAAAGAAAAGAATTGCAACAGCACAGCTGGGCAATTTGGGCCCCATAGTGAGTCACTGTTAATGCAGCACATTTCGGTGTGGCTGGGCCAGGTCTGTCTCTCCTGCAGCCCATGGTTTCTCAAGGGCTCACCCAGACACAAAAGACAGAATACACACACACACACACACACACACACACACACACACACACACACACACACAGGAGGGAGAGAGGGAGAGGTAGAGAGGGAGAGGTTCTGGCAGCAGCAGAGTTAGGGAGGGGGCCTGGGGGGGGGGAGGTTAGCAAAATTAGCACCGCTAATGAGAGACCTCTGTTCAGAAGGGTGCAAGGAAGGCTTCTTTATGCCAGAAATGTATAACAAGCCTACTTGAAATAATTAGTAATTAGCAATAAGCTTACGGCCTCAAAAATAACAGGTTTTGAAGTACTTGGGTCAAGTCCAATAATACGTCATTGATCTGGTAACTTTGGTATCAAAGTGCCAATGGAATTATCCTCCTGATAACAAAAAAAATGTGGCTTTGAAATAGGATATATTAATTGCTGTGTATTTAAATGGAAGTTACATATTGGTTCTTATTATAGAAATGTCTACAGTATGGGAGCATCGGGCAGGCACTGTGTTATCGCTGCGGACTGGGTGCTATTCTGTCTCCTCTCTGTGGGCTGTCAACTGGCCAGCTTTCTCAGAGTCCCCACTGTGCTCGCTCCAGGTGCTCACCCCCGTTCCTAGAGGTCTTCAAGTGAGTCTGCCTCATGAGCTCAAGATGGCTGCCGGTCCTCACAGGCTTGGGTATTCTCTTTGGTTATAGAAAACAAAAACAAAAACAAAAACGTTCCCACACAACTCTACCAGATCTCTGAGCAAACTAAAGAGTCAAGTGGGCCCTTCAGCATGCAAGCTGTGATGACAAGATCTGAAGGACACACCAGCAAGGTAATAGTAACATTTTGGTGGGGGGTAGTAGACCCTGAATTTGTTGACGTGAAAAATGGATGATGCCAAGCATCGCACCTCTAGGGACTTTCCACTCCGAGGCAAGAAAGAGCAGACAGCTCTCAACGACCTCAATGCTTGGTGAAGGTGAAAGGTAGAGAGGTGTAAGACATAGAGAGTTGGAAGAAAGCTCATTTTGCCTCTTCCTATTAATATTTGAAAATTATGTTTGATTGTGTGTGTATGTGTGTGTGTGTGTGTGTGTGAATACTCCTGTGTACTCTTGCACGCCAAGCCATACACATACATAGGAGTCAGAGAACAACTTCTGGGAGTCAGTTCTCTCCTTCCCCCATGTGGGACCTGGGAATCGAACTCAGATCATCAGGCTTGGTAGCAAGCACCATTACCCACCGAGGAGACATCTTGCTGGCTCATCTTCTGTCTGCTTTAGCATAAACAGAAGCAGAAAGCAAAATCAACAAGCATGAAGAAAGCAAGGGTCCAGAAAAACGGGCCCATGGATACCAAGCTCTCTGTTGCCCAGTATATGTCTCCTGTACCTGTAGCCAGGGACAGGGGAGGGTAAGAGGGAGGTGGGCGTGGCAGCCTCTTTTCTGCCAAGCAAGGAAGAATGTGAGAGAGCTGAATGGGAGCAGCCATTTCTGCGGCAGACCCAACAGAGCATCCTAGTAAACGGAATCTCTTCCCCGCTGGGATTAGATTGCGATGGCTGGGTGCTCCCCCATTTGTGCAAGGGGGGTGTTGCAGCTGTCTCAGACAAAAACTGCGATCAGAACAGAAGCGAACAACCACCACTCTTAAAAATCACCGCCCCATGCCCCCCCCCCGACTCTTTGCTAGAACCCCTGAGGGGCAAGATGCTGCCATCAGTAGAAACAGTGCTTCCAGACTCCCAAGCAGCCTCCACCCTCCTAGGGACCGCAAGGAAATAAAAATAAAGGAAATAAAAGCCAGATCATCTTGGATTTTTAAAATCCAAGTTGATGTGTGCTTTTGTTGGTACAGTGAATTAGGATAGACGGAACCTAGACTTTGCTGGCACAGGCCTGGAAATGGGTGTGGAGGGGTTACTTTGTCACACACTAGATGAATTTTAATCTACATTTCTGTACAGAATAATTCTGCACACTATGTTCCGTGGCAGAAAGGCAAGTGCTGGCTCTTGCCTTCTGTCCCAGGCAGCATTTTGGGAAATTCTCATGCAAAGCTGTCCTGCCTTTTCTCCAGGCTCTTTTCAGCTACTGTAACTTCCACTCAACAGAGGTGAAATTAGAAGTTAATTCTTTCTGCTTTGTGCGTTGGGTTCTCCTGAGTCTGAGAATGAGTCAGATTTTCATTAGGTTTCTAAATCTCCCCAGGGTAGCCAAGATGGCCAAGATGGTAGTGCCCCCTAGCCCCCACGGAAGATAGACCTTCTGGCTAGTGGTGTAGACTAGTGACTCCAGCAATCAATGGTTTCAAGGCCTTAAAGCAAGGTGGCGCTACAAGGCCACAGGAGTCTAGCTCCCGAATGGCTGCCTGCAGTCCAGACTGGCAATAAACTCCTATTCTGTTGGCCCATAGTACATTTATAGTTAATTCCAGTGCAGACCAGTCCCGCCTTTACAACAGCATCTAAGTTTTGTTTAGTTTTGTTTGTTTATTTTTGTGGAATAAAATAATAGATGCTTAAAGTTTTGAATACGTCGAGTTGTTTTCTGGTTTTTGGTTTGCTAGGATTTATTTTCTGCTGGGGACTGAACACTACACGTCACCATCACTGGGCAAGCATTGTGCCACAGAGCTATAACCCCCAGCCCCTGCTTCTATGTTTTATTGTTGTTGTTGTTGTTGTTTGTGTGTTTGTCTGTTTGTTGAGACAAGGTCTAAGCTCCTCAGGCTGGTCTTGACCTCACCATGCAGCTTTCACAGTGATTGTCTTGCTTTGTGGCTGAGACCCCTGGCCTGCATGCTGGGAAACTAAAACATTCCCTAGCTAACTGCGTAGGAGAGGCTAAGAGCTCTTCAGCTGGACCCGTTTGCACACTGTCCTCTCCAAACACCACTCTCAGATTGTAGACAGGGTCTTACAATGCAACAAAGGTGAACCTCAAGCCTGACATCCTCCTGCCTCACCTTCCTGGTGCTGGGATGTGCACCACCACCTACCTACCTGTGACCGAAGAGTTAATGTTTTGCTCTACAGCAGAAAATAATTTAGTTTCAAACCAGCTTTTAACCTACTATTACAGCTGTGCCCAGCTACCTACTATTTTTTTTTTTAATATTCCGGGTCCTCATGATACGTACAGCCATTGTGTCTTCTTACGGCTACAACGGTTTTTTCAGACATTCGTTTTGTCAAGGTCAAGCATTCCACAGAACGATCTGTTGCCACCTATCTGATACTTGCTAGTGACTACTCTAATTTATGGAAAGGAAGCTTAGGAGGTGCCATTTTCATCTTATCAAAATATCAGCTGTCACCAGGAGTCATCAATGGTGACATTGACTCTGGTCACCTATATCTTGTCGATGACTTATACTTAAAGTAGGTGTAAAACATAGCGTGAGGCTGTAAGGAGGGGGGACAGGCAGCATCTACAATCTTAAGACTATTCCGGGTTTCAGCGGACCTTCACCCATGGGCAACGAACACCCAGCTTCTTTCTTCTCTCTGCGCCTTGCATGAGACACAAACCTGAAAGGCCGGAGTTGGGCGCTTGCTCTTCCACTTACATTCACGTAGGGTCTGCTGGCGTCTTTGTTGAGGAAGTGCTGCATCTTGTTGTGGAAAAAACACTGAGTGGGTCTCCAAATGATTGCCTTCCATGATACGTCTTGATCTTCCCTGATTGGAAGAGTCATGATTGTCAAAATTCCACGATTGTCTTGACTTTTCGTTTAGGAAATGAACGCGTTTCCTGAAAGGATGCTCCCTGATGTGGTGGGGGCATCTCTGAGATGGAACACCCCCCCCCACCCTCACCCCATCCTTAACCCCTCTCTCATAGCAGTGTGCATGCAGCTCCAGAAATCTGAAGTGATGGCTCCAGTCTTTCGTATCCAGTCTCTTGGGATTTCAGGGTAGCGGCTTCAGGTCCCTGACGGCCTAAGAAATGTGACCGATTTTTCGGTGAGTTCATCTTATCTTTTGTTGTAAGGATGGTGTGACAGCATCTAAGCTCTCCACATTCCCCTTTTAGTGTTTGAAACCTTCTTCAAAGGACAGGCCTTGACGCCGAGGTTCTGTGAATCGGATAGCCCACCTTCATGTAAGAGAACGGAAGTCCACACTCTAGGCAGCTCTCTGGCAGGCTAACGAGAGATGTAGCCCTACTGTAGCTCACGTGTTTGCCTCCTGAGGCCTAGGGGTGGTGAATTGGGACAGTGGGACCTTGATCACAATTAGATCATAGGTATAGCCTCCCCTAGACGTTTGGAGACAGAAATACATTTAAAAAAATCTTCCACATTTGGGGAAAATATACAGAGAACCAAGTGGCACCACGCCTGGCCCTTCCTCGGTCTTGAGGCTTTAGATTAAAGGAAGATAACAGCTTTTCTGAACCTCTAGGAAGTGGCCTCGAGTGTACTGACTGGAAATTTACAAGTGAGCACATGTAATCGCGGGCAGGAGGCAGGGCCAGGATAATTTATTTCAGAGCGTGTCTGCAGACCTATCTATCGCATGCTGGTCTGCAGACCGGAAGCATGCCAACTTGATACCATTAAAAGATTTCAAGCCGCCGGTGGGGCAACCATGAAAGCTCAGATTAGGAAACACCCCCGAGGGGAAACATGGCCCTGATCCCCATTAGATTTTACCGGAAGCAGCCAGAGGATGACTCAGCAGTTTGAGACTTAAATGCCCAAAATGTTCTTTCTAAACAGAACTAAAAAAATGAACCCCAGATGGCGTTTCTTATTCAGGGTACACAACTGCCTCCCTCCAACACCAGACAAAGATATAGAATAAGAAGAAACATCTAGAATTCAGAAGAGCTGTCTGGGGGAAAAAAAACCCCAAGAACCTGAATCCACCAATTGCTGCAGATAGGAAAAGCTGGCATATACCAGGGAGGCAGATTTATTTATTAAGCAGCCATTTCTAATCCTAAACAGAACTGCGGTCCTTTCAAGAAACAGTTTAAAAATAGTTTATGCCATGCACAGGCATTCGCGCACACACACATGTACATACACATACGTACACACACATTCACACTCTCACACAAGTATGCACACACACCTACTAGTGTACAGAATGTTGACAGCCCAACTTGGAAACAGGGTTAGTTTATTCTCTTCAGTGCACACTTCAGAATGACTCAGACATTTCAGAAAGTTGATTTTTTTTTTTTTTTTTTGGCAAAAGTTGGTTCTGCCTAAGCCTTGGGTAATCAGAAAATCTTATTAAGGAGAAAACTCCATTATCATTTAGTATTTGAGTTAATGACCTCCTTTTATCTCCTGTTCTTTGGCCTAGAGCACAGGCTATTATATTAAAGGGTATTTTGGGTGTAAGAATTCAGGCTATGAAACGCTGTGGATTAATTTCACCTTGTCTTTAGCAGTGGAATAACTGCGAATGATACGAATGCTCCCACGGCATCATTGTGTAGTTAGCTAGCTAATTCAAAATGTCAGGTTTTCCTAGAAATCCAGCATGGAGCCTAACTGTATCCTCCCCCCCCCCCCCCCCCCCCCGGCACCCTCTCTTTCTCTTTCCTCTGTTTCTGTCTCTGTCTCTGTCTTTCTCTCTTTTTCTCTCCTCTGTCTCTCTGTCTCTGTCTCTGTCTCACGTAGGTGTGCGTACATTAGAGTGTGTATGTGTGAATGTGGTATGTGAGTGTATATGTATGAATGTGTGTGAATGTGTATGAGTGTGTATGTGTGTGAGTGTGTATGTGTGTGAGTGTGTATGTGTGTCTGTGAGTGTGTATGTATGAGCGTCAATATATGTGTGTGAATTGTGTGCATGTGAATGCGTATGTGTGTATGGGAGTGTGTATATGAGAGTGTGTGTGTGTGTGTGTATTGTCTTGGAGTTTGGAGACCTCTTCTGAGCTTTGTCCTTTCCGGATGAGCACGTCCTGAGATGGCACAGCACATCATCGTGTGGGTTGGTGTGTGCCAAGCACGCTTGTCAAACTAGATGCGCAGAGGCAGCACGGCTTAGCCTCTCTTGACAGGCGCCTCTCTTGCTTCTAGGTTGCAGACGTAGCACTGACTGGCCGTCCCTCAAATGATGTTGTGTGTGCAGGTGCTTTTGTCTGTGCGTGCTAGAAGCCAGCTCCCTGTGTCTCGCTCGATCACTTTATTTTTGAGACAGGGTCTCTTACTGAGTCTGGAGCTTGCCGTTTTGCCTAGACTGCCTGCAAGTGAGCCTCCACAATTCTCCTGTGTCCACCTTCTAGCACAACGGTTACACACATGTGTGCTATCTATCACTCCTGGCTTTTTATTTGGGTGCTATAAATCTGAACCCAGGCCCTGATATTGTGTAGCAAGCACTTTACTTTCCAAGCCATGTCTCCAACCCTCAGACGAAGTTTGTGACCATCCAGGATCTATAATTAACAAAAGAAAAAAAAAAAGCTTTGATCATTTCCGATTCACATTAAGGAAGGCCACTCAGTGGAAATAATAATTCTGAGCCAATTTCTGATGGCCTAAGATGTCATGAGTTATGCATTTTGGAAAAGTCAGCAGATTGAAAACAGCAGTGGTAGAGACAAGGGTTCAAGGCCTGCTGAGATGGACGCCTATGTGGCAAGCCAGCACCAACTGTGGACAAGGGTGTGCTTGCTTGAAGGCCACTTGTGATCTTAACTTCTTGTGTTTTAAAGTGGCCGTTGCTTTAATAGTTTCCATGGTTATGTCTGGCATGTTTTCACAGATTAAATTCTTTCACTCAACACTTATTTCACGAGCAGAGACAACCCACAGCCTTCCCTGCTCCCTGAGTTCTACTTTTAAATTTATCCTTTTAAACAGGCTATACACTCGGGCACTAGTGTGTGCGCATGCGCACACGTGCACCATAGCGTGCAGGTGGAGATGGCTTGTGGAAATCAGTTCTCTCAGGATCAAACTCAGGTTATCAGGCTTGGTGACAGGAGCCTTCACCTGCTGAGCCATCTTGCTGGCCATCTTTTCAAATGAATTTCAGTAAGCCCTCCTTAGTTTTGACATCCAATATTATCTACTAAGTAGTACGTGTTTACCGGTAAAGTACATAAGAATATGAGTTTAGTTCACCCTAGGATTTAAGCTATTCTAGTGCACAATATGGAAAGTGGAGTTGTGCATGGGTGTGTGCATGTGTGTGTGCATGCATGTGTACTTCTGTGGGTGCCTGGGTCTGAGGTAGAAGGGTGTTGAAGAATTCACTAATGCTGTACGAGACTGGTATTAATTAAGAGTGCATTCTGTGCCATGTGAGATCCAGAAGTCATATCCTGTCAGAGCAAAGACTATGTCTTATATAAATAATTATCTTTTAGCATTCTGTATGCTAATAAGTCTTAATAATCTCTTGGTGATGGAGAAACCATGCAGATATGTTAGTATGCTCTGCTTGCCAAGAAGGAATATCTTCTCTCCTTTTTCCTCTCTGAGTCTAAGGGTCCTGACCCAACAGGACTATTCTTTTCTCTTTATTTGAGTTTCTCAGGGATGATGAAGGTCACTAGATGAAAGCTTGCATATTCAAACAGCAATATACCAAGATAGATGCAAATAAACATAATAAAACAAAGCAAGCTGGACTTAAAAAAATAACAAGAACAAAATCAGAGCCCCCAGACAATGTGAGTTTTCACAAGATGAGAATTTTTAGCCAGGTAATAAAAAAACTTCAGTACTTTTCATTCTGACTATGGGCATAGTACATTTGTTGGAAAAAAATTAACCCACAAAATTAAAAAAGAAATGTATCACAGAGGGCCCAGTAATTAAAAGTGTGTAAGCTCTTACAGAAGATTTGAGTTCAGTTTTCAGAACTACCTGTAACTCCAGGAATTCTGACACTTAAGAGTTTTAAAGTTTAAGGGCACCTGGACTCTCTCTCTCTCTCTCTGTATGTGTGTCTGTGTCTGTGTCTGTCTTTCTGCCTGTCTGTCTCTCTCTCTCTGTCTCTCTCCCTCCCTCCCTTCCTTCCTCTAACACACACATACATATACACACACACACACAATTAAAAATTAAATAAAATCTTATCATAGGGAAATAACTACCATTGATTTTTTTTCCTAAATAGAACCCCCCACAAGCAATATTGACCTGTAATTTTTTTTCCTACAATGATGGAGTCAGACTAAAACAGTTTTGAAACTGCCTGCTTTGCTCTCTCTGTCATTGGCTTTTCATTGATAATTGAATATTCTGGTATAAATCCTGCTCCACAGAAGTGCTGGGTCGCCTGAGCTTTTGTTCTGTTTCTGTCTCCTTTCTGTTTGTAGTAGGACAATATTGAGGATTCATGCGGATGGTCAGCCTCTCGGATTGGTTGAGGGTCTCTGGAGTGAGGCTGTCCACTGACCTCCGTAGTCACAAGTTTCCGAGGTATGTGCTATTCCTTGACACGGCTCCTTCAGCTGAGGCCTTTCTGAAGTCCCTGGCTGTCCTTTTTCACATAGCGTGTTGCTGTGTGAACATGGACCGGTTTTCTCTGAGAAACTGAAAATAGTTTTTCAGACAGTACACATCTTACTTCTCACCCCGCTGGCTCATAACTGGGTGTCTTGAAGGATTTTGCAAACACTCCTTTAAAATTATTATTATTATTATTTTCCAGACAGGGTTTCTCTTTGTAGCTCTGGCTGTCCTGTAGACCAGGCTGGCCTTGAACTCACAGAGAACCAACCCAAGTGCTTGGTTTAAATGTGGTCACCACCACTACCTGGCCAACACTCTTTTTTGTTTTGTTTTGTTTTGTTTTGTTTTGTTTTGTTTTTTCGAGACAGGGTTTCTCTATGTAGCCTTAGCTATCCTGGAACTCACTTTTTAGTTCAGGTTGGCCTTGAACTTACGCAGATCCACTTGCCTCTGTCTCCTGAATGCTGGAATCACTGCTGCCTGACTCAGCTAGCACTTTTAACCTTTTATGTAGCCCTTACTTTTTCCTACAGAACCATATACTTTCCACAAGCTCCAAATGAATATTTGCTTAAATCCCACGTCATGATGCGTGTTTGTTGGTTGGTTGGTTGGTTTTGGCCTGCTAAAACAACCCTGTGTGGCTTGTGGTAGAATGGGGCACTTCAAATTTATGAAGGAGGATGTGTGTCTGAGGGGCATTTGTCCTGTGGGCTTGTCTTGTGGGTTGCTCTGCAGTCATCTTTTTTTGGAAGTAAATCCACTTGCTGGTTTAATTCTGAATTGCATTACTCTGATTTTGCTGCTGAATCAGGGGGAAATGATTTGTCTAAATGCTGTTAAAAATACAGGATTGCATTTTGCATCGTAGGCATGTTAGAATTCTGAAACTCAAGGAACTGAGGCTGTGGGGTTGTGGGTCCTTAACCTTGTGTTGGCGTGACCTTAAGGAGCCTGTAAACTGTCCGCACTGCTTGTTTGTGTGTACATGTGCGTGTGTGTGTGTGTGTCTATGTGTGTCCATATTCGTGTATGTCTGTCCATGTGAATGTTTATGGGTGTGCTGGTGCATATCTGTGTGTCATGTCTATGTGCATATATATATGTGTGTGTCTCTGTGTAGGCATGTATATGTGTCCATGTGTATGTATGTGTGTCTGTGCATCCATATTTGTATATGTTTGTCTGTGCATGTATCTGTTTGTCTCTGTCTCTGTGTGTGTGTGTGTGTGTGTGTGTGTGTGTGTGTGTGAGAGAGAGAGAGAGAGAGAGAGAGAGAGAGAGAGAGAGAGAGAGAGAGAGAGAGAGAGAAAACGCGTACAGGCATGTGTGTGTTCATGAGTGTGTGCCCAATTTTCTTGAAGTCTGTATGTTCAAATTTTCCATTAGATTTCCAAGTGAATCCATGATAGAAACAATGGATCAAAATCATAAGGAACCATTTTGAAAGGCACAGGCTGAATCTAGAAACCTGACCCAAGGTCAGTCTGTACCCACTTCAGTGACTTAGCAACCAAATTGAACACGACATTTCATTCCTAATTCAGATCAACAGGGTTTTCTAATCATCCCTCATGTTCCTGAAGGTCTCCGAGGCTGAAATGAACAGTTCTGCACCTGAAGACCAGGCCTGCCATGGACCCGGATGCATCTCTGCATTTCCCTCCTTTAGCTATAAAATGGAAACGAAAAATACTTTTTACAGGAGCAGCGAGGTTGCTCAGTAAAGGCATTTGCCACTGGGACAGACAACTTGTGTTTTAGTCTTTAGTCCCAGGGAGCATGCAGTATATGCAAAGTTGTCATCTGATCTCCAGATTTACACCACGATACACAGTATGTGCATACCAACATACACACACACACACACCCCTTAAGTAATTTTAAAGATTTATTTATCTATTTGTTTTATGTGTGAGTACGCTATCTTCATGCACGTGAGAAGAGGGCATTGTATTGTATTATAGATGACCGTGAGCCACCATGTGGTTGCTGGGATTTGAACTCAGAACCTCTTCAAGTGCACAACAAGTGCTGTTAACCTCTGAGCCATCTCTCCAGCCCTGATGTAAAGCTTTTTTTTTTTTTTTTTTTTTTTTTTTTTTGCTTTTTCTGAGACAGGGTTTCTCTGTGTAACCTCAGCTGTTCTGGACGCACTTGGTAGACCAGGCTGGCCTCAAACTCACAGTGATCCACCTGCCTCTGCCTCCCGAGTGCTGGGATTAAAGTACCACCACACCTGGCTTGATGTAAAGCATTTAAAAATATCCTTTATAGAGGGTTTTGAATAACTGTGGAAAGATCATACTAAGTAATGACCAAGCTAGTCAAGACAGGAGCACTTTGCACACACTTATCTTCTGAGACAAACCGCCGCCATCTTTACAAGCTCTGCTGTACTTGCTTGTGATAGACCATCCCAGCTGGGCTTGTGGGTTTCAGCCACTTTCTACCACCTGTAGTATGTAACTTTCCCCCAACTGTGGCCCCAGACAGATTAAAGTGTATAAGCTGGGGGAAGCCTGCGGGGAGGTAGTTCCATTTGTGTAGCCATGGGAAAGCCGTCATCCATGCTGAACAGACTGTCCTGTAAGGCCATTTGGAAGGGAACATCCACATTCTAGTAAGTAGCCTGTAACCCATGAGCTACTAGGACGTCCAGTCAACTCATTGGTTCCCCAGGGTGAACTTGGGTGGAATTGAGCCTCAGTTTATTGTTGTCACCTTAGGGGGAGGGGGAGACATAAGCAATTTTATTTTAGCAACAGCCTTGTAATGTGTCATTTGTCTGACACATCTGAAAATTAGAGGTTTCTCAGATGGTACTTGCTTGTGCTTTGGGGCCATTAATAAGTAATATAAGGATTAGTTGAACACAAGCGTTGTAATCCTGTACCGATCCATCAGGTAACTGAGGCCACTACTAAGTGCTGAGTGGGTGGGTGGTATATACCGTATAGATACTTAGGAAGGGTGATGATTTATGTCCCATAAAGAACACAGCAGGATGGCACAAGATTTCATCATGCTATCCAGATGGCGTGCAATTTAAAACTCATGGTTTATTTCCAGAACTTTCTATTTAATGTTTGTGGACCGTCATCAACTGTGTAACTAAAACAGGGAATCAAAACTGTTTTTCTCAGTTGTGCTCATCCTTGGAAAACCAGGGGTGACACTTGGTTTTAACCCAATGAAGTAAGCATGCTGTGTTCTTAGACTGGTGTATGAGATTGCCGTGGGGCGGCATGTCTCAGCCCGCCAGCGTTGTGTTTAGAAGCTCTATGTGTAGATTGTCCACATCTGCCTTAGATTTCTCTCACTGAGTCTGGTCAGTGGTAGGGTTTGGGTGATATGAACAAAAATATAAAAAGAACTCACATTTGAAGAGGTGTTTCTGAATCCAAGTGGTCATGAATAAACTTGGTGGTCTGGACCTGAAGAGTAAACGCCCTATGCATTGGAGAAAGGACTCAGGAACGTGATGTCAGAATGCCCGTTTCTATCTGGTGCTTTTCTAGGCTCTTGTTGGTCTTGCTATATGCTAACCCTTGGCTTCATCAAGGTTCTTAAACAGTACAGCCCTGGGATCCATGCATCCTTTCATCTGCCTGGTCCTGTGCCACTGAGCAAGCAGCCATGTGACTGTTTTTCAAAAACAGAGTGACTCAGAATGATTGAATAGGCAAAGATACAGCTGGCAGCTGTAGAAACAAAGGCACACATCACATGATGGACAGGAGGCAGGCCTGGGTCAGGACAAGAAGCAACCAGTGGCAGAAAGAAGATGAGCCCACAGTGAACGGCAAGCTCACAATGGCAACAGCAACGTGACTCTTTTTAGAACAAATAGCATCTTTATGTGAGCATGACTCTAACTCGAAATAAGAGGAAGGATGGCAGATGTACCCTGGATGTGTAGCTTTGTCTGTCTCCTCTTGGTTGTCATGTGATTATGGCAAAGTAGTTACATGCCCAGGCTCTGGGGCAGAGACAATGGCTGGCTACCCTGGTTCTTGCAAACACGTCCAACTTGAATAAGCTTTCTCACTTTTGCTATCATAGGGTCAAAATTGTGATAATAATATTTCATTTCACTATTATTTGTACTCATGAATACAAAGGTTCCTTGCATATTATGAAAGACAAATAATATAGCTCTTATAAAAAAGCCAAATATAAGTTAGATATTATTTTGTAAAAATTATTACAATAATCTTTTTTTTCCTCCCATAATCTACCCTTAGGCTGTGTTGGTAACTGAGTTGAGGAAATGAATGTTTCTTTCTTTCTTTCTTTTTTAAAATTTGTTGTTGTTGGTTTTGTTTTGTTTTGTTTTGTTTGAGACAAGGTTTCTTTGTGTATCTTTGGCTGTGCTGAACTCACTTTGTAGACCAGGCTGGCCTTGAACTCACAGCAATCCACCTGCCTCTGCCTCCCAGAGTTGCTGGGATTACAGGCATGCGCCATCACAACCTGCTTGAATGTTCATTTTCTAATACTTCACAAATCTATGTTAATTAACTTTTATCACTATATCAAAATAACCAAGAAAAGCAATTTAAGGAGGAAATATTTAATTAACTCAGAGTTTCAGCCCTTAGTCAATTGGCTCCATTACATTTGGGCTCAAGGCAAGGCTGAAACATCCTTCCAGAAGAGATTGTCAGAGAAAATAAGAATGTGATGGAGAAAAGAGAAAAGGGCATCTAGATATGGAAAGAGCAGGGAGGAAAGGAGAGGATGAGGAAGGAGAAGAAGAGAGGAGAGATGGGATGCTGGGGACAGTACCTACCCTTCAAAGACACATCCCCCAGAAACCGCCCTCATCCAGACAGGGACCACCTCATCAGTACAAAGTCATCAGTAGCGGAACCCACTGATGAAGTAAGTGCCGTCATGATCCTGTTACTTTTCAGCAGCACCACAGTTAGGTTGTCTAGACTACAGCCTTTGGGGGGACACCTCATACCCAAACCATAACACCATTGATAAGAGGACGTGTCCAGAACAGAAATGTACACTTCCTTCCTTACATAAAACAGAAACACCACAAAAACCTGAGCCTAAAACCATGGTACCCGAAAGACAGTCTTTGCCAGGTTACCTTCTCAGGCCAGGTGGTTCCCAGAAATGGGTAAAATCAATTAAGATATATAACAATTTGACTTTTAGAGTTGGAGTCCAGGCAGGACACCAAAGGCTATGATTTATGACCTAAATGTTTTTTTTTTAATAACCTGTTTGTTAACTGTTTTATTGAACAAAACCATTAGGCAATGGAAAGGAAATAGTACATTACAGTTTACAAGTAGCCAACTTCTGTAGGCATGTCACAGTTTGTTGTTATGAGATAGTCTCGCAGTTAGGGCAGAAATTAAAAAATACATCTCTCCACTTCCTCTTTTGAAATTCCATCTTTAAGTCATTAGAAAATCGAAGACCCACGACATGTAAATTCAAATGCCATCATCACACTATGCTACAACCTATAGCACTGTTGTTCCCCCCATTGTTTTTCTTTAGTGCCTTATTATGAAAAATCATTTGGAGGAAAATTTTAATTTAAGATAAAGCCTGAATTAAAAAAAAATACTTTTATTTAATTTATGTGCATTGGTGTGAGGGTGTCAGATCCTGGAGTTACAGACAGTTGTGAGCTGCCATGTGGGTGCTGGGAATTGAACCCGGGTCCTTTGGAGGAGCAGGCAGTGCTCTTAACCACTGAACCATCTCTCCAACCCAAGCTTGAATTTTTTATTCACACAAGAAATTAATTCTGTGCTGGTTATGCCCCAGAGGAATTAAAATCAGCAATCAGCTTAATGGTCATTATAGGAAATAGTGTCTTTGGTTTTCATAAACTTGCTTTTCATGCAAAAAAAAAAAAAAAAAAAAAAAGAGTAAGAACTCTGGGGGCGGAGTGTCAGAGTCTACGTAATGTTGATAAATCTTCTGCACTAGGGTATGAGATCTGTAACAGTGAGGCATCTGTGAGTGGCACTGGCCGGTTCTTTCCTCTCGTCTCTTTTGGGAAAGCGTGAAGGAAAGAAGGAAACTATCTCACAGGAACATAAATTGCTGCTTTCTCAGACTCGGTGATTATTTCTAGAGCTTCAGGGAGGTAAGTGCTTGAGCAGTTTTGGAGAAAAATATTCTGTGGTTGCCCAGACAGAGATGATGGAAGAGGGGTGGGACGAGCGAGTTTGGGGGCACTGTAACCAAAGGCAACACGGGGAGGAAAAGGGTTTTATTCTGTTCACAGTTCCATAGAACAGCCCATCGTCAAAGGCAGTGAGGGCAAGAATTCAAGCAGGGCAGGAACTTGGAGGTAGGAGCTGATGCAGAGGCCATGAAGGGGTGCTGCTTGTTGGCTTGCTCAGCCTGCTTTCTTATAGAAGCCTGGACCACTAGCCTAAGGCTTACACCACCCACAGTGGGCTGGGCCATCCCCCGTCAATCACTAATCAAGAAAACGCTCTACAGGCTTGCACACAGCCCAATCTTAGGGAGGCATTTTCTCAGTTGAGGATCCCCCTGTCAAATGACTCTAGCCTGTGTCAAAGTGACACAAAACTACCCAGCACAGACAGGAAAAGCCACATGAGACAAGGGTGTATCTAGAAGAGCTAAAAATCGGGCAGTTGAATAGCCAAAACCTTGCAGTACAAAAACAAACAAACAAACAAAAAAACAAAACAACAACAACAACAAAAACAAACCCAAAGCAAAAAAAAAACCAAAAAAAAAAAAAAACCAACCAACCAACCAAACAAACAAACATCAAAGAGTATGAATCAGCTCGCATTTGTATGTTATTTAAAACTGAACACTTCAATAAAAACTCAAAAAAAAGAAGGTAGGGCCATAACCACTCCTTAAGAACTCAAGCACACCTGCTAAAGATGGAAAATAACACCAAAAAAGCTAACGCAAGCCTACAGTGTTGACATGGAGTAGGTTTAGAGGGCAGAGGGCATGCATGGCTTTCAGCTGTGAGTGACTGACACACATTCTCCCCACTAGCGCCGAGATCTTAGAAAAGCCGATGTCCCTAAAGAAAGCAAATTGGTACAGATGGAAAGTACACATGGGCCTAGCCATTCAGAGCATGGGGGGACAAGAGGAATGAACTGTCAGCAGGTACCAGGATCACATTGGGGGTGGTCATAAAGGTGGGATCTTTGAGATGGTTCAGTCAAGGGTGAATTCACCAAAATACCCTCAGTCATATGCAGAGGCATTTCCATAGTGATTTTAAGTCCCATCAAGTTGATGTTAAAGATCCACCATCAAAGCAAGGCTGAGAAATACGTAGCTAGGGTGGGCCATTGTGCACTAAGGGATGATGGGAATGGCAGGAGAGAGAGAGGGCACCCTCACCACCGAGGGTCTGGGCATCTCCCAGGTTTTCAGATGGCAACTATCATGAAACTACTGAGACCATTGTTTTCTTTACATTTTTATTAAACTGCTAGTTATTTTATGTGTGTGCATAAATTTTTTTTTTTACTTATTTACTTACATGTGTGTGGGCATGCATAATGTGGCATGCATGTTGAGGTCAGAGGACAACTTGTAGGAGTTGCTTTTCTCCTTCTACCACGTGGGTGGGTTCCAGGGATCGAACTCAGGTCCTCACACTTGGTGGCAAGAGCTATTCTCTGTGGCCCCTACAGGGAAAATTTGATGAGAGAGTAACCTGGAAAATAACAATCAAATCAGAGAGCAGGTGCTGAAGGCAGCTGCATTTCAACCCAACACATGAATGGCCTTGAGCTTTATTTCTTTAAGATTTATCTTATTTAAAATTCCTCCCCTCACCCCCTGCCATATGTCTGTGGATCTCTGTGTGGGTACATTCACATGGGTGCAGGTACCCAAGGAAACCAGAAGAGGGCGTTGGGTCCCCTGGTGCTGGTTTTACAGAAGGTTATGATTTGCCCAGTGTGAGTGCTGGAGATCAAAGTTGATGTAGTTCCATGAATGAGAATTGATTCACATGTTTGAAGGCTTCATCCCAGTTAGTGGACCTCTTTGGGAAGGATTGGGAGGCGTGGCCTTGTTTCAGTAGGTGTGGCCTTGATGGAGGTGTCCCTGGGTTTGGGCTTTGACATTTTAAAAGCCCCATGACAGGCCCAGTTTAGTTTCTTCTTCCTGTAGCCTGTGGATCAGGGTGTAAAGCTCTCAGCTACTGCCCCAATGCTGTGCCTGCCTGCTTCCCACCACAACGAGCATGGAGAAGCCTTTTAAAACTGTAACAAAGGCCTCAACTGCCTTATTGATAAGAGTCATCTTGGTCATCTCTGCAGAGCAATAGAGAAGTAAGTAAGACATTTGGGTCCTCTGCCAGATCAGTGAAAGAACTTAACCACAGAGCCGTCTTCCAGCCCAAGCTTTATCTCTGATGGCGATTTTTTTTAAAAATTGGCTTTTGTTGTTGTTGGCTGTTTTCGAGACAGGGTTTCTCTGTATAGGCCTGGCTGTTCTAGAACTTGCTATGGAGGCCAGGCTGGTCTTGAACTCACAGGGAGCTCCCTACTTCTGTCTTGTGAGTACTGGGATTAAAGGTGTGTGCCACACCAATCTTGTCTTTTATTGCCTTTAAAGTGTTTTCCCATATACATTTAGTTTGTGGTCTTTCCCATCTTCCATGTCCTCCCAATCCCCTACCCACCAAATGCTGTGTTCTTTCTCAATGTATTACACACACACACACACACACACACACACACACACACACACACATCTACACACATACCTACACACACCTACACCCACACCCACACACCTATACACACACCTACACACACACACCTATACACACACCTACACACACACACCTACACACACACCTACACACCTACACCCCCACACACACCTACACGCACACCTACACACACACACCTACACACACACCTACACACACACACCTACACACACACCTACACACACACCTACACACACATACACCTACACACACACATGCACCTACACACACAGACCTACACACACATACACCTACACACACACCTACACACATACACACACCTACACACACATACACATATCCCTACACACATACACATACCCCTACACACACACACACACACACACACACACACACACACACACACACACACACCAAAACAAACCAAAAAGACAAAACAACAGAACAAAACCAGTTCAAAAGCCTGCAACAGCAGTAAGAAATAATTGCTGACTCTCTAGCAGCTGAGAAGGGACAGGGCCGATATTGATTTTACCTGTGCTGTGGGGAATAGAAAATCCAATCTCATTGACTGAAAGCCATTAATTCCTCCTTTGACAGGAATCATGCAGGGAGGGCCTCAAGTTCACACACAGCAACTTTTCCTGTGATCTAAACCCGACCCGAGGTGGGCGTGACAGGCTGCTCCAAGTCAGGTCAGTTGTTTTACAATAACAGAGACAGAAACTCCAAATAAAGACATAGATTTTTCTTTGCAAAAGGGAAGAGGCTGGCAGAAGGCTTTTCTTAGGATCTTTCCAGAGTTCCTCAGCATTAAATGAAGCGCTTTCAGGTACCTTCCTTCCTCTGAGTGGCCCCAACAGGGATCAAAACGTCTAGTCGCCTCTCGGCCTCAGACCACTCCAAGTCCCGCAGCTGGGGGGAGGATCTGCTTGTTGCAATGGCTGTTTAGTGCCTGTTAATGTCACATTTTGGGGCAATGGTCATTATGTGCTTTCTTGCTTCTATCTTCAGAGACAGTGAGGTCATCTTTGGTGGCCACAAATGGGGCAGGAAGCAAAGTTAAAAAGCTCTTTTTAAAAGTCCATCCTTTGTGGTGGCACCAAGCCAGCTGAAAACCTTTGATCTCCTTAGTTCTTACCACAGCAGAAATGACATTGCTGATGGGACATGCAGTTGTTTATCTATAGGGAGAGATGGTTTTAATGTTATCATCCAATCATCCTAAACTGACTAAATTGCCTATAAAATTTGTGAATTTGTGCAAAAGTACCTTCAAGACACCGCAGGATTATCAGTACAATTAACATTAAACGTTAATTCCACTTTTCATTATAACTGCTCCTTGTGGCTGTGGCCTGTATGAAGTAAAGGGTTTTTTTCCTTACCTTCAACCCCCATGTGGAGGCTCAGGACATACTTGGCAAGCAGGTTTTGTACATGTCTCTGAGAGAATTCCAGATGAAGGCTCTGGTGGCTAGAACTAACCCAGTTGTTTTCACCCTCTGCCTCTGTGTGTTGGGATGCTGGCTCCTGGGACATTCCAGTGCTGCTGTGCAAACTGGAGTGAGCCATTTGGCAACCCACACAACAACACAGAGTGCAGATGAGTGTGCGAGAACCACCTGGCAGCTATGTCACCCTATGGGGCTAAAGGGGCCTTTGCAAAGGTCTAAAGTAAAGTTTGCTGCTTATGGCTTTGGAGGAACAAGAGAATTCACACAATCTCAATGCCCTTTAGTAGGATAACCGCTCAGCTGGGAACGCCATACCTCTTACTTACAGGTGCATTATGACACGTTATGTACTTCCCAGGTGTGATGTGGGAATTTTACAGGAACTGGGCTGAATGAAAGCAGAGAATGCCAGCAAAGGAAGGATTGAGCATCCCCTCCAATGAGAACATTGAGCGAAACACGGAAAGGCGAAAAAGAGATTGGGTCGTGATATTTCTTCATTTTTAGATACATACATGTTCATTAAGTTATTCTAGTTTACCTTTTTAAACGCTTGGAATATCTTATTCTTAAAAATCTAAAGCCATGAGATGTTGGCCGTCACGTATTGATCATTTATAAGAATGGAGATTTGAAAGGAATCACTAATTTATTTTGTGTTGGGGATGTGCCATGCAGTGCACATGGAGGTCAGAGGACAGTTATGGGGAGCTGGCATTCTCCCACTATATCGATCTCTGGGATAGGAATGAAGTCATCAGGCTTGGCAGTCAGTGCTTTTTCCAACTGAGCCATCTTACCAGTCTTTAAAAAAAAAAAGGTATTCTTTAGAACTAAAAACAAGAAAAAAATATCTCTCTTGAAAACTGTTGTGTTCTTTATTCACTAAAGAGGTAGGAAGAAGAAGGAGAAGGAGAAGGAGAAGGAGAAGGAGAAGGAGAAGGAGAAGGAGAAGGAGAAGGAGAAGGAGAAGGAGAAGGAGAAGGTGTCCTTTTCCCTCTACCTGGCCAGAAGCTCAGAAGCAAATCTGAAGCGTCGTTGTTAATCGTTATTTCAACGTCTGGCAATCCGGAATCGACTAAGAGTCAGGCCTCTGGGCAGATCTGTAAGACATTTCCAAGAAGAACCAACTGAGGTGAGAAGACCCTGCCCTAGGTCACAGCGGTTTCCAACTAGTACCTCAGAAATCAAGTTCTACAGAAAAGGTAGTACTGCCTGCGTGCCTTCCGAGGTGATCCGAAGACCAGCAACTCTGTAGGAGTCTTCCCGGACTTCAGCACCAGATTAGGTCCATGGAGACACGCCACCTGGAGGACTCAGCGGGTACTGCCATTGTTGGAGTGCCTGCTCCTTATCGCGGAAGCTCTTGTCTGAGACTGGGTCTCTTACTCCCCACTCTGTGTTGAGATGTCAGGCCTCCATATTTATGGGAATTCTGTCTCCACCCCCCCCACCTCACCAGAGGAGCCCTGGGGTAACAGATGTACACTTTCATGCCCAGCTTTACAGATGTTGTGGGGATTCGAACTCCGATCTTCACACACCTGTGCAGTAAACGCTTTACGCACGGGGCCATTTTACCAGCCCAAAGGAGATTTTTTTTTTTTAACTATAAGTAATAGACGCAACCTTAGTGCAAACATGTTGAGATGAGGATAGCGATTCACAAGCTCATTTGCTTTCTGACTCAGACCGCTGGGAAAAGAACATGATTCCAAGGAAGTGAAGTTATTTTTTTAATTCAAATCCACTCACTTGTTTTAGCCACTTTCATCCCTTCTCCCCTGCCCCCAACAAACCAAATCAAACCAAACCAAACAACACCCCTAACAAGAGTGCTATGGGGAGCCAGACAAAGTGATGAAGAATACCATGGAGGGCTGGAGAGATGCCTTAGTACTCCAGGACACTGCCTCTTTTTCTAGTGAAGGGCCTGGGATCAACTTTAGCACCCCTTATATGTGGCTCACAGCTCTCTGTAATTCAAGTTCCAGGGGGCTCTGACACCCTCTTCTGGTCTTGGGAGCACCAGGCATGTGTGCGGTACATAGAGATACATGCAAGCAAAATACCCACCGACATTAAAAACAAAAATAATTATCACCATGGGAGCCTTTATTCCCTAAATTATACAGCAGAGGTGCTTTGTGTGTGTGTGTGTGTTCATACATATAAAAAACTTGACAAAAGTTATTTCTGTAAAGAATAGCAAAAAAAAAAAAAAAAAAAAAAAAAAAGAATAGCTGTAGATGAAAGGCCTTAAAACAGAAGAATTGAAGGCTTATTGTGAGAGATTGCCATTGCTTGCACCGTGATTCAGTCTTAACCCACGTACTGCTCGGAGCCAGAAGTGCATTTTTTTTAAAGATTAGCTTGTCATAACACAAGTGGAGTGGGCACCTCAAAGCATCACAAAAAAAAAAAAAAAAAAAAAAAAAAAAAAAAAAAAAACCTTCCAACTGAGACTCACGAGAAGACGGGTTGAGGAACGAAGTGTGCAGAGAACATTCTCTTCAGATGCTAATTCTCCAACAGCACCAAGAGACAGAAGCACATTGCTGAGGAGGTACATCTGCTCTCACTTTCCCAAGCAGGAGATTGAGGAGATTGCTCGAAGGGCCGCTGGAGGGATGGAGAGTCTCTCCTCATCCTTCGCATTTAGTTACCACCTTCTTCAGCTTCCTGTCGGATCCAGGATAAAAAATAAAAATAAAAACAGGTGACTGTGTCAATCAAGTCAGTCACAAGTAATTAAAAAAAAAAAGTCAGATGACAAAGCAATTAAGGTTTATGTAACTGGGACTTTTAAAGGAAAACAGACTTAGTTTGTGTTTTAGTTGAGGTTCTACTGATGTGAAGAGATTCCGTGACCAGGGCAACTCTTATAAAAGGTGAAGGAGAGATAAACCTGTTTTTTAGGATCCCAAGTGTGGGATCTGAACGGTCTCGTGAGAGAGCAGGTGAGGCTAATTCACTAGAAGAGCAACCACCTCGTGCAGGAACTGAATTATTGCCAGCTGAAAAGATTCCCGTCAACGGACTCTGGGAGAAGATATATAAATGAGCCAGACCTGGAGGTGGGGGCTTTTTGGAGACTTGGGATAGATTTGGCTGTTCATCGCTGCACTTCAAGACGCTCCTAGAGAGAACCGCTTGAGGGAAGGCTTCGGGGCTCCGGCTCCTGCTGAGGTTCTGGGTTCTGGTTACCCCAGGTTCCAGCAGAAGAAAACCTGTGGCTCACGCCCGGAGAATCGTTCCTTGGAACCGATATTCTTAAGGTTTTGTTATTGTGTCCATTAATCCTCATTTCCTATTGTTTTGGTTAGTCGGGTTATAAGTGACGTATGCTCGGTCACTAAGTTGTTAATAAAATATATTGGTTAAGAAAATTGAGCCTACGTAAAGGACAGCGTTTAATTGGGGGCTGGCTTACAGTTCAGAAGTTTAGTCCACTGTCATGATGGCAGCAGGCATGGTGGCACACAGGCAGACACGGTGCTGGAGAAGGAGCTGAGAGTTCTGCATCTGGATCAGCAGGCAGCAGGAAGAGACACCCCCACATACACCCCCCCACACCCCCTACACACACTGAGCATGGCTTGAGCATCTGAAACCTCAGAACCTCCCCACCCCCCCCCCACCCCCCAGTGACACACTTTCTCCAGCAAGGCAAGGTCACACCTCCTCCAGCAAGGCCACACCTCCTCATGGTGCCACTTCTTATGAGCCCATGGGTGCCATTTTCATTCAAACCACCACAGTTTGGCTCAGGAACTCAAAGAATACAAGTATGTTATCTACGCATGGGTTGGCTGTCATTTGGGTTTTATTTTCTTCCATGTTGGCCTCAGTCTGAGATAGGCATTTTCTGGAAACCTCCACTCATCTAGCGGTGTAAACGTATGAGAGAAAATGGGGAAGACTCCACTGAGCCTTTCCAAGTACATCCAAAGAAGTAGTCGGGCCCCTGTGTTAATGGCTTGGGTTGCGTTCCTCAAACCCAATGACTTACAGAGGCTAATGGGCTGGATTTTGTTAACAGCAAGGCATGGAGTGTCGGCCATAGTTGATGGGAGAAGGCTGTGTCTGCTCTGTGTGATGTATGTGGCCCCAAAGCAGGGGAGGAGAGCCATGTTTGAGATCACTGGAAGAGGAGGTAGGCAGGTGCAGCTGATGGGTATCGCAAAATGCTGCCCTCAGACCCAGAGCTGACATTTCTTTCTCACAGTTTTGCTTATGGGAGCAAAAGGGATTGCGGAGGCCAGTATTCCCCCTCTTAGCAATCTCTGCCCTGGTTCCATTTTAATCAAGGCATAGACTTCTTTGCTTGTCCCCTGCTGGTTTCATCATAGCTCATCCAGTCTTAAAAAACAAAACAAAACAACAACAACAAAAAACCCCAGCAGCAACAACAAAAGAAAACAAAACAAAAAACCAACCCACCATTTTCTCTAACCTGCCTGGGGTGCACCACATTCAATTTAAGAGGAAAGTGTCTAGGCACAAAGTAAAGCAGGAAAAAAAAAGTCCTTACTTCCAACACATAGCAGGATTTCAGATTCCATTTCCTCTGCTCAGAAAGTCTAACTTCTTCATCATCTGAAATGGAAGAGAGTGTAAGATGCTAAAACGCCTGGTAGTGCTTACTTCTGATTACAGTCTGGGGCTGCCAGGGGTAGGCTAATGGGTACGGAAACACACTTGTTAGATTTGAAAGCATTACATTATTTCAATATATATTATATATATAATTTAAATATAATATATATTATATAGTATGTTATATATCTAATTGTGTATATATATATATGTATATATAATACCAGAGCTCCAATACAAGTCAGACCATAGGAAGAGACTAACTGAGAAAGACTGTTCTACTTTTATTCCGAAGGAAGTTCCAAGGAGTTGGCACTCCATAGCCTGGAAATGAGAAACACACTGATGAAGATTGGTGCCTGCTTAGGACCTGCCCCGTGCTTGCCATAAAAACCGGAAGCGAGCTCATGGGTCAGCTGCGTGTCCGTGGAATCGCTGCTGGTTTACATGTTTGGGAACAGGGCTGAGTTCACAATGAAGGCAGTAAGGCATCTCGCTCATTTGGAAACCGCAAACGAAACCTTACAGATCACAACTCTTAATTTATTTTCAATATAGCTCCCACGGTTGTCACGGTCTAGGCCAAGTCCTAGAGTAAAGGATGAACTAACCTGGCAGGGGCCTGGCAGATTGAGTTGCAGGTACTCGCCCTGAGCCGAGCAAGGCCCAGTCACCGGCATGACACTGGGACGTGACTGGAGTGATGACAGACTTTAACAACTGACTCACCGGTGAGTCAGTCATGCTGCTGAGCCATGCGCTTTCCGTAGCCTTAGAAATCTGTATGGAAAAAAAAAATCCTCTCAGGGTTTGCCTAATGCAAATGGAGGTGTCTGACAGGCTGACTCGACACCTAGTTTATATGCTAAATGGAGACTCTGCCACACGTGGGGAGTGTGCCAGGCTCCCGGTGCAGCAAAGTAACGATGCAAGCAGAGACGGACTCTCAGCGGCTCTTCTCCAGCTCTGTAGTCCTCCCTGCCCGGCCCCATCCCAGCCACATTTCAGCATCCGGAGAGGACATAGTGGTTCTGTCACTGGGTGACACCATCTGCTTTAAAAATGTTGTGGGCTTCCTTCCTTCTTTCTGGGTACCAAGCCAGTCAGTTCTCTAAATCTTTCTCCAGTGAGCCTTGCTAAATGGCAGTTATTATTTATGTAGAGACGGGCTGTAAGTGTCTTTGAATGCTGGGCATGGTAGCTAACTGTGAGCCACACAGCATCAGGGAGTTCATTTATGGAAGCCTGATGGATCTCTGCACTTAGGACACTGGTAGCTGCCATACGAAAAGGCACCAAGCAGTAGAGAGTGCTGGCTTGGAATCACACTGTGCTCTCTGTTTTTTGTTTTTGGGTTTTTAATTAGCTTTTTTTTTTTTTTTAAATAGCACCCTTGAAGAAGGGAGAACTCATGCACGTCTTTCTTTGTATATGACCATTGTTAGGGTTTTCCAAAATTTATTTACTTTTGTTTTATGTGCATGGATGTTCTTTGCCTGTATGCATGTATGTGTATGTGTACCATGTGTTTGCAGTACCTGCAGAGGCCAGAAGAGGGTGTCATATCCCATGCTACTAGAGTTGGAGATGGCTGTGAGCTGCCGTGTGGATGCTGGGAACCAAACCCAGGTCCTTTGGAAGAGCAGTTAGTGCTTTTTTTTTCTTTTCTTTTTTTTTTTTTTTGGTTTTTTGAGACAGGGTCTCTCTGTGTTAGCCTTGGCTGTCCTGAACTCGCTTTGTAGACCATGCTGGCCTTGAACTCACAGTGATCCACCTCCCAAGTGCTGGGATTAAAGGCGTGTGCCACCACGCCTGGCTACAGTTAGTGCTCTTAACCACCAGATCTCTCCAGCCTCTGATTTTGTTTGTTTGTTTGTTGTTCATTTTTTTTTATGCTGAGTAGCTATTTATTTGCTCTCCCAGTCATTCTTAGCATAGACGTCACTCCCCACAACCAGTATATGTATTTTGTTTGATAGTAACCAAGCACAGTCAGCTGTGGGATCTTGGGAGGTCTCATGACTGGGAACAGAAATGGAATGGATTTTTATAATATGGGGGAAGCTGCAGGCCTCAGGCGTGGCTTGCCACCAGATTCACTCCTAAAATGTACCTTAAAGGTTGGGAGCAAGCGTTTGTGGATATTGGTTGATAAATAATGATGTTAATTATCCTGTCTATGAGGATCAGTTGGAGCCAGTGACTTAGATTCTTGTAAAGCTGCTGAGAATGTCTGTAAGGCATCCCATTCATTCCCCATGTGGTGATTGCTATCCTCTTCAGTTAAGAAGGAGACACAGACAGAAGCAGAAAGACACACAGACACACTTAGTCACACAGAAACAGACAGACACACACACAGACAGAAGAGACAGGCGCAGAGATGAACAGACTCACAAAACAGCCTCTGGGCATGCACAGATTCAGACCCATACAGCAGACAGACAGCAGGCGGAAAACACAGAGCATGAAGTAAGTAATCGAAACTGGGACTTGCTCTTGGTTAAGGAACTCCAAAGGGGAAGTGATTTTGTTTCTTTCCTTAATGGGACACTGATGCATTATTGGTGTCTTGGAGTCAATCACTGTTGCCTTTAATCCATACAGCCATGTAGTTAATATTTCAGAATGTATGGTCTAGGGTTCCCAATACAATTACTGAGCTGTATTTCTGTAGGAAAAAGGCTCCCTCACAATATTTAGACAAACATGCATGGCTGTGTCCCAGCAAAATGGTATTTATGGAATGCCGAAATTTAAATGTCTTGTAGTTCTCTTATGTCTTATAATATTCTTCTGTACTTTTGTTTCTTTGTTTCTTGCTTGCTTGCTTTTTTTTTTTTTTTTTTTTTTTTTTTTTTTTTTTTACTAACTACTTGAAATGTAAGGCTTAGCGCAAAAATGGAAGGCTTGTTCATTTGCTCTTGTTCCTCAGGAAGAG
The DNA here is from genome assembly GCF_964271855.1 of Acomys minous. Lineage (NCBI taxonomy): Eukaryota > Metazoa > Chordata > Mammalia > Rodentia > Muridae > Acomys > Acomys minous. Next base: position 97,407,859 of record NC_140495.1, read on the forward strand.
GCGACTGCAAGTATCCTACCGTTGCCTTTTGGAGAGAAAAGATTCCATTAATAAGTGTTTAAAGCTAAAGGAGAAACCTCTAAATCAGCCATTTTTCCAGCTATTTTTCCCCCTGTTGTTTGTTTGTGCTTTTGACACAGTTACTGTCTATTCAGTCAATAGGATCGAAGCAGAATGAATTTGGTTTGCATATTAGGTGGCCCACCGTTAGGTTTTGTGTGGTTGTCACTGAGCGCTTTCTCCTAAGGGGCTTTTTAAACTATAGTGAATTGATGAGAGCCACAAGTTAGAGACTTGATTAATATGGCAAAGGAGAGGTAAAGGCTTGCTATTAGAGAATACGTCAAACAGAACTCATCCGGAGGGAGGGCTGAGCCGTGACGGATGGCCGCGATCTAAGTAGCAAAGACTGTGTGTGTCTCAAGAGGAAGGTGAAACATGGCGGAGTCTCAAAATACCACGCATCAGGCATGTTGCTGTCAAATGTTCATTGTCATTGTGGGAGCATTGTCTTACGGTAATGGCTAAGTGCTAGGGGCTGTGTACTCCTGTCTGTGTGTCTACCAGGCCAGGAATCTGTCATCGTCAGTTTGATTTACCTGTGGATACCTTTGGATAGAAATGGATGTTAGGAGCCGGGCGTGGTGGCGCACGCCTTTAATCCCAGCACTCGGGAGGCAGAGGCGGGCGGATCGCTGTGAGTTCGAGGCCAGCCTGGTCTACAAAGTGAGTCCAGGACAGCCAAGGCTAACACAGAGAGACCTTGTCTCGAAAAACCAAAAAAAAAAAAAAAAAAAAAAAAAAAAAAGAAATGGATGTTAGACATAAGAGTCTATGGTGACACAAGTAATGGCAGGTAGATATCCTAGCTATGGCTTAGCAGCTACTGAATCTCTCTTAGAAACGGACCCAGGAGCTGTGCAATGGGAAATCATACAAACTTTTGGATGAGTATTCCTTCCTTAGTAAAGGAAGGTACGGGCATCGAATTTCTTCATGAACTAGCTCAGGGACAAGAATGTAAATATTTCAGACAATATTCCAGTGCATTATGATGAAGTCAACCATAAGTGACTGTGTAACATTGGCCCTTCTTTCAGGTAGCTCTTTTATCAGTGATTTAAAAGCATTTAACTAGACTTTTAAAATTTTTTTGAGAATTTCGTATATATATATATATATATATATATATATATATATATATATATATATATACCATATATTCACATATATTTATATCTATATATCTATTATATTCGTCAGCTCTTCCTCCAGTTCACCCTCCAGGACACCCTGCCTTGACCATGTTCACCAATCAACTTTGTCCTCTCTCTTTCTCTCCTCTCTTTTCTTTCTTAGTGCTACCTGTATGCACACGGGTGGAGAACCATCCTAAGTGGTTAGAATGCCCATGCTTATAAAGTAGTGCCCCCAAACACTCATTGCTTGTAGATCATCAAGTTGGTCTAAGAGGATGTAATTGAACGGCACCTAATGATGCAGAAGGAGTCTCCAAGCGTAACCCTGACATCTTCCTTCTCTGGGGTTGTGTTCTTTAGCTGACATCTGTCTTTACCATGACCTTAAGTGGAGCATGAAAAGCCCAGGCGCCCAGAAGTCAGAACGAGAAGCTTTTCCATTAGTACAAAAAGGTAAATCCACTTCCGCTTCCTGTCATGCTTGGAATTTACTGGGGTGGGGGCATTCTGTCACCTCGTCCAGTTTAATCCCCACACGGTGAAGTGAGAACACCATCCTCCATTTCTAGTTTCCTTCATTTTTCTTCTGATTTGGTTTACCGGGCTGCAGCGGCACTCTTCGGATGGTTGGGTCCACCTGCAGGCCTAGATCCCTCTGGAGAAAAGGAGCCGTGGCTTGGAAGCTGACCAGGGCCGTCTGTGTTAAGCAGTAGTTGGCTCCAAATGAAGACGGCTCAGAGTCGAAGAGGCGCTTACATACCTAATAAAAAGAGCCGTGCCCTTTCTTAGCAAACAGGGGAAAAACAGTAATCACAGCGCGGCCTCCTTTCTGTCACCTCTGTCATTTCTAGGCTGAAGTGCCAAAATTGCTTCACCAAGGAAAGTCTCTTAGCAGGCTTGCCGCTCCTCTCCTACTCCGTCTCCCCACTTTTTATTCTTCCCCGAGCTCATTGCTTCCCTCTAGTTGGAAAACTCAGAGACTCCCAAAGGCTAAAGTGTCGTTAGGGACCAGATGTCCAGCAGGCTGCACACATCTCTCTCCTTGGATGCCTCACACTTGCTTTCCCAACCTGGCTCACCCACCAGTATTGGCCAGACATGACGAAGAAAGTCATGAACATTTTCGTAGTGTCTAAAGATTTATGCCTCTTCTCAAGCTATTTCTTTGCATTTAATATGCTGACATTTTAATCGTCCTTTAAGTGTAGTTTTGGACATATACGCAGACCCTTAGACGAGCTTCTCACATCGCCTGCTCTCTGCCCTGAGCTGTCCTGAATACTGAAGTTAGGGCTCAGCACAGGCTGGGCAAGCACTTCACTTGTGAGCTAGTCAGACAGCCCCACCGTCTCCAGCTTATTTCACACTCTGAGGCAGGGTCTTGCTAAGGTGTCTAGGCGGATCTTGAACCTGCTTTGTTTCTCAGGCCTTATACTTTCGATCCCTTTGCCTCAGCCTCCTGAGTGGCTAGGGCAACACCCTGTGCCACCATACCTACCCTGCAGAGTTTCTCACAGTTCCTGTCAGCACCGTGCCGTATGGAACTGGAGTCTGTATGATGCGTACACCTTCTCTCTGCTGGACGACAAAGGTATCTTAGAACATCTACATGGCTTCTCTCTTTTAGCCCTATGAGTGTGTCTTAAAGACAGAATCTCCACACAGCATGCCTTCTTTATGGAGGATAAGCCAGAGGTCCTTAATTTCTTCAGTTCCTCCATCACCCCGCCCCCCCCCCCCCTGATATTATCATTTGGGTCTCCTTTTTCATCTTTACAGTGCTACTCAATTTCTGTTCCCCTATTTTCCCCTTTTCATTTCTTCCTCATTCTTTTCCTTTATTTCCCATGCTGGGGCGGGACTCCAGCCCTCACACAGGCTAGGCAAACCCTCTACCACAGTACACTTCTTTATAGTGGGAACTACAAAGCAGGGAACTTAGACCAACTGTCTAAGTTTTCAGTTGTTGCTAATAGGCAGACCCAGAAAAACCTCTTTTAAGAAAGACAAACATCTCAAGGAGCTTTTGAGATATTTCAACTTTAGTTTTCATTGCAATTTTAGTTTTGCTCCACATTTCAATATTTTATCTATTCGTGTCTTATATAAAATGTGCATAACTAGCTAGTTTAGGTTTTTGATGTATTTCATTTATGGTGTAGATAATAATATGCTTCTAGTTAAAATACTGGAAGTGGTCTGGCATTTCTTTACTGTTTTTGTTGTTTTATATTCCCACTGTGTACTCAGGAATTAAAAGTCAAAACACTGTTTAATTTATCTTGAATAACAACAAAGGCTGCTAGAAAGAAGATCAATATGTAAAATCCCCTGTATGCCTGTATAGGAGCTGTACATAATCTTAACGTATAGAATTCCCTTTAGCAATAACAGCAAAATGAAGAAAATATAAAGAGATGGGTTTAACAAAGAACTGAGATATTTTTATACAGCAAACTATAAAACTTTCATTTAAGAAGACTGAGGTGTGTGTGTGTGTATGTGTGCACACGCATGTGCGCAGATGTGTATGGAGGGCAGAGGTCAACCTCAGGTGGTGATGTCAGGTGCCAACCACCTTGTTTTTGGAGACTGGGTCTCACACTAGGCTCTGAGGCTTGCGGATTTGGCAGGGATGGCTGGCCAGTGTTCTCCAGGGTCCACTTAGCTCTACAATCCTGGCCTCGGGACTGTAGAGGCATTGGACCACCATGGTCAGCTTTTCACAAGGGTGCTGAGGACAGAGCTCAGGTTCTAACAATTGTGCAGAAAGCTCATTAGTGACTGAACCATACTCCCATCCCTAAGTCACACATGGATGGATGCCAAGATGTAGAATATGTGCATGTTTAATATATATGTTTAATGACCTAAATATGTTATGTAAGTACACTAAACTCACAGTGTTTCCCCAAAGAAAAAAGAAGAATCAATTTTAATGTGTGTAAAGGCAATCTTTATATTTATTCAGTGAGCATTTATCAGCAGGAAATGTGAAAAGGTTCCTCCCTTACCCCATGCACAAAATACTTCCTGGAGGAAGCAATCCAAGATTTGAATAAAAGGAGATCTGAGAGAGAGGCATATAAAGTGCCAGTCACCATATGTGCCTGTCTAGAGGCCTTCACAGGGTCTGTAGTTGAACACGTGGTCTCTTCTTGTTGGTGCTGTTGGGGGAGGTTATGGGACCTTTAAGAGGCGGAGTCTTTTTAGAGGAAGTGCCTCACTGAGGGTAAGCTTTGAGTTTAAGAGACCATTCCCTCTTCCTTTTCTCTCTGTCTCTCTGTTTCTCTTTGCCTCTGTCTCTCTCATCTCTCTGTGTCTCCCTCTCCCCCTCCCTCCCTCCCTCCCTCCCTCCCTCCCTCTCTCTCTCTCTCTCTCTCTCTCTCTCTCTCTCTCTCTCTCTCTCTTCCTATGTGCAGATAAAATATGATCGGTCGCTTTGTTTCCTGACTGCCAGGCAGGCCTCACACTTCTGACACCCTGCCTTGATGGATTCTGTCCCGTTGGAACTGTAAGCCAAAATAAGCCCTGTCTTTTGTAAATTGCATTCGTTCAGCATATTTTATCACAGCAGCAGAAAAGAAAGGAATAAACCAAAAAGACCCCGTGGGAGAGCCAAATTAGAGGAGCCTGCTGCACTCAAAACCCTAGCTGACTTCACTTTTATCGCTGCCGACCAACCCTGCGGATGTTTTTTTATCTGTTTCTCCCACAACCCGTGGCTGTTGTAGAGGCACTGATGTTTCCAAGTAATAGTATTCAGAGATCTAATCTCGTGGGAAATAAAAGTGAGACAAGTTATTACTTTAACGTTTGGATAAGAGTGGAGTTAAAATTGATGCATCACTATGTGATGTATGACTCTCAGGTCCTAATTTGCATGTCTATTGTCTTGCAGTGTACCATGCGCCCATGCAGTGTTTTCTTATACTTAACAGACTTGGCCTTCCTAAATCCTGGCTAAGTTTCCACATGACAGATCCTGACTTGGAGCCCACTGTTCAGAATCCTGTGTGCTCCTTTCCTCACTGGACAATATGGTCCCTCAAAAGAGTGGGCTCAGTGATTAAGAGCTGGAAAACTGCTCTTGCAGGGTTCAATTATGAAAACCCATATCAGGCTACCCACAGCTCTGTGTAATTCCAGCTAAAGGGGGAATCCAGCGCCCTCTGCTGGTCACTGTGGCGCACGCACGCACGCACGCACGCACGCACACACATACAAATACTCTTTGAAAATAGTTTTAGTGCCCCCAACTAGAAATACACTCATTATTTATCTTTAATAAAATGCACTATCCCCCCAAGATTCTTAAGACAACTGTGAGCCATTCCTTTTGAGAAGGAAAGCAGGGCTATGTACAAGGCAGTGTCCACTAGAAACCCTGGTTATTGTCAGGGGTCTTTATTTACACTGCCATTGTGAAATACCAAAGGCTGAGCAGCTCAAAGCACAGGAATTCATTTTCTCAAGGTACTAAAGGTAGATGTACCCATTCTGTTTCCATCGAGGGCCTTGATCACCGTTTGTAGTCGGCTACTGTCACTGTGTCTTCACATGGCTTTGATGCGTGTGCTTGGGAAAGAAAGAACAGCTCACTCCTGTCGCTTCTTAGGAATCATTTAAGCTTAATTTCACCCTCACAGGCCCCATCTATAAATACAGACACACAGGGCGATCAGGTTCCAACATGAGGGCTTGGAGGTTGGGAAGAGTCAACATTTGATTGTATCAAGGTAGGACAGCAGTTTTCTTTCTTTCTTTTTAAATAATTCATTATTTTATTTTATGTGCATTGGCGTGAGGGTGTCAGATCCCCCAGAACTGGAGTTACAGACAGTTCTGAGTGGCCCTGGGAATTGAACCCTGGTCCTCTGGAAGAGTAACCAGTGTTCTTAACTATCCCTGAGCCATCTCTCCAGCCCCTTAGACAGCAATTCTAATGGAGATGGTTGCTATCCTGACTAAGGAAGTAGTGCATAAGAGGAAAGCAACAGATAGAGTGAGTACTTACTGTTGGGGCCTGGTGGGATGGGCAGGGTGGCATATGGCTGTGGTCCTGGAAATAGCACCGAGAAATTCATGAGTTCGAGGCCAGCTTAGATACATCACGGTGAGTTCAAGAGTAGTCTTGAATTTTTTTTTTTAAAGGAGATGTATTGTGCTTAAGTTTCTAGTTAAATGTGCCGATGTATATTTTAACAACTAACAGGGGCAAAATGGGCCTCATATTTCTTGACAAAGCACGAGGAAAGCGAGAGTGTAAACCCTCCTTGGGGCTGAGTGAGGATCTTTGCCCCTGCCCGCCATGCCTTGGCAGCTGTCTGCTATCATATTTAGTAGACACACGAAAACGCTGCTGAGTCCTACATTTTAGAGTGCAGATCACAGCACTTACAGAATGGAGAACACATGTGGAATGAAAATACAAGTGGCAAGGAGTGTCGGGGAACGCTGAAACTTCATGCTAGCATATCTCCAGGTGCAAACTGTGTGCCATGTAATTGATACACTAACTCTTCTCATAAAGAAGTGTTGGCTAGAACACAGTTTAATATGAGGACAAACTCTTTGTCCACTACGTAGCTGATGACAAAATTGTTTGGCCTGAGCCCTTTCCTTTTGCTGGTAATGCTAGTGCTGGTTTGGTTACCCGTTAAAGAAATTCTTGGTTCATGACAGCAAAATCATAACATTGGCATATCAAAAATATGTTTCTATATCCTATGGAAGGGAACCCATTTCTGTCTCATCTCCAAGTAGGTTTACATAAAGAAGCTTTGAATTAAAAGAAAAATGGACAGACAGAACCCATCCCTGAGATGAACACTGCTGTGGCTCACTGAGCAGGAGTTCCTGCAAGGCCAGCGCAGGGCCCTGAGCTTAGACCCAAGCCCTCGTGGAAAAGGGTGAGTGGGGGTAAATGGGTAGAGACAGGGGCGCTGTTGGGGCTTGCTGTTTGTTCTTTGATTAGAATCCTGGTCCCCAAAGCCCAGGCTTGCAACCACTATAGAAACATATATACAATATAATAAAGTAAGAGGACAATAAGTGTTTCGCTTTTGAAACATAAAGGTCTTTTCCCAAATGTTAAAAAACATGGCCGTGCTCACCTGTAATGCCATGGAGCCTAGGCTGGCTTTGTGGTGAGTCTCTGTCTCAGGAGATTATTACATAATAGACAATCACTCTCCATCATGCTTTTAGTGGTTGGCATTCATCTAGTAAATCGTTAACACTTTTCCTCTTCAGCTCCTCACGGTGCTTGTATGGCTGAGAAGGCAGTTGGGGGGGGGGTTGCCTGTGTGTGTGTATGTGTGTGAGTGTGTGTGTTTGTGTGTGCGTGTGCGTGTGGGGTCACATCTGTGTGAGGGTGTATGTATGAAGGTGTGTATGAGAGTGCTTGAGTGAGAGAGGGTGTGTATGTGTGTGCGTGGGAAAGTGGGTGTGAGAGAGAATGAGGATGTGAGTGTGTTTGTGTAGGTGTGTGCATCTTTATAAGCAGAGCTTCTTCTAGTAAGTCTCCAATCAGTCTCGCTAGCTCCCCATCCTTTTCATCAATTACTATTCTCTGTATAGATGAAACAGCTATGGTCCCCATTGATTCTCAAATCCCTTTGTTTGTTTGTTTGTTTTTTTGAGACAGGATCTCTCTGTGTAGCCCTGGCTGTTTTAGAACTCGTCTGTGGACCGGGCTGGCCTGAAACCTCAGAGACCTGCCTGCCTCTGCCTCCTGAGCCCTGGGATTAAATGTGTATGCCACCACCACAGCCCAGCCAGTTTTCAAATCGTTTTGAACATTTGCGTCATTGATTGTGCGTCTGTCACTCGTTTAAAAATTCTGATTCTACAGTGCCAGCTCTTGATCCCTTGGCATAAATTCTCAAATCAAGGTCCTGATGCAGGGGCATCAAAATGGTTCTAAAATTCTATGTTCTCGGGGGTGGCGGGGTAGGGGGGTGGGGTGGGGTGGGAGGTCATCCACCTGATACAGAGAGGGCTCAAGATGACGGTCTGCTTACCGTTATGCTTTACAGACTTGAATTACGGTGGAAATTCTTACCAAATATGAATGAGCCTTTTAGGTCATGTTTCTGGTTGTAGTTTGGAAAGCACTGGAGTGTCCCCGTTCTGCCATCTAGTCACATGGAGATCTGCCATCCCATTGATGAAGCTCGGTCCATTGGCAGGGCACTGTCCCGTGATGTTTTGCGTGCCCTGTTGAGATGCTGTGCTTGCTCACTTGCTGGTTCAGTCACTGAGCAGTGAGGATGTTGACTGGCAGGCAGATTCGGAGTATCAAAGTTTATAGTGGTGACTTTGATTTATAAACCGAAAGAGCGTTCTGCAAGCAGCCAAGTCACGTCAGTATCTCAGCCATGCACACCCAGCACCTGCCCTTCCCTTGCTGCTTTCACAGCCAAGTGTCTTATCTCAATACATCAACTCAAGTCTTTCTACATCAGTTTTTAAACCTGAGGGGTTTTTTGTTTTTGTTTTTTTTTCAAGCAATAAACCATTTAAATTGACTTAAAGGGAAGCCTGGGACTGTATTTTTTTTTTCCCTCTTAAAAAAAAGCAAAGGCTTATTTGGGAACAGGTCCTTGGATAAACCCCATATTTGCTGTGACACAATGAAATGGTCTTATTTTAAGCCCAAATCACTGATGGAAGAGAAGGGGATAAACTCTCTGTTGAAACTCGAGGAGCAGATTTTTAAGCAGGCTTTGGATAGTGACAGGACAGTGGTAGCGAAGGCCTTAAGCCCTGGTTTGCCTCAGCTGCCTAAGCTCCGGGCTGAGGATGAAATGGACTATAGGACGTTAGGACAGCAGAGTAAAATGTAGTTTCGTTTCACTGGAAAGCAGATATACTGAGGATGTAGGGAAGTAAACTTGATACAAAGATTGACTGTAAACCCAGGAGGTGTGGCCTGTGTGGTGACTCACTGTGGACGGCTCTAAAATGCAGGCCTGTGAGAGTGAGGCACCCCAGAATGTTTTTTCTGAGCACGCACACACACATGCACGCATGCACATGCATGCACGCAGGCACACATGCACATGCACACACAACCTCATCTCAGTTTGGTTTATAGGTATTTTATAAGGCATTTTCCATTTGAAGAACAGATTTTTTTTTTTTAAGTACTCCCCATATTTGGGTGGAATGTAACCATCGCTAAGCCCAGAACAAAGCTAGAAAACTTTACTCTGGAACATGTAAAACACATATTAAATCATCTTCTGAAACTGCACAAGGGATTGATGGTGCAGCAGGAATCTGGGCAGAAGGTAACAGTGAGTGCGCTTGGGAAGGACAGAGGACAAAGTGAGAGCCCAGTCCAGGAGCTGCTCCAGGCCACGTGCCCCGCCCACTCAAGTCTTACCACCTCCCTTCTGGAGCTCATCTGGAGTTTGATTTCTTATTTTCAGACCTTAAAACCTAACTTTTTAAAAAATCCTCCTATTTCTAGCCAGGTCTCTTCTGTGGCCACCATTCCTATGATCATAGCCTTGCTAGCATTACCACCACCACCACCACCGCCACCACTGCTGCCGCCGCCGCCGCCGCCGCCGCCGCCGCCGCCGCCGCCCCCGCCCCCGCCCCCGCCACCACGACCACCACCACCACCACCACCACCATCACCACTACTACTACCACCGCCACTATCACAGCAAACAAAGACAACAACTTAGGAAAGAATAAGAGTCCCAAGAAAGAACGGGATGAGAAAGATGAGAGACTATAAATGCCAATAAAGGCAAGAGATTACCAGTTAACAATGAATGAAAACAAATGACGTTTTGGATAAAGCAGAAAATCCTAGAGGTCAATGAGATTAAAGACTAAAACTCTTAATAGCCAAAGAGATGAAGGATAAAGAAAATCCATGAGATAAAATTTTAGACAAAACCTGTGTTCACACGGGATTAAGAGCAGGAATGAGGGGGATAAAGGTTGAAAATGTACAGAAACAGGCAGCTGCAGGCAGCAGCTCTATGCTGAGCCACAGGCCCCTGTTAGGGGCTGGCCTTTCTGTTCTCATGAGACTAAGCTTCAAATGTGGCACAATGAGGAAGGCACATGGGGAACAGATGAATATGCTAGTTAGCATGAGTTACCCGCTTCTCATTGTATGCCTAGCCCAGAATATCATACTTTGTAAGTGCAACACAACTGTGATTTGTTAATGTAGATAAGAATGAAAAGAAAATAGCACTAGGCAGAGGACTGGAGAGGTGGCTCAGCAGTTAAGAATGCGTGCTGTTCTTTTAGTGGACCTAGGTTCTGTAGCACCGACACTGGGTAGCACACAACCGTCTGTAAATTCACTTCCAAGGGATGTAACATCCTTTTCTGGTCTCTTGGGGGCACTTGAACACATGTAGTACATACACACACACACACAAAACACACAAGCACATAAAGGCAAAAATGTTTTAAAATAACATTCCGTAATAGAGATTTTTTATTAGTTATACATAAAGTAATTTTTTTAGAATTGATGTTGACATATCCAAGTCTTACACACTTGATTTTGAGTCATTTGTTGTTAAAATTGATAGACCATATATTCCTCAACTATGAACTAGGTTTTAGCTTTACATTAATGTTTTGAGGGAAAAGAAAAAAAAAAAAAGGCTGACTCCTTGCTTCTATTTGAAAACCAAACTGTGAAAAGGAAGCTGTTTGAATTGAATAAGCCAGTCACATTCAGAATCAGTGGATTATCCCTAAAATCTGTCTCTTTAAACAAGAAGGGGGATTTCTACGAAGTGATGCTTAGAAAAAAAATTAGTGACTAATTATCATAAAGCACTTAAAATAGCAACGGCTAATCTTATAGAGCACTTATGGACAGTTAGGTACCTTTATCAACACTTCACAAATATGAGCTGATGTATTATCCACACGAATGCTGTGAGGTCAGCAATATTTGTGTTACATATATTTATATGTATATATTTGTGTTTTGTCCAGGAATGAAACTGAAATGGTGAAGGTTGGATCGGAAGGCGGAGAGCATATGGGCAGTAAGTATGCGGCACAGCTGGCATGCTAACGTACGTGGGTTGAGCCAACAGCTCTTGCTCGAATCCTAGTGCATCTTGCCATCAAATTAAAAAAAAGCTAGCCCAAGTTAACTACTAGGTACAAAACTTACATATACTCAGAGAAGAAACCTTTAAGGTTTTTGTTTTTGTTTTTGTTTTTTTGTTTTTTTAAGGAGAGGTAGAGAATCCTCGGAAACCAAGTTACCTGAGTTCTCCAATCAGGATGTCTGGATGTCATTGTCCAGTGAGCAAGACTGCAAGTCAGTCTCCAGGATCTCTCAGAGAGTTGACTAATGCCGCTCCTATTCCAAGTCCCTACAGGGACCGAGTCACTGAGCTCAAACTTCACGTCAGTATTTGCACTCGTGTTTAGTTTTAGGCTGAGTGTTAGAGCAGATGCTGATGACGTGGTCATGAAGACGTGGAGGACTAGACTTGCTAGTTGAAATATATATCATTAGTGAGGCAATCCAGAGTTAAGCTGACTTCAGTGAGGCAGTCTCAGGGCAGCATACAGGAAGGAGAAATTGAGAATTGGCATGCCCTCGGTCTCACCTTCTGACCAGGCACTGCTTAGCCCCCAGCCAATTACCGTCGCCTCAAAAAGCAAGTAGACTTACAGGTCTCTACACATCTTTCTCTTTTTTTTAATGGAGAGAATTAGAATATTTGCAATGTCAAAAATTCACATTAATAATAATAATTAATATAATAGTAGATAATGTTATTATAATATAGTGCAGTTCAGATAAAACAAAACCCTTAGGTAATGTGATCTAACTCATAACAGAACAAGGCTGGTAAACATGATGGTTATTGGGCCTCTCTTTTGTGCCAGGTCTCCTAAGTGCTTTTGTATAATTGTTTATATTCTCTAAGAGAGCTTGTTCTTTGCAAAACAGATTTCATGAGAACACGCTCTTCATCCCACAGTGGAAATATGATAGACTCAAGAGACTGAGGCAGCGAGTGCCAAGCAAAAGAGCCCGGTCTACAGTATCCCTTATGGTGCATCTCTGCCATCTGCATATTCATTTTTCTAGTGTTCCAAAGCAACACAGAAAGGATGATAGCCCCAAGACTAATCAAGAAGCTTTCCCAAGCACCCCTTTTCCCTGTTCTATATCCTCAGCTTGTATTCTCTGAGCCACCCACAGCCAGAGACCCAGAGCGGATCCTATTATCCCTAGCTTGCCCAATGAAAATATCCCATAGCTGCTACATCATCTATGGTGTCATCTAAAATAACCATTAGAAGTTGAGAAAAATTTATGTTATGATTCGCATGGTAGTGTCCTCTCCAAAATTCACTGTGAAACACTGTCCCCACCATGATGATATCAAGAGACAGAGTCTTTGGGGGAGTCACCAGATACCCACCTTCGTGTGTGAATAATGTCTTACAAAAGAATAGAGGAAAATGGTCTAGGCCAGTGGTTCTCAAGTTGCCTAATGTTGAGACCCTCTAATATACTTCCTCATGTTGTGGTGACACCCAACCATACAATTATAATGTTGCTACTTCATAACCATAATTTTGCTACTATTATGAATCATAATCTAATATCTGATATGCAACATGCATAGGGGTCAAAGCCCATAGGGTGAGAACCACTGGTATAGGTAGGCCATTGTTTCTGTTTTGCCCAATGAGAACATGGCATTCATGGTGCCATCTTGAAAAGAGACATAGCCTTCAAGAGATGCCACATTTAGCTGACACTTTGATTTTGGGTGTACCATTCTCCAGAATTGTGGCATGTCCTGGCCCGCCGGGGATCGACTAAAGCTCGGGAGGAGAATTTTCCTGTATGGAGACAGAACACTAGACACGAAGAAGGGGGCAAGTCTGCATTCTGATCAAACTCCGTTTATTGAGAATTTTTACAGAGTTTAGGCACAGAGGCATGGGTATTTGCATAAGCAAGGGTTGCTATGGATACCTAACTCTGGGATGCTCCAGCAGGTAGGTCTCTACCTTTACAGCTGCTAATTGCAGGAGAGAGATTCCAGGAAAGTTGTGAAGGATCTGGTTAGTCAGGAAAAAGCTCCCGGAACTGCTGCTCACAGGCAGCTGGCCTTTAATCTGATCTTATCAGTAGTCCCACCGGAAAAGGAGTAGCTCGGGGGTCTGGAATGACCAGCCCCCACAATAAACCACAACAGGTGTCTAACTGCCGACCTATGACAAGGTCAGCTAGTTTCTGGTGAATGGCAGACTTCTGGAGAAATAGGAACCTAGGTTCTGACAAGATGGCTGAACATTGGCCATGTAGCCCGTCCCCAACAGTGGCAAACAAATCTTGATGAGTTGTATAAAGTGTCCAGTCTTGAGCATTTTGTTAGAATATAAATGGGATGCATGTTTTTAAATGGGATCTTCTAAAGTTGTTCACCAAATGTCACACACGCGCGCGCACACACACACACACACACACACACACACACACACACACACGTACGCACTTAAATAAGCCGTAAAGTCAGAGTCTCACATTTTATTACACGGAGATTTTAGTACAGGAGGCCAATGACCCTGGGGCTCCCCTTTCCGGTTGAATGACATTGGTAACTTTGTTGACTATCAAGTAGCCCTAAGTGTGACTATTTGTATGTAAGTCCCAATTTTATTTCAATTGTCTATATGTTGATCTGTAAGTAACCTCAACTACTGCATCTCGGTGTTAAATTTCTAGATCAGGAAGTGTGAGATACCCAAACTCACTCTTTTTAATTAAGCTGTTTCTGGATATTCTAAGTTCTCTGCATTTCTGTATGAATTACAGCCAATCAATTCATGCCAAACATAATATCCCCGTCAAGGATTTTTTCATTTTAATGAGCTGATAAGACTGATGTGGTAGTATTGCTATCTTGACAATAATAAATTACCCAAAGACATGGATTATCTACTTTGTTGAATTTTGAATTCCAAGGCTGCAGAGATGGCCCAGTGGGCAAAGTGCCTGTCGTGCAAGCATGAGGGCCTGAATCCAGACCCCAGTACCTATGTAAAGGCTTGACATGGCAGCACATATCTGTAACCCAAGCACTGGTGAGGAGAAATCTTCCGTGGACATATGCAGGTCCCCAGAGCTCGCTGACCAGCCAGCCCAGCTCAATGGGTAAGCTCCGCCATCAATACAGGTATCTTGTTTCGAAAAACAAAGTGGTGGTGCTGGAGAGATGGCTCAGAGGTTAAGAGCACTGACTGCTCTTCCAGAGGTCCTGAGTTCAATTCTCAGCAACCACATAGTGGCTCATAACCATCTATAATGTAATGCAGGCCCTCTTCTGGCCTGCAGGTGTACATTCAGGCAGAACACTGTACACATAATAAATAAATAAATCTTAAACACACACACACACACACACACTGTTTATTTCTTTCAACATTTCCCCATCTTCAGCATAAAAACATTTCCAATTCTCCTGTTAAATAGTTCATTTTCATGTATTTTATTCATTTGATTTTGTTGCTAAAGGGAGTTGTCCTAAGGTGTGTTTTCAGATCAGGTACTGTTAATGTAGAGACACAGAATTGATTTTATGTATTTGTCTCGGTAGATGGCTCACTGGATAAAGGGCTTGTTGCTCAGACATGAGGAAATAAGCTCAGATTTCCACACCCACATAAAACCCAGCATGGTGTGACATGTGTCTATAGCCCCAGAGCAGGATGGGAGGTGGGGAAATCGGTGGATCTTGGGGCTTTCTAGTCAGCCGGCTTAGCTGTAAGCGTGGGTTCCAAGGTCACTGAAAGACTTGTCTTAAAATTTGTTGGCACAGAGATCAATAGAGAAAGAGGCTGGATGTGCCACCATGCATGCATATACGGATAAACTGTTAATCTGTTAGTCACAGACAGTATACCTCTGGCCTCATGTGTGTATGTTACGGGATTGGGGTGGAGTCCTGGGAGATTGCACAGGGCTTGCCACAACTTTCCACTGTGTCTTCAGTCACAGTGCAAACCCAACCTGGGGCAGAGGTACCAGCTTTGCTTACTGCATTGCTTACCTTGTGGGACCAAACAAGAAGTCAGTGCTTTGAGGCAAAATGTGCATCTGAGGGCCAGCCTCAGTAGGGGTTGGGAAACAGATTCAAGTTTGGCAGCACACGTGAGGTGCTAACTTACGGAAGAGGGAGCGGAGGGTCAGATTGACCTGATGACTAGAACGTTTGGTCCTGTGTGACGACGTCTCCAGGAACTTCAGCCAGGCTGTCGCAACGACGCAGTCCTCAAAAGCTCACGTATTTTCTTTCAGTGTCAACTATTTAAGTGACTTCGGTTAGAATAATTCCATTCCGGAAGTACTTGTGTTCTGGAAGTGACATTATGCTTTTCAGGGGTTGGCTTAATTGTCGGCAATAGATAGCTTTTAAAGAGTTAGTCAGCAATGTACCACAGAATGAAGAGTGTGCCTCTAGCAAATAAATCTGAACTCAAAGTAGATTTTTTTTTCTATTCCCATAAACTCCGGTTCTAGTAATTTTTAAGTATGGGTGTTGCCAGATTTTGGAAGCTTTTTAGTGTTTTGATGTGATCCTTACAGTAAACAAGGTTGAGTAATACTTTTGGGGTACTTGATTAGCTTCGTGCAAACATTAAGATGTAAAGCCATGTCCCATCTGTGGTGGCTTAAGTGAGAAGGTCTCCCATAGGCTCTGGCATTTGGACACTAGATAGCTCCGTTTGGAGAAACTTTAGCAGTATGGCCTTGCTAGAGGAAGTGTGTCACGGGGGAAGGCTTTGGGCTTTCAAAGCCTTGAATCATTCCCAGTGCAAATCTCTGTCTGTCTGTCTGTCTGTCTGTCTATCTCTTTCTGCTTCCTGTTTGTGTTGGAGATCTGAACCCTCGAGCTCCCAGCCTCTTCCAGTTCTAGCCACCATGTCTGCCACCTGATGTCACTCTGTCCCCACCATCATGAACTCTTATCCATCTGGAACCATAAGCCCAAATAAACTCTTTCCTTCTGTAAGTTGCCTTGATCATGGTGTTTAATCACAATAGCAGAAAAATAACTAATGTATCATAGCACAAAGATAGGGCAGTGTGTGTGTGTGTGTATGTGTGTGTAACGGTGGCTAAGGTAGCAGCTATCTTTTTACTGGAAGGGTTCTAGGCACAGTACTCAGGTGAGATGGGCAGTTCCATTGAACTAGTGTGAGGAGCCAGCCGCTAGCTTGGATCCAGCTTGCTCTGTGTGAACTGTGTGAACTGATGGCTGATGTCATTGTTCTGCCATGGTTATTAATCCTAAAGTTTCTCAACCATGTAATGTTCCAGATGCAAAAACAACAACAACAACAAAACAAACAAACAAACAAAAAAACCCCAGCAACAACGAACAACAACAACAATAACAACAAAAACAGAGTAGATCTTTTTATACTCGGGTTGAATGTAAGATTTGGTTCAAAAGAACCTTTCCTAATGACATCCAATTTGAAATCAGGTTGAAAGACTGTGTAAGCATCTCACCCAGCAGCTACATGGCAGTAGAGATGTTTTAGCTGGGAGAGATGTGAAGGCAGAGGGGGAAAACATCATAGGTACCAAAAAAACAAAAAAAAAATTTAAACTTTGTGAGTGATTTGGGTGGGGGAAAGCTATTCTCTCTGCACGTATGCCTTGCTATTCTGCTGAAAATGGGGCATTCTAGCCTGGCACACTGGGATGAAATCAGCCTGTTCCAGCTGCCTGAAGCATCAGAAATGATTGCAGCTGGCTAATCTCTAATTATAGAACTCTTCGTTGTTGGGGTATAAGGGACTAAATGTGTGCTTTGACTTCTGTGAGCCCAGGCTTTGTGAAAAGCTGGGGGCTTTTAGATAATTTTCTCCCCTCTGCACAATACACTAAACAAATTTAAATTAACTCTTGGGGCAAATATAATTAAGAAGCTGCAGATGGTACTTTTGTTCCTTTGGTTGGCCAGAGTATGCCCTAACTGTGGCTTTGGATGAAGCGAGTAAGCCCTGTTTCCATGGGATCCGGTCCTAAGGTATTTGAAAAACTCATAGTAGCGATTCCAAGGAGCACAGGAAGTTTATTTCTTTAGTGGTTTGTTTAGAGAATGTTTCAAATGCACTGTCTACACTTCCGGTTTTCCTGTGACCCCCTTCATGGGTGATCTGCCATTCTTGCCCTCCACTGATTATGCTTTTAAAGATTAATTTAAAGAGAAAAACATATCCAGCTCGAATCTAGGGCGGATTCCCAATGCCAGTATATTCATCTGCGGAGTCTGCCATAACAAAAGCTCTCAAACCAAGCACAATTTGCTATAGTAACAGTGGCTGGGAGCAGGATGACCAAGGTGCTCTGGTGGCCATCTTTCTGGCTTGCAGATGGTCAGTTTATTCTTTTGTCCTCACAAGGTGGAGGATACCTTGTATTCCGTTCATAAGGGTCATGCCAGGAGCTCAGCTGGGCCTAATCGTTTATAAAGGCTCTGCCTCTGATACCCTCCTCTCCGGGGATGAATGCTTTCACAGATGAATTCCCAGGAGGACTCTAAGCCTGAAGTCCCTAACAGGAAAGCCTTGGGTCTCTGGGATTTGCAAGAGTATAACCCTAAACTTGTCCCTTTAAGAGGAGACAGATGACAGATTTGTTTGGCTAACAGGATCTCAAGGTCATCCACTTGTGATGCTTCTGTGTTTGGAATTACATAATCATGATTAATGCTGGGAGTACTGCTCAAAGCACTGAACAGTTTTTAGATACCAAAGAGGCAGTGTGCAATATATTGTTTGTGGTAGTCTATAAGCCCAGGCTCAAAAATTTCAATTTGTTTTGAAGTGAAAAGATTATAATCACCAGATACCCAAGAATTTCATTAGTTACTCTTCTCTATTCCCTAAATATTTTTGCAAGATGTTATTTAACTACTATCAAAATGTTATATAATACTTACATTTTTATTTTCAAAGGGATTTATTTTTAAGTGTGTGTGTGTACATATGTGGATACCCACAGAGTCCAGAAGAGGGTGTCAGATCCCTTGGAGTTAGAGCAGCAGGCTGTTGAGAGAGCCTGATGTGGATGTTGGGAACAAAACTTGGGTCCTTTGCAAAAGCGTCAGCCACTCTTAATTGCAGAATTAGCTCTCCAGTCCTCATTTTCATTTTTTTTTTTTTTTTATAAAATAGTCACTTGTTGGGTAAATCTAACAATTCTTTAAACTCCCCAGTCACACTGTTACCCACAAATCATCAAACCTATCTTGGAAGACATACGTCCCAACTCCACTTTCCTTAGGAAGCAAAGTGGAAGGGGAAAATGACACGCTGCAACTTTGTTCAGGAAGCATTAGCCTGTGGTGCGTAGGGTGAGGAAGAAGAAGGCAGTCAAAGATGGAAAGCAACATGATGCGATTCAGTGCTGCCAAGCATGTCTCCGTGAGGGACAGAAAGATGCCCTATCATTCAGAAGTCACATGTACCCCCTCCAAAGAGGAAGGCATGTCCCTGGATGGAGTCCACAGAAATAGAAAAGAGGGCTGACATATTGTGTCTGGCTCCTTCCTGACCTAGTTTCCCATTGGTTAATCTTCATGACTCGGGAATCTGTGCTCTGCCCACTACACACTTCTGACAGTATCTCCAGACCCTTGGCAGCTTAAGAAGCCAGTTTGTCTTTCGATTTCTGAGGCAGAGGAATGACTGGTCATGTGATGAAGGTGAGGGTTACCCCCATAAGTGTAACTCACATGTGAGTGAAACGTCTGTGAAGGATGACAGTGATGGAGTGGTCCAGAAAGGTGGTCAGCAATCCTGCAGCATCCTATTATTTGGCAGACAATGTTCAGTCTGATTTAACATTTGTAACTTGGTGATATGAAAAAAACGTAGAAAGAGGAAAAGGAAAGAAGATCCTAATAGACATGCAAATGATTGTTGAGCAGGAGAAATAGATTGACTGGAACCTGGGGTTTGAGCACCCTAGCCAAGTGTTCTGTCACCTGCTATGTTTACAACCCCCTCTTATGTTTGTTTGTTTGTTTTAACAAAGCATAAAGTCTGTCAACCTTCATCCACATCCATGCAGCAGCAGTGGGCTGACCCTGAAACACGGATGTCGCCTTCAGACACTGCGTGAGCTCTGCCTAGAGGGCGGCATTTGCCACCATTCCCAGTGCTGCCCACTGTGCCCCTATCAACTTCGGTTGGTCCTATTGTCTGCTTGGCCTCTATGGGGTTTATGAATTAAAGACTCTTCTGGGAGCTTTTTCTATGGGATGATCTCTTTTTAATTGTTTATTCTCTCCAAGTCACTTATCCCTTCCTTGGTACCGGTGACCAACTGTAGTTAGTGAACACAGATATTTCTGGAAACAGGCCTACCCCTGACATCTGAGGCGCTTGGGGCAAGAGTACAAATGCTTAAAGGTTATAGAGCGAGTCAATCAAATAAATACATTGTGACAGTAAAAGAAAGTCAAGGGTGTGTGTGTGTGTGTGTGTGTGTGTGTGTGTGTGTGTGTGCTGGTGCATGCATGTATGTGCTGCTATATGTGGGTGACACATATGCATATGGAGGTGAGAGGGGAACCTTGAGTGTCATTCCTCAAGCTGTCCATTTCTTCCCCTCGCCCCTTCTTTTTCTTGAGACAGTGTTTTTCACTAAATCTGGACCTTTCCAGTTAGTCTACACTGGCTGACCAATGAGCTCCAGGGAGTCTCCTGCTCCTCCTTCCTCACTGCTGAGATAAAAAGCGCATACCAACGCTCCCAGCTTTCTCAAGGTTTTTAAAATACATGTTGTTTTACTAAGGAATATGTTTTAAGGTATGGTTTAGATCTAAATCTGATGCATGGTTGTATTTTGATATGATGTTTGTGCAAATAGTAACATAAAGACTTAGATAATGTCTAAGATACTTCTATTTATTACATGAAAGTTGTTTGTTTTTATTCTAGCCAAAGAAAAAATTTGTGTTGCTGCAGTCAGCATTTTAAAATAATTGATGGTCTAGCGTTGTCAATGCTATCCTTGGTGAGTCATCACAGTTTAGAGATTATTTTTTAATTATTAATTTTATCTTGGAAAAGCCCCATTTCCCTAAAACAATGGGAACCAAGATTGCTAATGAATTCTTAGAGGAATATTCTCATTTTAAAATGGTCATGAAGTTTTTGTCCTATCAAGGTCATTTTTAAAAAATCACATTCAAACAAAGTGATAGAACCAAACTTGGTGAATTACATTCACAGGAAATATTACAAAATAATTTTATCATAGAATCTTATGGTACATGCCCCTCAATTCCCACCATCTTTTGAAAAGGTTTTATATCCATACATGAATATAAAGAATTGCTGCTGCTTTACATGTGGTATCTCTTTTAAGTGTCAGCTCTCTCTGTCTCTCTCTGTCTCTGTCTCTCTGTCTCTGTCTCTCTGTCTCTGTCTCTGTCTCTGTCTCTGTCTCTCTCTGTCTCTCTCTCTCTCTCTCTCTCTCTCTCTCTCTCTCTCTCTCTCTCTCTCTTGTGTGTGTTTGTGTGTGTGTACCTGCAGCTGACTTACTAAACCAGGACATTATGCTACAGTTCAACCAAAATGAGTTCTAGAGTGGTGTCAACCTCTGCATAGTGTAAGGCACTCCCTGCTACCAGTGCCCTCTCATTTGTGACAGCCTCTAGCACCCTTGGAACAAAGACGGGTATAGCAGATACTCAGCGTTCCTGGGAAATTCTTCTTTATACAAGTCTTCTGCCTCCCTGCTCGGAGAGGAGGCATGACAAGTTAATTCATTTTTTCTCTGACTCAAGCTGTTCCCTCAGCACTCTGGGACAGAGTCAATGCAGAAACAGACCATTTAGACATGGTTCTCTTTCACTTCCAGGATATAAGCCGAGCCATGAAGGGGAGGATGGCTATGGCGACTGAGAGGCAGTGGGAGTCACACAGATGGCTGGAAGATCAGGTCTCACAAGTCAGGATCCCCAGGAGCTTGCTAATGGTTCATTGCAACTCCAGACCTTTGCTGGGCGTTGGCTTAATGCTTGTAATCTCACCACTTGGGAGGAGGAAATAGGAGGATCAGTAGTTCAAGGCTTGCCTGGGCTACATAGAGAATTTGGGGACAGCCTAGGCTACATGAGACCCTGTTTCCAGAACCATGAACAGACAAACACATAATCAGTCAGTCAGTCAATCAATCAATAGTAATAAAGCCTGTGGTCCAGCACAGATTATTCTTTGTTCAGACAGTTGTCAATTTAGGCTCCTGAGCTCTGGCTTTAAGCACTGACTACAAAAGGATGGGTACCCGAGTGCAAATCCCCAGAAGTCACATGGAAAGAGGGCCATGGTTCTTTGTATAGCTGTAGCTAGAATGCCACGATGAGCAGGCACAGGTGAGCATCTAAGGTTTGCTGGCTGAAGGTCTAGCTCCAGGTTCAGTGAAATGCTTTGCCTTAAGGGGACAGATAGGGTGAAGAGTTAGAGCAGGTGTTCAGTATGCTCTCTTGGCCTCCACATGTGCAGTCACACACCACTGCATACAACATATATGCATACATCATACATGCACACATTTAAAAAAGATTTATTTTTGAGTGTGTGTGTATATATGTATGTGTGTGCACACGCACACACACGTGCACATGCATGTGCACACATTTAAGTGAGTTCATGTGCCACAGAGTTTCTCTGCGTAGCCTTGGCTGTCCTGGACTCGATTTGTAGACCAGGCTGGCCTAGAACTCACAGAGGTCTGCCTGCCTCTGCCTCCTGAGTGCTGGGATTAAAGATGTGCATTACTATGGCCTGGATTCTTCTAAAGCTGGAGTTACAAGTATTTCAAGCCACCTTTTATGGGTGTTAAGAAATGAACTCAGGTGCTCTGATACACATACACATACACACACACAACATATAGTATATACATATGAACTCAGGTACTCTAAACTATATATATATGTGTGTATATATATGTATATACACACATGCATATCGATCAGTTCACAGTCTGTGGCAGCCCCACACGACCTGCCACCCTCTGCTTCTGCTCTCTGCCTTAGCTTCTCCTCTCAGGCAGACCCTGCAGCTGAAACACTGGCAGATTCCTGACGACAGGCTCTGTGTGTGCCTCTCCATGTGTGCAGTCCTCTGCTGTCCCTAAACGCTTGCCAGGCTGTGGACAATAGGTTTTGAAGCAATAATGTCAAGAAACCAGGTGCTGGGACTCAGTAGCTAGGAGCATGTACGGCTCCTACAGAGGACTGAGGTTGGGTTCCATGCCCCATGTCAGGCAGCTCACAACTAACTGTCTGTAACTCCAGGGGAGCCAACACCTCCAGCTTAGGCACCAGCATTCTCACAGACATACCCACACAGAGACATAATAAACACACACACACACACACACACACACACACACACACACACACACACTAAAAATAACAGAAACAAAATCTTAACAAACATGTACAGCTACTATCTGTGGCTTTTTTCTTTTTAAATCAAAAGCTATGTTGTCGAAAGTTTGCCTTCTTAGCGTCATTTTTTTTTCCCCTTCAGAAGAATGCTATAATTTACTAAAGTGGAGCTGAGTGGCCCCTGGCTCGCGCTCCACAAAGGCCACATTGAATTGATGTTTGCCAGTTCTCTCTGCCTCTGGTAGAGTGGCTCAGCCTGGCTCTTTGCCTAATAAGGAGATGGTTTCTGTTCGGAGCTTTCTGAGACTAGGAACAGTCTTCAGCATTTTTCATGCCAGAGTGTAACAGCGAATTTTTAGCCTAGAGCTATTTCTTTGGCTTCCCCGATAAAGCTAAGAATAGAACTAGAGAAGCAAGTGTAGAGAGGTTCTGGTTATTACAGATCTTACATAATTACCATGACGTGTATGAGCTGGATCGCACTGGCTATCTTAAGGAAATAAGCAATGGTCTTAAATACCGTAACAAAACCAACAAAGAGTGACAGGGGACTGGAAGCCACTGAGGACACCAACCATGACACCTGCACAACTGATATGTGTGCGCGCTGTCCTGACTTTACTCTTCAGCTGCCTTGATAATGTCACTGTCCCAACTGCCTCCAAGTGTCATTTCTGGGCACTCTTGTCTGGAAAGACAAGCATTGCCAATAAATGTAATTTTCCTCCCAGAATCTTCCCATAAAAACATTAAGTATCTATCAAGTGACTCAACTCCCCAACAGACAGCACCCATCCACTGCCGAGTCTAAGATTCTTTGAACTCTGGACTTAAAGTCTTCGTCTTATCATTGTGTCGACAGATCATTCATTACTGCATCATCATCTTGACATCACGTTATTCTAATCATGCCTCCTACCATTGGTAGACTCATCTTGAACTCGATCTCAAAGTGTGTGTGTGTGTGTGTGTATGTGTATTCCAAGTTTGGCATCTTCACATCAACAGGGCATCGAAACTCAGCCAAGATAGAACCCCTTCCTTACCAGAAGGGGGTCAGTTTAGCTTTGTTTTACCAGTTGGTGGTTTTGGGTGGTATATGGGAGTCTGTCATTTTAATCTCTTAACATTTCTTTATACTGGAAACATTTTTTTAAAATTTTAATTTAATTATTTCTTTCTAAAAGAGGACACTTGGGTGCAGTATAAAATACTTATAATCTGAGCACTTTGGAGGTAGAAGCAGAAGAAAATTCAGGGTCAGCCTTGGATACACAATGGATTTGAAGACATAATGCTTTTTTTTATTGCTGTGATTAAAACATAGCCAAGGCAACTTATAGAAGGAAGGGCTTCTCTTAGACTCATCATTCCAGAAGCATGAGAGTCCATCAAGGCAGAGAATCATGACAAGAAGTGGCAGACCTAGCGTGGGGGCAGGAACGGCAGAGAGCTCGGATCTGGTAGTGAAAACAGGAAGCAGGCAGAGCTAACTGGGACTGGCACAAGTCTTTTGAAACTTCAGAGCTGGCCTCCCAAGGCCATGCTTCTGGCAAGGCCACACCTCCTAAGCCTCCGCAAACAGCCACCAACTGGGGACCAGGTATTTAAATATCTAACTATGGGGAATATCTCATCCAGACTGCTATATTGAGACTCTGTCTTATAAAGGGCCAGGGGTGCGGGGGGAGGGGGGAGGGATGCTAAAATCCTTTAAGACTTCTCTGGACTAGAGGATGAAGAAGAGAGCTGCTGAGCAAAGGCTGAAAGCCACAGAGTGGTAAGGAGGCTGGAGGCAGACCTTGTAATAGCTTCCTCTGGGTCCCACTAACTGCTATATTATGAGCATAAGATCCACAGGGTAGGCCTGCGTCTACACTACCATTCTCCCACGGATGTGGCATCAGGGACTGTATTTACTCTGGACCCCGGAGAGTGTAAGGGGACTCCTTTTCCATGGGGTTAGCTCTCATAGTTAGAAGGAGGGTGGAAAAGAAATAAATAACACATGGGGAATCCAGACCTTGCCTGGAAATGCAGGCATTCCCCTGCCTCCACCCCCTCCACCCCCTCCACCCTAGGCCTCTGCTTCTTATCCTTAGCTTTCTCCTTCTCAGCCTTCTCCTTGACCTCAGAAGCCTCCAAGCTTCAGACACCTCCTCCTCCTCTCCCTCCTCCTCCTCCTCCTTACAGTAGAGGAGGAGATGCCATCTTTATTCCTAGAGCTTTTCTCATAGAAATAACTCTGTGAGCAGTGGTCTCGCAGGCATCTGGACTATGTACCAAACAGAATTGACCCACTACATTGCAGAAATTCAAGCTATAGCTCTATGTTCTACAGAAAATGCAAAGAAGCAATAAGGAAAGCCCTGTTCTATTCAAAACAGAGAAAGCAATTTCCCCTTTAGGTGTCTGAGATTTCCTAGAAGAGCCTGGAAATCCACATCTCAAGAGTAAGACAGTGCTTAGTAACGTGGCAATAGCCTTGATTCAGATTTCCAACCACTGGCCAATGCTTCGCCGGCTCCATTTATTTATTCATTCATTTATTTATTTTTCAGTTAATGTAATTAATTATCTGCAGTTTTAACTTCAAAGTCTCACCCATTTATAGTTTTCTTCTTTTTCTTTTCTTGTTTATCTTTTGTTATTTCCTCCCCTTTCTTCCTCCTTCCCAACCCCCACCTCTCTCTCTCTCTCTCTCTCTCTCTCTCCCCTCCCCCTCTCTATCACCCCTCTCTCTCCTTCAGCACCCCTCCTCTCCCCTCCTCTTCCCTCTTTTCTCCTCCCATTTTTTCTCTTTTCTCCCCTTGCTTGTCTCCCTTTCAAAAATGAGACATCCAAGTTTAATTTTACATTTACCTACAAACCATCCATGAAGTCTGGCTGACCATATCTTAGGGCACTGGATTCCAGGAAAAGGTTAGCTACAATGTTAGTTACCTCCTTGTTGCTGTGACATAGTACTTCACAGAAGAATCTTGAAGGAGGAAAGCTTTATGTCGGCTCGTGGTTTCTGAGAGACCTCAGTTCAACATGGGAAGGGAGATACGGTGGCATCCTTGGTAGCAGCAACAGACAGCAGAGACAGGAAGAAGTAAGAGATAGACCTAACCGGTGATGGGTAGTGTTCAAAGGCACATGTCACGGGTGAGCGGCTGCCACCAGCCAGGGAAGCAGAGGAGAGCTGTTCACAGGGTGATGGCCCAGAAAGCAAAGGGTGGGAACCAAACCCAGCTGGGCCTTTCCTCATCTCTACCTTTTAGTGCTTTTAAAGCCTTCAGATTAGTGGCACAAGCTGGAGATTTCCTTGTTGTGGTGACAACAAGGACATGAGAATGGAGGGATAGGAAAGGATAGAGATAAGAGGTCAGGAGAGAGGGAGAAAAGGAAAGGAAAAAAGATGAAAAAGAAAAAGAAAGAAGAAAGCTGTAAATGGGTGGGACTTTGATGTTACACTCCAGGTAATTACGTTAGCAGAATAAATGACTGAATAAAGCCAGCTAGTGGTTACAAACGTGACTCAATGCTATTGCAATATTCCTAGACATGGAGAGCTTAAAACACTGGCCTGTGGTGGGTGGGGGATTCAGACTCAGACTATATTTGTCATTTGCCACTCAAGATTAAGGTGCAAAGGATGAAATGAAGCTTCTGGGTCCCCAGACACCCTGTGTTCTGGTCTCTTTCCTAAGTTATTCTGTTCCCCAGGTGTTTGAGATTTCAGCCTTACAGAAGTTGGATGAACAATGCTTTAAAAACAATTTATTTATTTTATTTTGCATGTATTTGTGTTTGCCTGCATGTATGTGTGTATGCCATGGACCTGGTTCCTGTGGAGGCCGGAAGAGGGTTTCTTGTCCCTTGGAACTGGAGTTATAGGCAGGTGTAAGCCATTAAGTAGATTCTGGACCCAAATCTGGGTCCCCTGCAAAAACAGTGCTCTTAACAGCTGAGCCATCTCTGTAGTCTATGAACAGTGTTTCTATAGGAGGTCAGGAGGTACACATTTAAACCACTTTTTATACAGATTGTGTGTGTGTGTGTGTGTGTGTGTGTGTGTACGTACATGTGTGCACGCATGTGTATCAGAGGACACTTTGTGAGAGCTGGTTCTCTCCTTCTACCATGTAGGAGGCAGGGATTGAACTCAGCTTGTCAGACTTGGTGATAAACTTCTCCACCCTTGAGATGTCTTCCCTGCCCCTTTCTTTCAATGCTTTCTTGAGGTGAGCTGTTGTTTTCTGTACCCAGTCAGCCCTAGTGACAACACAGCAGCAATGATGCAAGTTTAACCCTGCACTGAGGTACTCAAGCAAAATATAGGAAGTTGGCTCTGTTCCCCAGAGCCCCAGGGAATGCTACTATCTGTGCGTAAGTGTACACTACCCACAGTTGATGAGCAGATCAGAAGGTCTGCAGAGGTGGGAGCAAACAAACCATTGTCTCAAGAAGGTGACATGGGCACATTTTATTTTGTGTTAAAACAGACCTATTAGTGTAATTTCATAGTAGTTGTGGAATAAGAGGTTAGGTTTCAGGAGCTAGACACGTATTTATTGTGTTGAGTGTTGGTGAACACTGTTCCTGTCCTGGCTTCATCAAAGCATACCGCTGAGTTATTTTCTCAGGACAATTGGGAGCTGGTACATTTTTCCAAGTCTTGTTATGGTGGTTTGCAGACTCTCAGGGGGAAAAGGTCAGAGAAAGGAGAGAGAGAGAGGAAGAAGGCAGGACTGGACCATGTTTTGCTAGTGCTAACAAACAGCAAAGAGCCTCAGACTGTTGCCATAATTGGCTGTTGGCCAGCTGTTCTCCAGGTAGCTGCAGCTGCTTGGTCAGCAACAGGCTCTAAGCTGCGCATTTTTACTCTTTTTGTTTTTCTTCTCCAAGCTGTAGATGATGGATGATGGTTGGGGTGTGGAAGTTTTCCATCAGGGTGCCTTGGTGATGAGCAATTTCCACTGGAAAAATCTATAACAAATCCAGCCCTTTGTCTCTACTGATGAATGGAGTTAGGCGTGTATGCATACAAGGGTGAGACTACTGCAGAGAAAACCTTGGACCTGCTCTAATTTATTATTTAGAAATTGAATTGTTCACAGTTGTCAATATTTGACAAACGACGTGCAAGTTGTAATACACCTTGCAGTGTCTGGCATGACAGGCTGTTGAAACAAAACTGCCGATGACTGTTGCTTGAACTTCAACGAGGCAGACTACGGCGAGCACATCATTTTTTATCTTTGTTCTTCCATCTTTTGAAACATTCTCTTATGTGTACACTGATGACCCTACAAGGTAGAACTCATATCCCCAAAAGTGAAACAACAACAACATAACGTAATTGCTCCTAGACACATTATTGAGAACATCTGTTTCAGAATAAAGATGGTGTGTTACTTATTTTCTCATTGCTATGATTAAATATCCTGGCAAAAACAACTCAAGGGTTTCCTTTGGGTTACAGTTCCAGAGGAAAATGGTCCATCATATTCAGAGAAAGCTTGGCAGCAGGCAGATGAGGCATGGCCGCAGACAATGACTGCATGGTGGCGGGAGGGAGAGGAGGATGGCTGGTCGTTTTTTCGTCAGCGCTCAAAGAGCAGAGCGTAAACAGGAAGTGGGGCCGTGACATTAGAGGCCCACTCCAGTGACCCACTTCCTCCAGCAAAGCTCCACCTTCTGAAGGGTTCATCATCCCCCTAAAGCACCAGCCAGCAACCACGTGCTGAGACACAGGACCTCTGGAGGATATTTCTCATTCAGACTGCAAGAGGTAACTATGCTGAGGAGAAAGTCTGTTCCCCTGCCCTTGAATCTGGCCTTATTTGCATATACATATGGCAGACATGATTGTGGGGTTAACAAGTCCAAGCTCACTTCCGGGTTTTGAAAGCCCGCCCCCCTCCCCAATCCCTGAGCTTGAAATCCCACCAATCCCTGGGCTGATTTGCATATATATTGGCCAATGGTCCTTAGTTCCTCATGGCAACTTCTTCCTCTCCGGCTTCCTTTCCTTCTGCTATATCTTCTCCTTCCTCTCTTGTCTTCCTGCCTTGTGGTCTCCATCTCTGACCTCAAGCCAAGGAACCTAAACTCTGCCTATTTCTCTTCTTCCGGGTTGCAGGCTTCTAGCTAGTTTATTAACCAATTAACTGTAAATTAGATAGAGCAAAGTTTACACAACGAAGACCCTTGTACTTGAGAAGTACTCGTCTTGACTGCAACCAGATCTTGGGGGCAAGTAATTAGCATTAGACTACATAGCACCAGACCAAACCCCAACACACATGTGCAGGGAAGAGGTTGCGCCTGCCTTTTATTCAGTGCACATAAGATTCAGGAGAGAGTCTAAACATGTCGTGTGGGGATCTAAAGAAGGGACTGGTAGTATTTGGCTCGACACGAGAAGATGTCATGAGTACATTAGTTCTGAGGGTCACCCCAGCCATGCATGGGCGGAAGTAACAGAGGCAGAGTGCTCAATTCCCCCCTGCCCCTCCCCCCCCCCCCACCTCAGATCCAGTGAAGCAGCTTCATGGGGTATAAATTTCTGGGCTCCAAAGATTTTTAAACGCCAGCCACATATTGACCTGGAAGTTTAGGTGTTAAGAGAGAGAACTAGATGGGAGTAACTCCAAACACAGAGGGTCCCTAAGAACCACGTCGGTATCAGGGATGCGCTTGGCTCTCCGAAAGTGAATTCCAAGTGCAAGTACTGAAAGTGAAATCTGTTTTATTCTAAAACAGTCTTTATTTCCATGCGTTCCAGGTGGACACACCTCCACTGCTCACTCCCACCCTACCCCAACTCTATTGCAAACATAGCACAGGAACCAACTTACACCTTTCCTGGTTGAACTGGAACCACGCCTACATAGCCGGCACCACCCACTGGGGTTGTCAGAACAGCATGGAGTCTGTTTGTTGTCCCTGCTAAGCACAAGAGGGAGGAATGTCTGGTAGAGCTTAGCCTCATTGCCTAAAAATAACGTGTCTTGAGAAAACCTTAACTAAAATGAATTTAAAGTAAGAACTAGAGGTTTTCATACTAAATAGGGAAAAGAAGATGAAAAAAAAATAAATTAAGCATTGTCTTGAAAACTGGAACTAAATATTCACTCATTGATTTGATTCCACAAATATTTATTAGTTAGTTGACTTGCTGCATACTAGTTTTAGCCCTGGGGTTACAATGGTAAATAAGACCCACTGGCCTTTGTTCCCATTGTTCATAAAACCATACACTACGTGGGTAAATATATATTAAATGCAAAACAGTACAGAGGTGAATGGAGCAAATAAGTGAAGAATGAAGGCTTGGGAGGGTTTCAGGAAGATGTCCTTAGCTCCAGAAACCACAGTTGCACGTCCCAGCTAAAGAATGACATTCCGCCCCCCCCCCCCCACGGGTATGGTAGTGTTCACCTGTTATCACTGCAGGGAGGCCCATGTGGTGAGATAGCTGAGTCACTCACAGGGCAGAACGGGTACAACCTCACTCACAACTGTAACAGGATTCTTAGCTTTCACTCTAGGCATAAGTGGAAGAGCAGCCCAATTCTTAGAGATCATATTCTTTCCATTAGAGGGCTTATATGTCATCTCGTCTCAAGACAACTTGTTTATTTGTGTGTGTATGTGTGTGAGTATGTGCGGGCCTCGTGCACACATCCCATGGCATGCTAATGGAGGTCAGAAGACAGTCTGTGGGAGCTGGTTCTCTCCGTCTACCTTGAAGGTTGGATCAAATCCAGGTTTTCAAGTTCAGTGCAAGAGTCTTCATTCACTAAACCTTCTTGATGAACCCCTGAAATAAAATCAGTTTTTCGATATAGGGTTTTCTGTGTAGCCTTGACTGTCCTGGACTCCTTTTGTAGACTGGGGTGACCTCGAACTCATAACGATCTCCCTGCCTCTGCCTCCCGAATGCTGGGACTAAAAGTGTGTGCTGCCACGCCTGGCTCCCTGAAAATATTTAAATAGCTCAAATTGATAATCTTCGCCTCACATTTAACACCCATTGTATTATAATTATAAAAATATAGCATTTACTCAATTAATTAAAGGTTTCATAAACCTTTCCAGGTATCTGGCTTAACTTGTTTTATTTATTTTTTATTTTTATTTTTTTATCCCATCCTCACTCTTTTGGTTCCTGGTACTACATCTCCATGCAAAACTGGTTTTAAATGTTGTTTAAGGTGCTTCCCATGACAGTTCCACTGCCTTCATGATATCCAGAATGCTCTGGAAGATTCCATGTTTCAGTTTCCCGCCTAGCTACATCGACATGCAGTTTAAGTTAAATGGAACAGAGAGAGATTGTGAGACAAAGAATGGACTGGACAAACACACCCCCCCCCACATACACACATACACACACACATACACACACACATACACACATACACACACACATACACACACACATACACACATACACACACATACACACACATACACACACACATACACACACACATACACACACATACACACACACACATACACACATACACACACACACATACACACACATACACACACACACATACACACACATATACACACACACATACACACACATACACATACACACACACATACACACACACATACACACACATATACACACACACACACACACACACACACACACACATTAATTTAAAGAGATGTTCTTGACTGGAGGTGACCCAAAACATAAAGAGAACTTCACCTGTGCCTGTTGGGTCCTCAGTAGCTCGGACAACAACCACTCAGACAATGAGGCCCCCTTTTGCTATGGTGTCAAAGACTAGGGTGGAAAAGCAAAAGATTAGAGGATAGAGACGTAAGGAGAGGGACCTAATCTTTTTGATGGAAAATTATCTTTGTGGGCAGGCAAGAGTCCTCTATTGACACACCAGGAGGCCTGGCTATTCCCTGGAGGACTGGCAGGAAGCACCAAGTTACTGTGTCCAGGCCAATAGAGCAAGCCCCTGTTGACTTCCTGGCATTGTAAAGATTCTGGCCCCATGCCCCAGCGTCCCTGAGAAAGTGATTTCTCAGAATTGTCTGGTCCTCCAGGGATGTGCAAGCGTTTTAAATTGAGTTACAAAGTGAACACACAACCATTGTCTACCTAGGTCAACCCATTCACATGTAGTCAAATGTAAAATTCTATGTATTTTCAAAGACATTACAAATCTGTGGAGCAGTGTGGAAGCCTGGGAGTGGGAAGACAGCATTGTCTGTAGACCTATTATCTACCCACGGCCATTTTGTTTCTCTTCCAAACTTCATGTTTACATGTTGCTTATTATTCCAATCATGATAAGAAGGATAAACCTAGCATTTATTAACTGTTTTAAATTTTTTTTTGGTTCCAAGAATTTCACTTAATCTTTGGAGGAATCCTTGAGACAAATTATATCTTGATTTAAGAATGAGGAAATTGAGTCATAAGGAGATTTTTTTTTTTTAATTACACTACTGGTAAGTAGTTGGTCTTGAATCAGATTTCTTTCTTGTGAGCTGCCTGATTGCTCTGTTTTGACAGAGCTAAGTCGGTATATTGGAATTTAAACACTATAAATATGAAACAATTGATACAGGGCTGGAGAGATGGCTCAGCAGTTAAGAGCACTGACTGCTCTTCCAGAGGACCTGGGTTCAATTCCCAGCACTCACATGGCAGCTCACAACTGTCTGTAACTCCAATATCTGACACCCTCACACAGACATACATGCAGGCAAAACACCAATGCACATAAAAGAATTTTTTTTAAAAGAAGAAGAAGAAAAAAAAGAAACTGTTGGCATTAAGTCTGAAATTCAGATGTTCACCTTTAGAAAACACAGAGAACTGAAACGTTTATCATGATGTTGAGCTAACTATATTCAAATCTAACCTTTTTGCTTCTGCCTTTTCCTATTTATTGAATTGTACACTGTGTATTCTATCTTATACATACATACATACATACATACATACATACATACATACATACATATACATGCACATGCATATTTACAGCAAAGACTTCAAGTTAACAAGGACTGCATCAGACACAGCTTTAAGTATATGTATCATCGGTTCATTATTCATTAGTTCACCAAAGTCAGACAGCGTTTTCTCACAAACCCTTGGTAGGCACGGTGTTAATTGCTATGTTTAATCTAAGTATTACAACGGTCTTAAACGAGTTTGAGAAACACACCGACTGAATACATTCATTTTACCCTTTTATTTTCAACTTGTCCACATCATTTTGCCTATCTAAGTCCTGTTTCAAAGTTGAGAGGATAAAACAGTTTCCTTTGCTGTGTTTGAATTGATCATCTCTCTCCTTTCAAAGTGTGTTTTGACCATGTTACACCATGTTACATAAAACCACAGGGAAGTCTGGGCCCTGTCGCTGCCCTGGGAAATACTCAGGCTTCCTCACAGATCCCAGGGATAATTTTCCTCTTCTCCCTTTGAACTTACCCTGGACTGTTGTTCAGATAAGCCAAGGGCCTCCAGACAAACCATCAGCATTGTGTATTCCTAGGTGAACAGGCCATCTCATTTTAAAAACGTACTTGAAAACCACTTACCAAAAAATATCAGATGTAGGATGAGGACAGTGTAAGAACTGGATGAGTGGTAAAACCCTGAAGTGGGTTCATGCACGTTGCTAAATGGCAGCCTTTTATTCTAGCCGCTTGTCTTCTGTACGAACAGTTCTTATAAGCTAGTCTGGCTCCTTTCTGCTCATGGGTCGCTGAGAACTCGTCTTTTATCGAATGTCTGGATTTATTGAGTACATTTATCATTTATTTTCAATGGGTCTATGGCACTCTGATATTAACTCCTGTTTCTCAGTTGAAAGTGTTGTTCCTTCCCATCCCAGATGGATCACTGGAGCTGTTTACACAACCAACGTCCGGGTCCGTCTCCACTCTGGACTACTCACAATTGGCACCATAGTCCCTGAGCGCGGGAGCCTTTGGGAAACTGACGGTCTTCAGATCTGTCCACCGGAAGCTATGCTTTCATTGGACTTCACACTGCCATAAACACGGAGAAGTGTCTGCCACCTAGAACCTAGTTCCATGGGACAGTATGAGTAAGGACACATGTGTAATATAGTTCAGCACACAAGGAATTAATACTTCATGAAATCTTACTTCAAAGTTCAGAGACCTGTCTTTCAGAGATGTCGGTTTATTTCAAGTCAGGGTCAACATGGCAGGCAGGAGACGCGAACAATTTGGTGAGGGACGGACAAACATTCCCAAGCAAGAATAAAGCCAGGATGAGGGTGGGAACTGAGTTTGTGAGTTTATCACTCCGTCCTTTGTGAAGGTGTCGGCTGATTTGAGTGGAGGAGTCCACCCTCCCCCATTGCATGGTGTCCTAGGCACCAGCTAAGGCCTGAAAAGCATTCTACACTCGCTCTTTCACAGCTCTGTCATCTCGAGCTGGGCGCTTCCTCCAGCAGAATAAAATAACAGGAGCTCAGAACGACCCGTAGGGGATGCAGCCGGCCCTTGGGAGCCTCTTTTGTTCTAGGCAGTAAAAACTAACACACAGTGAAAATAAGACCCAACTCAGCGTCCATCTCCCTCTCCTCCTTCTAGGTCCCTCCTTGCTTTCATAAAAAGCGATGGATTCATCTTTGCATATTTGCATCCCCCGGGTTGGGTGGGGGCTGGGGAGGTAACAAGCTATGGGAGGCGGGCATTGCAGCCACTGCGGGGCGGGAGGGGGGGGGGGACATCCTTATTGTCAGTCCTGGCTGAGGTGGCAGGCTAGAGCATCTTGGACTCCCCGTAGCTCCTAGCTGGCTACCAGGGTTGTGCAGAGAGCCTCTCCAGGTTCCTGTGGCTGCAACCCGGGGTTGCGCGACGCCGCGCCCCGCCCCATCGTCCCTGCAGCCTCGCAGGCTGCTGGGCTTTGTGGTTCGCCCGTGCCGCTGGGCCCCTGCTGGGGGTGTCGTCAGGAGCATGTGCAGACAGCAGCCCAAGGTAGAGCGAGCGTGCCGGGCAAGCCCTAAGACTTGCCTGGCAATGCCATGTTTGTGTGCGTGCTCTAACTCGGGGAGAGCAATTAGGGAGACGGCTCCCCGGCCGGACTTGGCTCATGTTTTCTTGTTTCTGTTTCAGCCTTCAGGATAATTCCTTCAGCAACGCCGCTGTGACTGAGTAAGTGATTCTTGCCGTAACAATCGACCTGCATGTGGGTCTCCGAAACAACTATGGGGAAGGTACCCCGTTCCCAGCCCCTCTTCCCTGGCGATGCATTGTCTCCTAGAACCCGAGGCTGTGAGGCTGCCAGCGGCGGGTGGGGGTGGGTGAGAGGGGGGCACAGACTTCACACAGGTTGCAGCCAGTTTTAAAGCAGCTGCTGGGGGTGGGGGGGGGACGACGACGCGGCGCGCGGTGGGGGGGGGGGCAGTATTAAACCTAGCTGATACTGCGGGAAGCTCCATGCTCCAAAACATGCAATCTTGGAGCTTAGCTTTGAAAAAAAAAATTATATGACATGTCAGGAAGCTTGGTTGTATTTTGCCAACATGAGTGTCAGTTTTCATGGCGTGCATGCTGTGTACATTTGCCCCAAATAGATGGATGTGAGAGAACTGGAGTTTAATTCCAGCATATTTAAGCAGGGTAAACTTATCTTCTCTGTGTGTGTACAGATTTTTAAGACACAGTGCGATAAACTTTTCTAGATGCCTTTTGTCATTTTTTTTTCTTCTTGTCTGACTCAATGATGCAACTGTAGAGAAATGCCTTACCTGATGCTTGGGGGGGGGGGTGACTAACAACAGTTCCAAGTGGAGGGAGGGGGAATGGTGTTTTACTCAAGGCCAGCCCACACTGGTGTGTGTGTGTGTGTGTTGATATTTATAGTGCTGCATTTTTTATTCTGGTCATCTCTTCCTTAATATTTTGTCAATAATATAAATGAATGTGGAGTAGGTTTAGCTAGCACTGTATGTGACTTACATATAGCTGGGTGTTATAAACTGTATGTATTGCATCTAGCCATCTTATCATTGGGAAATTCCTGCTTAACTTCTGGGATCTTTTGGTAAAGGCACTCTGGAAAAGCTTTGTAGGAGGGTGTGTGTGAAGTTGTGTATTCTGCCACATTAAGAAAGCATGAGTTCCATACAGAGTCTGCACGTGACTTGGGAGCTGTTTGCTAAAGGCACCCGAACAGCTAAACCCTTTGGGTTTTTAGATGCTGCCATTGTCGCAGAGACTTGGAGAGGGAGGGTTGAGGTTCCACTGTGCTTCCTGGGGCCTCTTTCCCAGGCACCTTCGCTTGTCTGTTTGCTTTGCTACTGTCTTAGCATCACACTTTGCAAGTCTCTTTAAAAGTCAGACCAGGTTGACTTTCAAAGATGCGCTATGGCCTGCTCACTAGGACCCTGGTCATGGTAGTGACATTGCCCTACCTCTCTGCTTTCCTGTAAATGATCTGTGGACCAAGGATGAGGCCTGGATTTCCTGGTTAAGTGGTCAGGTACCACCTCTCTTTTTTCCTGCTGGGCTCCCTGGCACCACATGTTTTCTGGGCCCGATTCTTGGGAGCTCTTGCGTGGCTAAATTCCTAAAGTCAAACACCATCACAGGCCCAGGCACTTCAAGATGGGGACTTTTAGTTCCAGATCTCATATGGATTGTGTGTGTGTGTGTGTGTGTGTGTGTGTGTGTGTGTGTGTGTGTGTGTTATGGTTAAATGATGTGGAGACTGTCATGTCTCGTCCTTGGATATTCCCAAGGGAGTTCGGATTGCATAAGGTCAGGTTGTTACTTCCAGAGACGTGACAGTGGTTCCTTTTTTAAAAAGGCTGTGAATGGAGACCGGGAAGCCATATGGCTAATGCAAAAATCCAAGGAAGTTACAATGTGCTCAAGGTGTCACAGGTGTGACACAGCTCAGATGAGGGGCATCTTGAACCTGTGGTTGTCAAACAGAACTTTTTTTTCTCTTCTCCTCTCAGTAATATGAACCTATTCTTGGATCTGGGGGCCCAGTCCTTTCCCAGCAGGACCAGAGGGCGCTATTGAGACACCCAGGTATAGTAGGTGTCCCAGAAGTGTTTGAGTGGCATGGAAGTCTGGCTGAGGGGCCCCTTTCCTCTCTGATGTCCCTGAGATGTCCCTCTGCCTCCTCTCCC
Organism: Acomys minous; assembly: GCF_964271855.1. Taxonomy (NCBI): domain Eukaryota; kingdom Metazoa; phylum Chordata; class Mammalia; order Rodentia; family Muridae; genus Acomys; species Acomys minous. Next base: position 97,444,675 of record NC_140495.1, read on the forward strand.
CATCCTTCCGCATGGCCTCCTCCCACACCACTGAAATTCCACCCGGAGAGGCCTTCCTTTGGGTGAAGGCCTCTGGTATTGGTACTTATTAAAATGGAAATTTAAAACTCTGTGCTTTGGAAGGCACATCCAAGTCATTAGTGTTTCCTATGAATTATTTTATCAGATAGCCCAATCTGAAAGGAAGCTGCTTGGCCAGGTGTGTGTGTGTGTGTGTGTGTGTGTGTGTGTGTGTGCGCGCGCGTGCGCGCGCACATTGTGTATGAGGTGCCTCTGGTAGCCAGATCCTGTGTCTCCTTTTATCTCGCTCAACCCCATCTCTCAGGGACTCAGAGTTCATAGATGGGTAAGACTGGCGGCTAAGGCGCTCTGAGGATCCTCAGTCTCCATCCTCAATCCTGCGGCGCCACGTGGACCACCACTATGATCAAATTTAAAGTGGTTGCTGGAGATTCATGCTCAGGTGCTCATACCTGAGCATAAGACAACAGCCAATTGGGCTGTGCCCCTGTCTCCCCAGCTAGAGGAGGTCTTGGAAGAGTCAAAGGAAAGTGGAACCAAGAGTCAAGGACAGTCTCCTCTTCTCGGTTTCCCTAAGGCCTTGGAATGCCTGTGCAGATCTGGGTGTATTTGACTCAGTTTGATATACAATTTTTTTTTTTCTTTTTCCAACATCAGAGTGACCTTAGCCTTTTCACCACGTCTGCGGCGCCTTTTCAAGATGTGTTGTTTTTAAAGTCTCTTTCTGGGTCACCGTATTTAGACCGGTGCCTCACTTGCAAAAGTTCTGCCCAGTAGCCTCTAAGCATCGCTTTACAAAGCAAACCCATCACCATTCCCTGGAAAAGGATCTTGTGAAAAATATAGACTTCTAGACTAAGAGAGGACTTGGGATGGGTTTTTTGGATTGGAGTCAGGTCAGAGCTGGCTTGGGTTCTAGATACTGTTAGACGGAAACACTTTAGGAGCCTACTAGTTAAGTGGCTGGGCAGGGCTGTTTTAAAGTTTACATTACAAGAAGCTGGAGAGATGGCTCAGTGGTTAAGAGCACTTCCAGAGGACCCGGGTTCAATTCCCAGTACCTAGGGGGCAGTCACAACTATCTGTAACTCCAGTTCCAGGGCCTCTGATACCTTCATGCATACATATGTGCAGGCAAACAACAACGCTCATAACCAAAAAATAAATAAATAAAAGTTTACATTACAGGGCTTGGGGCTGTGTGGCTTGGCACACATGAAGCCCTGGGTTTGATTCCAAGCACCGAATAGAACTGGATGCTGGTGAATGCCTGTAATCTCCAGCCCTTGGTGGTAGAGGCAGGAGGACCCAAAGTTCAAGATCATCTTTGGCTACATAGCAACGTTTCAAAAAAAATTTCAAAAACCAAAGCCCAACAAACAGCTTTTCCCATCACACGTTAGTTTACAGGCCACCCTCAGAGTTGTATGGGGTTGAGGCAGGACGAGGTGTGATTCTGCCCATCTCAGTCAGGCAATCCAGAGAGCACTGATGCAGGGGCTTCTGGGAAATTCCTCAAGAGGTTGCATCGCTGCATCTTTGCCATTAGGGCGTGTGGTGCTGCAAGGGGAGAGAAGGTATTTCTCTTCCAGCCCATCAAGCTGGGGCCTCTCTTCCTGTTTAAACAGAGAATATAACTTCACGTATTATTCCAAGAAGTCTGGCTCTCCTGTCTCCTGAGCCTCTGGGAATTTAGACTGACAATGTCATGTGACTTCTGTCTGTGGGCTTAGTGGTATGGAGCAGGAACATGTGATAGCCTCTGGAGTAAAGCCTTGGAATCTTGGGCAATAACTTGGCCTCCCTGAGACTGTATTCCTTCCTACCTGTCAGGCTGGACAGACAAGGTGGGGATGGTCATGTGGTCCTTTTTTGTTGTTGTTGTTGTTTGTTTGTGCTTGGCAGACTGAGCAAACATAAAAGAGGGAGAAATGACACAGCTTGGAGCTGTTGCAGAGATGTCTGGACAGTCTCAAGTGAAGAGCACTGACTTAGCCTCCTAAGAAAAAGCTACTGAGGAATAAAGTGCTGGAAATGTCTTAAGCGATTTTTTGTTTTGTTTTTGTCGTTGTTGTTTTGTTGTTGTTGTTTTTTCCTTTTCACCATGGCCAGCCATAAGAAAAACATTCTCCATCACGGTTCAGTCACACACAGACATGTGATTTCAGCGACTTCCAGGAAGCAGCTGTTAACCCTGTCTGTGCTGACATTGTCTAAGCACGCCGGCCATAAAATGTTGGTGGCTCTCCACTTCGTGGAGACCCACTGTGACAGCACACAGTCTGAAGAGCACCAGGGCATGGCACATTATTGTAAGACTTTTGCGATTTCCTTTTGCTGAATGTGTAACCGCTTACAAAGGTTTACACAACATACCACACATCCAAACAGCTATTTCTGAGCACACCACCACGATGGGCTGTTTCTTTTTATGAGGTTTTTTTTTTTTTTTTGCTTTTTTTTTAGGTCGGTATCTAAAGTAGCAGGTTTGCTTGCGGCATTCTCAGACATCCTTAGTTTTAGTCAATCGCCTTCCTCCATCCCTCCCCTCATCTCTCTGACCCTCCCTTTCCATGTCCATACCACATATGTTCTATTTTTCTTCCCTCTCACGGACCTTTTCTGGTTTCCCACCCTCTACCCTACTTGCTTCCTCCACAAATACACATATATAAAAATTAGAAGTGAGGATCCACATTTGTATAGTGTTTACTTTTCTGAGCCTAGGCTACCTTGCTTACTAGGATATTTTTCAGTTTTGAGGACCTAAGGGGATCATAGAAAGGATTGGCTTTTCAGCTCTCCTGCGGCTCTCCAGTACCAGAAGTGAACACCAAGCTCAGGTCAGCTGGCCGCCTAGTCTGAGTGGAAGGTCTTCCAGAAATGGAGAGCTGTGCTCATAGCTTTCCAAGGCAGAATCCATTTTTATAGCTGGGCCAGTATTGTCCCTTCGTAAGGCCCCCCTGGACAAGGACAAAAAAATGAGATGCCGATTGAGTGGTGCTCAGGAAAGAAGCTCAGACATGTACTGCAGTCGAAGAGCAGCCGTGGGACCTGTACTTGTGTCTCCTGAGTGGCAATTGGCACTTTGTTGAGGAGATATTTCTGCTCTACTAATTTGGTCCAGCTTTATGGCCCAGAAGGCACCTTCCCCTTTGTAGATTCTGGAGCTGAATTTCCATTCTCAGTCCATCATGCTTAAAGGAGAAAACAATTGTTAGGATTCTGTTACAGTCTAACAACAATAATTCACCGAGCAGAAGCACATGACTGCCAAATTCCCAGGTAGCGTTACTGAACTCCGGGTTGGGACTGTGGGCTGAAGCCTAGTTCTCACAGGCAAGAGTTTACGGTTTCTATATTGTGTGGCCTTTTTCTATTTTACTATTGGAAAACAAATTGTCGTTCACATTGCAAAGCCCACGTGAACTAGGTGTGAATACTGATGACGGGGCAGAATGTAAAACTTGAGAGCTTAATTGCTATTTTTCATGAGATAAATAGAATGGGGTTATGGGTAGTGAAAACCATGAGAGAGCAAAGGAGTTTAGATTATTCAGTCAAAGTGAGCATTTTGTTAACTCAGCCAACTTTCTTTCATTGCCGGAAGGAACAGAATATTCTCTTAGATAAAGAGGGTTCCAGTCTGTAGGTGGTCTTTGTATAATTCACTACAAAAGCCATAATTTAAAAACAGGCCGTAAGAGAAGGGGGCAGGAGCTTTCTTGAGTTAATTTGTCATCTAATTATACAGCATTTCCAGAGATGACTATTTAAATATGTTATTGAATGTAGCATAAGCGCTGTATTATATTTGCACATATGTGTTTATTTGTTTTATTTTTTGCCTACTCACTATGCTGAATTTCTCAGAACAGGATCCAGATCTTTCTAAAATCTGGTATCCTCTAGAAATATAATGTTTGAGTATAGATATGTCTAACTTGTCTGAATCAAGAACAGAAAGAAGTAGGGAAAAAGACACTTAAAAACTTCAATAGGCATGTCGCATATTCATGGCTGTCACATATTTACACCAGTAGATTGGACATTAAAATAAAAACAAAACGAACAGGTTGGCCTTTAGCCCTAGAAAAACATAAGACACATTGGCCCAACTCTTCTCATCCCTGTGATGTGACAACTTTACCAAAACAACTTAGAGAAGGATTTATTTCGGCTCTCGGTCTGAGGGCATGGTCCATCATTGTGGGCAAGGCACCAGGCAGGACGGAGTCTGAGGAGGCTGGCCATGTGGTATGCAGCCAGGAAGCCGCCGGAGATGAATGCTGGGGTTCAGCTCACTTTCTCTCAGGCTATCTCTAGCCCATGGAGTGCTGCTGCCCACAATCGGGCTGCGTCTTCGCACATCAGTTAACACAATCTGAAAGTCCTGTTAAGTTGACTATGAACCACCACAGAAGGTGCATCGAGCCCCTGGGAGGCAGTAAATGCTTAATAAGTAGTCACTGTTTCAGCTGTTTATGCTGCTTGGTTACTCTCCCCAGGGAGCAGAGGCATTCTTTTAAATTAATTAATTAGTTTATTTATTTATTCACTTTACATCCTGATCATAGCCTCCTCCCTTCTCTCCTCCTGGTCCCACCCTCTCTCTCTCCCTCTTCCATCTTAAATCAAGGATTCTCCGAGGGTCTGTTGGAAGCAATGCTGTGCTTGGGAGCTGCGGTGGTGTCTCTAGAAAAAGAATTGTAGTTGCTTATAAGTTGTTTCATAAGTATCGTTATGCCTATAGGCGTTTCATGCAATAAGAAAGGGCTGGAGACATGGCTCAGTGGTTAAGTGTGCCACCTGCTCTTCCAGAGGTCCTGAGTTCGATTCCCAGCAACCACATAGTGGCTCACAACCATCTATAATGAGATCTGTATACATAATAAATAAATACATCTTAAAAAAAAAAAAAGAAAGCAACTCAAAGGATCTCAGGGGTACAAGAGACACCAAAACCCAAGGATAAAGAGGAAACATTTACACCTTAGTATGAACACAGTCACAGGAAGTGTGTGTGTGTGAATCTGCCTGGGAAGGTTCCTGTTCAGAGCTGGTACCACCTGGCTTTGGCCATCGAAGGGTGGGTAGGAGTGGAAGATAGAAAAATGTTCCAGGGTGGGGCTGGGTGGGGTGGGGGTGAAGAGGAACAAAGCCTTCTTCCTGCTTATGCAGAACAACACTCTCACTCTAGGTTCCCCCAGGGAGAGACTCGGGAAGTTTTCAGTGTGGAAGAGCCGAGACTTTTTCATCAGGTTAACTAGGAAGTCTTGTGAAAAAGAAAGACGAAGTCCAAAGCCAGTGGTTGCTGTTATGGCATGGGGCACAGGACGGAGTGCCTGATGCAGAGGCTTACGGGAGCTCTTCTAGAGCATTCCTCTTGGTGTCTGACATCCCCATGCTGGGAGCACCTTGGGGCTGGTGAGGTCAGATCCTGTGAGCTTAGACCAGCGGTTCTCAACTTGAGGGTGGAGACCTCTTTGGGGGTTGACTGACCCTTTCACGGGGGTCCCGTATCAGATAGGCTGCATATCAGATAACTTACATTATGATTTGTAACAGTAGCGAAATTGCAGTAATGAAGTAGCAACAAAAATAGTATTATGGTTGAGGCCATTACAGCATGAGGCTTTAGGGAGGTTGAGAGCCATTGGCTTAGGCGATGTCTGCCGAGGTGAAGAGTCACAGCTGATTCAAAGCTTCCAGCTCACGCGTGAGCATATTGGCATTGCGTCAGTTGCCCGTCTGATGTCGGAAACTGGAGCTGGTTGTTTTTCTTTGGTGAGACAGTGGTGAGGATCTTTGCACTTTATGGTTTCTCCATGCTAATCTCCGCACAATTCTAGGTTCTTGTTGCTTCTCCCGCAACAGGCATTTGTGTCTGACAGGCTGTTCCCTCTCTTGTCTCAGGTGTGACGAAGACACCGTCTCTTTACATGAAGACCAGGATGACTGCTCTGGGCTCAGGTATGTCTCACCCTTGGTTCTGATTTGTGAGCGGGAAGAGGTCATGCGCATCTTCTATCTCTTCTTTTGACTTCAAGCATCTTCTCTCTGGCGTCCTCATCTTCTCTGGATAGTTCCGAGGGTCAGCGTTCAGATCCCCAGAACAGAGCCTTTTGATTGGGAACTTCCCTGCTAAATTTGACATCATGCCCATCATTATCCATATTATTGAACGTCCTGGAATTCATGGTCGAGAGTTCCAGATTTGAACCTGAATGAGGAACGAATGTTCCTGTAAAAAATGCTGTTGAGTCCTTTTTTTCTCTCAGGGACTCAGCTCTGTGGGAACCCACACATTTGGGATCTTCTACACCAAGGCACGATTCAAACTCCTGGTTAGGGAGACTTTATCACTTGCCTTTAAAATTGTCTGGATGACTTGCCTCCTTTCCAAACAAACCGGTGTTGTAAACTGTCTTTGCCAGTAGATTGGAAGCATAGACGTCTTGAGCCAAGGATTCGGCCTAAGAGACCGAGCCCTGTTCGATCACTCTGGGAGTGTTTGAGTTAGCCTGTCTGCTCCGTGTGCTGTTTAACCACAGGACTTTAGATTCTTCATCTGCAAATTTGGGATCTCAGTACCTAACCTGAAGGTCTCACGTTGTGATTGCGGGAGGAAATAGGCATGCGTGAAAGCAAAGCATTTTCAAGTGAAGACTGGGAAAGGAAGAATGAAAGTCATGGGGGGGGGGCGCGCAGGGGGGCTGTACTCAGTTTGCCTAGGACCCTGTGGTCAATCCCTGGTACTGCGTGAAAAAGTCCTGGCGGTACAAGTCTGTAGAGGATCCGAGGCTCAAGGTCACATTTGAGTAATAGTGAGTTCAAGGCCAGCCTGGGATACATGAGACCTTGACTAAAAATAATAAAAAGAAACGAAAACAAGAATGACATCCACATCTCTTGGGGGTTCAGGCCTATAAAATTGCCTGCGACTGGGCTCCCTTTGAAAACAGCGTGGTGACTCTCGTCAGCTCTTTTCAATACAGGCTTATTTTGTTTCGGGTGCATTCTAAATCGGGTCTTTTCTTCTTGCAGAGATGAAAACAATAAAGAGAACCACCCACAGGCGGGGCCTCGAATAGATGAACTTGCTCCACCCTCCCATGAGGCCCAGCGGCATGTAGAACAGACCCTGCTAGTGGATGGAGTGCTGAGACCCAGTATGGGCAACTTCAAGTCCCGAAAACCCAAGTCTATCCTCAGAACCGAGAGTGGCCGGAACCACGGAGAAGGCCAGGTACAGCTCCACTATCAGGCCGTGGCTATGGAGGGGGCCTCCCTGGTGCAGGGGCACAGCGGTGTAGTGGGCTCTTTGCTGCGTGTGTGAGGTTAGCGTGTATGTGGCCTGGGACGCAGCAAAGGCTTCTTTAGGCACCAGGTGCTCTGAGAAAGCTAATATTCTGGCAACCATTCAGCTCCACATCCTATTCTTTCTCCATCCTCTCCTCCCTCTCATCTTCTCCCCTGCCGGCCCGGGCCCCCCCCCCCCCCCCCCCCCCCCCCGCCTCTCTCCTTCCTTACTTTTTGAGATAGCGTCTTTCATAGGCTGGATTTGAATGTCAAATGTAGCTGAGGCTGACCTGCTCCCTCTGTCTCCACCTGCCATGAGCACGGGGAGGGGTGGGTGGGTGGGGCGTACAGATGGGCGGTTTGTGTGGGGCTGGGGCGGGGTGTCAAAGTGAGGACGTCATCTACGATAGGCAAGCATCCTACCGACTGAGCTGTACCCTCAGCTCCAAACTGGCATTCTTAAAAAGGAGGTTTTGATTGGAAGTTACGCTGTGTTCTTTGGAGAGGCGTTGGCGTTCATGCAGGATGATGTACCCTTTGTGCAGACTTGGGGAGCCCACTCAGCAAAATTAGGAGTCTCTCTTTGATCCCGAGCTAGTCTCCTTAGGCTAAAGTGGAGAGGCCTTGGATGAGCAGTCATGCATGTGTGTTTGTTGTGTTGTATTCATATGTAGCATTTGCTTTTCTGAGGTCAATAAATATTAAAATGGATGATGAATGAATAAAGGGGTCTTACCTAGTACTTTGCTAATAAGTTTATATACATATATATGTATTTTTTTTAAAAAATAGAGGTTTCCTATGTAGCTTAGGCTGACCTCAAACTTGCCAGCTTCCTGCCTGAGCCCCCTGAGTGCTGGATGACAGATGTATACCACCACCATACTAGACTGATATTCCATACATGTAAACCTTCTCTAGTTGTCTAGAAATGCGGGGGGGGGGACCCCAAAACCCCCAAGCCCCATAACCAACCAAACAAAAAATTTAATTTAAAAAATCCCTGATAATTTATATTCTTAGGAGACACTAAGTAACTGTGACCTATTGTCATCACCGCAGGAAGTCACATTCTAACTCCAAGATTATGTTCATAATGTACCAGACATAACCTTTGGAACATGGCCATTCCGTGAAGGTTAGTTAGGTTCGAATGTTAACACTTAGTCACCTAAAAAAATAATGCAGGAGGCTCAAGGTGCGGTAGGTTAATTACATATCCCTGTTAACTCTGACCCATTGTGCAAACTGGCACCGGGTGATGTTCCCGAGAGAACAGCCATGGTGGTGTGGCCTATGTGACTTGATTTGATGTGGCTTTGCAGTTTTAGGGTTTTGGCATCGTGACCTCTTGGTTGGGCCTTCCATTTTCCAGTGAAGTGCAAACACCTGTTGCATTGAGAAGCTGAGAGTTAATTATCCTAAGCTCCCACTTTCGTTGTGGAGAGAGAGGCAGGCATGTGAGGTATCCCTCCTGTCCGACACGCTTGAGACTCTAAATCCATTGCAGCATCTCTCTGAGAGGGAGGGTTATGCTTGGATGCAGGTTCCAAACCGACTGGTCCTTGAGGGGTGGGGATCTGATCCTGCATCCTTCCCTAGGGGGACCGCCTGTGACACTTTAGGGTGGCCAGCCACTCTTCAGAATGCCTTCCTTCTTGCTGTTCTCTAGTGTGGCCTCAAAGAAGTCACACCATCGTTGTCACTTGTAATAAGGTAGCAATGGGGCATGTAATTCCCAGCCTGTTGCTACAGCTCAGGAAGGTTAAAGGAGCGAGAAGAGCTGGGGGCATTCTCACTTGTAACTCTGCATTGCAGTCCTGGTTGGAACGTAGACCTCCCCAGCAGAAGCTAACTGGCCGTTCTGATTCAGTGAGCTTTGTTCTCAGATGCAACGCGGTAGGCAAGATATCGGTTACCAAACGGATTTTTTCCCAACTCTGTATCCTAGTTAAAGAGAAGACTGTTTATTGTTGAGCATAATCAAATAGTGTGAATTTTTCGAATGTGGGTGAGGTGGGCGTGGACGGGGGGGTGGGGGGTGGGGTAGAAGGCATGTGGTATCACTCTTAAGTGTTTCTTTCAGGTTCACATAAACACCTTGCACTAAATTGCTAGGGATTACAAACAGGCGAGATGGACAGAGGAAGCCTATGCTTTCAGAAAATAGAGAATCAAACGGCTAAACCACGGGTGCTCAACCTGTGTGTCCTCACCCCTTTGGGGAGTCAAATGACCCTTTCACAGGGGTCGCCTGAGACTATTGGAAAACACAGAGATTTACATGAGGATTCACAACAGTATCAAAATTACAGTTACGAAGTAGCGATAAAAATAATTTTATGGTTGGGGGGGGTGTCACCACAACACGAGGAACTGTATTGAAGAGTCGCAGCATTAGGAAGGTTGGGGACCACTGTGTTAAATGAATAACTATGATGAAGTCTTCCTGATCCGTCCATTGGGCCTTTGCTTCTTGTTCTCCTAGTCTTGGGTTGGCTGTCAATGAGCCATGACCTTTGCATTAAAGTCTTAAAAGTCCTGCTCTAGTCCCCCAGTTTTATCAGGGGTGTACCCTACGTCTGTTGTTTTCTTTGACGTTTCAAGGGCTTAAACTATCTTGTTCTTCACCATGGGTGTGGCTTGAGGTTGTTCCTGGCCAAAGACGCAAACCAGCCCTAACACTGAGTACAATCACAAGCCAACTCTGGAGGACCAGCAACTGTCTACAGGTGACAGAAGCTGAAGGAGCTGTGACAAATTGACTCCCCGGAATTTTGAAATCTGAAAGCTCTGAGCATCCATCACAACAGGCATGCGAACAAGATTATAAAATAAATTTCCTCCAAATTAGAAAGAGTGCCTTGAAGGATGTTAATCAGGGCTGTCTCAAAGGAGATAGGCAGTATGGGTTCTGGTTTTTATAAAAATGGATGACTCTAGTTCTTACACAGAAAAAAAAGAAAAAAACACCTCAATCTATAACTGATCCTAGAAGACAGTATTAAGAATATCACTGAAACAACACACTAAGCCGGGCACTAGGTCTGATTTTTTATTAAGCTCTGTAGACCATCTGCCTTGCTTTTAGCCGGGATATTATTGGGAAAGAATCCATTATGCAACCAGCATTTTGTCTGCACTGTTGTATTTGAGAATGAAGTTTGTTTAATCAGATAGAACAGGCCACTTAGTCGCATTGGGAATGTGATCCCTGATGTAATGCAGGCTACAGTATACCTCCCCATCTGGAAACCAGTGGCTTAGGTGACTTAGATTCAAGTGAAAACAATGCTACAGACAAGTTTACACAAAAACCATGGTCATCGCTGATCACACTTCGTCTTGGCTATTACCGCATAAAGCCCCATCATGACTTGAATGAATGTAGACTGACCTGTGACAGAAGGGCTTGGGTTGCAAGGCAAATGTGACATCCACAAGGTTGACCTCACAGTGTGGCAGAAAGTTCCATGCTTAACTCTTTAGAAGGGGGCTGGATCTGAGCCTCCTTTGCAGCTGTGGATTCTGCCTGATGCTTCTTGCTTCAGTGACGCTGCTGAGTGCCAACTGCTTTGTTACAGGGTTTTCATTTTCCCCCAAACACCTGTGAAAACCCACAGGCACCAATCAACTTCTTACGTTTAAAATCATTGCCCCGGAAGCAGAAGAGCACCCATGTAGGCCTGTGGTTGATGCTGGTTCTGAGTTTCCTGTTCATGAAGTTGGAACGCATGGCCCTAATGTTGCCCTTCAGTTTGAGCCTGATCCGATGGTTGGCCTTGAGGGAAAGGAGGCCCCCGGCAGCTGTGGACAGTGTGGCTTAAATCCCCCACCTTCCTTGCCTTTCTCTTAATGAACCCCGTATTCAGAATTAGCAGGTCCCATCTGATGGGTTACATTGAGCATTGAGTGACCTTTCTTCCTTCTTGACCTTGGCCACAACCATGAGAAGGAAGCAGAGTAAGAGGATCTGGAGTTGGTCTTTGAAGGTTCCAGGTTTACATCCCTTTTAAGTGATTTAAGATGGAGGGATTTAGGCAAATTTACTGGCAGAAGACCAGGGACCCTGGAGAGACCTGAAGGCTGCCCTCTAAGAAGCTGAAGTGTTTGAGATGCGAACGCTTACCTGAGCCACAGGTTCCCTTCACACTCGCTCATCCCCTCTCCTTCACACAATAAACCACATGGGAAATACATCCTTGGATAAGGAGCCCTGAGTGTTTGGTCCCCGGAGAGCCAGGTTCTAGGTAACTGTAAGGTAAAATTCCTTGATATCGCTGAAGTCAAACCCAGCTCATCCTAAACCCGGGTGTGGCTGGAACCCAGAAACATCTTGTTGCTGCTTACAGTGTCTACTTAGATAGCAAACACTCTTCCCAAGGAGGGGGAACTGGCCCAAGGCATGGATTATCCATCCCAGCATTCTGTGAAAGATGAGAAGTGTTTCTGTTTTGAGTGTTGTAGAAGTCAGAACATCCACCCGCCACAGCCTGGTGTGGGAAGATGAGGTGCGGATGGTAGAAGCCACTTCCTGTGTTGGCGCTCCAAGCTGTCCAGAGGGCATTCATTTTTAGTGCCGGTAGATGGAGCCTTGTCTTCCTCACTCCCCACCATCTGGCACCAGGCTGCACCCAATCTGTATGTCCTTTCCCCTGGTGGCTATTTTAACAGAATACAAACGTAGGAGGCTCTAAGGAGAGCTTTTCTGCACTGAGCTACGGGCTGCCAGTCTCTTGCTAACCCACTTCCTTGGGGAGACCAGCTGTTGGGTCTGGCATATATAAGCATCTTTCATTTGGCTGCAGTAGGCCTGTTAAAAGGCTGGCACATGATCCAGATCTGCTTGTGAGATTTTCATCTTCATTCCTCTGCAGGAAAAAAAAAACAACTTTAAATACTTTGAGGCAAAATAACCTATTAAATATCTACTGTATTTCTCTTTTTAGGCAATATAGTTCTTATTGAGATCAACCCTAAGTTAAAAGAAAGATGGTTTTCATTCTGTGACACTGTCCTCTGCCATCACCAATAGCTAAAGTGCTCTTTCCTGTTATGGGTATACTTTGTGCAGTTTTTTCTTCCTTCCTAAGTATGCAAAGAGCATGGACACACTCTGCTTACCTCACTTGTCTGAGTAATTGCCTTCACTTGTGGATTCTGTTATATTACTTCTTGCATATGATATCACAGCACAGTGTAAACGTTTTTCTTCAATTCTTGCCATGCTACAGATTTTCTGTAGGATCTTATTGGACCTCTGATGTATTTCCTAGTTTTCTTTCTCTGCGATTCAGTGGCGTGGAGCTCTGGCAACTTGAGGATTCTTGGAAGTGAGGTGCCCAAGGTTGGTGTGTGAGTTTACGCCTATGGTCAGTGCCATAAGCTCATCTTTTAGTTAACAGCCTTTAAGTGATAAGTGAAGCTGTTGTTTTTTAGATGTTTTTATTTAAAGATATTTTTATTTAAAAATATAGATATTTAAAGGTATCTTTAGATCCTAGATCTTTAGATTCTAGAAAGGAATCTAGGATATCTGTAAAGCAACCTTATCATTTTCAGAGTAGAGAGATACATTATTCTGAATGATATGAGGGAATATTAAGAGATAGGCTTTATTGATTACACATTAACTCTGAGAAATGTAAAGAAAAATATATTCAAATGGAATAAAAAAAAAATAAGATGCCCGAACTAAATGTTTTAAGTTTTCAAGCAATGGGAATCTGAGAAATGGCATTACGGTGCTTGGAGCCACATCAGCTAACTGATGCAATATTAGTTTTAGAATTCCCTTTAAAAGAAGTTCTTTCATTTCCTTTAAATGAAAAGGAGTAACTGGGGCTGTAGCTCAGTGGTAGAGATCTGGCAGCTAAGTTTCTCTCTCTCTGTCTCTCTCTGTCTCTCTGTCTCTCTGTGTCTCTGTCTCTGTCTCTCTCTCTCTCTCTCTCTCTCTCTCTCTCTCTCTCTCTCTCTCTCCCTCTCTCTCTCCCTCTCCTCTCACGGATGTGTAAGCACACACGGGTGCATACTTACAGAACAGGGAAGTATTGATGTACCGGCTGAGTGTTGCCATGGAGAACAGTGAGAGCTTACCTCTATGTACACACTGTCTGGAATATTTAACAGAGATGCAGATTGCTCTCATATAGAACAACTGTTACAGTTTCCCCCTTGGCCCTTTATGCATCTCTTGTGTATTGTAAATAAAAATCTAACCCACACAGTTTCTATTTAGTTCCAAAGACAGTTTCTATATTGTATTAACCATATAAACTCAGCCCATACTCAAGAGTGATCGGCACTTAAAAGAAGTGGGGTCTTCTGCGCAGCTGTTCCATTGCACTTGCATCCCTTTATTGGGCTCCAAGATTTGATGCTTCCCTCACTAAACTCCAACGACGATGGGCATTTGAATAGTGTATTGACGGAGCAAAGTGAATGGCCCATAGGCACACTGACTGTTAATATTGGTTGTCAACTTGACAGGAACTAGAAGATCAAAGGAAACAGTCTTTGGCCATATCTATGAGGCATTTATCTATATTAAGGTGGAAAGGTCCACCCTAAATGTCATGCCCTTGGTTAAAAATGAGAAAGTTGGGCGGGAACCAGTAGTCATCTTGTCCTGCTCATCTGTCACCTACTGGTGGCACAATGTGTCCAGCCACTTCACACTCCTGCCTCAATAGCTGCCCCACCATGATGGTCTGAACCCTCAGAATGTGACTCAAAACAAGTTCTTCTTTCTTGTGGCTTCTGTCATGTGCCTTGTGACAACAAAAAAAGAAGTAACTGATACAGGTGCAGATGGATGGCTGTGGGTTTCCTTGCCCCCTGAGTCACTGACTTCCTGTGTGAGTTAGGAAATCAAAGTCACTTTTTAAAAATCTGCCTTTTCTGTTTTTGTAAGATGAAGATGATCAGATTTCCCTTAAGAGGTTTTTGAGGATTAGAAGGCATGATGAGGAGCAAGGCTCAGTATTTGAGCACTTGTCTCCTTTGAAGAAAGCCTTGAGGTCAATCCCTACAAGTTAAAAATAGGTAATGATATAAACTTTATGTGTTCAGCAACTTTTAGGAGTGGGGTACAAGTTGTTTAAAGAATGCTTTATTCCCATTTGGCTGAGAGTAGATTAAACCTAACTAAACAAATACCTTGAGTTAAACTAGGCTGTAAACCCAACCAACAACCCGGAGCCTTAGTGACTTAAACCCACAAAGAGACTCATCTGCCACTTGCCATGTAAGCCCTTATTGATCGGTGAGAGGGGCCTATTCACTGGAGTCAGTCAATGAGCACTGTTTAGAAAGACTGTCTTGTGATTCTCAAGAGAAAAAGAACCTGGAGGTTCCTATGCTAAGCACTCAAAGTTCCAGGACTACAGGGAGCCACAGAAGTTGTGTCCTCTCATAATTAATTATCCAGAGCTGGTCCTGTGTGCTGGTTACAACCTTGTGATGCACTGGACCAGGAAGTAATGCTTTATGGTATGCTGTGGGGGAAAGGAAGGAGTGATGGCCAATGGCACAAACAACTTTCATGTTGCTTATTCGAAAGAGCATCCAACCCAAGGAAGACTATGTTAATTGGCCTTCCCCCCCTCTTCTGGTACTTCAAAATAGAGAAGTATTAATGAGAGTAGAAGAGAAAAGAACACTAATTAGCTTACTTGTCCTGTTCTATTATTTAAGCAGGAGCTCAAATTTTTCTGCAGCATTCCATCAATTAAATGCTCCCTTTATTATTTCAAGGAACAAGAAAAGTAGGTCTAGGCTTATATACTGCCCATTGCCAAGTGAAACTTTAGTGTGCATGAATTTTGCTGTTTTATTTAGAGGGTAAAAGTGATTTTACTCTTGCAGAAGAGGATGACTTTGGGGTATGCTCACTAGCCTTTGTATTAGGGATAGCTGTAGGGTGTGTCACAACTTAGAAGCATTTTAAAATTTGATACAAAAAGACTACCCAGGAAGCAGATTTGGCCATCTGTATATTTGTCTAACATGAGAGCTGGCCTCCTACTTATACACTTGTGACAGTCCATATCCTTCCACACTTAGGGATATTGTCAAGAGCAGGTCATCTTTCTTTTGACAAGATAGAAGATGGTTTAGTAAGGGCTGACACTGCCTGTTCTAGAGCTTGTAAGAAAAGCTGTTTAGAAAGTCTAGCTAGCGTAGAAATAATGAGTTGACATTTTGGGTAACTAAGATTCACCAATTTAAACGTTGTCAAACATGGTTAGATATTACCATGAGACTATCTCAGCCACAAGCCTACAGTCTGGGACTAGGCTTTCTGGAAAGGTATAGTTTCCAGACTGAATACAGACTGACCTTCTAAACTTGAATTTCAGATAAGTAATACTTTTAGAATAAGTGTGGTCTAAATATTGTATGTTATATACTTAATTAAACTAGTTAATATAAATTCAAGATTTATCTGAAATTTAAAATCAACCTAGTATTCTATATTTTATTTGCTAGCTCTGTGAGCTATCAGGAGCAAGCAGTATGGTATTTGACTAAGCTATCTCCTCCTAGGGTGTGCATGTGCAATCGTACCTCTGTCACTATAGACCTGTCCAAAATTAAAATTTTCTTATCATGGGCTGAAGGGATGACTCAGTGGCCAATAGCACTTGCTGCTCTTGCAGAGGACCCAAAATTCAGATCTTAGCACCCATGTTATGTAGCTCATAGCCACTTGGAATTCACATTTCAGTGGATCTGACACCCTCTTCTGGCCTCTGAGGGCACTGCACTCACATGCACATACACACAAAAGTCAACCCTTTAAACAGTTTTTGTTTACCTTTTGAGGATAAAGGTGGCTCAGAAAGGGGTCTCAACAATTTATTGAAATCAAGACTTGCCTTGGTGTTTGTTTTCTCTTTAGGATTTAAGATCTCATAAACACACAGGGTAAAGATGCTGATGCTGTCAGGATGAGGAGGTACCTAGAAGGGTTGGAACTCTTTACCCAGAAGTTTAGGACCACCCTTCTTACAGGGCCTGCCTTGATTGGGTATGGCCCTGGTAATGCGATAAGAAAGTTGACTTTCAGGAGCAACTTCTCTGTTAAAATCATAAAAAGTGTCACAGTTTCTGCCACAGAACAATAGGGCCATGTTTTGTGCACCAATCCTATTGAAGATAAGCAGCCAGCCAGAGAATACTGTCTCAGAAAACTGTGTTTTTTTTTTTTAAATCAGGCTTTGTGTTGTGTGCATGCTCACATGTGATGATCTCTGACCTCTCTGGAGCCGCCTCTGGCCATCAGACTGATGGTCTGTGATTGTGATCGGACTTGACTTTCTCATCCAACAAAGCCGATTTTGTTTTGTACTGAGTCTTCTTATCATCCGCGACCCTTACTACTTCATCGCTTGATAAGTTGCAGTCACCAGTTACGGGTTTTGCGTAGAGATGGAGGGTGGGAACTGAACCCGGGCTCCCTCACAGTGCTGAATTACGGCATTAGAATTGCTGGCTGGGTAGTGTTGTGGGCCAGGGAAAGTTCCTCAGGCGAAAGTTCACCCAGGTATCAGATTTGTGAGATGTGTTATCTGCAACTAAGCGTTAAACACAAACAGAGGAAACTGCTAAGGTTTAGAGCTAAGCGTGTATAGGGTTGTCTTTGGCTGCTTATCATGTTTTAATTCTTAAGTATGGGCCATCTTTAAGTATGACCCACCGGAATGAAATACCCAGGGACATCACTGGCTGTTATAGCTTATGGCTTCACAGAGGACATGGTTCCCTCCCACTTTCTTCCCTTGTAATCAGTGCCTTCTCCACTCCAGTGAAACCAACAGCTGACTCAGAAATGCCAACAGCCTGGTCACCCGAAGACCGAGAACATGAGAATTAAACTAAACGCCGGGAGTAGCTGAATTTTCTATACAAAACAGGCAAACACTGAAGAGCCGAGGTTCTTTCTTGGCTAAATATTTTCATTACTACAATTACTCACTAATGTATAATTAATGAGAGTCACTGTGGCATCTCCATTGCACACCCAGTGTATTAATTAGGTCCACTCTCCTTCCTTCCTCCTGCCCGCTTCTGCCCTCTCTCTTCACTCTCTTCCAGGTCCTGTAGTCATTGTTTTGTTTTGCTTGCACGTTTGTGAGAAAATGTGATGCCCATCTTTCTGTGTGGCTTATTTCACTTAACACAGAATATTTCAGCTTCAGCCATTTTCCTGAAAAAGCAATGACTATGTTCATTGTATATTTACAGTTCTTATTTTCTTTACCCATTCATGTGCTGATGGGCATATAGGCTCATTTCATGTCTTGACTATTAGGAGTAGCACTGTAGTAAGGATGAGAAGTACCTTTGTTTTAAATCTAATTTAATTTAAATATGTGCTGTCTGTTTCATACAGGGGGTTTGACAGCTCTGGTGACCTTTCTACCTGTGGAGAAAATGAAAAGAACCCCACCCCACCCCACCCCCACCAAAAAAAAGTTTAAAAAAATCCTCTGTTGAAGTGCTAAAGATCTCTCACCCTTATGCAAAACAAACACACAAAACCCCCAAATCAAAACCCCAACAGCATGGGAAAATAATCATTTCTGGTTGGAGAAGTTTCTGTAGAAACAAGAGTTGGCGGTTAGCGGAGTCGGTGAGCCTTGTGTGGGGCAGGAATCACAGGAACTCTACTTCAGAGGGTGCCTGTTCTGTCAAGCCACTACCAAGTAGCTAGCTGTGTGCAGATTCTCGTGGTGTGGTGGTTAATGCGACGTGCTAGGAGAAAGAGCAAAGTGCACCCACGTATGTATGCAGGAGGGATTTGGCATCCAGCACCATCCATAGGCTGGAGGTTGGTGTGGAATAAAAGTGAAGGAAGAGGAAAGCCATGGGCATAGGAATTCAGTCTTTCTGCTCTCTGGCCAGCACACTGTGAGCTGTCTTCTCCACTGTGTCGTCCCTGCCATGAGCCAAAAATAAACTCACTCCTCTTTCAAGTTGTTTGCCAAGTGACATCACAGTGATGAAAGTCTGCCTGGTGCTGGTAGTCTCAAGGTAGAGTCAGCGTTGGCAGTCAGCATGAAGAAGCTCAGGATGGATCAGCCAAAGGCTCTAATCTCTGGGCAGTATACACAAAATTCTGATTATAAACATCATGGAAGTCTGTGTAGACTCCATTTTTAAAAAAAAATTATCTTTCAGAACTCAAAACTGGTAGCTACAATAATTCTTAAGCATTAATCTGTTGTCCTATGATTGAACCCTCAGTATTTGGTTCAAGCTTTAGAAATGACACGGCCAGAGCTTATGTTGGTTTCTGTTTACAGGATGCTCAGCCTCTGGGTATACTTTGCTGACCAATTGCCTTTGAAGTTGGTTTACTTTGAGTCGTTCTCACTTGTGGTCCAGGAGGTTAACTGTGACTCACATCAGAAACTTTCGATGCTGAGCACTTCTCTGCACTTGCTCCATCTTGACGCCGCCTTCTACTCTGTGGGTCTGTGTGGAGCTGTGTCCTGAGTGTCAGAAGCAATAACTCGTTTGACTCTCATAACTACCCCTGGAGGGACATTGGCTCTCATGTCCCTCTCTGCAGTGGTGGAAATGGAAGCCTACAGAGAAGTCATTTGCTCCAGGCCATAGCAATTGAGTGAGAGGCTGAAAGGTATCACTAGCCAGTGACGTCTTTTTCATCCTGGTGATTATATTAAAAGATGACTTTGGCTGCGTATTGGGTTGGAGGGGACATTAAACATACGAAGGAGCTATGAGTACCCACATCAATGGTCTCCACTGAATTTGCTCATGTCTAGAACCTTGGGGGGGGGGATAAAGCCTTACTGGACTCAGGAGAAATGGGTCTCTCCTTTCATTTCTAGAAGATTAGATCTAATTTAAAAAATTAAATCATTTTATTATATGTACAGATGTTTTGCCAGCATGGGGCAAGAACAGGGAGAGGCACTAGTGTCATCGAAGAGCCTTTGTCGCATGCAAATACTGTGGTTTGGTATGCTTTATGTGACACTTCTGAGGCATTATGAGGGTCCTCTTCTCTCAGGTAGTGACCAAGGAAGTTCTGTTTAAGTGTGGCACAGGAGCAGAAAGTACAACAGGATCAGTTCCTACCTCTTTCAAGCTGTGGTAATTCTGTCTGTTTTTAATGCTTCTAGAAGCTACTGTCTGGGGAAGATGACATGGCTTGAGAAATAATTGCTGGAGGTTAAGCAGCTGTGTTAAGGATGAAGAATAAACTATGATGTAATTGGTGGCCAGATACACTGCGTGACCTTTAGGGTCTAGCTTTCTTAAAATTACAGGCGGAAATGACATGTCGCTGTGGGTATTGATTTACCACCACTGTGGGCCATGGTGGGATGGCGAGCTTCAAAGCTCATTGGCATTTAAAGTAGAGACTGCTAGAACATCCCAGGTCCCACCCTGTCTCTCTGTTCCTATGACACAGGACATCTCTTCCCAAGATGCCTTGAAACATGTCGTCACCAGGATGCAAAGGCATGAGACCTGTGCTGGTGGCTGGGGTGGGGGTATACCCACCTAGGAAGAGACAGCAACATCCATAACCATGGCCTTCCTATGGAGGCTGGTGGAAACAAAGCTTGTCATTTTGCTTGTATTTGGATCCCAGTGTGGCACCTCCGGTGACCTATGTGTAAAATGAGGGACGACAACACCCACTTGTGAGTCCTTGTGGGGATTAAATAAGAAAATCTTTTTAAGCACTTACTGCAACTCGTGACACCCGGTAAGAGAGCAATGGACGTTAGAACATGAGCCAGGGGCCGTGGCTGTCACATCCTAACACACCATTGCTGTAGTGGGAATGGAAATGTAAGTGTCTTTGCCTCTCAGGAAAATGTTGGGCGTTCTGTGGCCATGGTGACAAGGAACCATTAGAATCCTTGGTTTGGGCAGGGCGTATGCTTCTCCTAGTCAGTGCACAGGCTAGTGCTCCTGGTTGTAAAGCCAGACAGTAAGAGCATAGCTCTAGCATGTGTACTTCTTTGAGTCTACAGTAAACGTCACTCCTGCTTTGCTCCAGCAGCTAGAGGCATCCTGGTATCCAAAGGTTTCCCTTGTGACCATGAGGGTCTCAACCTGGTGTAAGACCATGCAGCTATCCTCCTTGCTCAGGAAGACTTTGTCTCTTAAATTTTAGTTTCCCCCCTTGGTTTAGGAGGCGGTAAGTTATGCTTTCTGTTCAACTACTTAGCTGGGACTTCTTCTTCCTCCACCGATAGAGATTTATATAAAGTCATAGAGGGTCACGAGTATGGAGACACATGGGCAAGTTCACTCAGTGGACCCAGTTAATGCGTCAGGACTTTCTAAATGGATTAAAAAAAAAAAGGACAGGGAAGGATGTTTCCAAAGTTGAGGGAATGCACTGTGTATGATGGCATGCATAAGCGCCACCTCACCTGTCACACCTGGACTGTGATACATGGAGGACAGGCACGCAGAAAGCAGGGGCTGTACCACAAGGGCCGTGGATTCCGTCTCTTCCTACTTAGCTTTGGCTACCAACTCAACAAAGCCAATTTTTATCTGAGGGAGCATCAGCTGAGGACTTAACTCCGTCAGAATAGCTTGTGGATGGACATTTCCGTGGAGGCATTTTGCTTGATTGTTGATGGATGTAGGAGGGCTCAGCTCCCAGTGGTGGTGCCCTCCCTAGGCAGGTGGTCCAGGGTTATAGAACAGCTGCGCGTGTAGGCAGTGTTGTTCTTCATGGTTCCCATGAGCCCCAGGGAGCAAGGCGATAGGAGGCATTGCTCAGGGTTCCTGCCTTCTTGAGTTCCTGCTCTGATTCCCCTCCGTGATGGATTATGACCTGGAAGAATGAGTCAAATAAACCCCTTGGACACTTGCTTTTGGTCATAACACTTATCACAGCAATAGGAAAGCAAACTAGGCCACCATCCTAGTGTGATTCTTGTCCAGGGCCTTTTCAACCATTTCCCTACTCAGTTCTAAGGAGAAAAGTCGGAGCCTTACCTAAGAGGAGGTGTCTTCACGAACCCTCCATAGAGAATTTCTCATAGGGAAAAAGATAAGACCGCCCCCCCTCCCCGCCCCACAACACCATATATAGAAGAAGGAAAGGCTAATAGTCACCTTTCCACCCTCTCCAACAGGACGTGAGGCTCCTTGGATTTAGTCACCTGTCCCATTCTTGGCTCTGACTCTACAGCTCATAGACAGGAGCTCTGGGGTGGGGCCTGTGCGGCAGCAAGTTAGATCTGTGTGGATGCGGTGGTTGTAGCATGTAGTGCAATCACTGTACAACGGTGAATTAGCTACTTGTCAATCACATGGCCTCATCTTTTTAAAAAAAGATTTAAATTCAAAAATATATGTTTATATACATACACACATATACATATATGCATACATACACGTATACATATATACACATATATATATAGAGAGAGAGTGTTTTGCCTACATGTTTTTTTGTGTACCATTTGTGTGTCTGGTGCCCGTGGAAGTCAGGTCCCTTGGGATTGGAGTTACAGAGAGGTGGGAGCTGCCATTGTGTGCTGGGAATTGAACCCAGATCATCTGGAAGAAAAGTCACTGCTCTTAACGCCGAGCTGTTTCTCCAGCCCCATGTTCTTTTTTACAATAAATGTAATGCAGCTTGATAACAATTATTTAATTGATCTTTTAAAAAGAAAGACCAACCGTGGCTTCAGATCGACAGTTTGGACTCTGTGCCCAGGGCTGTAGTAGAACCCCCAGCTAGGCCAGTGTTGAGCTAGTTTTGGGATCCTCCTGGGTTTACAGCCTTGGGAGCTAGTTCTCCAAACCAAGTTTTTTTTTTTTTTTTGACACATTCAATCTTTATTAAATCATTTAGTTTTTTCCCTTGTCGTTTCAAGTGAAGATTCCAGACTAGTTCTTTCATGACATCTTTTTGAGACTATGACTGTATTAATTAATTATTAATTAATTATGCTTCTTGTTGCTGTGTCAAAAGCAATTTAAGAAAGTTCTAGGAAAGTCATGGAGTTAAGCACATGAGGCACCTAGCCACATTGTATCTGCAGCCAGAGGTCAGACAGATTGGATGTTAGAATTCACATTGCCTTTTCCTTTTTATTTACCCCAGGACCACAGCCTGTTGCTGCTGCTGTGTGTATTTAGGGCAGTCTTCCCACCTCAACTCCCCGAGTCCTCACAGGCAAGCTTAGACATGGTCTCCTTGGCAATTCTGGGAGCCGGTCAAATTGCTTGTTTGTATTAACCATGATTTTTTTTTTTAAAGTTAGGATCTGTTTAATTTTTTTCGAGACTTAATTTTTAATTTGTATTTCATGTGTATAGCTGTTTAGCCTGTGTGCCTTCTGTGCACAAGTGCATGCATTGCCCATGGAGGCTAGAAAAGGGCATTAGATCCCCTAGTGTTAGAATGACGGAATGTTGACTAGGCTGTTAACTTCCATATGGGTTCTGGGAATCGACCCCAAGACTTCTGGAAGAGCAGTCAGTGCTCATAACAGCTGAGCTATCATCTCTTCAGACCCTATTAATGAGTTTTAACAACAACAACAACAACAACAATGACAACAACAACAACAAAATTTTACCCTAATAATGTGTCCTACAAAATTATTTATATTAGTAATCCGTCAGCAAATCATTACTGGGTATCTGTTGCAGATATTACAGAGAGCAAGTCCTGTGAGAGAGGTACTCTCGTGAGTCTCTCATTTCCACATGTGTCTGGTTTGGTTGGCGGTGGCAAACTCCCAGTAGACAATGAAACAGCATTACAACATAAGAGGAAGGATGGGCAGGAGTGTGCTGGCATTGTTCTCATCATAGATTTCCTTCATTTACTCGTGGTATCACTTGCCTGGTGTGGTCTTGTCCACTTTAAACCATCCCTCCAGCTCTATGCCCTATGGAAATTAGTTTGAAGCATGGCCTATAATTTAGAAATACCAGATCCCTTCATCCCATGTGCAGGCTCGCTATGTGGTTGGGTGTCTTGCGTGGTTAAAGTCTTCCTGGAATAAGAGGCAGTACAATTAATATTAGATTTCATAGCTTTTTTAAAGTCTTCCTGAGGCCCACATAAAAATTCCTTCTGGGCTGGGGAGATGGCTCAGTCAGTAAAAGGCTTCCTGTGGAAGCGTGTAGACATGACTTTGGATCCCCAGCATTCATGCAGAAAGCTGTCTGTGACAGTGGGCCTACTGTGGCAGCTCTTTGGAGGCAGAGATAGGCAGATCCTGGAGATATGCTGGCCAGCCAGCCCTGCCTAAGGGTAAATCTGTGCTGAGTGAGAGAACCAAACTCAAAAAATAAGGTGGAGGTCAACTGAGGAAGACACCTGATATCTATCATCTTCTTACCTCGACGTGCATTCTCAGATGTGCACATACACAAAGCTTTATCTAAAAAAATAAACAGGATTAAAAAAAAACATCACATGTGTGGGTGCATGTGCATACATGCAGGTTGCACAATGTACATATGTAGGCCAGAGAACAATTAGCAGGAATTGGCTCTCTTTCTACCATGTAGGCTCTGGGTGTTGAATTTAGGTCAGCATGCTTGGGGACAATCACCTTTACCTACTGAGCCATCTTGTTGACCCAACACACAGCTCTTTCACAGATGACCTTTACTTGGAATAGTTCGGTCCAGTGCAGTCTTCTCATCCTTGTAAGCGAAAGCTCTGTATGCCTAAAGAGTATATCAGCCAGCTTTGCATTGCTGTAGCAGAGTGAAAAGTAAAGAGGAGTTACTTTACCTCTCAGCTCTTGACACTCACAGTCCAGGATTGGGCCATGGCAGATGGCCTTATACTTGACTCTGGTGATTGTAGTGAGTATTGTTACCTGGTAGGCAGAATTTAGGTAGGCCCATAGCATCCCAGGTAGAAATAGAGCTGAGAGAAGTGAGACCCAACCCATTTCAAGGGAATACACCAATGTCTTAGGGTTTCATTGCTGTGAAGAGATGACATGGCCAAGGCAGCAACTCATACAGAGGAAAGCATTTCATTTGGGCTTATAGTTTCAGAGGTTCAGTCTACTATTGTCATGGTAGGAATCATGGCGCCTGCAGGCAGCCATGGTGCTGGGGAAGGAGCTGAAAGTTCTACAACCTTTTTTTTTTTTTACTTTACATCCCAATCCTAGGCCCCTCCTTCCTCTCCTCCTGGTCCCACCCTCCCCTTATCCCTGTATCCCCCCTCCCCTACTCCTCAAAAAAAAAAAAAAAGGGAGCCCCTCTATCCTAGCACATCAAGTCACATCAGGACTGAGCACATCCTCTATCACGGTAGTCTGGCAAGGCGGCTCCACTAGGAGGAAGTGATCGAAAGCATGCAAGAAAGTCCTTGTCAGAGACAGCCCTTACTCCCCTTACTAGGGGGCCCACATAGAGACCAAGCTGCCTATTGGGTACATAGGTCTAGGGGGCCTAGGTGCAGTCTATACATGGTCCTTGGTTGGTGTTTTAGTCTCCACACATGCCTCTCCGGGTCCTACTTAGTTGGCTCTGTTGGTTTTTTTGTGGAGCTCCTGTTCCCTCTGGATCCTTCTATTCTTCCTCTCACTCTTCGACAAGGCTCTCTGCCCTCTGCCCAGTGTTTGGGTTGTGAGTCTCAGCATCTGTTTCAATCTGTTGCTGAATGGAGCCTCTCAGAGGACAGCGATGTTAGGCTCCTGTCTGGAAGTATAGCAGAGTATCTTTAATAGTATCAGGGGTTGGCTCTCATGCATGGTGTAGCCAGGCATTACTTGGACATTCCCTCAATCTCTGCTCTTTCTTTATCCCTGCATATCTTGTAGGCAGGGTAAATTTTGGGTCAAAGTTTTTGTGGGTGGATTGGTGTTCTCCTCTCTCTACTAGGGGTCTTGTCTGGCTAGAAGGTGGCCTTTTCACTCTCCATGTCTGCTGCTTGTAGGGGTCTCAGCTAGAGTTACCTGCCCCCCACTTCCTCCCAGGAGCTACCCTGTTGTAGATAGGTCTCCTCCATCCTGTCTTAGAGATGACTCAGGCCATAGTTTCTCTCTTTTTTTTTCTACAAGCCAATGAGGGTGGGGATCTGATGTGGGGAAAAGAGAGGCAGGAGGACAGAGTTCTACATCTTGATCCGCAGGCAGCAGAAGGGGACTATGTGAGCATAGGAACCCTCAAAGCCCACCCTCCACATTGACATACTTTCTGCACCAAAGCCACAACCATTCCAACAAGGCCACATCTAATAGTGGCACTCCCCATGAGTCAAGCATCCAAACACAGGAGTTTGTGGGGGCCATACCTATTTAAAGCACCACACTTAATGACTTAGGAACTTCCTACAAAGGGCCTCACCTACTACAGGTCCAAAGCTCCTCTCAAGGCTGTCACCATGGTGACCATGCTTTTGCATAGGTCTCTCTGGCAGACATATAAACAAACCATAGGAGAACTTGCTGGAAGACTTTTGGGAAGCCAGATGCTCAGTGTCTGGCAAGGGTTGGCTCTTGGGGCCCAGCTTTGCACTAATACAGACAGTAGACTTTTAAGAAACTCATCCCCAAAGCCCCCCACACCTTGTTCCCTTACTGTTAAGAACTGGGCATCTTTGAACTACTGTAATAAAGGTTATGAAGTCATAACTGCAAGTAAGATTTGCGGTTCCTAGTATTACTGCCGTTTCAATGTTGATTCTCTTAAGACATCTTAGACTCATTTCCTGGTCAGGATCTACTTTCTATCAGTATTTTTTTGTTTGTTTGTTTGTGGGAGTCCAGTGCATAGCATTTTATTTCTACTTTTTCTCACCACACCTGTAGTCCCTGAAGTAGTATTATTTCCCCTGCCTGCTGAGATCTCTACCCAAAGAAAGGAGGGAGTGGAGAGAGAGAGAGAGAGAGAGAGAGAGAGAGAGAGAGAGAGAGAGAGAGAGAGAGAGAGAGCGAGCGCCTGTTTCAAAGCCAGGAGAGAATGAAAGCATCTTTAAAAGGGGGGCTTGTAATGGTTTGCAGAGAGGTTAGGCTTATCTTCAAGCCCCAATGACTGGTTCCATGGAAAGCAAGATAGATATGTCCCTTGCTATGACAGCTTGCGTAGCACCCGGTGTTGAAGGCTCTAAACCCTTGCTCGATCGAGTCTTGTTTTGTTCAACACTTGGAGGCAGTTGAATGTTACATAAGCAAACTGAAGGCCAGCAGATTTCAATGGGCCCAGAATGTCTAAGAAAATGCCTGGTTTGAATTTGACAAGACCATCATCCATTAAAAAAAAAAAAAAAGGAATAATGATAAGGTAGGAAGAAAAAGCCCTGAAAATAGATTCTTGCCAAGTACCCAAGTGCCCTCATCTAAAACCATCCTTGAAAAGCTAGTTTAATGCGGGGAGTGCTGCTTGAAGAGTTTGCAGACCGCCTGTGCTAATGGCTGCGTTTGGTAGTTTCTTATTTGTTCGGCAGAACCAGCTGTTCAAGGTCTTGCCTGAGGCCAGACTTTCCTCGCCTCAGACTAGCTCCAGTACCTGAGAAGGTGTGTCCAGTAAGAAGGTCTGTTGCCTAGGTGTATACTTTCCAAAGCTCTGGAACTCTGAGAAAGTGAGTGGGGAGTCCAGACACTCCACTGTCACGTATAAGCTTGGGAGACTGTTGTAGGATGCTGTCTTCTTGGCATGCACGGCACGGCCATTGCCCTCTTGAACTATTAGCAACTGTGATTAATAGCCAGAGACCTGCATAAGATGGGGCATGTCATTAGCTTTCCAGCAGGGAGGGGTGGGGGGCTTTTTACCCTTTTCTGAAGATACATAGGCAGTTAATTGTTCCTGAAGGTAGGGTTTACAAGGTCCCACCCTTGCCCGAAGTTAATGGTTGCTTAGGAGTAGGGGCTCTTGAGGCCCTGCTCCTCCGTAAGGATTTATCATTGGAAAGATTTGGTAGTGGGGAGGGGTTCATTAGCCTCTCTCATCAAGTTTCTATAGACAGTTTAATGGTTGCTCCAGGAAGGGACTCAAAAATGCCCCCAGAATTTATAGTTAGCTAATGAGTATTAGCCAAGGGAAGGGTTCATGAAGCCCCTATCTTAGATAGAGCTACTGTTTCTGAGATGAAGCACCATGTCTAAAAACAACAAGGGGAGGAAAGGGTTCATTTTCCTCACAGTTCCACATAACGGTTCATCCTCAAAAGCAGTGAGGGCAGGAACCTGGAGACAGGTGCTGCTGATACAGGGGCCATGGAGGGGTGTGGCTACTGGTGTGCTCGATGTAGTTCCCTCAGCCTGATTTCTTATTGCACATGGGACCTCTAGCTCAGGGGTGGCACCATCCACAATGGCGACCCCCATCAATTACTGATTAAGGAAACACCCTACGGGTTTGCCTACAGCCAGATCATATGGAGGCATTTTTGTCAGTTCAGGCTTCCTCATCTCTGATGACTCTAGCTTTTGCCGAGTTGACATAAAACTAGCCAGCAAGTCCTCCCCCAACCCCCATGGATTTATAGATAGTTAATTGGGAACTATTTCTAACTCATTGGTATAGCTGTCTACAAGTTATCTGTGTTCCTGTAAATAATTCCAATTAAAGCCATTGGTTGGTTCACCAAGCTCTACCTGGCTAGAATAGCTTGTTCTTAGTGCCCTATGTGGGGTATCCTTTGCTACAAGGGAGGTAGGAGATGAGGTAGCCTATCCAAGGTGGACATTGCTGGGTTTAACACGGATAGCCCTGACTTCATCAAGTAAGAGGGCAAAGGGCATGAACCAAAGTGTGGTCAGGAGATGGAGATGAATGTGCATGAATTCACCAAAGCCCACAAAGCCTCCAGTGTCAGCTGTTGATGCTTCTTTTGTAAGGTGTTTCATTTGCAACCCCAGCCTACAGTCGTAATGTTTACAGCAAGGGAGAAGGTGCTCAGTGCATCATCTGAAGATGTAGCCACCGACAACATCCAGTCTCATCCATACCTCACTTTGTAGCTGGGAACTCCACACTGTCTTGTGGCTGGACAGTTGGGTTCACTTGGTTTCTGGGTAAATACTTTTTTTTGAAATGGTGATCCTCTTCCTGGCCCACTAGGACTGCTCTTGAAATAGACAAATCATTTGCTTTTTGCTAAACCAAATAAAGAAGGGGGCTTCTGAAATGAAACACCAAGATTACTTGAAAAGGATTGTTGACACAGTTTAATTTCAGAAAATAGCATGGTAGAGACTCCATATCAGTCTTTCAGCTAGGAGGATATATATATATATATATATACATATATATATGCAAATAAAAATCTAAAACAGTGTGTGATTTTTGTTCTTTTTTTCCCTAGGTGACAGTTTTTTTAAAAATAGAAAATAAAAAGCATTTAAGGGAGTTTAGTTTCTACTAACAGGGAGATTACTTAAAGTATGTATTTTAAATTTCTATCTAGATGACAGAAATCAGCATTATTTTTCTATTCTTAAAATTATAATAGTCTTTTTAAAGTAAAAATAATTTACCAGCTTTTGTAAAATGCCTGAGAGGCCATTCCGGCTGTGAGGGGGCTCATAACAGTCTGTCACAGCTCTGAGACCTGGCCAGTGTCTCAGAAAGGCTGGAGTTCACAGAGTCACCGTGCTGTGTGTCCATGTAGCCATTGCATTAGTAAGGGTTCTTTAGGGGACCAGAACTTGTAGAATAAGATATATATATATATATATATATATATATATATATATATATATATATATATGATATATATATATAATATATATATATATGATATATATATATAATATATATATATATTAGTAAAGGGGATTTATTAGAATGATTTACAGGCTGTGGTCCAGCTAATCCAACAATGGCTGTCTACAAGTAGAAGGCCTAAGAATCCAGCAGTTGGTCAGTCCATGAGGCTGGACGTCTCAACTGGTCTTCAGTACACATTGGGATCCTGAAGAAGTGGGCTCTAATGCCGGTGAAGGAATGGGCTTGCCAGCAAGAGCAAGCAGGCAAAGAGAACAAGTGTCTTTCTTCCGTACCCCTTATATAGGCTGCCAGCAGAAGGTGGGGTCCAGACTAAAGGTGTCAAAAGATCTGGGTTAGAAGTGGATCTTTCCACTTCACGTGAGTTGATTAAGAGGATATATTCCTCAGAGGTGTATGCAGCCACTTGGATTTGAGTTAATTCCGGATGTAATTCAAGTTGACAACCAAGAATAGTCTTCACAACCATGCATTTTTTACAAAAAGCTTTATTTTATTTCTATTTATGTGTCTGTGTCTGTGTGTATATGCCATGTTCTTGATAGTATCCACGGAGAAGAGAAGAGGGCATTGGATTCCCCGGAGCAGGAGTTATAGCCATTTTGAGGCGTGCAGTGGGGGTACTAAGGACTGAGCAGGGGTCCTGTGAATGAACAGGAAGTGCTTTCGACCCTCTGATCCACTTCTCGTAACCACGATTCCTAGCTTTTGGAAATGTTTTTGTGATCATTTAAACAGTGTAAAAAAAAAAAGTGACATCTACTTTTGAAAATATTATGAATAACATCTGAAGACAAAAATCATGTGGTTGAGTGTGATTTTACTAATGTTCAGATTTTCTTCCACGGCTGCAGTCCGACTTGGCCTACTGAGTTTAAAACTCTTCAATATTCCGGTGGGATATGAAGTACGTATGCCACCTTCTTGTCCCCTCTGTGACCAGCCATTCTTTGTATTTCCTTCCTGTCTTTTTTCCACTCTCTCTGGCATCTGCCTATTTATCAAACCTTTGAAAGTGTTAATGGTCTTACCTTAAATTTGAAAGTAAGCATATACATGTTAAGTAACTTACACAACTGAGTGGCTGGTAAGTCAGGTCCGTTATAAGTCAAAGCATATGCTCCCATGTGCTCCTCAACATCTGGTTTTCCTTCCTCTTCTCCTTGGGATCTTAGTACACATTACTTGCCAGGCTTCTTTTTCTTTTGCTTTTGCTCACTTGAGATAGGGTCTCACTCTATAGTCTATGCTAACTCAGAGCTCACTTTGTAGTCCAGGCTGACCTTGAACTCAAGGTGATCTTCAGCCTTAGTCTTGGTTTTGGATGGTAGATATCCCAAGGCTTAGCTGCTACAGGTTTGTCTTTAATTTTTAAAAAGGTGTGTGTGTGTGTGTCTGTGTGTGTGTGTGTGTGTGTGTGTGTGTGTGTGTGTGTGTGTCTGTGTGTCTGTGTGTGTCTGTGTGTGTGTGTGTGGTGTATACACACATATGTATATGTGTAACAATGTCTGTGTGGAGGTCAAGACAACTTGAAGGAGGTCAGTTTTCTTCCTCTACCACTTGAGTCCCAAGGCTCAAAACCCTCAGGTCAGGTTTGGCAGCAAGAGCCCTTACCTGCTGAGCCATCCCATCTCACTGGCCCCAGGCTTACTTTTAATAGATGATGACATCATTGGTCCCCTAAGTGATGGCATCCCTCAGGGCCTCTATTCTTGCAGGTTCTCTGCACGCTGTGACTGATGTCACCCCATGGGTGTTCCTTGGGGATTTCTGGGTGTTCTCACACATTTTCTGCCCCCCCCTCCCACTCTGACTGGTGTTTGGTGTTTCTATCACCTCCTCTCTTGTTCCCAATTATAAAACCCCAGCTTTGATCTATTTCTTTTTTTTCTTTCTTTCTTTTAAAGACTTATTTATTATGTATATACTATGCATCAGATCACATTATAGATGGTTGTCAGCCACCATGTGGTTGCTGGGAATTGAACTCAGGACCTCTGGAAGAGCAGTCAGTACTCTTAACCGCTGAGCCATCTCTCCAGCCCTCTGATCTATTTCTAAGATGCCAGTTTACATGGTCATCATTGCTTTTCCCATCACCCCACGGGCAGCCTGGACTCTTTCTTCCTGCTCCTCCCAGCAGTAAAAACATTGCAGTCATATCCCAGCTGAGTTTTGTCGAATCTCAGCTCTTCCCCTTTTCATTAAATCACTTACTGTCCCTCTCCAGGCTGCTGTCTACGTCTTTGCCATCTCTGAAGCCAGTTAGCTTCCTCTACACTGATTACCACCTCTGTGACCCGTCCAGCACTGGTCGTCTCATTTTGGGGATGTTAAAATCATTTAGCTATCCTTTATTCCAGCTCTCCTCACTGTCAAACTACATATGCTTGGCAGCTTCTCCCTGCACATTCTAATACCTTTTAAAAATTATGTTTATTTGTTTACATATACATTTATATATATATATATATATATATATATATATATATATAAAATAAACTACATACAGCAGGAAGAACCACAAAATAATCAGGAATTATATAAATGTTACATTCATAGTGTTTTGGCTATTTGTCTTTGGCAACCTTGAAGAAAACATATTTCTTATCTTGGTGAGTCTAAAATTCTGAATGTAAATCAATATCTATCATATCTCATCTCTATCAACTTAAAACATCCACCTAGACCTAAAAAACGCCTTAACCCCTAAACAACTAAGCTTAATTGTAAAACTAAACTATCTGGTCTTCAACCCCATCAGAGACTTGAGAAGGAATAAAACTTAATTACCTAAGTAAGCCGGAAGTGCAAGTTAGCAGCTTCCAAAATGAAAAAAATGACAGAAACAGTTTGCTGCCTGAACAGTCACCCAGAACTCTCTATAATATTGGAGCATCATCTTCAGACTTCTGGCCCAATATATCTGACAGACACTCAAGTGCGGCAAACAAACCATTGGGCAAAATGTCCTCGTTTCTGCCACAGACAGAATTCTGCCTAAAAAAATGGGCAAGCTTGGATGCAGGCAGAGTCGACAGCCAAACTCCCCGAAGACAGGGTAAGCAACTCCTCAATAGTTCCTGCCTCACAAATATGTCTGTCAAATGCCTTTCTTACGTATTCACCGGCCTCTCGTCAGAATAAATCCCAGTCTCTTCCAGGTGAACAGGTCCCGATGCTTACAGGGTTTGTGGGTGACTTCTGCCTGTGCCTTGCCACCCATGCTGGCCTTCGTGCCTTGCTTTGTGTCTAGTGATCCATCCGGTCCTGCACTGAGTTCCTTGAACCTGGCCTTCCCTAGCTAAAACTTGCATAGAACTTTCTGTCTTTAGCATCTCCCAGTCTCTTCCAGGTCATGTTGCTTCATCCTTCTATGACGCTTTCCCCCAGACCTGGGCTTACTGTCTTTTCAGTGTGCCTGCCAAATGTCTCCGCCCACCTTTATCCTGCAGTCCTATCGACCATACTGGGCTTGAGTACTTGCTGGTGGTTTGTGCTGCCCACCTGTCATCTCCGCACTGTCGAGGTCACTAGATTGTGAGCTCCCAGGAAGCAGGGGTAAAGAAGTACACAGGCTGTGGCCTTGGAAAGGCCAACCAAAGAGTTAGGCTGACGTAGTTAGAAATCCAGGCTTTCTCGTAAAGCTGCAGAGATGGCCCAGTTGCTGAATCGCATGAGTCAGAGCAGCTAAGTCCAGGAAGTCTCATCAGCTTTTAGGGATTGGGGTGGGGGTGGGGAGGTCAAAGGAGGTAAATTTCAGAGCTCACCATTGCTGCTAGAGAGAGACACCAGTGCTATTGGGGGAGGATACACATTATTTTTAATATCACTGTTACTGTGGTAGTTTGAAGGAGAACGGTCCCTGTCTTAGCTAGGGTTTCTATTGCTGCAGTGAAACACCAGGGCCGAAGAGCAAGCAAGGGCTTATTCAGCTTACTCTTCCACATTGCTGCCCATCACCAAAGGAAGTCAGGGCAGGAATTCAAGCAGGCCAGGAACCTGGAGGCAGGAGTTTTGCAGAGGCCATGGCGGGGGGTGCTGCTTACTAGCTCACCCTCCATGGCTTACCCAGCCTGCTCTCGTGTAGAACCCAGGACCACCAGCCCAGGGATGGCGCCACCCATAATGGGCTGGGCCCTCCCCCACTGGTCACTAATTGAGAAAATGCCTTCCAGCTGGATCTCATGGAGGCATTTCCTCAACTGAGGCCCCTTCCTCTCCGATGGCTCTAGATCCTGTCAAGTTGACATGCAAAACCAGCCAATACAGCCCCCTTAGGCTTATATATTTGAGTGTTTGAGCACCCTTCAGTGGAACTGTTTGGGAAGGATTGGGAGCGCTGACCTTATTGGAGGAGGTGTGTCATCGGGAGATGTACTTTGATGTGTCAAAAGTCCAAGCCAGGCCCAATGTGTCTGTCTGTCTGGTGTTCTCTCTTTCCCTCTCTCTCTCTCTCTCTCTCTCTCTCTCTCTCTCTCTTTCTCTCTCTCTGCAATTTGTGGATCAGAAGCTTTCAGCCTCTGCTCCACTGCCATGTCTGCCCATCACCACATCCTCTGCCATAATGGTCATGGGCTAACCCTCTGAAACCATACACAAGCTCCCCGTTAAATGCTTCCATTTATAAGTTGCCTTGGTCATGGTGTGTCTTTATGGCAATAGAACAGTAAGATAGTCACCTAGTATTTGACAGAGACAACTCTTTACTTTACTTTGGCTCATGATTTTATTGGCATTTTCCACTCACCGTGTCTCAGCCCCATGTGCTTGGGCAGAACACCGCGGCAATGGGACCATCACAGCAGTGCAAGCTAGAACTAGAGGCAAATCTGCCTTTCTTGGTAGACGGAAAGCCCAGAAGATGCAACAGGAAGGGGCCAGGAATAGTACACTCCCGAGACTCCCAGTGACATATCTCTGCTGGCTAAATTTAAATTCAATCTCCTGAATTGTCCATATCTTCTAGAATTGCACCACCAGCTAGACGTCCAGAGTTCAACACAAGGGTCCACGAGGAGCATCCAGTCTGTAACAGAGTGAGCAATGGAGTCATTCCAAGCTCCTCCCAGGGCAAGAGTCAGGAAGGCGCACATTCCTGGAAGGAGGCAGCTAGATTGGGAGTAGTCCTTTGTCAAAACACCCAAGGGAGCTAATTCTTGTCTCTCACTCCATTTCTACTGTGTACGTTCGTTAAAGAGAAGACCTTAACACTTTCCCGGTTATCCCCTACTCCAGAGTCCCTGTGGCAGCCTCCTGCCTCGTGCTGCAGAGAAGGAAAACCTCCAGGCCAGTACTGCATGTGAGTGTCATGCAGTACAGCTGTGCTCACACGGGTGGCATGGGACAGCCTCACTCTGTAGCAAACAGATCACTGAAAGATGTCGGGGAAGAGCTCTGGATCTACATTGGGGGCAGATTAGGACTAGGGCAGGGGTGCTGTAGCTCGGCCAAGCGACACAGCGTGGTCCTGTTTCAGTTTGAATTAAGTATTGAATTGGCACTATGGTCTCTCCTAATGAGAACTACTTGAAAACAGATATTTTTCCTAAACTTAATAAGGAACTATATAATTTCAATGATTTGAGGCCTATTAAGTTACAAGCTGTGTTTATGTTGTTGGAACAGTTCCACTTCAGTAGGTGAACAGAAATGCCCACTGTTGCCTTAAAAATGTGTAAGTGTCAGCCATATATTTGAAAATCTTTTGGAATTCACCTTTTGCGTAAAAGGCTATCTTTTTAGCTTGGGTAGGTCTCTCTGTCTCTCTCTGTCTGTGTCTGTCTGTCTGTCTGTCTGTCTGTCTGTCTGTCTCTCTCCTTTTCATTTTCTCACTGCAGAGAGCTGGGAGATTAAAGCCCATCCTTATATTTTAAATGAGGTGATGGAGGTTCTAAAACATGCCTTACTCACTCTTGGACACCAGTAAGTGTGACAAAGCACTTGGAAGGCTGAGACAGGAGCATTGTGTGAGGCCAGCCTGGTCTGCACAGCAAGACTCCATGTCTCAGAACAACAGCAGCAACAAAGCAAAGAGATAATTTAAAGTAGTTTTGCTATTCTGATCCTTGCACCGAAATGTGAAACAAATGGTGCTCAAACTAAGTGAGTTTTCTTTTGTTGCAGTCTTTTAAACACCAGTTTCTCAACACCCAAGTCCTTTTTTTTTTTTTTTTTTTTTTTTTTTTTTTTGTGGAAGAATTGTATCTTTACTGAGAGTTTCCTTGTGCTGCTGCCTCTAGTTCTTCGAAAGGCCCTGAAAGGTTCTAGTCACATCTTAATACCTTGTGAGGTCCGGAGATGATTCTCATTTTACAGACAAGGGGACTAAAGCCTAGATAGTTCATGTAACTTGGCCTAAGGCCAGACACTTAGCTAACAGCAAGCAGTGCTCTTTTTCTTGAAAACTATTGAGTTTGGGAGAAATTCTGCCAATATTTGAGTAGCCATAGACCTTTCTGAAAGCAGCTACTGAGTCTGGAGAGCCAGAAAATATGAAGACCCTGCGAAGGGTCTTCCTGCTTGGATCTGGAGGCTTGGAAGAGCAAAAAGAGTGTCTTAATTGTCCTCATTCATTCCTTTCCCCCAGCCTTCACCTTCCCTGTCCCACCACTTACAAGATGACATTCATACAGTTTTCCCTGTTAGAAGTTTCTGGTGACTCTGCAGCCCCTTCCCCAGGTTAGTCTAATGTTTTGGAGAAATGACTTGTACAACACTTGACATAGACTGCTCTCCCCCATCACCCTGGAAGAGGCTGGATCTCTCTTGGCGTTGATAAACACTGCAGAGACAAATCCAACATCCACCCCACATCCCAAATAATTTGACTATATTTAATGGTCCTTTGGAATTATTGAATTGCCCATGGATCCTCATCTTAGCATCTCATTCATTGGGTGTAGAGAGACCATTTCATTTGAGAGGAATTTGTCATAGGCTTGTTAGAGCTTAGGCTATAGGAATTCAGTTGTGGGTCCTAGATCTTCCATTTCTCTGTGTGTCTGTGTATTGTCAAGGGGTTAGTTGCTGTCTGGGCGTATATGTGTTATCCAATGCAGCTCAGCACTCGGAAGGGTTTTTTATATAAATGGTGATGGTGTCATGGACACTCCAGGGTTGGGGTCTGTACCAATGCTCTGTAAGTCAATGGCAATAGTTATGTTGGTGGCAGTGGAGAGAGATCAGGCACATTTGGGTCTGGAGTACATGAAATGAGTGTACCTTAGTGTTCAGACTAGCTTAAAGTTATTTCTCCCTACAGAAAGAACATCTTTCTGTTGTAGAAAATTTGGGAAATCCATATGGACCCCAAATGCAGCAAGAACAGTGTATCACAGATAATTAAGATTTCAGTTCTGCTCATCCCAACCTGTTTGTGTCTCTGAGCACTCATACAAATTTTCTTTCTAGAAACGAGTATAAGTATTATTATATTAAATGTATAATTACCTCTATGGTGCATTCTATAATGTCGTTAAAAACTTGTATTTGGCTTAGAGAGATGGCTCGGCAGTTGGAGCACTTGTTGCTTTTTCAGAGCATCTGAGCTTGCTTCCTAACCCACATGGTGATTCATAAGCATCTGTAACTCCAGTTCTGGGTATCCAACACCTCTTCTGGCCTTTGTCTGGGTACCCAGCATGCACATGGTGCATATACATACATGTAGACAAAGCTCATAAAAATTCATGAAATACAGGAATCTTTACAAAGCACATCTTATCAACTTTTTGATAGTCTATGCCTCTGTGTAAGTGTGCACACTTGAGTGCAGGTGCCTATGAAGCCTAGAAGGGGTGAACCCTCTCTGAACCTGGAGTCACCAACAGTTGTGAGCTGCCAGTGTGCTAAGAAGCGAGCTCACATCCTCTGTATGAATAGTACTCACATTTAACTATTGAACCATCTCTCTGGCCCCTGTGATATAATTTTTAAAGCCTAAAAAAATTCTTATATTTTTGTTTACTTATAGTTTTGGAAGTGGTACTCCCCACCTCCATCCCAGCCCCTTTTCTATGATCCTAGACCACTGACTGACTGAGAGAGAAAAAAAAATGCCTCTTAAATACAGTCATGGAGTTGTCACCCTCCCTGCATGGAAGTCGGGAGAATGTGGTGCCTGTAGTTGCCCCTTGCCCTGAGCTGAGCTTAGCCCAGAAGGTGTGCTGTGGAAATGACCACCTCAGGCAGCTCATCTGCCCTTTTTGTCTTGTAGGAGACCGAACATGTGGTGCCCAGCCAATCAGAGTGTCAGAGTCGAGCGGGAACCCCGGCTCGTGAGAGTCCACAGAACAACATCTTCAAGTGCCAGGACACGGTGCGACTTCAACCGAGGTGAGTGTGCCCTTCCTCAGAAGCTACACTGCGCCTGGTTTGCTTCCTAGATGTGTTAACCTGTTCACTTGCCACCTGCCTGTGGATCAAGGATCCTGACTTCACTAACATTTTCCTCAAGGTTAGAGAAGCTAAGGGCCTTGAAGGAGAGCCCTTGTGTTAAAGAGAAACGCGCAGGGCCTTCCTCAGCTTCTGTTTGAAGATCCTAAGCCTTATGGCTTGGAGAGGGCAGGGTGTGGTGGTTTCAATAGGAATGGCTCATAGACTCACAGGTTTGAATGGTTGGCTCACAGGGAGTGGCACTATTAGGAGGTGTGGCTTTGTTGGAGGAGGTATGTCAGGGGGGTAGGGGGTGGGGTCGGGGGGGACCGGGGGAAGCAGGCTCGGGATTTGAAGTCTTGTATGCTCAAGTTATACCCAGTGTGATACCCTGTCTTCTTGATGCCTGTGGATCCAGATGTAGCACTCCTTGAGCACCATGTCTGCCTGCATGCTACCGTGTTTCCCACCATAATGATCATGAACTAAACCTCTGAAATTGTAAAACAGCCCCCAAAAAACATTTTCCTTTATAGGAATTGCTGTGGCCATGGTGTCTCTTCACAGCAATACCTATGACAGTCTGCTTGTGGAGAAGAATTTGTTCATCTTTTTTTTTTTTTTTAAATGGCAGAGAAAATTTAGGGCTTATTTGTGATGGTTGTATTTGAATTCACACCATGCCAGTTGCTTTTGCCTGAGATATCATTTGGCCTTTATAATGCTCTGAAAGCTGTCACTTGTAAGATCCATCATAAAGAGGAGCAAAGGCTGAGAGACGTTAAGGAGCTTGCCTGGTCCCACAAAAACAAACAAACAAAAAAGCTGAGCCGGAATGTCTGCGTGCGTGTGTGTGTGTGTGTGTGTGTGTGTGTGTGTGTGTGTGTGTGTGTGTGTGATTGTGGCAGGGCAGGTGCAGCCTCTGGGCTGACCTGAGTGTTGTTGAGTGACCTCAGTCCAGCAGCAGCCCAGGTCTGGCTTTGGACCCGCCAGACCTCCTGGAGACAGCTCTGAATGCAGAGCCAGGCTACGGGTGGAAAACTGCCTGCGGAAGGTTGGCATGGCGCTCCGACAGGAGCTTGGCATGGCAGCTGTCTACGGAAAGTCTCTTCTAGAAATAAACAGAAGGAAGAACTCAACAGCTCGTTGTATCAGCTGTCTCCGGAGGACCCTGTGCTTGGATCACTATAGCCCTCACTCAGGGCACGCTGTGTTTCTGAGCGTGACATTTAGAATTTTGTTTTTGAAGGCAGCACAGTCTGAGTCATCAAGTTAAGAGAACACGGCCTGTACTATGTAATGGTGCTTCAGAGGCCCAACATACTAAATTGAGGAGCATAGAACCCCAAAGGGTGGGAGAGCGCCCCAAAGGTGGCGGTCTGCTCTCCAGGTGGAGTCATGGGGAGCCACTCAATTCTGTTGTGGTTGGAATGTGCCATCTCCCACTAGGTTATCATGTTTGAGAGCGTGTTACCTTTAGAATGTAAAACCTTGCTGAAGAAAGTGGGTCACTAAAGGCAGGCCTGCATGAGGTTTTAGAGCCTGTACCCCACTTACGGTCATCTTTCCAACTGTGGGTGCAACGTGACTTTCAGCCTCAAGTTCCTTTCTGTCGCCATGCCTTGCCCATCACGATGAACTTTATCCCTTGTACGGTGACCCCAGCGTCTCCCTGCTTCATGTTGCTTCTTGTAAGAATGTGGTCTCCTTCCAGTTGTTGCCTACTTTATTGTTGCGTGACCTCAGGAGACGACAGTTGGACCCCGTGTCATTTCCTCACGGATGAGTAATCTGTCCCTCCTTTTTTGAGGCCTGATTGTAACAGATCTCTTTTCATCTGAGCTGGACTCTGCTATGCAATGACCGGCTTCCCCCATCCTCCCACCCCAACAGCCTGACTGTTCTCAGCCAGAATAAGGTCAGTCTGTTCCCATGCATATTTCAGAATAGTAGGAAACAAACAAAACCAACCAATCCCGAAGCTGAATCACTCATGCTTACGTATGGAACATGTGCTGTGGTCCTTTGGGTGTGGACAGTTAGCAGAGGCTGATGGGGAAGCAGCCTGAGCTTCTCCATTTCAACAAACTGGAAACTGTTCTATGTCCTATGCATGATTGCGATGAAAACTGAGTATTTTACTGTGGTCGGAAAATGAGTGAGATTCGGTGGTGATCATTTGCACGTGGCTAGCTAAGAAGTGAAAGATTGGGCCTACATGAGGAGCCATAAAGAGCAGGAGTTCTTAAATTATTGAGGGTGATGAGATATGCTTTCATCTGACTCTCAGAGATGATGGTTGAAAAAAAAAAACAACAATATACACCCATTGACATGTGTGGAAGACTTTGGAAAGTTCCCAGACTATTTCTTAATTGTGAGAAAAACCAGGTATTGAGTCATCGGTGAGCTTTCCTTATTAATTGAGGCTGCCGCAGTCATCAGCAGGTTCTGTCTCCTCTCCAGTTAGCAACCCTCCAAAGACCCCAAACACCTTCTTATCTGTTCTCGCTTCTGGCCTCCACGCCCCACTTTCACCTTTTCACGGGGCCTGGCTTTCTGAGCTGGTGGCATTCCAGAATATTCTGTGCACTGTGCAGCTGTCAGCAGCCGCAGGATCTTGGCCTAAATCACAAGTCAGGAGTGATGGTATGCCATTAAGACTAGTCCTGTTGGGTTTCCTAGCTTGCTTTGGCTGGCAACCGGTCAACTATGTAGTCATTTATCACAACCATGGTAGTGTCACCCTGGGACATTCTAATGGAACTTTTGAAAACCTCAGAATATTACAGGGATCATGAAGTGTGATGAACAGGTGAAATGAGCTATGTGGCTAAACATATCTTTGAGTCAGGTAGCTCTCATTCCCCATAACAGTCCTTTTCTGTGTTAGCCCAGCACATGGCATATGTGGGTAGATGTCACTGTCTTCGTCTCCTCCTCCTTCTCTTTCTTCTTCTCCTTCTTTCTCTTCCTCCTCCTCCTCCTCCTCTTTCTCCTCCTCTTCCTTCTCCTCCTCTTTCTCCTTCTCTTCCTTTTCCTCCTCCTCTTCCTTCCCTTTCTTGTTCTTCTTCACATTTAAAAGGTGATTTTTATTTGTCAAATTTTACCAACTTTTTAGTTACTATTCAAAATTAACCAAATAGGTTTCATTATGTCATTGTTATTCGTGAATATCATTGTAATAATTTGGTCATATTTTCTTCTCTACAATTCCACCCCTGCCAACCCTCATTGTGCCATCCTCATGGTAGTAGCCCTTTCTGGGTTTGTGTGTACACATGCAGAATCCAATCTTGATTCTGCATTGAAAGGAAATGTGGCGGTTTGTCTTTCTTCCTTACATGTCATTGGACTTGGGAAAAGGAGACCTCAACTGAGGAGTGGCCACATTGGATTTGCCTTTGAGCATGTCTGTGGGGCATTTCCTTGATTGCCAGTTGATGTGGGAGGGCCCATGCCACTCTCTGCTATCCTTAGGCAGGTGGACCTAGGCTGTATAAGCAAAGTAACTGAGTAAGCCAGAAAACAGTATTTGTCCAAGGTCTCTGCTTTAGTTCCTGCCTCCAGGATCCTGCTTTGAGTTCCTGCCTTGGCTTCCCTTGATGATGGACTGTGATAGGAATGTTTCAGCCCAATAAATCAACCCTTTCCACCCATGATGCTTTAGGTCATGGTTTATAACACAGTGACAAAAAACAATAGGGCACCCGATATCTTCTCTTGTTCTCCCTTTGAGTTCTTTCTTTCTCCTAATAGTTCCCTCTACCTTGATGCGCTCTCTCTCTCTCTCTCTCTCTCTCTCTCTCTCTCTCTCTCTCTCTCTGTGTGTGTGTGTGTGTATAGATGCTGTTCATATGTATATGATGTATATATATTTGAATCTAGACTCTATGTATGAGAGAAAATATGATAATTGTCTGAGTCTGGCTTATTTTGCTTGACATGATCTCCAGTTTCATTTGTTTTCTTGAAATTGATGTAATGTCATTTTCCTTTATGACTGGAAAGCATTGAAGATGTAGTGCATTTTTCTTTATCATTCATCTACTTATGACCATTTAGGCTGGTTCTTTTTCTTAGTTATTGAAGATAGTGCAGCCATAGTCATGGATATGCAAGTAACTCTCTGGTGTGCTCTGGGTATATTTCCAGGAGTGGTGTACACATTAGTTTTATTTAGGTGTGTGAGAAACATGCACTCTGATTTCCATAGTGGCTGCACTGGTTCACATTGTGGGTGTGTGAGAGTTTCTCTCTCCCCACATCCCATCAGTATTTGCTGTCATTTGTTTTACTTTTATGTATGTATGTGTGTGTGTATGTATGTGTACGTATGCAAACATCCTGAATAGGCTAAAAGACAAAACAGAGCAGTAGACCTTCTGGAATTAAGGAGAGTGGCGAGTCGCCTCACATAGGTGCTGGTAGCAAAACTTGGGTCATCTGCAAGAGCAAGGAAACACTGTTAATACTGGTGAGCCAGTGCCCCAGCCTGAGTCATTGGTTTTCTTGTTTATAGGCATTCTGACTGGGGTGCGATGAATTTCAGTATAGTACTCATTTGCATTTCCCTGTGGGCTGAGGGTGTTGAGCAGTGTCTCATACGTTTACTAGCCATTTGTGTTCTCCTGAGAATTGCCCATTCAACTTATTTCCCCAT
The DNA here is from genome assembly GCF_964271855.1 of Acomys minous. NCBI lineage: Eukaryota > Metazoa > Chordata > Mammalia > Rodentia > Muridae > Acomys > Acomys minous. The sequence continues at coordinate 97,486,760 of NC_140495.1, forward strand.
TTATTAATGAAATTTCTTTTTGTATATAAATTCCAGATATCAATATTATGTCGTATGTATAATTGGTGATGGTTTTCTCTTATTCTTCAGGTTCTCTTTTCTCTTTGGTGATTGTTTCCTTTGCCCTAGAGAAGCTTCTTAATTTCATGTAATCCCATAATTCAATTGTGATTGTTCTACAAATCATCAGAGTCCTTTTCAGAAAGTCCTCACCTGGCCTTATATCCTGAGGTATTTTCCTGGATAGTTTCAGAGTTACAGGTCTTACATTAAGGCTTTTGGTTTTGAGTTATTTTTTTGTATAGAGTAAGGAATAGGGTTTTATTTCATTCTGTACATGTGGCTATCCAGTTTCTCCAGAGCACTCTATGGTAGAGGCAGTGTTTTCTCCAATGTGTGTTTTGACAGTGTTCTTGAAAAGTAGGTGGCCATAGCCAAATAGGTGTATTTCTGCATCCTTTATTCTCGTAATCTACATGTCTGTCTTTGTGTGTGTGTGCGCGTGTGTGTGCTAGTCCCGTTTGCTGTTACTGTTACAAGGGCTCTGTAGTGTAATCTAATTTGATCTCTGCTGTTGTGATACTAGTGCCAATAGACTCTTGGCTGAGATGTGATACAGTAACAGGATCATCAGATTCTTGTCTGGACCAAAAATGACTGAAGAAGTCAGAATGAAGTCCCAACAGGTGTACAGCACTATACTCTTGGACGCAGGAGAAGGGTAAAATAGTAAGTGTAAAAGACCTTTTGTAAGGAGGGCCTCTAAGGGGTCATTTGTGTTTGGGGTGACTTGTAAAGGATAATCTTCAGAGAATTAATTAGTCCTTGAACATTTGGGGGTGGGGGTCCTGGAGCTTCTGTAGACCACAGAGTGGATGTTATACCTGTGCCTGAGATTTTTAAAAATATTAATTAATTAATTCACTTTACATAGCAATTGTAGCCTCCTCGCTCCTCTCCTCCCAATCTTACCCTCCCTCCCTCTTCCCCCATATTCCCCCTCTATTAGCGCCTCCCCCCCCCCCCCCAGGAACCTACCCATCCCAGCACGTCAAGTTGCATCAGGACTCTCAGATGTTTTATATAGGTGAGCTTCAGAGAGACCTGGGAATAGTTTTGTTACAATTTGGATATATCCTGGTTTTCTTATGTCAGCTTAACAAACTGACCTAAAAGAACACTGGTGTCAGGTTAAAAGGTTCGAGCAGCACTGTGTCCTGTCTGAAGGCACTGAAAGGAAGGGCAGGGTAAGATGGTGGGTATAAGCCAACACTGAGGTCAAGGACATCTTGGGCAGTTGTTCTGCCTATTGCTTTTATGTTTATCTTTTCAGGAACAGTTCCTAAAATATTTGTTAGGGCAACTCATGAAAAGTTTTGAAGCCACAGTTTCCATTGCTGTCTGGGGTGTTCTTCTAGCTACCTCAGGTCATTTTAGGCTCCTCACTGCACTTGGCCCATCTGCCCTCCCTGCCCCCACCCTGTACCCCTCAGCAGGACAGTGGGCCGAATGCAGTGTGTGAGATCCTATATGGATATGTAGTGTGGTGACAGACATATCTGGCCCTCACAATGACTATGAGTTTTTGTTTGAAAACCTCCAAGAGTGGGGCAGCCTGGGGCCTACCATCCTTCCTACCAGGAGACAGTGAGCAGGCACGGGGTGGGGGGTGGGGGGTAAGGGGAGAAGGAACTGAGTTCTTTTTTGCCTCTCCCTTCCCATTTACTTAGCGGGGGGGTACCAGGCATTTGATTCCAAATGCCTACTTCAATCCTTTTCTCCCTGGCAACTGCTCATCCTGGGAGCTCTGGCTCACTCCTAATAGAGTCCGCACAGGCCAGAGTGTCTTAATGCCCCTTTCCTAGTTGGCAGTTTAATGTGTTAACATGGATTCTTGGTGTCCCTGAGTGCCTTGCAAGTGTCTGACTAGTCCGGATGTTCCTTGGTGCCTGGTACTTAGTGAGACGTGTACAACTAGAGGCCTGCCTTCCCTTGGACCTGGCCAGCCTGCCAATGGCTTCCTACAACCCTTGCTTTCTAGTTTGGAACCCAGGGAGGCTGTGACTCCCTTAGGTTCTCACTCCCCTGGGTACCAGGGCCAAGATGAGAACTGTAAATCAGTTTAGAGCAACTTCATGAATATGCATGAGTTTGACTGATTTTTTTTATTGCTAAGGCCTATGCCTGTCTTGCATGCCCTCAGCAACGAGGAAAGGGGGATTTGATGACTGCCGGAGACTCCTAATGAAGTAGGGGATTTCTTCCTTAGCTCAGTAAATTTACTTTGGAGAGTGATTAACTCACTTGTGTTTAAAATATTGTATTAAAATTTATGATGGAATCAAACCTTGAGTGTCATTAAAGACCTCCTCTGTATAAACAGGAGCTGTTCCTCAGCAGCTTCGGTGTTAATGAGGCTGGTGGTTACACTGGGAGCTCACTGGCTTCTTTATCTGTGGGTCCCCAGTTTTGGGGGTGGGGGCTGAGGATCGTGAGCAGGGATAATGGACTTTGATGGTTTTCTCTGGTCCTGTGTTTGTGGTCTTTGTGGTCCTTAGATGAAAGGAAAAGCTGAAAGCTTTGTTGCTTTACTGAGAGGAAGTTTTTCTTGGCAGCTATTTTCCCTTGAGGGATAAATCCTTTTATCTTTTGTTTTGAGACAATTTGTGTGTGTGTGTGTGTGTGTGTGTGTGTGTGTAGCTAGTTGTTTTTTATTTAACATTTTTTTAAATAGACGTGAGCAGACTCCTTTTTTTTTCAAGTTTTTTTTCCTTTATTAATTTATTCTTGTTACATCTCAATGGTTATCCCATCCCTTGTATCCTCCCATTCTTCCCTCCCTCCCAACCCAGAAGAAGAAAGACTCAAATGGTATATGCTCACTTATATCTGCATATTAGCCCAAGGGGCGTGAGCAGACTCCTAATGAGTTCTGCTTGGAGGAGAAAGGACAGTTGAGAGAAGCAGACTGAGCTTTCTAGTAATACAAAGGATGTCATCCCCTTGTGTGAACTGTCCAGGGGCAGAAGCTCCTCACATTCCCACATGCTCTTCCCCATTAGTGAGCTACTTGGGGCCTTGTTTGTGGTTTGTGAGAAGGGCAGGGACGGAAGCAGAAATAGCAGGTAGCTTTTCTTGTTGATGTTGAGACGCCCTAGTACACACTTTGGTTATGAGTGGGGACTTCAGTGTGTCTTTCATACAAAAGTCCCCATCCACTGCCTTGCCCACTTCTTCCCTCCCTTACAAACCTGGGGCCCTCTGTGAGATGAAAGGAACATTTGGATGAGGAAATCCATGGTCTTGCAGTACCTTGTTCATGTACTGAAATTCTTGGTCCTTTTAGATCCTATTTGTTGTTTGGTTGATTGATAACAGAATCTCCTTAGCCCAGAGTAGTTCCAAATTTACTATGTAGCTGAGGACGCCCTTGAACTTGTGATCTCTACTCCTCTACCTCTCAAGTTCTGGGGTTACAGATGTTCACCCCTCTTCTAATATAAGGAGTTGGCTCTAATGACTTTTAAGGCTCTTTTGTGTCTCATACTAAAAATGCTCAGTGCTTTAGCTGTGTTAAAGCTTAGACGCAGATGGGCATTAATTTAAGAATACACGGTCTTGCTGACACAGACATAAATAACCCCCTATCCCTGTTATGGAGAACAGAGTTCACACCAAATGCCTGGAATGATTAAAAAAGAAAACACGGATGATAAGATGAGGGGGAGGGGAGGGGACCCTGTTGGCATCTTCTGCTTCCCCTCGTCCTCCCCCTCCTCCTCCTTTAGGAAACCCACCCTTGGCCATTTGATACATTGTTAGCACTTTAATCTGACAATGGTTTGTTACAAGGCAAAAGGACGTTTTTCTCAAAATGGCATCGATGGCAATAGTAACAATAATAACTGAAATATTGGAAAATGCAGAAAGTCACTCAAACACTAAAGTCTTATAATCTTACCATTTGCATAGAACCACCCTTGTAGTGTACACTTATGCCTTGTTGCTACACTTCCGGTGTTTATGTAAAAAGGAACTGTATTTGCAAGTGAATTCCTGCTACAGTGAGATCTGACTCCATTTCAGACCAGTTCTAGCATAGACAGAACTGCCAGGAATATGTTCGACCACAGGATGCCTCTGTGTATCCACGTGCTTGCTCACGGTGAGAAAGGAGTGAGTAGGCTGACCATCAGAGCAGCAAGGCGACTGCCACAAGATGAGTTCACTTATGTCTCCACCAAACAGCCCTAATTTCCAGAAATAAGCATGCGATCCTTCAACTCCCATAAGGAACATGTTTTATGAGCTTAGGTATCACTATTAGAAGTATTTCCAGGAGAAAGAACATGTTGTCCCGAATGTCTGAGTGTTTTAGGAGCCCTGTCAGCTTAATGTGGGAGTCGGGAGCAAAGGAGACAGAAGAAGCATGTGTGAGCTGAAACCCAGATGCGGACTCTGGGCAGCTGGTTAAGGGCTGTGGTCAAGGCCACTCGGAAACCCGGAAGCTTACTTCTCATCTCAGTGACGTAATGGCTCCTCTTGCCAACAAAGTTGCCTCTTTTCGAGATGCACATTAAATACTATGTACACACTATGTGCAATAACATACAAAGACCCCTTTGGTCTCCTCTCTGTATTTTTTTCTTCTGTGCAGGACTATTTGAAGGATTAAGTATGTGTGTATTTAAAAATATGTTGTACACACATTGCTGTGTTATTTGTCCCACTTAATTTTGTAGTAGCCCATTTTATAATACATTCTGGATGACATTTACTTTTAAAGATTTATTTTTTAATTCATATGTGTGTGTGTGTGTGTGTATGTGTGTGAGAGAGAGAGAGAAGAGAGAGAGAGAGAGAGAGAGAGAGAGAGAGAGAGAGAGAGAGAGAGAGAGAGAGAGATTTTATCACATGTGGGTGGGTACTGTAGAGGCCAGAAGAGGGTGTTGGATCCCCTAGAGCTGGAGTTATAAATGTTATGAATACCCTGATATGGGTGTCAGGTCCTCTGCAAGAGCAGTGCCTGCTTTTAACCAGTGAGCTATCTCTTCAGCCTCTAGGATGGAATTTATTTCTTTATTTTGGTTTTTTGAGACAGGGTTTCTCTGTGTAGTCCTAGCTGTTCTAGACTCACTCTGTAGACCAGGCTGGCCTCAAAGTCTTGGAGATCCACCCGCCTCAACCTCCCGAGTGCTGGGATTGAAGACATGCACTACCTCCACCCAGCTCAGAATGAAATTATTGATGGGAACTGTGGCATTATGGTTTCACTTAGTTGGGAATAGAAAGTAAATATTAAAGACAGTTTTTGTGTAGAATCAGATGTTTATAATCAGTCTGTGTTGCAGACCCCCGTTTCTCTGAGTGCGTTGCTTTGTGGCCAAAAGCAAGGAGAATCCAATAATACAGAGTTGTGACCAAGCACTCAGTACCCTGCAGTTGGCATTAGCAAAGGAAATTTCAAGGTCCTTTCACATGGGTGGGGTCTGGAGGAGAAAAGTTGAGGTGCAGAAACAGGAGGAAGCTTAATGTCGGAGGCTTCTTAGACTATGCCTTGAAGTTATCCCTGACTAAAGAGAATAGTTTTGGTCACACTCAGCCTATTGAACAAACCCCAACCCACATAAAGGACCCCCATTGGAAAGGGTCTAGGAAATGAATCCCAGGCCATGAGCTCTGAAAGGAAGGGTGCCTTGGCATTGTAGAGATCCATATGCTAATTTTATCTTTGCTTCTTTCTTCGATGAATTTTGAAGGAAGGGAATGAAGCGATCTGTGCCCCAGGGTTACGGGTGTTAAGGATTAAAGGAGAGATTGCACACGTAGCTTTGTTTACACTCTAGCTTGCAGCAGGTGCTTAGCTTACTGAGACTGGTGGTCCTCTGGTGATTGAGTCTTCCCCCTCTTTGGTCTCCTTCCAGCTCCACAAGACTGACCTATGGTATGTTCTTTCCATTATCCCTCATATCACTAAGAGTTCTGTTTTTCCTCTCCATTTAATTCCACCTGTATCTTAGAGCCTCGTTCTCCACTCCGAACTTTCCATGCATTTTTCTCTTTTTTTGAACGTGTATCTCCACATTTAGGAAATGTTCAGTTGAGCTAGCCACCTGATCGACCTCAAGAGTTCTTTGGTTTATCACTGCAAACGTTACAGAAATTGTTAATCCCACTGGTCCAGAATGAGACCATTACCATGGTTTAAAGCCAAATTTTAAGCAAGCTTTAATAAAATACTGTCCAGGTTGATGGACTCTTTGGCCAGGTCCATCTTTGGGTTTCCAGAAAATGGCTCCCAAGTCATGTTTTACAGAGGCTTAAAAAGGCAAACCCACAATTCCCTGCATTTCCCATCCGGTCCAATCAGGGACAAGCATACTTCCTGCCCGTGTACCTCCTGCCTACATCGACTCAGGGGCAGGGGTACATCCTAACATGTTTTCTGCTCATGTATCTCCCATCCACATGTGATCAAGCACATCCTGTGCAGATAGGTCAAACAAAGTTGTGAGTGAGTTCACAGGGAGTGAAAACCTGTGGCTTGTTGTCTCCCATAAACAATTGCCATGAGCATTTCAGGAAATATTTGTCCTTAAGGGGCTTACAGCGTTAGAGGCATTTTTTTGTTTCACGGGTCTCTTGGGCACAGTAATTAAAACTTAAAATGTAACTTTGGCTCTCAGACGCTTGCTTTAATTCTTTGGCGTGAGTAGTTCTCTTTGTACTAATGAGATACTCACTGTTTCCTAGATAGGCAAGACCTTGGAAGTCTAGATTGCCCTTCATGGTCCCATGACTCTCTTAGCCAGCTAATAGTATCATAAGGCAATGGGTTGGGGGCATCTTCCAGGCTTCTGCCTCCATATCTTGCAGAGCCCAGATCATGGCTCCACTTTTCTGCACATGCTTAAGCTAGACTTTAACTTTTCCTTGGGTGAATAAAAGAATTATGACTACATTCAAACTGGTTGAATTTCTTGATTGGCTAGTTGAGGCGCCATTGACTTGGATTCTTCTTTGCTCAACTTGAATATGAGATTGTAATAGTTTCAAAGAGATTTATGTAGAGTGTACATGGCAAAAGTAGTCCTTGGTGGCCGTAAGTGGCAGTTGGAGGAGTCAATGTCAAGGAATGTGGTCCTTTAATACGTAGTTTCTGCCCATCTTGCTGATCTTGTTCATGTGTAGTCAACATCCTGAGGCTGTCACCTCCAAGTGGTGGTTTCTTGACAGTGTTAACATCTGTAAGAGGAAGATGGGTTAATGTTCTCTGACACCAATAAGGACAGGTGCTCTGTGCTTGCTAGTTTTAACGGGTAAGTTGACAAAACCTAGAATCACCTGCAAAGAGAGCTTCCCTAGTTGGGGTGGCAGACAGCATGTTGATGGGGGATTGTCTAACTTGTCGTCACTGGCAGGAGACTCACCCTGGACATGAATAGGCCCATTCTATGCGTTGGGCACTGAACTGTGCAAACATACAGAAAGCTAGCTGAGCATAGCAGGCAGGCAGCATGGGTGCATTAGGAACTGGAAGCCTAATAAACTCTCTTTTCTCCCACAGGGTCCTTTTGGGGCAGAGAACTTTTATCATAACAATAGGAACAAGTCTAGAAACAGGATCTGGTGGTTGATTGTTAGGCTAGCTTCTTAAATTAAACTAGAGACTAACAGTCCCTAGTTAGAAAGGCTAGAAAGGGACAGGGCTCGGTGCGTGGAGTTCTGGAATCTCAGTGAGAGAAACTGACTTCCTGAGGTGTGGAGATCAGTGCTTTTCATTGGTTCTCATATTGGCTCTTTTTTCTATTGCTTTGAAGAGATATCATGATCAAGCAACTTATAGAAGGCAAAGTTTATTTATGGGCCTATGGTTTCAGAGGGTTAGGGGTCCATGATGGTCGATGCTGGTCCTCAATAACACATACTCCCACTAAGTAAGGACTCAGTCCCCACTTATACCTTAATACTTTTATGGAGATTAGAGCCATCCGCCAGAGATAGACATGACTAGTCCAGACCTTTTAAATCAAAGCGTCCAGAGTTATAGAGTGGTAACCCAATAATTCAGGGGATTCCTAATTGGAAAGTGTTATCCTAAAAGTCCAAGGGCAATAGCTTGGGTCTAGCCATGGCATCTCAAAAGGAATTTGTTGACCTGGGCAAGGGGACGTATGAGTTGGCAGTCAGTTGGCGAACATCTCTTGACTTTTAATTTTTCAGTGTGTGAGTGTCAGTCTAAGATAATTCAAATTCCGTGTCTTTAAAGCTGAAGCCTGTGCTGTTTGAGCTTTATTATTTGGCACAGAAGTTTATAAAGGACCAGTAAGAGAGCTTGGGGAAGTAAATGGCCCAGAAATTAAGAGTGCTTGCTACCCTTGCAGAGGACCCAAGTTCACATTCTAGCTCCCATGTTAGGCAGCCTGTGGGCACCTGCATTCATGTGCACACCCCCACAAACAGAATACATATAATTAAAAACAGATGTCTTTAAAAGCAGTGAACCCATAAGCAAATGTCTTCAGTGTGTTCTAGACACCATAGAGAAAGGCCCTTCATAACGCTGGTGCCAAGGGTGGCGGTTGTTGCAAATACAATAGTGCTGGAGTTTCCTGGCATCTTGTCTGTGTCTGCACATAGAGCTATTGTGGGATGCGAAGAATGCTTTGCTCAGGGTTGCCCTCTTGGGATATACCTTTTGTTTTCACAAAGAGTTTCAGGAAATGACAGTCATACCTCCAGCCAGTAGCCGTCCGGGTATACATTCCTGCATCCCAAGCCCTGCTTCCTAATGCAGGGGCTTACTGTAAATCTTGAGGTGAGAGCTGAGGTTGGCCCTGTTCAGCCCTAAGGCCTCATTCACCGTGAAGCATCCTGGACACAGTTAGGTGCCCATCTTCTGCTCTTCCTGTCCTGTTTCTTTGAATTATGGATTAGAAAGGTAGTGGCTAGTTCTTAGTCTTCTCAAGGAAGAAACGTACTTATTGGAAGTGATAGTTGTTGCAGCCTGCAGGCTTTGTTGATATGCCTCAGGGAGAGGAAGGGCCACGGGTTATGCACATTTGATAATTTATAACAACTGGCAGCTGTCCAGGACTCTGAGATGAGTCCTTCGTTATCAAATAGATACATACCTATTCTACATCCTGTGCCTGGGATTGGCTGCAGAGATAAATGCAGTAGTATTCATGAGTCCTGCCCCACAGAGCTTACTATCAAAAGAAAGTGACTATTAAATAATGACAGAGATACAGAATTATGAATTGAGTAGTTTCCTATGTCTATGCAACAGGTCCCATTAAAATAGAAGACACAATTGGGAGGCACATAGTCTCCAAAGAGTAAACAAGTTAACTCAGAGACAATGTGGATCTGGGAGGAAAAGCACGGTAGGCACCAGGACATCCTGCCTGAAGGCACAAGCTTGTAAAGAGTGTAAGGAACCACAGCACAGATGGGGGCATGGCCTGAGTGGAGGGTGGAGAGGTGGGCGGGGCTAAATCCTTCCGCCATCATAGGACCCCTTCACCCTGGGAAGCCCTCTCAACACTGTCCCATGTTCATCCTTCATTCCTCCTGCCCAGGTCATCTAACTCATTCGAGAGCCACTGGCGAATCCCTAGTAGACTCTCGAATTGTATTGAATTGTATTGTTTGAGGGCAGTGGGCAGAGCGAGTGGCCACATCCTTCTGGGGAGAGCTCAGGGGAGGAGGGAGGAAGGAGGCCAGAAGGAACCTTTGTTATTCTGGCTGAGAGATCGATACCAGTTTTCCTTAAGATGGTAGTGGTGGTGAGTGGTGTGGAGAGGAGGGGACAGATAAACAAGTTTATTTGGGGTAGGAAACTGAAATACTAGTACCATACTGGCTGATGGGCTAGAGAGAGATAAACAGTTTAGGGGACCCTGGGATAGCTTCTACCAGCCACTGGCTAGATGGAAGTTTTTCACCGAAGCAGGACTATTCCATTAACTAATTACATTAGAGTTAAAAAATGTTGGTATAAAAAAATAAAACCCTGAGCGAAAATACAGTGGTGTTTCTTTCACAAATTATCACATCCTGTGGTTTGAAATTTTCCTAGCGCCAAGAAAAATATTTCAACGCTTAGCTGTGTTGGCTGTTTTGAATTCCTGTACACCTCCCCAGAGAGGCTCCCTGCAGGAATGGCCCTGCACCTGACTCTGCACACACTTCAGGGAGCCAGCAAAGTGGGGGGTGCTGATTTTTAAAGCTACTCTTCAGCGGGCTGTCCACAAGCTCACACGCATAGATTCTGGGGGAGAAGCCGTTTTTAATATCAGTATACAACTGCTTCTCGTATTTCTCTATGGAGAGTGTTTATTTTGAGTATCAGCATTTTTTTATTTACTATATTGTGGTCATAGAGGTATTTTTGGCTCTGATGGTGGAGACAGGGCAATTAGTGATACTTTACTGGTGTAACAGTGGTGGTGTTGCTCATGGTGATGGTGGATGCTTTTTTGTGCTATTAGAGGTATTGCTCACAGTGATGTCGCAGGCGTTGCTTGCAGTGATGTTTGGAGGTGTGCTTGTGGTAATGGCGGTGGTGGTGCTTGCTGCTGCTGGTGGTAGTGGTGGATGTATTCTTCGGATGCTCTTAGTGATAATGGTAATGCTGCTGATGGGGGTGAAGATGTCAATGGTGGTGATGGTGGTAGTGATGTTGGCAGTTACAGTGGTGATTGTGGCTGCAACCAGAGTGGTGGTATCTGTGATAAATGAAGAATCAGTATTGAGGCCCACTGTGGAGCTCTGACGAGTACACACTGCGTGTCCCATTGCCTTTGTAGGCCTTGGCTAGGAAGCAACATTGGGATAGATATCAGAGTGCTCTGAAGAGCTCATTTTTGCATTCCAGAAATATGGGTTTGATGGAGACATGCAGCCATTTGCCTGTCGTGGGTGGCAAGAGGCAGAACTGAAAGGGAGTGTCAGTGTGGTGCAGATGTCATCTATAAGGGGACCTCTTGTCAAGATTGAGCCTTCTTGGAGCCGGGCCTTCAGGGTACAGGGGAGAAGGAGTTGGACTCAGCGGCATCCTTGCCTCCTTAGTCACTACTGAGCGTTTCCAGAAAAAAAATTCTGCTTTTCTTTTCCTCCTTACTATGACCTTTAATGCTCTTAAGTCAAGCTCTCATTCTCTTTGTCTCTGGGTGATTGGCACTTTCTAGCTGTGAGGGCTTGACCAGTTCTGCTGCAAGGTCCTGGTCTCGGTGTCTTGTTTTTCTTTTCGCCTTTATCCTGGGATCTGGTGAGTCATAGGTCATTGTTGGTGTGTGTATGTATGTATGTATGCATGTTTGTATGTATGTATGTGCCATTGTTGACTTGTTTATTTGTTGGTTATGTCTTCTCTCCTTTCATGAAAATACAGATCCTAGGACTGGAGTGATGGCTTGGCAGTTGACAGCACTGGCTGCTCTTCCAGAGGACCCACTTTGATTCCCAGTACCCACATGATAGCTAACGACCCTTTGTAAACGCCAATCCCAGGGGATCTGGTGTCCTCTTCTGATGTCTGTGGGCACCGGGCACACATGTAGTATACAGAAACACATGCCAGTAAAACATCCATACACATAAAAATAGAAATAAATTAAAAGAAAAGGAAATACAGATTCTATGAAAGTGGACCTTTTACGTACTGCCTTATGCAGGCCCCTGATCTAGATAATGGCACATAATCGATGTATAATAAATACTTGTTGAATGAATAATGAAATTATTTATTTAACTGCCCTCCTTCCTATTGTGTCACTGGGGGTAATAATGCTAATGTCATGTGGTGCCCTTGAGGATTAAATGAAGTAATTTGATTAACCACCTGGTATGTCCAGCCGGACACATGAGGGCTGGCAAAGGCTGGGATTCCTCTCGACATGTTTCTTTCTTAACACCGCTGTGTCTCTGGTAGCTAGGGAACAAGTTCTGGTTAGCCTCTTCTCCCTTATGCTGTTTTTCCAGTTCTCTCCATGATCTTCTCTCTCTCTCTCTCTCTCTCTCTCTCTCTCTCTCTCTCTCTCTCACACACACACACACACACACACACACACACACACCAAGTCCAGGACCCAAACCCAGGGCCTTTCACTTGCCATGAATGACCTAAAGCCCAACCCCTAAGGCTTGTCTCTCTTTTGTCTCCTATTTGGCTAGTTCTAAAGAAGATAGTAGTAGCTACCTCATGGGATATGAAGGGCTGTTCATAAATGACACTTACTGTTACTGGCAGCTGTATAAAAACAACACAGGGAGTGTAGAATCACATGGAACACCACACTGGAATCGTTACGTAATTATGATGACTAATAGCATATTTTAATAATAATTGAAGTTTTGTTAGGCTGAAAGATAAGCCAACACCCCTGTCAGATGGCTCACAGCTGCCTATAGCTCCAGCTCCAGAGATTGCAACATTGTCTTCTGGCCTCTGTGCACCCTCTACTCACATGCACAGCCCCGCGTGCAGACACATGTATCCATGACTTAAAATACATCTTAAAACACCGCACCCCTGCTTTCCTTGGTTGGCAACAACAATGGAAGTGTAGTTTGAGGACCATCCTAGATGACAGAGAACTTAGGACTCTTTCAAAGACTGGAAAAGATGGGATGGCTTGGTCCCTACCCTGTCAAGTCTTTTTGCTACCTTGCCATGTTGGTGGCTCAGGGGACTGAGGGATGTGGCACAGATGGACCTGAAAGTCTTCCTCACTCTGTTCACCATGGCCACCCATGCTTGACCTGGTGGCTGGGACTCTGAGTCTTTTCCTAATGACTACAGCAGGACGATGCTGACCCTGTGCATGCGTGGCAGGCATCCTCAACGTGCCCTCCACAGTCGTTGTGTTCTGCCACTGCTTTATATGGCATCAGAAGCCAACTGTTTGGCATGGTTAGCCCAACTTGTGGCTAGAAAGAAAATGTCACTTATTGTTTTGAAGAAATTAGGCCTACACTGTTGCTCAACGTAGCCCTCTGAGTGGGTTATATCATGCCAGACTCGTTAACCTTGGCAGCCGTTCAGAGAATGTTTTGTCTTCAATCTTCAAGTTAACTCAGGGTACTAGCTATAAAAGACCACAAATAAGTCTTTCTTTTTTAAAAGTAACTCATGGACTAAACATTTTACACTGTATCCAGGCCATTTTTCTTCTATTGAGAAATGTATTTAGTGGCAAACCCCATCTTACCTATCGAACCCAGCAATGGCTGTAGCATTTGTTGTGTAAATTAAGTGATAGGACAAACCTTTTGTGAGGTGTGTTTGTGTGTGTGTATGTGTATGTGTGTACAGGCACCAGGGTGCATATGAGGAGGTCACAGGTCAACCATGGGTGTGGGTCCATTCCTTCCACTTATTAAAGTGGTCTCTGTGTTCTCTCTATTGTTAGCCACTGCATATACCAGGAAAGGGAGGGTTACGTGAGCCAAACTGATGATTGTATGACAAGGGCGAGCTGTGTGTAGGTCTAGGCAACACATTCCAGATCCAGGATGGCTGGAGCAGCAGGGTTGGAAATAGAATAAAAACTGTGTCCTCAGGAAATGGGGGTGGCCAGGGTGACTGGGGAGCAGGACCAGAGACACAGAAGAGAGTGCTAGGGCCAGGGAGGATAACAGGGCTCACATAGTCTGTATCCCAGACCACTGAAGGAGGCTGAATGGTGCCCTTTAATGGGAAGGGTACCACTTGGGATTTCCAACAGGAACACGGCTAGATCTGTAGCTACCAGCTTTCTAATGTGTGTTGTTGGAATGGTTCTTTCAAACAGACATAATTTTCCTTTATATTTTGTAGAATAGACCAGAGGGCTGCCATTTGGCCAAAGGATGCCTTTGGAACTCAGCAGGACTTAAATGAGGTAGGTGGATTCACCACAGGTTATGCAAACATGAGCTAACCAGTCTCGGAATTGCCTATTCTTTTCGGAGCACCGAAAAATTTTTTTTCCAATTAAAACTTTAACTCTGTTCACTCTTAAGTGAACTTAAAAAAAAAATTCTGGCAATAAAATGTTATTTCTCTAATGTTCTTCCTTGTGTAGGGGCAAAAAGCTTAAAATAGAATTTTCAAGAATGCTTGCCACACCTTGGACCTTACCCAAGTCCAGCTGTCATTTCTTTGTACCCTTTCCAACTTTGCTTTGGGATTATATAACCAGGGCTGTGATAATTAACATTTGTAGAATGTTTTTTAAATTGAATTTTATCTACAATTTTCCCTTTCCCATTTCCCACTGACTGATGTTTGCAGCCTCAAATGTAAACTGGGCTTAGTCTTTATTCACTGAGCATAACACAACTTGATGCCCACACCCTAGTTTTCCTCATATGCTTTGAGAGATGGGAGCCATAGTTTCCAATCCAAATAGCATCCATTACACTGGACAGCACATTAGTTAGCTTGTTCTAGACTTTCTGTGAAACATGTAATTGGATTGTAATGTCGGAAATCAGTATAATGTAATTAGATCACCTGCTGTTATGAATGCCTTGGCTTCAGACACTGGCTTGGAATACTCATCTGGTTTCTTTTGCCCTCATTAAGTTGGAGCAGTAGGTGGTATGTGGTGTCTCTGATTAGGATCATGGCAAAGAAAATAAATAGACTTGATACTCAGATGCCCATGAGAGGAAGGAATAGCTTCAGGCAGTTTATTAATTCATCATTTTAGAGATGTTTCTCTTCTGCCCCTCAGTTCCTATAAAAGACATTTAAATATTTAGGTGATTTAACTTACTTACTTTCTTTCCTTCCTTCCTTCCTTCCTTCCTTCCTTTTTCTTCTTCTTATTTGTGATAATGATGATGACACTAATGCTGCTGCTGCTGCTGGTGGTAGAATCTGGTCAGAGTTAACAGCTAAAGGTAAACCAGGTGTCTGGTTAAGCCAAGTCAAATGGCTAGGTTTACGGGAAATGTCGTACATACAACACAAATGAAAATGCAGAAGGCTGCTAAATCTGTGTGTGTTCAGACACAGCCTTCAAATTGCATGTGTCTCCCAGAAGAAAGAGTTGAGAGTCTTAAGGAAAGCAGTGCGAGCACCCACGTCTTCTCTCTTCCCTTCTGTGAGGCAGCCGAGCGCTATGTGGGGAGCTGCAGTGCGTTGTGTGGATGCTCATGTCTGGGCAGGCGATGTGGAGAGAAGAGTCACTTTGTAGCTTTCTAAGCTTTGGGAGAAGCTCTGGTTTTTGAGATTGGGAATGATAAGACTACTGAGATGGCTTGAGCAGTTGTAAAAAAAAAAACAACAAAAACCTCTCTTTGAAAACCCGCCTTTCTGCTCTCCTTCACTGTGCTGCATCGTGCCTGCAGACAGCATGAACTGTGTGTGCCTGAGCCTTGCACTTCCGAATGGATGGTGGGCCACCTGCATGTACAGCCTCACATTCTTCCAGGCAAGCTCGGCTGGGATGAAAATTCAGGACATGGAAGGAGAACGCAGAAAGTGAGAAGGGGATCAGCAGAAGCGAGACCAGTACCTGGGTGACAGACACGGCGTGGTCACACTCACTGCTGGAAACACCCCCAGAAAATGCAAATCTAAAATGTGCATCACACATAGCAACACTGCATTCGTTTATGAAAGAGCCCTCTAATATTCCTCTAAGTGACGGTCCTGTGTGACGCATATATGATACCAGGAAGGAGGTCAGCCACAAGATGAACAGCTCTTAAAGAGAACTCCATTTTAGATCCTCTTTAAGTGTATAGCCACGAATCTACACAGTTTGGGTCTTACTTGACTTCACCTGGCACCCTAGAGATGTATTATGCTTCTATGGCTGCTTTGAAGGTAGTTTTGACTTCATAGAAGTGCCCAGGAGATGTCCACATTTGTGGGTCAGGTTGTCACTTCCACATTCCATAGAGTAAGTACCATAGAGAAGATGCTTGAAGTAGTGCTGGGTTTAGTCTGTGTTGTGTGTGGTATGTTGACTGCCGTTCTACCACAAGAGAATACAACTGTCAGGAACATTCTCTTCGCTACTTTTCTATTGCTGTTAATGACACTCTGACAAAAGCAACTTAAGGGAGAAAGGGCCTACTTTGGACCACTGTACCAGAAGTGTACCAGACCACAGAGGGGAAGGCTTCGTAGCAGGAGCAGAAGCCAACTGGTCACATGCACACCACAAAGGAGAGAATGAACAGGAAGTGAAGCCAGGCTGTAAAGATTCAAGGCTCATAAGCAGTGACCCACCTCCTCAAGATTCTACAACTTGTTCCAACAGTGCCACCACCTGGCAATCAAATGCTTAAACACCTGAGCCCGTGGGTGGGTGGATGGGGCGGTGGAGATAAGATACAGGTAACAAATTATTAGCATGAAATAAATATTTAATGATCTCTTCATATTACTAAAAGTTTAATGTTGAGTCTTGGTAATTATTGTACAAAGGTAATATGTTCTTATGTATTCACAAACCAACAACACGAAATGTTACTCCTCCCTTTCCCACAGAGTGTTGTTGCAGAGAACCTGTTGAATTATGTTTGTCCTAGGAATTCAATGTCAGCCTCAGCATTATATACCTTGTTTCTCCAGCATAAAGATACCTAGTACTTGCATTTTGTTATAAGCAGAACAGTGCTGTCCTTGGTCTCTGCATGTATCTATGTGTGTGTTGCTGTGAGGAGGACGTGTCCTTATTTGCGTCTAGAATGTATGATAGGGATAGCTTGGCATCAGGCCATAAAGACCTCAAGAAGACAGAGTTACTTCTTCATATCCTTTGGGGATTGGCTCCAGGACCCACCCCTCACTTCCCCTACCCACAGTTATAAACCAATGGATTCCTAACCCCTTATGTAAAATGGTGTGTTATTCATGAGCAACCTGCACACATCTTCCTGTGCACTTTATGTCATCTCCAGATTGTTTATTACCTGATATAAGACATATTCTAAGTAACTATCTTACTGCATCACTAAAGTATACAAATACTGTGTCTATCAAATACCGACAATATAAACATAATTGTTGGCCTGTGGTGGGTTGAATTCATAGATGCAGAAACTCACAGATTTGGAGGGCTGTCTTTACTGTTTGATTGAGATGTCTCTCTTCTTCAAGATGGCTTTAATCCTGAGACAATAGCCTATAAACGCATTCTTTGACACTCCTGTGCTGGCTGAGAAGTAGTGCCTTCTGTTGGAAAGGACAGCCGCATTTTCCATTTAGGTGAAAACCCAGGCTATCAAGTCAGGACTTAGCTCAGCTTCTATGGAAGCCTATTTTGAAGTGTCTGAGATTCTTTTTATGCGATAAAGGGTCAATTATTTCAGGCTTTAGTAGCAGCAGTGTTTTACTGATAACCCATCTGAGCACTGGGGACTGTGACAGGCTCCACGCTTGGCTAGATCCTAGAATTAGAACCTCATTGTCGAGATCCATCTTTGGGCCCCTTTTCCTAGCCTGGCTTTATTTATTTATTTATTTATTTATTTATTTATTTATTTATTTATTTATTTTTGTCCAGCCCCTCCCTAGTAATGTATTATTCTTTTGTCCAGTAATCTTAGTACATATGAGTTCTGTATTGCTTGTGTGTGTGTGTGTGTGTGTGTGTGTGTGTGTGTGTGTGTGTTGAGATAGGGTTTCCTTGTGCAGCTCTGGCTGTTCTGGAATTCACTCACTCTGTAGACCAGCCTGGCCTTGAACTTAGAGATCTGCTTGCCTCTGCCTCCTGAGTACTAGGATTAAAAACATGCGCCACCCTCCAGTCACTATCCCCGGCTGAGTTTTCTATTACTATTTTAATGTAATGCATTACCAAGAGCTTACTGGCTTCAAACACCCATTTATTAGCCCATGGTTGTATAAAATAGTTGAAGTCTCTCTGCTCAGGGTCTCGAGAAAGAAATTAAGGCCTCAACCTGCCCGGGTTCTCCTCTGGACCAGGGGCCGTGCACAAGCTCCTTCAGGTTGCTGCTCTAACTCGGTTTCTGGGTCACAAGACTGTCACATCTGTCCCTGTTACTGCTTGGCAGCTGGGCACAGCGTTCAGCTTCCAAAGTCTGCCACGCTCTGCTCATGTGACTGCCTTCGTCCTGTAGCCAGCTGTGGCACTTGAAATCAGCCTATGCTTCTAATTTCTCTGATGATGCCTTCTGCCATCAGCTGGAAGAGACTCTGCTTTTAAAGATCTTACTTGGATTTGGCTAGCACACACTAAATAGTGGCTATATCTTTCGCCAGCTGAGTTAGAGCTCAATTACCCCGGGGGTGGGCATCCCTTCATAGCAGTGCATGGATTAGTATTTGAATAACCAAGGTACAGAGACCCTACGGGGCATCCTTAGGGTCCTGCCTGCCACATAGTGGAATTACAGTCCTCTAAATCTAGAAAGTTCTACAAAGCTTTATCCTCGAGTCTGAATCCATAACTGGGGCATTTGTCCTTCCCTGAACTATTTGCTATGACCTTGGAACTTCAAAGGAGCTGGTTGGCTAGATGAGGTCCAAACACCCCCCATCCCCCCCCCCCCCCCCCCCCGACACTGAGAATGCTGCTTGTAGACGGTAGATAACTGGATTTTTGTCTCTGGAAGCAGGAGCTCCAAGGTAATTTTCCTCTTGACTGGCCCACTGCAGGTTGCCACTGGACGTTTTTCTGGTTTGGCTTTGAGTTGAAGTAAATTGACCTTGCTCTCCTACCAAGGGCTCCTCCTCAGCTGGAGCAGTGTCCTGTGATTCATTTAATTTTAGGCACCTTTTGTTGTCAGTGTCAGCGGGGACCTCTTGTGGCCGGTGCTGTCATGGTGTGAGTACTAGTTCTCAATCCCAGGTGAAGGCAGGAGGCAAGCAGCAAAGAACCAGGGCTATTTGGGGGTCTGGTAGATTCCACCTTTTTCTTCCGAGGGCACCTCCAGCCTGGCTTCTCAGTTCTAGGGGAACCAGGTCTGGAGTCCTCACCTTCAAGGGGGTCCCAAATACCACTGTAAGTAAAGGAAGAAGCCATGCCAGCTGGTACACACTTTCATTTTTGTTTACTATTAGATTGGAAAAGCAGCAGGCTTGCTTGTGTTTGCTTCTTTCTGCTTATCTGTTTCCCACTAAGATGTGGTGTGGCCTCCTCCACTTCTGTTCTTTGCTCCATCCTTTTCCTTGTTATATTCCTCTTTGTACTACTAATTTCTTTCCTTTTTTTTTTTTTTTTTAATTGAGAGACCAGAAAGGGGTGTTCAGTTCCATAACTGTTAGGGGTCACCCTGTGCTGTTGTTTTTTTTGCTGCTTAGTAACAAGAGGATAAATGTGGAAATAATGTGGGACAGGGGCTTTCCACAAAGGTAAAGTCTGTGAATAGCTCTTTTATTTAACGTAAATATGTATATATACCTATGGGTCTCAAGACCAAATTTTGTCTGGAAGCTTTGGCTATAGGGATTTTCTTTTTCCCTGATGAGTAATTACCTCAGCAATATTTGTTGGGAAGCAAGTGTAAACCCAGCCCCAGGACTGTTAGAGAGAGTGGAGCGGGGGTGGGGTGGGGTGCTGAATGGACAAGTGAGCACTGTCACCCCAACATCCTAGAAGTTCACAGGGATGTGCCTCAGCGACCTAGAGCTTGGCTGTCCTTGCATCAGCACTCTTTGACTGTAAGGCGATGACTGCCCTGCTTAGGGCCATGAAGCTCAAGCTTCAGGGCGGGAAGATGATACAATTCATTTTCTAACAAAATATTAGTATTGGGGGGGGGAAAGCTAATGCTTTCCAATGTGACCTGTCGTCCTTAATGACACAAGAGCTCACGGTTTTCATATGACTTCCAGTGGGAGAGTTGCTGCTTTCCAGGGTTTAGCAATATCTAGAGAGTGGGTTAAGGTGGTGTCTTCAGGGAGAAAAAAAAAAAAGGGCTGGGGACTGCCATAGATAAATGGCTTGCCCGGTGACACACAATGAACCAAGTAAGTAAGCGATCAGCGGGCTTCTGTGGTATCCACTTCCTACTGAGTTTAGTTATTTGTAATTATATAGTTTATTTGTAAATATGCAAATGATCTGTGATGTGTCTGTGTTTTCAAACTTATATAAAATGTTACAGAAATGACCACAAAATGTAGTCATATGAGCAACAACACAGAGTCAGAGAACTGTGCACCTCATCTCATGAGAGACAACTAATTCTGTGGGCAAAAAAGGGGTGGGTTTATCATAGCATCCCTTCTCAGCAAGTCCCCAGGAAACTGCACTCAGTAGGTTACACATGTAGTATGTTCTGTCTAGAGAAGAAAAAGCCTTGCCTTGCAAACCTCTGACTCAGAGTATGAAATTATGAAACACTATTATTTTCTTTCATATAGTTTGCTTGTTTGTTAGTAAGGTTAGGGTAAGAATGGTCTCACCATGAAATGCCATGTTCTGGGCTTCCCACTCCCAGGCTGAGGAAGTGCCATGTGTTATGTGTGCTGTCTGTGGCCCTGTGGTTGCTATTTTTCAAAAAGCACTGACAGGATGCAGTCAAGACTTGGATCCTTTGGTCCTCACTCTGGTGCCTACATGTAAGCAGCTGATGCTTAGACACTGATGTTCTATTAGCAAGAAAGCAAGGGCTGAGCCTCCTGCACACAGGGAAACCAGACTGGGTGTGAGCTGAAGTGTGGCCTGATGCAAAGCATTCTGGGTTATAAGCATACAGCCCCCCAAGAAGACTATCTATAGCCCAATGTCTCTATGGGGAGAGAGAATTTGGGCTTCTCTTCAGAACAGCAGTGCCCTTTCACAGGGGTTGTGCAAGACCCTCAGAAAATACACATATTTACATTATGATTCATCATAGCAGCAAAGTTATGGTTATGAAGTAGCAACAAAAATAATTTTGTGGTTGTCAGTCACCACAACATTGGGAACTCTATTAAAGGGTTACAACATTAGGAAGGTTGAGACCCATTGCTTTAGAGCCATCAACATTGGAAGAAACCCCATTTTGTTTGGTGAGAAGATTGAGAGTCTGTCAATAGCCCATTTGGAGGTGACCTCTTGATTCTGTGCACCTTGTAGTTCACACTTCCTAACGTGTAGGAGGGCCCAGGTACCAAGGGAAAGCCAAGGCTACAAGACAGTGGGAGTGGCTGAGTGCTGGGGCTCAGGGAGATGTATTTGGCCCTGGGCTCAGTGGTATTAAACAGGCAACCGAGATCCATTTAGGATGGGTCATGGTCCCAGAAATAGGGCTCTATTTCTCAAGGCATAGACCTTGGGCATTTGTATTGAGGTGATTTTGCTCCAGACCCCCTAAATCAGAATAAAGATGATGTGATATTGGGAATATATATATTTTGTTAACTCCCTGGTGGGTTTGAGTTCACTAACCAGAGACTCGGAGGGTCTTCAAATTAGATCCTCAGAGTCCCATCCCTCCAAGGGTGAAAAATAAAGCTGATGGTAATGAGAGATTCTTTTTACTGACTGACCCTTCCATGTGATGTGTGCTCATAGGAAGACATGGTTTCCCCCTTCAGGGAGGTGGAAAGTAGATCACTATAGTGATGGCCAGGTTGCCAGGCACAGACAACTTGAAAGAGGAAAGGTGCTTTTTGGCTCACCGTTCCAGAAGGTTCCACTCTTCATGGTGAGGATGCTCTACTCAAGTCATGGCAGGCAGGAAGAAGATGGAAGGGAACGCTCTTGTTCACGTGACTTGCTTCTCCCCCTGGCACTTTTCATAGAAGGATGCCAGATAGGATCCTGGGGTCTGGGAATGTCAGAGTAGGGAGCAGATGAACGACCAGATGCAAAGGCGGTGGTGGTGGGGGGCGGGGTCTTCTGTGCTTATTGAGTGTGTATGCGGGGCTGGGAGCTTCTATCTAGGATCATGTAAACTGAGGGAATAAGTGCAGTAAGTAGGTGCCTGGGAATAGACCCATATCCCAGGTTTCCAGCAAGATTCCTGCCCAATGTGTCTCGCATCAGCGTGAGAATCTACGCACATGTCTCAGGGACATAAAAGGGACGGGAGGGTGCCATAAAACCCCTACCTAGAAACCAAGCGTGAATGGTTCCTGCTCTGTAATTGCACACTCACAGATGAAGGCACCTTAAAATAGTTCTTCTCCATCCCACCCATGTGGGTGTTCTCCCTCTCAGCCCAACTAAAGTGGGACCTGAGTAATTGCAGAGAGGGGAAAATGAGTGTCTTCTAAAATGAGATGCATGTCCTCTATTGTGTGTGAAAATCTAGAGAAGAGTTAACTTTAGAAAAACCGCACCTAGGTTGGGCAGACTTCTCTCTAGCTTGCTTCCCACATGGCACCGTGGAGAGGCAGGGGTAATTGTCATTCCTAAGAGGGTTTGTCATTTGCAGCTCAGTAGATGCCCTACTATGTAGATGCTCTACTATCTAGATGCCCTACTATGGTGACTTTGGAGGTAAACCTGGGAAAGCAGCAGCAGGCTGACCAGAGCCATTGCCCAGAGGCACCATGGTCTTGCAGGATGTCAAAGTCATGTTTGAGAAGGGCTGCATGGAGGTAGCCTGTAGACCACTCCTTTGTTTTCCTGTAGAAGGGAAGGCATGCCTTTGTAAGAAAGGTCACTAAGTCCAGTGTGAAGGACTGATGACATAGTACGGTTGTCACTCTCTCCTCGGGCTTGCCACTGCCTTCTAGTATGGCTTTAGGGAAATTATGCCTGTTGTCATGCGTTGGCTTGTTAACTGTTGCCTCGATAGGCTGGAAGCTCCAAGAGGAAGGAGATGACATCAGCCTTTTAGCCACCATGCAGGCCTAACTGTTGTCTGAGCATTCAAGCATCTCATGGCCAGCAGACCTGCACAGACCATACCAGGGCAGTGAAGCATTCCTAGGCCACCTTTGGGTAGCTCTTCAGTGCTTCATCCTAATTGGGTAGGCTAGATATCTCCCATCATTGCCTGGGCAGATATGTATGTGATGGTGGCATTGGCTTTTCACAGTTAAATCCCTGCACTGTTATCCTGGGGTCCTAGATCAATGGGCGATGTATTCTATACAGACCTACCCCACACAGGGAGTCCACGTGAGAAGGAATCTACCGAGGAGGGCTGTGGGGCTGAGTGATGGGATAGGATGGTATATGGTAAGGACAGATGGCTGCTGAGATCCTTCCATCCCCATTCCTTTATGCTTGGTTTTAGCCAGTGTCTCAGAGAGGAACAACCTGGCCAGGGAAGTAGCTCTCCAGTAGATCTCTTGTGTCACTCAGTGTCATTCCAGTGAGCACACACGAGGGGAGAAGGTGGCACAAGGAGACAGATAAGAACAACTTCTTGATACTCCCAAATGTTTCCAGATTATGCCATCCACTCTCACTCTTAGGTAGGGTCCAGAAGCTTTTCAGTCTGATGTACCCCTGTGTACTGATGTCCCTCGCTGTTCCTGTAACTCAAGTCCTTGGTTCTGCTCTGGACCCAAGTCTAGGTACACACTCATGCCGGCTTCTACACTTCCATCTCCAGTGCATGCTGGCTCTCCTCTCCAGTCAAGTTAGAAGTGGACTCTGAAGTCATTTAGAGTGAAGTTGCTGGTAGGCAGGTGTAGAAGTGAAACCCTGGGAGGGAGAGCGATGAGTCACGGATTCTATACTGTGTGGCCTGTCCACATGGCCAGACCTCTTCCCGGCAGCTGGTGTTTGGGGGGCATCCACCCTGACCACAGAGTCCAGTCCTGCTATGATGGCTACCTACTGGTGCTTCCCCAGCCAACTCTTCTCAACCTTCCTTCAGGTCACCTAGGTGCAGCCCTCGCAGCATGGGGCTATTATGCATCCCTGCTATTTTGGTCTCTTTTTGCAGATGAAGAAAACAAACAAAGAAACAAACCCAAGGTTTGGAATAGCCAGGGTACTTGCCCACAATGAGGCAAGATACAGAGCACAGTGAACGTGCCCTGTGGTTCTGTGGGATCCTGAAAGCCATGCTTTGCTTTGCAAATTACACAAGAACACATGAGAGCCAGGCTACTGGCATCACATAAAAAAAAAAAAAAAAGAAAAGAAAGAAAGAGCCCGGCATGGTGGTGCACGCCTTAATCCCAGCACTCAGGAGGCAGAGGCAGGTGGATCACTGTGAGTTCAAGGCCAGCCTGGTCTACAAAGCGAGTCTAGGACAGCCAAGGCTACACAGAGAAACTCTGTCTCGGGAAAAAAGAAAAAAGAAAAAGAAAAAAAGAAAGAAAAGAAGGAGCTGAGAATGTGTCTTTGTTAGAATGCTTGCCTTGTGTGCAAGAGGCCCAGGGTTCTGTCCTTTCACCGCCTAAAACTGGGCATGGTGATACACACCCATAACCCACAACTCAGGAAGTAGAGTCCTGAGGACCAGAAAGCCAAGATTATCCAAGGTAAAAGAGAGAGAGAGAGAGTTCTAGTCCAGCCTGGGCTACATGAGACCCTGCCCCTAACGAAAGAGATGGACATGTCCATCTTCTTGTACATACAACCCTTTGAAAAGTCATTTATGAGAAAAGTCAATATGAGAACCACGCCATTGTAACCACATGGAAATATGTACGCAGCTCAGCAACACTAGGCTCATTTGCATTTGCACTGCTGAGTACTGGTCACAACCTGTGTCTCTCTGCATCACACAGAACAGGAATTCTGACCGCATGAGGCAACTCCCTTGTTCTGCAGCCAGCCCTGGGAACAGCTCTGCTCCCTGTCTTGATGGCGTTTCTACTCTCTTCCATAAGTGGAATTCCACAGGCTCTATCCTTCTGTGACTGGTTACTTTCACTGTGTGGTAGCCTATATGAGTTAGTATCTTTCCCTCTGAATTTTGAGGAATTTTCTTTGCAAGTTCATCTGTATTTTGAGTCTCCATTCACCTGTCTGGGGGCACTTGGGTTCTAATGCCACGTGTTAGTTTCTGAGGGATGCCATTACAAAATACCACAGACTGGGTAGCTTAAATAGCAAAACAACGTATTTTCTCAAAAACCTTGAGGCTGTTAAGTCCAGGGTCAAAGTGCCAGCTGTCTTAGTTTCTCCCAGGGCCTCACTTTTTGGCTTGTATCTGGTTGCATTCAAATGGGGAGGCTCACGGAGCCTTCCATGTGTGAATAGTCCTGTGGCCTCTGGCTGTTTAGACGACATCAGTCTTACTGGGTCGGGTTCTGATCCTTATGGGCTCTTTTAACTTAATTTAAATCTTTAAAGGCCCCTGTCTAGGTATAGTCACATTGAGACCTGGAACATCAATAGAGGAACTTGGGAGACAAAATTCAGCCAGCAACACCTCTGAGCTCCTGAAATGCAGGGATGCGGGTGTGTAGAGAGCTGTCCAAGCCTTCAAGTTCAGTTCTTTTCGGAGCATCCCCGACAATGAAGTTGTGCTATATGGTTTTTTTATTCTTGGGGACACTCAGGGCTTCCCATGTTCTTTTCTGCAGTGGCCCCACCATGTCGCAGTTCTGTGGCTTTGTCTGATTCTGTAGTGCAGTTTTGTGTGTTTAAAGTGACCGCTCTGATTTCTTAGTGGGAGGTTTCCTTCAAATCATCCTTGGTGCCTGTCAACTGATTGGTGTCCACCAACTGACTGGTTACCAATAACTTGTGATTTGTGTCCACCAACTGACTGGTTACCAATGACTAGTGATCAGTGTCCACCAACTGACTGGTTGCCAATAACTAGTGATTGGTGTCCACCAATTGACTGGTTACCAATGACTAGTGATCGGTGTCCACCAACTGACTGGTTGCCAATGACTAGTGATTGGTGTCCACCAACTGACTGGTTACCAATGACTAGTGACTGGTGTCCACCAACTGACTGGTTACCAATGACTAGTGATTGGTGTCCACCAACTAACTGGTTACCAATGACCAGATTCTTGTGCTTTTGCTCTTTCTGCCTTTCCTCTCAGCAACCTTGAGCTCTCAGCTGCTGGAGACATCTTCCAGACAGGAGGAGAGGATCATGGGAGGCATCTGCTCGAGGGCCATGCTGCTTTGCCTGAGTGGTGGCTGTTAGGAATCAACTCCGAGGGCAGACAGTGTTCATGTTGGCTCCTGAGCATATCTGTGTGTGGTGGAGGCGGGGCCTGAGCTGCTGAGGTGCCCGCTGACTTCCAAATGTCTGAGAAAGTATCAGACACCCCTCCCCACCCCACAGGGAGCACCAAATAGAAACACTGAGGTAGTATCAGCCCAGTGGATGAAGGCATGGGGGCAGGTGGTAAGGGTAGAAAGGAGAGAGTGAGGTGGGAAGAGATACTGAGGTAGATGTGACCATGAGAGAGCGAATATAAGGCAGGGGTGTGAATTAGAAGCACAGTGGGAAGAAGGGGGGGCGGGGCAAGGGGGCAGGGCCGGGGGAGGGCGGGGAGTGTTCCCCGATGTGAGGGCATTGGACATGCATTGAAGGAGAGGAGGGTGTGGGGGCGGTCAGAAGTAGGGAGTGTATGTGGGAAATAGGAAGAGTGTGGGGCTTATGTTAGTATGAGAGTTGTAGGCAGAGTATGGGATGTGCGTGTGGAATAGGCTGTGTACGTGGAGGTTGGGATGAAAAAGTAGATACAGTACAAGCTAGGGCATGTGGGGGTTAGGGTATATGCTTGTGTGTATGGGATGGGAGCAAAGGGTGTGGGAGGTTGTGTGTGTGTGTGTGTGTGTGTGTGTGTGTGTGTGTGTGTGTGTGTAGGCTTATGGGACAGGCAGGGGTGGAGCTGTAGAGTGGGGTGCTCCCGTGTGGCATATGTGAGGGGGAGAGCCGTGTGGGCGTCCATATGTTTGAAAGTTTGGGTAGGAAAAGGACCAATTGCCCAGCTTCCTGCGCCCTCCCCTCGTTCTCCCCTCCCACCCCATGGCTGCCCTTGCCACAGCTGGAGGAAGGTGGGTGGAACTGTTCTTGTGACCTGCTGAGCTGTCCCACTGTGGGGGTCGCAGTGCCAGCCTGGACTCAGGCATGACTCATATTCACCTGCCAGGGGAATCAATTTGCTGGGCTGCTGCATCACGAGTGCGCCAGTCTGCATTTGTCCTTACTAAGAACCTAGGAGAAATTGAAAATGCGACACGAAGGGGTAGGCGGGAGATTGCCGCTGTAGGCTGCGGAGGATCAATTGCTCTCCTTCAAGTAGCTGAGTTAGGCTAATGGGTCCAGGGCTGTGTCCCTAGACTTTATTATAGAGAGGATGCAGCTGCGGCATCTCCTGCAAAAGAAGTAACTTTAGAAGGCACGTACAACTGGGCGAAGGAGCCCAGAAGCCCCTCCTAGATGCCAGGGGCAGCCTCTGCAGCGTTAACTCTTTGTGTACTGCGGTCTGCCGCAGTCTGTGTCTTGGAGGGACGGTGGTTTTTTGTTTTTGTTTTTTTATGAATGGTAGCCTGGGAGTGGCCTAATGTCTGGCTCCTGATGTCAGCACCGTGAATGAAACAGTTGCGGAGCGTCAAGCCTCCGCACTTGGGAAGCAGGCACCTTCTGAGATTGGCTCTCCAGATGCAGATGTCTCTTGCTGACGAAATCACAGGTCCCATGTGTCACCGATAAACCGTAGACGTTAGGATTTCAATGAGCCAGAAATCGAGGCTGCATGTGGACCAATGCGCATCTCTGACTCAGGGACCAGCTCCTTTCCCCCGAAGCAGCTGCAGTTAGCCCAGACCCTTTTTCCTGCCAGGCACGGCACCGGACAAAGGTGCTAGAGAGCGGCAGACCCAGCGCTGTGCGTTAGGCACCCAGTTAGCTGGCTTCATGTTCTGCTTTTGTTGGCAGAATTCCTTCCTGAAGCTCCAAGCCCTCGAATCTGATCTGTGCTCCGCGTTTCTGACGAACCAGGAAGAAGATGGCCAGGTGCACGGAGTTAAGGACGCAGCCCCAGCTTCTACCCAGAGCGTGCCTGCTGATGCGGTGGATTCTGCAGGTAAGAGGCGAGAGTCTGGGGGATGTCCCAAATAGTACTCAGGAGACAGCTCAGCCTCCGTCTGGATTCCTGAGGGAAATGGTGCAACGTTAAAGCCCAAGCCGAGAGGAAACGCACGGATTTGGGATTAGCTGCAGGGCAGACTTTACTTAAATGAGAGTCAGCTGAAAGGACCCGTCATAACTTCATGTCATTTTTCTGGTCGGTCTATGACAAGGAGTGGTGTGCTCTACAAGACGTAGCCGGTCTGTGCTGCCTTAAAACTTAGCAGATACTGAGGACCAGGGGAGTTCCAGTTTCCTCTGCCCTCTGTTTAACTGTCTGTGGGATGATGATCGCTAAGGTAAGCAGAGGCGAGTGCTCAGCTCTTAGCTCTTTCTCATCCTATAGTATCCTTGCTCTCGCTTCTTCTGTATTTTCATTTCAAAAAAGTCTCAGAATGGGCCAGAGATTTTTGTGGGTCTTTCTAGTTTTAAGGCAAGTTAATGTTCCCGGGAAGAATTAGAGAGGAAGGAAACATCACTTTAGCTGAGTGGTTATATCCTTCTCTGTAGTAATAGGCCAGAGGCTTGCAGGCAGTTCCCTGGATGGGGGGGGGGGGGGGGGGAGAGCTAGCTCTAGGAGAGACCATTAATCTCCAGGGATTGGAGGAAGAGATTGACAAAGGCAATTTGATTCAGTATGGTCTAAGCAGGCTGGGTAGTCATCTGCAGTGTTGCAATTTGTTTTACTAACAGTAGTTATAGGAGCTGCTAAGGGCAAGCTATTCCTGTTACTTATATTCCTATGATGAGGGCACTATTTTATGCAGTCTGTGATAATAACCTACTGAAGGGGACCATATTTGCTGGTACCTGACCCCAGGCCTAGTGGGACACATGAGGTGAGTGGCAAAAGACGTCACTGTGGCCACACATCATTGACGATTGGTGGCCTTCTTGGGCAGTAGGTAAGCTCCCCTCTTCTACTGGCCACTGTGTTTGGGTCAGAGGCCTAATCAGTGATTTGAGTCAGGTTGTTGGACAGTGTGGCCCCTATTTTTCAACCCTGTATTCTGTCTCTTCCAAACAAAAAGCACACAAAACATATACAAAAGTCTCAAGCAAAATGCAAATTAACCTTTGAATTGTCTGACAGTGGGACTAGCTGTCCAAGTATCTAGCATAGAATGTTTACTATTTGTTGTACACTGTCTATAGATGATTTTATGGTGTTTTTATGCTTTAAATTTTTAAAAATATAATTTTGTGCTTCAAAAAAATTTTTATTCTGGGTAGACTGGATTTTGAGCAAGCCTTAAAACCCTCTTGTGACATGTAAATAAATCCTGAACTTACCTAGGTGTGGTGAGAATTCTGGAATTTTGGTTTCTTTAAAAAACATGAGCTGGGCGTGGTAGCACACACCTTTAATCCCAGCACTTGGGAGGCAGAGGCAGGCAGATCTCTGTGAGTTTGAGGCCAGCCTGGTCTGTAGGGTGATTTCAGTACAGCCAGGACTACACACACAGAAACCCTGTTTCTAAAAACCAAAGGCCAAACCAAACCAAACAGAAATGTTATAAGAATGTTTCGAGTTTAATCCCAGGTGTGTGGATAGGCGCTGCCTCACAGCAGGTGACTGTGATTTGCCTCATGCTCTAGCAGAGGGGGTGGTTTTGCCAGGTGCAGGGAGTTTCTGCAATGGTGTGACCTTTGGAATCCTGGAGACTTTCCAGAGGGAATATAAATGCTAGGATACCTAGAAGCATGGTGGGGGGTTGGTTGGTTGTTGGCTGTTGTTGACAGTGGTTTGTTAAGTAGTCATGCAGAGAGGAGAAAAAACAAGAGGAAGTTAGAGATCCCGATGGCGATGATCAAACATGCCCCTAAGGAACTCATTGCCCCTAATACCCAGCAGGAGGTAGTCTAGTGATAACAATGCTCTCTTCCCAACCCCTGACTTTATTCAGGGATTCTCTTTCCTTTCCTCTTCATCCTTTTTTTTCTTTCCTGTCCAGTGTTAGGGGGATGAAAGAGAAAAAGAAAAGGGATGGAGAAGGGTGAAAAAAAAAAAAAAAAAAAAAAAGAAGAACCCACAAAGTGGCAAAGACTGGATACATCTAGGGGCTGCTCCCAGAGAGGGGCAAGCAAAACTTCCGTGTTCAGTGATGAGCTGAGGACCAGGAACAGGCAGAAGGCCACTCGGAGACAAGCTTTGTGGTTTGGATATTGGATTTTTTTTTTTTTAAGTGCATAAAATTTGAAAGTGTGCAGACCTCTGTCCAGGTAACTAGACTCTGGAAAATATAGAGAGCTAAGGGTTTTCACGGAGCCCAGAGAGTTTCTTAACCCAGCTGAGGAATTGTTGAGATGATAGGAATTTGTAAAATGATTTCGTGTTAACTGGAATGTGGTTTGGTCTCATGTACTTCCACAGTGAGCCTGTGCGTTTTATAACTCACAGGTTCAGAACAGCAGTTTGTTTTTGATAATTAAAGTATAATTACACCAATTGTCATTTTTCCCTTCTCCCAACTGCTACTACCCGCTTAAATTCCTGGCCTCATTTTGTCATCGCCCCCCTCCCTCCCCCCTTCTCCTCTCTGTGTCTCCCCTCCTCTTTCTTGCCGCACCTACTGAGCCTGCTGAATATTGCTTGCATGTACATTATTTCAGGCCTGACTACTTGGTATTGAATAACCAGTTAGGGGGCTCCTCTATGGAGAAGGCTACTTCTCTCACCCTCAACACACTACAGTTGCCTTTTTGTGCTAGAGGTGGGACCCTGTGAAATTACCCCCTTCTATGCCTATGGATGGATCAGTAGGAAGTGTCTATATGGATTCCTGTGTTTATTTATTTTTTAAAATATTTTAGAACTGTAGATATGTATTTGTGTTGTTATTTTTTCAATATTTTGAAACTGTAGGTATGTGTGTGTGTATACATGCATGTATGCATGTTTGTATATGTGTGTATAATACCTGTGCATGCGTACATGCGTGTGCATGTACATATATTAAATCCCTGGTGAAAAGAGGACTGTATAAGATTATCATAAATGGCCACAAGTCCATAAATGAGTATATTAATTTAAATTTAATTTTCTTAAAGTCTTACCCTCTAGCCCTGTGCTCTATATTAATAGTTGATTCAGTAATTAGTATAAGAAGGACAAATCTACCCAGTGATTTTTTTTTATAGGCATTCCTGGATATGATTGCCATCAGCAAGTACAATAGTAAACTTCACAAGTATAAATTGATGTCACCATAAAAAGGTTTGGACTCACTTTAGACTTAATTAGTACGTGACTTAAGTTACTTAAAATTCACAGTACGCTTTTGAACTGATGGTCTGATAGAGGAGTAGTAGTTCCTTGTCTGGTGGTTCAAACCTTGGTCTTTAACTCGCTTCATGGCTTGTGAAGCCCCTGCTCACTCAGCAAGATGCCTGAAGTGCTGTTCTGTGAAGATGGTTTCCAACTGTGCCTGCCACAGGGATGGATTTCCCAGGGCCCTGTAGGCACAGCCTGTTCTCACCAGCATTCCAGAGCCTTCTTACACATCGTAATCACCAGGAAGACTTCCCCACATGGGGGTTTTTAGGCTTCACCTTAGACAGTCTGGGGTGTGAGTCTTACAATACCCTGAGTAACAGGATCCGCTCGTCAAGTGGATAATGCCTTCGCAGAGAGAATTTCAGAATGCTTTATTTGTGTTATCAGTGAGATTTGTGACTCAGAATCTAGGGCTGATGAGTTTAACCTATAAACATCAAGATGAGAAAGGTATTCGTGCACCAAGGTCCCAGGCAGGTGAGGTGGCACAAGATGGACAAGGAAGGGGGCATAGACAAATCTTAAGAACACAGGGGACTCTAGAGGGAAGTGATGGGGTAATTGGAGAGGCGCTGAAAGGTCCATGAACTGTTCTTGCTTATGAAGGACTGTGTGGTTTAGGGCTAAAATGTCTCTCCCATACTGAGTCTCCAGTCTCCGATAGAATCTTGCACAGGTCATCCTACCTGTAACTTGTCAAACACACGGTGTAAGATAGAAACTGATACTGACTGGCTCTTTGTGTCTCTTTTGTGAACCCTGGTCTCCAGTATAAAAGTCTTTGCAGAAGGGGCCTTGTGGATGTAGCCCTCATGGAAGGGGGCAATTCCTGTCAGAAATAGAGCTGACTGGCTTTCTGCTATATTAGGGTATGGTGAGAAGTCAGCTAATTGGAAGACGGCCCTCTCAGTGGCTTGACATTGCTGGGGCCTCGACCTCACGCCTTGACTCTCACACCCGCAGAACTGTGAGAAAGGACCTTTCCTTGCTTATCAGCCCCTTGGTGTCTGGGAGTTTGCGATAGCAACTCAGACTGACTAAAACAGTAATCCATATGGTGGTTTCGGAACTTACATGCAGCTGCATCAGCGCCCATTGCTTAAGTAAATATTTTCACTCTGGGGTTAGTGAGTGTCTATTCTGGTGTCACTGGGTGTAAATGGCTTGAGGGTTGTCTTTACAGTGGCTTTCCATGTTGAAGTAGGCACAGAGAAAGTTTTGCATTTCATATGGTTGAGCACACAACCCTTGTTCTGTCTCTCCAAGGATGAGTGACAGAAGTTACAGTCAAAACACTGTCCCCAAAGATAGCAGAATATTCACTGCTTCAGACATTCTTTCAGCAGTATGTAGTTCTATAACAGGACTTTCTTTGGACCTCCAGTGGATGGAATAATGACAGAGACGTATTATAATTTATTATAGCCTAGGCCTTAGGTGGCTATTTCTCAACTAGCTCCCGTAACTTAATTCACCCCTGCTTATTCTTGTCACCTTTGCTTTGTGGCCCTTCACTGCTCACTGTCTCAGTCCCGGCACTGTTCTGCCTCTGTGTCTGGCTGGCCGATCTTGCGCCTCTCAGTTCTTCCCACAGTTCCTGTCTCTGCCCGGATGTCCCGCCTTTCCTCTCCTGCCTAGCTGTAGGTAGTCAGCTCTTTACTAAACCAATCAGAAGGTGAGGGAGGTGTGTTTACCAAACACTGAGACAGGCGATGCTTCATAGAAATAACCGCACTCAACTCTGCCGTACAGAAATCAGCGTTTGGATAATAGACAACTTTTATATGGTGCTCAAAAAGAGCATCCCAACGTAGTTCCTTCATTTGAGTAAGATGCTGCTGTAGACCACCTGTTTTCTCTTAAGGGACTTGGCCTGCTCCATAGGTCTCTTCATCTCCATCAAAGTGATTGCTGTCTTCTCACTCCTGCTTCAAGACACCACACTCCACCCGAGCAGCAAGGTGCTTGGAGATGCTCATGGTTCTCTAGCCGAGAGGGCTACACACCTCAAAACGCAAACTGTAGGGATGGAGCTAGATGCTGGACGGGTTTCCCTGAACTCGACATCATACCAGGGTGTCATGAGATGTGTTCTTGTTGGAGGTGCAGTTTACAACTGGATTTATAAGACAGCAGAGTAGCTCAGGTCTACCAACAGGTGGCCATTGTCACTCATATAGCTTGTTCCTTTCTCTGAGGACCAGCCTCGGGTAAGCTATGAAGGTTCCATTAGGGAGGATATATATCATTTCAACCTCAGAAGATCACATAATCCCCAAATACCTCTTAGATGCTTTATTACTTATATGGTTGTGTAGAACTACATGTTTTGTGTGTGTGTGTGTGTGTGTGTGTGTGTGTGTGTGTGTATGTGTGTGTGTGCATGTATGCTTGCAAACCTTTCTTGAACCCTCTATATGTTATTCATAAATATAAACACAAATACATTTATTTTCATGTCTGTTTTGCCTGCCCGCATGTATGTATGTATGTGCACCATGTGTGCCCCGCCTATAGAGGCAGAAGAGGAAGTTGCATCCTCTGGAACTGGACTTACTCAAGGTTGTGAGCTGTCATACCAGTTCTGGGAACTGAACTCGGATCCTCTTTAAGAACAGTGAGGACACCTAACCACTGAAACACCTGCCCGGGCCCTTTCTAGAACTTTTTGATCTTCTCAGAATGTACCACCAGCTGCTTGAAGTGTAAAACAAAACAAAACAAAACAACCCGGCTACTGCTGTTGGAAGTAGGACTACTGTATTTGTCTTCAGTTGCTTTTTCAGCTTTTGCGCTGCCTCTGTTGGGCACATTTGGTGATCCGGGAGATGGATTTGGTAGTCAGCAAGGGGATATCTGCTAAGCATTTTTCTATAAGACATTGAAGCCGTGACCTCCCTGACAAAAGACTAGCAGCTCCCAGTGCCAGTAACGCTCAGGCTTGGAAGCACACCATATAGTATTTTGGTGAAGAGCAGCAACAAAAAACTACCCAGTGGATTTTCCTAACTTATCTTAATAATCAGGCGAGGCTGGATTCATCACACTCCCTGGATTAAGGAAGGGAAAATAACTTGAGAAAGTCAGTGCAACTCGCTGCAGGTGCCATCGGTGGTGGTGGGCAGGGATTGGAGCGAAGGGGACAGGTTGGAATGGGGGTTCTCTAGCCTTCCTTACAGATCTTCACTAGGCGGCTCCACTCAATCCTTATACCTCAAGATCATTAATAAGTCCAACGATATATTAACAACACATTAATAAAATAGTTTGAATCTATTCTTAGACTGAAGTTCCAAGGACCAGATTTATGGTTAATTTGTCTGTTTTTGACTCACTGTCTCCACGGTCATTTTAGCTTTTCTGATCAGAACTGCCTGCTCTAAGGCACATGTGCCTTTCTTGAGTGGGCGGTTTGATTTCTACTGGATTAACTTAGAATTTCAATCGTGAAGATGGGCAGAGGTAGTTTAATTTTTGCCAAATCTTATCATTCATGGGCATGAGGCAGGGCACAAGGAACAGGGGACATGTCCATTGAATCTCACAACATGAAGGGAATCTATAATGGTATCCATTCAAAAAATATGTTAGTGCCTTTAAAGCTATGGGTGTACACCTTTTCTTTTTCCTTTTTGTAAAATAATGGTGGCTTTAGGATCACTTTCGGCCATTCCTGTTGATGTGAATAATTTTATCTGTTCTCCCGTTACGTCCATGTATTTTGTAAGGATTCAAAGTCTGCAGCCCGTCAAGCTGGGTTAGTTCCCTCTAGCCCCGTCACCCGCTGGCTCACACTGCAAGTCATCTGCCATTGTGGTGTCTCCCATGGTTCAAGACCTTGGCCTGAGGATGTCTGGTGTTTTACTAACTGAAAATTCTTTACAGCTGGGCCTGGAGAGATGACCCAGGTTCAATTCCTAGCACCCACATGGCCACTCACAACTGCCTGTTGTCCCAGTTCTGGGGGATCCCGTAGGCTTTGGACTTCTTGGGCATCAGGTACACATGTGGCATACAGCAGGGAAGATACCCAAACATATTTAAAAAAATACAGTGCCTACAAACTGACATTTATCATTGTGTTCTTCCATTTTAGATGCCATTTTAGAAATGTAAAATAAGATTAAAATAGGATCTGTTTGCAAGCATTGCTACCAACGTGTCTGTCAAAAAGATATTAATTCAACTTTGCCCTTTGCTACATATGTCAATAGAGCTTGTGTTCATTGCAAACATGACCCAGTTATTTGGTTTTATTTTTAAATGACCTTGGTATGAAACTTAGACCATGGCCTTTTTGAAAGGCTAAATATGTTATAATTAATATTCAGCTTTGGTCTGAAATAGTAGCTCCTTGCACATTTTCACAAGCTAGTTGATGACCCTGCATAGGCTCTTTAATCCTTTATACCTCAGTTTCCTTTTCTTTAAAATAGTGGAGAGGACACTATTCTTAGTTTTGTTGTGAAATTGCATGGAATAATGTGTGAAATACTCCACGGGTTAGTCATGGTAAATGTTCAAGAAATGTTAGCTATTATTATTTTCTTTTAAGATTTATTTATTATGTATACAGTATGATCAGATCACATTATAGGTGGTTGTGAGCCACCATATGGTTGCTGGGAATTGAACTCAGGACCTCTGGAAGAGCAGTCAGTGCTCTTAACCACTGAGCCATCTCTCCAGCCCCGCTATTATTATTTTTAACTTTTAATTTATTTCTCTCTCTCTCTCTCTCTCTCTCTCTCTCTCTCTCTCTCTCTCTCTCTCTCTGTGAGTTTGTGTATGGGTACGCATACATGTCTTGTGGAGGTCAGAGGGCAACCTCTGGAGTTGATCTTCTTCTTCAATCTTGGTTCCTGAGGATTGGATTCAGCTTTTTAGACTTGGCAACAGGTGCCTTTGCCCACTAAGCCATCTCTGCAGCCTACCTATCCTTTAACAGGTGGGCATTCTTGCCCAATTCAGAATTTATATCCCACTAGTTCCACCTCATGATGATTAGATTTGTCTTATAAATACCAACTTCTGCATAATTTCTAATATTTTCAGGGGGTGGGGCAACATTTAAAGATTCATTCTGCGGATCCCCTCTAGAGCCTTGAAAATGATTGAAGTTATGCTAGTTTCCTTAAGCAGAGGGTATGTGTGACAGCAGTAATTGACAGAGCGGATGGCTGAGTAATCACCACTATTAAAGTTGAAAAGACATTTGCCGCAATAAAATCTAGCAGTCGCTCTGCCTATGACGTAGCCCAACTCTATGAGTTCGGCTAATTTCCCCCATGTTTTTCTAAAGACCTTCATGGTGTTGACAGTAGGTAGTATTACATTGAGACTTTCTTTACCAAAGAAAGCATTTCAAACTGTATGGCCTTGTCTGAGGTCATATATTCAGCTACCTTTTAGAAAGGAAAAGAGTGTGAACCCTATAACTCAAACTGCCCCTAGCCCAACCCAGAATTCCTTTTATTTGCTCTGATGCTAATGGCCATTTTGGCATGGTGATACTT
Source organism: Acomys minous (assembly GCF_964271855.1). Taxonomy (NCBI): domain Eukaryota; kingdom Metazoa; phylum Chordata; class Mammalia; order Rodentia; family Muridae; genus Acomys; species Acomys minous. The sequence continues at coordinate 97,523,468 of NC_140495.1, forward strand.
TCCTCTATCCTCATTGATCTTTAAAAAAAAAAAAAAAATATCTATTTATTCACTTTACATTCCAATTGTAGCCCCTTCCTGCTCTCCTCCTGGTGCTACCCTACCACCTTCTTTCCCCATCCCCGTCTCCTTCTCCTCAGAAAAGGGGAACCCTAGGAACCCCACCCTCCCACCAACTCACCCTGGCACATCAGGTCACATGAGGACTGAGCTCATCCTCATCCACTGAGGCCAGGCAAGGCAGCCCCACTCGGGGGAAGTGGCTGAAAAGCAGGCAACAGAGTCCATGTCAGAGACAGCGCTCACTGCACTTACTAGGGGACCCATGTGAAGACCAAGTTGCCCATCAGTTACATATGTGTAGAGGTTCTAGGTCCAGCTCATGCCTGCTCTTTGGTTGGTGCTTCCATCTCTGTAAGCCACCATGGGCCTAGGTTAGTTGACTCTGTTGGTCTTCTTGTGGAGTTCTTGTCCCCTCTGGGTCCTTCTAGTCTCCTCATTCTTCCACAGAACTCCCGGTGCTCCTTCTAATGTTCGGCTGTGAGTCTCAGCATCTGTTTCAATCCATTGTTGCATGGAGCTTCTGAGAGGAAAGCTATGCTAGGCTCCTGTCTGCCAGCATAGCAGAGTGTCATTAATAGTGTTGGGGGTTGTCTCTCTCCCATGGGGAGGGTCTCAGGTTGGGCCAGGCCTGGTTGGACATTCCCTCAATTTCTTCTCTATCTTTATCCCTGCACATCTTGTTGACAGGGTACATTTTAGGTCAAAGGTTTTGCATGTGGTATGGTGCTCCCGTCCCACCACTATACGGCCTGCCTGGCTAGAAGGTGACCTCCTCAGTCTTTATATTCCCCACTGCTAGCAGTCACCCCTAAATCCTCCCTGGAGCCTACTCCGTTGATTTCCCCTGTCTCTCTAAGCCCCCTCCCCTCCCTATTTTTCCTATACCTGATCTCCCCCTCATTTTCCTCCCCACATCCTCTTCTACCCAGTTCCCTCTCTTCATCCACCTCTGCTGTCTATTCTGTTTCCCCTTCTGAGTGAGATTCAAGCATCCTCCCTTGGGCCCTCCTTTTTACTTAGCTTCTTTGGGTCTGTGAATTGTAGGATATTTAACCTGTTACTATACGGCTAAAATTTGCTTATAAGTGAGTACATACCATGTGTGTCTTTCTGGGTCTGGCTTACCTCACTCAGGATGATCTTTTCTAGTTCCATTTGTCTAGAAAAAATTATAATTTCCTTAGTTTTAATAGCTGAGTAGTATTCTATTGTATAAATGTACCACATTTTTTTAAATCCATTCTTTGGTTGAGGGACATCAGGGTTGTTTCCAGTTTCTGGCTATTATGAATAAAGCTGCTATGAACATAGTTGAATGGTGGAACAGCTTTTGGGTATATGCCCAGGAGTGGTATAGCTGGGTCTTGAGGTAGAGCTATTTCCAATTTTCTGAGAAAGTGCCAGACTTATTTCTAGATTTATGTACAAGTTTGCACTCCCACTAGCAATGGAGGAGTGTTCCTCTTTCTCCACATCCCCGTCTGCATGTGCTGTCACTTGAATTTTTTTTTTTAATCTAACCCATTCTGATGGGTGTAAGATGGAATCTCAGGATTATTTTGATTTGCATTTCCCTGATGGCTAAGGACATTGAGCATTTCTTTAAGTGGTTCTCAGTCATTAGAGATTCCTCTGTTTAAAAAATGAGCATAGATCCATATTTATCCCTCTGTATAAAACTCACGCCAAGTGGATCAAAGACCTCAACATAAAATCAGATATACTAAATCTATTAGAAGAGAAAGTGGGCATCAGCCTTGGACTCACTGGCACAGGAGACAACTTCCTAAACAGACACCAACAGCTCAGGCTCTCAGATCAACAACTAACAAGTGGGACCTTATGAAACGGAAAAGGTTCTGTAAGGCAAAGGGCACTGTCAATAGAATGAAATGGCAGTCTATAGGCCGGGAAAAGAACTGCACCAACCTTACATCTGACAGAGGGCTAATATCCAATATCTATAAAGAACTCAAGAAATCAACCAACAAAACAAATAATCCAATTAAAAAATGGGGTAAAGAGCTACATCTCTTTTAACCAAGCAAGTCTGTCTGCTCCCTCAGCAGCCACTACATTGGCATGACTCTAGGTTTTCCCCATTCCCTTTCCTGACTCCTTGCTGACCTGTCAGCTCCTTGAAAAGCACAAATCCTGTATCCTTACAATGCAACCCAACAAAGTCCACCAGATGTTTTTGGCTGGTGTCCTAGTTTGCTTTCTGGTGCTGTGATAAAATGCTTACCAAAGGCCTTGCGGGGAGGAAACAGTTTGTTTCACCTTAGGTTTTACAGAGCATCATGGAGGGAAGCCAGAGCAGGAGCCCAGAGGAGCAGAGGGGCTTTGTTCTCTGTGGTGTTCTCTGGCTTGATTTCCCTGCATCACCTATAGCTGCTTCTCTTATGGAGCCCCATCACACCTGCCTGGAGATGGTGGCCTTAGTCCTTCTCCATCAATTAGCAATGAAGAAAACACCACATAGATGTAGCCATAACATCATTTTCTTTTCTTTTTTTTTAAAATTTTTTGATTTTTACAAAAGATTTATTTATTATTATGTATACAGGGCTCTGCCTGCATGTACACCTGCAGGCCAGAAGAGAGCACCAAATGACATTCTAGATGGTTGTGAGCCACCATGTGGAATAGAACTCAGGATCTCTGAAGGAGCAGTCAGTGCCCTTAACCTCTGAGCTATCTCTCCAGACCCCATAATGTCATTTTCATCCAGACGATACAGCAGTTAAAGTTCCTTCTCCCCAGGTGACCCTAGGTTAGTGTCACATTGACAGATGAAGCTCACTGTGACAATTAGGTTTGTTTCCATAGCCTTCCTTGTGTGTGACAGTACTGCCATCCATGCTGTCTGTTCTGAGACCACCAGGGCCACAGTTTAGGCTTGAAAATTGCTAAGATTATGGGCATGCTTTGGGCTCATTTCACTTCCCAAACCAGCCAAGGCTGGTGGTTGGCCACTGGGATGGAACTGAATGTTACCTACGAGCCTCCCACCATGGCAAACCCAAGAGTGAAAATAATGAGTCCACAAGACTCTAGCTTATGTGCTGTTTTGCCAGATCTAAGCAAGCCCTCTCAGGCTCTTGCTGAGATTTATTTAAAGTTTGTCTTGCTTTTAAAAAAGTCTACATTAGGAAGATACATTTTTAAATCCGGCTGACTCATTGTAACGTAACATCTGCTTCTGCCTGGGGTTGTAGCCAGATCAGAAGTGGTCTCTTGGCCTCCACATACTGGAGGTAATTATTTCTCTGCTTTGTGTTCCCTACGGCTCAGTGAGTGGGCTGCCAGAGATGCGTTAGCTTCCAGCAACAGAAATGTGTCATCTTCTCCTTAAGGAACTAACTGGTCAGAGCTTGCCCTGCTTCCTCCCCCTGCCCCCTGAATGGGTCAGCCTAGCTCTACACCTTCCCTACTGAACTGCAAACCAGCTTCACACTGATGTGATGTAAACCTCGCAGAACAATGGTTAGAACACAGTGAATCACTCCACAAATGCTTGATATTATTCTTCTAAGCACTGACAAGAGGTCCAAAGTGTCGAGGCATAAATCGATTGACAGCTCTCATAGTGTACCCCTTAGGTGCTCCTAGGAGGGTCTCAGAATGATAGTTATCCTCCTTGTTTTATACTAGTTATTAAAACCATAGTTCTCAAGGAGAGCACTTATCAGTGCCTTTCTATGCCTTATCCTAATGTCTCACCGAGGATGCATGGACAAACTGGTTTTGTTTTGGAGATTCTGAAGATTGAGCGCAGGGCTTCCAGCATGCTAGTGCAAGTGCCCAGATCCCAAGCTTATCATCAGCTCAACACTGAGAAGTTTAAGATGAATTTGTTTTCATGTTGATTAGTTTAATAGGCGTGGGTAGCCAATCAGATTAACAACTTCTTTAACATAATTCTCCTGATTTAAACTGGAAATTTTACAACTAAGTTGCAATCATGTCTAGACACATTCCTATAATATGAAAAATAGGTTGCATGGAAATTCTAAAAGTTTATAAGAATGTGACTTTGTTTAAAGTCATCCTCATCCTCAACTAGCCTTGTGAGGAAGGCGTCATCGTTCTCCTTTCAATAGATGAAGAAAACAAGTTTAAAAAATTTTTATTTTGATGCCAGTGAGAAAAAGTGCTTGTTGATAAGCCTGGACATGTAAACTAGACTTCCAGGACTCATTTTATGGAATGAGAGAACCAACTCTGGAAAGTTATCCTCTGACTCTCTCATTGTATACATGTGTGTACATACTGCAAGTACACACATGCCCATGTGTACACACACACACACACACACACACACACACATACACACACACACACACACTGTTAAAAGCTTCACTAAGGTCCATTTCTCTTAGGCAGTGGAAGAAGACATGGTATTCACACTAACAGTTTCTGCACTGTTGCACTTAGGCTGATGTCACCGCCATGGGACCCGGGAGAATGGAGCCTCTAACCAAGGGGAACTAAAGTCTCTTGCAGTAGCTAACTCCATTCAGGACCTCAGACAGTTTGTCCTCTGAGGGTTAAGACAGGTCACATGAGTAAAGTTCTCCTGCTTTCAAGCTGTATACAACAAGCACAAGGACAAGCCACGAGTGGCAAAAACATATTTTACCATAGAGGTATATAAAGGATAGTTTAAATGTGTAATTGAATAGCAACAGCAAGCAATAATGAATACTCTGAAGTAGGCTCGCTCCTCTCTGCTACATCTAGGAGGAGCCCAAAAATATATTTCAAGAACGATTCTGTGTTCTGGGGAAACTGTGGTCACTAGACTCCTGTCATGTGTTTGGAGTGGTACTTAGTACAACTAAGTACTAAGTACATGACTCCATTCCTGGATCTGCCTCACCTTTTACGACCCCGCCCCCCATCTACAATTTCATATTACTGTGGCTTTTCTTTTTCTCAGTTTAAGATATCTCTGTTGCAGAGATTTTGGATATTATATATTGTATAATCATTGTGTGAGTGCTTGTATGAGATCCGTCCTTTCACCATTTGTACGAGGGGTCCCTCATCGTTAGCTTGTAGAGCAGATCTTCTCATGTGTCTTTTCACAGCCCCATGTGTCTGATACAAGAAAACAGAAGGAAGCCAGCAAACTGGCTTAGTTCCCCCCCCTCCCAACAGTACAGACATACCAGAGCTCTTGGCTCTAAGCCCTTTCCTCTAAACTGCAACATATCATGCCATGGGCCCTGGCAAACTGCCCCTTACTTTGGAAGAAAGAAAGGTCATGTCTTCAGGATCCTTGAGAAGCCAACAAGTTCAGGGTGGCCACACAGTTCTCCCTGTGGGGATGGAAGAGGCTGCCAGCTCTGTTCCCAGATGGCAACACTGGCTTTGAGTCTGCCTTGGCCTCTTTTGAGCAGAGAGCTCGATGAATCTGTCTACATAAGTGTACACACAGATACACTTGCCAATTGATGCAATTAAATGTGTTCTCAATTCATATAGTATATTTGGACAAGAGTTAAGGCTCCATCAAATTACCAGTAGTATTACTTCTCTAGAGGAACCGAACTTAGAGATATATTATATTCAATTATATTATATTTATTACATTCAATAAAATATATAGTACTATATAATTATACACACAGAGAGGCATATAGATATACATGCAAGCCCGTCCATCCATCCATCCATCTATCCATCCATCCATCCATTCATCCATCCATCCATCCATCCATATAGGATTTATTAGGATGGCTTACAGGCTATAGTCAAGCTAGTCCACCAATAGTTGTCTACAAATGAAAGGTCCAAGAATCCAACAGTTCTTCAATCTACAAGACTAGATGTCTCAGTTGGTTTTCACAATACTCCAGAGTCCTCAAGAAGTAGGTTCTATTGCCAGTGAAGGAATAAACTTGCCAGCAAGATTGAGAGCAAGCCAGCAAAGAGAATAAGGCCCCTTCTTCCATGTCCTTTATGTAGGCTACCTGCAGAAGATGCAGCCCAGATTAGAAGTGTGTCTTCTGACCCCAAAAGATCTGGATTAAAGTTGTGTATTCCCACCTCAAATGATTTAATTATGAAAAAAATCTGGGCTGGGTATGATGGCATACAACTTTAATCCCTGCCCTTGGAAGGCAAAGGGAGGTAGATCTCTCAGCCTGAGGCTAGCTTTAAGTGTCCTAGAGATCCTCTGTTGGCATGCCTAGCTCTCATCGCCCCTTACACAGGGAAGCTGGCCTTGGTGGGAACTAGGGAGCTAACGTAGGAGGGACAGGAGAGGAGGTCACATCGCAAACCGGGGCCCAGAGCTGGCCTGCTGGGAGGGAGGTTTTGCAAAAGGCCTTGTTTTCATTTTGGTTTTGCTCAAAATAGAGTGTTACATAATATTTTGGAAAGCAGAACGGAGTCATTCCTAACTCTCTCTAGATTGTTTGTAGTTACCTTGTAGACTGTTTTATCTATCTATCTATCTATCTATCTATCTATCTATCTATCTATCTATCATCTATCTATCATCTATCTATTTACCTATTATCTATGTATTTATCATCCATGTATCTATCATCTATCTATCTAATCTATCTATCTATCTATCTATCTATCTATTATCTATATTTCTATCTTCTATCTCTCTCTATGTATGTATGTATGTATGTATGTATGTATGTATTTATCTATTATCTATATTTCTATCTTCTATCTCTCTCTATGTATGTATGTATGTATGTATGTATGTATCTATCTATCTATCATCTATTTTTCCTCTTCCTTCTTCATTGCTATTGTCATCCTTGTCTTCTTTTCTTCTTGTGTTAAGATTTTATGAAATTTACTTGTGTATATGTGTGTGTGCATAATACCGTGGCACATGTGTGAGTGTCAAAGTTGAGATTGGTTTTCTTCTTCAGCCATGTGTGTCCCAGGGATTGAACTCAGCTCACTCAGGCTTGCCCTTTGCCCACAGACCCATCGTCTCGCTGGCCTGGGAGCATCCCTGCTGTGTTTTGAACTTTGTGGTTTCTGTTGGGCATGCTCTGAGCATGGTGCATATGGGAAGGTCCTTTTTTTGGAGAGTGACTCCTCATCCTCTCCCTCTCACCCTACCTCCTCCCCTCTACTCCTTTCCTGGTAAAGAGTTCTGTTACTCCCCCTCTCCTCACAACCTGTATCATTCACCCAAACTCTTAACCACTTTTCGCCTTTTTCAGCATATCCTCCACCTCATGCAAATGATAGGAAGTGAGACCCCTGCGCTGTGCTGACTGGAATAACTCATTCTGAAATAGTCTTTTGTTGCTGGCTTTGTGATATTTTCTATCCAGGCTTTGTGACAACAAACATGATGGTATTTTGAAAGCTTTTCATATCCCCAGAAGGGAGACATGACAGAAACATGCCATTATCATTGACGTTATGATCTATATTTAGGAACATGGCAGCTTCAAGTCCTCTGTCACTCCTAAGTCTGGATCTCTGATCTTGTTTCCCCAGACCCCATGCCAGCTCACAGAGATGCACAGAGTGACGCCGATGGTATGCCAGAAGACCTCCAGTCTGCTGGGACCAGCAGGCTGCTCTATCACATCACCGACGGTGACAATCCATTGCTGTCACCGCGATGCTCCATCTTCAGCCAAAGTCAGAGGTTCAACCTAGACCCTGAATCAGCTCCGTCTCCACCCAGCAGTCAGCAGTTTATGATGTAAGAAAGCCTACTTTGATGACTACTTCCATTTCATGTACCAAAGACACTCACAACAGACAGTGAGCTTCTCTCAAACAGGGTAGATGTGCCCATGGGATACAGTGTCAGACTGTGATCATGCCAGGATCTCTCCCTCTCCAGTTGGGAATACCACTGGGGAATACCACTCAGGGAAAAATGGTCACTAGAGTCAAAATACAGGGCTGGAAGTTTGGGGAAGAATGAGAAAGGTGTGTCTGTGCAAGCATCTAGCATGTATCATTCTTAAGTAGCTCAGCGAGCTTCCCATGTCTGACAGTAGGCAGGGTGTAGATTAAAAGTTTCCCCCTCAACTCCTGGTTAGGTTCTAGAAAGGTGCAATCTGGAAAAAAAAACTATCATCCCCCACACCTCAAATTAAACAGGCTGCTAGATATAGCAGTATCTCTCTATGTGTCAGATGTGACCCACCCCCACATTGGTCACATAGCAGCATCTTCCCGTGTGCCTGAAGTGGGGTCCACACACACTCTGCACTGGCTCTTTGCATTTGAGATTGGAGTAAGTTCTAGGAACTATGTGGTATTCATTCGTTGGTTTGTTTGTTTTATATTGTTGCACAAATACTTTTGATGGGTAATTAAAAGGGAGACTCCCTTGCTGGGCATGGTGGCATGCGCCTTTAATCCCAGCACTTGGGAGGCAGAGGCAGGCAGTTCTCTGTGAGTTCGAGGCCAGCCTGGTCTACAAAGCGGGTCCAGGGCAGCCAAGGCTACACAGGGACACTCTGTCTCCAAAAACCAACCCCCCAATCAAAAACAACAACAACAACAATAAAAGGAGACTCCCATGGCTAAATTATTCTCTCTTTTTATGTCCTTTGTTCTATGTACTGCTGTTCTTGAGTTTATCTCAGCCTGGGTTCCTGGATCATGTATGATGGATCTGAGGGACTTAGTGAGTCATTATGGTTGCATGGAAATTGTGTGTCATGTTGACACTGTGGAAATATTTTCTGGTGAGAGCCCAATTTCTTTTGACATACTTGAAAAGGTTCTTTTATGGCAGGATAGTTAATTATACATTTAAATCTTGTCTGAAAATGCCATTAGGTGTGGCTTTTGCAACCTGTTGAAGGGGGCACCTCAATAGGGTCTCTTTTGTGAATCCCAAGTTGACCTTACTATGCTTTGAGTTATGTATTTCTTGTGCTGGTATTTTGACATTTGTATATGAAAAGTCCCCTGTGGATATTGGCCCATAATGCAATGCTGTAGCCAGAGGTCACAAGGGATGAGTCAGGGGCTCCTGGTGGAGCTGACTGCTGGAATTCTCTGCTCTCATGGGTTCAAAGGTCAGGCATCAGTGCTCACTGAAACACCTTGCTGAAAATGGCCTCTGTCTGTCTGTAACCATGGCAGGCCACGAAGCTCTTCCAGATGCAGTGGTGGGGATGGCAAGGAGCCCCAGACCATTACGCAGCTCACTAAGCACATCCAAAGCCTCAAGAGGAAAATTCGGAAGTTTGAAGAAAAATTTGAGCAAGAAAAGAAATATAGGGTAAGTACCCCGGGGTTGAAGAAAAAGTGCAGATTGTGTCAGACAAGTGTATGGATTTTTCTCTGGGCTCCGTCCCTTGGTTTTGGCTTCCCCTTCTTGCTGGTGGACAGCTCTGTATCTACTGGTCACCCATGTCCCGCCCTCCCCCAACCCCAATCATGAGCTAAGTTTAATGTTGGGTCTGTCTTGTTCTCACTTGTAGGCAGCTGGATTCTGCTAGGATGCTTCCCACTCACCCAGCTCTTATTTTTAAACATCCCCCATCCCCACCATCCATCTGAGCATCATTATTGACACTAGGTTTTCTAAATCAAAAAGTTGGAAACCTTCGGGTTGAACTTTGTTTGCCCTTGTGTTGAAAAGAACTTCTGGACCCAACATGCAGAACATAAGGATGGAGACTTTTTAAATTTTGTTTTGTTTTGTTTTGCCATGAAAGAACTTCCTAGTGGATGAATGATGACTTCCTAAGTGTGGCACCTGCCGAGGCCACTCATAAGAACGAATAGAACCATCTTTTCCTAGCAGACACCAGTCCTTCTGTTGGGTTCTGCAGAGCTGCCGGGGCAGCTTTGTCTTTTCTCACACATGAAACCACAGAGTCGTAGATTAGTGTCTGCTTGACCAAAACTGCTCATATTTATTTTCTCTTTTGGACAGTGGAGTAGAGAAAAATTCAAATTCATAGAGAATTGCACAAAGATAGTGGGTCTCTGGCAGACAGCCCAGAACAGCTTGTTATTAGGATAAAATAGAGCAGGGGATAATCTCTCAAACATCTTGAAATATTTAAAGGCTCACTAAGCATTTGGTACAGAGGCAATGGGAAGGTTCTCATGAGTGTGCAATGAGTTTTGGGGCAGAGCTGTGAGTGGGTAGTGGTCCACTTTTCCCTTCTGTCCTGTGTGGCCTTGACTTCACCAAGAGAATGTTTTTAAGGAGTGGTGTTTAGTTTTTTGTTTTTTTGTTTTTAAATAGAAAACGTGCAGTTAGGTTGACTTTCAAGACTGGCTGAACAAGGATGCTGCAGAATCTTTTCATCCAGTGGTCATGGCTACTCTCTGGTCATGGCTACTCTCTCTGCCCATGCCTTTACCCCAAAGATAAGTAAGTTCACACCCACTGATGACTTCTAACTAGCTCTGCGCTATCCTTCGAGGCTTGGCGCAGGAAGTTAACGATGAGTAGGCTTGAGTGGTGGTGTCATAGGATTCTTAGTGTCCATCTTTGAGAATCCCAGTATTCTGGGAGGAGCTGGTGTCACCTTTTGATCTCCTGGGGTTTATCAGGCCTGTCGTCCCACCACTGTGAACACTGCAGAGTGACAGGTGGAGGGGGGGGAGGGTTCTATTTTGGAGCCTGCCAGGGCTCCTGAGCTGGCCATTCTTGAGCCAGGCTATTGGTGCTTTGCAACTGAACGCAGACCCTAAGCAGCCTTGTGTCTCTGGACATGTGACTTCTTGTTCTGAGTCGTGCAGTAGAAGCTGAAGCTGAGGACACCATTGAAGGAACCTATGCGACACTTAACTGCAGTGTTTGCTATAGAAAGAGCAAAGGGTCCTAGGTGTTACCAACCGTTTACTCTGTTTGAGCAATACCAAGGAGGCTACATGACCGGCTCTGTGTTGGGAGCAAGTGAAGGGGGCTTGTGCACATTAAATCTGCACTAGGTCCCCACCTGTACTGTGAACCCCATTATTTCTCTAATACAGCCACCGACAGTTGCCTATTTTATTCAGAGAATTTTCTCTTGGCACCTTTCACCCCTGTCTTGAGACGCTTCAGAAGCAAGAGAGGAGAAGGCAGTCACCCCCCTGCTTTACACACACACACACACACACACACACACACACACACACACACACACACGGGAGAGGGGGCGGCGCAGGCGTATAAATGCTAGAGCAATAGGTGGAGGGAGCTCATGCTAATTGCTGTATCAGTGTTTATCTTTTGTTTTTGTTTTGTTTTTGCAGTCAGCATCTCATGTTTCCTAGGAAACAGGACATCCCCTCATTCCTCTCGTTGGCTATCAGTCTGTGGTTAGGGGCCTGGCATGCCACCTGCCATGTGTAAGGCCTGTTCCCCCACATTAACTGGACAGTGGTATTAACAGCCTACACTGACGATTTTTTGAATCTTAGCTGCTTCAGGGTATCTCTGCTTGAATATATATATATATATATATATATATATATATATATATATATATATATATATATATATATATATATATATATATATACAGCTCTTTCCATTGCTGTCAAATGTAGCCTTGGATAGAAAGCCTGCCTGCCTGCCTGCCTTTCTTCTTCTTCTTCTTCTTCTTCTTCTTCTTCTTCTTCTTCTTCTTCTTCTTCTTCTTCTTCTTCTTCTTCTTCTCCTTCTTCTCCTTCTTTCTTGAGACAGGGTTTCTCTATGTAACCCTAGGTGCCCTGGAATTCACTATTTAGACCAGGCTGACCTTAAACTCACAGAAATCCACCTGCCTCTTGCTTCCAAGTGCTGGGATGAAAGGTGTGCACCATCACCACACAGCTCAGATGTTCACTTTCGATCAAATATGTTAATACTGTACAAGGCCAGCCAGGCTTATCCAACGATTGAAGCAACAGCTCCAGAGAGGTCTAATGAACTCTAAGAGCCATACAGCGAAGAATTGAATTAGGACAACCCTAACCCAGGTCTTCATATGGCCAATCAGAAGTCTTTTTAAACTGCCTTATAAATCTTTTTTTTTTTTTGCTTAGTATGAATCTACTACAATAGTATCTGAAATAATGTATCTGACTGCCTCATTTTAACCACCTATAACAAATCCTACAGTAGAGTTTGAATGTCTGACTGTTAAGATGTGCCACTAGACATTTCCACTCAGATACAAAGAGGCCTAGAAAGCTACCATGAATGTGTGGAAAGTTCTGCATTTTCGAAGTCATCTGCCAAAGCCAACCTTTAGAAAGCTCCCCTAAGAACAGAACAATAAAAACAAAATTAATTTCTGCACCCTCCTTCAGGCTTTTGAGTACTTTGTCACAAAAATTCAGCCTCCAATTCTCCCTTCAACCTGTGGGAGGTAAAACCCTTGCTGCTCTGTTGGTCAGTGGCTTAAGATGCTGGGGTATGTTGTAATTTTTTGTATGCTCCTTTGGTGCTGTGTAGAGGCGGTCCAGGGAAGCACTGTGTAGATATGTCCTTAGATTAGAAATTTCTCTGAGGTTCCAAGGGACCAAATGTAAAACTTAGGTTGTCATAGCTAGACAGTTAACCCCAAAGAGGCAGACTGCTCACCAGGGTTCTGGACACCCTAGGGGGACCTACAGTAAGCCAAAATTTCCCCTAGAGTAAAGGCTTGGGCAGCTTTGTCACTGTCCATGGTTCTGACAGTTCAGAGCTCCATTATTGAAGGGGCAGTCTCTTATTCCTATGGTCTAGGGCTCTATCATGCACAGGGCAGTCTCCCATTCCATCCTCTCCTGAAGGAAAAAAAATATGTGATTTTTCCTTCAATCTTCCTTCCCACCTTGAAATTTTTTCTTTTTTTATCTTTTTATTTTTAATTTTATTAATTCATTCAGATTACAGCTCAATTGTTATCCCATCACTTGTATCCTCCCATTCCTCCCTCCCTCCCACTTTCACCCTATTACCCTCCTCTAGGTCTGTGACTGAGGGGACTTCCCCTCCCCCACTATATCCCACCTTTATTTTTAAATGGTTTCTATGTTACCCCATAAGTGACTGAATCATTCCACGTTCTCACAGTGAATACACATTCATGCGTATCTGCTGATGTCACATAAGGGCAGTTATCTCCTTTGACATTGAGTATGCTTTCTATCATCCTGTGCCTGTCCCTGAAGATCACATCTCACATGGGTGGAGTGGGTCTTCAAGGACTGGCTGCTGGCAGTGCAAGCACTCCACCCTGTTATCACTGAGCAGAAGGCATCCTGAGCATCACAGCCGAGTTCCTTGTGTACTCGCAGGTGTGTGTGTGTGTTTGTGTGTGTGTTTGTGTGTGTGTGTAGGGGTAACCATCTTCACCTCAATTTTAAGATAGCATGGTAACATTGGATGAGGAGACTCACTGTGATCTGTGGCATAGAGGGCACGTGTGCTTGGCTACGTTTATCCACTGACTGATTTTCCTTTTCTGGGGACAGTTCACTTTTGTGCTCTGAGAAGGACTTGAAAGTGAATTACCTGACTAACAGAGTCACACATCTCCCTCCATGTGTATATGCCAGTGGAGACACCTTCAGAATTCTTTGAAGGTTTGGTGGAGGTATGACTGCTACCACCCTTTGCTTCTAGTGAGAATAAGCTGGTAACAGTAACATTTGCAGTCTGAGCTAGCACTTCTGTATTGCACAGCATGCACCTGGAGCAGTTTTCAGTGCTTTGTAGATATTAATCCACCACAGGAACTCTGTGAGGGAGATCTGTAATCCTCACATTCTTAATATGTGAGACCATAGAGCACAAAGACGCTAAGTAATCTGCCTAAGGTCACATGCATGATTAAGTTTCTCTTTAATGCTAGCTCAGTGGGATCTTAAGTTCTAATGGTGATTAGAAAGTAGGGCTGTTCCCCTTGAAAGTTAGGGCGATTCTCAGGTCTCAGAGACCATGGCATCTTCTTTCTTGAGCTTTGAGGACTGGGGGATACTCACTTTCCCAATAGGTCAGTGTTTCCCAGCAGGGCCCAGCCCTGAGCCACATACGAAGTAGAAGGCATTCATTTTTGTACTGTCACTGTGTTCATCTCCATTGTCAGAGAATACGGCCTGGAAGTGAGGTATGGGCTGTGCGTGGCCTAGGAGGTGATAGAGGATGGACAGTGGGACGTACTGGCATGGGTAGGACATGTGTTGGGTGCCTTTGAAGTAATGCCCACAGAGGAATGAAGGGAAGAACAGTGCCACTCACCAGATCTCGGCCCGATGTCCAGCTCAGTATCTCTGATTTACTTGGGTGCTCAGCTGCTTAACACTTCTTTTTCCCTTTTGTCCTCCTCAACTCTTTCCCTCCCTCTTTGTCCCTAATTTACCCTCTCCCTCCTTTGCCCCTCCTCCACGTCTCTTCCTCCCTTCCTCACTTTTCCCTTCCTCGCTCCCATCCACTTCTACTTTCTCCTCCCTCTGTAGCCGTCACACGGGGACAAGACCTCAAACCCTGAAGTTCTGAAATGGATGAATGATTTGGCCAAAGGACGCAAACAGCTCAAAGGTAAGTGTCTTTCCTCTCAGAGAGCACCAGTTATGACAGCATAATGTCCAGGGCAATTGTAATCCATTTCCACAGGAGCCTTTTTGAGCTTTAGTGTCTTTTTTTTTCCCCCAAGACAGGGTTTCTCTGCATAGCCTTGGCTGTCCTGAACTCGCTCTGTAGACCAGGCTCATCTCAAACTCACAGGGATCTGCCTGCCTCTGCCTCCCTGAGTGGAGCTTTAATTTCTTGCTTAAACTGCAGCTCCACATATTCTTCAGGCCCTTTTAATAAACCTCCTTACAAGAGACCTGGGGCCTCCATCCACCTTGTGGAGTTTGTTACTAACTAGATTGTATTGAGCCAGGCAGATGACTTGGCTCCCTGCTCTGGGCCCAGTCTTCTTCTTCCTCTGCTTCTTTCTGGGATGGTTGTGTGTTATTAATGCTAAGGACAATTCCTGTATACTTGTGAAGTTATTTTCTTCTTCCTTCTGTTCTGTAAGTTGATACTTAGATAGATGGGAGTTGGTCCAAACTTCTGGAAGTTTCATCATCAAAGACTAGAAGGGAGTAGTAATTTGATGGTATTAAGTTGTAATGATGTAGCATGCTTATAAAACCCACAGTGTTTAAACTCCAAGCCAGAGAGTAGCATGGTGCCTTATAGTCTCAGTATTTGGAAAGCTGAGGCAGGAGGATTGCTGGAGTGGGCTACACAGTAAGTTGCAGACAAGAATGCATTACAATTAGATGCTGAGTCAAACAACAATATAAACAAAACACAAAGCCAGAGCACAAAACTAAATGAAGAAAATGATATACATATATTTGGGGGGAAAATCAGTATAATGGTCTCACTCAAGTTCAACTTCTCTTTCCCATGACATGTTGTGAAATGCAATTCAACGGTCAGTCCCTGGTGGGTTTTTAATTTTTAATCATCTAGGGTTGCATAAAGTCACATTGTTAGAATGGTGGCCTCGGGATTTTGAAAGTTAGCATTGGAGGATGGAGAGAGATGTCTTAGGGTTTAGGAGTGCTTGCTTCTCATCTAGAGGACCCAAGTTTAGTTGTCAGTACCCATGCTGCTGGGCGGCTCACAGCTGCCTGTAACTTTAACTCCTGGGAGTTCTGAAGTCATGTACTAGGCTCTGTGTGCACTTATACTCACATAGCGACACACACACACACACACACACACACACACACACACACACACGAAGTTAAATCTTTGAGGGCGAAGAGCATTAGATAAAGTTGTGAAGCATCTCAAGTTGGGGCTGGAACTCCCAATGCCCCTCTCATCTTCTCTTCCCTCAGCTCTGCATATGGAATGCATAAGCTCCTGTATTCCCAGAGGCCTTCCTATGTACACAGCTCTTACCACGCACACCAACACACTGCTGCACATAGAACTGCAAGTGCTATAGTAGGCAACAGTGGAAACCTGGGGCCAGGGTGGAGCATGTCTTCCTCCAGAAGTCTGCTGCAATCCAAACCTGAGTTCTTGCCTCCTGTGGTTCTCCACTCCATGAGAGCCCAGGGCCCTAGGGTTCTTCACGGCTCAGTGTGTGCTTATGACACTGGTCATGGTCAAGGCTGACTTTGGCAGCTGGAAGCCATCCCTAGCATTGCTGATGGCTGGAGAGGGAATTCATGAGAAGCTGTTTTCATATGGGCCAATGAGTCCTTCCTGCTCATGGTAACGCAAGGCACTTCTCTTAGAACTGAAGCTGAAGCTGTCGGAACAGGGGAGTACCCCCAAAGGCCCTCAGAGAAACCTGTCCTGTGAGCAGCCTCCGGTCCCCAGAGAGAACGGCAAATTGGAAGCTGTGGGCCCAGAGCCAAGCTCCTCGGGAGAGGAGACTTCAGATGCTGTGATGTTGGAGAAGAGAGAACAGATTCCTCCCGAGGATGACGTGAAGGTACCTCGCACCATTAGCATGGGGTGGCCAGGGCATGCTTTAGACCACCTACCGGAGCTCTTTGCTACCATGGTCACATCTTTAGGAGACTGTCCGCAGCACTCTGACCTGCTGAGTATCTGGCGGGCTAATGGCTGTGACTTGGGAGCATTGCCACATGAGTCTAGGACACGCCACTTCCGGAGGAGGGGCATGTTGGTGGAAGATGGTATGGATGGGAGGATATAGTCTACGCTCTACTAAATAAATAAATAAAACCAAGTCTAGGGAATAAGCATATTACCAGTAAAGAAAAGCTCCAATATGGGTGCTTCTCCATGTGTTAAAGTGTGATAAAGAAGGAGAGGCATAAAGAATTTCATGTTCTCAGAACAGAGCTGATTTAGGGAGTGATAGGTTGGGACTAAAGATCTCTGCTATAGGCATCTTACTTTTGAAATCTGAGACAGCTAGATAGAGTTGTCACTTGGGTATCAGGATACATAAGCCTGGGGCTTAGCAAGAGAGATTTGTTATATATTATAAAGAAAAGCAACCCTTACCTGGGTAATCCCTCTTCGTGATGCTTATCTGTGTTTCCATTTCACTTAGGCCATGGGAGATTTCTTGAAATCCCTCCCGTATCAAAGCTGAGGCTGATGTGGGTGACCTTTTACTTCCTGTTTAAGAGCAGCTGATGTGGGTGACCTCTTACTTCCTGTATAAGAGCAGTAGTCACCTTGTCACCTTTCTACCTTATACCATTTTCTGCCTCAACTCATCCTATTTCTTGCACAGAAAGACTATTTGTTGTTCACAGCATCATAATGTCCATACCTAACAGGCGTTGACTATATATTTGGCTTGAGTGAATGTCCAGATGAAGGACATTTGACTCTGGAATGAAGTCTTGTTGAGAAGTGTGATGCCTCTTCCTATTCTGCCACCCATGATCTGGTCTTAATACGGCAGGATTATATACCAGATCTCATCAGATATCAGAAGGCCTGCAACGTCCTGTCTTAGTCTTTTCACCAGGACTTGTGTTCTGTACGTACACATGGGAGTACAGTCACCTCCATCATCCCCTCACCTTTACATCTGAAAAAGAACCAATGTGTTCTGAGTGATAAAGGGAGGTCAGGAATGGTTGGGTCACAGGCTGGTATGTTGTTTCTCACATATGGCTAGGCTATCCCTACCATCTCCAACATTCTAGACTTTGAGGCTAGACAGCTAGTAACTTCTGAGTACATGTATATGCTTAGGCACATCTGGGATTTCCTATTCATTGGCATTTCCAAAGGACACTCTTCTTTTATAGTTATCTGGGTCTTATCTGTATCAACATCTTGGTCAGTATGAATATTGTAATCACTGGTTGATCAACATCCTCTGACAAAGCTCCACCACTCAGTAGTCTACTCAGTTATTAGTTGGTGGATTAACCCATTGATGAGATCAGCCGCCTTATGATCCTGTCACCTCTCAATAGAGCCGTTGGCTGGGAACCAAGACACACAACACATGCATGAGCTTTTTGGAGGGACACGCATATCCAAATCATAATAGTTGATGACTGACGGACAGTTACGCATTTCCAAAGATATTCAAATGTTCGTTATATGAGTCTGGGTAAATCAAGATAGGAAAGTCATGTGAGGACTGCTGTCCCGGACTCCCATTCTGCTGAGAGATGGGATGTAGGAAGTGGTTTAAACAGACAAGGATCTGGGTAAGTATTGTGCAAGGAACGAAGGTGATGAATGTCAGAACACAATAGAAGCAGTCTTTCTTGAATAGGGTTATTAGAAGGACAGAGACAGTTGACATTGAATCAAGAAAGTGGGCAGGCCAGGAGAGCAGCAAAGAACATTCTAGATAGAACTCCCAAATATTAAGGGATGAAACAAGAACTTGTTGCATACACAGGAATCTCAGGGCTGAGGCCTGAGATACGTGGCCTGAGATACGTGCAGCCTGAGATGCAACCAGAAAAGCTGCGACAAGTCGAGTGACACTGAACCTTTCAGGCCATGAAGTGGAGTAAGGGTGGCCAAGTGGTAACAGAAAACCAGTACGAGATAGTAAACATTTAAAGGATGTGATTACCATGTGAATAAGACACGGGGCAAATGAGAAGACGGAATGGGTGACTTGATCAATACAGTGACATTAGTAGAAAGACAGCATACTCAAAGCATATTTTAGTTGGAGCAAAAACACACGCTGAAGCCTTAGACCAATGGTTCTCAACCTTCCTAAGCTGTGACCCTTTAGTATAGTTTCTCATGTTGTGGTGACCGCCCCCCCCCCAACAATAAGATTATTTTCATTGCTACTTCACAGCTATAATTTTGCTAGTTATAAATTAAGGTGCAAAGATCTGATGTGTGACCCCCAAATGGGTCATGAACCACAGGTTGAGAACCACTGCCTTAGAGGGAGACCAGTCAGCTTACTGATGTATCAGAACTATGCAAGTAGGCAGGGTTTGAAGTGAAGATGAAAATGTTAAGAGGTAACATATCCTGGGGCACGTAAAATTTAAGATCAATGAAAACACAGGGCTTTCATTGAGCACTGAAAACCCTCCGTCCTGGGAGTGGTGGGATGGTCAGTTGGCCTTCTGAATGAAATGAGTCTGCAGACAAGAACCTGAGTGCTTCGGAGTCATAGATGCCTTCCTTGCATCAATTCTGTAAAACTGGCAAAATTATTTCAAACGTAGTATCTATCAAGTGGCTTAGTGAGTGTCAGAAGCCTCTTCAGATAGACCTGGGAGCTTTGCAGTAGAGCCTTTTAGATGGGGGATGTATGTAGTGGGGTGTGCAGGCTTTGATGGCACATTTCAGTGCTGCTGAGCGCCAAAGAAGGGTAACACAGGGAACCATAGGGAGTCATAGGGTGGGTACCAAGTGTGAGTTCAGAGGTCACAGCAAAACCCCAAGAAAACATAATTATAGCATCTATCCTGTTCCTTGCTTCCTCAACAAGCTATGCCATTTCATTTCATCTTGTTAAGTGCAGTTTCTTAAAGCTTGGGTGGATAGATGACTTTCTTGCCATATTTCTAACTCACATTAACTATTAAAATTTCCAGGGCGAGAGATTCCCCCATCTCCCCCTAAACTTTTAGGGAACTTCTTGCATTGGTATTTAGTCAGGTATTGAAGCTAGTGAACCCTAAACCAGCAGTTCTCACGCTAAACCAGCAGTTCATGACCCCCTTTGAAGTTGCACATCAGATAATCCTGAATATCAAATGTTTATATTATGATTCACAATAGTAGCAAAATTACAGGTATGAAGTAGCAATGAAATAATTTTTGTTGTTGGGGGTCACCACAACATGAGGAAGTATATTAAAGGGTTGCAGCGTTAGGAAGGTTGAGAACTGCTGACCCACAGTGGTGGCCTTGTTAGCTCAGATATCATGACTCAGCCATTTTCTCTTTTATTTAGAGATTTTTTCTAAAGAGCTAATCATTGGAAACAAATCTATTTTCTGTTTCTGCTTCTGTATGTTGCTGGCTATCTACACTACAAAAAATGTTATCTTTTGTTTTTTTTTTTTTTTATGTGTGTGAAGGGAACCACATTTAGTAAAACATGGCTTACTAATAGCTACCATTCTTTTCACAAAATAGCCAGAGAGAGCTGTCCAGGGTGATGAGTGTCGTTTTCCAGGCCAGCGTGCACAGGCCCTCCTGTGTACTGTTAGGAGTAAATGGAAGAGGAGGTTAAGGAAGAGAGAACTTGAATAAAACAGAATTTGCTAATATTTGTTGGCAGCTTGCTCATTCCGCCATTCAAAAAAATTCTTTATTTCCCATGTGGCTGACGTTCTTAGGCCTGGCACACATCCTGAAGAGAAGCTGGCATTCCGAACTGCCACAAAGTGGCCAGCCCAGATGTTTTCTTCCTGGCCACGGTCAGGAGGTTATTTAGGAAAAAGCTGCCGTAACTACAGCAGACTCATCTGTGTTTGTTTTCCTTATCCCGTAGAACTGTTGTCATAGCCTCTTTCTCAGAAAAGCGTGGGAACTTTTACGTACAACCATCCCCTCCTCTCATCGCACAAGTGAGCTTTCTCTCAAGGAGATAAGTAAACCCGACACTTCCCTCCCTGGATAGGAAGGGACAGGACACTGTTACTTTTTAGTTTTTAGGAACCAAGGCCTGTCAGTATTGTTCTTTGTGTCCGAGGCCCACATGTGCGCTGGTGTCGCATGCTCGTTTCTGTTGGGAGATTCATTGGTAATGATCCCAGGATTAAAATCCTTAGCATTGAGGGGGTTTGTGTGCATTGGATGTGTGCTTCAGTTTTCATCTAGTGTCTGGAGGACATCATTTTCTTAAGTAGCGCTCTCATTTGTTGTTGTTGTTGCTTTTTGAAGTTTCCTTGCATTTGTGCATTTTAAAAATACATTTTACTTCTAATTAAAATGCAGTCACATCATTCTCCTCATCCCCAACTCCTCCCATGCTGTCCTCCTAAAACTCATGGCCTCTTTTTCTTTAATTAACACACACACACACACACACACACACACACACACACACGCGCGTGTGTGTGTGTGTGTGTGTGTGTGTGCCAATTCCACTTAGTGTTGTTTATATGCATGTTTTTTAAGGATTGACCAGTTGGCCAATTAGAGGGCTCATCCCCAGGAAGACTGATTCTCTCTTTCTAGATGTTTGTTAACTGCCTGTAGCTGTATCTTGGGGGTGAAGCCCTGTGAGATTTTCCCCATCCACGTTGGCATGTCAGCTAGTATTGTCATTGTTCAGTCTTTTTTAGGTAGCCATATTATTGAGATTTCATAGGTGTAGCTTCCATCTTATATGTAGAAGATATAATCTTACAGCAGATGTCTTGATTTTTGTCCCTTTAGGATTGTTCTAGAATTTGGAGGGGAGGGTAGATATAATAGGTAGAAAACCTACAATCAAATTTCAAAAAAAACCCTATGCTTTAAGTATACTGTCTTGTAAAAAGCAATTTTAATGTTTTCTAAAGTTACATTTATATTTTCTCTCTTAAACTGTATTAAAATCCCATGTACTGCATATTGGAGGATGTGTGTGTGTGTGTGTGTGTGTGAAGATGTTACGAAAATGTTTAAAGAAAGAATTTGTCTAGAAAATTAAAAGCTTTTAAGGCTATTAACCAAAAGTAAAAGGCTTCTACAGCAAATTATCTTCCTCCTGAAAATGCAAACAAGTCTTAGCTTACAGCCTGTAGTGTGTGTGTGTGTGTGTGTGTGTGTGTGTGTGTGTGTGTGTGTGTGTGTATTTATTCACATAAGAACATCATATACAGCTGGGTAGCAGTGGTGCAGGTCTTTAATCCCAGCACTTAGGGTATGTATATTGAGTGAGAGATTACTAAAAATTAGAGTTCTTTTTACCTGTGAACTTCTTAACAATCAGGACAGGGTTGTGTGTGGAGAGCCACAGATAGCAGCGCCCCCTGCTGCTTCCCGGGTGCAATGCGCCCCTTATGCGCATGCCTGAAGGCATAGCGTGAGGTGGCGTGATCCGAATGCACCAACCAAGAGCGACAACGTGGCAGTCTCTGATAGGACCAGGCACACTATAAAGGTTCTGTGGGAGCTTTTCCCGGGGTCACTCTGGTAGTCAAGGTTCCTGAATAAACTGCGGCAAGAAGAGTTCCCGGTGGTCGGGGCGGCATCGACAGTTGTGGTAGATAGTGGTGAGGAGTGAAAGAAGTATGTGGTGGTGATATCCTGGGCCTCAGTAAACTTTTATTTGGGTAGGGTAAGACTGAAACAGAAAAGCTAAGGTCCACATAGTGAAATAGAAAGGTCCATAGACAAGGGAGATCAACATGGACCAGTGTGGCATGTCGCTATCATTCGTGGGTGCGGCCGTCCTGGAACTCCCTCTGTGGACCAGGCTGGCCTCGAATTCACAGAGATTCACTTGCCTCTGCCTCCTGAGTACTGAGGTTAAAGGTGTGCCTGACTGAGACGTTTAATTTTTATATGAAACATGACCTGCTAACAGTGGTGTGTAGGGGTGAGTCTGCAGCAGACAGACAGAGTGCATTAGTATACCAAGTGGGGAATTGTTTTAGTTGGAACCTTAGCAAGTTGGTTGAAATACGCGCCTGCCTTTGTAATAGCCTGGAAGGAACTCTGAAACTCTAACTCCCTTGTAGTGAGGGTAGGAAATTGAAGATTCATATGTCAAATGTTTTATCTCAAATAAAGTTTATATGAAAACTACCTAGTAAGGCAGAACATATTCTGTGTGTGTAACAATGGAGGTTGTACAGAGTTCGTGTTTGTGAGTGATCATAGATGTTCAGAAGAAAAAGTGAGAGGTCTTGACTGGTCACTTAAAAATAAAGTAAAATAGAGGCATAAACTACAATGCATTGCAGACTTGTCCACAAAGCCTTTTGGTCCAATTTTCTATACTCATATCCTTTATGGGATTTTTTTCCCTAGGAAAACAATGTGCAAAAGACACCATCTTTTGATTTCCATTTTACTAATTGCTGTTGCATTAAAATGTTGACTTCCTTTTTACTTAATTGCTGTTCCATTAAAATTTATGGCTCCAAACATGATCTGTTGTTGTTGTTTTTGCCTGCTGGAATATTGCCGTAGGAAAGGGACTATAGCTCTGTGATAGAGGGCTTGTCAGGTTTATATGGGTTCTGGGATGGATCCCCAACATGTGGTGGGTGTAGGGAGACCACTGTCTGAGAAAAAAATAATTTTATGTTTTTCAGGTAACTAAGCAAGACAAGAACCTCATAAAGCCTCTTTATGACCGATGCAGAATTATCAAGCAAATCTTGTCAACACCATCCCTTATCCCAACAATTGTAAGTAAAGATGGCGGCACTAACTGGAAATGTTGACTAGCACCTTGCGTCAATGCTATGGAGTACTGTGTCACAGCCAGCACAATGAATGTTATTGAGTGGCCTTCCTAGCTCTGCATACTATGATCCCACCAGCTACTGTGGTCTTCCTAGCCCAGTATTGTGCTTAATAGAGATGCTTCACAGAAACTGCTATGAAACAGAACATACCAAACTGGCATGCTTGGGGCCACACTTTAAATTTTGATTTCATTTTTTACCTTCCTTTTGGGCAAGGAAAAGAAAAGACAGAATGGGTTTCACTGTGGCACTGTCTAGACAAGACAGAACCTTTCCACCATTCTGTGTATGGTGTCTAATAAAACTGATAATACAGTCTTTGAAATACTGAGACATCGTTTTGGTTCAATCCGGTCACACTATTCTAGATATACATAAATTTATCTCAGTAAGAAGAAGTACTAAAACTGAGTTAGGCTATTTTCTTAAAACAACTTTATAGACAGACAGAACTAGGAAAGCACCCCATCAATTTCAAAACAGCTACTCAAGATATCAGTGTAACAAGCAGCAAATGTTAAGAAATGAACTTAAATGTACTTGAGTACATTTATAATTCTGTATTTTAAAGAATGTTAGGAGAATGATAAGTTGTCTAAACTGTTCCCCTTGAGGAAGAAGAATAGTTTAAACCCTTTTCACGTTTGAAGAAAACCTTTTGGTTGTCATATTTACTGCAAAGGTTAAGGAATAGCTCCTGTGTCTTTGGCATTCCAAAAGCCCTTCTGAAATTTTCACCTAAACAACATCTGTATTGACTGTGGCCTGCTCTGCTTTGTCTGAGTGGGACAATTTTTGAACAAGGTGTCTATAGAGCATTTTGCCCTAACCTGTACTAACTGCTCTGAAGCTGGAGTACAGAGGTCCTGGGGGGAAGGGAAGACCCGCTTGGCTGTACAGTACAGCCTGAGTCAGGTCCTGTCATCCAAGGAATATATGACCCAGTGAATATAGATTAACTTGAGAAGCACTTGTGGCCCAGCCAGCATGGATGCCTCTTTTCTCACTGTTTTGCAAGTTTTTTAATGAAACTGGAAAAGGGCGCTATTTTCCATTCCTATTCTCAGCAGCCATATGGGTCTGAGTTGTAGGGTCTTACAGTCCTCTGGAATGTTCAAGGGACATGCAGCACTCTGTGACTGCTTGGCTCTGCTTGTGGCAAGCAGGAGGAAGAGGATTCTGATGAAGACTGTGCCCAGAGAAGCCAACAGCCTTCTTTACCAGCTCCAGTGTCCCGCCTTCCTGTTGGTGATCACCTCACCTACTCCGAGGCAGAGCCTATGAGGACCCTGCTGCCAGATGAAAAGAAAGAAGGGAAGCAGCCAGCTCTCTCCATGTCCAACTTACACGAGGCCACCATGTGAGTGAGCAGCCTGAGTGTAGACTCTCAAAACTCCTAGCTTGGGGACCTTACCTGTACATGAAAATTTACCATCTCTTCAGAGTCTAAAGTATGCTCCCCAGCAGAGAATAGACCTAAATATAGAATTCAGTTGGCTTAACTTGAAAATATACACGAGATAGCTGTGAAGAGCCACAGTAAAGCCCTACATACGTCATTAAAGATTGATGTGCTGTTTACTCTGGTCCTCCTTTTCGGTTGTGTTCTGGTACTAGTAACCCTCGGAGCCCTTAGCAGAGTGAAAGAAGAGCTGGCCTTTGAAATATTGGACCCAAAAGAGTAAGATCCTTAGTGGGTCAACCATGGCCAGAGCCTTCATTTTCTTTTCTTCCTTTACTACATTCAGATGACGTAGTAGTCTAGATGGAAAATCACATTTGGCCACCAGTCAATGAGTGGGTCTTTGTCTCCTAGTGACTCCTCAGTTATGTACCGTTGTCATGACTACTACTACTACCACCACTACTTTTTTATTATATTTATTATTATTATTATTATTATTATTATTATTATTATTATTATATTATTATTATTATTATTATTATTATTATTCAGTAGTTAGCATACCTCTTGATCATGTGGTAACAGCCCACATTGTGAGATCTTCTTTAACATGTACAATACAGTCTGCTTCTTGTGAGTCCCAAATAGAGATGAGGCAAAACCAAGGACAGTATGCAATATTTAGCTTGCTGGGAAAACAGACCATATCTCCCTTCCTTCTTCCATTCTCCCCAACCTTTGAGTTGTAGCTGTAAGGAAGTCACTCCTAAATTTGGTTAGGTGGAGGCATTTTTGAGATCAATAGACTTGGCATATAGAAAATGCAAAAAAAAAAAAAAAAAAAAAAAACGCCTATGTGTTCAGCCTTTGGATGCATAGACAAATTCCGCCATGAAGTAGACTGCAGTGGAATGCCATCCTCCCCTGCTTCAGTTTCATTCCCAAGGGTTTTGTCCTTCTCCCCATACTCTAAGGACATGATGATTTTCCTTTTGTGTCTCTTATCTATGTTAACAAACATTAGTGTGTATTCCTTGGATGCCCGCTCCCTCCTGTTGTCTTGTTTTATAACCATGACCATCACCCTTTCTTAGAGCAGATGCAGTACACAGCCCTTTCCCTTTGCCCATGACACTATTAGTGTTAGGGAACACTAGGCTTATGAGCTGCTCCTACACTGAGGCCACATTTACAGCGTGTGCCGTACTGAGACTATTCTTCCATAATCGCTTTCAGTCATAATACGTCCATTTTGTGATGGGATAGAATGCAGACATGATCGTTCAGGCAGGCCAGTGCTTAATGGCAAATGTGTTTCTCCTGATACAGGCCAGTCCTTCTTGACCATCTCCGAGAAACCAGGGCTGACAAGAAGAGGCTACGGAAAGCCCTGCGAGAATTTGAAGAACAATTTTTCAAGCAGACGGGAAGGTAAGTGTGAGCAGTTTCCTAAAGAACTATAGTTTGGAATGAATTCTGCTTTTGTAGGAACAGTGGTAAAATGTAAATCCTAGCTGAAGATTGTGCTTTCTCCAATGCAACACCCGATGGTAACACTGTTAGGGATGTTTTATGGAATGATTATTATAATAGCTATCAGTTATTAACACCAGTCTTTACAAAATGAAAGTGGAACTCTGAAAATGTTTTGTATATGAGTTTCATTGCAACTACTGAAATTATCTAGGCTTCTTAAAAGTTTTACCTTTCAGCCCTTATTCTTAGATTTTTTTTAGTTCCACAGTTGTTTTCTACCTATTACACACATCTTTCCTTTAAATATTTTATGTAAACTTCACCATCCACCTCTGTTTGCTTTATTCTGGGGTCTAGTCTAAAAGTTCATAGCTATTTTTCTCTTCCTTAAATATTTAGTTGGACCATCTGTCTTCCTATATTTTTCTATCTCAACCCAGCTGTTACTATATACTCATTACTTTCCTGTAATTTTTACTGTGTTACCAACAAAAGTCTATATATAATCAGGTAATGAGCATTAGTGACTTTTGGATAAGAGACATATTGCTTAGCTCTCCTCAATCTCTGTTTACATCAATAAGCTGAAATGCTTTGTCTCCTGGGGTAAGTTGGAAAGCTAGGCCTGTGTATAGCACATTAG
Source organism: Acomys minous (assembly GCF_964271855.1). Classification (NCBI taxonomy): domain Eukaryota; kingdom Metazoa; phylum Chordata; class Mammalia; order Rodentia; family Muridae; genus Acomys; species Acomys minous. The sequence goes on from NC_140495.1 coordinate 97,550,332, forward strand.
TTTTTTGTTTTGTTTTGTTTTGTTGAAACAAGGTTTCTCTATGTAGCCCTGGCTGTCCTGGACTCATTTATGTAAACCAGGCTGGGTCTCAACCTTACAGAGATCTATCTGCATCTGCTGGGAATAAGGGTGTGCACCACCATGCCTGGGCTGGGGACATTAGTCTTAATCCCCCACCCGCTCCCCAGGGTTTCTAATCTGCTACAACTGCCGGAAGATTGCAATGCAAATGTCCCAGCAAAACCCAACAAAATTACATTTATTTTTAAGTAAAAAAAACTTGATTGTGTGGTCTCTAGCTTGAACTCTAGATAACAACATTGTGTAATGCCAAAAGGTTGGACACTCTTGCAAGCAGGTGACTTTCCCAAAGTCACAAAGCTTCTAAATGGCAGAGATGAGTTGGGAGGCTCTTTTTACTGTCACATCACATTGCCCTTTCTCTCCTGTCTTCTGTCACTTCCTCTCAGCCCATAGGCTGCTGTGAGGGAGTGGGACTAGGCTAGAGCACCTTGAGGCATCCATGTTTAGCACTGCTTGCTTCATAGTCCTTGATAGCTTTTCTAATCTGCTCTCCATTAGCAATGGGCAAACCAGGTGAGGGACTCGAGGCTCAGCAAAGGAGGAGGCTCACTAGGTGCTTCGAGTGCACGTCCAATTTTGCATTAAAGTTCCTCTTTGGGATTATGCAGTGCAAATTTTCCATTCAGTGAAATATTTGAGGAGGTTTCAGGATTTCGAACTTAAATAGTTGTGGCATGAGAAATGAGCTCATTAGGGTTGTGACACATATACACAGTCTTTTCACCACTTTGAGTTTCCTGAGGAAATTTATAGTTTTACCCATTTGCATACAGCAGTCTACATTAGACTCCGAGAGGCTCCAGTGTGCTGAGCCCTGCCTATGGGATCTATCAGTATTATCTGACATGCCCTTTGGCAACAATGTGGCTTAATTGTCGTGCCTGTTCTCAGTAATAGCCATTGATTGTGTGTGTATATACAATGCATCAGTATATATCTAGGAATGAGTGTGCAGAACATGACTGCCCCTCACTGCAATCAAGGAACAGCTTGCTTTATTGCCCCTTCAGTGCCTAAACCTACTTTAGCTCTGCCTGTGCTTGCTGTGTGTGAAGTTATATGCCCTCTTGTGGTGATAACAAGTCATCAATAAGAAATGCTCACTTATTATCTTGTTTCCCTGAGACTATTTACTGCTGAGATTTAACCCATCTATAAAGCTAAAGTGACCATGCAAATTCATCTTTCTATATGTTTAGAGACACTGGAAACACGGTAATAGAACAATAGCACTCAGACTGTGCATGCACCAAGGCCTGTACATTAGTGTACATGCCCAGTCTTGGAATTAGTGTGCAGAAAGAGAGCTGCTGCAACTTATTAAAGTGTGTATGTGTCCCTTTGTATGGAGGCCAGAGGACAACTTAGGGATCAGTCCTCTCCTTCCCCCATGTGAGTCCTAAGGATGGAGCTCCTGTCATCAGGTTTGGTAGCAGGCACCTTTGCCCACTGAGCCATCTCATTGGCACCCGGCTCAGACTCTTTAGACTCGTGGGTTACTTCTGCCAAGAGGAGACTCACAAGTTCTGCTACACATTGGCAGAGACAGATGTAGCTACAAGGAAACTTGGGAAGACGTCAAGTTTACAAGGCAGCCCCTGGAAAGTTTGTCATTATGGATTTATGGATTACTTGCGTAATCCAATATCTGCAGTGTATCAGGATACTATTTTTTTTTTAATAACAGTTTTCACTGTAAGGGCTGAGCACTCTCCACAGGCATGGAACTATGGAAAGAAAGAGGATGAGTAGACAAGGGATGCCTTGCTTTTTCTTCACACGTTTTCACCTTCACCACTGTTCTGTGCTTGAGCATGGGATCTCATATTCGCAAAACACACCATACTGTTGCTTAGAGAAATGGAGCAGAGATGGAGTGAGGCTAAGGGGACGGCAAGAACGCACAACTAAAAAAGAGCCCAATGGAAGCCACAGGCCTCTGTCAGTTGTAAAAGGACCTTTGTGATGACCTGGCTCATACACCGACTAATAGATTGTGTCTTCCTTTCTGCAGAAGCCCACAGAAGGAAGACAGGATGCCAATGGCAGACGAGTACTATGAGTACAAGCACATAAAAGCCAAACTGAGGCTCTTAGAGGTCCTCATCAGCAAGCAGGATGTGGCCAAAACCATCTGAGGTTCGGTTCTGATCACCTCCACCCAAGACAAAGTCGAGTTGATTCTCCTCTACTGTTCTTACTAAGTAGTTTTGATGTACTGAAAACGGAAGCACTTTAGAGATAGTATTAGCTGTTTTTTTTTTCAATAAAGGAAGAGCTCGTATAATTATACACAAGAAGGCATTTGAATGGGGAAACAAAAGGTAATATTGGGACCGGCAAAATCATTCGGCCTCCATGCCAGACTGAGATCCGTAGTCAAATGTAATTGTTTCAAAAACCATCTGATACCTTGTCAAACCTAAAATAATGCATTGGCAGACTACTTCCTAGGGAAAGTTTATTGGTGCCCCTAAAACTTATTTTACTGATGTATGGAAAAACCGTGGTTTAAATAAATTGAGTCAAGGAGAAAAATCTGCTCTTCATCCAGGGAAGAAAACAGGCAGAAGGTAACTGAAGTGAGAAAACACCCACTACCTTGTCCTATAAATCTGTAGGCAGTCAGCACTCTAAAATACACACAACTGTGTCACCGCTAATTTCTTATTTCTATATGAAAATAGTGCATTATTTTATCTGTTATTTGAAATTTTACATTTCTGGTTACCAAAGTTCATTTGGATGGCATGTACTTTGTGAATTATCTTTGTCTATAACTGACAAATGTTTATATTAAAATAAAATATTAACATAGGTATTTTGGATAGATGTGTCTGCAGTAATAACTTAATGTGACCATAGTATTATTGCTGATTTTCTTGTTTCCTATGCTAAGATTCTATAACTATTTTTCCATTGGGAATATGCATCTTTCTTAATGTTCCAAGGTCTGTACTTTATAAAGTGAAACAACTTTGCTGTGAGCTGCATTCATTCTGCACAGGGTGAAAAGCTTGGAAATCACCAAGGCACCTTTGATTTGCTTTATTTAGTGTATCTTGCTTTTCCTCCATTCATTTAAAACATATTTATTGGTTTGGGTTTTTGTAAAATCAAAACAGACATTTTCTCATTATCAACTTTGTTCATATTTCTGTTTTCTGTAATGTTTAAGCACAGTGTTGAAGAAACTCAGATTTTCATATTTCTTGGGCAGAAGAAAAAAAAATACTGGTTCCAGAAGTGGGTTATATATGAGAGGCATATTGTTTTCTCTCTGTATTCACCTGATGTTTTAAACCTTTTATGAATCAGAGTAATGGCCTTCATCAATTTGTTTAATTGAAGTCATCTACTTGTAACAGGACAGATACACAACTATTTGAGGTTTACAAATTACATCTTTGATAAGGGAAATGGTTTCGTGAGATGTATACAATTGCTATTAAAGTGTAACTATATTCTATATGATTGTAAATATTTTATACAACATACAAATAAAATATTTTTCTATTATATTTATTATGTTGAAGCACGGTAACTATTTCCTGTTAGCTAATATAAATAACATAAATAACACTGTCAAACAACAAGGTGGAAGTGCTGACAAGTCTAGGCTTTTAAGATTTAACTCATGCTGCAATTACACCCTTTCATGCGGTTTGGAGTTATCCCAATATTTATTCAGTAGATTAAAATGGATGCATATTTAAACACCATTTATAAGCCATTATTTTGTACTTTGCTAAAGCGGTCTATATAACTGTCTTGTTATGTTTGGCATAAAGGAAACATAAAAGCATTGCAGCATCTAGGCAAACAAAGTGTCGGGACAACTTGGGGACATCATTGGAACTGGTGGACAAGGGTGGGCAAGAGGAGACACGGAAAAGGCTCTGAATGATATATTTGCTTTTGGTGACAGCGGCATATGCATGCTTCAGTGGGAACATCTGATGGTGAAAATGAACAACAGAGGGAAATGCTCCTATGGGGAGACAGGGCGGGGGAGAGTACGAAAGAGGCGTTAACGTCCAACACTGATGTTACAGGTTTTGCAGCTGGGGTCTTTCTTTGCGTTTGCAGTAGACAAACTCATGAGCTGATGACCAGTGATTTCTGCCACGGTGCCCAGGGAAAGAGCCACAGGATCAGTGTAAATGACTTCTAAAATGACATCCTGGGCGTGGTGGTACACCAGCACCCCATCTTCTTCTGTACAGGTCAAGAACTTATTTTCTTTTGAATTAAGTTGAGGAAGGCGCTGCTTACAAAATTCATCTCCTGGCGATCCCACAGGGGCAATGACCAGAATCACATAATGATAAGCAGTGTACATACAGTAGAAGTCCCCAAAGTATAAGTTAGTATTGGGGTTGAAAAGTTTTTCGGCTGCAATTTCAAACCTGTATCTTCCATACGGCGAATCCTGGGGTGGCTTCCCCGTGTTGAACTCAGTGCTGCAGCTGAAGAAGATGCCTTCCAATTTCCCACTGATGGGTGAGCCATGGCTGCCACTGTTATCCTTGACAGAAGGCTGCATAGCATTCCCATGATGCTCTCTGTCGGAGAGAGGAAAGAGCCACAGCTCAGTACAGTAGTGGCAAATTTACTCGCTTACAGATTTGAACAGCACAGAAACCACTACCTATAGTTAAGGGTTTGAAAGGCCAGGCTATAGTCAGATCACGGGGGATAGATCTTTTGACACTACTTATCACAGCCTTTCACTTAAAATAAAGATGACCCACAAACCTTGGAGACCTTTAACAAGTAAATTTCCTGGACTGAAAAACTGAATCACAATCAGAAATCTTAGAGGAGAAATGAGCTCCATTTGTACTTAATGGGTTCCATAAGTGACTTTGCTAAAAAGAAAAGTACTGAAAATATTGAATATATGAACACTGCTAAGGAGAGCAATGTTTTAACTTTTGAACTGCAGTTTAAATGTGTGTTGTCTACCCAGGGTCCAGCCTGTGTGGCGGCTCCACACTGAGCTGCTGCTGCCACAGGCCCAGGCACCTCCCATGTTCATCCCCAGAATCTCCTTCGCATCCTGTGGTTTGGAGATAGTGGCTGCTGCTATCGCACACCTTTCTGTGCTTGTTCTGAGGCACCTTGAGATGGTCCTCTTCACAAGTTCCAGTATCATCAATGCTAACTGGAGTCTGGGGACACTGTCTTCGGAGTCCTACAATTGCCTTGACCATTATTGCAAGACAAATCACACAGAGATTACACTTTTCAGTTCTACGATCAAACTCAAAAGCATCTTAACCTAACTGAAATTCAGCTTGCCATCTGAATGATATGCCAATGAATGAAAAAATGTTCTTACAGTAGATACTCCTTAAAATTAGAATATTCTGCCAAATGCACAGACCAAGAAGAATGAAATAGAACTTCAGAAGAAAATAATCTATTGTCTATGAACTGCTTGAAAAACAATTCAAATGAGGATTCCAAGGATGCTCATAAGAATCCAGATTTTAAAAATACAAGGCAATGAGGGAAATATTTTCAGGGCATAACAGAGTTTTCCCAAGGATATAAAAAAAATCATAAAATAGAACTAGTCAGAAACCTTGGTGCAAATACTTAATCAATGAAATAAATACAATGGCAAACTGCCAAGGCACGTGAGGATAAATAGAATTTCTAAATCTAGCAGGTCTTCAAGCCAACAAAAGAACAGAACAAAGAAAGCCTCTAAGATTTAGGATACAATTAAGCAAATATTTAAAGCAGGCTCAGATGTGAACAAAGTGGGATTACTTTTTAAAAAGAGGTAGACTTTTTTTTCAAGATAAGGCCTCACTTTGGAGCTCCAGGTGGCTTCAAACTCAGAATTTCCCAACTCAGCATCCCAAGGGGTGGGATGACACCATATGTGGCTGGAGACAGAATTTCTACTTCCCTTGTTATAATTACACAGTGTATATATAAATTGTGAGCACATAAAGATGTTCATTATACACTGCGGTAACAGAAGACCACTGGTCAGGTGATGCTACTTTCACACTACAGTAGGCAGGCAGAAACAACAACAACAACAACAACAATCTGTTAAGGTGTGTATTTTCAAAGTAAATTTGTAAACCTGTACTTGTTTATTAATGTACAGAGAAAACTAACCCTTTAGCTAAAGCCCTAGAAGGAATCCCAACACATTTTCAAACTAAGAGAACGAGTAGATGGAAGATACAGACTCCTCTCTGCCCGAGAGTCAGTTGTGGCTGTTACTTAAGAAGAAACGAACTGTGCACCACTTAGACCAGGAGAAGGGCTTTGCTCCTTACGTTTTGGCCATTTAAAAACCCGGACACAGGCTGCTTTTCAGGTTGCCTCTTGCTTTTTGTTGGACAGTACCAGCTGTTCTTCTCATTTGCTCCCAAGCCCACTGTCTGCCTGTGTTGCCTTCTATGTGGCCCGAGGTCTGTGCCTTGACTTCTCTCATGTTGAAGTCCTGTCTGCCTGTGTTACCGTCTATGTGGCCTGAGGCTCTGTGCCTTGACTTCTCTCATGGTGAAGTCCTGTCGGTGTGAAATAGCAGCAGATCCAGGACACAGAGAAGGTGAGCCGTGGGTGTCCTCCTGACTTGCTCACGTGTCTGGACTCTGTGGCGCCAGCAAGGCTGGCTTCTGCCTGCTGCTGTTGCTGCTGAGTGACTCTGGACTCCCTTCTATTTCCACAGCTTGATATTGGCTGGTTGCTTCAGTGTCTTAACTATGCTTACACTTTTGTGAATGAATGGAGGTCTCATTAATTAATTTGTGAATGGGGGTTCTTCCTAGAATTCCTCAATTATTCTTTTTCTTGTTCGGTGCCTATTAGTATATTTAAGAACAGGAAGTCCAAGTCAAAGCTAGTACTCTGATAAAGAATTTTTTTGTTTTAAACCATCATCGGGCTTCTCAGCGTCTGAGACAATGAGGTATGCTGAGGACCTGCCACCATTGTTAGAACAGCAACAGGCCTTAGATTCCATCACCTGAAAACTATCCAATGGAGCTTATTAAAAATGTAGATTTGAGAGGCTGGAGAGATGACTCAGAGGTTAAGATGCTCTTCCAGAGGTCCTGAGTTCAATTCCCAGCAACCACATGGTGGCTCATAACCATCTATAATGAGATCTGGTGCCCTCTTCTGGCATGCAGGCAGAACACTGTATACATAATAAATCTTTTTAAAAAAATTCAGATTTGAGGAAACGTCACTGGGAGGCCACATGAGAAACAGTCCAGGAGCAAAGCCTGTATTTTCTCTAAACTGCTTTCTTCTTCTTCTTCTTCTTCTTCTTCTTCTTCTTCTTCTTCTTCTTCTTCTTCTTCTTCTTCTTCTTCTTCTTCTCTCCTCCTCCTCCTCCTCCTCCTCCTCCTCCTCCTCCTCCTTCTTCTTTATTTATTCATTCATATTACATGTCAATTGTTATCCCATCCCTTGTATCTTCTCATTCCTCCCTCCTTCCTGCTTTCACCCTATTCCCTTCCCCTATGACTGGGACTGAGGGGGACCTCCTCCCCCTGTATATGATCATAGGGTATCTTCTTGGTAGCCTGCTATGCTTCCTCTGAGTGCCACCAGGCCTCTCCATCAAGGGGACGTAGTCAAATATGGGGCACCAGAGTTCATGTGAAAGTCAGTCCCCACTCCAACCTGCTTTCTTAAACTGAAATTTTTTCATTTTCTTCAGTTTTCAGGAGCTTCTGATGTGCATTGGCATAAATTTCTTTACACCTTGTTTATCAGCTAAAATCCACAGGCATATGTTTGCTAAGTTTGTAACTATTCCAGCTGTAAGTCTCACCCCCACTCTCCTGTCCTTTCTGGGTCTCTCACAACCTGAACTTTGGTTTCTATGTCCCACATATTCAGTGTTCTGACAATTTTTATTTTCCTGTGTTACTCAGTTTGGATAGTTTCTATTTGCTCTTCAAGTTTATTGTTTTTCTTTCTTGTCCTCTTTGTTCTGCTTCAGTCCATCCATTGCTATTTTATATTTATATTGTTATTTTGTCTCACATTCTGGTTTTAATCAGCTCTAAAAACATTTGTTCTTCATGTCTCATGCTGCTTTGTGCATTCTATTTTCATTTTTAATTGCTTATTGTAGCCGGGCATGGTGGCGCGCGCCTTTAATCCCAGCACTCGGGAGGCAGAGGCAGGCAGGCAGCCTGGTCTACAAAGCAAGTCCAAGACAGCCAAGGCTACACAGAGAAACCCTGTCTCGAAAGACAAAACAAAACAAAACAAAACAAACCCCCAAACAATATCAACAACAACAAAAACATTTGTGTGTTTTCTATGGTCCCTACTCAATTCTTAGATCTGTTATCTTGGTGTTGGTCTTTGATAGTCCTTCCTTATCCAGACTCTAGATTACTCATCCTTGATATGATGCATGAATTTAGTTATCTGGAAATACCAGCTACTGTGAGACTCTGGGTCTGACTTAAACCTAGTATTTCAGTAGGCCTCTTCTGAGTATACACTAGTGAAGGTTGATTTTAAATTATTAGAAAAGGATGAATATCTAAATTCCCCTTTAGGTATCCAGTAACACTGAGGTGGGCATTCAAGCTCCCACTGGACTCAGCCAACACAATCTAGCTAGGACAGACTGCTGCTGCTGTCCAGCGGTCTTCAGTAACTGAACTGTAGGCCTCACTTGGTAAGCTTGGTCAGTGGTAGAAAGGTCAGGTTCCCGACTTGGCGATTCGCCACTCAGTACCACTCCAGCAGATCGGGTAGAGACTAAGCAGAAGGGTAAAAGGGCACCACTGGCCTCTGCTGGTAGGCGTGTGACTATGATTCCACACACCCACCATGGCTTTGGCTGAAAGTGGATGTTTACTGTCCAAGGTTTCTGCATTTTCAGCATTTCCCCCTGGTTCTTTAGGTAAAGGGTCCAAGCTTTCTGTGTTTGTGATCTATGCCATTGGCATTTCTAGGTTGCCAGTTTCTCTAGCACACAGTCCAGTGCATAATGGGTAAAAGGAAACAGGGCACTTATCCAGAATTTTTGTCAGGGTTTCTAGGTGAGCTAATTTCTACTCTCTCTCTCCCCTTCACCTCATAGCCCTGTATTTTATACAAAAATTTTAGGGTTTTCAGTTATACTCAGTAGGAGGAATAGGAAGACCTTGATCTATTTCATTTCACCTTTTCACCGTTTCTAAGCCTTGTTTCATGCTGCTACATAAGCCCCAGTTACTTACATATCCCATGTAAATCTGTAAGTAGGGTCCCAAGGTAGAAGCAGGAGTGTAAGCAGACCTGGGAGCTTGGAGATGTGCCTTACTCTCAGTGACACAGCACCAACTCTGAGGATAGATGGCTTGGCAGCAAAAGTACCAACCACAGGGTAGCCTAGAAAATGTGACCAGGCAGAGAACCACCTAGGCTAACCAGTGCACTTGGACAAGGGGACGGGTACAAGAGGCACTTTCATTCAAGGCAAGGGCACTCTCATTGTGGAGTTCTGTTTTTAGGATCAGAGATGGAAACTAATTCAACCCTTATGGATCAAGTCAGAACGTATCCATGACTTCCTCAGTTATGATGATCTGTAAAGATTCCTTCATAGCCAATCAAGCATTCTGATGATAACATTATAAAGGGGTTCCAATCAAGGAGATGCATCTCCACAGCAGCTTACTAACTAAAATGTAAATCAAGATACACGGAGGGAAATGCCCTGAGTGCAGTTCACTGCAAAGAAGGCTAGAGTATTTTTGTTGTCATTTGTGGTCTTGGCGCTTGAACTTAGACCACTGCATGCTAGGCAAGGACTTTCCCAGAGCTCCCCTGCCGAGAGAGAGAGAGAGAGAGAGAGAGAGAGAGAGAGAGAGAGAGAGAGAGAGAGAGAGAGAGAGACTTCTTTATTTAATAAGGCTTTAAAAAATGATGAAGAATTCTACCTATGCTTTAGTAACTGTATTTGTATTAATGCTTCAAGATACAGTTTACATGGGTTTTACTGCTGTTATTTTTCAAATTAAAACCAAAGTCAATTTTGTTGTTGGTACAAACATCTTTCATGCTGTAGACTGGTTAAGTCATGCAATGTATGCTCATTTCCAGGTGCTCTGACTTTAGCTGTTTTGTAATTTTGGAAACACTTCTGAGAACAAATTAAGCCAATGTGATACAGTATGGAAAGCCTCCACCAATGGAAGGATGAGAAAATCCTAGAGAAATACTGACCTCTGGTGGCCATACTTAGCAGTCATTGGCAGGAACCCAGAATCCTGAACAGACACTTAAGATTTATCACTATGGTCTGTTGATGGGTTTCTTATTGGTGGCAGTCCCAATAGTGGAACTTTTTTGGTTTTCCAACTTTAGTGCATTAAAAAACATAAAACTGTTTTTTGTGAACATACTAGCCATTCTTAATCAACAGCTGACAAAGCACAATAATTTGTCATTCAGTTTAAATTAGCTGAATGACACTCATCTAAAATTATATAGACTCTAGTCTACTTAGGAGAACAACAGACTGAAATTTGTATTTATAAGATACTCAGCCAGGCACGGTAGTGCACATCTGTAATCCCAGCATTCTGAGAGGCAGAGGCGGGCAGATCTCTGTGAGTTTGAGGCCAGTCTGGTCTACAAAGCAAGTCCAGGACAGCCAAGGCGACACACAGAAACCCTGTCTCGGGGTGGGGTGGGGGGACAAAACAAACAAACAAAACCCCCAAAAACCCTGAAGCCAAATAAAAAAGATACCCAGACAAAAAGCAGACACATTTGCTATCACCAAAATACATACAAGTACTTGGCACAACAAAGTACTTTGTTTTTGTTTAGACCTAGCATGGCAGGTCATGGTCTCCTAGGCTGTTTGGTACTCTTAGCTGCACTGATCCTGGGCTACCTGCTTACCGGGTCTTCCTGGAAAGACACTGCCGATAAAGCAGAACAAAGCAAAATGTGCTCCCCTCAGGTGGTTTCTCATTACCTTGGTAGTGAACAAAGTGACCAATGAGCACTTCTTCTAGAACATATATGCTACACACACTTCTTTCTCTGTGATTCCTTTTGCTTTTCTAATTGGAGCTCATTTGGAAATGTGGTTTAAGAGAAATTAGAAAAGTATGCAAAAATTAAACAAAAAATCAAAGCTTATTATTTTCATATATAATCCTGTCAAGTCAAAAATCCTTTAGAACTCTAAAGTGATTAAGGTTCGTATTTATTTTGATTGCTTTCATTTTGATACGGATCTCGTGGCTTTACCCTAAGCGGAGCCTCCTGCCTCATCTCTTGAATGCTAGTACTATAAGTCCTAGCCACCACACCCAGGGTAAGGCTTTAAAACAAAGATTATCTGGGTTGTGTGCACAAGTTTAGAACCACTGTAACATGTCATTTGTAAAAGCCTTTGTCTCTCAGGGCTGGAGCAATGGCTCAGCAGATTAGAACACTTTCTGCAATTCCAGAGGGTCCAGGTTCAATTCCTAGCGCAGGTGATGACTCACACCCATCTGTAACTCAGGTAACGCCACGCCCTCTCTGGCCTCTGCAAGAATGTGGTATACAGACATGCCAAGAGAACCAAACATATAAACACTCGTGACTCTTACCTAACATAGTCAAAATACTCTTTGTGCTGGTTTCGATAGAAAACAGAGAACTTAAGCATGCGTCCTGCAATCACGTCGGCCTTCTCCAGCAGCTGCGTTAGGTGAACTTTTGAGTAATCTGAAAAATTTAGAAGTCTATTGTTAAGTAATCCAGTACCAGAAATGCCAGCCACACACTTTATAAGCCACAGATTATTAAAATACATCTTTAGGGAACTCAACTTTGTAAGTGGGAAGTTATAAAGAGAATGTTCTACATACGTATTTTTGTTATGGTTCATGGTTATTTATTAGAATATTTTTTGTGCTTTTACTCTTTCAAATTTAAGACCCTGACATAATCACACTCAACACCTTTCAGACACCAGCACTGCTACTCCTCTGCTGATACGGTGAGTCAAGGCACCTTGCACACTGAAGGGACAACACAGCAGGAAAGCAGACCTAGTAACTGTTCAGTTTGTCTCTAAATCTGAGGCCGACAAGGTAGATGCAGCCATTTTTCTGATGCAGGAATTGCGACTGGCCAAAGTGCAGTGAGTCTTGCAGCTGTTACCTTCCAATCAGGTCCTCCTTGATGGTCCCCAGGTACAACACAGCCCTTAAAGTACTTAGATATTTTGATCAACTTTTTGTTTTTAAAATTGAGAATTATTGTCAAACTCCTACATCAAAAATTAAAGGGAACACTTGGTATATAAAGACCAAACCTAGTTAAGCTGGTGCAAGTAACTGGTTTATTTTGGAGCATGCAATGTACAAAGCAAAAGTACAATTAGATAGTGAGGTTAAAAGACAAAAACCATATGATTCATTCTCTTTGAAGAACACATAGTCTAAAGAAAGAGAAATATAGACAAGAACATTTTTATGGTATTGAGCTGTTATAGACTAGAAACTGATTAAGCTGTGAGAGCCTAGTATATTCTATTTCTGATACCAGGTCACAGTATTAAAGACAATTTATTCAAACTAGTTTTCTCCCAATTCAGATTCAAGGGCATTGATAAAACTTAGACAAAATGGTCCTTGATTACTTGGTAAACCTGAACAGCAAGTTCTCCTTAGCTTTGAACTATGAAAATAAAGAAGGCTAAATTGATTTATAGGTAAATACAGTTAAAAACTGGCACTTGTCATTTACCCAACTCCTCACAAAACTTATGAGACATAGGAAAAATGAGAAAGTAATAGAGACCATTTTATGAAAAGATGGTTTCATTCCTTTTATTTCCAAAAGTAAAAAAAATGCATTCATGTGATAGCTTATGCATCAGAAAGATGGAGGGAGGGAGAGCGGGATAGGAGAGAGAGGAGAGGGAGAGAGGGAGACAGGGAGAGAGAGGAGAGGGAGAGAGGGAGAGAGGAGAAGGAGGGAGAGAGAGAGAGAGAGGGGGGGAGAACTGCAAAAGGTTTTCTTTAAGCTGAAGAAGTCATAGCATCTCAGGCCTTTCTTCAGTATAAAGTAGGTTCCGACGGGTATATTATATAGCTCCCACGAGTGGAAAAACCCCAGGATACTGTTTGCGTATTTACACTGAAAAATGAATGTCCTCTAGGGTGGGTTCTACTTACCAGTGATGCTTGAGACAAGAAGTGTTTCAGGTTTTGACTTTTGGGAGTTTGGAATACTTGCATATACTCTAATGATTTTATAGTCTCATTCCAAAATTAAATAAAAACAGCTCCAAAGTTCAAAATATTCTGGGCACTCTGATCAGTGCTCAAAAAGGTTCAGATTTCAGGGGCTGAAGAGATGGGAGATCAGTTAAAAGCACTTGCTCCTCTTTCAGAGATCCTGGTTCAATTCCCAGCACCCACATGGTGCTCATAGCCAGTTACAGGGGACCTGATGACCTTTCTGCCCCCACCCCACCCCCACTCCACCCCTATTCCCAGGCACACACACTGGAGCTCAGACATCTATGCAGGCACTCATACATACATATGTTTAAAAGCTTCAGATTTCAGAGCATTCCAACTTAGATTTTGATTGTGGATATTCAACCAGCAACACAAATTCAAAAGACAACTGTCTGCTTGTCTGACTTAAACTAAGCCGCTCTGGTAGGGTGCTACAAAAATAAAGAAAAGATAATTCAGGAAAGGGACTGAATGTGAGGTAGATTCCAGAGAGGGGTAGCAATTCCCACATGGCACAGCAAACAGGAGCCCTTTTGCTTGCTGTTAATACAAGATGGGCCTCTTTAGCTATTTCATTTCTGATTACTCCACTGTCATAATTATTCCTAATCTATCCTAAAGTACTTATTTACATTTTAACATCTCTGATACTGCCTAACAATAGATGCAATAAGAAAACATTGCCGTCTTTTAATTGGCATTTTTCTTAATGAGACATTAAAATTGTGGATCTTGTAATCCATGAAATATAGAGAAATATAAAAAGAATGGTACTTGCAAGAATTTTTTTTACCTTGTTCTCAAATACTGAAATCATTAGCAGTCAAGAGTGTTAAAATTCTTAGCAGCTTCTTCATAGAATAAACAAAGGGGCATGAAGATTGAACCAAAATGAGACAGAATTTCAGCCATTTAACATGTCCTTAGGATTTTATATTCGGTCTGGGATTAAGAAACAATAAGTAGTAGCTAATCATGAGCTACATCTAAAAAATGCCACATAAGAAGGGGTGGGGGGCTTATCTGAAGATTGCCACAGATGGGGAAGTTGCTAAGAAACCTGAAAGCAGTTTTCTAGATTTTTCCCCCTACAAGTTCTTTCATTTTAAACAGCCTCTCTCTAAATGTTTTTTTTTACCCTGTGTATATCTGGGTACATGTATGTGCAAAGTGGGGAGGTCAGAGGTCACCACAAGTGTCAAGTGCTTTACAAGAGACTAGGCTGCTTGGCTACTGACTCTCAGGGATCTGCCTACCTTTGCAATTCCAGAGCTGGGATTACAGGCATGTGCCACCACGCCTGGCTTTTTAAAATGGGTTCTGAGATCCAAGTCAGGTCCCCATGCTTGTAAGGCAAGCAGTTTACCATCTGAGCTATCTCCTCGGGTTTTTTTTTTGTTGTTGTTGTTATTGTTTTTTGTTTGGTTTGTTTTGTTTTGTTTAATAGGAAAAAGTCACCCAGGGAAAGAGGAAGCACTAAAGTTCTATCCTGATTTACAAAAGGAGAGGATGACAAAAGTGCTCAAGGACACTCAATGAACATGTGCTTTGTGACTGAGTACACAGTCGAGCAGAAGGGGAGAATGCCAGAAGTTCCATGAAAATACCAGAACATTAAAAATGGACTGAGGGGTCCTGTCAGAGGACAGGCTCTCCACATTGGGATTCTCCAGTCCGAACGAGTACTTAGGCCATTTTTAATGACGCAGAGGTGCACTCACAGGACAGTAGTTTTCCAGCACTTAGGTAGAAACAGCAGAAGCGGTTTTGCTGGGCAGTTACCAAGGTCTGTTTCTAACCTAAATGCTGTTTTGGTTTCCTGCCCTCAATTTCTATGAAAATAAACACTGTGAAAGAAAAATAAGTACGAACACCCTCCTTACAGGATGAGGCTCCAAGACTGTTGAGTTTATTCAGAAATTACATCAGTTTTTATGTGCAGAGCTTCCACTTTGAAGAGGACTACTCATGCAGCAAAAAGACAGCCTGATTTCATCCCTCAAGTTGCTTGCCTGAGGAGCTCAGTTCCTTCCAATCGATATGGATTTTTGCACCTACTGGGCAATGCTGCCAATAGCACTACACCTCTGATGTAGTGCTTACTCACCTTAACAGTTACATAAAGTACATGATGATGTCCCAAGAACACTAAGCAATATAGACCACAGCTCCCTTACCTGCTGTACAGAATTCTATAATTTCACTCCACTCAGACACAACGTAATCGCCATCAACTTGTTTTGAGGCAGTCTGCACCGCTACCGTATACTCAGTCCTTGGGCTCAAGAACCAGTGTCCACGAACAGTCATTGGCAAGGGAACAGCTTTTGCCACCAACTTTGTTGGGACATCCTAAGGGGACAAAAAGAAAGAAAGAAGAGGCAGGAAAAAAATAAAGGGGAGGAAAGGGTAGAGAGTCAGGAAGGCTATTAAAACATAACTTCCATCAACTGTTAACAGTAGAGAGGAGCCTAAAACTGGCTAAGAGCAGGGTTCCTCTTAAAGAACACCCTATAATTATCATATTTAAACTATTTATTCTCCATATGCAGAAATTAACCCAGGAAGACAAAGAGACAGGTTTAACATTCTACAGCCCAGAAAGAGAAAAAGACTTGTATTCCAGCTGCCATTATTTATAACATACTGCTATCTTCCTCAAAACAGATCTTTTAAAAAGACATAAAATAAAATAAAAATAAAAATAAAAAAGACACAAAATAAACAAGATTTAAAGTCTATTAAATTAAAAATATATTTGCTTGATTTTTATGACTTGATAATTTTACTTACTAGAGAAGCTCATTACTAAATATTTTATATGTAAAGGAGAGGATGCTTTAAAAGTAAATATTAAAGCAGACCATCTGTTTCACATACAGATTAGGTAACTTTCACACAAGTATGGTGTCTATGTGTCTGAGAAAAGATTAGGTCTTTTCAAGTACCAACTGATAAGTTAACCTGTGGGCTGAACACTCACTACACTTGCAAGGTTGTGGTATTATTCATGGCTGAAGTAGAGGTCAAGCCTTGAAGTAGTCATCCTTTAGTGTTAAGCACTCAAAGATGCTTCAAGAAGGCAAATGACCAGCCAGGAGAGCACCCCGCCCCAACAGAACTGGAACTTGATAAGTAACGGATGAATAGCAAGTTCTTTCTTTCTGCAGTAGGTAAAGTCCTCATTACATATAGTTTGTGCATCTCTGCATACAGTAAAAGGCAACGACACCGGAGAGATAAGACGAGGCATCAAATTTTCCCAAGTTAAAAATGAATAGCATGATCTCTTTCAAAGAACAGGTTTTTGTCTGGTTTTATCACCAGTAAAAACAGTGAGGCATAAGAGAAACACTCGAGCCAGGTAATGGTTGCTGCTAACAGCCACGTCTGCAGGAAGAGTTGTGTCAGGGGGCAGAGGACAGCGTGGGCAGCAGGTAAATGCTACATGTCTGCAACATGTGAAGGCTAGGAATTCTCATGCTCAAACAAAGAGCTCCCCACTCTCTCCCCCAATTTTTGACTCTCTAGGGTATATTTTCAGGCCTAAAGTGTTTAATCAAATCCCCACAAGTTTATAAGCCAATCGGTGTGACTCAGGGAAGGATGCGTGCTTCCCTGGAAAACTATACAGAGCCCATGGCATATTCTTCTGCTTCTGCTTCCACGGAAGGATATTTAGAGTAAATTAGTAAACAATTTAGCTATTCTTGTCTACACAGGGTAACTGAATTCTGAGTAGAGATAAGCCTTTCCTTCCCCTCCAAACTCTACTGCCCTCTCCAAGCCAGTTTTGACTTTATTGCACAGATTTTAATATAACTGACTTATAAATGGATTATCTCTTGAACTATCCTTATAGCACATGGTCAATTCCTTTTAAAATTTTATGGGGATAATGTTTTAAGTCACATGTAATTTTGATTCCTCTCAACGTCAAATCTCTAAGTCATTGAAATTAGTCTTTCTTTTAAAATGCCGTCATGCTTAAAATGTTTTCAAGATGAAATGACCTAAGTGTACATCGACTTTACCTTATGTTTAAATTTATTAGAGTTCTTGTTCTCTTTCTTGTTGAGGTCAATGAAATAGTGTGTAATGCGGTCCTTTGACTTCGAGTCCATCTCCCATGAGATCTTGAAGGAGTCACATGTGATGTTACTTATTTTGATGTTATGTGGGACAGGTAGTTCTTCCATCTCTGCTATGCCACTGTCTTGAGATTTGTTACCTGCCAGAAAATAATGCATAGAAAAATTGGTTCTGATGAATAGATATTTCCAGTTTCCAAAATATTTAGTGGTATATATATTTCTGAAATCAATCATCTAAGTACTGAATCTAAGATTCCATTTTTCTCATGAAGTAATTGAAATAATAAAGATATATATAAGGCTATATCACTGGTTAAAAAACAGATGGTTCAATTCTATGACCGCTATATATCTATTTCCCAATTTCTGACTTATAAAAACACATTGAGGATTCATCTTGCCTATGAAATATGAGCTTTACCTGGTTAGGTTTCTCTGAAAAGCCTCCAAGGCCCATTTCCTCTGCATTACCAGTCAATTCTGATCCTAAGTAATGAAGATGTCTTGACCCAGAGGGTGGTACAGAAATGCTGATAATTAAGTGGTCCAGTCAAATGAAGGAAATGCTTATGTAATGTAAGAGGCAGCAATGGAAGATGACAGAACTTGCTATTTCACCTTGGAAATACCATATAGGACAATGTACAAAGGTGATATATATATTTAACTAATATTAAATACGACTCATTCACTTGGCCAAGGTTTTTTGTAGTAATCATTTCTCTAAGATGGCTTGATGGGTTTAATTTTGAGTGCTGAAATAGCAGATATGGCTAAAGATAAAGGCTGACTGCCAAGCTGACTGATCTCGTTAAAATCATCTGTACATTTCCACTGGAGGAAACTATTACCACTGTTCCAGCAGTATAACACAATGGCTGAAGGACAAAAAGAGAAAATATACATGCATTTGCCACTTATACTTTTGCTATTTATCTCATTCAGCTAAATGTGATGCATAATTGATACATATCTCATGAAATATTTTTGTTGTTGTTGTTGTTAAAATGTGAGAAAAAATGTTACCTGAATTAAAATGTGGAGATCTGTGGGCACCAGGCATGCATGCAAGCAAAAACACTTATATACACAAAATAAAGGATAATAGTTCCGGCCATGATGCCTAAATGTTGGGTGATTCTAACATTTGTTGACACTGTGCTGACTAGTAACAGTGAATACAGAGCAAAGACATGGTTTCATAGTTTGTCTATCCAAACATGAATGCTACTTTAAAAATTATTTCACAAGCAGTTCCTAACGACAGCATTTATTGACATGCAGAATAAAAACATTGGCAGATTATGCTAGGAATATTTACATATGGCTTTCTCACTGAGCTTAAAGTGCCTTATATATTTGTACATTAATCCCATATCATATTTTTAAAGCCTGGGAGAAAAACCCCACACATCTTATCCATCCTTACCTACACCCGTGCCCCATTCCCTCGGCACTAGAAAGCCACTACTCTCCTATGTGTCTTTGCAGATGATCTGTTCTGCAAATTTCCTGTAAATGGCACACATGCTCCTTCACGATTGCTTCTTTCAAGCAACACAATGCGTTCCAGATTCACTTATGTTACATTGTGCTTTATTTACTTTTACTGCTGAACAGGGCCCCATTGTGTGGATATATCACCTTTTATTTATGCCATGATCCACTGATGGATACCACTTCAGCTGTTTTCACTTTGTACCTACCACAGATGCTGATGCTATCAACATTTGTGTACAAATTTTGGTGTGCACAACACTGAGTTCTCTTGTGAACATCCCTAGGAGTGGGAGGAGTTAGAAGATGAGATGATAACTCTCACTCACTGAGGAACCAGATGAATATTTTTCCAAAGAGGCTGCATCACTTGGCCGTCTCTCCAGCGGTGGGTGTGGACTCTTACCAAAATCTTTTAAAATCTGTCATTTTTACTGTAGTTGTCCTTTGTACCTTTGCCCAAATTAGGTTACAGCATTTTTAACTTTAGAAGGGTACAGCAACAAAGAACAATCTGAAACCAGGAAGATGCTCTAACAGACACTGAACATGCTGGTCCCTTGATTGAACACTATAATCCCCTCCCAGTGTGAGTAAAACAATTCTATTATACAAATTACCCAGCTTCAGGAACTTTGGTAGTGCAGCAGAAGTGGATTAAAACAATCGGTTACTATCACTGTTTATTTCCGTACTCAACTTGCCTCCTATGTAGCCAGGAGAAGGGCCCCAGACTTCTTTTTGGCATACTTCCAACTAACTACTTAATCAAGAATTTTCTTACCATCTTCTATCAACAGAGTATTCTAGTCCATGTTCTACTTTTCTGTGGCAGAACTGAAATCAGTACTTCTTTAAGAGCTATGGTTCAGTTTAGTAGAGAATGCTGGTAGAGACTAAAACCTAAGTTGTAGGTGCGATCAGCTTTGTTAAAATGTTACTGTTTGCAGGGCCTCCGCATGACTAGAAGAATCAGAAACCCATGCATGTGTGTCCGCTAATATCTATATTCATGTACTTACACAGGACAGCATCAGTGCTTACATTCACACACGAATTCTAATCCAGCAGCACACAGCAATACTCCCCCTTATAACCTCTACCATAATTTCAACAGTCAGAAAATTAATTTTAATTATTCATAATGTATTTATTTGTTCAACATAGAATACATGCAAGGAACTTCTGAACTGCAGTTTATTTCATTAAAGGAAGCAAATGTACTTCAATACTTACAATAGTTTTTTATCATTAGTCAAAGGTAAGTAGTCAAATATTACTTTGCAAAAATTACTTGGAAATCTGAACCAAGCTAACCCAAAATAGTTTCCAAATAAAAAAAATTAGTAAATCACATACACACTTAAGTTTTCTGCTTTTTCCAAATAAGATAGAAGACTGGGTAGATTTGTGCACATTAGATCAGTGTGTGTCAGACTAAGAAGCAATGATGGCCTTGTACTTTCCTGTATGCTTGAATATTTAAAAATATACTCAAAATTAAGTATACTAGCAAAAGCATATTTCCCTCAAAATGATTAAACACATTTTTTCATTGCCTTATGTTCAATACACAGTGTAGGTCCAAATGACTAACAAAAAGCAATAGTCAGGGAAATCTTACCTTTATGTTCCTGTTAAGCTTAGCCCCTGGGGACAGCTGATATATTTAAAATTAGATGCTCTAGTCTGGTTCATGGAGACCAGAAATACTGCACGACAACCTCTACTAATAACTGACAGAAACAATGAAATGCAAAGCATGCATAATACATGGAAAGGACCCAGACATCAAGGCAGCTCGCAGGTCTTTCTACTGCCCAATTATGTTCTCCTCTGGTGGTAGAAACCGGCTATGTCCTACAAATCTAGACACTGAAGGCTTACTTACAACAACACCAATTCTATCTTGATAACATATTTAATAAATAAGGACTCTTCACTAACATTTGCTGGTGAATATTGGTCTATTTAAAAGCAAGTCTGTTTAATTAAACATGTTTGTAACTGGGTATAGCTAAGCCCTCTCTGTTTTGTTTTGTTTTCCTGAAATCCTGGAGAGGAGGATATGCACACTACAGGTTCACCCCGTTAACCAGTAACCAATCACATCAATTTATGTGTTCTGATATTATTTATTTTTAGCAAAACTAAGCAACTATACATATATTTTATTCTCCTTACACAGTATTCATCTAACCAAAGCTCTTTAAAGTATTTGAAGGGATATCTAACCCTAACCCTAACCTTATCTCAAGTTTTAAAAATGTCTTGAAATCTAAGTGCTATTTACTCTATCTTCTACTTGTATGCTTTTCTTTTCAAACTAGTATTTTTTATTTGGTTTTAGAAAAAATGTGCTTTGAATCTTGTTACATTAAGAGGCTTAATATTTTTCCTATATCTTTTTAATTTTTGCCTTTATCTTTACTGTTTCCATTCTGGTATATTATTTTTGGAATCAAACAGCCCATCTCAGGATAAACACTGAATTCATTCTATTTGCTTCCACTGTATCACTCTTACATGCTTTAAGTATTTTCACCCATCATCTTCCATTAATCAGTCATTTAAGTATACCCCATAATTCTGACAGTGTTTTCTCTGTATTTTCCGAGAAATCCTATAATTTTTTTCTTCCTCTTTCACCAATGCATGACTAATAGAATTTGCTGCATTCTACCAAAGGAGAAAGTAGATTTTCACTCTTAATTTCTAGTTCTATTTACTGCATGTGACCAGGGTTGCATGAAAAGCTTAGTTGGCACTGTGTTTCAGTGACTGCTGCCCAAGGGCCATTCTCTGTTAGGCGGGGATGAAGGTGCCAGGGTAGATGCAGGTTTCTGAATTTTAAGTCACATTGTTGGTATGTTTTCCTTACTTTTATCCAGGACATCTATCTTATACAAAAAGTGCCATCTTAAATCCCTTACTGGTGAAAGAGTATTTCCCTAATAGTGCTCCCACATCAGGGGCTGCTGCTCGTCCATGTGGACGTTTGGGTTACTTGGCTTAGGAGGCCCTGTGTGTTCTCTGTTAGTTATGAACTGGCTTTAAACGTTTAAAACTGCCCTTTGTCCTCCTAGCTTGAATTACTATCCAACTGACAGGAGAGCATTTATTATCTTTCTGTGCATTTGCTCTGTCATTTATTTTCAGACAGCTAAATGACTATTTTAAGTATCTCTATATCATGTTTTAAGACCAAAAGTGATTTTTAAGTGCATAGTAGATGAACTAAGCACATTTAGCATTGTGGTAGTCACAGATCTGTCACAGACCTCATGTCTGTTCTTCTTTGCTGCTTGTGTTTCTTCCTGTATACTCTTTTGCTTGTTTTCTTTTTTGAAAAAATATTTATTTATTATTTATACATATTCTGCTCGCATGTATGCCTGCCCACCAGAAGAGGGCACCAGATCTCATTGTAGATGGTTATGAGCTACAATGTGGTTGCTGGGAATTGAACTCAGGACCTTTGGAAGAGCAGTCAGTGCTCTTAACCTCTGAGCCATCTCTCCAGCCTCTTGCTTGTTTTCTTTAAATACTATATATTTCACTCATGGTGACCATTGTGTGTGTTTTCAAAGTGTGCCTAACCTCCTTGTTCACTTAATCTTTTCTCACGAGTCTTCCCATTAAGAA
Source organism: Acomys minous (assembly GCF_964271855.1). Classification (NCBI taxonomy): domain Eukaryota; kingdom Metazoa; phylum Chordata; class Mammalia; order Rodentia; family Muridae; genus Acomys; species Acomys minous. Next base: position 97,572,893 of record NC_140495.1, read on the forward strand.
TGGCAAATGTTGGTGTCACACGCTGTCTCCTTAACCATCAATGAGTGTGATTCACATTTTCCCTTTACTATTTTCAGTTCTGTAATTACTAACTTGCCATGATATACTTTTACATATTTTTCTTCTTATTTTTTCCTTTAAAGAAGCAGGCAGCCGCAAAAGAGGACATGCCATTCTGTAAGCGACATGCCTGGACTCTGGGACTAATGAGGAAAGTAGGGCTCAGAGTCAGAGGCGAAGGGATCCATGGGCCGACCTCACACTCAAGGCAAAGGACAATGTGAACTTTAAAATCTCATTTTCAATTGGGTATTTATTTTGATACTTCTAATCAATCATTACAGATTACGTATTCCCATTATGCTAATCCTAAGCATTTTCCTATGCCTATTGCTGCATCGCACTTGTACAAGGACCCAACTGTGAGAGAATGGTTAGGTGCATGCCTACAGGCCAAACAGACTTAGAGATGTGTGAAGCCTCTAGGCTGCTTCTTCATGGGCCAGCCAGTATAGAAAGAGGTAATAACCCACGTGTGAAAACCTAACTTGTGGCCTGTATTAGACAATCATTGTCAGCTGATTCAGCTTAAACACACATAAAGGGAAAGTATTAAAACTACTCTCTTCTGTGGTCTAATTAATATATAACTCTGCTAACACTGTGGACTGTCAATAACCCTAGTACTCTTTAATGATTTATTTCTTTGGAAATTTCATTTTGTGGACATTTGTTAGTGTCCATATATATCTAAGTACTTTTTAGAAACCCATATGTTAAAAGAGACTTCAATTTTTTTTAGTTTTGATGTAATATTTATGTATGAATTTAATTTCATATCATGTTTCTCTCTCAAATATATTTTTCCCTTTTTATTTTCTGTGGGCAAAATTCTATTGCAGAGCATCTCCGAATGCTGTTTTTAACATTTTGTTTAAGCTCAGTTTGCTGTGGTGCTTGGTAACGCACAAGGAGGAAGTCTCAAGCTTTATCTGCATGTGTCACCTTTCATTGTTCTTTTCTGTACACCTAACATTTAAGCTGCTCGTCAACAGTTTTCTTTGTATCTAGGCTTCCAGTGCCTCTAATTATCTGCATTTCTAAATAGTTTCACATCCAAATAAGTAATTTTTTTTGAGGAGCATCTACACAGTAGTTGTGATCCAAACAGTATTTCATCCAAATTTTCATTTGCAAAATCATAAAACATAAAAGCATAACACCAAGTCATAGCCACTATTCCTGTTGGGTTAGGATTGACAGCGGAGGACATGGAACACCAGCTGTGGCAGCGTGAGCCAACAGCTCAAGAGAAACACTGACACCTGTATTTCAGTAAAAACTTTTGTCTCCTTTCTCTGATGCCAACCTATGAAGTCAAAACAGGGCAACATAACTATTATCAAACTCAGCAGCCCAATAACCAGGGCTGAGGAGAAGCTGAATGTAGTAGTATGCACCTTACTTTTAGAGAGTTCAGCTTTTATGAAAATCAAAACCCAAACCCAAAAACCAAACCAAAACAACAACAAAAAAACCCTGTTTATCCTGCAGGGCTGACCCTTCCCATACAACAATGGACTTTCCAGTTCATAGACGAAACAAATTTCCAATTTTACTAACATACAAAATTAATATGTCATATTCCTATTCAATTCATTTCTAGTAGCTGTGTTTGGTGTGAAAGTCTAAGTTAAATTATCTAATACATTTTAAAGCAGAAGTGGATCAATGTCCCTAAAGTTGAACCAAGGAATAGTAAAATGCAACAAATGAAAACACATATACATGTATCCACTCAAACATACCACACTGAAAAAAAAAATTAGAAAGGACACTTCTTTACCTACTTAACATCGGAAACTAGAAATCTATGTATATATGTACTTGGGTCAAAAGGAATAAAATGTAATGGTTTCTTGTTACCTTTCCTTATAAAAGCAAAGCCAAAATGACAAAAGATCACAATATTAAACGCGTTTTCAAGATGAAGTAAATTTTTTCAGCAGCATTAAAAAAACCACACGGTGTGTACAGCTGGAAAGTCTCTGACAGATGGTAACATGAAACAGGAACAGTTTTTCTAAAGTTCAGCAGAAATTTGTAGTAAAAGGGATAATTTGATATGATTATAAAAAAACAGCTGACAGTTTAAGCTAAGCCTCTCCTACTTTCTAGGCAAACTAAGGTACAAATAATAACTACAATAGACAATATTTAAATACAGCATGAGGTCAGACTGTTTAGAAAAATGTATGAGCACTGACATTAGCAAGACAGTATTCTAAATCCTTAGCACACACTTTTATTTCTTTCCTTTAATGAGTGTGTGTGTGTGTGTGTGTGTGTCTGTGAATGTATGTTACATGTGATCAGGTGTCATCCAGGCCAGAAGAGGGCATTGGATCCCCTAGAGTTGAGTTTTATGTAGTCGTGAGCTACCTACTGTGGGTGCTGGGAAATGAACTCAGGTCCTCTGCAAGAGCAAGTGCCCTTAACCACTGAGGGAAGTTTAAGACAAGTATTAGTGTCATCTAGATTCTAACAAGGGAAGAAATGGGGTACACACAAAGACGTTTCATAACATGTTCAATACCTAACAACTGGTATAAAAGCCAGGATCTCAAACCAAGTGTTGGAGCATTCAGTGTGGGCTCATGACCATCAAACCACCCCCAGATGGCCTGCCTTACCTGCTCTAGAACTACTTGCGTTCTGGGGAAGGGGTGGGGGAGGGAATCCCAGCACATTCACTGTCCTTGATCTATAGACTAGAAATGGTCTGCATGACAATCTAAAGTCACTTCTAGCTCTGAAATATGAATCATTAGAGTTACTATATTTTGTCAAGCTTAGTTTTCTTGAACTTAAAAAAAAAGTGTCTACATGTATGACTGTGCATACATGTGGTACCCAAGGAGGCTAGAATGGAGCAGTGGATCCTCTGGAACTGGAGTTTTGATGGTTGTGAGCTGAGCCACGTGGCGGATGGGAACTGAACCTGGGTCCTCTGAAAGAGCAGCCAGTGCTCGTAACTGCTGGGCTATCCCTCTGGCCCCTCAAGTTTCTTGTTTTTGTTTTTGCACTTTTATTGTTTATTTGTTGGAAGTACTTCTGACTATCTGATGATTAAATATATGCTTGCATTCAGGATTCTTTTATCATTATTTCCTTGCACCAAGTCATTGAGTATCAAGCACACATTCTCTCACTAGGATGTTGTGTAGTCTTAGCTAAATCATTGAACATCTTTAAAAATGGAGACTGTCAATTACTTCCATTTTTCTTGATATTTTCATTTTCTTTATTTTCCATATGATATGTGCATGTGTGTTCACATGTATGTGTTCCTGCAAGCACACTGGCACTCATGTGTGCATGGAGGCCAGAAGTTGATGTCAGATGACTTCCTCCTCATTTTCTACCTTACACACCGAGGCAGGGACTCTCCCTTGAACCCAGGGCCTGGTGGCTGAGCTAGTCTAGCTAGCCAGCTTGTTCCCGGGATCCTCTCTTTCTGCTTCCTGAGGCTGACATTACAGGAAGGCCTCTGCATCTACCTGGCATTTATGTGTCTTCCTCTGAGATAGAAAAGGACATTGGGTATTGGGGACCCAAACCCTAGTTGTCACCCTTGTGCAGTAAAAGTGCTTTACCCAACACTCCATCCCCTCAGCTCTTTGCTGCTGTTCTTGACTTGTTCTTTAAAACTGGTCCTACGTCCTGTTTCCTGAAATCCTTGCCTGACTGTTGCTGGGACTTCAGAAAGCTTGTCTCAGGGCCCTTCGGGCACTGTCAGTGTGTACAGACAGGCCAGAGCCTTCCCCTCCACTCCACTCTCTCATACTGTGTGGACTTTAGAATCAAAGAATTGAGATCAGATATCGGTTACTTCTAGTTCTATTATTTGAGATTACTTAGATTATTTGTGTTCAAGTGATTTAACTTACAGTTAAAGACTTTCATAACACCAGTAGAGGTAGCTTGACCAAGAAGCTGATGAAGCTTACATTTTAAGATACCCTCACTTATATTTATGGCATTTTATTTTTATATCCAAAATGTTATGCTTCTTTTCCCAAGGCACCCAAAATTTCATATACTTGATGCACTATAAAATATGGATCCATTGTTGCCTATAATAATAATACAAATATACAATCCTTAGTGGGGGGACTTGGATGACTCAGAGTACTGGTCTGAGGTTGATTTCAAGGAGATGTAAGTTAGTTAGGGCTTTGTTTTCTTTGGTTTGTCAACTGCAAAACAATAGTGGCTGAACAGAATGTGGGTTTTCCTGAGTATAGAGGGCTAAGTGTGAAAAAGAACCAACTCTCAAACAAGGCAGGCATGATGCAATGTTATTATATGTATCCAGGAAAACCTGACTTACACTCACTCTTTCTTACTTTCTGGTTATGAATCCTTATAAATGTGTTTAATAATATTTTAATTGAATGATTTATAAAAGAAAATTCACTATGTGCCACATTTTGGACAGTTGTTTTCCATATTTACTCTTTCACTGTGAGATAACTGTATATAATATGTTTTAAAATGCAATGAATACCAGCATTATAATAGCCACAGAGGTCAGAGTGCACAGAAGCATCTGAGACCCTCTACACGAACTCAGTGTTTCATGTAAAAAGCACACAGAGAAAATGAAGATGGACATCTTTATGCCCTAGGGAAAAATAAAATTGCATCTTAAAACATTCAAGTGCCATAACTGACAAGTTACTTAGTTATTTTATATTTTTCCAATTTTCACCATGCAAACTTGTAAACAAGACAATCCACTGCACTCCAATGTGTTTTCCTTTAAAGATGAGGCTGTGCTCAGAGAAATGTCATGAAGTTGATAAGCTCAATGACACCCATCTTCCTAAATAAGAAGAAAAGATGTTTTATTCCCTCCTATCATTTCAAATTTCCTTCGTACTTGACGGTTAAAAGGTGTCTTGGTTTCAAAACAAATATAGGTGATAATGTGTTTTTGTAAAAGGTAGTACAGTATACTATAAGCTGCCGACTAAGGGTTATGAAAGGAAAAAGTCGTTCTTCCTAGGTAAATCTGTGCATTACTTTCCTATTCACCATGACCAAACACCTCACGTGCACCTATGAGAGGAGGGGTGAGGACTTATTTCTGGCTCACCATTTGAGGAGATATAGTCCCTTGTGCTGGGAAAGGCACAGCAGCAGGAGTACCAGGATTGGTCCCACTGAGGCCACCCACAGTCAGAAAGCAGAGAGTGCTGGGTGCTGTTGCTCATCACCTTTCTCTTTTCTCCCTCGGATTCAGTCCAAGATCCCAGACCCTGGGGTGAGCCACCTATGTTTAGCACTAGCCTTCCGTCCTCAGTTAAACCTCTCTGAAAAAGTCCTCAGAAATCTGTCTCCTAAGTGATTCTAAATGCAGGCAAGCCGACAGGTAAGATTAACCATCACAGGTCCACCCTGTGTCAACATAGTATCCACACACAGCACTTTTAAACTGTTAACAGTAAATATATAAGATTTTGAAGTTGGGTCTCACCCCTGACTAGTTTTTTTTTTTAATCAAACCTTTACCCTGGCAGTTAGAAGGTCATGACTTCTATTCGACAGACATGCACGTTTGTTGGCTGCTCATCAGTACAAGAGGATCAGAGCTGAGTCTGTGAGACTCTGTGGTCCATGCTTTCAGAATTGTGTATGACAGTCTAGGAACATGCATATGTGTATACATGTAGATTCTAAACCCTCACTGCTACAGATAACTTATTTGCTTCCCTTCATAACCAAATTTCTCAGGACACTTGCCTTTTTCTTTAATCCTTACATACTCATAAGCTCAGTCACATTTAGTTTCAGTCTCTGGGACTCCAGCAGATGCCCTCTTGTCGAGTGGCAGCAACAGCTCCCTTTCCACCCTCCTCCAACTTCCCTGTCACGGGGCTCAGGACATGCTACTTCATACACACTTGCACTAGGGGAACATCTGAAGGCACCCACTTTACCGCATGAAAAGTTCTGACATTCTTCCAAAGTAGGTGAGAAGACTCATCCTGAAGTATCTTCCCTATGTCTAGAAGAATGCCATTATCCCTAAGATCTGGAGAGGAATCTCAACAACCCAAACGCCCCCTACAATCATCTATTTCTTCATCACACTGAACACAGGCTACACAAATTTCCCTGTTTCTTATACCTTCATTTCTAAGAGCCCTCCATAAACTTGGATGTTTTCCTCTTGGTAACCTTGGTTACATAGGTCTTAGGCATAGATTGTTTTAGAATTAGGTAAGTGATGTATGAGACTGTCCCCTCCGCCGCCTCCAGCACTTACTCTTTCCTGTGCGTGAGAACTTTGTCATACCAAAAGTTAGTGTTTCTCAGGGGTCTGCTGGAGACTCTTTCCTGATAAATGCTACCTTTCGGAATGAACACCACACCTTAAGCCATAATAGAAATGCAATGTGACTGCACCTCGCTACACTTCATGTTGTACATCAAAGACACCTCAAATCTAAAATAATATGAAACACAGCATTTACTTATTCTCCTCCAAATTACTCCCCAACTCAGTATTCTGTACTTTAACAAATGACCCCATCTACTGAGCTGCAACATCTATAAAATTTATTCTTCAACACCTAATGCAGGTTAATGGTCTTTTGTTATTTTTCTAGAGCATCAATTTTTTTCCTACTTGAAAGCTTTGTTCTGTAACCTACAATGCTTTACTTCCAGTGTCCTTAAAAAATGTCTATTTCTTCTCATATCCAAATTGGTTTTCTAACATTAAAACCCATCCATCGATGCATTTATTCATAGGTATACAGGACTTCACTGTGTACCTTGGGCTGGCCTGGAACTTTCTAGTTAGTTCAGGATGGCCTTAACTTTAGGATCCTCTTACCTAAACTTCTAGAGTCTTGATATTACAAGTGTGTATGACCATACTTAGCTACATTCAAAACTATCTTTTAAAAAATCTTTTTATTTTTTTATATGTACTTGTGCATCTGTATGTACACATGAATGCAGATGCTCATCAAGGCCAGCAGAGGGTGTTATAGCCCTTGTAGCTGAAGTTGCAGATAGTTATGACATGCCCAGCGTGGATGCTGGGAACTGAACTCTGGTCCTCTGAAAGAGCAGCAAGCACTCAACCTCTGAGCCACCATTCCAGCCTCAAAACTAACTTCTGAATAAGAATTCTCTATAAATTTCCCCAAACGTACAACAATGACATTGGACTATTTAAGAAATGCAAAAAAAAAAAAATGGTTAGAAAAAATTAAGAAGAATGGGTAAGAAATAAGGCTGTAGTTGGAGGCGGGGCCAAATCCCATGGAGTTTTTTTTTTTTTTCAATACTAGAGAATGAGTACTAGTAATAGGCATTAGTGACTAGTTGGCATTACATTTAATTGCCATTTTGCACTTCTGTCAAATTCTTCTGAAGCACCAAGAGAGAACACAGGTTTAGGGAAAATAACTGTTCCAACATTAATGTATTTTATAAGGTTATGTTTAAGATATCTGATCTTAAAGTATATCTGCATTTTAACATACAATGAAAATAAGACAAATTACCTGTGTAAATAGCATCATGAACATATACCAAGAAACACATTTAATATTGCCATTAATATGTTACATTATAATGAGTCTTAAGGAGTCTTTGCATGTCAGAAAATTAAGACTGTAGAGCATTAAACCATAGGCAAAGTAGTCTGGGAAGAAGTCTCTAGACTATGAAGGAGATGTCACAGGAAAAGTTCAGCAGTTGATCCAGATGAAGCTCTTTGAAGTGTTTGTGAAGTTATAAAGGGTGTGTGTATAGGGGTGAAACACACATCTACCACACAGTACAAAGCATGTTCTGCTAGAAGTGGCCGTACTATATTTGACAATTTACCATTATTTCAACTTCAAATTTTACTGCTGTAAATTATATCATTACAATTTCATGAGTAAAGCTTTCAGCAAAGCAAGTGCTTTAAATATTAGTTTCCGAAATCAATAGTTTCTGCTCTGTTGAACTTCCTTTTTTTTTTTTTTTTGGTTATCACTAAAAATAACTTTGAAAGGTCTATTAAATTATTAAGTCCCAGAAAACGTAAGACAATACATAATTGGTCCAAATGCCCAACCATATGACATACAAAATGCTATATAAAAAGATGTTTGTTAAACAAAGTGAAAAAGTTATTTAAAAATAATCTGTAAGAACAAAATCTAAGTGTAAAAAGACTATAGCTTGCTGACAGTAGCGCTAAAAAAATACCCCACTGAACACTAAAATTGAGAGTTCAAGGTCAAATGTTAGGAATATATGTTAGAAATATATGTTCAAGGAGGCTGGAAAGATTGGTCAGTGCTTAAGAACATTGGCTGCTCTTCCAGAGGACCTGGGTTCAATTCTCAGCATCCACATGACAGCTCACAAGTATCTGCAACTTTAGTTCCAGTGACACCTACACAGACATACATGCAAGCAAAACATCAATGCAAATTTAAAAACAAAGAAATACATGTTCAAGCAAAAACTTCAAAAACAGATTTGGCAAATATCTTAGTTTCTCTTTAGCCTCCAGTGCCATTATTTTTCTGCCCATCTGAGGCCCAACATTTCAATTGTTTTATAAATTAACATTTCCTTCAAAGAAGACTATTTTGCTAAGAGAGAAAAAAAACCCAGTGCCTTCCACAGTAAATATGAAAACCTTACTATATAAAAGGAGGGAAATCTTTACATTGTGGGGCTTAGGCCATTGTTTCTATGTTAGCCACTCCATAGCTATTCCTTTCTAAAAAGAACTAGAACAGTTTTAGATGGTAAACTAACCTGCCCACTAGGCACCAGCTTCCTATCCTATGGCTTCCATGATGAAGCTGTCTGAAAGACAGGAAGGTTCGCATTGTAAGGAGGCAGAGGCAATGAGGCAGCTCGGAAAAAACTACCAACGTTTCCTTGCTCTCAAACTCTTCCTTAGGGAATCAGATGGATATTTCTCATAGCCTTCCTTTCAGATGGATTTTGTTTTCTAGACATATCACAGACATTTCAAAGCCAACTAGTCCACTTACTACTGAGCTTATTTTTTTTCCAGATTCTCTCCACTCAACTATTCCAAGCTTACTTGCTTGAGTCAAAAGATACCCAACCCCTAATCTTGCACATTAAGCCATCGATCATCACCTCTTGTTTCAATATCATCCTTTTAATATAATCACAAAACTCACAGATGTTTGCCTCATACATTGATATTCTTTGTCTGTCTCTCTGTCTCTGTCTCTGTCTCTGTCTCTGTCTCTCTCTCTCTCCCCCCACCCCCAGACCCCTGGTCTCCTGTGAGGATGCCATATGCCATGAGGATAGAGCCAGGGGAACACTTACTAGATGCAGGTTGCAGTCACCAAAGCTGTCATGTAAATAAGCCTGCTTTCTTTACGAATCCCGCTGGCTCTGGCACTTCCTCACGGCACCGGCACATGGGTTCTTATGGTCCCCCAGCTTAGGAAACCATGTGGTCATGCTTCTCAGAGCACTGCTTCTCCAGGTGTAGCCCCTGGATTACTAAGGGTAGCTCATCTGGAAACGTATTAGAAAAACAAAGTCTTGGGCTCCACCCCAGATCTAATCAACCACGGACCCAGGGAAGGAGGCCTAGCAACTGGTTCTGACAGGTCCTCCGGGGGATACACTTTGAGAACTGGACCCACTGACAAGAGACTTAAACTTTTTTTAGTACAGAGATGATTAGAGGACCAGTAAACATCATCATTTAGCTTTCTTTGTGATTATTTTAAGCTATTTAAAAACTGGGACACAAATAGTGCATATCAAACTCAGCTACAGTACCTGATTTGGCATAAATAGCAAAAAGAAAACTTTGCCTATTACATAGCATCTAAAAAGATGGGGCTCTACACCCTCTTGTGTATATTTAAGTATGTGTAAATATACGCTCAAGTGAAATTTCAAAAATGCTTTGGGTATTTGCTTGCAGCATTTAGTTCTTTTTAGTCTAGGTTCATGCGTCTATTTGGTCATTCCTCTCAGCAGCAAAATTCAACACACTAAGAGATTAGGATGAGTTTTGTGTCCTGTGCCATTATACTAGTAATGAAGTTACTATGAGTCTGGGGTCTACCTATACTTAGGTAATTAAAAAGCACCCTAGATTAAAAAACAAAATATAACAAGGACCATTAACCAAATTTACATGGATATATTGAGATGAATTTAGTTTAAAATGCCAGAAGTCTGTTACTTAATGTAGCTAAATTTTCAGCTATCATTGACCACACTGACAGCTATATTTAAAATAAAGATATCTGCTATAAGCTTTCAGAAATTGTTAGTACGCCTAAATAAAGATAGTCAAGATTTAGACTGTAGTGATGAAATTTGATAGGTTTTCTTGGATTTTATATGAAAAAATTTTGCAAAACAATTACACTAGACATGCTTAAAGGTAGATTATAGACAACAAAATAAGACCTTGACTCTTTTTGAGATCAGGTCTCATGGCGCTCAGGCTGACCTTGAGTTCCTGATCTTCTTGCCTCTGCTTCCCAAGCTCTGCAGTAACAGACATGTTTCTCCATGCAGGGCTCATTGTTTTAAAAAAATAGTTTGATTTAGAATAAAGAATAATATATATATGCATATATAATCTTAAATAATAATTATTTCTATAAATCAACATGTCTTCAGAGTTGATACCACCTCTGACATTTTCAAACATATGAGTAGTAAAATTGTCAGTGCACCTGAAAACGTCTGCACATAGAAACATTCCCTCCTAAACTCAGACATGAGGATCTGTAGGGACATCCATCTTGGAGTAACCCCTCACAGGGCTAGCTTACTGCATGGACCTCTGCATGATGCACATAATCTCAACACTTTGTTAATATGCAAAAGCAAATCAGTCTACAATTTTCTTCCACAAACTTTCAACATCTTTATCCGGTCAAGAGGGGTTAGCTCATAGTGTATATTTTAGTGAAGGGTCAAATAGTAACTATTTTAAAGGGTTTGTGGCTACGTGGTCTGTCGCAGCCACTTATCTCTACTCTAGGAACATAATTAATAGAAAATAAATTTATAAACATACATTTATTATATTCACATAAAATGGGCACATCTGTGTTTCAGTATGGTTTTACACACGTCAACAGGTGGGAGGCTTGGGGAGTTGGCTCAAGGATCATGATAACTAACTCCTGGTTTACATCATAGACATACTCATAAAAATACAGCTTTTGGGAACTGGTCATATAATACATGTACAACATTTCCTTGGTCCTCATTTGCCTTACTCAGTAACTTTTAAAGTTTTAAAAACTGATAAATTCATCAACGTTCTGACTTCTGGAAGACGAGACAAGTTTTCATGAAAACCAAAGTATACAGTAAAATTGTGTGTGCCTCAACTTTAATGGCATACAACTAGTGAGAGAGGCTATAAACCTATTGTGCTACCATTAGGTAGCAAAACCCTGCATGCTGTAGAAAACAAAAACAGACATAGTCACAGAAGCTTCCACAACACTATAGCCAAATATATATACACACACACACACACACACACACACACACACACACACACACACACACACACAATCACATCACAATCCCAGAGTGGCTTAGTAAATTGGAGCACAACCATAGCTCAAATGTTCAGAAAAATGGCAAACTAGCTACAGATCTAACTGAGATGCTTTTTCTTCCACCATAGCTATGATGTAACTTTATTTTTTGTTTCTTTGTTTGTTTTCGAGACAGGGTTCCTCTGTGTAGCCCTGGCTGTCCTGGACTCACTTTGTAGACTAGGCTGGCCTCGAATTTACAGTGATCTGCCAGCCTCTGCCTCCTGAGTTCTGGCATTAAGGTGTGCGCCACCACGCCCAGCGCTTTGAACTACCAGACTCTTGTTAGCATTTTAAACAAACCTGGACTGTAGATTTAGTTCATATTTTGGATTCAACTTTGGCCTTCTCCACACTGTGTTCACTCTTTTCTTCAGGGAGTGAAATACAACAAAGCTCCTGAGAGACCACTCTAAGACTGATGTCAAATCCAAACCTCTTTCTTCCACATAAGTTCTAGTCACCTTAGTGACATGGGTATTTTCCAGGAGTATTGTTCTGCCCATTCTAGAACTCCTTTTCAGAGAAAACAACTGAAGAAAACATGCTATAAATTTCCAGGTGGCTTCTTAAGATGGGATTTAAAATGCCTTAGCTCAAATGTTTTCCCCTCAACAGTAATCCACCTAAAATGCCTCACAAGATTCCAACACTATCTTTATAAAGATGAGCAAAAGTACCTCTACTTCACTATCTTCTTTAAAGCAGCAAAGAGTGGTTTTTATAAACTAACAGTTCTAAAAACATCTGCCATTAGACTGTGGGCTTTCTGCATGTCTGCTAAAAGCTTTCCAAACATCATTTTTCTTCTCAAAGATATGTGTAAGGCAATTCAATGAAAAAGTCTGAACTATTTTGAGTAGTATGAATGAAGAAAAAGGTGGCCCTAGAAAGAATATGCATCCCCTCAAAGAGTTCCCTCTGAAACGGTGACAAACAGTGCACAGTACTGTTCTAGGGATTCAGGGTCTGCGAAGTAGAAAAGTTCTTGAAAGGGCTGTAGCACATGCCTAGATGTACACTGAGACCTGAAATCTGAAGGGTAAAAAACTGATGCTATCAAGATGTCTTCAAACATTTCCCTCATCAATAACTATCTTCAACTTTGCAGAGTTACAGTTTTAGCTTTTCCCTATCACATTCTACTCTGCTGGAATTCAGTCCTGAGGTCTGTACTTTGTGTACCCCTCTACCCTGCCCACATCCCATGTTCTAAGACCTGGGAGCAGAGCATGCTGATGCTCTCTGCACATATGACCTAGATGTTCCTGCTTTGCTACATTTTTCTGATCCAATTCTTTGCAAATGTTGACTTTTCTCCTCAAATGTATATGCCCAAACATATTCTACTCAGTGAGATATCAGAGTAATTATAGTTTGGCAGTAAGAAAGTATTTTAAATAGCTAAAAATAGGTATATATTCTAGCATAGTAAGAAGATAATTCGATAATAACAAATTAAGAGATTCTTAGAAATTTAAGAGAAATTGAAAATAAACCCCCCAAAAAAGAGATATATTCAACAAGGCAAAATGTAAAATTTGAAACTTTTACTAAGGGCAGAGGAGGGAATACAGAAATGAGCATCAAATGAATCACCTATTGTTATTGCTGACTCTGATATACAAATAAAAGCAAACAGGGAGAAGCACACTCACACAAGTTAGAGGAAAAGCAAGATGGGTCAAAATGAGTGGGAAATATTAGTGAAGACAAAGCCGAGTGGCCTGCATGTTGTCTACACAGTGCTGGGCCTAGAGTGAGTCTCTGAGAGGCCTGCCTGGGTGGCCACTCAAGTGGCAGTTACTACTTAGGCCACACAGTCATTCTGCCACTGGAGGGAGTCTGTTCACATAGTCTTTGATGTGACTTTCCCCTCTAAAACTTCTGGGTCTTCTGTGGAAACTGAATAGAGCTCTTACCCAAAGCAGGAACTGGTTTAACATAGCTGACGGCTTTCTTGCTCTTGTTTGTTTCTTTTAGCTTTTGTTTATTCACTGTGTTCTTTGCTCACTAGTAAAAATTTACAGCACCCTCACGGTGGTATTTGAGGCAAAGAAATGAATACAGAGACATATGACACAGAGCAGAGCAGCTGCTACAAAAGAGCATGAAGGAGAATATTTTCAAGCAAGGGTAGAAGGTTTGTCCAGGTCATGTGGCGCAGGGAAAGTGGCAGCAGATGTGAACTAGAAATTGAAAACAACTTCTAGAACTAAGAATGGCAATGGTATACCGTTTGGATGGCTACAGAGCAAAGGGGCAAAATTCTGCCACTGAGATCTTTTCCAATTTACTCCTGAAATTCAGAATTTATGTTTGCCAATAATTTCTCATGAAATGCTTTCCTGAGTAGCACACAACTGAATTATTAACAGGGATGCAAATATTGGCCACAAAAAAAGAGGTTTAAAACAAGTACTAGGTTCAACTCAAGAGAGCATGAGGAAGGTAATATTCCATTCCTAGTAATTTTTCTCTTTTATAACAAGAATTGTGGTCTATGCCATAGAATACTTCATTTTACATTTCAAGAATCGTATATGACATTACTATGCCTGTTTTGCATGAGAGTGCCTCGGGCTAAAACAGGTTAAGTAACTTGCCCAAGGTTACGAGCTATCAAGGGCCAACAGTCTAGGCTGGCCGTGTGATCTGAGATGACATTACTGCTATTCCGTACCGCCCAGCAGTGGGACAGGGTCATGATTACCTCACATTCTTGTGATGAGGACACTGAAGGCACGGATTACAGGCGTTCTTCTTAGGTGGCTGCTTCAGAGACGGTATTGCAGGCTATCTAATGTAGACTGAGCTCTTGTGTGTTTGGGTTACTTTGTGCCCAAAGTTAGAACGTGTTCAGTTCATAGGTCAAAAGCATAAAAGGTTCCAGCTCCTTCTGTAAGTTTAGTAAACAAGATCCCTTAATGGGATCTACAGTTTGAATATATAAGAGAGGAAGTTCCCCCTCCCTTTCTCCACAGAACTGTGATGACAAAGAAAGCATAGTTTACTTGAGTTGTGTTCTCTTGCTAAGTCGCACTGTAAACCTCATACCTAGAGGTGAGGACACCATATCTAGACAGTTACAAAATGACTTGCTCAGAGAGATAATGACTCTTAAAAGAGAGAAAGCTTTGTGTGTATGTGTGTGTGTGTGGGGGGGGGTGTTAATACTATAAATTTAGTCTTTTCTACTTCACTATAAACAAAAATATGGGGAGCTTCAAGAAACACATAGAAATCTGTCTATCTGTCTGTCTGTCTGTCTGTGTGTCTGTTATCTAGGCAACCTGTATATAAACCCTTCTCTGTAAGGAACAGAAGCACACACACGTGATAAAACCATGACGAGGATCAGATTTGATATGGGACCTTGAACAGGGCAGTGAGCTACATTTTTCTTGTCACAGGTCAGCCAGTACCTCATGGTACTACAGGAAGAAACAAACTAACAGTGGGTTCCCATATTACTGATGTTTTCAGATGAGAACTGGATGTTTTTCCTTCCATTAAAATCATTATGAAGCTACATGGTGTATTCAATATGAGTACACCAGAGCACTTCAGAGCTAGGAACAGAAAAGTAGTCTGCCTGGAACAGGGATGAACAGAAGCCCCCAAGAACTACTCTACACATCCCAACCGTTTCCCAATAGACTCTTACCTGGAATCCTCATTTTTGTACTGCAGTGACCAGCACATGGGCAGGAACCATGTACAAGTGACAAAGCCAACAAGCTTAGGGGAGACTACTCACAAGGTAATATGCATGTGTACTTAAGGAACTCTCTTGCTTTATTAAAAATCGGATGCATGACTATTTGAACTCAGATATTCTTCCAAGACTATTAAATATTTTGAAAAATAAGAAATCAATAAAAGGAAATGCTGCAAGATGATGTTATCAACACAAGCTACAATTCATAGGAAAATCAGCAACAGACAAAGCATAAAAGAGGAGAAGCCAAAGGAATGAGAGACAGGGGTGCTTACCAGGAGCCACAGCTTGTGGTTCATGATACATACACAGCATGATACAATTCAAAACATTTGCAAGTAGAAGGAAAAGTACATTAACAAACATACCACACTTTGCCCTCCTCTACTTTATTTCATTTCCAAGGAATTAATGTTTCATTTGTTGATTAGCAAATTAACAAGAGTAAAATGAAATGATAAGGAGTAAGCCACAAACAAGACAATATACTCCCTCAATCATAAAATGAAACTATAGCTCTATAAACCTAAAACACAAAAATATGCCTTCAGCTATGTATGCTGCCATAATTTTGCCTTTCTTCTCTATATGTTGGTAGAAAGTGAAACAGTGAGATTTGAGAGGGAAGGTGAGTGAACTACAGGGAGCAAACTCCATCGGGCTGGAAATACCTCAATGTGAAACTGTGCTAAGGAAAGTCAATAGAGGTTTAATGCAACACAGTACAAACTATTCTATTAAAAACCGTTATTCCCTCTACATTATTCTCATGAGACAAACTTACTGACTAGAAACTGCCCTATATTGGAGCAGGGTCACGGGGGGAGGGGAAAACAGAAGCATTTGACAACCTTTCTATGGAATGTCTCCATTTTTTTTTTTTACACATTTTCTAAGATGTGGTTCTTTGCACTCCTTGGTTTAAAATGTTTTACAGAATGAAACCTGATTAGTTTAGAGGACTACAAATAATAATTTTCATCGCGATTGCTTGATCCCAGCATCCCCCTCAATTAAATGTTATGTAATTTGCTCATTTTGCAGGACTCATAATGTCAACTGGAACAACTAAAAATGGATCAGAGGAGCTGCTACTCCAGAACAGACTGGAGTAAAAGTAGCATTAACTTCTACACCATACATCACTACTCTGAATTTCATTAAAGAAGTATTTCCCTAATACCCATGATAAACACAGTGGGTGCAGTTTTAAATACCAAAGTCATTAAGGTCTGAGGGATAACACTGAATTATCTAGTTCCACTATTTGAATAAGCATTTGGTAATTCATTGAACTAAATAAAAATCAAACCTACTTTCATGAGACTCTTGGTTTTCTCTGAAATCAATCTGAGAAAATAAAATTAGTTGCAATTAGCAAAGATAATCTACAGATAAAGGAAATATAAGCAGCCTTTACAAGCATATTTGTTTATTCAGACTGCTCCTCTTTCAGAAGTTAAAGTTTGTTGTGTTCAAAGAGTTTGGATTTTGGTTTCAAGATTATTGAAAATAAAATCATACCAATAATTTTTAAAAATTGTTAGTAAAGCAGGACTTTAGTGCTCAATGGACTTAAATGTTTAAGATAGCAATGCCTAAACCAGTTGCTGCCATTTAAATGTCTCTGAAATATAAGATCTTTGTTTCCTATGAGTTACACTGATAAAAAATTCATGACCTTACTGTGAACAAATTAATATCCCCCATAACTTTTCTTTAAAATGCTTTATAGCCATTCATTACTCACATACAGTTAAACCTTAATTTCACCGAGAGTCAAGTGTTTCCATGTCAACTGATTCTCCCGTGTTATGTGCAGAATTTAACAATTATTTGACCAATCAGCAATCAGATGACTTCCTTACAAATGAAGTTTTATTCCAAATCTCTGAAACAACGCTGATCCTCCAAATAGCCCAACGCACAGTGCTGTGCCTACACTGCACAGAGGGCTAGCACTTTAACACCCGGACCTGTGATCCATCATTTTCATTTTCCCCCCCGGAGACTGCCAACTTTAACAATAGAGTACCGACACACCAACAACCAATGGTGTGTGGTGCACACACACCGAATCCCAGCAGATGCAGACGGCCAATTCCTTTTCAGATTTTTGACAGTCTAAGAATCGCTGCCGAGAGCCAAGCTCCTACACCTAGTGTCTGTCCTTGGTGCTGAAATGCAGCTTTTCCGCTTGCTGACTAGAATACTAGATGTTCTCACCCCAGTTAGACACTTCTGGGGTTCAGAGGTTTGCAAGGCAATGGATAAGTTTCTGGTCAAGCGTGGCCTTTGCGGTGGCGGGGTGAGTCCCCGGCGGGGAGACTCAAGACCTGCCTGCTGCAGAATAGGCAGCACCGGGCCGCGGACCCGAGAGACGCTCCCCCTCCACGGCAGAGCCCTCTCCCGCTGCTCCGAACGACTCCCTCTTCCCGGTGGAACCCTCTCCCGCGGACCCGAGAGGCTCCCTCCCCACATCCCTCCTCCCCCAGTAGCCTTCTCCCGCGAACCCGAGCTGCGTCCTTTCCCACAGACCAGAGAGGCGCCCTCTTCCCCAGCAGCCTTCTCCCGCCGCCGACCCGAGAGGCTCCCCTCTCCCCGAGTCACCCTCTCCCACGGACCGGACACCCCAGCCCCCGCGTCCTTTTGTCTCCCGCCGATGCCGCCGCCGTGCCTCACCATCGCGGTCGCACAGCTGGATGGCCTCCAGGCTGAGGTTCTTGATCTCCTCACACGGGCTGCTGGGGCTGCTGAGGGCATGGTCCAGGCGCGGCACCTCCATCTTCGCGACCCCGCGTCGAAGCCAGGCGCCGGCGGCCGGCGGGGCGAAGGGCGGGAAAGGCCGGAGACGGCTGAGGGCCGAGGGTAGCCTCCGGTCCGGAGTCGCGGCCGAGGCGACGACGACGAAGACGGCGGCGTCGGCGGCGGCAGAGGCTCCTCCGAGTGTGCCGCTCGGAGACTGAACGCCGGCCGGCGCGAGAGCGGGAGGAGCGCGCTCACGGCTGGAGGGAGGGCCGCGCGCGCGCACGAGCACGGATGGTGGTGGTGGTGGTGGTGGTGCAGGGGAGGGTGGTGGACGCGCCTACCTGCCCGCACTCCGGCCCCGCCCCTTTCCTACCGCGCGCAGGCCCCGCCCCCTGCCTGCCGGGAGCGCGAGCACGCGCACGCGCCCTCCGCTCCCCCCCCCGCGCGCGGGCTCCGCACCCCAGCCCGTGGCGCGCACACGCATCTAACGCGCGGGCGCGGTGACTCCGTCGCCGTCCTGGCCCCGTGGCGTGCACCAGCACCCACCTGCGGGCGCGTAGACCATATCCCGGTTCCTGGCACGCGCCCGCGCCCCCCGCGCCCGCCGCTGCCTCCCTAGGAACCCCGGCCCCGCCTGCCACGTGCACGCGCCCTCGGGCCTCCCAGGCGTCGCAGCTCCGCTCCCCGTCACCGGGGAAGAGACGGAGGGGCGCGCGAAGGAGCGCGGGCTCTGGGAAGCTGCTCGGCGCGCGTCGCGCGCTCGCCCGGCAATGGCGGCTCGGCGTTTTTCTCTTCACAATGCCCGGTCGAGCCGGACTGCCCACCCAGGCTGCGGCGAGGCGAGCGCGCGCAGGTTGGTTGTTGACCACAGATTGGGAAACTGAGGCTCCGACCTCCCAGGCTCCCCTTTATCCCGTCTGGCCCCGTGTCTGCGCGCCTGGCCGTCGTTCCTCACATGGCCCCGCTGTGAGAAATGAGCGGCCACCTGAGGACTGCTCGGGGCCCGGGTGCGAACTCAGGTCGGTGCTGCGGGACAGGTGAGGCAGCGGGAAGGCGCCGCTGGCTAGCTTCTGAGGAGGCTGCTTCCGGGTGACAGCCACTTGTCAGCCTGCCTTCTCACTCACTCAGCTAACAAACAAGTCTTAGTGCTCTCCCTGGGCCAGGCATTGTTCTGACTGAAAATGCAGGCGGAGGCGCATCACCTGTTCTTTGTTGCAATAGAAAATGAAGAGGGACCTGTGGTCTTCCAGGGATGCTGTACTTGAATGCCCCGTTGCTTCCAGTAGCAATGTTGCTGTGCGCTCAGTGACGATGCAAAGGTTTTAGGTTTTAACAATAAAGCCGATGTAGGCGACAACCTCTGTTCCCATTTGCTGATTCAGAATATTTTTTATTTTGTTTTTCTTCATATCACTGCATCAAAAGAAGCCCCTCTTCCCCCTTTGTATTATTTATATTTATTGGTAATCATTTAGGTTCCTTGTTTAATGATTTTCCAATTTCAAACATTGATATTCACCCATAAAAACAATTTACATATAGATTACTATATGCTACCTTTTCTAGTCATATCCATTTAGCCATAAACAACTAAATCTAATTAATTGAAGTCTCATAAAATGGATGGACCCACTTTACATAAAATGAGCCTGTGAGAAAACTTGGCACAACTATAGGCTGATAAAAAATCTGTGTAAGGTGTTTTGTATCATTAGGTGAAATGTCCTCGTTATGAACCTCTGCATTAATGATGATGGATCTCTGTTTTGAAGTTTGAAAAACATTCCAGTAGTAAAGTGGGAATGTCCCTAAGGAGAGAGTAAATTACTACTTGTCCAGAGAAATGGCAAGAGAGTAGTTATTGGTAAATTTCTTATGTTCAAAAGCCCAGATCAGTAGAACTGGATATTGACAGCAAAAGCAAGTCGGTTCATCTTTCAGAGAATTATCAAACTTATAAATCATAGGAGGAACTGTAA
Organism: Acomys minous; assembly: GCF_964271855.1. NCBI lineage: Eukaryota > Metazoa > Chordata > Mammalia > Rodentia > Muridae > Acomys > Acomys minous. Next base: position 97,592,995 of record NC_140495.1, read on the forward strand.
ACTACACAAATAGTGTACTTACAGTTGAAAAATTTAACAGGCATTCATTAGAACTTTTATTCATGCAAACATTATCACCTGGTATATTGAGGTGCTCAGAATATATATATCCCAATTGGGGACCATATTCAGTCAGCTGTGAGTAGGGCACCATGGACAAAGAGAGTGTATTAGTTATTTTCCATCTCTATTACCAAGTTGCTGACATAGCATAAAAGAGGAGCATGGTCAGTTTGTCATGGTAGGGAAGGCATGTTCAATAATGGCAGATGAGAAGGCATAAATAGTGGCAGGGAGCAGCCAAGGAAGATAATACACCTCCAAGGACCTGTCCCCAGGCATCCATTTCTTCATCTAGGTCTCACTTTTCGAGTTCTCCACAATCTCCCAAAGAGCAGCACCAACTAGACCAAGAAGCTGAGGCAGATATTTCAGATAACCATAGCAGGGAAGGCAGTAGTTTGCTTTCTGTAACTAGTAAAAGTTCCTCGACCCAAAACATAGCTGGGTTGAGATCCAATAGAATGGCCATGAACCATCACATTAAGTGCAAGGCGCCTTTAGCAAACACTATGACATTTACTTTCCTGGCCAGAAATATCTAAAGTACCAAAGACATGGCTACTCTTTGGTCAGATAGAGCCACCAGACTGGACTGAAAAAGCACAGACATGAACTGTAGTCACCAATTGAAAGCAAACTCCTGGGAAACAACTACGAGTAGACAGGAATGCCATTATAGACAGAAGAAGTAGAAATCACTGTTCTATTCCAGTAACCTTTGGCAGGCTTCTCAAGTCTGTGGAACCTCTTTCTTATGTTCCAGGTATCATTTAAAATAGGACCTATTGGGGCTGGAGAGATGGCTCAGAGGTTAAGAGCTCTGGCTGCTCTTCCAAAGGTCCTGAGTTAAATTCCCAGCAACAACATGGTGGCTCACAACCATCTGTAATAAGATCTAGTGCCCTCTGTACATGCAGATAGGACACTGTATACATAATAAATAAATAAATCTTAAAAAAATAAAATAAAATAGGCCTTTCATTTAGCTGCTTGAGCTATTTGCTGTCACAGCCACAACTCTGGCCTGAGAGCCCTGCCACAAAAGGTATGGTCTCTGTACATACTCACCTCTGCCAGTGCCCTTCATGTGTTATTTTCACAGTTGTTAATCTTAGAAAGACAACCACATTATGATTTATAAATTAGTATACATCAAGAATTGAATCAAATTTGAGCAACCCCTCAATCATAGCCTAACCAGCACTGTACCCAACATTGGAGTCCTTGACAAGAAGCTACCTTTGTAGTGATAAAATCCTCATGTGCTAATTAATCTAAACTGTATTTATTTTGGACACAGACATGCCTCCAAAAAGGGCCTTAGTTTTTTCCTCTTCTAAAAAAATTATTTATTTATATATACGGATGCTTTTGTCTTAATGTACATCTGCATATCACAAGGGGGCACTGGAATCCATGAGTCTACAGTTATAGATGGTTGTAAGCACCATGTAGGGGCTGGGAATTGAACTCAGGACCTCTAGAAGAGTGGCTCGTGCTCTCAACCACTGAGCCATCTCGCCAGCCCCAGTTTTTCCTCTTTTAGTAATTGTTGTGTGGCAAAGCTTTGCCAGGGGAGATGCAACACTTACATCTACTTACCCCAGATAGCGATAACATACCAAAGTACGGATACCACCTAAGTCCAACTTGGTAAACGAATGAGTTTTATTGGGGTTACTTATAGGAATATGGGTGAGGAGTTACTTATAGGAGGAGCAATGACTCAAAGACAGCTACATCACCAAGGTCCAACTCAGCATGAGTGGCAGCTCACAAAAGAAGGGAAACCTGGAGCGCACTGCACAGCCTGTAGGCAGCTCAACAAGTTAGAAAGTGTACTACCAGGTGTCCGGGCCAAATGTCTTCCAGGCAGCTCAGCTGTTTCTGCTTCTTTTATGCAGCTGCTCTAGTCTCAGCATCGTCTTTGCAGATTTTACCCCCTGAGAGTCTTTGTGGCTTAGCTTCCTTTGGTCTGAGGGAGACTTCAGCATTTCTTTCTAACTCTGGCAAGGGGAGCCTAGTGAATCTGGTAAATTCAGGGACTTTCTGAAGCCACATTTAATTGTTTACCTTCTGGTTTAAGGAGCTTTCTGTAGGATGGAATGTTTCAATCTCAGAGGAAAGTGTTATGCAACAGTGCAACAGTATTACACAGTAATAATTCTTGCTGTGCATGTTCAAACCTATAGCTAAACTTCCCCTGAACTTTCTTCATTTTACCTTAGCCAAAAGACAGAGAATCAATATTTCAAATGTTAGTGATAACACATTGTTATGAGTTCTTCTATCACTGTAGACACCTTTGGAAGCTGAAAATTTGATATCTCCATATATAGACATACTAAGTTTAGAATTTAGTAAAATATAAAGGAAAGCACGGTAGTCGGTCATGATCTAACTTTCCTCTATGTCAGACATCCTGTGGTGCGACACAAGATTGCCTTTTGTCAGGTACACAACCTGACCTTGTATGTACAGAACTTACACTTCTTCCTAAGCATCTTTATTTCCCCTGTGGCATATGTTTTAGGCACATCTTATTAGAGTCCTTCAAGTACTATACTCTGGACAGTGTGCTGAATCATTAAATTGAATTGCAGTACTTCGGGCGTGCTTATTTATATTACTTCAAATACCCTAGGATTTTTATGATCTGCACCAGAGACGTTCTAGTTCTTTATGGCTAGGTTTAAAGAGAGAGGGGGCATAGAAATAGTCATAAAACACATAATCATTGGAGGCACTGTTTTTTAAGTTTCTTGTGATCACATTACTATAACCTTTCCTAAGCCTTTATTATGAACAGTAGGACAAAAGAAAGTTCATGATTGATAGGACATTGGCAATAACTGAAATATTTTAAATTAATTCGCCATGACTCAAATAGTATATGGTCTTATGAAGATCAAATGAGAAATGCATATAACAGTATTGTATGAGCTATAAATACAAAGTTAGAATATTGTTATTTGGGGACACTTAGAATTTCATTTTAAAAGACGTAATCATTTTTGTAGTAAAACATTCTTGAACAAATTCAGTAATCATTTTAAACCACCAAGAACATCTGTATTTGGGTTAAAATTTTGATTATAGCACTGAGGGTTTTAAAACAAGATGACGGTTTTAAAACAAGATAATGGCAAATCAATTAATGCATTATATTAACATAATAAAAATAAAAGTTGTATGACCATCAATAGATACAAGAAAATGCCAGGGACCAAAAGGCCTGAGGCCGACTCCCACCCATTCAGTATTTGCAGCCAACATCCTGCTGGGCCACTCATTAGGTATGCAAGGCATCCGGCTTAGTCCTGAGAAGACAGCGATCTGATCCTAAGATAACCACAGAGATATCCTGCTTTGTCTCACCTGAAAGACCCCTCCCCTTGCTAATGTTCCCGGGGCTCAACCCAGAAGATTTTGTACTTTTCCACTACTCTCCTTGCGTACCCCCGCCCTCACTAAAGCAGGTTTTAAAAAGCCTGCCCTTACCTTTAATAAATGAGCTCTTGACAAGCAATTGTTCGCTTGAGCTACTGTCTCTCTCCCGCCCATGTCTTTATGTACAGGTTGCGACCCCCCTCGATCCCCCAATAACTGACCAGCTGGACTGGTTGGTGGACTAATTATCGTTACATGGATTAATTTCATCTGGCGACCACGAAGGGACTCGAGGTGCGGGTTTCTCCCCGAACGGATTAAGGGACCGGTCCACAGGAGTTTTCATGACCAGCCGAGCTCGCCCGGCCGGCTTCGTCATTAGGTGAGTCATCCGTTCGCATATCTCAAGAATGGGCCATTCGCTGTCCAAGGAAGCAAAGTTCATAAAAGGCTTAAAGGACGTACTCAGAGAGAGAGGTATTAGGGTAAAAAAGAAACATTTGATTGAGTTTTTTGTTTTTATTGACCAGACCTGTCCCTGGTTCATGATTGATGGACCTACTATTCATTCTGAAAAGTGGCAGAAGGTGGGGCGTGAGCTTAATGCACTTATTAAAAAAGATGGTAATACAGCGGTGTCGAACAGTATTTTTTCTTATTGGGGCCTTATACGGGACATAATTGAGTCCGGCGAAAACGAAAGCGGAGAGAGGCAGCTCCTCTCCGTGGCTGAACTCTGCCTGCGCGAATCTCTCCCTCCTTCTCGTGTTCCTTCCTGTTCCTCTTTGCAGGGTTCCTCTCTTCCTACATCCTCGGAGCCCTTAAAAAATCTTTCCCCTGCGCCTGTGTCCAAGCCTTCTCCTTCCTCCCGCCGTCTCTATCCGTCGCTTCCTCCCACCCATGAGGACCCCATTTCCGCTATGGAACGCGGGTGTTCACCACTTTGTGCCCCTGTTTTTCCTCCAAAAAGGGCACCCTCTGTCCGATCCGGTCCGCCAGCCTCTCCTGTTCCCCCTTCACGCGCCTCCCGCCATTCCGCCATTTTCCTTTCTCAGGCCCCAGATGAGCCCTTGGATCCGGATGCTGCTGCCACCCTTGAGGAGGAGGCTGCTCGATATCATTCCGATGATGGCCTCCTCCGCGCGGCGCCAACCTTTCCCTCCTCTACCTTGCTCACTCTTCCCCCTCCCCTTACTAAGCCCTACCCTGCCTCCCGGCTCCCGCCACCTTGTTCCCTCCCAAACTGCTTTTGCCAGACGGAGGCTCATCTCCAACACCAGATCTCCCATGCGACGAAGATTCTTCAGCTTCAACAACGGCTTTCGCTTTTAACAACGCGCATTTCCTCCACAGCTCCGTTTATTTTCCCTGTCACCCGTTCCCAGAGCCAGCCCGCCCTGAGCGGGGCGAAAACTGAGGCCATTGATTCAGGCGCTGCTTTGGGAGACCCACCTGCCCCTACACCCTCCCAGTCGTCCGCGGCCCTTGTAGATTCTGATAGTGAGCATGATTCCTCAGGTTCGGAGGGAGAACAGAAAGGTGGTGGAACGGCTCCTGACCCTACCCCCACTGCTTATCATAAACTCAAATTTAAAAAGCTAGAAAAACTTAACACGGCTGTCCGTAGTTACGGACCTAATGCGCCGTTCACACTCTCCCTCCTTGATGATTTGGCAGATGGAGGTCATCTAACGCCCAACGAGTGGATCACCACTGCACAGACTGTCCTCACTCGAGGACAGTTCCTTTCTTGGAGGGCGGACTGGGCTGATCGTTGCCGTGACCTTATCCGAAAAAACGTACAGCAGGGACATCGCGAGACCCGTGAATGGTCTCTTGACAAACTCCTTGGCCAGGGCAAATATGCCACTGACGAAAAACAGCGTGCACTCCCCTTTTCCTTACTTTCACATTCTAGTTCTGCCGCTCTCGCTGCTTGGAGAACTATTGCTTCCACGGGCTCCGCCCTGTCCCCTATTACCAAGATTCTTCAGGGACCTCAGGAGCCCTTCAGCGACTTCGCTGCGCGCCTCCTGGAGGCTTCAGAAAGATCCCTTGGTCCTGGCCAGACAGACAGTAAATTTCTTACACAATTGGCCTTTGAAAATGCCAACTCAGCCTGTAAGGCAGTTCTTAGACACAAATATAAGGGCAGGGATCTTGATGAGATGATTCAGCTTTGCCGAGAGGTTGATCCCCTAACTGATAAGTTTACCAAGGCCATTATGGCCGTCGGAGCCCTCCCTAGCGGGGCCTCCTGTTACCGGTGCGGCCAACCGGGACATTTTGCCCGCGCCTGCCCAAATGAGCGTAACCGCCCACCCTCACAGGCTGGACAGCCGCCGGTCGTTCCGCCACCCACTGGATCCCGGGGACCTGTGGCCCGGCCCCCCCCTACTACGCTCTGCCCTCGTTGCCGTAGAGGTCGTCATTGGGCGAACACCTGCCGTTCCACTGTTGATGCCATGGGTAACCCTCTCCCCCCGCGTTCGGGAAACTCCTCTGGGGGCCAGTCCCGGGCCCCTCACCCTATCCAATTCCAGCCTGCGTCGGGACCGGTGTCACAGGCTCCCCCCAATTTACAGACCCGCTTCCATCCACAGACCTCCTACCCCACCTCCCAAACCCAACCTCCTCCCATTCCAGCGGCGGCCCCTTGCCCTCCCCCACAGGATTGGACTTCCGTGCCACCACCTCTACAATACTGACGCCCGAGGATGGAACCTTGTCCTTGCCTGTCGCCCTCTTTGGAAACCCTCCCCCTCTTCCCCTCCTGGTCCTCGGCCGTGCCTCTTCTGCCCTTATCGGGCTACTCATCTATCCCCTCGTTTTAAAACACCCGCTCCCTTCTCCTACGCTCCTCCTTGCCGCCGCTACCCAGGGCCCTCTCTCCATCTCTCCTGGTCAGATTCTGGCCTGGGCCCTTCCGTTAACCCTGGCTGACTCTGTTGTCTCTCCTCCCGCCACCCCGACTCCCTCCCTGCCCCCCTCCGCTTTTTGGGTCCAACGCTTAACTTCTGATAGACCCCATCTTACACTAAGGCTTGATGGCCGCCCCTTTGAAGGCATCATTGATTCCGGGGCAGATTCGACGGTCCTGTCCCAATCTTCTTGGCCCTCGTCTTGGCCCTGTCAGCCCTCCCTTACTCACCTTCAGGGCATCGGAATATCTACCAATACCCTTCAAAGTTCTAAGGTCCTTCGCTGGACTGACCCTGATGGCCAGACAGGGACGGTGCAACCGTTCATTGTCCCAGGGTTACCCGTTAATCTGTGGGGCCGGGACATACTCTCTCAGATGGGGGTCTTTATCTATAGCCCCTCCTCTCCTGTCACGCATCAGCTTTTGGATCAAGGCTATTTGCCAGGCCAGGGCCTCGGCAAGCTGGGACAGGGGCGTCTCGAGCCCATTGTCCCTATGCCTAGGATTAGTCGCCAAGGGCTGGGATATGAACAAAATTTTTTATAAGGGCCACTTCTCCCCCTGCACTCCAGGCCGATAAAATTACTTGGAGAACTGATTCTCCTGTCTGGATCGATCAGTGGCCCCTTCCTTCCCGTAAACTGGCCGCAGCCTCAAGGCTGGTGCAGGAGCAACTTGATGCAGGCCATGTTGAGCCCTCTACTTCCCCCTGGAACACCCCCATTTTTGTCATCCAAAAAAAGAATGGTGCCTGGCGACTCCTCCAGGACCTCAGGGAAATTAACAAGACCATGATGCCCATGGGAGCTCTGCAGCCTGGTCTCCCCTCTCCTGTAGCTATCCTTAAAGGATTTCATAAACTTGTTCTCGACCTTAAAGATTGCTTCTTTTGCATTCCCCTACACCCTGACGATTCCAAACGTTTTGCCTTTAGCCTCCCTGTCGTTAATCATGTGGGGCCCTCACCCAGATTTCAATGGCGGGTACTTCCTCAGGGCATGGCCAACAGTCCCACTCTTTGTCAAAAATATGTAGCCCAGGCCATCGACCCGCTACGCCTTAGGTACCCACATTTATATATTATTCATTATATGGATGACATCTTACTTGCTGGCCCTAACACGGCTGAGCTCTCTCTCGTCACCCAGGAACTTGTTAAGAGTTTGGGTCATCTGGGACTTAAAATTGCCCCAGACAAAATACAACTACACCCCCCTTTTCTTTTTCTGGGCTATGAACTTGGGACCTCTTCAGTCAGGACCCAAAAGGTCCAGCTCCGCCGAGACACCCTTAAAACACTTCATGACTTCCAGCAGCTTTTGGGGGACATAAACTGGCTGCGCCCCTACCTTAAGCTCACTACTGGAGAGCTTAAACCCCTTTTTGATATTTTAAAAGGCAACTCTGACCCTTCTTCACCACGCAGTCTCACTGCTGAAGCTTCAGTGGCCCTACAAAAGGTCGAAGACGCCATCTTCCACCAGTCCATCTCCTATTATGACCCTACCCAGCCTTTCGCGCTCATAATTTTTCCTTCCCTCTTTGCCCCCACAGGACTGCTCTGGCAACGGACCCCTCTCTTTTGGCTCCATCTCCCCTCCTCCTCCACTAAGGTCCTTCCTACCTATCCTACTCTGGTTGCGTCTCTCATTCGACAGGGGCGGGAAGCGGCCACCAGGCTTTTCGGAAGGGACCCTCACTCTATTATCACGCCTTACTCGGCCACACAAATAAGGTGGCTTTTTCAAAATTCAGATGATTGGGCGGTCTCCTGTATTTCTTTTTGCGGCCTATTAGATAATCATTATCCCCCAGATAAACTAATTCAATTCCTGCAGCGACAACCTGTCATCTTTCCGAGAGTCACCCGCTCCAGACCCCTCCCCCAAGCTTCCCTGGTTTTTACTGATGGCTCCTCTACCGGGGTTGCTGCCCTCTCTGTGGACGGAGCTATCCTGCAAAAACAAACCCCCCATACCTCTGCTCAACTTGTTGAGCTGGAAGCTGTCGCACACGCCTTTACATTGCTTCCCCATACTCCCTTTAATCTATATACTGATAGTGCCTATGTCGCGTCCTCTGTTCCACTCCTCGAGACGGTTCCTCGTATTAAGCCTGCCCTAATGCCTCCCCTCTCTTCTCCCGTATCCAACAGCTTATTCTTTTGCGCTCTCAGCCTTTTTTCGTTGGTCATATTCGCGCTCACTCTACCCTGCCAGGGCCTCTGACTACACTTAATGCCCAGGCGGACTCAGCCACGCGCCCCCTGCTTTCAGGGCTGGCCGTTCCATCCGCCAGCGACACCGTTGCTATGGCCAGGGAGGCTCACGCCCTCCACCACCTTAATTCCCAAAGCCTCCGCCACATGTTCTCCATCACTCAGGAACAAGCCCGGGCTATTGTTAAAGAATGCCAGGCATGTGTCACCTTTCTTCCCGAGCCACATACGGGAGTCAACCCTCGTGGCCTCATGCCTGGACAGGTCTGGCAAATGGATGTTATTCATTTTTCCTCTTTTAAGAAACTTAAGTATATTCATGTGTCTATAGATACTTTTAGTGGATTTATTTGCGCCTCTCCGCATGCTGGAGAGTCTACTAGAGATGTTATTGATCATGTTTTGTATTGCCTTATTGTACGATGGAGAGGCTACTAGAGATGTTATTGATCATGTTTTGTATTGCCTTACTGTTGCCCCCAAACCCTTTACCTTAAAGACTGATAACGGCCCTGGGTATACAAGCTCTGCCTTCAAGTCCTTTTGTCCCCAACTGCAGATTAAACATGTTACGGGGATACCTTACAATCCCCAAGGACAAGGAATTGTCGAGAGGGCCCATCAGACACTTAAAACAATGCTTAATAAATTACAGTTTTCCAAAGGAATCCTATATCCCTCTACAGCAGGGCCTCGCCTGCTTCTCAATCATGCATTGTTCATCCTAAATTTTCTACAAAAGGATGATCTTGGCCATTCGGCGGCCGATTGCCTTTGGCACTCCTCCACCTCCTCCACCTATGCCAAGGCTCTGTGGAAGGATCCACTGACCCACCGATGGCATGGACCCGACCCAGTCCTTATTTGGGGCAAAGGTCATGCCTGCATTTATGATCAAAAAGAACAAAATGCGCGCTGGTTACCTGAGCGCCTAGTCAAACCTTTTAACCCCCCTCTCCCAGGGAACTCCCCTGAGGAAAAGATGTAATTGTGCTCTTTTTTAGGATAAAAAAGATACCGCCGATGCATCACGTTGCTACTCACCACGTCGCTCCTTTGCCTCTGCCTCCCTGAAGTGATTCTCGCCGCATTTCTGCGCCAACCTCAGCCTTATACAATCTATAATTTTATCTGGGTCATTATTAACCAAGCGGGAGATATTGTTAGTTCCTCCTCCTCTCAGGGCATTAATCCCCAGTGGCTCGATTTACAGGTTGACCTCTGTGCCCTGGCCCTGGGAGGCCCCTCTTCTTGGGGCGTGGAAGACATTTTTTTTCTCTCGCTCGGTTGGTGGTCCCAGTCCCGGCTGCTGTAATGACCTGGAGCGCATCATGCTCCACAAAACCTTACACCAAGATGGGATTGCTTGGGCCGGAGGGCTCTATGTTTTCCCGGGACCCTCTCATCGCTGTGGTGGGGCCCAAGATTTTTACTGTGCCTCTTGGGGGTGTGAGACCACTGGCGACACGTACTGGAAGCCATCCTCTTCTTGGGACCCTTAAAGACCTTTGCAATGTAGCTCGTTCAGTCACCAATGGCTGGTGCAACCCCCTGACCATTCGCTTCACTGAGCCCGGTAAACGTGCCATTTGGACGGGTCGTGGATTTAAATGGGGCCTCCGTGTTTATAAATCAGAGTACGATTTTGAACTTACGTTCAGGTTACACCTCCTGAAAGAAGGTACCCAGTAAGGGCGCTGCAGTGGTTGGGCCTAATCATATTTTCCATCATCCTGTTCCCGTTCCTGCTCCTGACCCGCCCCCCCCCCCCCCCCCGCCTAAACCCGCCACCCCCATGCCTCCCTCCCCTCCCACCCCCTCCCTTCCGACCTACCCTCCCCCTGGGCCCCCCCCCCCCATTTCGGCTGATGTCATTCCCCAGTTGACAAATGCCTCCATATGGGCCTTAAAAAAAAAAAAAAAAATGAATGACTCCTCCTTGTCATTTCCTGAATGTTGGATGTGTTTCTCCCCCTCCCCGCCCTTTTACGAGGGTATTGCTCTTCTTTCCACCTTGCTCTTTACTAATGTTACCCCACCCTCACCGGCTTAGCTCCCGACAATCGCATTACCCTCCAGCCTGTTTCCGGCATAGGTACTTGCCTCCTGGGTCCCCATATGCTCCCTCCCCCAACCTCTTCCCCTCAGCGACGTTCGCGCCCAGACTGTCATTCCCGACCTCTCCCTCCCCTACATTCTCGCGCCAAATAACACCCATTTTGCTTGTTCCTCTGGTTTAACCTCGATCGTCTATGCCCCTACCTTCCTTTCCTCCAAAGACTGGTGTGTCCTTGTTATTCTTCTTCCCCGTTTTACTATTCATGACCCCGACTCATTTTTAAATTTTCTGAAAGGGGGAATTTCCCCAACCCTAACCTTGCCTCCCCCTGGCTTACTACTCTTCTCCCCACCCTGCTCGGGCCCCTCGTTGGTGTTCTCCTTCTATTATCCTTTGGCCCATGGACTTTAAACCGTCTTACAGGGTTTGTTAAAAGTCAGGTTGAAGCTGCCACCAAGAATATCCAGGTTCACTACCGCAGCCTGGAGACTGAGGACTCAAATGAGACTTCTATTTCCATCCAGGAGATTTCACCTACGCCTCAGTCGGTTAACTACGGGCGGCCTTTGCAGTTCCTATGGGCGGCCTTTGCAGTTCCCGAGGATGCAGAATGCTGGATGGTGAGCCTGGTTGTGCCCTCGGTGCCTTTGGTAAACCTGTGCAAGCCCTCCCCTATATCTTTTGGCCTGAGCCCACCTTGACCTGACCCGCGATAGTGCCTGGTAAGTCAGAGACGGAGCGTTCGAATAAGCCTCGGTTATCAGACGTCGGTCGGTCCTTGGTGGGAGGACAGACCATAGGCGTGGTAAGATTGAGCATCGATCCTCTAGCAGGCTCAGGCCATCGCGAGGCCCCCTCTCCTTGGGAATTTGGCCGGTCCAGAATAACTGTTGTCCTGAAACATTGGACATTAGTGATTCTTAAATATACCGCCATCCTGTAACAATGACTGGTGACCTCCTAAAGGTCATTCGCTGGGCTGTAAGGTCTCCCTCAGGCCAAAGTAAACAAAAGGGATGAATATGCCAGGGACCAAAAGGCCTGAGGCCGACTCCCACCCATTCAGTATTTGCAGCCAACATCCTGCTGGGCCACTCATTAGGTATGCAAGGCATCCGGCTTAGTCCTGAGAAGACAGCGATCTGATCCTAAGATAACCACAGAGATATCCTGCTTTGTCTCACCTGAAAGACCCCTCCCCTTGCTAATGTTCCCGGGGCTCAACCCAGAAGATTTTGTACTTTTCCACTACTCTCCTTGCGTACCCCCGCCCTCACTAAAGCAGGTTTTAAAAAGCCTGCCCTTACCTTTAATAAATGAGCTCTTGACAAGCAATTGTTCGCTTGAGCTACTGTCTCTCTCCCGCCCATGTCTTTATGTACAGGTTGCGACCCCCCTCGATCCCCCAATAACTGACCAGCTGGACTGGTTGGTGGACTAATTATCGTTACATGGATTAATTTCATGATCTAACTTTCCTCTATGTCAGACATCCTGTGGTGCGACACAAGATTGCCTTTTGTCAGGTACACAACCTGACCTTGTATGTACAGAACTTACACTTCTTCCTAAGCATCTTTATTTCCCCTGTGGCATATGTTTTAGGCACATCTTATTAGAGTCCTTCAAGTACTATACTCTGGACAGTGTGCTGAATCATTAAATTGAATTGCAGTACTTCGGGCGTGCTTATTTATATTACTTCAAATACCCTAGGATTTTTATGATCTGCACCAGAGACGTTCTAGTTCTTTATGGCTAGGTTTAAAGAGAGAGGGGGCATAGAAATAGTCATAAAACACATAATCATTGGAGGCACTGTTTTTTAAGTTTCTTGTGATCACATTACTATAACCTTTCCTAAGCCTTTATTATGAACAGTAGGACAAAAGAAAGTTCATGATTGATAGGACATTGGCAATAACTGAAATATTTTAAATTAATTCGCCATGACTCAAATAGTATATGGTCTTATGAAGATCAAATGAGAAATGCATATAACAGTATTGTATGAGCTATAAATACAAAGTTAGAATATTGTTATTTGGGGACACTTAGAATTTCATTTTAAAAGACGTAATCATTTTTGTAGTAAAACATTCTTGAACAAATTCAGTAATCATTTTAAACCACCAAGAACATCTGTATTTGGGTTAAAATTTTGATTATAGCACTGAGGGTTTTAAAACAAGATGACGGTTTTAAAACAAGATAATGGCAAATCAATTAATGCATTATATTAACATAATAAAAATAAAAGTTGTATGACCATCAATAGATACAAGAAAAAATTTATCAATACCCAACATCCTTTCATGTTAAAACAAAGGCCTTTAAAATTATGGCTATACAAGCAATATACCTTAACAAAATAAGGGCCAGATGTTACAAATGCATATGTAATATCAAATCAGTGAAAAGCTTTTTAGCTGTAAATCAGGACTAAGAAAGGCATTAATGCTATTTCTATTCAGCTATACAATAGTACTGAAGGTCTTTGCCTAAATAATTAGGTGGGGACAAAAACATTCCAATTGGAAAGGAAGTAGCAAACTTGTTTATTGACAGATGACTAAATCATATATATATATATATATATTTTCCCCAAATGCCACACAAGTCTAAATAAATTCAGTAAAGTTGCAAGATAAAAGGTTAACACACTGGCATAAATGAAGATTTACAGATATTTTCTTTTCCTGCTCATACAAAGAACAGAAATCCAGCCTTGATTGTTCTGTGCATCTCGCATACCTTATACACTTATAATTTTAGGACTGTGTAATGTTTGTGAGAAGTTATATGCTTTCAGAACAAAAAAACCAGACATTTACATTGGGTCAGACCTGACAGGATGCATTCCTTGCAGCATACTGGACATTGACATCCTGTTTGGAGAAAGGGCTTGAAAAGAAAGAAAGGGGAATATAGAAATATATAGAGAAGATAGAACAAAAAGTAGATTAGTAAATCTACTCCTCAACTTAATGCCTCAATTGTCATTCACAAGATATTTTTAATTCACTGGTATAGAATTTTGTATATAGATGCAAAAAGTTCTAGATACAGTGGTATAGAATTCAAATGTAAGATTATTCTTCACACATTATATATATATTTCTACTCTAATATGAGTTATTGTACCCATATAACTCAATTATAATACAAAGTTTACTTCCAATGCTTTGAAAGTGCTATAGCAAACTGTTTAGGAGAAATAAGTTAAACAAATTAAATGTTAGCAGATTAAATCATGGTCATGTCAATTGCTAGTCTACTTTTATCACAAGAATATGCATCTTAGGTGCAGCAGATAGATATGACTCTATAGAAAGATAAGGTCTTCGAAAGCCCCAGAGACATGCAGAATATGACATTTAAAAATGTTTTATTACTTTAAAGATTCATTGTCAATGAGACAAGTTAACTCCTGGAAACACCCAGCCTACCTCAAAGAGGATGATAAGCATCAAAGAACCTCCTTATGGAGATGGATTCAAATATGGCAAACCAGCCACTGGGCAAAAGGTCCTCATTTCTACCACAGAATTCTGCCAAAAAAAAAAAAAAAAAAAAAAGGCAAGCTTGGATGCAGGCAGAGTTGATGGCAGAGTTGGCCAAACTTTGCCAAGACTGGGTAAGCAAGTCCTCAATAGTTCTTACTTCACAAATATGTCTGTCAGATATAATGGGCCAGAAGGCAGAAGATGATGCTCCAACGTTATAGTTTTGGGTGACTATTCAGGTAGAAAGCTGTTTCTGTCATGTTTTCATTTGGAAAGCTACTAACCTGCAATCCCAGCATACTCAGATAATCAAGTTTATTTCTTCTCAAGTCTCTGAGGGAGTTGAAGACCAAGTACCTTAATTTTACAATGAAGCTTAATTGTTTAGGGATTAAGATGTTTTTAGGTCTAGATGGGTGTTCTATGTTGACAATGACAGTATGTGATGGAGATTGATTTACATTCAGAAATTTAGACGCACCAAGATAGGAAAGATGTCTTCTTCAAGGCTGTCAAATACAAATAGCCAAAACACTAAGAATGCAACATCTATATAATTCCTATTTGTGTCACGGTTCTTCTTGCTATAGGTAATCTATTGTATATATGTGTAATAATATAAATGTAGATGTAACAAAGAAACAAAAGGGTTAACACACAAAAGTTAGTTGTATTTGTATGTACTACTGAAGAATTGTCTAAAATAGAAAACCAGTAAGCAGTCTCTTTTTGAGTAGTATCCAAAATAATAAAATGGGTCTGGAAAGGTGACTTAGCTCTTAGGAGCTCATAATGCTTTTGCAGAGGACCAGAGTTCAGTCCTCAGCACATGTGCTTGGCAGCTCAGAGCCACCTCCAAGAATCCAGCATCTTTTTCTGGCCCACACAGGTTCCTGAACTTGTGCACATACCCTCACACAGACATATATGTATGCACATAATTAAAAATAAAGTAATTTTCAATTTACTTATATATCTGAAAAAATATCAAAATGTCTACAGTAGCCAATGTAGTGTGCAGATTCAATGAAGTTTCTAACAGAACTGCAGTGACATTCTCCACAGAAAACCAACGCATCCCCTTTAATGTCATGAAGATATAAAATATTTCAAAGAGCTAAAGTGATCTTGAGCAAAACGTACAAAACTGAAGGTACCACAATTTCTGTTTTTAAGTTATATTTAAAAGCTGTTGTGCTAAAAATATTAGGTTACTAGCATAAAAACATACGCATAGACTAATGGAACCAAATAGAAAACTGAGAATTAAGTTTGCATGTATGCAGTCAGTTTTCTGTAGAAGTACAAAAAATATGCACTAGAAAAAGAAAGGGATCAGAAAAACTGGAATTCTCTTATATAAAAAGAATAAAATTGGACCTTCTACACATCAATTAACTCAAAATGGATTACAGACTTAAACATAAGATCTGAAACTATAAAACAAGAAGAAGACATGGAATAAACATTTGGCATGGATCTTAAAGTGGATTTTTGGATTTGACACCAAAAATAAAAATAGACAACAGAGACTGCATCAAATTGGAAGATATCTGCATAGCAAAATAAACAACACAGAGAACCATCCTAAGTAAGGCAAAAAAAAAATGTGTGGAACATGTTTATATACATACTAAATATGTAAGAATCTCAATAGCAAAATGCAAATAACAATTCAAAAATGAACTGAGGGCCTAAACAGACATTTTTCCAAAGAAGGCTTCTAAAATTCTAACAAATATAAGATGTAAGATGCTCAAAACCACTGAACATAGAAGTAAAAACCCATAATATCAACTAACACAAAGCATGAGGAAGTTAGAAGAGAGAGAACGTGTTGGCAAGAATATGGAGTAAAGGGGAAGTTGTGGGCATGAAAAGCCGTACAAGTATTATGGGAAAACCAATATGGATGTGTCTCAAGGTGAAAGTAGGAGAGTTACCATATGAATCAACAATTCTACCACTGGATGTTTTTTCCTAAAAGTAAGAGTGTCTCGTAGCTATAGCTGCACTTCCATGTTTGTTCACAACAGCATTCAGTAAAGTTGTAAGCAATGCGGAAAGCTTGAGCATCCATTGATTGGGGAATATGTAATAAAATATTGTTTAACCTTTAGAAAGGAGATGCTACTATTGGTATTAACATGAATGGGTGCTGAGGACACTATGGTAGATAAAGTAAGCTGGACACAGTACAATGAACACTGTGAGATCATGCTTGTATGTGAAATCTAAAATAAAACAAAACAAGCTAAAGTTAGTAGTAGAGTGACAGGGGTTATTTGTGAGTGGTAGTGGGGAAGAGAATCTATTGATCAATGAGTTCAAATCTTTGCTGTGAGATGAGTGAGTATTGAAGACCTATGTACACATTGGTGACTATAGGAAGCTGATAGATGTGTGCCGTGGTTGGAATTTGCTCTAACAATAGATCAGATATGCTCCCACAAAACACACACACACACACACACACACACACACACACACACACACACACACACACACAGCCCTGAAGTGAGTGACATGATAATTAGATTGATTGTGCTAATCACGTATATAAATGCATACACATCAAAACAACATTCTAAATATATGAATATTTATTTGTCAATCATAACTCAATAGCACTAGAAAGTTTTCTGATTTAAGAATGAAAATAATTACCATGGGGGCATGGAATAAAGGTTGAAGGGTTAGCTCATTTGCTCTCATCACTAACTCAATAGGTCTTGGTAAAACTAGCTCCTGCTCCTTCCCTCACTGTGCCCCTGTCCCCAATGTTTGTCATTGTCTTATGTGCCTTCACTCCAGCTTCTTCAGTCTTTCCCTTCCTCTGATTCTATTCAGAGTCTGCCCACCATCAAGCCTTAATCTAAAAAGAGCTTTACTTGAACAGATCACTGTCCAGTTTGTTAGTTTTATATCGTATGTATTTGTTCCAATATATACAGGAAACTCACAATAAACTGGGAAGTGCTGTAAAAGTTATTTATCACCTCCATTTACGGCTATTTCTCATAAAAACTTATCATCAGTCTGTAGCGTTCTGATTCTTAGTCTTCAAAAGTCATTTCAATTTGGTAAGGTTTTCAAATCACTAACATATCAAGGCCTTCTTTCATCTGCATCCTCTTTGATATTTCAGCATTTTATTTCTGCTGAACCTCTGTAGTGCTGACCTCTCCTAGATCTCGTCCTGCCTGTGAGCTTAATGCTTCTCAACTCTAGTTTCTATTCTGTCCTCTTGAGGGTAGATATTCTTTAAAGTTCAACCTTTGACATTATGTTCTTTCCTGTTTAAAGCTATTTCCTTGGAGGACTCGTGTATGCTCATGAATTTTAATCTCTTCTTGATGCTTAAATTCCCACCTTTATTTCCAAATTCCTATTTCTGGTCCCCGTTTCTAAACGAGCCATTGCCCTGTCTCCCGTTGTCTAGTGAACATGTTTATGAGCATTCTCATCATTATGTCTAACTAATCAATTTCTCCTCTAATTGGAGCACTTTTCTGATTTTCTCCACGACACTCACATCATTCTCTTTATGTCCTCTGTTTAATCCGAGCCACTACTAAGATCGGTACATGAGACCAGTTAATCAGTACTTGCTTAATAAATTACAGTGCTGCAATTTTCTACCATTAATGTGGAGATATCATTAGGCAGACACAAAATTGCAAAGTAGTGTTGTAAGGTTAATCCGTTTCGTTGGATGAACAGAATGGAGGGAGACTAAAGAGATTGGGAGATTATTATAGTTTGACAAAAAAATTGAGGTATTATAGATTAGGAGATATATAATTAAGTTAAAAAAGAACAATATAGTGATGTTACAATATTATATTTCTGAAATTGTCAAAAATATTAAAATTGACAATATTTTATATGATAAAGTTTATTTATTTTATAATACTTATATTTATTACTATATATAATAATGTCACAAGGAACAATTTTTGTTTTTCTAATCCTTAAAACCCAGTAGCTATTTTCCAATGATATATCAGCAGATTATTAAAAGCTAAATAAAATCTTTAGATACTGCTATTATAAGTTTATAAGTAAACAAAGCTAAACAAAAATGGCCCATAGATCAGGCTCTCTTAAACCACTAGTCAAATTTAAAGGAGCTTGTGTTGATAGAAGGAATCTTGGGATAAATGGAATGGGGAAATGAAAAGTCTTCTTTATGGATGACAGTGTTCTTCTCTTCTTCTCAGTGGTCCGCCCTTTCTATTCATCATCTACTGAAGAAAAACATCATATTCAAGCATGTAGACTTGCCTAAGAACCTTTTGAGGAATCTTGGAAATAAAGTCTCCCTGATGTGCAGAGGGGTGGGTAAGTATGCAGTCAGAATAAGTCACAATATAGTCATAATTTATCGCAAGTTACTTTTCTTGCCTTCACACACACATTTTTTAATAGGCTGTACTTTGCTTGAGCCTAAAAATGAAGTAATCTTGTTTCAGGGGATAAAGGGATGGCAGGCCTGTGCTACATAGTGAGTTCAAACATGTAGCACAGGCCAGCCACTGAGTGCCGAGATTGTAGGTGTATGCCATTACACTCAACATCCTTTTGTTCATTACTAACAAGATGGATTTTGGGATATTCCCCTTTAAAACAGTTTAAAACCCAGAAACACTGCCTTTGTGTCTCTTTAAATATAGCACAGAGGTGGCCAGGCAACATTTTCTCTCAGCAGAATTAGAGCAGCAGCTCTCACGATGATGAGCACGTCTTAGTTCCACAGAGTTATGCCTAGAACATACCCAAAAGCCTTCCCATCCTGGTCAACTCTCTGCAGCCCCTGCTCTGTTTGTACTGTTGCATCAGTGCACTGTATGTCTTATCTGCTAAGGAACGCTCAGTATGAGAATGGATGACCTAACAGGCACAGCTGGCCCTGAGACTTTCTCTGTAGTATGTATGTACACAAAACTGTTACGCTGCACTCAGGTGGAGTGCACTTTTCAGACCCTGTCTGAACTAGGCCTCCTGCAAGAGCAACAATGAGAACTTGAGATAAAGAGAGAGAGAGAGAGAGAGAGAGAAAGGGAAGAAATAAATGTACATTATTGACTAATAGAGTTTTGAGTTTTGTTTGTTCATTTGTTTGTTTTGTTTTTTTGTGTGTGATGATACAAAGATACTTTTCTACTGCAAAGGATCACTTCCATAAGTGAGATATGTGGAGAGACACTTAGAATTCGCTTGTATTAAATATACCTGTCAAGGTGAGATGTCAGTAGCTATTCGTGGGAGGACTTCAAGACAGTGAAAATGGTGAAAGGCATGTAGACAGATGAGCATCAGCTTCTGCTAACAAAGACACTGTTTGGCAACACATAAATGAGATGTTACTGTTTCAGTGTGTGTCATGTATATTGTGAAATGTTCCTAGAGGTGCCAATTTTTTTTTTGTAAGATGGCTCATTTCTTTTACTACCACCTCTCCTCTACAAATCTTATCCATAGTAGCTAAGACAAGTTGTGTATGGGCATGTCTAACATTGGGAAACTTGTTACCCCTTGAAGAAGTGTGTTCTACCTAAAGAACAAGCTAATCACCTTTTTATATCGAGTCAGCATTTTCTGACTTATCTTGGAGGCACAAGTAACGCTCACATATTCTTCATACGCCTGTCTCTTGGTCTCCTTCCTTTCCTCCCTCCCTCCCTTCCTCTTTCTTTTTCTCTGTCCCTCCCCCCATTTGTGTTTCAAAACATCTCTTCTGATTTCTTTTTCTCTAGGCAAAAATCTTGGAAAATAGCGCAGTCTGTCTCAAGACTGTGTTCTTGCTGCACTCC
This sequence comes from Acomys minous, assembly GCF_964271855.1. Lineage (NCBI taxonomy): Eukaryota > Metazoa > Chordata > Mammalia > Rodentia > Muridae > Acomys > Acomys minous. Next base: position 97,612,970 of record NC_140495.1, read on the forward strand.
GGGCGTGCTCTAAAGTTCCCAGTTGAGGTCACAGTGTCTAGATCTAAACCCCGTAAATGAAGCCGGTCTCCTGCCTGTGGAGCAGCTTGCAGCCCCCTCAACTGTTAGATTGCAAATGCTTTTCAATGACCAGTTCTTTCATATTCAAAAATTCTCTTTACTATTTGTCAGGGTGTGACTGCTCATACTCCTAGTTGGTTAAGAACAGCTTTGTCATTCTACATAACAGCCTTCTGGAAGCTGGGAAAAAAAAATGCCAGCAGGTCTCATTTTTATATATCATAGGTGATATTAAAACTAATTATGCCTAACATATAAAATGACATAAGTGCTACAGCATAATTACACTTTTTTTTTGGTGCAGATTCTTGGTTATTCTATGATATTTAAGACTTTTAAATCAGAAGATGTTAAGAAGCATGATATTAAGGGTTTCTTTTTGGGATAAATGTCAAATACCCACAAAGTGTTCGTGGCTTCACACGTTTTGCGGGACAGATTCTGAGTTAATTTTCCACGCAGTGAGAAGTGTTGACAGTCCAGGAAATGCAAGGAAGAAGTCTCATTTGAGATATTCATAGAGCAGCCCTCACAGACTTCTGTGGATTTAGCTAATCCTGTCGTTGTAATAAAGAGAACTAGCTCACGGGTCTCTCACAAGATGCTCCTCTTACAACACAGTCCCACACTGAGTTTAATTTTCCTTCACAAAAATGCTGGGCCCCTTAGACAGTGATTTATCTGCCTCGCACACTGAGTTCTCAGTAGTATTTGTTCCCAAGACTGCTGAAGAGGTGGCTGACTGCTACAAGATCAGCTTAGTCTAGCTCAGCGGTTCGGTTCCCAACCTTCCTCATGCCTCAGCCCTTTAACGCAGTTCCTCATGCTGTGGTGAGCCCAGCCATGAAATTATTTTCATTGCTTATAACTGTAAGTTTTGGTACTTTTATCATTTGTAAGGTAAATATGTTTTCTGATGGTCTTAGGTGATCCCTGTGAGAGGGTCCTTTAACCCCAACAGGGTCTTGACCCACAGGTTGAAAACCACTGGCCTAGCTGCTTGCGAAGTTGAGCTCCGGAGCAGACTGTGCACAGTTCATTCTTGCCAACCTCCACACTGATAATGCCACTGTCCTTGTTTCTGGTCCGTGTATGCATCAATAGTTGTTTACAGATAATATTTTTCTTTGTTTTGTTTTGTTTTTTAAATTTGGTAATAGCCATTTAGGTATATGGAGGCAGGAAAAGAGAACAAATGTGAACAGGTAAGTACTCCTTGGTCTTCCATAAGCTCTTGGGAGTCTGTTTAGCCGATCTCTCTCTTAAGGGTGACTTTACACATGTGAATCCAAACCAGCATTATTAACTGCATCAGTGTGTGTCAGTTAGACCAGTCTGTCTAGTGTCATGTGAATAGAACAAAGCAAGCATTTAACTTCAGTGTCTGTTGAAACCACTCTAAGGTTTGGTACAGCCCAGCACAGCCCGTGCCGGCTTTGCTTCATGCCTTCATGTGCAGTAGTAGATGTACAAATGACAGTTACTAGTCTCACCTGATGGACCAACAGCCGTTGCTTTTCAGGCCAAAACCTAGGATTGATTTTTTTTCTCTTCCCTGACACTTTACGAGTACTTAATTTGGATATGTTAAATTTGTTTCAAGCATCCCAATTTTTGTTTTGTTTTCCCCCACTCTGGAGATCTGTGTGTCTTTGTAATGACAATGGCTCTAAGTGGAGGGAATAGATAAGTTTATAGAAAGTTTTATATGTCCAGGTTTTTAAGATGATTTAAAGCTTACATTTCTACTCTAGAAACTTTGCACACACCTGTTTGCCATCCCTCAACTCACAAATAACAGAGACCTTCCTCTCCCTCTGCCTCCTCTCTCCCTCTCTCATGGTTGGTGGGTACTGGGGAGAGAGTCTGCCACCTCATGGCTTTGCCTTAAGCACTAGCGTATGATCTCCATCCATGTGACTAACAAACTTTAGCAAATGTTTTTAGTTCTTTAGAGCTAACATACTGGCAAATTAAAAAAAAAATTATTTTGAGAATGAGTGCACCAGTGAGAGAGAACATTACCTTCATGTAGTAACCTACTTGTCATAATTTGGCACATACTAAAAAGTTTTTTGGTTTTGTGGTTGTTGTTGTTGTAGTTTTCTTTGTTTTTTTTATTTGTTTGTTTGTTTTTTTGTTTTTAAGAAAGAAAGACATTAGCAGCTTTCTGGGAGACTATCATCCACAGGAAAATATATAAAATATGGCATCATGCCTTTAGTTCACTTTTTATTTTAAATTTCCATGGTACTGGTCTGTTTCATGAGGGTGGTTGACCTTGATCTTCTCTGTAGTACGCATGTACTCTGAGGGTATTGATTTAAAGAACTGTAAATAAGAAGGATGGAAGAAACAGAAAAACATAAATAATTTCCCCAAGCTACTTGTAAATATTGATGTTTCATAGTTTTACACAAACAGTAGAACTTAGAAAAAGACAAAAAGTAGCAAATGCTGTAGTAGAGGAAATAGTCATTTTTTTGCACATTAATCTGCAAAATAGCCATTTTGACAGATTGATTTCAGGCGGGGCGTCTGTCCATAAATGCTCACTCACGCCAAGCACTAAAGGACAGAACTCTCCTGCGTGCACACTGCACTTGGACTGCTGATGTGTCAGCCACTGAACTCTGTAAAGAAGCAGTTCTCAGCCTGTGGGTCATCACGTCCACAGGGCTCACATATCACACATCCCGCACAGCAGGTGTTTACACTGGGATCCATAACAGAAGCGAAGTTACAGTTATGAAGTAGCAACAAAATAATTTTATGGTTGGGGGTTCCAGGATTGGGGTGGCTGAGAACCACTGCTGTAAAGAGGTGTAAAAGCCTCTCCCTGTGTGCCCCAAGCTCCTCTTTCTCCTGCAGAAGTATCATTCTTTTAATAGAAAGTATGAGTGCTGTATGTACAGTGGCTCTTTTAAACAAGGCATACGAGATGAGGTACATAGACAGTGTACCTTTTTATGTACGGAAAGACTTTGTGAGTGTTATAAAATACCTTCATGTTACTTCTTAGATTAATTCTTCTCTGTCCTGCTATTTTGTCTAACAGTAAAAACCACTGAGGTTGCCCTAAGAATGCTGTTATTTGAAAAACTGGGCTTCTGAATATTGCTTCAATTCTTGTTGATTTTTGAATGCATTTCTATTATATAATTACTGTGTTTTTCTTTACCTACATACACCTGTAAAACATTTTATATTAACTTTTCTATTTTCAATTTTTATTTTAATGAGTTTTTCATTGAGACATACTTGAGTTTGTTTTTGAGATTTCCAATTACTTCTTCTATATAAGCTTCATGATTACAAAATAGAGAACAGTCTATATCTTTTTTTTATTACATTATAAAATTATGATATTATTTTCCCAGTAATTCATGTGTCCTTATAGGACCAGTCATTCTTCTGGACTTGGCTAGGTGTGTGCTACCCGCTCATCACTCACGCCTTATTTTTAACCCTAGAATGATATTATGGGTCTTTAAAGATAAAATTGTAAGTAAATATTTGTAATGTGGTGATTTCTTACTGTTCAAGAATACCTGAACAGAGATTATTTTTTTTTCCAGGCATTGGATCTAGGGCTTCTTATGTGCTAGGCATGTACTCTACCACTGAGCTGTAGCCCCAGCTCTGTTCTAAACATTTTTTTTTTTGTTTGAGACAAGATTTCACTAAGATGCCCGTAGTAGCCTTAAGCTTATTCTGTAGGCCAGGCAGTCCTTGAACTTGTGATTTTCCTGCCTCAGCGCCCCCCTCACCAGAAAGAGATGGGGGAGGGAGGGGAGGGAGGGAGGGATGGAGGTGCGGGGGGAGGGGAGGGAGGGAAGGAGGGAGAGAGAGAGAGTCCATATATATGAGAAAGAAAGCAAAATGTGTATATATCTCTGTAGTATGGAAAAGGAAACAGGAAATGAAGGGGGTGGAGAGAAATCAACCAAACTGGAATATGCATGCAAACCCCATGTGAAAGCAATATTCTATGAGTTAATTTTAAGAATTAAAATTTTTAAAAAATCACAAAAGAGATTCAATTGCCTTGCTTCCATGGAAAGAAAAATACCAACACCTATCCATTTTCAATTCTTCAAATACTACTATAATTCAAGTGCTTTCTTGAATTATAACTTGGTCGTTTCCCACCCCCTCCCCTCCCCATGATAACTGTGATATAAAACAGAGTTGAGGAGTGGTTCCAAGATTGAAAAGACCCGTGCTTCCCTAGTGGTGTGAGTATTGGGGTTTATGAAACATGTTTGCTTCTATCTGAAACAGAATTAATTTCCATTTTTTATTTATAACACAAGAGTATACCCTACATTTGAATTCTTTGAGTAGCAAAAAGAAATCTCACGTGACCTAAGGACAATCTAACTTAGCAGCTCCAACTCTCCATGGACAAAAGTTCATAACCGCTGTAAACTGATGCTGACTCCTGAGTTATCTAAAGTAATGTTATAGAAAACGCACAGAGTTCATGAGAATTAAAATACTCTTAAAATAGCAAATTGGAAACTTTAAACTTAAGTAATTTCCTTGATGATATTTACTTAATTACAATTTTATAGTACCTGTGAAGAAGTGATGAGCCATCTATCTTTAGAACAATTAATTTAGCTTATTTGCATGTGTAATGGGTAACTAAGAAAGAGAAAACCCACAAACCGATAATTATGCCTGTTTTATTTTCTCTGATGTGGAAGCATTAGCTAGGAACTTTTGCAGTGAGGTTAGTGGTGTGCTGGTGAGCGGGCTCCACACAGTCCTGCTGTGCAGCATTTACAAGCTTCTGTGTCAGGGGTACCTCAGTCAGACTGATTTAACAACTAGCCCTGGTCTAAAAAGATCTTGACACTTGGTAATCAGAGCTTTTAGCACATTAAACGCTTGATTCTATGACTTAGTTCCTTCTTCCGGATGATGATAAATGACGTCGATCAATTACACTAATGGCTCCAATTCTTCAGGCCTCATATAGACAAAGCCTTTCCATGTTGCCTTTTAGTGTCTTCCCGCTGATTTCCTAGGCCCATCCAAGAAACTTGTCCCGACCAGTGAGATATTATTAGTTATGATACAAATGGAAGGTTGAAACATTCATAGTTTTACTCTTTTCCTTGAAAGATGATGCTACGGCAAGATAAACTGAGGAAACTGGAAGAATGTCTTTTCAATACCCTGGCTTGTGTGTCAGGATAAAAGGCTGCTTCATTGATAATGAAAACAAACAAACAAACAAACAAACAAACCTAGAAACAACTCAGGAAACAGATTCAAGGGGGAAAAAGAGGCAACCAAAACCAATGGCAAATGCTGATATGGAGTTGAACCCACTACAAAGAACAAAGAAGAGTTGAAATTAAATATAGCTAATTGTGAACATAAGCATTCTGTATGTGACTCAGCATTCCTTCATAGACCAAGAGGGCGTGGGAGGACATCATCTCAAGCACAGAGGTCTGCAATCAAATGATCACTTCTCAGGGAAGATAGACAGGGCCTCCAATTGATTGCTTTACTCGTGGCTTTTATTACTTAGCCCCACGGCCTGCAGCCACCTAAACATGAGTGATCTTAGAGGAGCACTCCAGCTAGCTCAGCTTGACTCTTGGCAGTCCAAAATGCCAACATTTCAGGAAGCTTTCAAGCTGATTGCTGCTGAACACAACCGTTACTGAAAATCACATAGCACATAACTAAATGCTACACACATCAAGATTATACTTACACGGCATCATCTTTTACCTGATTATTTCCTATGTTCTTGAGGTGATTGACATTTACTTTATCTGTACCGAGAAGGTTCTATGAAACAGAAAGCAGGTACCCAGTCCTTCCAAGCTCTACATGGTGATGTTTGATTAGTTGCTTAAAATAGCCATGTGGGAAGCTGGCTAGCTAACACTACAAATCAGAGATCCCCTGTCCTGGGGCCAGTTGTTTGACCCTCACCAGCACATCACTGAAAAGCTGACAGTCTATAGCTTTCCCCTACTGCAAATCCTGGGCCCCAGCACTATGCTATTTATAGGAGAGCATAAATGCACTTAAAACATGACTTCTCAACAATTGGTGTTATTGGAGAGCAACATTGCTCTCTGAGGTAGGTAAAGAGTCTCAGAAAGACAGTTAAATAGACCATTTTATTTATGTCATATCCCTTATATTAGACAAATTAATCACTGGACTTCTTAGTTTTGCCTTCCTTAAACTTTTGCCATTCCTACTCTTAGAAATTCCAGTTTTTACTATCTCTCCATAAAAGTCATTTTTTAAGGTGTAGGGGATGGCTTGGTTAATAAAGTGCTTGCTGTGAGAATATGAGGCCCTGAGTTTGGATCCCCAGTACCTACAAAAAAGCAGGGCATAGCCAAACATAAACCAGTAAGTGGTGCTAGAGAAGGACCAGCTGAGCTGGAGGGTTGTGGGAGCTTGAGCCTAGCTATAAAAAAGTCCCCTAGCAAGTTCCATAGTTAGTGAAAGACCGTGTATCAAGGGAATAACAGGATACATAGTGTTCTCTGCGTACTTGCGTACAAGTGCAATGACACATATATGTATATACACATGCAAATAAATAAATAAATAGAAAAATATCTGAAGTAATTCATATACTTAATATATTGAAAAATCTCAAACATTGACGCAAGATTGTTTCAGAAAAGTATCCCTCAAATTCTATGTACATATTGCATAAACTATTTATTATAGCTGAAAACGAAACCAACATGATATAACAGAAAAATTCATCTAATTGTGCTACATAAAAATTAATTGTTCAATGACCTACTTGGATCTGTAGGAAAGATAGTTAATGAAGTCCTATGAGAGCAGATACCCATTGGCCATATGTAGAAAAATTCCTTAGGATGTCCTTCTTAAGATAAAAGGCATTGGGGCATATTTGGCTTATTTAACAGTGTAGTAATAATACCTACAAATGTGAATAAAGAATTGTGAATACTTATTTAATAGTTAGGATCCCAGTGGAGATGGCCCTAATTTTAAAACCTTTCCCAATTATTTAATGACTCAGAAGTAATTATGGGTGAGGTTCCTTTGATGTGAGCTTTGAAGCAAGAAAAGCCACGTAAAGCAAAGACAAATTTGGTGGCATCTTACAAAATACGAACCAAAATATCAGTGCACTATTCACTTTTGTTCTAGAATGTTAAGAAACTCATTGGCTACCACTTTAATCTGTTTATTGTCTCTTCCTCTTTAGAGATTATAGCTAGTATGTACTGGATGTATATAGTTTTCTAGCTGATGTGTCCCCCTACAGATAAAATTGTGACCCTGCTCACTTAATTCTGTTACTTGTGAGTCTTACATGTTGTTATTCCAATTACATTAATGATACCTAACAATATATGAAAATACTAGGCAAATTCATTATCATTACTGGTTTATGATGAAAATACCAGCCCCCGTACCTGTGTGTGTGTGTGTGTGTGTGTGTGTGTGTGTGTGTGTGTGTGTGTGTTTGTGTGCGCGGGCGCGCGGGCGCATGCGTACACATGTGTGTAGGGCAGACATTGACATCAGGATGTCTTCCTCAGTTGGTTCTCCACCTCACTTTTGAGACAGGTTTTCTTGCTGAACCTGCAGCTTGCTACTTTGTCTACACTGGCTGGACTGCAAGTTCCTAAGATCCATCTGTCTTCAATGGCTCGTTCTGGGGTTACAGACATGTAACACCATGCCTGGATTTTATATGGATCCTGGGGATCCAAACCTACGTCCATGTGCTTAACACGGCACACTGTTTACCTGCTGAGCCATTTTCATGGCCCATGTTAGGACTGTGACACAAACTCAACTTTTGTGCTAAAGTGCAAAATTATCTTAGATAATGAAAACCATAGATAAGAAAAACATGGTTAGCCAGTTTGGACCCGGCTCTGTAAATACAGCCAAAATGACACGTGTGTGTAATGTGGACAGGAGTCACTTGTGTCATTGCTAGTGAATCTCTTATGCCAGAATTTAGTGGGCAGAGCTTTAAGTCATTTAATTTGTTTTACCTACTGGATTCTCGCCTTTTTTCCTTATCCCCCATCAAATACTCATTTGAGTGAAAGGAGGAAAACATCTTTTATGAATGAACAAATGATAAGAATGTCAGGGGGAAAAAGCCAGAGCTGTCTGTCAGCACAGTGTTCTTAGAATGTGTTTCTCTTAGGCAATCAAATAGATTTCTTGAAAGCCAAAAGTAAGTGTTGTATCTTGAAACTGAGTCCTTTATGTGTGTATTTGTATTTCCATCCTTGGGGGTGGGTTAGGTGTCACACACCAGGGTCTTTTTTTTTTTTTTTTTTTTTGACTTGTAAAAGGTTGACTATGACCCAGTGTCACTGTCATAGTTAAGATTTCCTTTACTGTGGTAAGCACCACAATCAAAGGCAACGTGTGGAGCAAAGAGTTTGTTTCTTCTTACCACTCTCAGGTCATATTCCAGCAATGAAGAAAGTCAGGGCCAGAACTCAAGGCAGTAACTGGAGGCAGGAACAAAGCCATGGGAAAATTTTGCTTACTGGCTCACTCCTGATGGTTTGCTCAGTCTGCTTTCTTATATAACTCTTATATACCTGCAAAATTTTGGGACTACCCACAGTGAGCTGCACTTTCCCATGTCAATCATTAATCAAGAAAATGCCCTAGAGATGTACCTAGAAGGCCAATCTTACAGAGGCATTTTCTCAATTAAAAGTCTTTCTTCCCAAATGACTCTTGCTTGACTAGAGTTGATAAACAACAAACTAAAAACAACAGGACAGTCAGAGATAGCCAGTGGACTGACACCTAGTTGGGGAGCTATTTTAAGTATTTAAAGTCACTCTGCACAAAAATCATCTACAAGTAGATCAAAGACCTCAACAAAAACATGAAACTCTGAAATTTCTAGAAGAGAAGTTAGGAAATTTTCCTAACATACAAGTATAGGCAAAGACTTCCTAATAGGACTCTGGTCACTCAGAGAAGAAGGTCAACAGTTATCAAATGAGAGAGACCTCGTGAAGCTCAAGAGCTTCCACAGAGCAAAGGAGACAATCCAGTAAAGAGACAGCCTACAAAATGAGAGAAACCCCGTGCCATCTGTACATAGGACAGAGGATTAATGTCTACAATACACTTATAACTCAAAAACCAAAACAGACGACCCAGGAAAAATTGGACTGTATATATGAATAGAGAATTCTCAAAATAAGATGCAAATGGCTAGTAATCACTTGCAAGTCTTCGACATCCTTAGTCTCCAAGGAAAGGCAAATTAAAAGCACTGTGAGATTCTATCAGAAAGGCTATCAGGGAACAACCAAATAACAAAAGCTGTAAGTAATGGGGAAGTTATTACATCATTATTCATATCGATGGTATGTAGACTGATGCAGCTACTATAAAAATCAGTGTGAAGGTTTTTCCAAAAGCTAGAAATAGAATTACCAGAGGGAGCATATTCCTTAACGACTCCATATCCGACTGTAGGTATTTGCTTGTCCCTGTTCATTGCCACACCATTCTGTCCACAATAGCTAGTGCTGATGGCTGGGTGGTGATGATATGATACATATACACAGTGGAATTTTATTCATCTCTAAAGAAAAGTTAAATCATGAAATTTTCAGGTAAATGTATTTTACTGGAAAAAATATACTTATTGAGGTAAACCAGACGCAGGAAAACAAATACCATGTTTCCCCCCCATATATTGATCCTAGCTTTGAGTCTCTAATGCATGCTCAATTTGAAGTTCCTCTAGCAGCCAGAAAAGTAGAAAGAGGCCGTTTGGAACGGGATGCCTTAAGAGAGGGATGAAAGTAGAAGGCAGGTAATATGAAGTAGAGAGGAGAAGTATTAGGGGTAGATAGGTTTTAGCAGAGACAGGGTGGGGACTAGGGGAGGCTAGGAGGAAGTGGAGAGCTTCAACCAAAATGAGGAGACATATAAACCTTCTTTCCTACAACAAAAATTTTTAAGTATAATTTTTAATTGTTTAAAGGGAAATACCCAACATGGCTAGAAAATATGTTCCTGGGAACCCGCCCCCCCCCCAGTGTTGGGAGTGGGGTACCTTTTTAATGACATAATGATCAGAAAAGCGCAAAAGGCCTTCAAATAACACAGACTCTTGACATTTCTTTTGTTTGCCCACCAGAATTGACTGATAAGACCGTATAGCTGAAGACACTACAAACCTCAGTTGCATGATATAGAGAAATCAAAAGGTATTGAGCTGGAAGCTTCTTTGCTGGCTGGCTTTCATACCGCCGGAAGGTGCTATGCAGGCTGCTGTGGGGAAAGCTATCAACGGTATTACTTAGCTGTGAACTCTGTGATAGTAACCTGATAAGCACAGTATGCCCATGTGTGCCATAGTGGTGTGACAGTTCTGGGAGTAGCAAACTACTCTCTAATTGGGGCCTACTCTACAGAAAGAACCCATTTTTTGTTACTGCAAACCCAGTCAAAAACCCATGGTGGAGGTCGGCAAGCAAAGGCTCAGCAGGTGAAGTCACTTGCTGAACAGGACTGGAACCTGAGATTGAGCCCCAGAACCTACTATATAAGGGTGAAAGGAGAGAGCCGATTCCACAAAGTTGTCCCCCAACTCCCCATACATGTGCCATGGCATGAGTGAGCCCATATGCATATGTTACACAGACACTAATAAGTTTTAAAAACATGTTATAGAAGAACCAGTTATAGAGAATTTTTGATTTGTTACATATATCATTAAAAATAGTGATAAATAAGGACTCTGAAAATCTCTTACTACATAGATATGTCTTATTTCATAAAAATTTGTTATTTTTTTTGTTACAAAAAAAAAAAGAAATGTGGGGTATAGAGTAGCTGGCAAAACAAAATGATTTCAGAATTACAGTTATTGTCATCTTGACAGTATAGTATTAAATGAGATAAAATATTATTTAAAAATACCAAGCTTAAATTTGCATTTCAGTGTCTGAAAAATTTGCAAGCATAATGTAACCTTTGGACTTTTGAATAAACTTAACCTGGAAAACATAATTTGAGACAAATGGCTCTGGGTTCTGATCAGCTAACTTTGATCCAATCATTGAGCACAGAGACCGAAAGCTATTATTAAGAACCCAATCTAGAGAAATTAATTTTACATTATTATAAGAGCTTTAAGTCCCAATGAAGAAAACTAAGTGAGTATTTACATCTAACTAATAAGAGGAAATTGAGCAGAAGCCAGCTGCCTGAGGCTTACCTATAGTCAATTTTAAGGATTCCTTCTGAAACTCTTCAGTCCTGTTGAGTCTTGGAAGTTTTATGTTACAATATATGAAAGAACAGAAGGAAAACCAAATTTCTAAATGCATACTTAGAGATTTCCCACAGGGATTTGTCAAGTCAACTTGGTGTGAGGAACCTGATTAAGGCCATTTCCAAGCTATGCTGAGTCAGCAGGAACCATAATATATAGCCTAGAGCTAGCTCAGATAGGTTACTAAACTACTGAATTTAAAATTATTTATCTTAGTTTCTTTATCCATTCTTCTATTGAGGGACACATAGGTTGTTTCCAAGTTCTGGCTATTATGAATAAGGCAGCTATGAACATGGTTGAGCATATGTCCCTGCTGTGTGGTAGTGCATCCTCTGGGTATATTCCAAGGAGTGGAATAGCTGGGTCTTGAGGAAGCCCTATTCCCATTTTTCTGAGAAAGCGCCAGATAGATTTCCAAAGTGGTTGTACTAGTTTGCATTCCCACCAGCAATGCAGGAGTGTTCCTCTTTCTCCACACCCTCGCCAGCATGAGGTGTCAGTTGAGTTATTGATCTTAGCCATGCTGATGGGTGTAAGATGGAATCTCAGTGTCGTTTTGATGTGCATTTCTCTGATGACTAAGGAGGTCGAGCATTTCTTTAAGTGTTTCTCAGCCATTTGATATTCCTCTGTTGAGAATTCTCTGTGTAGCTCTGCGCCCCATTTCTCTATTGGGTTATTTGGTTTGGTGGTGTTTAATTTCTTGAGTTCTTTATATATTTTGGATATTAGACCTTTGTCAGATGAAGAGTTGGTGAAGATCTTTTCCCAGTCTGTAGGCTGTCGCTTTGTTCTCTTGACAGTGTCACCTGCCTTACAGAAGCTTCTCAGCCTCATGAGGTCCCATTTATTAATTGTTGATGTTAAGGCCTGGGCTGTTGGTGTTCTGTTCAGGAAGTTGTCTCCTGTGCCTATGAGTTCCAGACTCTTCCCCACTTTTTCCTCTAACTGGGTTAATGTCTGTGGTTTTAGGTTGGGGTCTTTAATCCACTTGGACTTGAGTTTTGTGCATGGTGACAAATAGGCGTCTAATTGCATTTTTCTACATGTAGACATCCAGTTAGACCAGCACCATTTGTTGAAGATGCTGTCGTTTTTCCATTGAATGGATTTGGCTTCTTTGTCGAAAATCAGGTGAGCAAATGTGCGTGGATTCATCTCTGGGTCTTCAGTTCGATTCCATTGATCCACTAGCCTATTGCTGTGCCAGTACCATGCTGTTTTAATTACTATTGCTCTATAGTACAACTTGAGATCAGGTATGGAGATTCCTCCAGAGGATCTTTTATTGTATAGGATTGTTTTTGCTATTCTGGGCTTTTTGTTTCTCCATATGAAGTTGAGAATTGTTCTTTCAATATCTTCAAAATATTTAGTAGGTATTCTGATAGGGATTGCATTGAATCTGTAAATTGCTTTTGGTAAGATGGCCATTTTTACTATGTTGATTCTTCCAATCCACGAAAAAGGTAGATCCCGCCATCTTCTGATGTCATTTTCAACCTCTTTCTTCAGAGGTTTAAAGTTTTTTTCAAATAAATCCTTCACTTGCTTGGTTAGGGTTATTCCTAGATATTTTATATTGCTTGTGGCTATCATGAAGGGAGTAATTTTTCTAATTTCTTCCTCTGCCTGTTTGTCATTTGCATATAGGAAAGCTACTGACTTTTTTGAGTTTATTTTGTATCCTGCCAGTTTGCTGAAGGTGTTTATCAGTTGTAGGAGTTCTCTGGTGGTACATTTACACTATGGAATACTACTCAGCTATTAAAAATAAGGAATTTCCAAAATTTGTGGACAAATGGATTGAACTAGAAATTGTCATAATGAGTGAGTTCACACAGAAACAAAAAGAGCTAAATGGTATATACTCACTTATATCGAGACACTAGTCCAAGGTGTACGTCCTCATGAAAAACTGTACCTACCAGGATAGTGGGTAAGAGGGGAGGACATCCTATTGAAACTTTAGGTGTGAGAAGCCTGGGAGAAAGAGGAAATAGAAAGATCCAGCGGGTCCTGGAAAACTACAGGTGAGTCTGGGCCCTGGGGTCCTCCGCAAACTGTGGCAACAGCCAAGGAAAAAATAGGCAGTAAACCTTGAACTCCTACCCGGACTAGCCGATGGACGGGACATTCTCCACTGGTGAGTGGAGAAGGAGATCTAACTTTCACACAAACTCTGGTGCCCCATATTTGAACATGTCCTTTGGATGGAGATGCCTGGTGGCACTCAGAGGAAAGATAATATGTCACCAAGGAGAGACTTGATACCGTATGAGCATATTCAGGGGGAGGAGGTCCCCCTCAGACACAGACTTAGGGGAGGGGAAGGGAGTAGGGGGGAAGTGGGAGGGAGGGAGGAATGGGAGGATACATGGGATGGGCTAACAACTGAGATGTAATATGAATAAATTAATAAAAAATGTATTAAAAAATAAAATTATTTATCTTAAGTTGAAATTAAAAATAAGTATTCCCAATATTCGTCAAGTACATGACAGGCACCCCCATATGGATGTCATATCTTTAAATTTAATCCCCATAAGACTGATAAAGTACGAATGACCCATTTTTCTTCACTTGAGGGAGAAGTACCTGGGACAGAGACAATAAGCCATGTGCTTTGAAACACATTGCTTCTGAACCACACAGCCACGAATCTAGCCACATCTATGACATTCAGTTAAATGGCTTGTTCTTTCTTTTTACATGACATTCTATTTCCTCTGTTGTAGCTGGCACTCTCTGATAGTTTGACTTGAGGAAGAAAAAATATACAAAATGAAAAATAACCCATCAAATATATTTTTGATCTGCGCAAAGTTAAAATCATGTTCACACTCTGAGTTGAAGCAGTTATAAGGTACTAAGGGAAAACTGCAGGGAGCATGGGAGTGAGGTGACTAACTTTGGGGGTGTTGGTCCTTTGTTACCTTGTGAGATAACTCCTTTCCTTGGGATGTTGAATAAGAAAAATAAAGGACAGGAAAACATATCTGTTAAGGTTAGCTTTTTACATGCCTGCATGTATGTATATGCACTGTATGTATTCCCTGTCCCTCAGAAGCCAGATAAGGGGGCTAGATCTCCTGGAACTGAGTTTACAGATGGTCGTAAGCTGCCAATGTGGGTGCTAGGAACTGAACCCGGGTCCTAGTGGGAACAGCAAGTGCTCTTAGCCACTGAGTTTCCTCTCCAGCCTCTCTAAGGCATTTCCCCAGAATTATTACAGGAGATGATGCATATAAAATTCTTAGTCCTAAGAACTGACACCATGGCAAGCTTAGCATGGTGGTTACTTATTAATAAAGAGCTGAACCTTCGTAAACAGCTTATTTTACAGAGTCCATATCAGAGAAATGAAAACAAGCACCGGACAGAAGCGGTCAGGGGAAGAACGATTTATTCTGGCTCACAGTTGGAAGGGGTGCACTTGCCATAGCAGCGAAGGTGTAATGGAGTTCACAGTGGTGGGAGGATGCGGCGGGCACTGCCCACCTTGGTGGGCCTGGAAGCAGAGACAATAAAAACACTGACACTCGGCTGCCTTTCCCCTTTTCCTCTTTTTGTTCAGCCAGGACCCTGGAAATATATCATAGACCCATAGGGCTTACTAATGCCCTAGGGAAGTCTGCAGTCAAATTGACAATCAGGTTCACCACACCACAGACATACATACTAAGAATGGAAACAACTAACATATCCATCAATTTCTAAACGAAAGAGTAAAGTATAATATATATTATGTGTAAATATATTAGGATAGTACACATCAATATAAAACAATGAAGTACCAGACACACTACAGCCTGAGTGAAGAAGCATCAATACTTATGCCGAGTGAAAGAAGCCAGCCATAAGAGGCCATGTCAGCCATAAGAGGCCATGTATTATATAGTCCCGCTTATATTCATTGTCCAGAATGGGACATCCCATAGACGTGAAAAGTAGATTAATAATTTCTTAGAGCTTGAAGATATGAAGGTACTAGAGAATAGCTAGTTACTGCTCAGAAGTACAGATTGTTTTAAGGGAACAAATATCATCTAAACTTAAATTGGGTAAAATAGTTGGACAACTGTGTTAATATACAACAGTACTTTATTTTATATTATATGTGGGTAATTGTATGCTTTGTGACCTATGCCTTTACAAAACTTTTAAAAAGAGAACCATACAAGGAACCCAACCAAAAAAAAAATCTTATTTAAACAAACAAGACCAACTGTGCATCATTTGGTGACTTCATTGCACAGAGAAATCATTCCAACAATTTCAAAATTCAGTAATTGGAGTTGATATTAAGGAGATCTTAGAAACCATGTTGCTGTATATTGTGGAATGCTGTCACCTGCAGTAGCCATTCCACAAAGCTTAAGAAAGAGGGGCTGGAGAAGCAGCCTTAGCCTCCCACCTGAGATGCCAGCCTCTCCCTCCTTCTTGGACCATTCCCTCAGCTTTCTGTAATTCTACCACAGCTGCATGTGGTCCCTAGTGGTACCAGAGTAAGTAGAAGGTGGAAAGTTAACCGACAAGGGAAGTTGTCATTTGTTCTGGGGTGAAAATTTTCTATGGTGTAACTGTTATAAGGTGACTCATACTCCTGTAAGAAGACCTTCACTCTTATGCCTGAGAGTAAGCCCAACAAGCTTATTGGTTCATGAAGGTAGACTTGAGTGGAGTCGTTATCTTGTTTGCCATTGGTGCCCTGTCTGGGGTTGATTAGTTCACATCTCCCCAGGAAAAGTTAACATAACAGTGTCACTATTTTATAACTGATGTAGCTATGTATTATATTCTCAGAAAGGCCATTGACTTGCTACTTTGTTTACCCATAATAATTATATCAATATCTATATGAAATCTCATTTTCAAATAAGTGGAATGAAATACAAATATTATCTAATGAGTAAAAGGAAGAAATCTTAATTTAAAACTTGAATTGTTTAGACCAGTATAAACTTATGATTATTTTTGATTTAAAAAATTAGGTCCTCCTCCCTGACAATGAGCAGACTGTCTACCTTGTTGCTGGTGTTGTTCTTATATCAGTCAGAGGCACGGAAGATGGCTGTCCTTTGTTAATCTTAGCTTGATGCCTGGCTTGGTGGCTAAAGCTAGGACACATAAAAATCAAATCAAATCCAGACAACACAGTGCTAGAAGGGGAAGACAGTCAGAGACATGAAGACCACCGTGCCACCCACAGACCTGCCCTCCTGCCCACAGCACAAGTGGCCCATAGACACCTGCTTCCCACTGTAATGTCACCCAGGCACCTACCAGCCTGCACTGGAGCCACCACAATGTGCAACTAACTATGTGATGGACAAATAGGAGAGAAAAAGAAGTGGAGCAGCTGGAGCATTATAAATAGAGATGTAACTGGAAACTGGAGAGCAGAGAGGAGTAGCCTGTTGTGAACAACCAGCCCAGCCACCTGGGCCATGGTGAGGGCCCACCCCGAGCTACCACTGAGAGCTATGTCCAGGTCTGTGGCTGTGCGGTGGCAGGAATTCGTGTAGGTGTCGATGTTTATGGCTCATATTACTATTAGAGAAGGCGAGGATGACCCTGGTCCAGACAGCTGCCTCTGAGGGCCACATGGATGTCCAGGGGCTGTGCAAAACTGGTCTCACTCCTCATTGGCTGCAGTGCTCTGGAAAGCCGCCTCTACCAGTTTTGCAATTTTAGTACATTGAATAAGTTTAATACATTGAATAAGAAAAAAAATCACAGCTTCTCTTCCATTTGGGAGCATAAGTGCCCTTCTCTGTAAAGCTTGTGGCCAAGGTTGATACAAGAGTCCATAGCCAAGGTTGCTACAAATAAACAGAAGGTTAAGAAACAAAGAATTGAATTGACATATTCTGGGTGTGCCGAGTTGAACAGGAAGAAGAGCTGTGAAGATCCCTTCTCAGTGCAGACACTGCAGAGCTTGTGAATGAAAGGAATTGTTAGCCTTTTCAGCAAGTGTGGACCATTTTCACCTTATGTGTTAATTAGCTTACTTAATAGTTTGTTTCTCCACCTTCTCCTTTTTATTGGAAATCCATGCACTTACGTTTTCTTTGTAAGTTTTTATTGTTGCCCAGAACTTGACTTTGGATATTTCATAATAATTTTTTGTTATATTATTTTGGTGAATACTTTTTCTACAATTATATTTAGATATAAATTGTAGCACACTGTCTTTTCAATCTGTCCAGTAAGTTTGTCTGTATATTCTGATCTACAGTACTCTCTGAGATGTATTACTGTTACTGATTTCTTATTCACTTCCATTGTGGCTAGAACATATACTTTGTATGGCTTTGGTGACGATACCATGTACACTTGAAAATAATGTATATTTTGTAGTTATGTATGTAGTTAACTCACCTACATCTTTATGGTTTTGCCTAGGTTCTCTTCATCTTGCTCAAGTCCTCAGCGTCCCACTGGAATTTCTTACTGTGTCTGAAGAACTGTCATTTGAACTTGGGTTCCTTTGTTTCTTGGCCCTTTCCCCCTAGATACCACCAGCATTTTCTGGATTCCTTCTTTCTGAAAGAGTGTTCCACCCCTTACACATACACTTAAAATTGCTGTGCTCCCTGTGCTTCAACTGCCAATCTTTTCATGTGAGAAGCCAGGAATCCTCCCTTGAAGTTTAAGTAATTCCATAAAGGTTTTGCCCTTATGTCTCTGCATGGCTCCCACATCTTGGTGCATTTCCTTCATTCTCCTGGTGGGCAGAAGGAACAAAGGCAAGTCAGAGAGTCACTAAAGCATCCTAGTTTGCCTGAGAGTTGCTCATTTTTAAACCCTGGGAGTCCTAAGTTACAATAGCTGAAGAAAAAAAAAAGTGGAGGAGATGGGCAGGGTTTTCAGCTCTCACCATTGGCTTGTTCTTCATGTCTGAGAAATAATCTCCAGCATTCCAAAATGAAAACCAGCCTATTCATCTTTCTGCAAAGATGGAGACTGACCAACTGTTGTCACAGTTCATTGTCAGCATTTTTGATTATTAGATATGGCTAGACTCTTTAGGTTATGACATTAATGATCTAGTTAATTATCTCCAGAGGAAGCTATGCCTGAATTCAGTGAATGGCTTACTTAAACACTGCCATCACTCTACAAAGCTTTTCAAATAATGGCCCAATATTATATTATAAAACAAAGTATCCAAAACAAAATAAGAAAATCAGAATGGCAACTAACTTGGAGATTTCAGATGGGAGATAGCCAGACTAGTTTAAAAAATTAGTTTAATCATACCTGCCCAGTTATTGTTTAAATAAATCAATAAGACTTTGTCTCAGTTATTGGGGATCTAGGCAGGTAATAGGAGAGCTTTCTAGAATTTAATAAACATTACTACAGTAAACAGAAGAATAAGTTAAAACATAGATCAACTGAACGTAATACACATTCATATCTGTATTTAATTCATTAGAATAAAATGTTCATGTTTGTGCTATTGATATTTAACTTATATGGACAGTTGTTTTTCTTATCAAAGAAATGAACACACAACAAGTTCAAAAATATTGAACTTTCTGTCCAGCCTGCTCATTAAGTTTATCTGTCAAGCTATAGAGTAGTATTTCATAGTCATAGGAGCAGCACACAGCTCTGTCCAAGGGAAACACAAGGCTATCTAATGATCTGGTTACTACTTATGTAAGATCTGTCTTATGTACCCTGAGAGTATACAAGAACAGCAAGGATGTGTAGCATGTGCATAGTGTTGTATAAACACCAATCAAGCGAAACAGTCACTTGAATTTTCTTTTTTCTCAACGCATTTTTGTTCTCATCATCTCCATGAGTTAGTGATCACAAGAGTGACTACTAATAAAGTAACCCTTACCTTTTCATCAAAACACCTTCATGCATTTTCTCCCATGTCTAAGAATTATTTAACACAGACATCAGCAATGACAAAATATAGGGTTTTTTTTAAACAAATGAAACTGAGTTACTACTTATGTAAGATCTGTCTTATGTACCCTGAGAGTATATAAGAACAGCAAGGATGTGTAGCATGTGCATAGTTCATTTTCACACAAGGAATCCTTTTGGTTAAAATATGAGGTCTATTTTTTAGCAGTATTCTCTGACCTAACACCCTAAAGGAGAAGTGTAAAACTTCTCTGACTTCAGCTGCCAAATTAATGCAATCAGCAATGCAATTGTGTTCTCCATAGGGCTTGGGAATAAAGGCTGTTATGAGGGTTGGTACGTAGGGCTACTAAACACAATGCAGTGGTTCTCAGTACATTTAACAAACAGTCAATGAGAAAGTATGCGAGTTTACAAACCTATGGCCTCATAGAATTGTCAAACCCTAGCTCAAGTAGTGGCCATTCCTTACTCTTATCTCTTCCCATCACCTTACTAAATCCTTGAGATAGTAAGCTTACATAGAGAGGAAACATATAGAGGAAAATCATGTTTATTCTGGTTCAGGGTCATGGAGGATTCGGGCCATTATCAATTTCCCTTTTTTAAGGCAATCACTACTGTCCTGAAACCTCCATGACCCTGAACCAGAGTTAACCTTTTCTTTGTCTAAGTTGACTATCTCAGATATTTATTTTAGTGATAGATATTATTCTCATTTGTGAAATTGCTTTGCTTCATCAGAAGCTCTATTATGTCTGCCATCATTAGAGCTTTTATTTGGATAACTGCTAATGCAAGCAAGGTTTGATGCTCCATTGACTTAAATGAAGTACAAAATTATTCTCGAGTCAACCATATTATCCCATAATTGACTGTGTAAAGTAACAATTTCCCATGTATTAGGACCAGCAAGTCATGAGGCAAAATAAAATATCTCACACTCATTTCTTCCTTTATATTTAACTCTTGCTACATCTTCAAATAAAATATATATTTGGAAGGTTAACTCTGTGTGATGTCAGAGAAAATATCATTTATTTTACAGTACATGGAACCAGTAGGCATTAGGGAGAGTAAGATGACTAAAAAAAACAAATGAACAAACACTTCAGTTCATCTTTCCTTTGTAAGGAGAGATCCTGAAGGAATTCTGCCTTTCTTACATTACCCTGAAGTTCAACACGGGTATATGATAAGTATTCAATAGATGATTATAAATGAAAATCATTGTCTGAAAAAATAACTTCTCACTTTCCATTGAAAATGCTCTCCACATGTGACTAGGACATACTCTCAGCTAAGTAGGCAAAAGCAATACTAGACATGGTGTGAGGAAGCTAGCTCTGACTCTCCGCCACTCACCACTGGTATAACTTGAAATAAGACACTCCCACCTCTCTCCAGTGTTCTATTTGGCATATGGGCACTGAAATTATTTCAGAAGGAAAAAAATGATTTCAAATGGGAGAAACTGTTTTCTAAAACCCACACAAATGTAAAGTGGTATTTTAAAATTAGAATTAAAATTCTAACTAAAATTAGAGTAGGAAAAATAATGTTTAAAGTTTTATCTAAGATTAACATGTATGCATTTTGACACAGAAGTTTGATCCCCTAACATTTATGGACTCTCACCATCCAAAGACACCTTATGTGTCAGAGTTCACATCAACATATTCATTTTATGGCTGACGAATCTGGTGGCCAATGAGAGTAAGTCAACTATCTAAATTATGATCTGTGATTATGTTTGTGCTACAATCACTTTCCAAATAAAAAAATCACACTAAAGTATTGTATTAGATGTCCTGTCTAATTTTGGTAAGTAATATTTGTCAATAACATTCTATATAAAGAACATGGAAATATGAGAGGTTAAAATATTCTATCTTAAGTCATCCAACACATTCAAACAGAAACAAGAAAACACATATACCAATTCTTATATTTCTTCTTAATATGCTTTATTGAATAATAATAATAATTAATAATAATACTTAATGCTTTATTGAAGCATTATGCAGAAAGCCACCAGTATATTATAATTTAGAGACCAGTACAGAAATTCACTGTTGTCTCCAGCTGTCAGTGCCTTTCTTGGACAGCATAGCTCCAGTCCACTAACTACATTTTCCTCTTTCATGTGCAGTTTGATGGTTTCCCAGAATACTCTGTTCGTTTTGACGGTCGTTAAGGCGTGCCTAAGGCATGTCTAGGTGCTGCTGCAGTTGACTCTGATACTAGATGTGAATCCAGGCATTGACTTTTTAGTTCTAGGCTTCATGTTGTTTTCTACTGATGCTTTGCATCACCACCAGACTGTGACAGATGCATTCCTGTTGTAAAAAACCCTACTTTCTAGTATTTGTTATGGACGTCTGAGTTGATTAATGCAAGTAATTCTAGGCATTGATGTACTCTGATTGTTTCATGGTCTCAGTAAGAGAAGCTGCAGTGTGTGGTCACATGAAATGGGAACCTCCCCCCGCCCCCCGCCCTGCTTTGTTTTCTTCTTTTCTTTCTGTTAAAATGTGGCTGGCTCTTACCCCCTCTCAGTCCTCTACTTGGCATAGTTGATGCTATTAACTTGTTGAGAAACACAGATGCTGTTTCCCGGCATTCAGGGGTAACTGAATCTCTCTTGTCTTTCTGCTTCGTCATCTTCTCTCCTGCTAAATCGATGGTTCATGGTTGACTTTCTGTTGTTTTGCTCAGGTTTATTTCCTCGGTGTGCACTTTTAGTTCATTAGGCAAACACAGAGAAGATGATAAATAGCCACAGGGAAAATAACATGTTAGAAAACGTGCAACAATGTGCTCACAGAAATGGATGTCACAGAGCCGTTGCATTTAGGGAACAATTTAAGGATCCTTTGTGTTATGGTAAAAGCATCTGTTGCAGGCGCAAGTCATGGGAAAGCACCATTTCCATGTGATTTAGAGATGCTAACAGTGAGCAGGCCAACATTCTGTAGTCTTCTTACACAGTCCTACAGTGCCCTGAACACACTTCTCTCAGAGTGGCACTGGGTACACTAAAACTGTCCTTTTGCCTGGGGCATCCTCTTTGAAGTGAGGGACTTCTTTCAGCTGTGTTTGCCCGTCATGTGGTTCGTAACTTTCAGTGCATATTTGCTATACCGAATTACATGAAAATTGTTCAGCAGATCTTTTTTTTTTTTTAATCAGGCTAGCCAATATATTTCCTTAAACACTGGGGAAAAACTGTGTTTTTACTCTTCCTTCCCACTGCTTACATACGAAGATGTTCCACTTAATACTCAGTAAATATGTTCCACCTGATTAACCTGAGTGTGCATGGGCAGGATGCTTGGAGAAACAGAGAGACTTGGAACAAAGCTGCTAAGGACAGAAATGGCTAGTTTCTGAATTAATTTTATTGACAAAAAGATTAAAGACACATCTTTTCACCTTAGGAGATAGAAGTCCTAAGTCAAGAATATAAAAGCCATGTGCATATAGGCACTTACCAATTGAGCAATTGCCAAATGAATCAAGGCTTGGTCAAAGAGATTGGGTTAGATGCAAGGCCGATTGTGACCATGGATGAAAGCCACGTAGCAGGAACCCAGGGCAATCTTCTCAAGTAGAAATGGTGAGCACATAGCTTTCTAGATTCATACTTGATTACTTGATTGTTTTTTCAAGATCCATTTTAGTAACTCTGTCTGTATTCCTTTTAAAAAATACTCTTCTATTTTGAAATAATTTTCGATTTATAGAAGTGATACTAATCTAATACAAACTCTCTCATACTTCCTTCCCCAAACATACTCCCCCACCACAAAAAAAAAACATCTTATGGACCTGTGGTATATTTGTAAAAAGCAGAAATTCACGCTGACGCCTTATTATTCACTGAGCTATAAAATTATTTCAGACTTCTCCAGCCTCTTCTCACTGAAGTGGTTTGTATTCCATAATCTAGTCTTGTAATTTGTGGGTCTTTAAGTTTCATCTTTGGTCTAGACTTAAGTACAGTGCTGTGCAGAGTCCTTACTGCAAACCAGAGTGAGCTTGGTGGTTTGCTCACTTGACCTGTCTGTGCTCCAGGTGTTCATCTTTATCTCCACGCATGCAGCCAGCTTAAACTTTTAGTGTTTAAAGCCCTGTTAACGTTGTGTTTAATTTGCATTGGAAAACATCAACGGAGTGGAAATGTTAATAAATTTCTCAGTTTGGGAATAAGATGAAAATTCCTGTTTCTTCCAATGCTTACCTCCTGAGGTTGTCACAGTTCACCGATCAAAGGATCATTGTGAAAATGATGGTTTGTAGCTGATGCATTACTTAAACTTGGTTTCTTCTTATCAGAGAATATTGGAATCCACAGATAAGGGCTAAAATGTGTGGGGTATTCCACAGAGATCAGTCTTCACAACTCTCTACCTAGTTCTTTAAGGTATAAGAAATAATATTATTTAAAAGGCCAAAAAGCCATATCCATAGGGCTATATATAAGTAACTGTATTCTACTAAATAGACTTAACATCCAGATTTTAGTGGAAAATACTTAGAGCATTAAAATAATCCTCAAATGCCTTATATTTTAAAAAGTGCACATAATAGTTTAGGAACTCTGGCTCACTGGGATCTGGGTTTGCATGAGCTGTTTTGTTTCTACCTCTCTTTTCCCTTTTGGATAAAACCTTGTTTTCCTCCATTTATTCCCAGCATCCTTTTCAGCATCCTTCTCCTGCCTTTGCCTCTGCTTTTCAAGTCATCTTTTCACCCATCGTTCTGAACCCATGACTTTTCCCAAGGAAACTGCTTGCTAGGCATTTTCCTGCTGCTCCCTCCATTCTGTTCCCAGCACCCCTGCTTATTTGAAGAAAGTGCTCTGGCTAACAGAGCATGTAACCATAGGGACCACCAATGCCACCTGCATACCAAAATCACAAGTATGGAAACCACACCAGCCCGAGCCTTTTCGCAGCCCTTCTTAACAGCAAGCGCTCTGTGTCCCTGACTGGAGTTAGCAATTGATAGCATGGAGCTTCATTGGAACATAAAGAAAACACTCTGCCTTTTCATTTGTGAGGGCACACTTCACGGAGTCCCTGAAAGGAGAAGGGTGGGGACTAGGCGGAGAAGAAAGAAAAGTATTCCCCACCCATTCCCCTTCAGGCAAAATGTTCCCGTGCTGGTTATCATGGCGCTGGGCAACTTCATCATGTTAAAACACTGCCACAAATTCTTCAATAATTCTAAGGTAAAGTCAGCGCTCCCTAGCCTGCCTTCCAAGAGTCCCAGACCTGTACTTCTACCCTCTTGAACCGTAATTCTTCCATCTACCTTTTACCCTGACCTGCTGGGTGTCTTCCAGTCATCTGGACGTCGTTGGTCCTTAGATGTACCGATTCCTCTCATTGAGCAAAATGAGGAGAGCCGAGGATATTTTTGTGGGGGTAGTTCCCATTTTGACTTTTAAAAATCATATTCACGCTCTCTATCTTAACAGATATATACACTTCATGTACTAGAGTTTGAGGTTCAGGGTCTGAAGCCATTTTAAGTACTACTGATGTCTAAACTGTAGGGTTAGGATTTAGAAGATTCAGATTGGAAATCTGTAAGAGTTTTTAGACTACAGAGGAAGAAGGGGATGACCGTTGCCGAGGAGAGCCAGCCACCTGCTAAGGGTGTTTGGACAGGTGAGAAAGTGAGGGTCCACTCCAGCTGGGATTCACATTCCAGATTTCCACGCAAGGAGTCATTCTCTGAGCTGCCAAGCCAGTGACTGAATTAACAAGCGCATTCATCAAGTTTGGCTGTGATCCATGGGCCTCATAGTCCTCCTCGAAACAGCTAAGTGGTTCGATGACAGGAAACAACAAAGTGTTGGAGGTACGCAGACTGTTGCTGTGGTGTAGTCTGGAGTACGCATTTTTAAAAACCCTGGGTTCTAAATAAATGTAGGAAAATATTTAAAAAGGAAGCTGGCAGAATGGCCCAGTGGATGAAAGCTCATGTTCCCAGAGAACACATGGTGGACAGAGAGAACTGACTCCTATAAATTGCCTTCTGGTCACCACATGCACACCATGACATGTCTGGCTCCAAAAGTAAGCTGGAGAAAGATGAGTGACTTATACCTGATGTTGACCTCTGGCCTCCACAAGCTCACAGGTAGACATGGAGCTACCAACACACACACAGCAACACAAGCGTAAAAGAGGATCTGAAATGACTTGCTACACCAAATAATAGTTGTTCCCTGTGCTGACAACATAAGGCAAACGGAATTGATCAGTGACTTCCAAGTAAATTGGAATGTCAGTTGAATTTTGAATAGATTTTGACATTGGTTTCATACTCAAATCATATTCTGAATGTTTATTTAGAGAAGCGCTCATTCTCCTGTTCCCTTAACAGTGTGTTAAGCACAGCGTGGCACCGCCTCTGCTCTGATGGGACTCAGGCTTTAAGCAAGGCAGGTGTTACATCAGTAGTTCATTGATTACACTTCACAGAGTGGTCTGAGAAGGAAGATCCTTAAGTTCCTGTGACCTTGTGGGCCGAAGGGTGGATTAACCTAAGCTTTCAATGTTACCGAATTATGAAATTGAGATTAAAGCTTTTTCTTCATTCTGTGCAAAATTTCACATATAATTTACCACTTAAAAAAAACTACCACCTAGTCAATATTTTTCTCAATTTCCACAAGTTTCGTTGCTTAGAAAAAATTAACTCTAAAGGCTGTGTGGTGATACCCAGGCAGCCATTTTCCTATGTCCCTGCACAGTTTTTACACAGTGGATGAGCTACAGGGCTCCGTGTGTTAGGAAACAGACCCTACAATTTCTCCCCTTCTGAAACCCTAGAGGCAGTGCTTCTTCACTGAGCAAGGAAGCGCTCTTGGGAATCGCTTCTCTGAGGGCCTGCTGTGGGCCACCAACAGAGCAGGAGTGCAAACCGCCACACACCTGTGCACCAGGCTTGTCTCATGCCTTCTCTCCGCCCGTTCTTCCTCCCAGAGGGTATTATCTCTTATTTCCAGAATGAATAGATTAAAACAATGGACTCCAAAGTACTCCCCTGAAGCAGTGCACCTTAGAAACAAGCCTGTGGTGAAGCACCTGGAAAACATCCTTCTTAGGTGCTAATCATTCACCGGATGGTGGGACTGCGTTTAAATGGCTTTAAATAAATAACCCACCCTGAGTATCAGTGCAGAGGTGGTTGTAGTAAGCTGGGAAGAGATGAAGGAAGAAGAAACGCAATGAAGACTTATGATGGGCAAGTGGGAAAAACAGCGCAACCAGAACTCCGCTATGTGCTACAGAGTTCAGCCAGCAGTTCTCCCCAACCTCAAAGCAGAGAAACATGTCCTCTCGCTGACACGTGAAGAAAAAGTTGGAGGCATGCTGAGACACAAGACCAGAAATAGAGCATAGGATTTGTTTGTCCTTCAGCAATGAAGGGGCGGGGAAAACCCACACTTCCAGTCAACTGAAGGGGACAGAGACTTTTTGAAGTCTCTGGAAGAACAACTTGTTGGGTGTATTTGCATTTGCCAGAGTGATGATTCTGTGGCCACAATTGCACGTCACATTTCAGGCACTTATACAAACCACTGAGTGTCTCTCCCAAGCTTATGGAAACCTATTGTGAGACTGATGCCCAGTAATTCACTTTTCCTCCATTTATCTGCTTGTAACACATTTGTTTCCTGTAGAGAAGGGACCATTGAATTTTCAAATAGCACAGAAAAATTACACTTTTCAACTGGGGGAAAAAAAAACATTTTTTTAACCAACTGTCAAAAGTCCATTATTGAGAAATCAATTCTACACCTGATTTCTTACAATGGATTACAGAGACTTAGCAAATGGCTTTTGGGAAGTGGGCAAGTGGAAAGTGTTTTCTTGGTTTTCGATTAGGCCTTTTTCCAGGGTCTTTATTGTGCCTCCTCTTGTCCTCTCCACACATTTGCCACATCTAGCTTAGACTAACTCTTCCAATATTACCTCATTCTTCTTTTTCCAGAAAAAAATGTTTTTATCTCTTTAGCATAAAGTGTGGCACCCTATCTATCCAATAAAGGTTATAGTTATATATTTATGTGGTGGTCGTGATGGTGTGTGTGTGTGTGTGTGTGTGTGTGTGTGTGTGTATGTGTGTGTGTGTGTAAAACAATCAGAAAGAAAAGGGGGCCTTGAATTTGAGAGGGAATGAGGGGGCAGGCTCACTGGGAGGGCTGGAAGAGGAGAGTGAAGAAGGAAATAATGTAATTATATTTTAGTTAAAACAAAAGAGACACCATTTTCCTAGGTTTCAAAGGGAGGTTTGTGTTTTCCAAATGATTAATGATGTTCAGCATCTTTTTCCATGTTTTTATGCTGTACATACTACTATACACCAACTACAAAATGAGTAATTAAACAAAAATAACACTTCACCCCAAAACTAGTAACACCAAGTTTGAACAGTGTAGGTGGCCTGGGCCTTTCACACATTACTTTTGAGATGCTTAATGTCATACCCAGACAAGAAAGGGTTTGGCAGTTTATTAGGAAGGCACATCTATATGACTGCACAACCCAACAGCACTTTCTAAGTATTTTCTTAGAGACGAGGAAAACTTGTGTTTATGTTTAAGAACTGTGCAAAACAGTTAAGCAGCATATTAATAATTGCCACAAATGAGGACAGATGGAATCTTCTTCTGCAGGTGAATGGTTATGCAAACTATCATAAATTCACATGATAGAATATTACTCAGTAGTAAATAGTAGTAAAATACTCTTTTTTTTTTTTTTTTTTTTTTTTTTGGTTTTTCGAGACAGAGTCTCTCTGTTTAGCCTTGGCTGTCCTAGACTCACTTTGTAGACCAGGCTGGCTTTGAACTCACAGCGATCCGCCTGCCTCTGCCTCCCAAGTGCTGGGATACTCTTGATACATGAAAAACATGGAGGAATTACCAGTGCATTTTGATAAGTGAAATAAGCCAATCTAAAAATGTTTCCCATGGCATCATAATTTACATGGTAGTTCTTAAAAGAAAGAGAAACATCAAGTCACTGGCTTGGGGGAATATATGGATGTCACAGAAAAGGCAAAAAACAGCACAAAGGAATCACATAATTTATTCATTACCTATAAAATGAAGATAGTACAAGAATATATGTTATGAGTTCTGTGTGCACACTGAGGCACTGCATGTAAAAAGCAGCTAACAGCTAGCATCACACATGACATGCGTGCCTCAGACTTTTGTTTTCATCATCGGTCAGCCATGGTGGGTAGTGGAGAGGGTTTCTGAGGAATGGGTTAGGCCGAATAAGAAATAGAATGTTGCTGAATCTAGTCAATGGATTAAGAATTTTTGGCACTTAGAATTTCATCTCACCTGAAAGACCTGGTGTAGCTCACTAAATTCTCACCTTTAGCACTGCCGTTGAAATGTGCTCTCCTAGACTTCTCTTTAAATCTACTTTTCTCTATGTACTTGTTTCTGAGTTTCCTTTATCACACACTTTTTCTAGAGAGTAATCTGCTGAGACTTGTGCACACTCTTGGCAGAATGTCCTTCCCCCCAGGGGAATTTGTTTTCCAGTGTATTCAGTTTATATTGACAGGCTAAATATAATGAAGCAACTTTGGTGTGAAGGACCAAGAAAGGAAGTTCTCACATCTTGGAAACTTCTAATGATTCTGAAATATATATCCGCCTCCTCGGTCTCTGTGTGAAACTGTATAAGCAAAAATCAGAAAATGGCAAAAGAAAGTCTCTGTATCCCACTAGGTAGCTTTACCAATGGGAACTGACTTTTGAATCAGTTAAAACTATTGTTCTTGTGAATGGAATGGCACTAATTACCCTAACAAGTGAACTAAGCCACTCTCAGAAAGACAAGTCTCATATGGGGATCTGAACATCCTAGACTGTGTGTAGGCCATCTGTGTGCACGGGGCATGAAATGAAGGAAATGCTTAGAGAAGGGGATGGAGCTCAAAATGGGAGGCAAGGCTCAAATTGTACTGTGGACTTGCATAAAAACAACTTAAGGAAAGAAAACATACATTTCTTCTTTTGATAAAAAAAAAAGAACAAAACTCTTTTCACACGTAAATTCAGTCTGGCTACAAGCAGATTAAAAGACTCTTGTCTCTTTTCTGGTCAGCTCTGTTATCCTGTCTCACACAAATATATTTGCCCTAGGACTGTGGGAGCATTCTGGAGTGACTGGTCCCATTCCTAGTGCTGCAGCTGACTGGAAGCCTCAGTTCCCACATATATACAATTAAGAGAGTGGCTCTGCTCTTAATGGCAAATGTGATTTTCTCCCTCAGTACTGGGACAAACTCAGGCCTGGTGCATGTTAGGCAAGCACTGTATCACCAAGCAGTCTGCACGGCCTTTCCCGCAAAGTTTCTTTTAAAAAAGACAAAGTCTTTCTAAGTTGCCCAGGCAGTCCTCAAAGTTGTAATCCTCCTGCCTCAGTCTCCTGATTAGCTGAGATTATAGGTATGAGCTACTATGCCCTGCTAAGACTCTTTTTAAAAATTTGTTTCATACAATGTATGTCCAATAAAAATTCCTCTCAACCTCCTCCCTATCCACCCATCTTTAAATTGTCTCTCCAGGAAAATGCGCGCGCGCGCGCGCGCACACACACACACACACACACACACACACACACACACACCTCACAAAAACAAAATAAACAAAGGGCCAACAAGACAAAAAGAAAAGCAAAACAAAACAAAATCTCCACAGAAATACCATTGAGTTTGTTCCGTGTTAGCCAACTACTCCTGGGTATTAAGCCTGTCATAGAGTGTGTTTGATATACCTGGTGAAACGCCATTGGATAAAATGGATTTTTCCCTTTACTAGAGGGAATCCATTGATGGGACCCTGACCAGTTTGAACCTGTGTAGGTCTTGCACATGTTGCTGCTCATCTCTATTCGTCCATATGTGCATCAGCCCTACTGTGTTTGGAACGTACTGCTTCTTTAGAGCTATCCATCACCTCTGGCTTTTACAGTCATTCTGCCTCCTCTTCCATACAAACCCTTGAGCCTTGAGGGGTTTAATGAAGACATCCCATTTATGACTGAGACCTGTTAATCCTACTTTGCGTGATTATCATTTACTGCTTAGGGGCCTTGATCTGAGGTAGTTCAAATGAATCTTTTTCTGTGTTAGATGGGTTTTTTTTGATAAATTACCCATAAGCGCGAGGTACAAGAATGAGACCCTTCATGTCTGATGCTTGTCTCCTCTCGACTAGGGTCCTTCCGGTCTTAGCCTCCCACCAGAATATGACTGATCCTTTTCCTGCTAAAGATGAAGTATCTGCTCTTGAAGTAGGTCAGCCATCTACAGCAAACTAGCAGATTGCTGTATACATGTAGCAAGTGATCATTTGAAGTACCATAAGAAATTGAAGTGTAAATTCTTTGTACAAAGGAGAGAAATCAAAAAGCACTCCACAAAGAGGAAGGGACAATAATATAAAAGGAAATGTCAAGATTTGGTTTTAATGTAGCTCTCTGTTAAGTCTTTCCATTTCATGCCCATCGGTCATGGCAAAAGGCAAAAGAGTCACAATGACCTCGTTAAGGCCACGAGAAACCTGAGCATTTTTAAAATTCCTTCTGAAAACATCCGGTGGAATCTGGAGATTTGTTTAGGGTTCTGTGATGAGAGAAATGCTTTTGCAGGCTCACTGAGTCAGACTTTAGCAGAGCAATCAAAATGATTGTTCTATTTAAAATTCACAGCAGAAACGTTCATTTGAATGAGCCACAAAAGACATGACTCTTCTCACAGAAAGGCATTCAGAGTCTGGTTGCCACCCACGGTCCTCTCAGATGCAAGTTACGGGAAGCATGGTAAACAGATAATCAGCGCAGCCAAAGGAGGGCAACGGCAACGGTCACATGTTCTAAACGAAGCAGAGTTCTAGGACTGGAAAGATGTTTTCACTTCTGTGTTTTACATTGGGAGTATGTAAAAGTACCAATTCTGTGAAGAAATTTGTAAGACTTGCTTATAAAGAAAATATTTCTTGAAGCCGTTTTTGATATTTTCTGCAAGATGGATTTTAAAAACTTGCACTATAATAACGTTTTCATTTGTATTTGCGTATTCAGACATTCATTCATTCGAACTCATGAGACCTATTCCTGCCCTCCAAGTGCTCTGGAGCTTTCACCTCATTGATCTGTTTCCCTACCTTCTTTTCTTTTTTTAAAAAAAAGATTTCTATATTCGCTTTACGTCTCAGTCATAGCCCCCTCCCTCCTTTCCTCCTGGTCCCTCCCTCCCGTCCTCTTTCTCTTATCCTCCCACCCCTTGTCCTCAGAAAAAGGGAGCCCTCTCCTTTCCCATCCACCACAGCTCATCAAGTCACACCAGGACTGCATGTCCTCTTCTCCTGTGCCCTGGCAAGGCAGTTCCACCAGAGGGAGTGATAAAAAAAAAAAAAAACTGGCATCAGAGTTCATATCAGAGACAGCTCCCACTCTCGTTACTAGAGGACCCATTGGCTATATCTCTGTAGAGAGCCTAAGTCCAGTCCAGTAAGTGTATATTATGCATGTTTTTCTGGGTCTGGGTTTACCTCACTCAGGACCATCCTTTCTAGTTCTAGATACATTTGCCCACAAATTTCATGATTTCCTTGGTTTTAATAGCTGAGTAGTATTCCATAGTGTAAATATACCATATTTTCTTTGTCCATTCTTCAGTTGAGAGACATCTAGGTTGTTTCCAGTTTCTGTCTATTATGAATAAAGCTGCTGTGAGCATAGTTAAGCGAGTGTTTCCCATTATTAATGTGTGGGGAGAGATGTGTGATTTAAGCTTTAGTAATGTTTCTTTTAAAATGTGAGTGCCCTTGTAATTGAGACTTAGATATTCAGAATTGAGATGTTGGTTGATTTTTTCATTTGATGAAGTGTTCTTCCTCATCTCTTTTAATTGATTTTGGTTGGAAGTCTATTTTATTTTAGATATTAGAATGGTTACTGTAGCTTGCTTGTGCCTATTTGCTTGGAAAACCTCTTTCTAGCCCTTTACTCTGAGGTAATGTCTATCTTTGTTGCTGAGGTATGTTTCTTGCATGCAGCAGAATGATGGGTCCTGTTTACATATCCATCTTGTTAGCCTGTGTCTTTTTATTGAGGATTTGAGGCCATTGATGTTGAGAGATATTCCAATGATTGTTTGTTCTTTTTATTTTGATGTTGGTGGTGACAGTGTGTTTGTGTGCTTGTCTTCTTTTGAGTTTGTTGTAGTGAAGTTATTTATAGCCTGTATTTTTGGGGG
This sequence comes from Acomys minous, assembly GCF_964271855.1. Lineage (NCBI taxonomy): Eukaryota > Metazoa > Chordata > Mammalia > Rodentia > Muridae > Acomys > Acomys minous. The sequence goes on from NC_140495.1 coordinate 97,645,542, forward strand.
TGTAGTTAACCTCCTTAGTTGGGAGTCTTCCTTCTAGTATCATTTGTAGGGCTGGGTTTGTGCATAGATATTGTTTAAATTTGGTTTTGTCATGGAATATCTTATTTTCTCCATCTATGGTGATTGAAAATTTTACTGGATATAGTCTGGGCTGACATTTGTGGTCTCTTAGGGTTTGTAAGACATCTGTCCAGGCCCTTCTGACAGTTAGTCTCTGTTGAGAAGCCAGGGGTGATACTGATAGGTTTGCCTTTATATGTTAGTTGGCCTTTTTTCCCTTGCAGCTTTTGATATTTTTTCCTTTGCTCTGTACGTTTGATGTTTTGGTTATTATTTGTCAGAAATTTCTTTTCTAGTCTAATCTTTAGGCCTCTTGTATGTTTATAGGCTTTCTTTAGGTTGGGGAGGTTTTCTTCTATGATTTTGTTGAAAATATTTTCTGGGCCTTGAAAGTGGGAATCTTCTCTTTCTTCTATTCATATTGTTCTTGGGTTTCATCTTTTCATAGTATCCTTGATTTCTTGGATGTTTTGTGTCAGGAATTTTTTAGATTTTCTTTGACATTAATTTATTTGATTGTATCTTCTCTATCTGAGATTCTTCCTCCATCCCTTGTATTCTGTTAATGATGCTTACTTTTTTATTTCCTGTTTTTTCCCCTAAGTTTTCCATCTCCAGGATTTCTTCAGTTTGTGTTTTCTTTATTTTTTTCTATTTCCATTCTCAGGTCTTGAACTGTCTTTTTTCATTTCCTTCCCTGTTTGTTTGTATTTTCCTGTATTTCTTTAAGTGATTTATTCATTTCTTTTTTGAGGTCTTCTATCTGTTTGATTGTATTTTTCTGTAGTTCTTTAAAGGATTTATTCTTTTCCTCTCTAAAGGCCTCTATTATTTTCAAAAGCATAGATTTAAGGTAGTTTTCTTGTGTTTCATGTGTGTTATGGTATCCAGAACTGCTTCTCATGGGATAACTGGGTTCTGAAGGTACCATACTTTCCTGGCTTTTGTTGACTGTGTTCTTATACTGGTGTCTCTGCCATTGGTTTGTTGTTCCTAATGCTAGCTGGGGTATGGAAAGATCCCTGGGCAGGATGGTGGATGTTCCTGGAGCAGCTCTACTGAGGATGGTGGGTATGGTTGTGGATGGCTGCTGGATTTTAGGGACTAGCCTGCAGTTCTCCTCAGGTAGCTGTTTCCCAGCCAGACCCCAGGTAGGGGATTGGACAGGGGGAATCTAGTCTGTTTGGTCCTGAGGACCAGCAGATCTCCTCAAGGAAATGCACCTGTTTCATATGACTGTGACCTAGTGGGATGGGGGCTGAAGAAGGAGGGCCATGATTGTAAAGCTAACTTGGGCTTCATTCATAACAAGATACTGTCTGGAAACAGAAAACAAACAACAACTACAGAAACACCAAGGCTTTAAAAACAAAAAATATGAAGAATATTGCATGAACACATGGTATTAAAAATAAATATCAGTGATAACGAGAAAAATTTTATAAACAGAGAAAACATGCAAGATATGCAGAGGAATAGGGATGAAGATGATATCAGATATATTGTCAAAAACAATACCACTGTTTTGTTTAAACGTAACCTTTTAAAGGACTGACTGGGGTCAAACCCCATCCATCTAAAATTCTATACCCAATGCAAGCATATGTAACAGGAAGTCTTTTTCCAACGTGGGAAGTTGGAAAGAGTTTAACACAGGCTGTCTTACACTGCAGTAGACATTTCAGAAGTCCTTCAGGCACAGAAAAGTAACAGCACCTAGGAATCTGCATATACACAAAGGCAATAAAGTTCTGCTGTTAGAGTCAAACATCTGTCTTGGAGATTCTACTACATAAAAATCACAGTGGTAGGATGCAGAATTGTAAGATATGTAGAACTGAAATGTTTGAAAACTAAGAAAGGAAAAAATAGAAATCAAGGACCTTGAGCTTTTTATACTACATAAGAACTAGTTAAATATCACTTAGAGTTAGTTTCTTCTGGGTTAAAGATGTATATTATAAACCATAAGTAGTTACTAAAGTGAAAAAACAAGTATATCTAAAAGAAGCCAGAAAAAAGGAAAAGGATGGATAAAGAGGGTGGACAACAAGAAAACACCAGTGAAATTATTTAAAGTTTGCTATAATAATAATCACAAGATCTAGTGTACATGTACAAATGATCTAAACAGGTTAAATTAAAGGCAGAGGTATCATTTTTTTTTAATGAAAACGCATGCATAAGAGAGTAATCAAATTCAACGGCACAAGTTAATTAAAGAGTGAAATTGTAGATTGTTAGATTGTTACAATCACACTAGATAGATTTCGGAGCTAAGGATCTTATTAAAAAATAAAAGTTATAATAACAAAGAAAAAATTTATTGCTGGTGTTTTCTAAAGGGAACCACCTATTTGAAACGCAGCTTGGACGTTCTTTATAAACTTGCCATGTGATTCAGCCATTCCATTTGATATTTATTCATGAGAAAGCACGCGTATGTCCATAGAATAGCTTATACGCGAAGATTCATAAAAGATGACTTTATAAGAGCCTCAGATCAGAATCAACCCTCATATTCATGAATAAGTAAATAAATAAATTGTGTCAGACCCCATACAAAGAAATGCTAGTTGGCAATAAAAGAAATAAACTTGATGCATGCAGTTCCATGGATGAATCTGAAAATAGCTGATCAGTTTAAACAAATGGGGAAAGAGATGCATTCTTATAATCCTATTTGCATACAAGTCTAGGAAATGTAAATCAATGCATTGTGACAAGAAGCAAATCAGTGGTTGCTTGGTAACCACAAGCAAGATGGAGAAGCAGGAAGGAAGGAAGTGAAGACCAGGAAGCACAGCTTAACTTAGGGGAGCAATGTGCAGGTTTATTATATTAACTGTGTAATAGATTCACTGTCATACAGAACATATGCACAGACATCATATATTAAATCATAAAGCTATTTAAAAGATGAAGTTCCTTGTACATCAATTAAAATTCAGCAAAACTGTCACTACATGGAGTACAATAGTGTGCAGATAAGGTATTTCCTCAGGGTAATCAGTGTGCAGATAAGTCACTTTCTCTCCCCTGCTTTGCACCTTGAGTGTCACCCTTTCTATCCTCAGAAGAGCAAGCTTGAGAACTGTCTCACACATAAAGCAGATGCTAACTGAGGATCTTACTGGGTTTGTATTAACTGGCTATACTAGTCAAAAATACTGTTACATTAGCCTCGTGTATCTGTCTGTACAATTTTAATCTTTACAAAGTTGAAATTTACAACCTCACCCCCAATCTCCTAAACCACCCACAACTCTTTCTATGGCATGTTTGCAAATGCCCATTGTTTATAAGAGCCTCAGACATATCTAGCTTGCTGGTTTCTTTTATAGATACTGGGGTAGTGGAGATGAGTGACCTGCTTGAGGTCATGCAATGGTGGGACCAGAACTCATGTCTGAGTAAGCAGTTCAGGATTTCAGAATCTGGGGGCTTTGATGTAGAGAGTAACCAATCAGTATTTGTTAAGTTCAAACTGAATGACGAAGATTGATATTCTAACATGGTATTCTACTTTAATTCTTGTTGACTTATGCTCATAGGAATACACACTCTGGTAACATCCTGTTTACCTCTGCTTCCTATATTAGCAGCTTGTAGTTGTTTGGGTTTGTTTTTTCCTTGTTGTTTGTTTCAAAAGGAGCACAGTAGGAAGACCATAAACTGCCCTACTCTTTTTTGGTTCTGTCATTTATGCTCTTATATTTAGGACATGGCCATTTATTTACATTGATGAAAAAAATGGACCAAGACATAAATTGTTTTTCTGTGTTTTCCCTCTTTTTTTGATTTCATATTTCACTGGATCTTTATCTGTTCATTACATAACTAGCAACAGCATTTCTATGGTTTCTAGGAACATTCATATCGTTTCCTCAAAGAGATCAGAGGCATAAACTATATATATAGGCTAAAGAGAGACAGAGGAAGTGTGTGTCAAGTTGAAGGGAGTGGGCATGGGCACATAACACAGATGCTCAGATCTGTCAGAATGGATGGGGAAATATATGAGTAAACAACTTATTAAAACCCCACAGTAGGTAGAGAAGAGTGAATCTTGTCACGACTGCACACAGAACAACAGTTTTCTCAACACAGCACTTCTAATTCGACCATTCTTTCAATCCGTGTCTAAAATTTAACCACTTGACATAAACACACACCGTATGCTAAAGCACAAAACCACTTACTTTAAACCATGAAGTTCCTGAAGTCAAAAATGTGATCACCTGACCTATTTTTTTTTTAAAGTGGTCTCATTCTGTAGCTCAGGTTAGCTTCAACTCAAGGAAATCTTCCTGCCCTGGCTTCCCAAGGACTGAGATTATGATGCGTACCACTACTTATAGGTCTTAGGTCCTCTTTATATAGGCCTTCCAGAAATCCCCATGGATCTGTATGAGCAGTACTGACGTCAAGGACAGTCAGGTGAGGATGCCACGGAGCCTGCGAAGTGACTGGAGCAGATCTGCGTTGTGTTGTAGCAGCGGGTCTCTCCACTTCAGAGTGTTAAGGACTACAGGTCTTACTGGAGCAGGGTGAGAGCTGCCGTTTCCATATTCCTCAAGTTTCATGAGTGATGTTCCTGTCTGTGGATTTTGTTGGTAAAACTTGGTCAGACAAATATTTCTTTTGTCGTTTACAAAACCCCAAAATTCCAGTTTTACTATTTATTAACTAAGAGTCCTGTGTACAGACCAATGGTCTCTATGGATCTCATACATAAAAGAAGAACAGTAATACATGAACTAGTGAAATAATATAATCTAAGGTTCTGGGTACAGAATAGATGCTCAGCTAGCATTAGGCCGCTTTTCCAAACACACGTTTCTTCTTAATCTGAGCCTGAGCTAGAATGTGTCACTCCCTTAATTTCTAACCTGCATAGCAACAATTCCACATATTTAAGACTGTAAACAAAAATGTCACATACCTCAACTCTGGGACCAGCCGCCAGTCCCTGAAGCATTTTTGCCATCTGATGGCTGAAGCAGGAGTGAGCACTGATGCAGTTAGTCATGAGACAAGATTTGCAGATGGAAGAATTTAAAACTCAGAGTAAAAATGTGGCCCAGAGCCTGCTCTTGTCACCAGCCTTGTATCCTGTTTGCTAATATAAAAAAAAATCTTTAAAAATGAACTAGAAGCCATGGACCATTTCTGCTTTCAGATGAGTGTTTAGGGTAAACCTCTAACCCATTTAAAAATATCTAGTCTTGAGTCCTCAGTCCCTTATTTCCATAATTACCCAAAGGACCGATCCTGCAAGGTATTCTGACAGTGTAGGATTTAAGCACTAGCTCCACACAGACCCAGGCAACATAAAAGAACACATTTTTCACATAGAAGCAACCAGCAACTCTAGTGCACGCTCACGACTCAGCCCTAGGAGTCTTGTGAAAGAAAACCTGTCTTCCTGAGTGAGTTAACCCAGACCCAGAAAGATATACATGGTATATACTCACTTATAATTGTACACTAGCCCAACAGGGATGTCCCCTGAAAGTCTTCACTTAACAGGAGATTGGGATAAATGCTAGGACTTCCTATTGGGACTCCAGGTGAGAGAGGTAATAAGGGAGAATGGGGAAATAGAAGGATCTAGAGAGTCCTAGAAACCTACAAGAAGACCATCAAGGCTGGCAGATCTGGACCCATGGGATTCTGCCCAAACTACTGTACCAACCAAGGACAATGCATGCAGTAAACTTAGAACCTCTATCCAGATCTAACCAATGGACAGCACATTCTCCACAGTTGTGTGGAGAGCAGGGACTGACTCTGACATGAACTCTGGTGCCCCCTGTTTCACCACTTCCCTTGTCGAGGGAGGCCTGGTGGCACTCAGAGGAAGGGTAAGCAGGCCACCAGGATGAGACCTGATAGCCTGTGATCATATGATGGGGGAGGAGTTCCCCTTCTGTCATAGAGTTAGGGGAGGAGAATAAGGTGAAAGAGGGAGGGAACGGGGAATGAGAGGATACAAGTGAGGGGATAACAATTGAGATGTAATCTGAATAAATTACTTAAATTTTTAAAAAGTGAATGGGTTAAAAAGAAAGAAAGAAAACCTGTCTTCTTTTTCATCAGGGCACAGTCTGAAACCAAAGAGGCTATAAATGCTCTCTGACTAGAAGCCTTCCAGATAGATCTGAGTCCTAAGGTTGTCACATACCACGAAACCTACTGCTGCGATCCTAATCACATGCTGGGAAAGGTAGCATGACACCGCAAAGCATGGAGGGAAGCACACTAAGTGTTAGCATTGCATGCTAAAAGAGCCACAAGTGGAAATGCACAGCTTTAAATACTTAATTGTTTTTAATCAAAATCATACATGTTTTCAGAAGACTGGAGTGCTAACGACCTTATATTAAGACTAGAGCACTTGCACTGGTTCCCAGCGACGGCAGCCCCTTTTGTCAATGACAACCTCTTTCAAATCCCATCTGCTTCTTCTGTTGTCTATTGCCATCCTTCTAAGGAATGTCAGGCTTAATGTCACCTGTGTAAGTGTGAGTCACTACTGATCCAAGTCACATATTATAATTTTATTTTCTGAACATACTTTTTGTTGTTCAAAAAAGTCATTCATACCTTTTTTGAAGAGTGCACTTTAGCTATAGTCTACATTTACCCCTGAGCTTGATATACATCCTCTAATAGCCAGCATTTAGATAGTCACCTCCACACATTATCTGTCATATGACTTGCACTTCATCTTGTCCCAGGAGACCTTCTAAGTTGAATGTACACTAATCTGGATCTGACCCAAGTTTTGCCTTACTCCATTTTTTTGAGTGAGGGCTAGCTCATTTTTAATGGCAGGATAAGATTAATTACAGAGGGCCAGTGGTGGTGGGGACCAATTATTCCATTTATGACTTAGAAATATCCAAAATAGAAAATCCACAATTTATATATTAATGGTAACAGCAATAGCTGATCATTCTCACAAGTGACAAAATATAAACAGCCTGATAGAGCAGTCTAAAAATGGTGATGTACCCTCCAGATGAGAAACCAAGAGGCTGGGAGAAGCTTAAAGCTTTCCACTTTTCCCTTGAGCTGCATAGTTTCTCTGATAGCCAATTGTCACCTGATTTGGGAAAATCACCATAATTGAATACTATGTATAATTAGCAAGGAAAATCAATTCAGTGACCATGAAAACCTGAAATGAGCTGTATGCTCAGAGGGAACATTCATAAAGCCTTCTCTGCTGAGTTTAGTTACTGCTTTCTTTTCAAAATGGCAGCACTGAAGCATTTAAAAATGCCTGTAATTGGGGTCAGTGTTCAGTCAGACACCCCACCCCCAAAATGATCTCAAACCAACCAGCCTATGCTGGGCAGTATTCTTCTGTTAAAATAAAACTATGGCTTCAGCAAGCATGTGATGCCTCTAACTTTCCCATTAAATAAAGTTAATGAGTTTCTTTTTACTGAAGCGCTATAAAGGTGTGAGTCTCAGGAATGTAAGTCTAGATATCTCAAACTCTGTTTCTAAAAATGATACTCTTGGAAGCAGACAAAGCGTACATTAATTCCAATGCCCTTTTTAAAAGTAGAATAAAAAGTTTGCCACAAAAGGGCAAGAGATTAAGTCTTGAGTTCTTACCCAGAGAGACACATAAAAAGTTGGGGACAAAACTTCAGTGTCACACTCAAAGGACACTGCTAGGCAGAGGGTCAGGGTGCTGGTCAGCTCTCAGTAAAGAAGCTTGTTCTTGTCCTGTGGCCTGGGAAGAGACAGAAAGAAATGCTGACTTTTCTGAAAGTTGTTAACAAGCATCCTGAATGTCACTCCTCAGAGGCTGCCTGCCTATGCCCCTGAAGCCAATGTGTGCTGGCAGGCATGACTTTAAAGCTGTCACTTGGGCTTCCTGACTGACAGTGTCTTAAAACTGCAAATAACAGCATTACCTTCAAGAGCTGTTCTGAGAATTGAAACTTCACAGAAACAAACTGTGTTCACGGAACAGCCATAGGGCCTTGAAAATTCAGGCCACAAGCATGTGAGCATCTCAGAAGCCACTTACATTCCCCAAAAGTCCTAAATCAATGTAGAATAGCCAAAGCAAGACTTCTTCCCATCTTATCTTTCAGTCTACAGACACTCTTCTGCCAGGCAACTATTGGGTGTTGTAGCCGTCAATGACTTCTCATTTCCAAATAGAATGATGCCTGTGTTCTGATCCATTCATTCAAACAACCACATCTTGAAGCCATTCGGCTACTTATCTCTTTCTGAGTGGAAAACTTCTCTAACAATCAGCTGAAAAGCTCTTAACAAAAGCTGCAAGGGACTAGAGAGCTATTTCAACAGTTAAAAGAGCCACCTGCTCTTGCAGATGACTAGAATTTGGTTCCCCTCACTCACATAAGGCACCTGTAACTCCAGCTCCAAGGGACTCGAAGCATTCTTCTAGCTTGTATGGAAATACAAACACATACCCACACATTCAGAAAAATAGACTGCCTGCAAATTGCATTCAATTTGAGAGGACAGAGCTTAATACACTGATTTCTGATTCCATGTCCAGAGATTCTAAGACAGTCTTGGGTAAAATATGGGAACTGTAGAGTCCGAGTGTTTCTGTAACTTCACACTGTTGCCTGCGCTCTCTCTCTCTCTCTCTCTCTCTCTCTCTCTCTCTCTCTCTCTCTCTCTCCCTCTCTCTCTCCAACAAGTACTTCTATAAAATTGGGTGGGTCTGAAAGGAACCCAGGATATGCAGACGCTTAACAGTCTCTTCTCAGATGCCAGTTATCTGGCACCCTTCCTGAGTCGACACAGGCAGTCCAGGCCTTCAGGGGCACATGTTTTGCACAGTCAAAGCACAAGTCTCTGTTAGAAGCACTCTCTGGTGAGCACATTTCTCTTGGCACTAGACACTAGAAAGGATTCTCTGTCTCAAATCCAAGCCAATTTTAAAACCAGTTAACTCTACACATGGCGGTTCTAGCCCTCAAGGTGTACAGGGTTAGAAGGCAATCCTAGACCAAATGTGTTCTATGCTCAGGAGCCATTCGTAAAAATAGACCGTGTTTTAAAAGCAACTGTGTACAATATGTGACATCAATACTCTGATCTCAGTGACTTTATACTACATGAATTAAGATATGAAATCTAAATCAGAGGAAGGACAGCAGGTTACCAAGAAGAGACTTGATACCCTATGATCATATAGAGGGGGAAGTAATCCCCCTCAGGAACAGTCATAGGGGAGGGGAATAAGGGGAAATTGGGAGGGAGGGAAGAATGGGAGGATACAAGGGAAGGGATAACCATTGAGATGTAACAAGAATAAATTAATAAAGGAGGAAAAAAATGATATGAAATCTAACAAACAAGATAAAAATATTGCAACTATCAAAAGACATAAATACCAATGGCTACTTTTGGGGGGTATTATTTGGTATTTTCCCTACATGCAAAGTATGGTGCCAAATGCTTTACTTCCACTGTCCCCTTTAGTCCTCTCAACTCTGGGAGACAGAGGGATTGGATACTATTTTCATTGTACAGATTAGGAAACTTAGATGTGAAAAGGTGCATCTTTTGTATTGACGAACATATAATGGTAGTAGTGGCAGCTCGGCAGAGCTTGATAACAATGCGATAGATGTGAGCAAGGAATGTATTCTGATAGATGGTGGGATTCCCGTGGGTCCTGGCCAGGTCGGTGTTCATCACATGAATCTCAACACATCAGAAGTCCTTGAAGAGACTCCATCAAAGATGGTTACAGAAAATACCCAAGGTCAGCTCTGAGAGCAACCTTCAGTCCCAGAGTACTGCAAGGATCATGTTCTGCCTTAGGCTTTGTGCTAACATCTGAGTGCTTTAATCCAGAGTGAAGGCAACAGGAAACACTGAGGGATTAAATTCATCATGAAATGAAAAAATCGACTGCCACTCGTCATGCTAGGATTACTTAGAAAAATGTTTTCCTAAGGCAGCTTCCATGAAATGCTATTTGTTATGTAGTCACTCATCCTTCCCTTTATTTGACAGCCATTTTCACTGAGTGTTTATCATAATAAATAATAATGATAGTAGTAAATAGCAATGATGAGGAAAACCAGCCCCTGTCCAGTATAGCCGTGACACATTCATCACCTTGGGGCCCTTTAACTGAATCTGTCAATACTCTGATGCACTTGGCACTGGGGAAAGGGAGTCCAGAACACAAGAGATCGACTGTGGGTCTAGTAGGAAAACAGTATTTACCTAAGTTCCGCGGTAGCAGATAGAAGCAAATGCAGGAAGACAAAGACAGAAGGGTTGCAGAGAAGAGCATAGTTTGAGAGGATTCCCAGGATTGGGTAAATGCTGCACTGAAGAAGTAAATCTGTTTCTTCACTACAATTGTTTTCACTGTCTTCCGTGATCCAAATGACTCTGCAAGAGCAATGCTAATATACTAACCTGCAGTTACAACACACAGAATTCTGAGACTCTACTGTCTCATTTTAGGAAACCCCACTCACACACATCTCAGTACAGAGTGGGAGGGGAGGGTAGAAAGGGGCAGGTGGAATAGTTTGGTTCCAGAACTTAAGAAGATTGATAATAAATACATCTTCCAAAAGAAATCTTCTTAATCGTAATCTCTAAAGGATCTTAAAAGGAATTTTAAATAGGAATAAAGAGCTGTTTATAAATAGCACAAAATACCATACACTAATATGTTCAATTTGGCCAATTGACTCTTAATTACTTTTTGAAAAGCATTTAATTGTTTATTCTCATTTCCACAAAACGGGGCTTGTTTCAGCATTTCCAAATGTAAAAAGCAAAGTGTAAGTGCTGAAGGAATTAATTATGTTCACGATTTCAGCTGGAATTAAGGCTGAGAATTACTAATCTTTTGAGTCCAGCCTGTGTTCTTAATCCACTGCAGAAAGACTGACAGGGTGCACTAAATGAGAACTACATCGGGGAGGACTTCATGAGACCTTGTTTTGATGGGAAATAACTGAAATTGACTATTATGGGTGTTTTCTGAACAAACATGATTGCAAAGATTATTCACTGATTAACCTTTGCATGTTAAGTATGCCTGACTGGGATTTGAAAGTCATGAGTCTATTTTAGTTATATAGCTTTGGAAAACATCTTTGACCTATTTAGGAGACACGTTAAAGGAAAGCTCTTCAGTTGTGTGTGTAGAAGTCTTTTATTCCCTGGGACAATCCCGAATGGCTCCACTCTGCCATACCATGCGTCAACCTTGTTTGAAGTCCTAGAAAGAAGACATATAAGTATTATTCATCAGCTTTATTGGTTTTTGAATCAAACAAAAGAAACAATAAGCACAAAAGCCGTACTGAGTTCTTCTAGGTTTCAAAAAGAAATAACTTGCTCCATGTCCAGCCTTCCAAATATCTGCCACAAGACATGGATGACCAGCTAGGCGTGGCATGGCATGCTTTTAATCTCAGCATCTGGGAGGCTGAGCTAGGAGAATCAGGAACGTGAGACTCGTTTGAGTTACATAGCAAGACTCACTATGGAGAAGGGGGAGGGAGAAGAGGAGAAAAAAAAAGAGGGAGGGAGGGAAAGAGAAAGGTCAGGTATCCCAGTTTGCTTTGTGGTCTGCTGTCATAGAACACGAACCAAAACCAGCATGAGGGAGAAAAGGGTTTATTCCATCACAGGCTTCTTCATCTTACTCTGTCGACTGAGGGGAAACCGCGGCAGAAATATGGAGGCAGGAAGGAAGCAGAGACCATAGTGCAATGGTGGTTACTGGCTTGCTCTCAGGCTCATGCTCAGCTCTATTTCTCATCCAACCTTTGACCATCTGTCCAGGTGTGGTATTGCTCACAGTGGGCTAGTCCTCCCCACACCAGCCAGCAATTAGGAAAATGCTTCACGGGACAATCTAATGGTGGCATTTTTCTCAACTGAGATTCCCTCTTCCCACACGTATTTCAAGTTGACAAAAGCTAACCATTACAGTGGGTCGCAAATATTTTCAAAATCATAAGCTTCTGCAGAGTCACTATAGTTTCAAGCTGGATCAGAAGCCAGGGACCACATGCTGCTGTTGTTTTCCTCTCTGAAGTTTCCCCTCTCCTCACCCACACGTAATGAATCACACACTCTCTGTGTACTGTTTTCCTCTCCTTTGAACTGTGTTAGAAATCTCAGTCTCTAGTGAGGTCAGTAAGTTTTAGTCTTTTTGAAAACACTAAAGAATCATGCCTAAGTGTTTGAACTATTAATTTTGATAAAATGAGAGGGGAGCAGAGGTTTGAAAATAAAGACAAACACTAACTTCATGACATAGGCTGAGCAAAGTCTCTCCCTCCCTCCCCCCCCTCATACACAACACACACACACACACACACACACACACACACACACACACACACACACACACACACACACCACTTCAGCCTTCAGATGTCTTGCTCTCCATCTTTGAACCTATCAATTCCTCACAAATGAGAAATAAGATTAATTATTATAGAATTGGAAAAAATGGCTGAGGAAACACTTGGCGGTTTAAATGCTGCAGTACCAGGCACTACACCTAACAATAGGATAGAACCTCTGCGCTCTGCAGTGCATTGCACATTTGAAACCCTTTCAGACCTCTTCTTACGTGACCTCTGAAGGAAAGCCCAATGCAGCAGCAGAGATTGTGTTCTTTTCCTTTGATATAAAGGACAGTAACAGACCAGGGAGACCTGAGTCTGAATCTAAGGTTCTTTCCATGAAATCTAAATCCCTCAGAACAATGCTGCCACCAGCAAATCCAGTATGAAACAGTGTGCTTTCTCCTTAAATCCAGACGGTCTGTCAATCTCTGCTTCCACCTAGGTTAATGTGGAGAATGAGGAGAGTCCGCATTTGTTCCTTAAGGGAAAGTGGTAAGCTTGACTATCAAAGGATCCCTTTCTTTATTACAAAGGCCAAGTCCTCTAAATAGTACATTAGTGTTCTTAGCACATCAGTAGCCTCTTCCACAGCTGCCCCAGTTCAATCATTAAAAAAAAAAAAAAAGGATGCATCAAATTCAAGGAAGCAAACCAACCCAAAATACTACTATTAAGCACCGTTCCCTATGGAGCTTCAAGGACCAAAGAGGAAGCTTCCTGGCTTATGTTTATGTAACAGCCACCCGAGCAGCTTCATCAGCTGGGCAGCAAGCTGCAGGCTTTAGGTAACAGATGTAGTGAAGATATCCAAGATACTTCCACTATTCTCTGATCATGGGACATGGAGGCCCTGCGCTCTTCCTTAGATCTTGTTCACACTCCGGGTTTGCAGCTTAGTAGCTGGGTAGTGCCAGCCAAATTGCTGAGCCTCAAACATGGGTGTTTCCCTAACCACTAAACTGAGACTTAACAGCATAACCTTCACAGGGTACAGTAGTATTAAGTGGGATATATTCTACTTCCGTGTTGTATGTAAAGCACAATATGTTTACTGTTTCCAGAACTATTCGTTTCTATCTTTTCTTAAATCATGTGGCCCATGAATTGAGCCCCTTTTTCAGGAAGAGAAAAACAAAACAAAACCTGGAGGTTGGTGTTCTGTGCATTCTGTCTGCTGAAGAGGAATGTGGGCACCACTTAGTCCATTGGTGTTAAGTAAGAGCACACTATCTGTAGGATGCCTGAAACAAATTCTCACTAATCGTACCAAGGCTACTAGCCAATTATAGGATGTAAATCATCAGATACTGTAAATCTTACATATGTAGTCAAATGAGAAGAATTCACTTCTGTTTCTCAAAACTTGGAACCATGAAACTCTATATAGTCTACGGACATATTTTTATGTGAGGTCGGTCTCTCTGTAGATAAAGGCATGAAAAGACCTCAAAATCATTATGGTTTGAACCCGATGGGACCCCAGCAACTCATAGTTTTGGTGCCTGTCTCTGGCTCATGGTTATTTGAAGGCTGTGAAGCAATTAGAAGGAAGGTCTCAGGGCAAACAAGCAGGTCACTAGTGTGGGCAATTTCCAGACTGTCCTGCCCCTGGGTTTCACCTGCTGTCTGTGCTTCCTAGTTTGTCACTGTGTGCACACCCACTGTTGCTCACCCTCAGCATGGGCCCTGAGCTGCTTTATTTCCTCTGGGATGACAGCTAAAACCATAGGAACCTTGATCTAGGATCTGTGTTTTCTCTACTAAAATGTCTGTTATTCTGTTGAAGTGACACAGAACTTACTAAAAGCATTAATTTGATATAAATGTATGCTAGATTATTTGGGCAATGGCACATACCTAAGTACTATTGTGGCACTTAATTGCCAAATTTTACATTTGGAGATTTGGTTGTGTTCTGGTGAGGCCTGCTTTTGCTGCTCTTACTTGTTCTTAATAATGAAGACAGCACATTCTCCACAGTTGTGTGGAGAGTAGGAACTGACTCTGACATGAACTCTGGTGCCCCATATTTGACCACTTCCCCTTGGAGGGGAGGCCTGGTGACACTCAGACAAAGGATAAGCAGGCTACCAGGATGAGACTTGATAGGCTGTGACCATATGGTAGGGGAGGAGGTCCCCTTCTGTCACAGACCTAGGGGAGGTGGATAGGGTGAAAGAGGGAGGGAGGGAGGAATGGGAGGATACAAGTGAGGAGACAACAATTGAGATGTAATCAGAATAAATCAATTAAATTTTAAAAAGACTAACAAATAAACCTTCAACTTGGAATGCAAGTTGAAGTCAGAAGACTATTTTGATCCACCTTCATTGGCTTGTAAGAACTCTCATCCTAAATAGTATTGAGCTTTCTCTTTATTTTATTTTGTTCATTTCCTTTTTTGGTCTCTCCCACAACATGAAGATGGATATTTTTTAAAGAACTGTATTCACTGTTTAATCCCTAGCATAGTGCCTGGCACACAGAGGCTTGCTATATTATGGACAGTTGTGGTTTTTTTCCCAGTATTGTTAATTTAAATATAATCCATTCACTAAGAAGTATTTGTGGTCTATTTTGAAAAGTCTGATCAAGATTAGCATCTAAATAATGCTGCCTACACCCAGAACATAGAAATGAATATGGCTGAATATTCTTTTCTAATAGTTGTATTTATGTTGTCTGATTTTTCCTCCGCAAAGGCCATAAATGGCTTTTAAAATAAGAAATTAGTTTTAATAACAGTGGTGATAATAAATTCATTCCCCACTGTTTTAAATTGTTGTCCATACAGTAAGCAAAATCCTAGCTGAATATGGAGCACATGATCCTCACCTCTGGAGCTGTGGTTCTAATGTCAGGCAGTTTTGGATCTTAGGGAGCACTTAGTAATACCTGGTGATAGTTTAGTTTGCTGTAACATAGGATGGGGAGGTTATCACTGACAAGTTGTTGCTAAGAGCCAGGAACACTGAGAAGTACCCTACACTTCACAGGGAAAACCCCCAACAACACGGTTCAGTGGTAGTACTGATGCTGAGAAATGCTGAGGGTCATGGAGTAAAATGCACTGGCGTTGGTCGTATTAAGTACATAGGTGTTAATTAAAAAAAATGAAAACAACAATGTTCATGCCCTTGGAGTGGTGCCTCTCACAACCCCGTACACACTCTCCTCAAAAATTTAAGCTGTCTTAATATTCATATATCTTGTTTGAAATCCTAGAAAGAAGGCTCAAGTTCAGGACCTCCCCCTCCCTGCCCACATGGGGTTATTTTTATTATTTAAAAATAATTTTATTAATTATCTGAGAATTTACTATGATATATTTTGATCATATTCACTCCCCACCTCTTCCCCTAACTCCTCCCAAACCCATCCCCTCCTTTCAACTTCATGCCATCTTTTATTTTCTTTAATAACCCCCAGTTCAATTTTGCACTGCCCATAGACTCCAGGGTGGAGTCATTCACTAGAGCAGGACCGCCCTACCAACAGCCACACCCTTAAAGAAAACCCACTCTCCCCCAAAGCCATCAACTGTCCATAGCTCTCTGTAGATGGAAACTCAGGAACAATGCCACTCCATGAATCCACGCTAGAATTCTGGCAGCCTTGGCCTTGTGTAGGCAGCCATAGGTATCTACAGTGTTGTGCAGTGTTGCTGTCAAGTACAGATGACATTATTTTGTTCCCAAGCCCAGAGTTTCTAAGACTTTTTCCACTCTCAATGTCTTTTATTTCCCATGAAGTAAAATTTACATGACCATATAAAAGTCATATGTAACCATATAAAAGAGTTATATAAGTAAAAATCTACTGATGATAATGAACATTTCATTGAAAACAGGTCCTTGCTATATATACTGTAGTAATCTTACCCTTTGTTAAGGACTAAACCAAATCTGTTCATTGATGATGTAAATGTGCCCATTTGTATTTACCTAAAGAATTACATCCTGGTTGAATGTTTGATCCTACAGGTCACAGCACCTTCCAGGTTGTTTAGTATTTTGATTTTATAATTGTCAATAGGAAGAATACAACTCCACGTAAATGCTTAATAGTAAATGCCAAAAATAGGCTTAAGGCCATTTCAGGAATTGTTGTGTCCCAATCTCAGGAAAAACTTCATTTAATAGTTTATGAAACGTAAATGAGAACTCAGCCACTTTCAAATTCAAGCATTCTAACAAAGTGTAACCCAAAGTTATATTAAATTGACACACATTGATGAATAGAATAGAAATATATTAACAGAAACCATTGTGTTCTGTAAGAGCAAAAAGCAATCTGTGAACAGCAAAAGCTGCAGCTTATAACATACGACAGCCTCAAATCCGAGCAGAGGGGTTTTGGGCTGTGTTCTTTAACAGATCATGGTGTGATGGCGTGCATAGCACAGAGTGAGCATGTTGTATGTTCAGAGCCAAGGCAACAGGGAAGTCACATGATGCAGCGCAGGCAACCACTTCTAGAAACACCTGCCTTTATCTTACCTGGTTTTGGATCATGTTTTGACCACTGACCTCTCAGAAGCAAATTATTATTGGCAAGTTTCTTCATTGGTTTGTTTGTGATCCCTAAGAGAAAATCTAAGGCGAGAAAATTTGTGCCTAGTTAGTGGGAACCCGAAAATTACATGTTTCAACTTATTTTTTTTAATCATTTCTATTTTAGAAGAAAAAAATTTCCTATTTGGATTTGTGCAAACCAAGCCACTGTGAGCTTGTATGGACACAACTCTCCCAGGCTTGCTGCTCTTTGCAGTAACTAACAAACACACCAATAGCTCCCTTTGCAGTCACTTCCAAAAACAATGAAAATATGATGGTATTGTTCAAGATAATAACACTGTAACAGCCTGTTATCTGTTGGGTTTATTGTTTCGATCTTACTCTAAAAATAGCAATCACAGACCCTGTTTACAGATGAGGACTATGTAGAGAAATTATGGTTCATTCTGGCCACACACCTGTCAGATGACACAGTACGGATTCTGAAAACTGGATTTGATTCCAGGTTTCCCTGATTTATCTACAGTCTGCATCTTAGCAATAACCTGGGAAAGGAAGCAGATCCGTTTAATCCTTTACCTGTTTAAGCTTTCCCATGAGTAGCAGAGAGGAGTCTGTGAGAGGAGAGCTGTCCCAGCCCCTTGCAGGCTATAGCGCTTAGGAAAGTGGGCCTTGTGCTTGACTGGGTAGCACAGTAGAGCTGGCTCTGGAGGTTTGGGCATGGGTAAGGCAGCCTGGAGGGCACGGAAGCAGGAGAGCTGACCCTGCTTCTTGCTGATAGTGGCAATGAGTAGCCTAGCTCTCCCTGTGCTGCAGATAAAAGGAGAGCCAGAGCACTGGCCAGCTCAGCTACCACCCAGGTTGGATCCAGGGCTCTGAACTGGCCTACCCCCAAATCTTAATTATCTTCCAACAGTTGGGACATGTGAAATGGCTAGTCCTGCTGATCCAAACTGCAGGATCTCCATGACACGTGGCAACATCAGGGTAACTGTGAAGAGTCCCAGTGAAAATTTGCAAGTGAAGATGTGTGGACAAAGGGATATACTGTGAGACACACTGTGACATGCTACAGTTTCCACTATGAGATTTTTTTTTTTTTATGATTTGTGGGTTGTTGTTGTTGTTGGTGGTGGTGGTGGTGGTGATGTGTGTGTGTGTGTGTGTGTGTGTGTGTGTGTGTGTGTGTGTGTGTGTTTGTGTGCGCACACGTGCTTTATTTTGGGGGAAGGTTGCAAGATCAAAGGGCAGATATGAGAAGACAGATGAATGGCCACTGGGGTGTATGATGTGAAACCACAGTCACAAAAAGTTTAAGAAGAAAAAGAAATCCTCTCTAATTATAATAACATTTCATTTGCCTCACTTTTAAAAATCAAAAATATTGCTTTTTTTGCCTAAATTTTTGCTAGTGATTCTTTCCTAAATACTAATGTAACTTTACATTAATCCAAAGAAACATGAGAATTCAAAATTTATAGACTATACCCTAAATATAAACTCTGAAGATGTTTATTTAAATTCCATGACCCAGCCCTCAGGAATCTGCTTGTTCTCTCTGTGTGTCTCTCTGCCTCTCTCTGTATCTCTCCATCTCTGTCTCTCTGTCTCTGTCTCTCTCATTCACATCTTCACACCTCTTTGTGGGCTTTGTTTTGTTTTGTTTTGTTTTGTTTGTACAACAGAAGACCATAGCTTTTGAAGGGAGTTGTGATAACAATACAACTGGAATATGCAATAAATTGCACGGTGCAGAAGAGCATCCAGTGCCGTAGTTAAACAAGATCCAGCAGCAAACCAAGCTAAGGGTACCAACAGTCTGCAGAGAAACTGCCATGGGTTCAACCTCTAACAGAGAGAAGGGGGATGGAGGGAGGGAGCAAGGGACAGAGACAGAGACACACAGAGAGAAAGTATTGCTTTCTTACTTTCCTCTCTAGTCACGAGAATCTCTCCCCTCTCTGCTTGTGCTGGCAGCTCGTCAAGACCATCCGTCCTTGCTGCTCATTCTCTATTATATTTGAAGTCTGCTTGAACAGTCATAGTTCCGTGCTCAGCTTTGTAATTAGACGAAGTGATGAAAATAACTTCTACTTGAGTCCAATTTTCTTGGCATAAAAATAACTCTTTGAGCTTTCTGATGTAATAAATTATAGAAAACCCCGAGGTAGGACTAGGTCTAAAAATGGAGTCTGGCTTGAGCCTGATGCTTCCAAGAGACATCAGAACCGTCTTTACATCGCTCCATCACTGTGGCTCCTGTGCCATTGGTTCTGCGAATGTGGAGAACTTTAGCTGATGACCAGTAGGACGGCAAATCTTCTTACACACCAACCCATGTCCAGCACTCACCCTGGACCCCACACAGCGTGTTTACAGAGCAGGGGATGGGGATCAAATCTCGAATCTTTCCTCTGGCCTCTTGTTTCCACTTCTCCTTACCTTACTTATCATGTTCACATATAGAGCACACCAGGTAATGGTGGACCTTAGAATTCTAATCCTGGCCTATTAAAATCTCATCTTCTTTATTAGCTACTATTATTAACTTACGAGTATTTTATGCAACATATTTTCATAATATTTATCTCCCATCCCCCAACTCTTTCCAGACCTACCCCTCCTCCATACCCACCCACCTTTGTGTCCTTTAAAAAAGTATCCTTTAGTATCAAATTGAGCTGTCCAACTATTCTTGGTTGTATGGCCTTCCACTGGAGACTGGTCATCTTACAGGGGCTGTACTCTTAGAGGAAACTGTCTCTCCCTTCCCAGCATCTGACACTTGCCAATAGCTTCACGGCTGGGGGCAAGATTATATATGCTCAACTCCCTCTTTGTTCTGGGATTTGGCATGGCTTGGACTTGCACAGGTTATGTGCATGCTATTACAACTGCTCACCCCCAGTGGGTTAGTCTTTGTTTTGTTGTAGTAAACAAACAAAACAAATAAATAAATAATAACTGTTCCCAAACTTGCAAAAAAAAAACCCCTCACATTGTTTAAAAGTGTGTTAAGAGAGATGATTCTCTTTTCCCCCCAGCTTACTGTTATATGGTACTAAAGCTAATATCTGAACTTGTACTATAAAACACTATAACTTGATGTAACTCACACATTAAATTTGGAGTGACAGACTGAACTTCCTAGTAGGTCAATTAAGTCTTCTATGCAAACGGAGCTGGATGGGTTCATGGTAAATGAGGCAAGCACGCCAGAGTCCACACTAGACTATCTGATGTCACATACACGCAAGCTGGCACAAAAACGGTAAAACATGAGGGAGTACAGAACCGCTCAACGGCTGGAGCAGCACCCCTGAAAGTCCCTGGGAAGAGGGGAGTGACCTAGACAGGCAGGGTGCTTTTATTTTCTCAAACCCCCTCTGTGTAGCAGAGACACCGGGGCTCCTGGGCTGGCCCTCATTAGGAAAGTGCAAAGAACTGGGACAGCCCCTTGCCAAGCACAAAGGCTCTTTGCCTCTTTTGTTGTCTCAGAAGCTTCAATGGGCTTCAGAGTTCCAAAGGCTCCAACAGTGGATTTCCAACCAGGCTAGGATGGATCAGTGCCCAGGGTACTGAGTAGAGAACAGTGCCTCGGCCCACTCAGTAACCCCACGCTGGTGAGATTCCCCCTCTGAAGATCAGAACACAATGTTTTATGGCTGAAGACATCACAGGAACACCAGAGAGATGGGTAATGAAATTTCACTTTACCCTTCACTTTCAAATCACTATTTATGACTTGGCACCCTTTGAAAGAACATAAACAACTGTTCTTAAAGACTTACCGAAACCCATTTTCAGGCACCACACGTTCAGGGCAGACAGCATTCTTTGAGAACTAAAACAGTGAGTCAGGCCATCTTAGCTGGTAGTTAAAGGAGGCAGTGATGGGCAGATATATAAAAGCCAAGTTAAATGAAAAGCAAAGAGAAGCCATTAGGAGGGGGCATGGCAACTCAGAAGCAAAGTCACAGAAGGACTGGGGAGAGTGAGCACCAGTGTTTGTTCCCCTCAGCTCCTAGCCAAGCGAGGGAGTGGCCGTACCATCCTGAGGACCCACTAGCCAGGTTTGCCGCACTCCATTATAGCTGAGACCCGCTTTCCCCCTTTGGAACTAAGCAGATAGCAGTCACTTAATAAGGACAATTTCAAAGAGGTAACTTGGTGTCAGATGTAATTCACTTATACCCCTTGCTTTGCTCCCATTCCCAGTCCTCACTAACACAGATCAATCTCTCAAATCATTTTATTAATTATGGTAACTTCACAATTATTTGATATCTCTTTCACCTATGACCAAGCCATTTGTAAGACAATGGTGATGAGAAAATGATGGCTAGAATGCACTTAGGGAGAAAGCATTCAAGTCCTATAGCAGGAGCGACACACAGCCAGCTGGAAAGAGCTCAGCTACGAGAGCCGTGAAGAAGAACTGGCTTTGAACCCCTTTCTAGCCACCCCGTGACAGTCAGTTCTCAGACAGTACAACAACATAGCCATGACTCTAGCTCTGCTCACGGCAGCCTCATCTTCTCCAGTCCACATCTCTAGACTTTTACAAATTCTTCCCCCCAAATAATTCCAGTGTCCTTTGAGCCTTGCTGTCAGGCAGAGCAATAGTTGGGGCTCCATTTCTCTATGGCAGTCGGCTTCATGTTACTGTGATAAATATACTCGGGAGAAACAACTTGAAAAGGAGGACATGTTTTTGGGAGGCTTGTGGCTTGAGAAGTTTTAGTCTATGATCGACCAACACTATTGCTTATGGACCTGTGTCATAGCAAAGAACATATCACACAGGATAGAGTAAAGCTGCTGAGCCCATGGCAGCTGACAGACAGACGGGAGACAGAAGAAACAGAAAGACACACAGAGAAACAGAGACACAGAGATGGAGAGACACAGACAGACAGACAGACACAATTACAAGCAATAGGAGCTTATTCTGCTTCCAGTTCTGGAAAGGCTGAAGGTAAGAGCCTTTGTGCTGGGTTATACCCGCACAATGTCAACTGTGAGGCAGAGACACTGTGAGGCAGAGACACAGAGAGCCTTTATAACAAAGCCATCCCCACTGTGAGCTCTCATGGCCTAGTTACCCGTAAAATCACACCTTCCGACAGCATGACACGGCAGTCAGATTTCAACATAGGCTTTGGAAAGGACTGCCAAATCTTAGCAGACCACTTACATGGGAAGCACTCAGAAAGTCAGTAAGTCCTAGCAGCTGCACGCCTATGTGTAGTGCTGGGTGATGGGGGGATCCGCACTAACACCTACCTCCTGTTGTTCTAGGTCATTTCTGTCATTCACCCACAGGAGAAGGTGGCAAGCATGAAGATGCGGCTGTTAGCTGGTAAATGCAGATCCTGTAAGTACAGATTCCCTAGAACGAGGAAGCTTCAGACACACACACTCTCTCTCTCTCTCTCTCTCTCTCTCTCTCTCTCTCTCTCTCTCTCTCTCTTTCTCTCGCTCTCTCTCGCTCTCTCTCTCTCTCACACACACACACACACACACACACACACACACACACAAACACACACAAGATCCATGTGGCTTCTAGCTAATGGAACATGACAGCAAAACTGAAAACAAGCAGGACTATTCCCTAACCTGGGGAGCTGACTGCCTGATTCTGCACCAAACAATGAAAATTTGTGTGTGCTCATTTTGCCCATAGTCCTGTGAAAGCTACCAAAGGCCCAAAGCCTTACTGGTGTTCTTTCTTATAAGTCCTTATAACCCCTTTCACTTAGCAGGCAAGTGCTGGTGGAGAGCAGCGATCCTGTTCATGTCTCCATAAGCCACGACCAGGTTGTGTTCCATGTTAATGCTGTCCTTGCACCTCTCATGTCCTTTTTGTCTGACCTCAGTTATCTGACCACACGTGGCATCAGAGGGACCCGACAGTGATGGATGCAGCTGGCTCAGCCACTGAGGACTCATGGCAGCTCAGCCCAAAGCTCTCTTTTAGAGAAGCCTTCCTCTTGTTCCTCCTTTTCATTTCCATACACTCAACCATTTTGGACAGAAATGTGCCCACAGCCCATAACATTCAGGACAGAGGGAGTGCACAGCTGTAGGATGCAGAAACCACACTCAGAAAAATCACCTGCCTCAATATATGTGTGCCGAGAGGCCAGCACTATTTTACTAAATCAACTCTGAGGAACCAACTGCCTCTTTATCAAACCATGGGCAACACATTCTGGAATAATCAATGGCCTGGCGGTGTTTTCCTGTAGTAGCAGTTCTCCCATCTCCGTTTAAGAGACTTTATGCTGTGGACTGTTATGCCTACTCCCAGGCCCATCACTGTCTTTGCTCCCAGCATTTGCAAAGTTAGAGAGGGGAGACTGCAATAACATGTTCCAGCTCGATTTTGGAGTTGGTAAACATCTGACTAAGAATTAAAGGAGACATGTCAATTCAAGAGACAGCTGCTTCTTTTTGAACATGTGGGCTGCACATCTGGATTCAGGACAATTGAATTCTTTATTTCCCTATTTGAGTTGAAGAGTGAGCATCACAGAGGCTGTCATCTGTCTGTCTGTTTTCTCATTTAGAAAGCTTGCTAAGACATTCTTCTGGTCAGACTCACTGGTACCCAGAGCCTTCTTATGCACAGAAATATCATTTCTACTTTTTTAAAAAATTAGAAGTCTGCCTTTGGGGACCTGACCTTCCATAGGCTAGTGTTGGCCAGAAGCAGGTGATAGAAGTAGAAGGCAGAGCATTCTTAGGGAACCATCAGGCTCTGTGACACAATTAACATCCAGCACGTTGCATCCACCCAATGGGCCTGCTGCACCTCTTCCTTATTAACTGCCTTCATGTTTGATTTTATAATATAGAACAGATGTTACAGAAGAGTGCAATGGGAATATTTCCATGTTTCCCTCAGGAAAATGACGCCTTTACAGCACAGATTCTAAAAAAAAAAAAAAAAAAAAAAAAAAAAAAAAAAAAATAGAGCAGGAGCTTAGTTTTCTATTACACTCTTTCTTAATCAGTAGCTTTAGCTCTAATCGGATATTGCCAACTTTCCTCTTGATTGCTGCAGCCCCATGGTGATCACTAATAGGAGCATTGCGTTACGTCATAAAACCCCCCAAGTTTTAACTAAGGATCCATCTACAATGAAATTGTAAGAAAAAGTAAATAATGCAGGAAGACTGCTTAAATTTCTCTAGATCAGTGGTTCTCAGCCTTCCTAATTCTGTGGCCCTTTAATATAGTTCCTCATGTTGTAGTGACCCCCAACCAGAAAGTTACTTTCATTGCTACTTTATAATTTTGCTACTGTTATGAATGTATATATGACCCTTGTGAAAGGGTTGGGGTTATGACCCACAGGCTGAGAACCACTGCTCTAGAGGTATAAGCCTGCGCAGGTTATTTTGCTACTTTATGGAGAAACACCTTTTATCCTGCCCACAATCCATGTTGCTGTATGAGAGAAGTGATGGGTCCAGGCATCGAGAGGAGGTAAGCTGCCATCCCGGGGAATATGGAAATTGTGTGAGGAGTGATGGGTGTCCAAACACCTAGGAGAAAAGGAAAGCTGGTCTCCCACTTTCCATATGACCTGTCCACTACAGACACACGCAGGCAATCTGGAGTTTGTAGGAGACTCTCAGGTATGAGCACCTCTGAAATCAGGAGCTGATACTGCTTAGTTTTCTCGGTGCAGAAATGAAGACACAGGAGCAACTAACCCACATCTTATCTACAATGCCAATTAATGAACAGCCAAAAGAAAGTGCCTTTTTAATGAGACAGGTCCTACCTTCAACTACTGCTTGAAGAAGGTTCAGATGCCGAATGGCAAAACATGACAAGCATCTGTTTACTAGGGACAGTATAGCGAATAGAGGATGGGCAAGCTGAGGCTTCCTTATGCCCCACTCACAGTTTATGTAAGGGAAGCCTTTAAGATTTATCAGTTTATTCTCCAATTCTCACAACATGAAAGGGTATTGCTGTCCTGACTGATGTGCTAAGGCCAATTGTGACTATACCATGAAAATGTATGTATTAAAACACAATTTAGTAGTATATTTTAATTGTCTAGTTAAGTGATAAATGTCCATAGGAAAGCACCCTGTGGTGACTGTTACTGGAGATGCTGCCCTTTTTTGTTTGTTTGTTTCAGTATATGTAGTCAAATGATTAACATAAACACCAGAGGAAACTTATTCTTTTTGGAAGATGAGGGTTCCCCTATTACTAGGATGAGAGTTCTATGTAACTTTATTTCTTCCCTTCCCCTTCCTCTGGGTTTCTATCAGGAATGTGTGCTTAGCTGCATACTTAATCACTGTCACCGGCTCACCTTGCTTTATCTCCATCCTTCTTTATCTTGTGTCTACTACCATCCCAAACAAAGAAGAGCTCCTCTGCAGAGATTTGCCTCATTGGTCCTGTGGGTCTGCCAAGGTCTCAGAAGTGGTGCCTGCATCTCAGAAGGTCATCTAAAACCCAAGTGGAGAAGCATGATGCTCTCGGTGAAGTCAGTGGAGACCTGGTGCCCGCCTCTTTTCTCTATGTGATGTTTGAACTCATTTTCCTGTTGATTTTGAGATCCATATAAGAATAAGTTAATTTTTATTTCAAGATACTTAAAATTACCTTTGGAAGAAGAAAAATGATAAATTATGAAAGGTTGTGAATTATAAATATTTGGACCCAAGATTTCAGCAACCATGCTATCTCCCTAGGACATGCGTTAGAGCCATCCCCAAACCAAAGTGGCTATGGAGGAGTGCCAGCCTGCAGTAAGATGCTGCAGCACTTCATAAACAAATCATTTGTACTTCAGATGGATGGCACTTGGGATCAGTGACCCGAACAAGCACAGGGAGAAAGCCAAGAGATTGTAATTGTGCTTAACCTTCTCCTCTGTAAAGAAAGCAGAAACTGGGGCTGGAGAGATGGCTCAGTTAAAGGCTAGGCTCACAACCAAAAATATAAGAAAGCAGAAACTGGGTTTAGTTCCCTTCAAGCTGAGCAAATGCAGACATTTTCTGAGACGCAGAAGAACATGGGCCGCAGATGAATGTACGTCAGCCTGTGGATGCTTCTGAGCAGCGTGTCAACTCCTGCAGCCAGACTGAACGGCTCCAACATCCCCACAGTTAGAAAATCTCCTTTCTCTGGTCGATCTCAAATTCCGTGATGCTGAGCCAGCGGAGTTCAAGACTACAACAGTGTGGGGATGGAAAAGGTGTTGTTGAGAGGGAGAGACAAGCATTGCAGATGGGGAGCCGGAGAAGAAAATAGTTTTAACTGAAAATGTCTGACAGAAGCACAGAGGGCAGGTTTTTTGTGTTAGACAAAGTGGAGCATCATGGACAGCAGATGCTTAGGTGGTGTTTATAAAATGTCTACATGTCCAGGCTGGGAAGAACTATCTCAGGTGAGAAATTCAGTAGGGCTTCTCAAAAGGTCTATGGGAAAGACTAAAGCTAACACCAAGGAAGCTGTTATAAAATTCAAGCAAGAGACAAGGTGAGGTGTAAAGTCTTGTACTAGAGGCATGGTGGTTACTCATACTTGAGTGGAGAAAAGGCCTGGGATATACTGACCACCCATTTTGTGCTCAACCTTTACATGTCTGCTGCTCATGACCAGTTTGACATTAGGCAGGACTATCCCAGGTCCTCAGATAAACAGAGAGATATTACTTTCAAAAGTTTCCTCAGGTATGACAGATAGCCAGGATCTTAGTTTGCCACCTTCCCGCTCCGAACCATGATCTTTCCATCTGGACTTTAGCTCTTCTGAGGATCAAATGACAAAAACTGGGCTTATTTTTAAAGCTGATACCTTTCCACAAAGGAAAAAAAAAAGACAACTCCTGGAGACCGGACTTTTTACACTCAGCTTGAGAAATAAAATGTTATGCGATGGAGATGAAAAAGACATGAAGATTTGGTGGAAGTACAGAAAGCTTAAGTTTTGCTGAGACTTGAAGCACTTGGCTTTCACTATCACTTTGAACATCTTACCTGATAAGTGTGGTTGACTGCCATTCCCATTCAGCAGGGGCTTATGGGAGAAATGAAGAAACTCCCAAACTGGACGCTGAGCAGGGGACTCTGCACACAGCGCTGTGACAGGAGGATTGTGCACACTGAGGGGCGTCATCTTGGTGAATCCAGAGGCACACGCAGTCTTTCTGTCAAACCCCTCACCTGCATCCTCCCAATCCTATACCCACTCATATCCACTGCCCTTCCCGCTCATCCCCCACTGTCAGGGATGAGGTCAAGTAGTGACTCTAAGGAACAAAATTGGTAACTAGAAAAAGTCAGGGAGGGGAGCAGAGAAATCCAGTACAAACTGTATATAAGTGACCTGATTGCTGAGTGGACTGCAGTTCTCCCAGGGCTCTGAGGAAAAGGGGCAGAGTAAGGTGCCACTTAACTGGCCTCTGTCCCCAACTGGTTAAAGATGTCTTGCCCCTGGCTGTCTCTTTCAGCTACAGGTTTACACATGCGTCAGAATGTTGAACACATTCCTGTGTGTTTCATGTGGTGATGACAGGCAAAAGCAAGAGACATGTGCAAGAGAGAAAGGGTCAGAAGAGTCACCACAGTCGTGCCTGGAGGGAGAACACAAGACTGAGATGATGCAAGGAGCACGAGGTGGTACCAGCAGCAGCTGCAGACACAGGCTTTGAACTGAGTGGTCCGACTGCTCCAGAGAGGGCTGTGGGAACTGCTCACCCAGCCTTTCCACGTGATGGTGGTAGGTAATGCTGGTCTGGGGATTACATTTTGAGAACTGTCTACCCTGTTTCAATCTGCAAAGGAAAGAGTCATCATTGTGAAGCAAACCATGCAAGAGACAATGAGACTGCTGTAAGAGGCTGTGCAATGAAAGAGAAATGTGAGGCGTAGTCACGCGTCTCAGCAAACAGTTGTGGAACGGGAGACTCACGAAAGTCTAAGAGATCTGGATCGCGATGAAGCGTAACTTCAGAGTGAGGGCATGTGAGGGGGAAAGCGCAAGACCTGATACAGCTAAACCTTTGTGCCAAGAGTACCCTGGATGAGCTCGCATTTTGTTGGTGGTGGTTTGTTTTATTTGCTTGTTTGGGGTTTTTAATTTTCCTACACTTGATGAATACCTGATAAAAACAAGACTGAAAAAAGTACCTTCCTACTTTCAGAGAGATTACAGTCTAATGAGGATGAGAAACAAGAAAGCCATTAAATGTAAAGCCATCTGGGAAACTCTTAGAGAAAATGAAAGTGTAATAATGTAGGAAAGGAAGCAAAGCTTTGCCTCAGAAACAGACAAAAACTTTAATAAAGAGGTGTAATTAAAGTGGCATGAAGGACAGAGGGGTCTGTCAAGCAACGAGGAGAAAAGAGAGCTTTCTAGGCAGAGGGAGCTCCATGTTAGAAATCGCAAAGGGACTAGAAATTGTGGATGACATTGCACTGTACCTCCCACTTACTTACTCTAGGCATATGCTGAATTAGTCTGTAAAATTTTCATGTGTCAGTTAAAGGTTGAGCATTATAAACAACGAGTGATGGGGGAGAGTTAGGACAGAATTTGGCACAAATATGTTGCAGGATATGTGATCTCGTTTGGTGTGGCTCAGCCCTAGCACACACCTTTAATCCAAGAGCTTTCTGTACAAGGATTTAATGAAGTTAACCCTAGGTCAAGAGGCAGACCAAGAAGCCAGCTGACAGGAGTTAAGTAGATAGGAGGGACTTTGAGAGAAGGGTATTTAAGACATCATGGAGAAGAAGAGAGCTCTTTAGCCTTTGGCTTTTTCCTCCTGGGCTGTTGGTAAGCTACCAGGCCTTTTCCTTCTGGGCCATCAGCTGAACTAGCAGGCTGTTTGGCTTTTGGCTTTTGTGTCTTCCTTCTGGTATGCGAGCTAAGTAAGAAGGTTAGCTAGGTGCTTTCTCTGCCTCTCTGAGCCAGCAAGATTTCACCCCAGTATCTGGCTCCTGAGTCTTTACTGGTAAAATTGAACACTTAGGGGTTTTTTTTCCTTATTAACAGCATAAGTAGGTTTAGTTTTGAAGATTTGAGATTTAGGAAAACTTCTAGATGAAAGTTTTATAAAGTTGGTTGAGAAGACAAGGTATTAAAGATTTGGAAATGGAAGCTGAAACAGACCAAACATAACAATAGACTCTTCCTGATGACCAGGGCAGACTAAGACTCCAAGGTCTGAACAGAACCAGGTGTGGTGGTAATACCAGATGTTCCAGAGGCTGAACAGGAAAGCTGGAAGTTTGAGAGTTACCTGAGCAACTTAGGTGAGACTTAGTCTCAAAGTTAAAATAAAAGGTGGATAACATAGCTTGCTGGTGTAGCACTTGCACAGCAGAAGGTCCTTTGTTAAGTACTAAGGAAAAAAATCAGAACAGAAGTCAACAGTCCAAGTGGATATGGATATAGTACATGGGACAGAGGAGTTAGTTTGCTTCAAAGTCCTTCTTTTGAATGTGTTAGTACATTGTTTAGCTATCAAGGCAATGCATTCTTGTCTTCCCATAATGCTTAGAGGTTTTTGTTTTGTTATTTAGCATCATTCTACATATTGACATCTCAAGGAGTCTGAGGTAAGGCTCCTCCTAGGGTTCTTAATAGATAGTAGAATAAATATCTCTATAATATATTATAGATAGATAGACTATATATATTATAGACAGAATGAATAAGAAATGTCTCAAGTTTACATGAGTTGTAAGTTCTTCTAAATATGTTTTCTAAATACAGGCTGAGGCCCTCTATGCCTTCCCCACCCCCAACTTTCTAGCCATGTACTCTCTTTTTCACAGACTGTCTCTTAGAATTTGTGTTCCATTGTGCACACTCTGGAAATTCCAATTTAGGGGGCATTCTTTTTGACAGCATGTAACTTAGCAGATATGAAAAGGTAAGAAAGCCTCTTTCCACAAGGAGGCCATGTGGAAGGGTGGACAGGCATGGCTTTAGAGGTGGTCAGATCCAAACCAGTCCCCTCCTTCTGCATTAAACTTTCTCATAATCTGTAGAAAATAGGTCAGCATCAGTTCTAGTGTGCTCGTCTGTGAATACCAAGTAATGATGCTTGCTTTGCAGGCATGTAGAGGAACCACAGGAAAAAGACACTATGTTAGCTGCTACATTTACACTGGGACGCTGCACATTGTAGTGTGTATTGGTGCTCCTTGTTCTGATGTCTGTGCACTGGTGCTTTATCTACACTTGTTGCTCCACAGTCTTCACATTGTGTTACCCCCGCCTTTGCCCGTCATTAGCGCTGGCTGCTGGGTGCCTTCCTTTTGGCTTTCTGTACAGAATGGTCGGCTTACTGGAAGAAGGCCAAACGGTCTACAGTGTGGGCCTAGACCTGGTGGCTTCCAGAGTCAGGTATTATTGAGTCAAAGAGTTTGGTTTTTCACAGCAGCTCAAACCATAGCTAGAACCTGGAGGTCTGAACCACAAGCTGCTTCTGCACAATTCCCATGGCTCCAGATCACTTTTCTGTTTTGTTCAACAGAGTGACACATATGGCTAAGTCACAAGCCTTCTTAGGAAAAGATAATTGTTATGACCTCCTCTGTTGATCGCCAATAATCAATCTGTTGAAAGTGATTGACAGGCTATTAGGGTGTGTCCTCTGGGAAGAATGCAGATGTGTGTGTTAGCCTAACACAAAGCTGGGCTAAGAGTCTTCTGTTCTCACAAGAGTCACAGCCAGGGGCCTGAGGTGGTTCAGCAGTTAGGACCACTTGCTGTTCTTGCAGAGAACCGAGTTCAGTTCCCAATACTCACGTTGAGGCTCACAACCTTCTGTAATCCCAGTTCCAGGGAATCCTATACTCTCTTCTGATTTCTGTAGAATCCTGCACATGCATAGTACACACATAGGCATACGCATGCATAAAATAAATATTTTTAAAAGGACCTAAGCCAGTGAGCTTTTACTGAAAAATCATATAATATCCATACCTAATATTGTCTTCCAACCAAATAGTCACAGCCCCCCTGTCAGTGTGTTTGTTTGTTTGTTTTTTGAGGCAAGGTCTTATTTTGTAACACAGGCTGACCTAGAACTTGTGATAATACTCCTGAGTGCAGAGATTACAGATGTAAGCCACCTGTGCCTGGCCTTCAAATGTCAGCATTTAATATCAGATTTTACTGAAATATCTGATAACTCAAAGTAATGTGGATTCTTTGGTGCGATAACATTATTGTTGGTTATCAAAGTCAACAATCTTAAGCATGTGCTTTTTCATTTTCCTGCTTTAAAACTTCCATGGCTACCACTGTATACTGGATTAGCAACATTGTGCTTATTGTGCTATGTAAGGCTCCCTGTGGGCACTGTGAAGTGGAAGAGAACAAAATTTTGCTTCAGAACAATGCTTTTTAAACTTTAATACACACATGGATGACCTGGCACCCTTGCTAAGGTTCTTGCTCATAGGGGCTGGGGTCATGTTGTTCAGAACCAGGAGGTCATGGCAAGATTTCCAGCAATGAGGAAGTGAGGAGAAGCTTTAAGAGTTAAGCAGCTAGTGGAGTAGAAACAAGCCAGTGAAGGGTGTCAACAGGAAGCAGAGCATGTGCAGTGGAACCCTAGAGAAATCTGGAGATCTAGCAGTTTCTGTTCAAATGCAACACTCAGCCAAATCCTGGGAGCTGCAGTATTTCACTTGTGATTTCCACTCTTCATCTGCCTGGCAGCTTACACTGAGTGTCCTGAGTTCCTGGAACCCAGAGCATAACCCAGTTCTCCACAGTGCTAGGACTGTTCTGAAAGGTGCAGTATAGGCTTTGATTTCCCCATACCTTATGGAAGGAGGTCTTTGTTTCTGTTTTAAAATTGTTGTGATAGTAAGTAAGGGTTTGGCCATGAGTTACAAAGTCCAGGACAAAATTCCCACAGACAGTACACTTGGCCCAAGATTCCAGAATCCTAATGCGTTCCAAAGATGGCAAAGTGACCAGGTGATCAGGTCTGTTATTCTGGCTGATTCATACAACCTCAGATAAAAAAACTCAAGACTGCTGTTGAGCTGATATCACATGACGTAACACCCAAACCTTCCTCAGGTCATTAGTTTTAGCCAGACCTTTGTATATGTGTACATCATGACTGTATTCATTATTTATTGTTCAATGTTGAGGGTTTAGCTTCTCTTTGTAGTTTGGAGAGTATGAGGCTCAGATTGCAGAGGACCCTTGCCCATCACTGAGGTGAGTTTAAGCATTAACCATGCATTCAAAGTGTTCTGATTAGGTGCTTAGGGAACAAACTGTCCTGAAATGTTGGAGTTCCTGGCACCGTTGTTCCTTGTAAGCTTCGCTCAGCTCCTGAACTAAGTCCTTCTCATTTTAATCAAGTCTCAGCTTGGAGCTAGGAGAGTGAGCACACAGCAAGCACTAGAGCTAACCTCACGTGGCTTATACTCAGCCTATCCTCCATTCTGAAGCAGTCCCTGGTTTGCTTTCCCTCCTAGCTACTGTGGAAGTAGAACATTAGCAGGTGCTAAATTGTTAGTTGCCTACTTGTTCTTTTAATGTGGGTCAAAAGTTAATAAAATGGAGCTGTGTTCTCACTGAATGCTTTGGTTGTAATATTTAACTTCCAATTCACTTCTGGGACCAGGTCCATGAGGAAATTTATCCCATCATGTGACATTAAATAAACATGGCTGCTTTGGCTGGTGGCCTCCTCTATCGAGATTCTAAATGAAGCTGTGTGTAGAATATTTGGAAAAGTCTAGATCCTCAGCAACTTACTACATCCTTGATTAGTGGTCTTCCAGGGTGTGCCTGGGAGAATGTGTCCTTTAAAACAAGCCCCACCCCTGGTGTTAGTAACATCAAGATCACTGAGTAAAACTTGTGCCAGGACAGATTTGGGAGTACAACCTCAAACAAGGAAAAGGATGTAGCTGACTGAAAAATGGAAGATCCTCTGTCTTCACAACTTAAAAGTTCTGCAATGAATTGTGGGGAACATATAGATCCTTGTCTCCTATGAAGCTTGTTTCCAAACCCCATTCCCAAACCATACACTTAAACTGTTGCTGAAAGTGGTAAGTACACTCAGTTAGGCTTGATCTCACCGAACTAACTCCTTTTAAAGCACAAACTCGTGAACTAGTGCTGTGTCATGGTGAGAACGCCTTTCCAAGGCAGCTGTCCTGGCCAGGAAGCTTCTCCTCAATCAAAACATTCAGGCTTTAGACACATTTTCAAACTGCCAAGCAGACACACAAGGATGGCTGTCTGTCTCAAATAGCCTTTATTTAGTCAGGAGACTCTGACATCTCTATTTACTGTGATGACTTTATTAGTCAGCCGATAGTCACTTCTCGGCACCTCCTGCATGTCTGCATTGCACTTTATATGTTAGTCAGCATAGGCCACGCTCTCCCTCGGTCATAAATATTTCACACACACACACACACCCTAAACAGTGTTAATATTGCAACCATTTGCTTCCTGCACACACACACACACACACACACACACACACACACACACACACACACACACACACTGTATGCCACCCAGCCTGTTGTGTGGTCTCTAAGACTGTCTCACATGGAAAGAGCTCTCAACAGGAGTTTGAAGGATGTGTTTGGCTGATACTAACTCTTACCCACACCTCACTAACCAGAATCCAGTATACAACCTCAGTGCTGACTGTCTGGGAAGCAGGGAGATGTGGCTAGAGACCCATAGCAGTCTTTAAACACTGTATGACAGCGAGAGAGGACGCAAAGTTTGAGAGTAACTGTTGGCTTTGTGGATATTTGAACCTCGTCCCCAATTCTAGTGTGGCCATCGATCCTTGGCATTCCTTGGCTGGAGGCTATAAACTCCCACATCTCCTTATCTTCAACCCTGTGTGTCTTATGTGGTATTTTTCTCTTATAAAGATAAGTTATGCTGGATTAGGGCCAACTCTTGTGACATCATCTTAGACTGATTACACTTGCAAAGAACCTTTTTCCAAAGAGGTCACATTGGCAGGTACCACGGATTAGGACCTTAAAATCTGTTAGGAGAGTGTAACTACACCCATAAAAGAAGTGATTTCACAGTGTTGGGAAAATTCACAGGAACAGCATTCAGGCTAGAGAAATCTAGGGAGATAATATCTGAGCTAAGCCCTCCCTCACCAGCAGTGATTAAGTGAAGTAAAAACTCATTGGAATGCTGGTGGCATTCCAGAGCCACCAGCAAGTGCAGGGGTCAGTGTGCATGCATGTGGCTCAGAGTGACTGAAGATGACATTCAAGGGAGGTGTAATGGCTAGACTATGCATAAGTTTGGCTTACCCAGGTAGCAGATCCACGTTATTTCTGAGTATGTCTGTGAGAGTGTTTCCAGAAGGGACTAGACTGTACTAGTGCACAGTGAGAAGACCCACCCCGAGCATGAGTGTAGGGAGAGGCACTGTTCAATCCCTTATGATTCCAAACAGAACAGTTCTTCTTCGTCCTGCATCTGAGATGCTCATCTGCTCCTGCACTCAGACCCTGTTGGCTTTTAGGTCTTCCATAGCTCAGGTGACGTCCTCAACTCCTGCCAGTTTTCAAGACTTTGCCCATGTGCTCAGCCTTTCACATTTTATGAAATCCACTGACTTCTCTGGTTCTCAGGCCTTGGAACTGGACCTCACTATACTACTAGCTTTCTTTATTCTTGAGCTGGAAGATGACATTTTGTCAAATTTCTCTATCTCTGTAATTTTGAGCGCTGGTTCCCAGAATACAACATTTTGAAATCATATTAATCTTCCTACCTACTATCTATCCATCTATATATCTATTTATTTTACTTGTTTCATTTCTCTTAGAGAAAGCCAACTAACGCAGCAGGAAGGATAAAAGGACATGAGAATGCTAACTTGAACTTTGGTCCCCATATTTGATGACCTCCCCTTGGTCGAGAGTCCTGGTGGCACTCAAAGAAAGAATAAGCAGGCTACCAGGATGAGACTTGATAGTCTATGACCATATAGTGGGGGAGGAGTTCCCCCTTGGTCGTAGACCTAGGGGAGAGGAATAGGATGAAAGTGGGAGGGAGGAAGAAACAGGAGGATACAAGTGATGCTATAACAATTGAGTTGTAATCTGAATAAATTAATTAAATAAAAAAAAGAGAGAGACATGAGACTGGCAGGCTGGAAAAGTGTAACCTTTCTTCTGAGAGCCAGAAGGTTTACACAGGGAGTAACACTACTAAGAGAAATGGCAGCATGAGAATGTGAGAAAGAGCACCTTGGTTTCAGAATGGAGCAAGCACTGAAGGAGGCAGGGTCAGCAGTTGTAAGTTATTGAAATAATCTAGGACGGAGGATTGGGCATCCTAGAAATGGTAAACAGAGTCATGATGAGATGTAACCAGACTCTTGGGAAGTTTAAGAAGCAAAATCTTACTTTCTGATTACTTTTAAGAAGTATGATTATTATGAGAGAGAGGGAGAGGGAGAGGGAGAGAGAGAGAGAGAGAGAGAGAGAGAGAGAGAGAGAGAGAGAGAGAGAGAGAGAATATGATGATGATGATGATGGTGATGATGATGATGATGATGATGATGATGATGTTAGAAGAGGACCCTGATTCTGTTCAGACAGTGGAACATAATTTAATAAGAAGGTTAGTTATGCTTTGAGTCGGAAATGCTCTTCTCAGGACTCAGGTTTTGAAGAGCACCACAGATGCTGATGCTGCTTGGGGGGAAGTTAGGAAAGCCTCGCTGAAGGAAGTGTCAGTCACCAGGCCCCGCTTCTGACTCTGTCCTCTGCTTCCTGGTCTATTGTGGTGGGATGAGCATCCACATACTCCCACCACTATCCCTTCCTGCTGTGGTAGACTGACGTTCTCTCAGCCAGTTAGGTCTTCCTTATGTTGTCTCTGTCAGGCAACATCCCTGGGAAGGGAACAAAGGAAGGGGCTTGGTGGGGCAGGATGGAGAAAGTCTGAGTGGTGCCGAGGGTGGAACTATTCTGAGCTGTGCATCATGGGAAGCGTGAGCAGTAAAATAGCAACAGATTAAAATCCTGGTGCAGTGACAATTACATTGTCCTGCCTATGGAAGTATCACTGGCATAATTCTAATGGAGAACCACAAGTGTCTATCTGGGGGATTCGGGGTGACAGGAGCCACTGAAGGCAGGCTGTTGTGACCCAAGGACAGAGAGAAATCTTGAATAAAAGGGCGAACTCTTGAATGAATTCTTTCACTGGCAGAATTCAGAGAATCCAAGAGGCTAAGGGTATTTATCGGGGTGGGACGTGGGAGGAGGGAAGGGAAGATTGATCTTGCCCTGTGTAGAAAGGACAGTTCAGTGGAGGAGATGGGACGGGGCAGTGATGACATACGGCAGCTTTAGCAGCCAAACTGCAGTGTCTCCTGAGTGTTTCCAACCGCTACTACTATCTCAAGTGGTTCCTCCTCAGTCTAGAAATGAGGAGGGTGATCAGTCCACACAGTGCTCCCTCAGAGAGTGACTGTTGTGCCTTCTCTGGGAATGAGGAGACATCAGTCCACACAGTGCTCCCTGGGTGAGCAGGGGAGGACGGTTAATACACAGTCCTGCCTGAGCAAATGAGGGAGCGAGTGAGTGAGTGAGTGAGTGAATGAGTGAGAAGAAGTGAGAGAGCAAGTGAGGGAGGGAGGGAATGAGAGTAAATGAGAGAGTGAGTGAAGGAATGAGTGTGAGAGTGAATTAGTGAGAGAGAGAGAGAGAGAGAGAGAGAGAGAGAGAGAGAAAGAGAGAGAGAGAGAATGTCTACTGGCATCATCAGATAATTAAGGTTTCCTTTTACTGAGTGAGTCGGTATCTTTTACACATTTAGTTTAGTTTTTTTTTTTTAATTCCATGAGAAAATTGAGGTACTTTTTAAAGAAAAAAATCATTTTAACTTTGTAATAGTGGAGACATATTGTAGTCTTAATAGGAGGCACTGTGGAACCAAGTCTTGGCTGTTGTCCTGGTCAGTTTTATGTCAACTTGACATAAGCTAGAGTCATCTAAAGGGACAGAACCTCAGGGAAAATGCCTCCATGAGCTCCCGCTGTAGGGCATTGTTTAAATTAATGATTGATGGGAGAGCACAACACCCAGCCCATTGTGGGTGGAGCCAGCCCTGCGCTGGTGGTCCTGGGTTCAATAAGGAAGCAGGCTGAGCAAGCCATAGGGCGCAAGCCAGTAAGCAGCACCCCTCCATGGCCTCTGCATCAGCTCCTGCCTCCAGGTTCCTGCCCTGACTTCCTTTAGCGATGGACTACAATATGGAAGTGTAAACCAAATAAACCCTTTCCTCTCCAACTTGCTTTTGGTCATGGCGCTTCATCAGAGCAATAGTAACGCTAACCAGGACAGAAGTTGTTTAAAAGATAATGGGGTATCGCTGTGGCCGACCTGACCATGTTGTTTCGGGGAGGACTGTGAGCTTTGAGCTAGAAAGTCATTGATTGTTGAGAGTGCAGTGGGCTGTTGTGTAGGTATTAGAATATAAGAATGCTGAGAGCAGTGCAGATGGTGGAGGCCTGGCTTGTGAGCTTTCAGAGGGAAGCAAAGACTCCCAGGCCTTTTGTCTGAAGACTCTGGTTCTGGTTAGCTGGAACTGAAGAATCAGCTGTGAGTAACAAGAGACCAGAACCACTAAAGTAAAACCTTTGTTCTACTGGGACAATGGATGCTGGTCAGCTGGGGCTGAACAGTCAGCTGTGATTAACAAGAGAGCAGCATCACTGAGGTGAAATCTGGGAAGTGTTTTCCTCAGAGTCAGCACATGCAAGCTGTGCTCAGAGGTGGCCAAGGTTGTGTACCTTGTGCTGGCAGCCAAACTCAGTCCTGGTCCTGTAAGAGACATCAGGTGGTACTGGTTTTGAAGGTGTGAAGGGGTCATGGAAAGCAACTGAGTCTTGGCGCTGTGTGGTAGGGCAGGAGTCCCCTAAGAGAGCCCAGGAGAGGCTACTGGTGAAAGTGCAGCTAGTTGCGGCAAGATACTCAGTATTTTAGAGATGCCAGTACCGTGGGATGACCAACAAGAACAGCAGCAGATGTCCAGTGGATTCAGCCTGAACCCAGAAGATAATCCGCATAGGAAGGAGCCAGAGAAATGGCCCAAGTCTCTTGGAGGAGCCCAAAGATCGTGAGTGAATCTTACATAATTGGGTGTTGATTTACACTGTTGGAGAGTTTGGTTTTGCTTTGTTCAGATTATTACAGTGCCCTGGTGCTTTATTCTTGAAATAAGAAAGTATTTAGCTTATTTTTTTTATTTATAGGAGCCCACAGTTGAGCGATTAAATTTTTAGTGAGATTTTAGGTTTTAGAAGAGATTTTGGAGTTTTTCTTTTCTTTTCTTTTCTTTTTCTTTCCTCCTCCTCCTCCTCCTCTTCTTCTTCTGTTTGTTTAAGAGATCAAATTTTAAAGTGTTTGAATTTAGTTGGGCGTGGTGGCACACTTGTAGTCCCAGCACTCAGGGAGGCAGAGGCAAGCAGATCTCTGAGAGTTCAAGGCCAGCCTGGTCTACAAAGTGAGTCTGAGACAGCCAAGACTATACATAGAGACCCTGTCTTGAAAAACAACAGCAACGACAACAAAGTGTTTGAATTTGTAAAGACAGTGAGACTTTTAAAGTTTGTAAAATGTTTTATATTGTGATGTTGATGTTAATGTGTGATCTTGAGAATGAACAAGAAAGAAAAGTTATGGCTTAAAAATATGTTTCTGTGTCAATTTCACAAAGGGTCAATTGTCCTGGCTAGTTTTATGTCAGTTTGACACAAGCTAGAGTCATCTGAAAGGAGGGAAACATAGTTATTAAATATGCCTCCATAAGATCCAGTTGTCAGCCTTCCTCTTTCTTTCTTTCTTCCTTCCTTCCTTCCTTTCTTTCTTTCTTTTTATTTCAAGACAGGGTTTGTCTCTGTATCCTTGGCTGTCCTGGTCTGGCTTTGTAGTCCAGGCTGGCCTAGAGCTTACAGAGATCCAACAGCCTCCTCCTCCTCCTCCCTGAGTGCTGGGATTACAGGCATGCACCACCACTCCCAGCTATCTGGCATTTTCTTATTTAGTGATTGATGGGGAGGGCCCAGCCCATCGTGGGTGGGGCCATCCCTTGACAGATGGCCCCGGGTTCTATAAGAAAGCAGGCTG
Source organism: Acomys minous (assembly GCF_964271855.1). Classification (NCBI taxonomy): domain Eukaryota; kingdom Metazoa; phylum Chordata; class Mammalia; order Rodentia; family Muridae; genus Acomys; species Acomys minous. The sequence goes on from NC_140495.1 coordinate 97,684,692, forward strand.
AGCAGGCCAGGAAGCAGCACCCCACCCTCCATGGCTTGTATGTACATCAGCTCCTGCCTCCAAATCCGTGCCCTGCTTGAGTTCCTGTCCTGACTTTCTTTGATGGTGAACTGTGATGTGGAAGCGCAGCAGAATAAACCCTTTCTTCCTCAGGTTTCTTTGGTCATGGCATTTCATCATAACAACAGTAACCCTAATTAGGACCTCTGTTAATGTACTGTATGACCTTGGTACTCAAGTCCGGGAATGCAGACTCACCAAAAAGATCTGAGTTGTGATATGCTTACACCTCTCTGAAATGACTGGGTCATCTCTTAATTCGTTTAGCCAGACAAAGGTTTTCTAGAACTGGTGTGAGTGGGCGTATAACTGGACCCTATTGGGGGTACCTGGTACAATTATCTCATAAGGCCTAAATATGTTTAACCAGGGGCTTTGGAGGGTCTTCATCTTAAAAATCGTTTTGGTGCAGAGTTATTCTCTCTAGCGCAGACAAGCTAGCTACAAGCTTGTAATCCTCTGGCCTGAGCAGCTCTATTCTGGGATTACATGTGTGTGCAACTGGGCCCCACCAGATTCTTCAACTTTAATGTATTTAAAATAATTTGAATATAGCAGGGGAAATGCAGATTCCCTGGGCTTTTTCACCTCAGGGGGTCTGATTCTGAGGGCCCTTGGTGGCACCCGAACCGGCCAGAGGGATCCCTTAGCCATTCTGTGAGAGATGTTATCTTAGCAGGAAAAGCTGTTGTTGAAAATCACTGTCAATACCAAGCATGACTCGTGGCTTCTAAAGCAGGAGTTTCAATGCAGGGGATTGTATGTGCTGATACTGGAATGACAGAGAGATAGTTCCAACTACTACATGCATGCTCTGAAGGGAGCAGCATCAATCTGCAGGTAAGATGGGAGTGCACAGAGCTTGGAGGCTTCTCACACTCTACACCATCCTCCAGTGTAGGAGTTGTCACTTGTCAGCAGGCTTCTCCTCATCACTGACAGTGAGGTGCAGCTCTTCCTTCAGTGCCCAGTCTTAGTCCAAGCTAGGAATCAGGATCCTCAGTGTCCTATGAGAAGATTCACTCTTTACTTGAAATATATATTAGGCAGCTTCCTGTTTATAGAGGGTCAACAGTTTACAGATTGTCATTTACAGCGAGCACATCTTAATTGAATCCACCTGGACCACAGGTGACCCATTTGCCTGATAGCGTACACCCATATAAGCATCCCATCTTACAGTCCTAACTTGATTGTCTGCCCTTCCCTCCCCTCCCCTACCTCTCCAGACCAGACAGTATTCAGCACACTCTCACTGGGATTGGGGGAGTGGGGTGGACAGTTAGCTAAATTTCCTGCTGCTTGCCTTCAGATATTCTGATGTAGGTTTCTACTAGGAAGCTGAAAAATTAAATGAATACCTTGAATCGGTGGTTCTGAACCTGTGTGTCTTGACCCTTTGGAAAGCCAAACAACCTTTTTGCAGGGTCAACTAACAATTATCTTGTATATGAGTTATTTACATTATAATTCATAATAGTAACAAAATTGCAGTTATGAAGTAGCAACGACACATGAGTTTTATGGTTGGGGGTCACAGCAGCATGAGGAACTGTTGTGTCCCACCATATGAGGAACATGAATGTGGATCACAACATTAGCCCTTCATGTAGACATGTTCTTGGCTAGGCCACAGACATTCATGTCTGGAAACCTTTATTAAGCTTACTCTGCTGAAATGTCCATCCCAATCCAAGTGGAAGAACTAAAGTTTCAGTTCACCCATCTCTCTCTTGGTGTGCTTTACACTCTGCTCTCCACACTGCTTTTCTGCCACCTGTGTTCCTGTTGTGTTTCCTAAGTCAATCATCATAGTAACATACAGATAGTCATTTACATGAATATTTTTCTAGTGTCAGCTTCTAGAAGGCAGAACCCTTCCATCTTTGTTCCCTCAGTGCCCAGCACTGCACCTGGCATGGTACGCACACACACATTGTGTGAAAATGCATCAGTTCTATGAAGCCAGGGAAGATACAGCCACAGGTCATTGATGCATGAGCATAAGTCATGATTGTTTTCTTGGGGTGTTCTAAAATATAAATTCGAGGATCAGCTTTGTCCCAAGACTGGAAGTACACACTGGAGATGAAATCTTAACGTCTTTCTCAGGAGGCCCTGATTCACAGTTCTTGTGTAAATAATTGCCTCTACTTTAGTGACATTTGCCAAAATTTTACTACGGAATCGATATCTTCTCCATTGTATAAGCTATTACCAGGGTACACAATAGAGGAAAACGGAGGCCACAGAGGGACATTTTAGAAGCAGGGGCCAGGACCTGACTCCACATTGGACAGCTTTCCATCCCCAGTGAGGAGCCCAGGTGCTGCCTTCATTTTATGTCAGCCACGAGCTTCTTAGAAGCTGCAGCACCATGGGAACAGGGATTGCTGTCGTACATCAGGCATTTAGGCATCTTTTAAGGGATGATGAAAAGAATATTATATGTGGCCAGGCATAAGAGAGGCAGCAGAGGATGGTATTCTGAGGAGGGGAGGCTGCTTCTTGCTAGTGGGAGTAACTTGTGGTTGGTGGGGGATATAGTGTCATGTATTTTTACCTCAGATTCAATCACTAGGGGACCCAGAACCTTCCCCTCCCCCCCTTTTTTTTAAAACTCCAGTCTGCTGCAGTAACCTCAGAGCATTAGGCAGAGAGCTTTGAGAATTTGAAAGCAAATGTGGCTTTGAAAAATAATCCAGCCTAATCCATGGTCAGCTTTCCTCCTCTGCCATACATGGTCTAAAATTCACCTTGGTTTATATCAGGGTGAACTGCCACCAAGTCTGCCCTCCAGGACATGGTTGCATTGTTCTAACCCCTCGTCACAGCTCCACTGTAGAGCACACAAGCACCATTTTGATGTTAGAAATGCAGACTCTGAGCATGGTACTGAGGTTTGGCCTAGCCACCAAGGCCTACGTAACCGACAACCTCCCCTCTGCTGTGTGGATACACAGGTTTGCGTGTGGAGGGGTGTATATGCCTTTCCTAGACAAAAAGTACAAGCAAATAAGAAGCCAGAAACTACCTGTCCAGTTCATGTATTTCTACATCGCTCATATTAGGAGAAATGTTGATGGCAGATCTGAGGACAGGGGGTTCTGAAAGGGGCCTTCGATGGAGAGGGAATGGTAAAGTCCTGTGCGGGAAGATGATTGTGTCACCCATCATCACTAGCAGCAGCCTTTGCTAGAAAGACCCGTCGCCAACAACACAGCAAGATCAGGCCCCCCTTTCTCTGCAGGTCACGGGGGTTAAAGCTATTCCAGGTTTGGCAGAAATGAATTTTAAAAAGCGTCATCTTATCTCCAGCTGCCATGCTGAGAACAAGGCCAGCATTCTCCTCCAAACTGCTGGTGCTGACTCACAGGCACCAGTGAACACAACTCCAGCCTTCCGCAGGGAATTGGCTTGACTGCCCGCTTCGGACCATATAGGCCTTGGATGAGGGTGGAAGGTCAAAGTTTCAGTAAATGACTTTAAAAGAAGTCAGTACAGGGGCAGGGAGATGGATCAGAGTTCGGGTTCCCAGAAACCTATATAAGTGCCCAGTGAGTGAGTACATGCACCCAGACACATGCAAACATGCACACACAAGCATGCACACCACAAATGCGTAATACATACAAAATGGAAAAAGAAAACAAGCCAATACACACTGATAAATTCCTGTATCGTACCAGGCCCTACTGTGTCTTTTGTGCAGCTGGGTAGGTGTGTAAGGGTCATGGGGTTTGTGATAGCCTAGTTAGATATCAGAAGCACCTGCACCACTGCTTAGATGGGAAAGCTGAGGGAAACAGCCGAGATGAAGGCGTGGCAAGGCTGAGTGGAACGGAGGCTGACCAATTCCTCAGAATCTCGGAACCATGTGTTCTTTTTAAAATCAGCCCCACGGGGAGTGTTTTAAACATGGAAACCTCCAACAGTAGTTGAAGATGTTTGTTTGTTTTAGTTAATTTCCCACATAGGACACTGATGACAAATGACATTGGATGTTCTTTTTGTTTAGCTTTGTTTGTTTTGTTTTGTTTGTTTTCAGTACCTGGGGTCTAGGAAAGCACCTGTGAATTTAAGAGCATTTCTGTCACCCCTAAATGAGTCGTCATATCATTCTTCATACGATTTTATAGATCTAATTCCCACCTCCACCTCCAACAACCACTGACCTGCTTTGTGTGTCTACAGATTTGCAGGGGTTTTGTTTGTTTGTTTGTTTGTTTGTTTCAAATTAATAGAATCTTAAAATATGCCATCTTATGACTGAAATCTTTCACTTAGCATAATATTTTAAAATTTATCAATGAGAGCTATCAGTTGTTTGTTCCTTTTATGTTGCTCAGTAGTATTCTACCATATAATAAATATTGTGTCCACCATTTATGAATTGGTAGATGTTCAGGTATTTTCCTATTTGGGATTATAAACAATATAAACACTGGTATTCAAGTATTTCTGTGGCTACATTTTTAAAAATTCTCTTGAGTATATACTTAGAAGTATAATTGTTTGTCTTAGTTTTTGTTTATTGGGTTTTTCCCCCTTATTTTGAGTGTGATTCTGTAAGCATGGCTACTCAGGTTCCTGGATATGTCATCTGATTCTTCTTTTGGAAAGCCTAGGGAAGATAATCATTCAGAGAGCAAAGAGGTATTTCATGAGAATCCCTCCAACATGGCAAAAAAAAACCCTTCAAATCTTTTCTTTAAAAATCTGTTTCAGGAATGGTTAAATATGAGATACCAGTCAACAAAGAAGAGTTGAAATTCTTTGGTGTTTGTTTTCTCTTGTCCTCTGGTCTCATGCCAGTGTGTTCTTTTAAGCAAATCTAGCCAGATATCAGTTGGCAAGAGCATCTGGAAAACTCAGAAAGGTAGGAGAAAGGCAGGGGAATGAGAAGAGGGCAAACATCAAGTCCAGCTCCTCGCCAAAACTCAGGTTGCCAAGGCTCCGCCCACTCCATATTTACTCATGGTCCTCAGCCCCTGGGGTCTTGTATAGATGCCCTCCTACTTCAGCTCTGCAATGTCCTGGGTCAGGGCCCAGTGACACTTTATATTATAGAGTAATTTGGACTTTTAGGTTGTCTCCAGAACAACTATTCTCCAGAGCGGTTCACTAACCACCAAGGTTCCTCAATCAAGAGCAGACTCAATTACAATTGTTAGCCAACCTACATTCATGTGGCACATTCCCCTTTATGTTTTACTGAAGCACTGCAGAGCCTTAGGCAGTTGCAAAGGATCCTAATGCTCAGAGCCCATGACACAGGGTGGACCCAAACTCTAGAGTCTTGTACTCCCAGGCACTAGGGCTGTGCTGTGAGGGACTAGGGCTGCCTGTGCTCTGAGGGATTAGGGCTGCCTGTGCTCTGGGGTACTAGGGCTGCCTGTGTTCCCAGGGACTAGGGCTGTGATCTGGGGGACTAGGGCTGTCTATGCTTCCGGGGCTTAGGGCTGCCTGTGCTCTGGGGGACTAGGGATGCCTGTGCTCCCAGGGACGAGGGCTGTCTGTGCTCCTGGGGACTAGGGCTGCCAGTGCTCCCAGGGACTAGGGCTGTGCACCCAGGGACTAGGGCTCTTTTTCATCACTGCAGGAAATATTCTTTAGCTGCAGTATACCTGTAGGCTATGAGTAAAGGTATCCACCCCAAAAGTGAGGTGATTTCAAAATGCCAGTACTTGTACCTCCTACCCTAGGAAGCATGCTGTCTTTTGGCCTCACAAATATCTTGGGCCACAATGTTCCTTACTCTTCAGCTCCAGTCATTGGGGGCTTTCTCTGACCTTCTCAGTGTACTTGAGTGTGGCTCCTCTCTGCTTCTCAATCATAGGGAAACCATAAATGGGATATGTGAGTGTGTGTGTGTGTGTGTGTGTGTGTGTGTGTGTGTGTGTGTGTGTGTGTAAGAGAGGGTGACTGATTGTACTCTCTGTTTATGGGGACTTTGTAACCAACTTTCTGGTTATAGATTTTTGGAAGTCTTAGTATTTTTTCTATCTTTCTTTTTTCTTTTTCTTTTCTTTCTTTTTTCTTTTCTTTTCTTTTCTTTTTTCTTTTCTTTTTTTTTTTTTGGACAATGTTCTCATTTTTGCTTCTCTAGATCCCTGGATGTTGTCTCTCCTGGCCTAACCCATGGCCATCATGGTCATTGTAGAAGCGTGGCTTTTCTACTTCTCTTTGTGTGTTTGGCATTGTGGGGTGGGGGATACAGCTGTACGTGAGTGTGCATGCACATGTGTGAGTGAGGGTGAAGGGCAGAAGAAAGACAAAGGGAGTTGTTCCTCACGTACCATCTATATTTTTTGTTGTTGAGATAGCATCACTCACTGGCATGTTGCGGGGCTGGATAACTAATAAACCCCATGGATCCATTTTCTCCACCTCCCAATGCTAGAGTTATAGGCACTGCCCAGGCTTAAACAATCCTTTACTAGAGTATTAAACTAAGCTTTGTTCTCATAAGGCAAGTTCTCCATTTATCAACTGAGACATCTCCCTAGCCTTCTCTGTAGGGAATCTTTTACAAGAAGTTAGTGGGTCTTCTATGCAAATAACATCACAGAGATTTTTTGTTTGTTTTTGTTTTTTTGCATGTGTATGTGTTTTATTTATGCAAGTTCACCTGTGTGCAGGCACACAAGTGTGTGCAGTGTTAAGCACATGTATGTGGATGCTGGAGGTTGATATTGGATCGCTTCCTTACTTACTCCCTACTTTATACATCAAAGCAGGGTCTCTCATTGAATCCAGAGTTTGCTCAGACAATTAATCTAGCTAGCTAACTTGATCCATGGATCGCTGTATCAGCCTTCCAAGTGCTGGATTAGAGATGGGCAGCCAACCATGCTTAGCCCATATTTAAGTGGGTGCTGGGGATTTGAACTCCAGTCTTCACACTTGTGTGGCAAGTGCTCTACCCATTGAGCAATCACCCCACCCCTTACTGTCAAGTCTTTGACAAAGTCAGTATTTGCCATTAGGTGTTGAAAATGGGAGCTCTCCTAATTGAATGAAGAATGGAAGGCACAAAACGAAAGCAATAAGAATCCCAATTATCTGAACATCCTGAACAATCAAGATATCATTATAAATGTATACTAAGGTAGATGTTGGCAGTCTTCGATATATATCTAAGTCAGAAACTGAGTATAAATCTCCAGCATTGGTGTACACATGGCAAATATCTGAGAAACATTGAAGTCTTAGTCCCATCCTAGGATTCTGATTCAGCAGTCCTCAGGCAGGGTCCGAGAACCAGCATTATCCAGATGGCTCTGCTTAGGTTAGACCAGAACCTTTTCCTGAGGAACTCCTCCTGCACAAGCTCAGACTTCTAAATCTGAGCTGACTTGGAGGCTTTTTTCAAAAAAAACCTTCACACAGTTTTCACTTCAGAGCTATTTTGAGTCAGATTCTAACAAGGAAAGAAAGCAAGAGAGACTAGTAGCCAATCAACATGGCAAATAGAAAAAATCATCTAGCACAGCCACTCTCAACCTATGGAGCAAAATCCCGCTGGGGTGTCGCAGATCAGATATTTACATTATGATTCATAACAAACAAAATTACAGTTATGAAGTAGCAACAAAATAATTTTGTGGTTGGGTAGTCATCACAACATGAACTGTATTAAAGGGTCACAGCTTTAAAGTTGAACACCACTGCTCTAGCATCAGATACCAAAAGTTTAGAGTTTTTTTCTTAAAAGTCATTATCAATATTTGAGAATTACTCATGTGGTTTGATCTTGGGTCTCCATATGTGTGAAAAGAGAAAGGAGAGCGCTCCCCCCTCCCCTCTCTCTCTCTCTCTCTCTGTGTATGTATGTGTATTTGTGACACAAAGTACTGTAGTAAACTTTGATGTCCTGGTGTCTCATCTATACATGCTAATGCTGGGTGTTCAATAGCTTCCATGTTGTCTTCAGTTTGTATTTCCTCATGATTATTCTAAGCTCACAGGTTCAGGTCAGTAAAAACCCTTGTAGCTCCATTCTGCCTCTCTGCATTTTCCTTTTCCTGCCTGCCTCTCTTCTCTGTTAGCAAAGAAACAGATTAATTTTACTTACTGTTACGTATCTCTATACATCAGATATCAGAATAGGAATCTAGCGAGCACTAGTAGGCTTAAGACAATGAGACAGAATGTTTAAAATCAGTACTGCCTAGAAAATGCAAAACACATGTTTTTCTGCCTGAAATCCTGCGATTTTCTTATCCTTGGTTATACCATTCAGCTGTTCGAAGCGCCCTCCTGACACACCAGCTGCTAGGTGTAGCTTAATTAATTTAAATACAATGTTGAGGGTTTGCTCCCAACTGCTGCCCTCAGACTCACAAATGTGTTTCCAACACAAACTGCTTTGATGATACAGTCTTTGGAATTAGAGAGGCCTGTGATCTCTTTTCTAAAGACCATGTAAACACGGTAGGATTTAAATGGCTTTTCCCCCTCCCTGGCTATCATTCTCATGCCCACCTGTTCATTCTACACACACGCGTGAAGTGGCAGGGATTGTATTGCGCCCTGGGTGAAGACAGCAGCCCAACCTCAGTGTATTCCAAGGTCCAGAGGAGGAAAGGTTGTAAACATAAATTACTTCTGCCACACCACTTTTAAGTAGAACTAAGAACTAGATCAAATTTAGCAAGAAGTTGTAGGGAACTACAGGAGGGAGAAAATGCCAGGGAAGGATGAGGGGATATGTCTCTTCAAGGATGGAACAATGGAAGGACATCTTGGGCATTAAAGCAAGACTCAGCTCTACAGACGGGTCAGGAACAAACAAAAAGGAGCAAATAATTTGGCTAGGAAATGGATTCACTTGGAATGCTGTGCAAAGTGTGAAAGTGCCAGGGTGGACTCAGGCCATCGATGGAACAGGATGGACTCAGGCCATCGATGGAACAGGGTGGACTCAGGCCATCGATGGAACAGGGTGGACTCAGGCCATCGATGGAACAGGGTGGACTCAGGCCATCGATGGAACATGCTGCAAAATGAAGTGCCACTGAGATCTGCAGGAGGGATGTAACTTCAGTCAGTCATCCACGTAACTGTGAAGGACCAGCCAGAAGTGGACCAATCAGAGGACCCAGCTCCCTGGCACCATCGATTGGCCAGGGCGTGATAAACTAACGCATGGCAGGAAGGCTTGTACTTCCCAAGGATGCCAGCATGGCAGAAGTGAATGCAGTAAACTCGTCATAGCCACTGATTGTGTGTCATGAGGGTGTCTTCAACCCACAGGATTCAATCAAACACAGATCAAAATATTCAGAAAAATAGTGCACCTTTACTGACCATGGTCACAATCCCCTACACAAATAGTTTATACACAGCATTTACATGGCCCTCAGTCTTGGATGTAATCTGGAGACGATTTGAAGTATGCAGGAGAGTGGGTACAGGCTGGGCATTTACTAAGGAGATTGGCATTCTTAGGCCAGCCCATGGGGAGGAAGCCTTAGAACTAACCCACACCAACAGTGAAGGCCAGCTTTAGACCTTCATTAATGAGAAGAGACAACACAGAGAGGCCAAGCATGAGCCACTGGGAAATAGAATGAGTGGGGACAGCCCTTTCTGGACACTGGGTCCTCCAAAGCCACACTGGTTCAGTTCCTCTTCCTACAACATAGCTCTTTGGGGGTGATGCTCCTCCTGACCTGTGCTTCCCCAATAACCTTCCAGTTGCATTACTTACTTTATATCAGATTTTTGCCCCAAGCAGCCAAGCGCACTAAGGATGAGGGCTGCATTCGCCTCTTCTTTACTAGAAATGCCCATAGGAACCCCTAAATACAGGAAAATCCACTCTCGGTCTTAATAGATCCATACTCAACACAAAGAGAACTGAAGAGAGTTTTGCTGAGATTAAGTGGTGAAAGGCTGTCCTTGGAAAAAACCATTAAGAACAAATGGCTTTGTGTGTGTGTGTAGGAATGACACCCCAGACTGTTTGCTTGAACTGTGAGTCACACTCACAAAATAGCAAACATAACCACTGTTCTCACACCTAACACAAAGCTGATGAGCATTCTGAGACCCTGCTTTCTGACCACTCCTGTTTTGTCTTCCTGGATAGAGGAGAACACGGACAGTTGAGGAAGTAGCAATACAATCAAAGGTGTGCTTTAATATTTTTTTTTTCAGCCCGATGCCTGAAGAATCCTGCGGTGTTAGAGTCATCCAAAGTGGGCATGGAGTGAGTGAGTCCAGTGTGTGGTAAGAACCCTGACCATGCTTGCTTCTCCCACAAAACCAGCAAGACTGAAGTTATGAAGTACACCAGTTCTCTAAGCCTATGTCCAACTGCTTGGAAAAAAAAAATGACCGGTGCTAACTCAGTTTCTCGTCACTCGAAGAAGCAGGTAGTCTGCGTGAACTCAGAAGACAAGTTGGAAGGCCTTTGTAAGTGTAAGTCATCTGGTTGGGCTGGCTGGAGCCTCGCTGGAGCCTCGCTGGAGCCTCGCTGGGGCCTCGCTGGCTCCAGCCTAGCTAGATAACACACTGAGAACCAGCCTTGGCTCCTAGAGGCGTTTAGGGCAAACCCCGAAGTGGCTGCATTGCTGTAATCTGGCCCGAGTAAGCCCCCAGCACAGAGAGAAATCAAACTCTGACTTGCCAAATCCCTTCTGAAAAAGCATATCCCACTGGCAGCGGCCTCTTCTAAGGATTCTGGGAGGAGATCCAGACAGAAGAACTCTGTGTGGGACAAACCAGCACTTCAGCATCCTGTTTCCTCTCCTGGCAGACAGACATGTTTCTTTTTGTCTGTTGCAGAAAGTAGAACTGGATTGTGTGCTTAGAGAAGCAATAAGATGGAAATCAGCAGCCAAGGGGGAGACTGCAACGGCTATTTGAGGAGGCCAGGGGGAGAGGAAGGCAAATCAGAGCAATTAGGTCAAAGCACAGAAAATGCAAGTCAGGCTAGACCTGACAGATTCTCTACAGGGCTGCTCAGGTGGGGTCAGCCTGTTCCAGGGGCTTCCGTTGCCAGAGAAGCTGCTGAGGGAATTTCAGCACCATCTGTCAGGTTTAGAGTCCACAGTCTTCATTCTTAACTGAGGATGAAATGGTTACTTCTCTTGTGGAGAGAATAAGAGAGAGAGAGAGAGAGAGAGAGAGAGAGAGAGAGAGAGAGAGAGAGAGAGAGAGAGAGAACTAGAATTCATCCATGCTCATTGTCCATGTGACAGCTTCCTCTGCAGCCTCAGACTGCCCCGTGATAACACACAGCTCGCTGCAACTCTTTTATTTCTTAATGTACTTTAACTGTACATTAAAAGATAATTAGCAGAACAGGGAAATACAATTTAAAACTAAAAATGACCCCAAATGGAAAAAAAGACTACAAACTGCGTTTCCATTCCTCCCATCGCCACTCTCTGCTGAACCTTCTCTTCCTCTAAATAGTTATTGAACATCAGCCATTTAACAGGTACCACACAGTCAGATGGATGGGGAAGAAGAATGTCATTTCTCTAGGCTCCAAATCTGTGGCCTCTGACATCCCCATTTTCTGCATGAAGACCTCTTGCATATTTTAGTAGATGCACAATGTTCAAAATTGTGTCCAATCCACACCTACTTCTCTACAAATGAAACTACTTTAAAATCAGAATGTGTGGTTGGAGAGTTGGCTCAGCATTTAAAAGCACATTTTGTTCTCTCAGAGGACCATTGTTTGGTTCCGAGCTTCCACGTGATGGCTCGTGGCAATAACTCCAGTTCCAGGGGATCTGACACCCTCTCCTGGCCTCTTGTAGCACCCACAGACATGGTATGAACGTACACTCACACACATGCACACACACAGACACGTGCAGGCATGCATGTGTGCACACAGATACATTTTTTAAAATAAGTTTAAAAAAAGAATGTGTGTACTTCTCTTTTCAAGAGTGTCAAACAGTGTCACCATATGTCGTCTGTCAATGGTTCTACATTTTGACAAGAGTGCCACACTGCTCTCCACAAGGTCATATCCATTTCAGCAGCAGTAACAACCTGTAGAAGCCTAGTGCCTGTATCTAGGTCACCTTTTTTTTTCTTTTTTCTTTTGATTTTTCGAGACAGAGTTTCTCTGTGTAGCCTTGGCTGTCCTAGACTTGCTTTGTAGACCAGGCTGGCCTCAAACTCACAGTGATCCACCTGCCTCTGCCTCCCGAGTGCTAGAATTAATAAAGGCATGTGCCACCACACCCCACCCAGCTTCTAGTTCACTTTCTTTTCTAACCTTATTTATCCTAACTTTTTTTTATTTTAAGTTTGTATTTATGCAAGGAAATTAAATGTATTCATATTTTCTTTAATAATTTCTTCTTTATAATGCTTTGAAAGGCTTTTTCCATCATACAATTCATTTTCAAGGAATTTAATGTAAGGCTTTAAATAAGTATACAAACTTTTCTTTCCTAAATATTTTCAAGAGCTGCAATTTTAAAGGCTGGTTTTGTGCCTTGCGTAATGCTTTATGATGCTAGTTTCTGTTTTTTCTATATATTAATGCTGGAAATTCCATTATTCCAGAAATGGTTATGCTTTTACTCTCTATTAAAATAAGAACACCCATGCAGAAGAACCATCTCAGGGTTTGGCAGACATTTGCCATGTAAACGGGAAATTCTGGAGAGCAATACAAGATGTGTAAAGTATATTTTTGGAGCAAGAAGGCAGATGATACAATGTTTCTGGAGGGAAAGACACACTGAGTTGAGAATCTGGCACCAATGGAGTGTGAAGCCAGCGGAGATGATGCTGAGCACACGTGACGTGGTGGGCAGGCATAGGCAGCTCCTATGTGCCCTTTGAGGGCTCTGATGTTCTCTAGTCAGGAGATGGGGTAGGCCAGCATGGGAATGTTGCACATGGCAGGAACATGCAAATTTGCTCTGAGGTCATTGATTTGGTGGATCTTTATCTGGAGGCAAAAGGAAAACAATCTACTTGTGACCAGCTAAGGAATACCAATGAGACCCTGTCCCGAGCAGCAGAGTAGACCTGGCCCTGGTTGCAGGAGTCTCTGGTGATCTGGCCCCAAGGACATGAGAGCAGAAGAGCAAGTGGGCTGACCATCTCAGGTACCTCTCAGGCTCAGATTCAGGGCTTTGGGTTGTCCCACCCCAACATCTACAACATTGGTTAACTGTTGGAGTGCATGAAGAGGCTGGTCCTAAATGATCCAAAACTACAGGATCTCCATGACACAGGGCAGCAACACAGTATCAGAGAGAAGCCCCAATGAGGATCCAGTATTGATGGAGTAGCAGGCGCCGGAAGCCTTCTACCAGACCAATGAGTCATTGCAATGAACATTTGCAAACAAAGAAGTGTGAACAAAGAGTATACTGCGGGACACACTGTGACACACTCCAGATTCCACAATGAGATTTTTTTCCTTTGTTGTGGGGGAGGTTGCAGGGGTGGAGGGCGGGTATGAGGAGAGGGGTCGATGAGTGGGACTGGGGTACATGATGTGAAATTCACAGAGAACCAATAAAAAGGTTTTTTTTAAAGAAATAAATGTAAACACAAGCATACAAAACAAAACAAAATATCAGTGGAGCCCTGCATAGAGAGTTTGGAGATAATTTCTATTATTCTTAGAGATTTGAGAAACGCTTATGAAAAGGTGAAGGAGTAGGAGGGGTGAGTTTGATTTCTAGCTTGTGGCTGAGTAAATGATGGTCCCAGCCTAATGGAAGTGAGTTACACAAAAAAAAAATAATCAGTGACGACTCCTCCCAGGAAACATAAATTAACTCACACATGCACCCAAATGACTAAAATAGGACCTATGACGTCATGCGTTGGTAAGGGTGAGGAAATGGGAAATCTCATGCACTGCTGTTATGGATATAAATTGACAAAACCTTCTGTAAAAGTATCTAGGCATATATGAGAAAAGCGACTTCAGCAATCCTCCTTCTAGATATGTAGCCAACAGAAATATGTATACATGCTGTCCAAAAGAACAAGGGCACTATAGCATCACTGTGATAGCTTCATGTTTAAAATAGTCATGTGGTGTGGAAATTCTGTTCCACCCACAATGGAACAGAAAAACAAACTGTGGCTTACTAGCACAAGTGTTAGTATAATAAGACACCACAAATTTATAAGAATTAACATGATACAGCTAGCCAGGTGGTGGTGGCACATGCTTTTAATTCCAGCACTCTGCCTCTGGCAGAGGCAGCCAGATTTCTGTGGGTTTGATGACAGCCTGGTCTACAAGAGCCTGTCTTAAAAAAAAAAGAAAAACAAAATCAAAGTTAAACCAAAGAAAACATGAATGAATATCATAAATAGACTGTGCTAAAGAAGCAAACATGAAAAGAGCACATGATCTGGTTCCATTTCTATAAAATTCAAAGCAATATAAATTGATCTGTGGTATTAGGAGTCAAGATGGTGCCACATTTTGAATAGTAGGATAGTGATAAAAAAAAAACAGCATGGGAAGGGTAGCAATTTTTATTCTATTTCTTATGTGGGTTCTATCTCCATAGCCGTATATATCTTTCTGGAAATCCATCGAGCTGTTTCCTTAATGTCTGTGTTCTTTCCAGCACATGTGCAGTGCATGAATAAAAAGCTTAGCAAATTCCTATGAGTAGTAGCGTGTGTAAAAATTAGTTCAGCTCCAGGTATGCTAGATATTAAAATAGGCAAGAACACACAAAGATCACTGAGAAAGTGGACCTGGCTCTTGGGGCACAAGAACCAGCCAGCAGTGAAGGAAATATAGCTGCATTGTCGTCAGACAATGAGTGACAGCAGTGGACATTGGACATAATTCTAGAGAACAGCACTTTGTGGCTGAGCAGGAAGTAAGTCAGGAAGAAGTCTGGGAATGGAGAATAGAAATGAAAAAAGATCAGGAGTGTCTATGAGACTCAAGGGAGGTAAATCCTCAGGAAGGGAGGAATCAACAGAACCAGAAGCAAGAGGCTCAATGAGATGGGAGTTCCTCTGGGGGTTGTCAGTGGCAACAGGTCAGCCAGAGTGGCCTCTACAGCACAAAGATAGCTGGTAATAGTAGGGGGGGCAACATTAGCCATGGAGAACCTCTAAAATGCAGGATTCTGAGAGTCATCTTGAGGTACTATGTGTTAGCCTTGCTTGGGGCTCTGATGATTTTCAAATGGATAGCCCCAACCACTCCTTGAGAAACTCTCAAGTAGGACATAGCAAGCATGAGTTTCCTAGCTCCCCAATCGCACAGCTGGTGTCTGCAATTCAGTGTACTCACCTTATTTATATGAGTTGGACATCAACACCTGTCTAATAGAATTAATGCATGCAAGTACCTGTTACTGTGTTTTCCCTTCAGCTGGTATAGGTATATAGCCCATGCCATACTTTTACAAATATAAAATTAAAGTGGCAGGGCCCGAAAATGGTGTTCAATGCCTGAAGATACTTCTCGGTTTTAAACAACTTGTATTTTTTATGCCAATAATTATTAAAAACAATATTTATTGTGCCGTGAGAAAATATCTGACGAAGAGTCTCAGACAGCCCAGAATTGCATACTTCCTTGAGGCAAAATGTACGGTATCTCCAGAATAAAGAAAGACCTGAGTAATGTGTTGATAAACTAGATGGATTATACTAGAAGTTGGCAGTCATCAAAGTAGCACCAAGCACCACCAGTTATGTTTTAATAACTCCTGCAGAAAGAAAGGAGGCTATGAGCACCAAGAAAGGTGACTTATGCCTTAAAGTTTATGCTTTAAAGTCCATAAATCAATTTCATTTCCTTAGTAAAGAAAGATACTACCACAAAGCAATACTACAGTGAATGGAAGGCTGTTGTGCAAGATTCCATTAGGAAACCGTATAACCCAGTTATAAAACTGCCAGAGTGCCTGGTGTGCCAGAAATGGTACCCAGTGCTTATAGAGAGTTAAGGCGGAGGCAGTGAGATTCAGAAAGTTTGAAAGAGTGTGTCCATATTTGAGTCTGTTTATCCATTACCTCTGCACGGGTGACTCTGTTCTCACGTGAAGATAAGGCTGAGACTAGACTGAATGAACTGTGCTCGAGCAAAGCTGGCTTGATGTGTTAAACAAATGGGATGGAAAAAAAATCACCATGTGGCACCATGTCACACCGGCTGGCTAAGCATCTATTTTATCTGTTTTCTCTCCCTCTTGGAAATATTGCCACACTGCAGTCTAAGGCTCCTTGCAGGGAGGTTTGGTTATATGAGTCAATTATGGCCAAAAGAAGATGAGTGGACATAACTGGCAACACTCTTCTCTTAGCTCAAGAGCAAAGAAATGGAGGGAAATTGTTTTAAATCAAGGTCAGAAGAGAAATGTCCTGATGCTCAGGAAGGCACACTGGGTTCTGACCAGAGTGAAACACAACACAAGTGTACACCCAGAGAGACACACACACACATGGAGGCGGGGGAGAGGAAGGGGGAAGGAGGGAAGGGAGAGAAGGGGAGGGAGGGAGGGAAGGAGAGAGGGACGGATTAGTCAGTTTCATTTTGAAGGCTACAAGTCAGTTTGGCAGCCCATTAGTTCAGTCTTTAATGAGGGCTTCTTAGTGGAATGTCACCATGACAAGAACCTATACAGAAGAGATCACATGACCAGACAGGAAGTCAAAGAGATTCAAGGACCAGACTTCCTCTTTCCTCAGAACTAAACAATGGCCTATGAGTATAAGATCACTGCCTTCCAAGGTCAGCACCTTCATGACTTACTATACCATCATAGGCCTCCCTCCTCAAGGCACTACATAGCCAAGGGACCCACGCTTCCAGTAGTGGAAACTTTTGGAGAACACACTCAGCCGTGGTTGGCGTTCAGCTTGCACAGGTAACCTTAAGAGCCATTAAAATGCTATCACACCAAACAGCTCTAGGACTAATAGCAACAGCCATTAGTTAAGGGGACAGCCAGTACAAGTTGGTGAGAACAAATACTACCTTTCAGGACAGAGATCCAAATTACTGCCAACCACTTATAGGAAGTCCTTCAAACAAAACGGAACATCAGTGGTTATAAGGAATGCACATAGAAGCAAATACAACACCCTAAAAAATAATAATATAAAGAAAATCGACCTGATACTTGTTTCTGCCAAAGATGTCTTCCTAGCAAAGTGGGATGATTGGACAGGAATAAGCGGTAATGGTGATGGTTTAGCTGCAATTATTACTGAAACCAGATAACATTCTAAGATACAGGAAGACTAAAGTCACATTTGTAAAGGAATTTGAGGGTGAGGAAAGTTTTAAAATTTAGCCAGGCAATTACTTAGCTAAAAGATCAGTACTGATGTCACACATGCATGTGCAAACAAACGTGTGTATACACATGCATGTGCACATACACACTACAATGCGTGCCCACACACACACACACACACACACACACACACACACACACACACACACTACAAAAATTAAGCAGGATAACGTTAGGTTTTTAATATAATTAACAGTTCTTTGGCTTTTGTCTCTTTGAGGAATTGGTTATAAATAGAGCCAATATGTGATCGGCACTGCTCAGGGCAGTCTGTCTGTGACTGTCTCTGCCCACTTATTAGTAGCGCCCCCTTTCTTTCTTCAGAGTGCTCTAGTGGAAATGATAAATGACCTGCTCTGCGCAGGATCTTGTGGCAAACAAACCCTCCACTTTCAACACCTGGCACTCACATCAGTCACTGACACCACGAACGATGCCCAGAAAGCTCTGTGGATGAAACAGAGCATTTCCTGCCCTTTAGCTTTATCTGACAATTATTCTGTCCTACTTTTATGTAGGGTTGCTGCATAGCCCTTTGCCCCCAGGCTCAGGAGCTATAAAGAAATAGAATCAGGCTTCTCCTGCATTTGGGTAGCTCGCCCAATTTCTACAAACACAAAATAGACCTAACAACCAACAGCTTCTCTGCTGTATACAATTATTCTGAGAAATCAAGAGGACAAGAGAACAGTTTTAAAATGAAAAACTATTATTTTAAGTAGTTAACCTCCAGGGTTTGTTTCTGTTTTTGTTTTTGTTGTTTATAGGGGTGGGAGGGGCTGGATAATTCTGAGTAACACTGCAAGTGAGCTAGAGAAACAGGCATTTTACAAACAGCATGTGTTGGAAGACATACCAGCATGTAGTTTTGATGTGCAATCTCTTACGCTGTTTTACCAAGCAGATTTGGGGAAGGGTGTTTTAGTAAATGTAGGCGAATGGGGAAGTGGTAAAATTCATTTGAAGATTTCCCCATGGTAACATTTACTCACTGCTGTGGCCATGGTTCTCAAATTGGCCTTTCCATAGCCGCTAGGAACCTGAACAGACTACAGTGTACCTTTTTAGAAACTCAGTCTTACTTGCTATTTTTAAGTTTAAGTTTTTATGTTTGAATTAACATGGATGGCTCATTAAACAAAATATGGGATGCATGTGAATGTTGAAGATTGAAAAAAAAAACTCATTTCTGGGGATCATGTTGTGATTCTCCCTGTGACTTCTAAATTCAAGGGTGCAAAATGAGAAAAGTGCTGCTCTCTGTGGAACACACTTGGGGGCTTTCATCTCAAGCCATCTGTTTGCTGCCATGGTCTCCAACTTAATGAGCTACAACAGAGCTGTGTTAAGAGCCCCAGCCATTTGCTGACCCTAAAACCTCACATAAATAAATGGAGGTAATGATGGTTAATTTTGTCTTAGAGTATTAAATGGTTGACCAGTAGGATTGTCTTCCATGATGCATGATGCTTGGCTCACAACCAACACTTCCACTATGTGTCATCATTATTTCCTTAACTGGAATGTTGTGGTAACCTGGTCCATGAATTTTGTGCTAGAACATATTTAAAGAGACATAGAGAGGCTTCTAGTGAACCTGGGGGCAGAAGTGGGATGCTATACCAGAAGATGAAAGCATTGGGAGTTTTAGCTTGAGAAAAAGAATTTAAAAATTGACAATAGCATTAAAGTCTAAGAATTATTACGAAGATCATGCAACCAGGTTGTCCTCTACTTCTGCATGGATAAACATGCATAAATATCACAGCAAGACACTTGATGCACATAGGGAAGGTGTTGATACTGAATCCTATTGCCTCTGAGCACAACTTGGCTAATTTAGGCAAAGAGCTAGCTGAGACAGTCCTGGCTGATCTTCTGAAACTCAGTCCCAGATAGCATTTTAAGCCACCTTAGGAACCCATCTTTTGTTAAAACTTTTAACATGTAAGCTATATGAACCCAGCAATGTGGACACATGGTTTTTTAATTTAATGTGGTATGTAGTTGGAAGAATAGTCTTCTATTGCTAGTGATGATAGCAATGTCAGCAAGAACAGATGACATTTACTAAGCTGTAGGGATGGCTGAGTGGTTATGAGCTCTGGCAGCTCTTCCAGAGGACCTGGGCTTGGTTCCCAGCACCCACATTTCAGTTCACAACCATCTGTAATTTCAGTTCCAGGGGATCTGCTGGCCTCTTCTGGCCTTCAAGGGCCAGGCATGTATATGGTGCATGCATATATACATGTAGGCATAACACCCATATACATAAAAATAAAAGTAACAATAGATATTTATCAAGTACTTCTATGAAAAACACGTCTACTCACGATACAGATTTCTTGTTGCTTCATCTGCACTTAATTACATAAATTTTCTAATCAAGACACGCCTGAACCTTTCATTGTAAATCTTCCAGTTACGAATGAATGAACTAGAACATCCACCTCACCATATTCTACTTACCCCTGTGTACTGAGCCCTGGTGGCTCCTACAAGTGCCACCTGGCTTTCCCTGGGCTTTTGTTTTCTTCTGAGCAATATTTATCTACAACACTATTTCTATAAGACTTTATGAGATCAGTACTTTGAAGTATTCATGGGGGAGTTTCCTTTATCTACACCACACATTCCTTTGAAAGTTTTCAAGGAACTAATTGTGATACTTCTGTGCTGGTTTCATTGGCTGCTTAATCTCCACCTTCCTATATTGTTAACAGCAGCCGCTTCTACTTTTGGCAAATAATCTTCCTTCCATTATTTTCAGTCTTAATGGAGACATGCCACCTTTTTCTTCCTAACTAGACATATGTCACTCAAGCTAGGCTGGCTGGTGTTCTCTTCCCTGGATTTCAAAGCAGAACAAAACATAAAAACAGAGGGACAATGCTTGATTTATTCTGGTGGCAGTGATGAGAAAAACTTGTCCATCCTCTCTTGTTTTGAGTCGTAAGTCTTCGTGTTTTGCTGTGGCCCCAGATTGCTCATTCTAGGCTTTCCTTGAACTACCTGATAAAGTTTCGAGAAGCTATACAGACTCCATAGCTGACACATGCTAACTGTTGCAAGAGCGAAATTTCTTTCTTGGTGTGCTACACAAAGCACAGTACTTGGCATGCAGCAGTTGCTTAGAGGGTGGTTAAGTACTCAAACTACAACTGATTTTTTTTATAGCTAGAAATAAGATCTATGCAAGGATTTTATAAGGAGATAGGTGGTATCAGAATCCTAGTAAAGCCCTAGAAATGCAAAATTGTGGTTATATAATTAAATAGTGACTTTATGTATCGTCATGGCTACCCTAGCTCCATTTTCTTTCATCCTTTGAGAGGAGCAAGCATAGGACAAGCCCCACTAAAATGCTGCAGACAGGCTAACCGCACCATTTTCATTCCTAGAAGTTCCAGCACTTCCTGACCAAGAAGGCCTTCCTGTAAGGAGAATTAAACCCCGTATGTCTGAGCCAGGATAAAGGGTCTCACTGGGTCACACAGGAAGGCCATCCTATTTTTATGTTTAAAATGAATTTAACACAGTTGTGCAAATGTATACTAGCCAGGGCAGGAAAAAAAATGAGGCCAGGGCTCAGTGAAGTAAGAAAGAGGTCAACCGAGAAACAGAAACAGGGATCCGTATCACCCCCAAGTCTGTAGCATTGCTCTACGTGTCAGGTAGGGAACTGGACCCATTGACCTTTAAAATCTTCTCTAGTTTAAGCCCTCTGTGCCACAGCTGTTACCAGTTATCCAGGTTAAAACTCAACCTAGTCCCTCTAAGAGGCACAGCAAATGTGAAAGGATGCAGAAAATGAGGTCTAAACAGTCTGCTTTAGAGCAAAACCAAAACAAAAAACCAAAACCAAAACAAAAAACAGAAACCACCCCACTTAGTCTGCAAATAGAATTTTCAATTAGTAAGCTTCAGTGATGGCCTGATAGACATGTACAAATGATTACTCTAGGTGCCCAGAAGGAGAAGCAGACATGTAAAGAAAGGCCTGTCTGCGGGTGCCTTAAAGTAGCTTATTACTGACTAAAAGGCATGCTGGGCTACACTGCACTGTGGCTAACCTAGTGAGAAGCAATGATTCATAAATAAATCAGTAACAAACAAAGGCTAATATTAATAGAGTGCCTATTTCTTCAGTCGTTCAGCAGTTGCTCTGGCTAAGCCCTGTGCCAGCCTCTGTTCTAGGTGCCTGGCACTTGACCGTGACTAGCAGAGTCTGAGAGGACAGCTGGAGATGACTGATATCTCCTACTTAGTCTTCTCAGGTCAGATCTGCAAGCCTAGATCTCCTGTAGTCCCAGTACCATTCTGAAAGAAACCAAATATGATAAGGACACATGTACACATACACATCACATACAGATCTCTCTCTCTCTCACACACATACACACAAATACACATATACACACATGCATATACATATATATAAACACATAGATACACATATATACACCACATACACACACATACATACATGCATATACACACATACATATACATAGATGCACATATATATACCACATACGCAAACACACATACACACACACCACTCACACCCTTCACACACTCCTCTGCCCCACAGGATTCTTTTCATAACAAATTCACTTCGGAAGCATCTCTAAGTGGCAAGATGGCAGCCTCACATAATCTAAAAGCAGACTAAACAGACTGCGGTTTCTATAAACAAGCAGCCTGAAGTACAAGCACAAGTACCACGCGAGCCCTCAGCATCTCAGTTTGTCAACTGCCCAGGTGGGGAGATGTGAGAAGATGCACCGTGGAGAAGGAGATGAAGGCAGTGCAGGAATCCAGGCCACGTGTTCACCTTCTGTTGTTCCGAGGCAACTACTCTAGCTTCCGGGAAATAGACACACGGGTGGAGGAAACACAACATCCTGAAAGGGAATCACCCATGGAGACTCCAAGTGCACTGCTGTCCCTCTGAAACGCTCTCTGGGCTGTGTTCATGGTGCTCTAAGATCTCGTCAGGCTGGCGCTTGGGATGAAGATTGTGAGCTAAGCTTGGCCTTTGTCTAAGAGATTCTTTAACCAGAAATGTTCTCCGAAGGGTCTGTGACTTCTGCTGTTAATACAATTCCCCAAGGCACTCGTAATTCAGTAAAGGGTAAGAGCCACAACAAACAAACCCTACGGGCAGGGCATAATCCCAATATAAAATTCCAATTCATTTTGTCAACAGGAGGCAAACCAAGTGCTCAGGTCACCACAACGCCAGCTTACTTCATAATGGGACACTGGGAATGTAGATGTTTCATAGGATTATTTTAGGGATAAAATGATACAATGTTTGAAGAGCACTTAATACACTGCTTAAAACTTGATAGGTAGAAAAAGTTGTTTCCTCAAAAGCATTTCATTCCCTTTCCCTCAAGTCCTGGGGACTGAGCCTGGGCCTGTGTAGGTGAGATGAACCCTCCTCCACTGAGCTGCAGCCCCAGCCCTTCGCCGATTGCCTCAGATGTTGTCATTTCTCTGATCCCCACTGGCATGCTTCCTTGTGTCATTCATGTGTAGAATAACATGTATATGACTCTCATGGTGAACATTCTTCTAGATCTCGAGGGTGTCTATAGAAAATATAGGCACTATAGTCAAAAAGACTCAACAGGAAACTTGAACAGGGAAGCTTGTTATAGAAATAATATGCCAGCCGGGTGTGGTGGCGCACGCCTGTAATCCCAATCCTCAGGAGGCAGAGGCAGGCAGATCTCTGTGAGTTCGAGGCCAGCCTGGTCTACAAAGCGAGTCCAGGACAGCTAAGGCTACACAGAGAAACCTTATTTTGAAAAAAAAAAAAAGAAAAGAAAGGAAAGAAATAATATGTCTTCCCACTGAGAACTCGCTCCACATATTGAGAGATAAGGAGAAAACTCTTTAATATCCTTTGTCTGGCTTTTGGCTAATGCCCAAGGAAGAACTCAGTCTTGAATAGAAGATCCTGCCAGCTTAGTACACCTTAGGCTTATGCATTTTTCATATGCATCCTTAAGTCTCTTATAGGTCCTGGCCCCAGGTTACATTATGGACAGTTTAAACAGAGACAAGAAACTGCAAGTCTGGACACTTGGGCAGATGAGAGATTTCCAGAGTTGCCCAGAATTATTTCTTAAGTTGCATTGTTGTTACCCAGTATTGTCATGCACACCTGACAGATTTTTTTTCTGATAAGAGCACAGGGTACTTAAGAGTAGACCAGGACCTGATGACAGTCGTGATTCTATGCTGCACACCTTGAGCTGCCCTTAGAGATGTGTCTTTTGTTATGGGAACTGGCCGAATGGTCCGGTTCAAGTCTGTTGTCTCCTTTGTTATAGAAGTTTAGGGGTTAAGATATTTGTAGGTCTAGATAGATGTTTTAAGTTGATAATGATGAGATATGATAGATATTGATTTACATTCAGAATTTTAGACTCACCAAGATAGGAAAGATGTTTTCTTTAAGGCTGCCAAATACAAATAGCCAAAACACTAGGAATGTAAGTGTGTGTGTGTGTATGTATGTATGTATGTATGTATGTATGTATGTATATATATGCATATATGTATATATATATATATATATAATTCCTGATTATTTCATGGTTCTTCTTGCTGTAGGTAGCTTATTGTATATAAATGTAATGGTATAAATGTATATGTAAAAATATTTAATAAAGCTGGGTATAGTGGCCCATGCCTTTAATCCCAGCACTTGGGAGGCAGAGGCAGGCAGATCACCGTGAGTTTAAGGCCAGCCTGGTCTACAAAGTGAGCTCAGGACAGCCAGGGCTACAGAGAAACCCTGTCTCAAAAATATTTAATAAAAAAATTAAAAAACAAATAGCCAAAACATTATGAGTGTAACATTGAAGTAGGAGGAAGAGGAGGAGGAGGAGGAGCCAAAATCAATCCTAGTAAACAACATTTACATCCCAGCATCCTAAATTTTGCTTATCTCTAACAGGTCTAGTTAGCAGACTACTTACTTATCTTTGGGGTATTGGGGGGGGCAGCACTCTCTTAGCTAAATCCTACTTTGTGTGATTTGATGTCTCTCAAGCAAATCTATTAACAAATTCTTTATATCATCCGTTCTATTATTTTTTATTCTACAATAAGATGGGTGCTGACCAGCAGCAAAATTGACACATAAATCAACACTAACATGTATCTTCTGGGCACCTGCCTAGTATACCTAAAGCTGTGCTAACTTGGGACAATAGAAAAGAAGTACAAAACACATCCATTACCATCAAATTGTTATCATTATAAAACAAATTAAACTGATTACTCCTTTCATTGCAGACATCTTTCCCCCATTGATTTTATGTTAGTTTTTGAAATGTCCTTTCTGTATGTTTCCATCTTCAGCTATAAGACGCAGGGAATGAAACTATGCACATGAATTCCTGCTAAGCAATTTACGGCCGATTATTGCTGTGTGAGTAGCTTCGAGATTAGAGCTAGGTAGACATCCATTCTCTCTACACAGGAAGTTCAATTAGATTCCCAATAATCCTATTTTATAGATGAAATTAAAAACAGCACTGGGGGTACGAATTACTTGCCCAAGTCTGCCTCAGAATCCAAAACCAGTGTTCCTACCACACAGAATCCTGTGAACTCTTTAACTTCAGTATTAATTCCTTATAGCAAAAATAAATAAAAGGAGACAATACCTAAGTAGGATGCATATAAATTGCTTAATTAGTAGGGATTTATTCCACAAATATTTGTTGGGCACTGATTATTTACTAAGCCACACTGCAAAAGAATAAGACCAGTATCCCAACAAAAGTCACAAAGGATGCTTCTCTCTCTCTCCTTCTCCACAGGTACTCCCGTCTCTGAGCCTTCTGTGTCTGAAGGCTTCAAGACATGAGAGACCTTAGCTATTTCTTCAGCTACTGGTCCATCTTCTCAGCGTTTGGAACTTCCATTCAGGCCAGCGCCCTTGTCTTCTATAGGCTCTAAACGTTATCTCAAGAGAGGAAGGTTTAATCTCACGTTGAATTGTAATACCTAGCCAGGAACAAACCATGGGAACCTGTGCTCTGAATGCCCTAATCAAGTGTGAGTGGAGGCCATTTCTCCTTTTATTTTTAAAAATCTTTGGGTTCTCCCACATGCTACAGGCATGCATGCTAGACTCTAGACCTCTGGACATTTGAGTAGTAGACAAGGTGATTTATTATCACTACTAAGCACGGCCTGCAGCCTTTAGTTGAACCTTGAATATGTCTTGTCTAAGGGCCTTCATCTTAATAGAAAGTAGGGGATTAACCATGGATGTTGTAGTTGCACCCAGTCTCAAGTGCAAAGAACCCTTACATTCTCAAAAATGAATGTTATCACTGCCCTATATGATACAGAGATGCTATCGATACAAACATGGGTACCACCCCCTCACCACATGCATGTTCTCCACCCTGTTTACCTCTCATGAGTCCACTGCACATCAAACTCTTCTGAATCTATGTCTGAGTCAGACATTGTGAGTACAGTGACTGAGAAGTCCTCTCCCTACCAATCGCCTTGTGTTCTGGAACTCAAATTAGTTAGCTTTTACTGTGTGCAGGCACAATATGCCATGCCGCATCCTTGAAATATCACTTACTCCTCAATGCAGCGTAACTGCATTGGGCATGACAATGTAGGCTCAGAAAGGGAGAGTCTTTCCCTTGTCACCCAAGTTTTAGGTAAGAGAGCTGTGAACAGCAGTGGTCAGTGATCACATAGCCCTTTCATACTGCCAGGTTTCTTTGCCTTCTTTGAACTGTCTCAGCTTAGTTACAATTTCCGAGAGAAATGATGTAAGAAAGATAAGTAAAAGGCATTTAAGTCATAATTAGCACTAGTAAAATGTGCATTATTATTTTTATGTTGAGCCTGTTTCTGAAAATGTTTCATTATAAGAGCATTTCAGTTGATAAAAATTCAAAGATGCACATTTGCTAGTTGAAGCAAGAAAATGTCAATAATCCCACGTTGTTTTATTAATTTAGACATGGCTCAGGCAAGTACAGCTGGCATCACTATTCTTAGGCTAGAAAGGATGACAGAAAAATACTTCTGTGAACAGACTCAGTCAGATTTGGGAGATACTCTTCCACTTTCGCATCCCTAGTCAACCCCATTCCTCTCTGCCCTCAACAAATTATCCACTGAAGACTATGCTAGAGAGATGAATGTGAGAATGGAATTAATCAAAATAAGATGAGGGACCAGCAGTCTGTCACAGGTGGCAGTCTGATTAATGAAAGCCAGAAATCAGCCAGCATAATTTGGAAAATCAAGGAGATGCAGGCAAAAAGAAAAACAACCAGAAATATCTAGCTTTTTGAAACATCCTTTGTGTTTGTTTGGCCCCTTTGACCTGGAGATGTCAAGGCATTTCACAAGCAATTTCTTTTACTCATGTTCCTGCTGTAGAGAAATCAAGAGGCATTAATGCAAGCTTCCCTCTAGGCTAACAGGAAATGGGAGCAAAGAAGAAAGGAGCTGTGGTACTTACAACTTTCCAAATAATTGATGCCTCCAAGAAAGATCAACCTGGCCTTTATGTAGTTGTTTCCATCAACCTGGTAGTAGACACCTGTGGGAATATCCTTAATCCAGAGTGGCCCTTCTCTGAAAACTACTGACTTGAGTCCTGAAGCCATATTTGTTCTGTGTTATTTCCCATCATCCCCCAGCCATGATTGATTGTAACGTAAGGGGTACCCACTCTCACCAGGATCAGGCAGATTCTCTGATTTGTGACTTGCACTGTAATGTAGAGACCTACTTAATTTTAAAGTTAGAAACAGCAAGAGAAGCAAGAGCAAAAACATCATCTTCAAAGAGCAGAGTAAAATGTTTATCTCAGAACTGGCTACGTGTCTACTTTGGTTCCTACCAACATTCTAGCCCCCAAGGTCAGACTTTAGGTTGGAAGTGGAACACACTTGAATCTAATTATTGAATTCTTCTTCTTCTACACATGTTAGATTTGTTTGGTTTCTGCTCCTTGCCACTAGATGTTTTCATCATAAGTGTTTTGTAAGTCGGGTGTGGTGGCGCATGCCTTTAATCCCAGCACTCAGGAGGCAGAGACAAGTGGATTGCTGTGAGTTCGAGGCCAGCCTGGTCTAGAAAGCGAGTCCAGGACAGCCAAGGCTACACAGAGAGACCCTGTCTCTCGAAAAACCAAAAATAAATAAATAAGTGTTTTGTAGACATGCCCACTGGGCCCTGGTTCTCACTGAGCTCTCTGTTTTGCCATGGTTCAGTTCTCTTGTATTTCTATTTCTCAGTCTACACTCACTGTGTCATTTTCCCTACCTACCCTTTATATATAGGTATTCTCTGAAATTCTCTGCTCAGTCCATCTCTCCATCCCTTTCCAAGCAAATCTTATCTCCTCTCTGGTTTTCAGTTAACACCTAACTGCATCTATACTTCTACCCCATACCTCTGGGCTGATATTGCCAAGCCATTCAGACCAGCTCACACACATGGTCCTCTTCCTTCTCTGAGCATCTGCTCCCCCAGTGGGATTATGCTCTTGCCAGGCTCTCAGCTTACAGAGCTATTGTCAGCCTCTCTCTGATTCTTGTCCTTTCATTGCCGTTCATCCAGTCATTGTCATCTCACAATGGAATAATTTTCTGTACTTTTCTAAGAACTTTCCTTCGTATGATATACCTACCACTAACTGTTGTCAGTCATCCTCTGTACTCTGCCAGAATTATTTGTAAACACATACTAGCCAAGGTTATTCATTTAATAAAACAAAACTCAAACAAACAAAACCCAAAATGTCAGTGGGTTCTTATTTCTTACAAAGGCCATGATACTATATTTATTTCAGATGTCCCTGTAGAATTTGCCTTCAAACTACTATTTTAGCTTCATTCCCCACTCCATTTAGTACGATTATCACACTGTCTACAAGTTGTTTCTCGGCTACTTCATAGCATTCATTAATTCACTCATCCACCCATTCATCCATCTGCCTATTAATTTAGTATTTATTTGTAAGCCACCAAAATTGCAGCCATGACTTGGGCCTGGTGATGTTCTGAAGGCAATTCCCATCTAAGAAGAGAGACTTGGAATTTCCTTGTCATATACATAGAATGCTAAATTAATGGGCTGCCTGCCACCAGCACCAATTAGGAGACCCCCTGGGGTGGTGATGGGGAGCTGGTTCTCTGGTGGCCTTTGAAAATGGCCTGGGTACCTGGCCGGTAGCAGAGCTCGTGCACTGAATGCTTGTTCTGTTTCTTAGTGATGGCAGGAATTCATACCCAACTGGAAAAGGGAGGTTAGCAAAGGCAAGAGAGGGAAATGCAGAACAAATAATGTGATTTTAATTGTTTTAAGACATTATAATTTTATAATGTCCAAAACTTGCTTGCCAAGCTTATGAAATATTGAGAGATACTTGGCTGCTGTACGCTAAAAGACTTCAACACTCTATGATCAGAATACTACCCAAATCAGCACATCAACTTGTTAGAAGAATGCAGGGTCTATAAAGACTCTGGGCCCCTCCCACTACCTGAGGTAAATGGGCTACACATCCCTCAGCTGGAACCGCCATGGCCTAAGTATCTACTCCACCTTTTTGAAGCTGTATGAAACATTTTATCTGACTTGACTTTAAGATCTGGTCACCTCTCAGAGCTCCAGTATGGTAGGTACAAAAAGACTGGGTTCTAGAGCTGAGAAATTCTGCTCACCAATCTACCCCACATCCACTAGTTAGCAACAAGGGAGCATAGGTAAGGCCAGAGGCAGCATGAAGTCAGGATTTCCAGGCTTGTGCTACTATGTGTGGTAATGATGGCCATGCATTTAAAAATTATTGAGAAAATAAAGCACAAAATCAAAGTTCAATGTCAGATTCCTACTGGCCTTCTTATCTCCCCCACCCCCAACCCCTGGCCCCGCCACCAAGCTTAGTTTCTTACATACTCTGTAGGTTTAAGGACTTATGGGGATTCCTATGAGATTCTTTGTCTCCACGAGTCCACATCATGCACACTGTTTTTATGACCAAAAAATAAAAGAAAGAAAGAAAAGCTTAAACAAAATTATTTGTTTCTTAAGAGGATGTCTCCCGTTGTCTCCCATCTGCTTGAAATCACCAGATGAGATAACAGTGTCCCGTTCTATGTGGGAAGCTGCAAAATACATGTGGGGGCAGCCATAGGCTGCTGTTGGGTCACAACCACGTAAAGAAGATGGTCTCTCTCATGCACATACTCGTGTATGTTAAAACCAGATTAGGAAAATTGCTACCTAACTTTTTTTCTGAATGATTTACATTTTGCAAGCTTAAAAATGACTCCTGGGCTTTTATTGTTGGACAAGTGAAAATGATTCATGGCTCTGAAGAGGGTCAGGTCTATCTACCTAGGGTTATGTCAGTCTGTTTAGGTTTTGGGTCTGTCTAGGGTCAGGCACTTGGCACTTACAGTGGATCCTCAAAAGGAAAGCAGAGCCATCACATTTTGAAATAATAAATTTGCAATTCAAAATCTTCCTGATTGTGTAACAGTAGTGCACTATACCAAGAGGAGATCACTTTTCAAGAGACCTGTGAAAGCCACACATAATAGAACAAGCCTGGAAATCTTGACTGCATGTCACCTCTGGCCTTCTCTACCCTCCCTTGTTACTCTGATATACATGAACAAAATATGTGTGTGGATACATGTGATCATGCATGTGTGTATGTAAAGAAAAAAAGAGGAAAGATAATTTTATATATGCATATATACATGCATGGGTATATGCATATTCTTTTTTTTTTTTTTTGAGAACACGACAGTCCATGTGTATGTCCATGCCAGAGATGCCACACACACAAAAAAAATCTGAACCTGTGACAAGCTTACCCTGTGACAGAGCTAGATTTCAGAATCTGGTTAAGAAGATGTGCTAAAGAATTCCCTCCCGGGGCTCAGCCTTCCAATAAAGGCCTGTGTCAGCATGTAAAATGCAACGGTTTTGGTGGAGATTAGAGCTAAAAGTAAATCTGACCTTCTTAAAACAGGAACTCCTCTATATTAATATTAAATTAATTTAAGATTAGAAAAGACACGTTTAATACTACCACAGCACCTGACTTAAAGTTACCTAGAAGAGGGCGTTTGAGAGACCATGCTGTGCTCCTTGGATGCTTGCTAAGGGTTTTACAGGGTTTTTTTTTTTTTTCCGAAAACATAGCTTTCAGTAGTCTGTGAAATAATAAAATTTTAATATATTAAAAGGTTTTGTTCTGCTTCATGTACCTTTTTAATTCCAAAATCATGTTTTTGCTTTCCTTCCCACTGGTCTAAGACTTATTTCCAAGGTTGAAGACTTATGGCCCAGTGGAAGGAACATGGATTTCCAAAACTCCTCATAGCCGCCTTTATGTTAGGCTGATTCTGTTGTCCCTTGGCCCCAGGTTCTTGCTCTGTGAAATGGTGTGTGTGTGTGTGTGTAGGCAAGGTTACAAGGTAAGGATGCAGTGAGATCCTTGTTTGAACGCTGTGTGTCATATGTCGAGAACTGCCTGCTCTTATTCATATTGACCCAGCGTCTGAGACTGTTTGCTGCCATGTGGAAGAAATTTGGTGTCTAATGTGATACACCTCATAAAAGAAATGTCTTGGAAATGAGTGAGAAAAGTAGAAAAGTAGCCTCACACCCTCCCAACTCTTATTTTTAGCACTTCATTAACACCGTTATTATTCGGGGTGTCCTTCAACCATCTCTGCAGATAATTTTGATTCATGGGTTAAAACCTTGAAGCAGCCATAATTCTTGCCCGGCTGTAAGTTGCCACCTGTGGGCATGTTCTCCACATTCAGCCTATGAAAATGAAATGTTTACTCTGATACCTAAATGCCAGGACATTGGAAATCTGAGCAGAGTTAAAACTTTGGTTTATAGAGGAAACATCAAGTCCAGAAAATCTTCACAAACTAGAATTTTTATTTATTTATTTTTTATTTCCTTAACAATTGATCCATGGGAAGCTACTGAAGAGCCTATGGGGGACAATACAAAATAGACATTTAATCCAGCTGTGAGTTTTATCCACATACAACATGAAGACCAACAAAGCCACCCTTCACCCTGGCCCATGCTTCCCTCAGAGCGTGCCAGGGGTGAAGATGCCATGCACTTTAAAAAATGCCTGGCCAGGGTTTTCTTTCTGCACTCTGTTTGAGAGAAGGAAGAGTTGGGGGGAAAAGATGGAGTAGGAGGAGAGCAAAAAGAGAAGGAAATGTGAGTGTCCTTTTTAAAGTTATCTAATGGTTGATTTCTTCACAATCTTTTCCCAAGAATGCCCTTTGCTCAGGGATTGTATACGCCACTGTGTTTATTGTATGCTAGAAAATGTTCTGCTGTTTTGTTTGATTTTGTTTCTTGGCAGTGCTGGGGATCCAACCAGGGACGTCCTCATATCATTAAACTACATTTCCAGCCCAGATTTTGCATATTTAAAGACAGTGTCTGAATTACTGCTCAGTTTCAAATCTAGCATGCTTTTTTTTTTTTAAAGCAGTTTATTTTTTCTACTGTGATACTAAGAGAAGGTTTTTGAGTTGCTTCTTTTATTTTTGCTTTGTATTGTTGTTTCTAAAACCCAAGCTTTTTTCTTTCTCCATTATCATCTACATAAGGCAGCTGTGGGATGCCTTAGAATCTGAGGAGCCCTATGAAGAATGCATCCTAAAACTAGCCCAGATACTCTAAAAGGCTCATTAGCACCACCAAGGAGGGTGTGCCTGTGTGTACAGAACACACACTTCATACAATGGCTGAGACACCAATTTACCTCATCAGTAAACGTAGCTGGGACAGTTCAGTTAACTGGTTTTAAACCCACCTCCTTTATTCTCTGTTGTTTTCTCCATGACTAAACTCACTCACCTCCAGGTCAACTCCAGGCTGAGTTAACTCCTGACAACGCCAAGGCCTAAGTTACTACCTGGGAGTCCTTTGCCTTTCCCTTAGGCGTATCGTCTCTAAAGCGTTGCCAGGACAGAGAATTGCTTTTGTTTCTGTCACTGTCTTTTAGGAACTAAAATTTCACCCCACATCAAAGATTTTTGCTCTTAGCTTTCCTAACATCAGCTCCTAGACCACTGACCTGCACATCATCTGTTCTTTGATAACCTCTCCCAATCCTGCCTTGCAACTTATTGAGCATTGATTAGATGCTAGATGCCATAGTTGGCATGCAGCCTACTTCAGCCAGTGAATAGCATTGTTAGGAACACTGACTCTAAAGTTAGGATGAGTCATTGCTCCATCAATTATGACCTGTATAATTGAAGCAAGACTCTTAATGCCTCCATGTTTCCGTACCTCGCCCAGGATAATGATATCCAGGGTGACAATACCACCATTGCTTAGGGTTTCAGTGAGAAGAAATGAGGTCATTTCTGTAACTCATGTGTTTACACATGCTTGGCAGGCAACAACAATTGGTTGCATTTACATGTGCTGAAGCCCATGGGAATTTGGGAACAGCCGTGCCACAGACATTTTTATGTCATTTACACAGACACGGGGGAATAAAACCTCAGAGAAGGTTAGTGATATGTAACCTACTTTTGGACACTGATGGAGCTGAAGTTTGAGCCTATCTGCCTGGTTCCGCGTGCAACAACTCAGCAGATCCTTGTTCACTACTACCCAGGAGCTACACGAAGGCAGCACCTCTCCTCACTGTAGGCTGAGTTGGGCCCTTCCCCTGATTTCTCTCCAGCCCATCAGGCCACAGGAACTGACTGATGGACATAGTTATTTACATAAAATATGGGATGTACCCATTTATACCCTCATCCAGAGACCTCCCCCACATATGATGTTGGTAATCCACTTCCCAAGCTGTGGTCTGTATGGGGAGGAGTCAGGCTCTAAGAACCAGCTGGTCAGTAACCAACCCTGAAGAAAATGCATTCCATGGTAGCTGCATGGATCAGAGCCCCCAAGACAGGCACTTCTCAGAAACACCTGTTTTCCTGCTGAATGGAAGGGGGAAAAAAAGAGTAGTTACTGTGTTGGGATGGTAAAACATGAGGCTCTTGTTATAGCATTAGGCTGCACTGACTGATACACCCACCAGGGGATATTCAGGAAGGAAACACATCAGTGGACATTCAGGGATGAGGTACATCCAGGTACATCCTGCAGTCTTGTACTCTGGCTACACCAAGCCACTGTTAGGCAGGTCTTGTTCTTTTTCACCTCTGACTTCATCCACTCTTTGTCTTAGTTAGGGCCTCTAGACAATAAGCACGGATCTGAAGAACAGAAAGTGGGTTATGAGGAGCATCTTCTGTGAATAATAAAAGGAGAGAAATGAGGCATGCACAGAGAAATCTTCAGACCACAGTGCTGATCTGACACCTGTGATAGAAATCAAGCTTGGAAGACACAGGCCTAAAATCTCAGTCTCTGTGGGTACAACCGAGAGATCCACAGCAGATAGCCTACTCCCACTCCAGATACAAATGCCCTAATTCTAATATTCCTGCTATAACTAATGACCGACAAGGCTACTTGGGGAAACCATGACCTTAATAAAAGTTGAAATATGTT
This sequence comes from Acomys minous, assembly GCF_964271855.1. Classification (NCBI taxonomy): domain Eukaryota; kingdom Metazoa; phylum Chordata; class Mammalia; order Rodentia; family Muridae; genus Acomys; species Acomys minous. The sequence continues at coordinate 97,718,639 of NC_140495.1, forward strand.
CTGAAGGCAGCTGAATAACCTGCTCTTTAAAGGGAGACCCAAGCATCCCAGGAAACACCTGCTGCTACTGCTGCTGCTGCTGCTGCTGCTGCTGCTTCGATGATGACAAACAACAACTATGCTAAATTCCATTGCAAATGGATGTTAAGATTGCAGGTGGCACTAAGGTTGCCAACCAGCTAATATTGACGTGATTGTGAAATAAGTCCTCTCAGTCAAATAGGTCCTTAAAAATAGGAGGAGGAGGAGGAGGAGGAGGAGGAGAATGGAAACTCAGAATAATGGGGTGTGTTCAGAATAGCTTGGTTTAAAAATACTACAAATCTTGTCACTGGTAATTGCTTAATCACTAGGTTGGCTTAAGAAATGGAAGGAGAAAAGGGAAATATAACAGTGAGTCAGGAATGATCAGCTGATGCAAACGAAAGGCCTCAGGGATGCTTGGGGACCATTTGTCCCACCTTCCTGCTTGCACCGTGACAGTCTTATTCTGGAAACATCTCTTTTGAATTCTTCAACCCTGTGAGTCAGGAGGGGCCATGCCACCCTCCAGTGTGGTCCCAGGATCCAAATCTCATACCGATCATCACGCCCGGTTTCTCTTGATCCAGCAATTAGCTCAAGTTTAACCATTTGACACAAAGCAATTAGATACTGGACCAGATTTGAGATGCTTTGAAAATAGACATTCTTCTTTCTTAATGGGATAACTGATCATTTGGAACCAATTTAGATCTATAGCAACCATTTCTATCAAGAAAAAAAGAAGGCCTGCATGAAAATAGAGATAATGATGTAGTGAGTGATGCCTAACAGCAGAGAGTATGATGTTCTTAGGGAAGCAGAGCCTGGCATCAGAGTGCAGTATCATCAGCAAGGCAGAACCCAAAGGCAGACAGTGGTACCCTCTGTTAAATGTTTGGAGCCTCTACACTTTACTTACCCAAATGTTCCTCACGTTGAACATACACTGTAAATAAGCCAACAAACATTTTGTTTCGTGTAAATAAGTTTGAGCTACATACCCCACTATATGAAAATTCTTGACAACCAAGGAGTGACCACAGTCTTTCAAGTCCATAAACATAAAGTGAGGACTTTAGAAAGATTAGACACAAAGACACTGATGCAATTAATGTATAAAACAGAAGGTAATTTAATAGACCTTTTCAGAGATCTGAAGTAGCAAAGCCATCCACCTACGGGGCCTAGTTCCCAGAGTTAGACGACCAAAGAGCCAAATAAGCAAACAAACGGTGCTGCAAGACTAGGCATCAGACAAACAACAGTGGCCAGCTGGACACATTTGATCCACACCAAGGCAAAGTCATGTGACTCACATTTGAGCCCTACTAGATTGAGAACGTTTCTCTGGACAGTATTGCATAATCTTCAGGTTTCCTTTCTCTGATTCAGATCAATGATTTGTTCTGTTTATAGAAGCTAATCGATTGTTTTGATTCTTTCCTTTTTCCCAAACATCCAGTAATTGTTTCCTGAATCAAAATTGCATTTTCTGTCTGTCTTGATCATTGGAGTTGACATTATACCTGTTTTAACACTCTACACACATGCGCACACATACACACATCACGTCTATAAGATCAATTGATTGATATATAGATATAAAGATACATGATAGATAGATACATACATATATAGATTAATAGATAATATTAGATAGATAGATAGATAGATAGATAGATAGATAGATAGATAGATATGAGATTTCTATATCTGCACTTCCAGGGAAATCCTGCTTGCAGAGGCTGCTCTGTAGTAGATGCGCTCATGGGGCAAGCACTGCCCCTGAGAAGAAGGCTGACTAGGACTAGACATCACTGTGCTTCTCAACTGTCAACTTTATAAGTACCTGAGACCTTCATTTCAATATGTAAATAAAATTTGGGAGGGAGTAATCTCCCAAGGAAGGTGAAATAGAATATAGTTATGAAGAAACTAGAGACTGGAGTGAGGATTAAATGGGGATGAGAGAGAAGAGAGGAATAAGAGAGGAAAAATAGGTAATGACAATTAGTACTAAGCCATTTCAGGGGTCATATAGAAGCCTTAATACTGTAGAAGATTTTAAAAATATATACATATATGAAAGAAGTCTAAATGAAGTCATCAAATAGCATAGGAGACAGTGCCTCAATTAGACATCTTTTGCCACTGAGTGAAACTTCCAGCACCAGAAATTGGTTACATCTAATTGAGTTATTGGCCAAATGTGACCCATGGGAACCCCAAACATCCCAGGCTATTGACAAGGTTTCTCTCCACAAACTAGTAATAAGACCCTCTTGCTGAAGACAACACTTACAAATCTCATTGAACACAGAAAAGTTGAGCTGATGCCTAATTAGAGCCTTTGCCTCTACAGACCAGTGTTTGAGAATTGGAAGGTACTCTGCACACTACCAAGGAGAAAGGTAGCCACCAACCCAGCTATAAACCCGGCAGTCTACAACTGTGGCCTGCTTGCATGATACACTGGCATAATAGTGGAACAAACATTATGGTACTAAACAACTACAGTCTATTTGACTGAATTTAAGGCCCACTCCATGAGATGAAGCCCATACCCAACACTGCTAAGGTAGTCAAGAGCCTGAGACTGGATAGGCCATGGCTCTCGAGGGGGGGGGACCAAATACTATTCTTCTTCTTCTTCTTCTTCTTCTTCTTCTTCTTCTTCTTCTTCTTCTTCCTTTTTTAAAATATATTTTATTAATTTATTCATATTACATCTAAATTGTTATCCCTTGTATCCTCCTGTTCCCCTCTCCCTCCCATTTTCCCCTTACTCCCCTCTCCTATGACTGTGACTGAGGGGGACTTCCTCCCTCTTTATATGCTCATAGGGTATCACATCTCTTCTTGGTAGCCTGCTATCCTTCCTCTGAGTGCCGCCAGGTCTCCCCATCCAGGGGACATGGTCAAATATAGGGCACCAGAGTTCGTGTGAAAGTCAGACCCCACTCTCCACTCAACTGTGGAGAATGTCCTGTCCATTGGCTAGATCTGGGTAGGGGTTCGAAGTTTACTGCACGTATTGTCCTTGGCTGGTGCCATAGTTTGAGCAGGACCCCTGGGACCAGATCTGCCCATCATAATGTTCTTCTTTTAGGTTTCTAGGACCCTCTGGATACTTCTACTATTACTCTTTTAAAGGAACACAGCAATAAAGTGACTCCTAATGACATTTTGCAATGCTCATGGACAAATATCTTCCTCAGACATCATCAGAAAAGTTTCCTCTTGTAGTAGATGGAGCTAATACAGAGAACCACAATTGGACAATGTACAGAAAGTTAGAGACTTAGGAGTACTCAGTTACAAATGGGATGTGTTCATGAAAACTCTCCCCTTCAGGGCTTAGGGAACTATGCAGAAGAAGAAACAGAAAGAGTGTAAGAGCCCAAGGAGATGGATAACACCAAAGGGATACAACAGACATAACAGGAGTGACATACATATGAACCCACAGACACTGTGGCAGCATGCACACGGCCAGCATAGGTTCAAGCCAGAAAGGGTCTCAGGTCTGAGAGGAAGATGTGGACAAGAGCTTCTATCCCTAACCAAGAAGCTAACTCCAGTTGGCAAGTGCTTGCAAAGGACAGATTAGTTTTTTCCAATGGAGTATATAAACCACATTTAAGAATAGGCTCATTTTACTTACCAGGAAAATGGGACAGAGGGGAGAACATCGTATTGGGACTCTAGGTGAGAGAAGCATGAGAGAATGGGGAAAGAGAAGGATCCAGAGCAAACCAAAGTTCAATTCCACAAAAATTGGTTAACCAATTAGATTTGTAGGCTTACTGACAGAGCAGTGGGTGACCTTAAAACAACCACATTAGGAGGCCTGCATCCAGCATGGATGAGGACTCCCCCATGGGTGTTTGAATGGAGCCCCCTCCTTTTGACCTTCATAGCCTATGTTCTCTAGCTCAGTGGTTCTCAGCCTTCCTAATGCTGCAACTCTTTAATACAGTTCCTCGGGTTGTAGTGACCCCTACAACCATAACATTATTTTTGTTGTTATTTTATAACTGTAATTTTGCCACCGTTATGAATCATCATGTAAACGCCTGTGTTTTCTGATGGTCTTAGGCGACCCCTGTGAAATGCTCTTTGACCCCCAATGGGGTTTCAATCCATGTGTTCACAACTGGCATTCTAGCTCCTCCCCAGGCCATGTGCAATTAGGGCAGAACCTGATACAACTGGGAGGGGTGGTGGACTACTTAGGTGAGGGTCCCATGGCCCTTCCCACCTCCTCCTCCTCCTCCTTTGAGGGATACCAACAGTCAGCACCTGGGATGATCTTTCACAAGAAGTCCCGCCTGAACTCCTGACATCTGCTGCCTCAGAGGATGGCCCTGTACAACAGCAAGAGTAAATCCTTTTAGAAACCATCTCTTTCCTTTAGTAACTATGATGATGACTTACAGATTTTTTTTTTGTGCAGATGAAACGACAGCATGAGAGAGCCTTGAACATTCTGTTTTTCGTTTTTTCTTATTTCTCATTATTGAATATGATATTTGAAAGCATATGTTTTATTGAAGTATTTTATTTCTTGTTCTATTTTCTCATAAGCAACAGGCTAGCTTTTCAGGTTAAAGAGTCATCAGACAGAATGTCCCTTCCGTTAGAAAAAAACATCTTTGGGATGAAATCCCAATTTTAACAAGAGGTTGACTCAATCATAATAGATTTTCAGAATCCAGTCACATGATTTTTTAACCACAATATAATCTGAAAAGTGGACTCAATATTATATTTTTAGCACAGCAGTTCTGTGTTTATTGTTTATGAAAATAGTCTAGCTCACATCAATTAGAGACTGAGACTCACATCCAGAAATGGACCGTTAATGCAAGTTTTTCAAAATTTATATTTAATTTATATATTAACTTTACATCTAATTGCAGCCCCCCTCCTCGCCTTATAGTCCCTCCCTCCCACCTGCTTCCCCTGTCCCTCCTCCCGTTGCCCTCAGAAAGGAGGACCCCACCCACCCACCAACCCACCCCAGCATATCAACTCACATCAGGACTGAGCTCCTCTTCATCCACGGGACTCAGTACTATCAAATAAAAATATAAATTTTACAAGTGAGTAAGATGGAATAAAAACAGTAAGGAGCCACTCAAATCAGTGCAATCCATCATAGTGACTCAAATTCCGCTTGGATTTCCTACTGCACAGTTGCTAACAACCAATAAGTAAACTCTTCAAAAGGATGTCTTTTATGAAAGTATCCTTCGCACATCATTAAATATAACTAAAACTGCCCAGGAGCTTCCTTGGTATGGGGAATTGTATTTCTTCTTCAGGAAGTGTAACTATAAAACTGCCTTCCTGACTCTTCCCTGTCTCCTCATATTTCTGTTTGAGGAATATTTTAATTGCCCAAAGTCTAAAAATAATAGGTCCGCTCTCTGTGTCTTTGTAATTCACTTGCAGGACAGGTCTTAGCCTAGGCAGTTTGTGCAGCTAACAGGCTTAACAAGGCCTTCTGACTTCATTGGCCCTGCCATCCCTGTGTTCCACCTGTCAGCGAACCCTTTAGGACCACAGCTGTGCTCCACCTCTGACTCACAGGCTTAGTAACCACTGAACACTCCGCAGAGTCCCCCAAGGGAAATATTAAATGGAGTGACTTCAGAGCCACCAGAGCTCAATAGCATCTAAAGCAACACATCAAGTTAAGTCCCCAAAACTTACCTTCAGTGGTTCCCTAGGGAGCACAGAGTTTGACTTTCTCTTTAAGCCCACGGTGACAGAAGTATGAGGGACTACAAACAGAAGCAGACATTACATTCCCAGAGTCGAGCTAGGCAGCTTTAGCAATTAAGCTGAATTGGAAATGAACACGGCTGCCGAGTTGGCCTCATCTGATATTCCACAGTACTTGTCAAAAGACCAACACAAAGTTCTGATGGTGTCTAGGTGAGGCAAAACTGCTCTTCATTAGCCTGAGGAGCCAAACTCCATTGCCAGGAACTTGGACAAAATTCTTTTGGACAAACTAATACTAAAGTACAATTGACCTGAAAAACTCTGCTGTCATTCAGTCACACACACACACACACACACACACACACACACACACACACATCCCATTTGTTCCGTGCATCTCCAACTCACACTCTCAATGTTACTGAAAATTACATCCATTGAAGGCCACAAATTGCGAATTTAATTAGGCCCTGATAAAGAGATAGAAGGTCTGACTCACATACCCTATAAGTAAATCCTGTCTGGTAAAGAGAGCTTTCACTTGCTAAGCGCTTATTTGTGACACGCTACATGTATTTATGTGCACTCCACCATTCTTCACAGAACTTTATAGCTGACTTTATTAAAACTGAAGAAACCAAGGTTCACAATGAGACAAAATCGTAAGAGCGTGTCAGCTGGCGGGAAATGGAGTTGTGGGTAGGCATAGGTGTAACTGGTGGCAAGCCATGCTGTCCTTTAACTACATGCACCTGCCTGTGTTACCAGTTCTTTTACAAGGGCTACGTCAAGCTCTGTCTGCCATTTCCACGAAGATGAATTTGAATACTCTCAGCTAATTGACTAGAGAGACCGTGATCATGGATGGCTGGGCCAAAGTTGTGCCACCAGTGAGTAGGAGAACCAGCCAAATGGTCTTAATCCAGAATATATGCTCCTCGTCGCTAAAGCAGGTGTTGAAATGCATCAGAAAGATACCGACTCAATTTAGAGGCTCTTTATCTGCATTGCAATGAAATAAAAAATGAGTACAAGATGGAGGAAAACTTTTAAAAAAATACCATGTTGACTCACATAATAATAATATAGAATATTTTTCCTGTAAAGAATATTAGTTTCATGTGTGTGTGTGTGTGTTATGTGTGTATTGTGTGTTGTGTGGTGTGTGTGTGTGTGTGTTTGTACATGGGTTTACATGCACCACTTGCTTGCAAGTACGATCAGAAGCCAGAGGGGAACAGGTCCCACAGAACATTATAGGAGGTTGAGAGCCACTTGTGGGTGCTGGGACCTGAACTTGGTGCCTCTAGAAGAACAGTAAGCACACTCAACTGCTGAGCCATCTGCCAAGCCCTCCGTAACATATCATATTTCCAAATACAAGATAGGAGAAAAGCTCAAATACTCCATATCGTACTCTTTTTAGATAATAGGCCTCCACAGTGAGCTACCTTTGCAGGCAATATTTGATATTGTCAAATCCTTTAGGGTTGTAGTGATCCCATAGTTGTTTTTACCTTTGTTTATTCACATTTTAGCCCAATAACTGCTTATTTGATTGAGATATTTAGTGACAGTAACTAACACGCAATTTAATTCATTTATTTATTCAATAATTACCAATGAAGTGCTTATTATATGCTAGGTATCCATCTAGCCACTGGGGATTCTGGGGATTCTGTGGTAAACAAAAGACACAGGGTTTTTGTTTTGGTTTTTTGTTTTGTTTGTTTGTTTCTAGGAGTTCACCCCAAGGCAGGGGGAGACACTAAAATGAATTTGTTCAAATGTCAAATAGGACACTTAATGAATAAAGCCTGCTTATGCTTACGCCTGATAGTAGGCGAAAGAATGGGTGATTATATTGAGTGACAGAAAAGAATGTATAAAGTAAAAAAAAAAAAAAGAATGTGTAAAGTCACAGAAAGAAGAAGCAGCAGCAGCTCAAGGTTTGTAGGCCTGGGTGGACTGTAGGGTGAGGGAACTGGAGAAGGTGCCAGCATGCTAGCAATTGTCAGGCCATCAGTAAGGCGACACCACAGCACTGTGCACTGTAATATGCTTCACACATTCCTAAGCAACCCCCCCCCCCAAGTCTTTATCACCCTCAGCCCATTCTTGAGTTGTCTGAAGCCAGCAACATAGGGAATGATTTTGCCTTGTTCTCTCCCTTGCCCCAGTTCTTGGGTTTGGGATCTTTATGAATCCATGAGCTGATAGAAGAGGTACCTCACCCATCTCTTTCCCCTCCTTCTTTGAAACTGAGACACGCCTTGCACTTGGCTCTGAACACTTTGCTTGGTTCCTCTAACTCTTCCATGCCCTCAGTTATTAAGTGAGGAAACTAATGATTTCATTCTTGGGTACTTGGACCAAAGAAAGTAAATGAATATAAAATGTTTGGCGCATAGAAAGTGCTGCATATAGCTGCATGCTGTTTCTAAGTAGCTTATTAGTTGCCTGTTCCTATCTGGAGGCGCGTCCTTTGCTACAAAGTCTTTAATTTTATAGTGTTTCTTTTATGCAAAAATCCGACAATGGCCTTACTTGATGACATATTAAGTAGCACAGAAGGTGACACAGAAGCTGAGGGTTGTGATGCCAGTCAAGCTGGAGAAATCAGCTCATCTTTGTCAATAGGTTGCAGTGTTGCTCATTCCCAGTTTCCCTAGTGTACAAATAAATCTTCCCACTTGTTCCCCCGACTGACCACCCCCGCCCCCAGCACGTCAGAATGATGTCTGCAGAAGGTTTCCCCAGCACTAGCGAGACTGAAGTAATCTCCTACGTAATGTACCGCAAATGGATTTAGAAACGCCAGCTTTAGATGTATGATGCATATTCAGATTTTTTTCCACCCAGTAGATCAGACAGTCTCGTGGTTAAATGAAAGGGCCGGTGATCAAGATGCTTGCTTTCTGGTTCTCATACTGCAATATTAATAAAGTAGAACTTCAAAGGAGAGCAATTTAGGGACCCTCGTGTCCTCTGATTGCAGCTCATTGCTGAGGGTCCAATTTTAGACAATTCCATAATGGAAAAGAACACGGCAAGGGAAGCAAGAATGACAAAGGAACAGGAGCAAAATCAAAGGGCTGGCACCCAGACACTCGCTGCTCTCTACAAAGCATTGTTTGAGCCCTCCCCATCACAGCATCCCCAGCGGCTGCTGGGCAGCGCTGTCAGGAACTGGCAGCCTCTGAGCATTGCAGTGCAGCACTCCCTGTTTATTGCCAGCTGGAGGAGAGCTTAGGTTTGCAACTTGGAACATTCTGGCTTGAGATGACTTTTCAGTGCTCTCTCAGAGCCAGCTTCCTCAGGAGAACCCTAGGGTCTCCTTTTTCCTGCCTTTTCTGGGACCCTCTCAGCCAAAAAGACTGCCTTCTCCCTAGAAACCTACTGCTAGACAGCAGAAAGAAAAGAAAAAAAAAGCAAAGAACAAACAAACAAAAAACACAGACAAACAAAAAACCAGGTCTTTTTAGTCCCTACTTACAAGGTCCCTGAGGGCATAGTAGACTGAAGCTCCTGCAATGAGGGTATGGAAAAAATCTTCTTGGAACTGGATTGTAGAAAGACACCATACAAAGAAAATGGAAGCGTTCAGTGGAGGCTGAAGGGCAGCCCCATATTAATGAATTTCCTTGGTGCCAGCAACCCTAAGTCAAATGTGTGTGCAGCCAAACAGTTTGATTGATTCTTACAACCTCCAAAATTAAAAGCATGAACACACACACACACACACACACACACACTCTCTCTCTCTCTCTCTCTCTCTCTCTCTCTCTCTCTCTCTCTCTCTCTTTCTGTTTGCTGGTCAGCTAGCCTCTGTGCCACTTTGTTCTCAAGCAGGCCCTCGACACTTAGACAAACCGTGAGCAGGAGCAACACGGAATGTCCTTCTACTCCGTCTCAAAATCCCACCCCACTCCAGTCACCATCTTGGAAAACTAACCAAGTGGAGGCCGTGTGCACAGCAATGGGTATTGTTAGGGTTTCCTAAAGGAAAACTGAGCTTCTCGTGCCAGAAGGGGAGATGGTGGGACCACCAGCACAGCCACTTGTCTGCTGGCCCTTGGGTTGATCCTTTGGTTCGGTCAGAAGCAGGTCTTCCACAGAGGCAGCCCTGCAGCTATTGGTTCCTTTACACAGGGGCGGGGGTGGGGGTGGGGACAGGGGGGCCCAGACCTGCCACATGTCCCCTCGAAAACATCTGAGTGCCTCCGAGTTCATGTGGGCACCCGAGGGCGATTCCACTCCGAAGCTTCACCAGGTCATCTGCAGGTTCCTCCTCTGCGTGTGCTGACACGGGGTGCTTGCAACGCTCATGTTAAATAAAGCAGCATCCCTCTATAGCTCCAAGAGAAAGGGAGGGTGCTCAGGCCAGCTTCCCCGCAGGCATTAACTGTTGGTGGGAGAAGTGGCTTGTTTTTCCTGTAGAATTACCACTTTCGTCTTTCTGAGCTCTCTCACATTTCTTCCCAGTTTGATGGTTTGTCTAAGAGCCGCCATTATTTAGGTGAATGATTCCCAGGAATTCTTTTCTGATATCAGGGTTTATAGATGTTTTATGATGGGAGTTGAATACATGGCCTATGCTGACCTGTGGACTAAGGCAGTATACACTGTCAAATCGAATGGCATTCATGTTACCAAAGCAACTGTCTGCAATATCAATTACAACACCACCTATTTCCATGTGGGGAAAAAAAGAATCATGTATGTACACATGCATGATTTATTCTACATATTAATATGTAAGGATGTGATCTCTTAAAATAATTCCACAAGCTGCTTCTGTAACATTAACCCAATGGCTTAGAATGGTTCTTTTTTTTTTTTTTTTTTTTATCATTTCTGGTGTTTGAACCCACAAAACCAAGGCTTCCACCATAAGGTCAGAGGCCTACACTCAGCCTTTGCATTTCCTGTTTCCATGTCCTTCCTACAAGTGCTCAAGCTCTAATTTGAATAAAAATAACAGGAACAATAAACAGCCCAGAGACTCTCACTCCTAAAACTGACATAACATGCCTTCTGGACAGCTGAAATGAAAGTAACTTACTCTGGGTTGAAGACATCTGCCAATATAGAGAGCAGTGAGAGATGTGGCTTTAAGGCTTACCAAAGAGTCATCACAGTGACTCTCAGCAGAGGCAGCTCTGCAGATCAGTCTTTATACAAAGATGATGAGGAAACATTTATAGCAGAGGGGACTTTCTTCAAAAAGGAGAGAGAGAATGCCAAGACCAATTTGGAGAAGGCTCATTGGCTAGCGGAGACGGTGACTGTGGAGGTCAGCACGCCCGCAATCTGGACCACTCCTCCTTGCCAGGCTGTGATGAGCTCCTAATCTCTCCCCTGAGCCTTTCCTCCAGCTTTACAAATGAGGCAGAGATAGATCATGAGTGATCCACCCAGAGTTACCTTGCTCAAGGCTTTAACCCCAGGCTGTGGAACTTGCTGTCATCTCATAGGCAAGACCAATAACTATTTTTTTTCAAAGGACAAGACACTGAAAATTCCCCTCTAAACCACAAGCACATGCAGTTGAGCATTCTGGTACTAATTTGTAGACAAGTGTCTAATATTTGGTAATCAGCGTATTAATACAGATCTGTGTCCAAGTGGTCCAAGCGGCTAAAAAAAAATAAAGATTCAATTAAGTTACATTTCTTATATTTAAACATAGTGTTTTGGTAATTATTCTGCTCTTGGTGCCCATCAGCCACGGGGAGATGCTAAGGGTACAGGCTGTAGAAGGAGATCAAGGCTTAGCATACCTTGTTTTGCCCTTTATCAGCCACGCAACCTTGGACCAGCCATTCAACTTCCGAAACTACCTAATTTTCATGGTGATAGAGCAAATAAGTAAGATAGACCACAATTATTCTGACACAATTAATATAAAGATGCTTGAAAAAAATGAGTGGCACTTGTCCGCTCCTTGTGAATGTCAGTGCTTGCTATAGACATCTCACCAGGGGAGGAAATTCAAACTCTGGCTCCTGCCCTGCCCACTGAGAGAGCTGTGTCATTATCTACCCAGATTTTTCATTTTTGCTGATCTAAGTTGATTTGGACAAACTAGTTTCCAATCTTCTTGTGATAGGCAATGCTGCATTAAGTATAAAGAGGCAGAGAAAAAGACGAAACAAAACCAAATCAGTAACTGGGGGATGGAAGGTGGCTTACACAGCATTATGAGATATGTCAACATATCTTTGAGTCTAAGACATTGGAAAGGAAGCAGAGAGGTTTTTCACAGGTGCTTTTTATAGATCATAAATAAAATCTTCATCCAAACTCCCCCCCCCACACCCCCGAGACAGACCAGGCTGGTCTCCAACTCACAGGGATCTCCTGCCTCTGCCTCCCTGAGTGCTGGGATTAAAGGTGTGTGCTACCACGCCTGGCTCATCTACAGTCTTCCAAAACAACTGGGTTCTGGTTGTTGTCAGTGGTCTGGGATCTGTGCTTTGTCATGGAGTATCATGTGGGATTGGTCCATGTTCACTCCTCATGTGTAGTTGGCTTATGTAGCCACACTGCCTGATGTATCCCAAGTAGCATCTCTCTAACCATGCCACAGCAGACTTTCCTGATGACATTGTCACAGGGTGAAGTACACCCTAAGCTTCACAGAAGCTCCCATCACTACCAGTAACTTGCCAGTAGCTCCCCTACAAGACGGCACTGGTCTCTGCAAAGGAGCATTCCCTCAGCATTACTGCTCCTGTCACCAAGCCTAACCTCAGTCCTTATTCAAGTTTGGGGAAACAAGTAGAGAAGATGCAATGTTGTAGCCATTTGCCAGACACCTGACTCCTCTTATGACAATGAACTGCTAAAGAAATCACTAATACCCTGGAGGTGGCATTATCCTGAAAATGATACAGTTGTGATTTCTCCTGGGAAACAACATGAAAATGCCTCTTTTTACAAGTCGGCTCTGTGTGGTTACCTCATTTATCTCTGGAAGAATCACCTACTAAAGAGCTAAGCCCCACAAACATAAGCCAGTGACCAACTCCATACCAGGAACTTCAGAGAAAGCAAGTCAGCTACGTACTCCAATGTACAGTGCAGCAAACAACAGCATTTGTTTCAAACATGGAATCCATTCCTGATCTCACCTAGCCTTCAAATGGCAGAGTCGAGACAGATAGCCCACATAGAAGCTCTCACTCCATCCTCTATAACTGATTAACTTCATCACATTGGACTATTTCAATGGTTGCCACCAATTGCATCTTCATCGGTATACCTTGTTTCCACTTGTCAGCTTCACTACTGCTGCAGAGGCCTGTGCTTAGAGGCCATCCCCTGTGCTGACTCAAGGCGGTCCAGACTTTCTATATCTAGTGTTATTATCTGCTAAGACTTGGGGCGTTTACCTTTCCACATAAAAGGTGTAAATTAAATAGCTCAAACCTTCCCGGTCTACACAGGGAACCTCAAGCAACCACACTGTTTTCAAAACAAATAACCTCTATATCACCAGTCTCCTGAGGCAAGGACCTGACTGATTTGTTATAAATAAGTCAGTAGATAATCACAAAACAGCGCTTGGCCGTAACAACATCCAGAGGCTCGGTGATGGCCGGTCTAAGCCAGCTATAAATCTTATGGAAAATTTTAAGTGAGGCATGGAAGGGCACTTACCGGTACTTTGTCTTCTAGGGTCATGTGAAAGAAAGGAGAGATAAGATAGGAAAAGGAGTCTAGAGTACCTCGCGTTAGAGGAGTACACAAGAAAAGAATGATAAGAAAATAAAAGTTATCAGAAGGCATGACGCTAGAGGCTCACACAGCCTTTATTTTAGCACAGAAACATTCAGTTTGGTGTTACCCTCAAGGGATAACTGCAGCTTGCTGTGCAATTGTGACCTGAGCAAATAGAAAAACTAGCTATTAACAAATTTGCCAAGTTGCATTGGGTTTCACTGAAGGTAAACCAGATAGGTGCATCTTCTGAAATAATATCTTTAAGCCGGTTGCCCATCCCTGAGCCAGTTGTATAAACACATGCCTAAGCTGCCACAAAGGACCCACACATAGTAGGACCCTGTTGTTGGCTTACTGTGTAGTTTTCCTACCTTGAAATTCTTACTAATATAAGAAGGGACTCCATATTAACTCACATGCGTACCAGCCCTGGAGCAATCTGGCGATGTCTGAACACTGCCAAGCTTTTGCTTCCTCAGTTATCAAATCAGGGTTGGATTTCCCCCAGCATCCAGAAGCTCCAGGGTGTGATGAGAAATGTTTCCGAACTGTCTTCATTTAGGTAGCACAGTGCTGCAGTGCAGTGCCGTAAAGAATTTCCCAGAATTCTATCTCCTTAAAGAAGTCCCATTCCCAAACTGTCTATTGTCTCTGATGAGACAAATGCAGGGCCTAACTGCTGCCTTATCTTGGCTTTCTCTTTCTCCTCTCACAGCCAGCTTCTCATGGCCTGCCTATCGCCACACCAACACTATAAACAAGCCACTCAGAACAGAGGGGTTCAGGGCCACATCCTTAGACGTCACCTGAGGTCTTCTGATGTAGTCTGTCTGTCCTGTTATTAGGACGGTCCTAGCTTATAGGGCAGAAGAGGGGGATAAGCAAAAGAAAGCGAGGCATCTGAGGTATGGGCCCTCAAGACTTGATCCTACTTCTGCTGTATTCTGTCATGCAAACCGGTCATCAAGCTAGCTCTGTGAGAATGCAGGAAGTTAAAGTGTGCTGGTAAACCCTGAGTAGAATCTTTCACGGGAGGAGGTACAAGCTGACACCCTAACTGCAGGGGGCAGTGGGACCCCTTTGACAAGCCTTCTCATCCACGTCACTCAGGAGTCTTGCTATGTATCTGCCCACCCAACAACACCTTGCTGTTGGCCATGAGCAGATCTTGTAGGGACTCTGCCTATGGGGCATCTCTTAAAATAAGAGCATCTCACCACAGTGATAGCAGAGATCTCTTCTTGGCATCTCATAGCCTGCAGCCTCTCTGCACTCCAACCACCAGATCCAGTCTCCTCCTTGCCATGACCAGACGCCTGACTCCGCATCATTGGCAGCATGAAGCCCAGAGAAGCCAAACCATCACTTTCCATTGATCTTTTCCCAGCTTTGCCCGGCCCTGAGAACATGACTCCAAAACCAAGAGTTTGGGATTCCCGGCAGGGAAGAAGTTGGAAGTTTCGTTCGGCCAGCTGGACATCCCTACATTTGAAAGGATAGCAGATGCTGCCTCCCCAGGCCCATGTCTGCTGCTCTGTGGCCCTTTACTTTTAGAGAATAGAGTTCCATTTAAATGCAGCCTGAGCTACCCACGCCTCCCATGGGTCCCATTAAGTACAGCCTTAGTCAAGCCATATGCACTGGGACAGCTCACTGCAGGTCTTTGAGCAGGGGCAGAGTTTCCTTAAAGAAACGAGAAGGATGAAACTTCCAGGCCCTGTCAGCTTTATGCCTGCCAATTTGCACAGCCTTTATGGGTATCACCATAAAATTTCATACCCAGACTAAGCCTGGTTAGTCAAGACTTTGCCAGTCTAGAAAGTTTTAATCTAACTGGACAGTCATTTAACCTTCTCTTGTTTGCATGTCCCTTCTTCATAAGTCAAGGGACAGCTCCCTCCCAGTCGACTCTCTCCTGAAGACGAGATGTGGACCCAGATCATGGCTTGCAGATCTGGCTTTTTTTTTCTCTCTCTCTCTCCTAAGGAAATCACTACAATATAAGAACATTTCCCACAAAGATCCGCAATGTGAAAGACCACGGTGCGCCCCAGAGATGCACAGGCCTGTTGTATGTGGCTTGCTAGGCACACAGTAGCCATTTCTTCTGTTGAATGGGCTAAATTTGGCCTGTGTGCTCATTCTTTATGCTGCTCCCCAGGCCATCAGATGTGCCTTCTGTTTGCTCACTTGTTCGTGGCTTGCTATCTCCAAAAGAAGCTTGTTTTGTTTTGTTTTTGTTTTGTTTTGTTTTTCAAGACAGGCTTTCTCTGTGTAGCCCTGACTGTCCTGCACTCACTTTGTAGCCCAGGCTGACTTCGAACTCACAGCGAGCCACCTGCCTCTGCCTCCCAAGGGCTGGGATTAAATGCGTGTGCCACTACACCCAGCCATAAACTTGTCTTTTCAAATCAAGAAATAGTACATTAGGCTAAAGAAAAAAAGCAAAAGAAAAAGAATGAAGGTGATGACAGAGGACCAGCTCAATAATTTCCTGCTCGATAACTTTGTCATTTTTTATTACGTATTATAATAAAGATATGGAAGTTCCCCTACTGGCTCCCATGTGTGAACAGTTTGTCCCCAGCTAACGGTTCTGTTCCAGGAGGTTGTGGAATCTTTGGGAGGTCAGGCCTAGTTGGAGAAAGTGAATCTCTGCAGAGCAAACATGGATCTTTATAACCCAGATCCTCACTTCCGGTCCCATCTCTTCTCCCTGTTCAGCTGGGATGGGCAGGCTTAAGGAGCCATAAACTGCCATGCCTTTCCCACCATGATGAATGCGATTCCTTCCACCCGTGAGGCAAAATGAATTTCTTCTCCATAATTGCTTCAGGTCAGGTGTTTGTTCACAGAGGCGTGCAAAGGAACTAACATGCTGTGTGTGTTCCTGTTGGTATTGTTAATAAGCCTGGTGGGCTTCTTGGTCCTCACAGTGGCCTTTCAAGGCATTGCTGTGTGGTGCTCGGACTCCTTCATCCTATGCACAAAGTCTAACATTATGTGCATCCAGAAGCCTTGGCCTGTTTCTCCCTAAATACTCAAGGGAAAAGACTCTCCTAAGTATCTCTAACTTTGCCTGTTAGGATGAGTATCTGGGGAAGATGGTAGATGCCATCTACCCCAGATGCCAATGTGGCCTACCCTTGGGTTGGAGAAGGTTTTCATATTTTTCCATAGCCAATACATTTCCACATATTTCCCATATAGCCTATGTGTGATCGCATAATAATAGTATTGAAAGCAGCTATGAATCTTATGTCTTGTCTTTTAATGTACCTTAATGTTTATACAACATAGATGACTTTAAATAGCATACACATACAATGTATTTATTGTGGAAAACTCCCTTGGAGTGATGTTTTATGCAAACATTGTTCTTCATTACCTTCTGATTGGTCAAAAAAAAAAAAGAGCTGAACATTCTATAGCTGGGCAGGAGAGGAAAAGGTGGGACTTCCAGGCCCAGAGAGAGAGGGAAGGTCTCAGGTGGAGACCATAGGAAGAGGAAGAGGAGTTGCCATCAGGACACAGATGGGGAAGGAGCAGCCTAGAGGCTAGACTAAGATGACATAATGGGCCACATGGCAGGAAGTAGGCAAGGTTAGAAATAGCAGGTTAGAGCAACTGAGTATCTGCCCAGCCATAGTGCCTGAAGCTTTTCAATAAATATAGAGGTCTCTGCGGCATTATTCAGAGCAAGTGTGGGCATAGAAAGTCCTTAATTTTACAACTTTTCATTTTATCAATAAAAAACATTTAAATAATTATCACATTTGTGCTTTATGTCAACTTGACATAAGTTAGAGTCATCTGAGATGAAGGAACTCTTAATTGAGAAAATGTTTCCATAAGGCAAGTTCATAGAGCATTTTCTTAGTGATTGAGAGGAGACAGTCCTACCCATTATGGGTGGTACCACCCCTGGGCTGGTGGTGCCGGTTTCTAGAATAAGTAAGCTGTGGAGAGCAAGCCAGTAAACAGCATTCCTCCATGGCTTCCACATCAGCTCTTGTCACTAGGTTCCTGCCCATTTTGAGTTCTTGCCTTGGCTTTTGTCAATGGACTGTGACTTGGGATATTTAAGCCAAATAAACCTTTTCCTCCCCAAGTTGCTTTGGTCATGGTGTTTCACCAGAGCAATAGAAACCAAGATATGCCTTGTTTCACATTTGTTTTTAAATAAACATCCAGACTCAAGCAATGGACTCTGCCTGGAACCAATCAGTTTTGTTTCATTGACCATTGCGAACCACTTCTAAATAATAAAAATGCAACACTTGAGGAGTTGCGTCATGGATCACATGTTCTGAATAAAAAGTATCAAACATGTAAGATACACTCCAGGGCTTATGTCCCATAGAGGGGTCAGTGTGGTCATTTAGAGACTGAAAGGTCAAGGCTGAAGACATGGGGCCACTGGAGCTATGGATATATATATTCTCCTACAAATCATTAGATTTTAGGATCATACCAAGGTCTTGGGTTGATGTACCAGACCCTTCATAACCCAATGTCTGACTACACATCTTCTTCCTCCCCAGCTAACTCCCCACCCCAAAATCCATTTCATTCATATCATAGAACGTGTGAAAACAATCGCTAATGATATAGAACACCCCCAGGGCTTCAGGTGTCCTTGCTGAGTGTCTCCTCACCTCCTCTCTGATCACAGATATAAGACTCCCTCATGACTCTGTATCTTAGACCTATATTCCGATAGGAACCTAGGGATATGTCTATCAATTATTAGCCTGTATTATAATATTATAATCCCTTGCCTTCCAAGAAATTCTTCTCTCGAAGGAAAGTCTGCATTTTAGACTTTGATCCCTAGTTTATAGTAACATGCATGGCATATGAAAAAGTCAGATGTGAATAAGCGCACAAGTTTATAAGTGACTCAAGTGGACCTGAAGTCACTACAAATATAGAATCCTAGATCTTGCCTCATGTCCTATGTTCCACAGAGATCTCCAGTTGCACATTAGTTTGAGAGCTAGTGCTTATACTCCCCTGACCTCGCTGCTATAAATAGCTGAAGGATTGATTGTCTACAGCTTCGTGTTTGGCAATTATTAATGTGCCTGCCTGGCTCTGTGCTTAACTGATACATTGTGTGTGTGTGTGTGTGTGTGTGTGTGTGTGTGTGTGTGTGTGTGTGTGTGTATGTGTGTGTGTGTGTGTGTGTGTGTGTGTGTGTGTGTGTGTGTGTGTTCATATACTCTGGTTCTTACCTCCTCACCTAGGAGTCCATGCAGGGACTGAAGCATTCTTTCATTCTTCTCAGCTCCTGGCACCTGGGTATCCTCAGGGTAGATGCCTGAATAAATTTATCTGGAAGTAAAGGGATACTAAAGTAAGGCAGGTTTTTAAAATTATTTTTTGGGGTTTTTGGGGGGGGGATTCAGGTTCTTGATTTTTTGAGACAGGGTGTCTCTGTGTAGCCTTGGCTATCCTAGACATTCTTTGTAGAGGAAGCTGGCCTTGAACTCACAGAGATCCACCTGCTTCTGCCTCTTGAAGTGCTGGGAATACAGGCATGTGCTGCCACACCTGGCCATAATGCAGATAATGCTTTTTTATGTAGGTCTTTACAACAGGACAGTCAGTGTTTAAACAAACCCAAGGCTACTGTGGGGAGGGGAGACTTGGAAGGTGAATTGACTTGCTTCTAGTAAGAACCAAGTAAAAGATGATTCTTTTAAACATAGTCATAGCCCTCCCCAAGTGGGTTCTCAGCTCCCACCACTGTCCTTGAAGAAAAATCTGTCACTTCCTAAAGACCAACCGCACCTGCTGATTCATGTTTCTTTAAACTTTCCCCAATCTTAAATGTCTAGATATTTAGGCTCACATTTTCCATTTGGTTGAGTTAGGAGAGGCTGGGCTGTCTCATTCCCTACCACATTCTACTGGTTCACGCTTTGTGACTTAACGGTGTCAAGCACCAGTTCCGAATAAAGATAACTGTTGGTTTATCATTCACTACATTGAGAATACATCATATATGCCTGCCCACTGACTCAGAAGGAGCAAGAGAAGCAAATGAAAAGAAGCAGACTGTCTCTTTAGCTCCCTGGAGAGTATTTTGTAGGAAAATATAATCAGCTAGTGGAATAGTGCACAAAGGAGACATTGGAGGAAAGAAACAGATCCCAATGAGAATAATAAGACCATTTGCATAAATATTAAGTAAGACTTAATTTTGATGTCAGAAATTAATCGACACGCCTCACTTGGGTCAGGGAAGCACTGGATATATGCCGTTATATCTCTGAAAAGACAGGTGGGTGGACCTGCCTATAGTTTCCAGCTTATTACCAGCCACATTGGCCATCATTGTAGCATTGCAGTCCAGTGATAGAGCTGTCCATCCAAAGCACCATGAGAATGCCACACATGGCAATCTAGCAAAATGGTCTGCAGCCCGGCCTTCTGTGTGAGGGTGTTTGCCTGTGGCCTCGGATGCAGCCCTGCAGCTGAGACAATGAGAAGACAGATCCTGGGATCTGGTGTGCAGCTTAGAGCTGCTCTGACCATGTACTGCAACATTATCTTTCTGTGTTTTAGCTAGTTTTTGCATAATTCTATTAGCACTATTTTAAATAAGCCATTCAAAACACTTCTACTGAAGTATTAAAAGCAGTCAGGATCCAGAGCTAGTGTTTAAATGGTAGGAGGGGAAGCATACGTCCCACAGAACTTGCTTCATCCAGAACTCCGTGTCATCTGTGGACACATCATGAGGCAATGTGTTCATAGTTAGGCGGTCAAGATCCGTACACTCCTGCCTGTAAGGACATAAGCCATCTCTTCCTAGATTTCATGAATACAAGATGGCAGACTAGGAAAAAAAGAAAGCTCTGTAGTCCTCCCACTGCAGCACTGCAGTAAAATGATGCATATATAAGCAAGTATGGGTGTGCTCAAATAAGTATCATTTAAAAATGGGAGGTGGGTTGGGTTAGGACTACGATTTGTGGTTTTCTAGAAAGATGAAAACTCTAACCTTATCCGTGCTATAGTATTTAAAAAGGGGAACACTAAAATAATATAATTACCAATAGCTAATATATATTAAGTGATTTGAGAATTACAAGTGCTCTATCCAGATGATCTTATTTAATAAACTGGAGTGCCTAAAGTCACACAATTCACACCAGGTCACTGAGCTGAGTTGCAGATTCACTCACTTCAACATCCCCTTGAGACTACAGACCTGTGATGGAGGGATCCTGCTTTCATAAAAAAAAAAATCGGGCAACAGAGCTGCAGGATCTAAGAAAGTGACTTAGGAAAGGAGAACCCTCACTGTGGTTGTTAGTCCTTCAAAGAGGAGTGATAGCAATTGGATCTCCAAAGAGACTAAATGTTGGCCTACACAGACAACAATATCAAATGTTCCTCTTTATCTAGATAACACTGGGAATAGGCTAAAATATTTCTATCTGCAAAACTGAGGAGACAAGACTATTACGTGTACATTGCATATTAGCAAGCGCTCTCTAAAAGACCAATTATTTATCCATCCATGTGACTGACCCCAGGTCAGGTGCAAGATTGATATGAGAACCACAGGCCTGGTCTCTGGTCTTATGGAGCACACCCTGTGGCAGGCACACAGAGCTTGGGTCTGAGCTTGAGTAAGGTGCGTTTTGTGGCTCATCAATCACACTGTCAACTGCAGTTATGGAAGTTTACGAGCCAGAGAAAAGCCCAGGTCAGAAGCACGGAATTGTGTGAATTTTAGTACTTGACCGTTTACTTCTATTTAAATACTACAACAGCCCGTTCAAAGTGCCCCCAGGATGGCTTCACCCTCTCTGCTTTTATAAGACAAAGTTCAAGATGACATTTGGTTCATCATAGAGAAAGAAAGAAAGAAAAGAAACCACAAGTCAAACACAATAAACCATCACAGATTCAGGAAAGAGCATGTAATCAGAAACTTTTTAGTTGGTTTCTAAGGCTTTTTTTTTTTTGGCTTACTTATTTTTATCATTCATAATGTATCTCTTCATAGAAAATTACCAAGATAAGCAGGTTAAAAAAAACCAATTTGGTTGGATATGCTCACCTTTAAATTATACTTCAGTTGAATCATAAATAATTGCTTATTTGTTCTATTTCTAATATCCCTCAGTATCTTTATATATCAACTTATCTAGAGTAAATAAGCATACATTAAGCATACATCCATCCTCATTAATTTTATATTAATAAGTTTCTTCCTCTTGATTAATAATATGTAAAGATTTATAGTCTAGTATGGAATTTTCCATTTTCCCTATTAAAACAACACGACTCTCCTTTTCAAGCAAGAGTGCTCAGATGCTCATCTGTCTACAGGCTCATCTCCCAAGTCAGTCATCTGACTGTGGTTTTTATGCCTCATGCACAAAAGGGACATTTAGTACGCAGGCAAACCAGAGGCTGTTGTCAAATCGTCAGCCATTGTGCTCATATTAATAACCACCGCAGCTGTCTGAGGCTCAAATTAGCATCTTTGAAATAAGTTCCACTCTTTCAGTGTGATTTGGAGGCATTTAAAAGAGAATAACAAGAGTTGATGTTGAGATCTTTGGCTAGATGGCCTTGGAAATAAAACTCTCTTCAGAAGCCTAAACTATGCTGGTTTTGTTTTTGCTTGCTTGTTCGTTGTTTGTTTGGGGGTTTTGTTTTTGTGTTTGTTTGCTTGTTTTCAAATATTGTGGTCAGATGACTTAATAAATCTCCAGTTTCATTCAACTGAATATTCCTAAACCTGCATTCCATAGGCACTTTAATTATGTACATGTGCTCACATAAACTGATATCATTCATACACAGATGAGCTCTTTCTTTGGAATGTCATGCTTTCACTCATCCAGAGATCCCCAAACCCAGTACTTTGATTATTAGATGCATTATCTGTCAGTGGAAAGAACAGCCATTTCCAGTAAAGACAGCTGTTCATGTCAGCAGTCAGCACGTGGGGAGCATGTCACTGACCCTCCCCTAAGGAGGCAAAGGACCAGCTCTCCTCAGTGGGATTTCTCCAAATGCTTGTTACTGCAGAAAACAAACCTGTCTTGGGAATCCAGAAAGACCTGAACGCTGACACAGATGAGCTGGCAGTAAGCCAGTCACCGTGCCAACTGCCCCAGGGGCCTGACAGCACTCATTTGAAGTGATGCTGCATAGACCCTGCGGATGAGCCCTTGGGATTTGTGTAGCAGAAACTCTCCCTCTGTGTTCAACTTCTGAAATGAGCTTCTCGAATTGCACAGCCGTAACACGCATCTAGATACCTGGAGCGAAGGAATTTATTTACCAAATAAGAGAAGACAGTTGAATGTTTTATTCAAATGGTGAGTTCATTCAATCCCTCTGAGAATTTCCACCTAATACCGTGAGGTCCAAAGCCATTAAACAGACAAAATTTTTATCATGTTCTGTTGTTCCCTGGGATTTATGTAGCAAACTCCAGATCTCCTACTCGGAGGTCAGGAGGCCTGAGTTCTAATATTAGTTTTGCCATCATTGTCCTTGCCTACTTCACTGGGTATTAAAGCAGTGAGCAGATAATATAAAGGACTATTGTGAAAACTGTAAAGAAATGACCTACCTGTTAGATAAATGTGTAACTTCCATGCGTCAAGCATAGCCAATGTCTACCATCCAGCCATTCGAACTACTGTGGGGAAAATATATGACCACAGTGTTAGAGGTGAAGAAAAGGGGCATCCGCATTCCATACATTTCCTCAGGATGCTCATATGTGACATGGAAAGAGGGGGTTCAAATTCAAGCCTTCTCCATCCAAACAGAGATCTCTGGCTCCCATGGCAAGCCATTTTTCGTTGATATTTTAAAAGGCACCAAAACCAATCTAATATAAAGTGACAAACTTGCAGCTAGCCACATGCTTTCACTCAGTACATCTCAACCTTCACATGAGAGAAGCTTCTCTTGATTTCATGAGTCCCAAAGAGACACTACACATGTGAAGCTCGTCATCAGAACAAGGGAGGAGACAGTTTCACTCCTATGTGACAGAGGAGACAGTGCAGCAGTGAATAGGGCAATAGAGGCAGCTGACATAAGAGAGCTGCCATTCAGGCTGCAAAGTATGTTGTCATCTGTGTACATCTACATAAGAAATTACAGACTATAAGAATTGTATAGAGTTCATAGGTGGTTGTGGTGGGTAACATTACTCCTAGCACTCACGAGGCAGAGGCAGGGGGATCTCTGTGAGTTTGAGGCCAGCCTAAACTATAGAATGAGTTCCAAAAACCACCAGAGCTACCCACAGACAACACACACACACACACACACACACACACACACGCACACACACACACACACACACACAAGAGGAAGTCAAGGAAGAAAGTACAAAAGAAGGAAGGAAGAAAGAGAAAAAAGGAAGGAAGGAAGAAAGAAAAGATTTGTATGAAGTTCTAGGGATTTAGGCATAGGAAATGTCAAATTCTTAAGTAAAGGCAACATAGTTGCAACCTAAAACACCCACAGAGGTACAACTTTGAGCAGCTGATTTCCTATGCAGCTCAACAGCTTTCCTTCTTATTCCAATGGACAACAATATTTTAGATTCTTGCACAAGGCTGTGGAATGATATAATCCAAATATTTCTGTGTAATAGCATGGTTCCGTTTCAGAAAGAAGCTTCCCCAAGCCTTTTGTGTTTAATGAGCGCAAGGATGCCCACAGATAAGAGAAAGGAAGAGACAAGGAGAGAGAGAGAGACACAGGAGAGGAGATAAAGAGAGACATAGAGAGAGCAAACATAATTAGCACGCCCCCACACCTCCTCTGCAGCGTTCTCTCTAGCCTTCCAGAGCTGTTTGTTAGGGCCGGGAAATAAACTGACAGGAGCTCAGAATCAATGCAGGAGCCAGTGTGCCACATCTCCGAGATCTCCATCTTTACGGGGACCCAGCGCTCTCTCTCAAGAGCAGACTTCTGTTGCTTGAGAACTGATTCTGAAGTTTCTGGTTTACCCAACAGCATGAGGACCCGAGTCCAGGCAATAACTAGCTCTACCTCTCAGCAGTTGGCTTGGCATGATGTCGGAAAGAAAACGCTGCACGACGGTGACGCCTTTACTTACAATAACAACACCATGGCCGAGCCAGATTCTTTTCAGAATGCCTTGCTCTTCAGTAAGTCTGTTGAACACTCTTCATAGTCTCCCACCTCCCAGAAGCCGCCTGTCTCATATTTGCCAGGAACTTTGGACTCACAGCTATAGAGAGAAGGGGGAAGACGATAAAAGAAGATCAATTAATTCAGAAAAAAAATGTATATCTACCCGTATGTTTGCTTTGGAAGAACAAAGGAATCAAAGTCCTGGGTCCTGTTTCTCCTCTCCCTGTGCCTTCTACCTCTCCCATAAATATGAAAGCAAAATCCAAAGTATGAGAGTTCCTGAATGAATGACCTCAGGGAAACTTGAGTGGTGTTGCAGGAGGCGTCTTGAGCACCTTGAAGGAAGAGGGGACATCAGGCCAACCAGGCTCTAGAGGCAGATGCACTCTCAGTGGTGAGAACCGGCAGTGATCAGTGCAGAAATGGCAACCTCCCTTCTGACTGACCGCCCCCCTCCCACCTACTCTCCAGTTATCGATATCCTTAGCTGTGATGCTGATCCTGGATCCCAGGAGGCCCATCTTATGGAGGTTTTCCTCATTGGCTCCTTGGAATGAGACTTGCCTGCATGGAATACATGATGCCTACAACCCCAATGGACCGCAAGGACACCAAGAGCTCTGTCTCAGTAATGACCAAAAATATGCTTCTTTGCTAAAAAAAAAAAAAAAAAAAAAAAAGCAATAGGGTTGACTTAGAATTGTGTATTTGTTTGTGTGTGTGTGTGTGTGTGTATAACAATTATATATGAGCAATTTATATATGAACAATATATATATGTAATCTCTTCTCAGTATAAAACAAAGCAAACTCCTGAATCCTCGTGGCTGTGGCATTCATAAGAAGCTACATGGCTGCTTCTCTATCATCTGTTTTTTCTCACACTGGCATTTTGATAAGAAGAAAGCAAACTTAATGATGGGGCCATGTGGAGCCACTTGATGTTCCCTTAGCCAACTGAGTGTTCTAACATTTGGTGTGGCAATGAGTTCTAAAATGAGCGTGTTCCTTGACCATTACTTTTTCCCCCTTTCTTTACAAACTGGCACTTTACTCTTGGGGCATCTGCATGGTCAGTGTAAAGCACTTCCTAGCACCATGGAGAGAGAGAGGAGGCATTGAGATGCCGCCCTCCCTTCTTCTCCAGCTATATTTTTACCAGCTGGAAGTATGACTCTACAAAGAATAATTTATAGGTCTGCAAATAAAAGTCTGGCAGAAAAATATCTGAAAAGTATGGCTGCTCTGGGTCTCATGGGCACCATAGCTACATATAAAAGAGAAGTTGTTTTGTACCACCTGTCTGCAGTTGCTTGACTTATTTCCTGTGAAAGCATATGTTAAAGTCTAACTCCTGGTTCGCATGCATGGCCTTATTTAGAAATTGGATCTTCTCAATGTCATCAAGTCAGCATAAGGTCATTTAGGATTAAGTTGGACCTTAATCCTACTTAATACTAGTATCCGGTGTCATTAAGGAGGTTCATTTTAAGTGCCCAAACCAGCTACAGTTGCCATTAAAAAGTCCACAGGGTTGGGGTTTGATTTTTATATAAAGTTCTCTGTTTTGTGAGGTTGTTTTACGGTCTAAGAAACCTGCACAGACCCAATGGTTTGATCCATGTCTCCTTCACAAGGAGCCCTCTAAGTCTTCACTGTTTGCCACAAGTCCCCCCACCCCCGCCTCCATCGTTGATTGTATCCCAATAGATCAGGGCTTCCCAACTTCAATGTGCACAAGAATCAGCTCAGAAGGTGGTGCTAGGGCTTAAAATTCGGGAATGAGTTTAAGTAAATAACTCTGCTTTTGCTTTCCCCTTCCCTTTCCCATTGGCATCGTCCCTAGCTCTGAGATACGTGTGTACTTTTGTATTGAAGACTCCCTCTTGTTCTCCATCTTATACCTAGTGAGGTACTTGAGTGAGTTTGAGGGTGAGCAGAGGTAAATCAGACACAAGAAGTTCCACTTCTATCCGTGTGTCTGAACGTTTGGAAAGGAGACAGCATCAGTAAGAAAGCCAGGTGTGTAGCATATGTCTGTAGTCCCAGCACCATGGGGACTGACTCTTGAGGCTAACCTGGCCTAGATATGGAGACAGACCATCAGATAGATTAGGCAGGTAGATACGTATGTATGTACATATATACATACATCATACATACATTCATAGACGTTCATACATAGACAGACAGACAGAGACAGAGTGAACCAGGCCAAGGCAGACCTAGGATGTAAATCCGGAAAACCTGATTTAATGCTAGCTACTGAGCTGGGCCTAGTGGCACATATATGTAACAGATGTGGAATATTTACCACTAGGGCAGGTGAGGCAAGAGGATTAAGAGTTCAAGGCCAGCCAGGGCTGCACAGCAACTTCCAGGCCAACTTCTCTGAGCTGCCTAGAGAGAGTCTGTCTCAAAAATGAGTCTTACCGAGCATTAGAAAGAGGAGACATGAGTAACATAACCATTTATTCTCAGGCCTGGGAAAGCAGGGAGAGTAGTTAGCAAATACCAATGTCTGTCCTGCCCCAGAGCACTTGGGGCTCTCCGTCCTGTGGAGAAGAGACAGCAGCAGAAGAGTTTATCAGTAACCCAGGCATCTCCCCAGATGAAGGCTAACAATCATTGGTACAACCCAGGCATGTCAGGCCATTTGAATTGGGGTACATTTGTCACATTGTCATTTACAAAGTTTATACTTGAGAACTGTACTATTGAGTTACAAAAGAAAGAAAAGAAAAGAAAGAGAGAGAGGAAGGAAGGAAGGAGCAAAATCATACAAATACGTCATCCTCATGTGCGCACGTGTGCGCGCACATACAGACACACATACACACCTGCTAATGTCTTTTTAAACAATATTTTTTTTACAAAAATTATGACTTTTGTGTTGGGCTAAATCCATAGCTATCCTATGGCACAATAAAAAGATAACATCTATACAGCTGTGGATTCACAGTGCTCCCCCTTTTTTTGCACAGGGATGCTACCAGCCTGTGAACAGTGGATTATCCAATGAAGTTGAGGAGCTCTAGGAAGGGCTCCTAGACTTGACTCCCTTGCCCTCTCTGCTCCCACTATACTGACATCCAGAGGCAGCCTGAGCTACCCAGAAGGCTATGCAGCCAAACCTGATATCTGGGGTCTTTCTTGTCTCTCTAATTCTGTCACCGTATACAAAGCCACGTGCACAAACTGCATCAACCAGGGACTCTGCATTTGCCTCCTGGTGGAATTTCCAGGATCTGGCTGGCTATGGCATACCTATCTGACAACCTACCTTTTTGTTTTCCTCTCCTACTCACTCTTGAGGATGTCACGAAAGGGTGGCCACAGCCTATTCACTCCGCCCATACAAAATCAATGAATTGTTCTTGTAATGAATTAGTCCATGTCACAGTGAATTTAACCAGAGGAAGAGAAGCAAGTGTTGACTCACCAGTGCTCTCGTCCTCCTGACAGCTTTCTGGGATTTTGCCAAAACAGTAAGAGACCTCGGGGCTGTGCTGTGGTCAAGACAGCTAATGTTTAAAACCATTTTTTAACCTTAATAGCTGCACAGATTTAACTATACCCCTGCATATAGCTTAATTAAACTGTTCCATACAGATGACCACTGCAAACAGTCAGAGTTCACGCATTCTTTTATAGAGATATGCTAACATCATCATAGGTCACATTCTTAGAAATTGGATTTCTGAAATAAAAGAAGTATGTCCTTATAATTTTGATAATTGCTTTCCTAAGAGCTTTACTGATCATCACTCTACCTCTGGTTTCTAAAATGAAATGTCCTTCCTGATCCTATGGATGTAGTAAAGTGTTCATCTTATCCTTGTCATTTGTTGGGGAAGCAGGTGGTCGCTGTGGTTTAAATGATCACTCAGCTTGTTGCATGCTTGGGAATTCCGGGGTCAGGAAGATGCCTGTTTGTACCCAAACTTACCTGAAGTGGTCCAGAGTGACTTTGAAAAAGTAATTTCCCAAATTCAGAAGTAAGCAGGATGCCCCTCAGTGTGATGGATGGGTGTGCCAACTCTGCTACATCTAAACAATAGCAGATTATTAATTCAGGTAGGCAAATTTTGAAAAAGGAATCTATGTTTAGCCAGGAACCATTTCTTCATAAATTTTCCAACTTTTAAATAAAGATTTAATAAATTAGAAAAAAAGTTTTTCTGTGATATATAAAAGCAAGTACTGTTTTAGATCCACATTAAGACTACTTGTGACTTTTCTTGCAGAATAAAACATTTATTTTAATAGGTGTACTTTTATGATAGCTTTTTATGTTTTTTAGACTTTGTGTCACACCCAGCAAAGCCTTTATTTCTTTTTAAAATCGTATTTATTTATTTATTCACTTTACATCCCAGTTGTAGCCCCCTCCTTCCTCTCCTCCTGGACTCACCCTCCCTCCCTCTTCCCCATGTCCCCCATACCCTCCCCCTCAGAAAAGGGGAGCCCCCACCTACCCATCCCAGCACATCAAGTCACATCAGGACTGAGTCCATCCTCTACCATGGTGGCCTGGCAAGGCAACCCCACCAGAAGGAAGTGATCAAAAAGCGTTCAAGAAAGTCCTTGTTAAAGACAGCCTCCACTCCTCTTACCAGAGGTCCCAGATGAAGACAACTTCCTGTAGGGGGCCTAGATTCATTCCATATGTGGTCCTTGGTTGGTGTTTCAGTCTCCTCTAGCACCCTGGGCCCAGGTTAGTTGACTCTGGTGCTCTTCTTGTTCTGTTGGAGCTCCTGTTCCCTGTGGTTCTGTCTGTCCTTCCTCTGACTCTTCCAAAAGGCTTTCTGCGCTCTACCCAATGTATTTGAGTGTGAGTCTCAGCATCTGTTTTGATCCATTGCTGGATGGAGAGCCTCTCAGAGGACAGCTATGCTGGGCTCCTGTCTGCAAGTACAGCAGAGTGTCTTTAAGAGTGTCAGAGGTTGGCTATCTTGTATGCTGTGGCCAGGCATTAGTTGGACATTCCCTCAATCTCTGTTCTTTCTTTATCCCTGCACACCTTGGAGGCAGAGTAAATTTTGAGTCAAAGTTTTTATGGGTAGGTTGGTGTTCCCTTCCCTCTACTAAGAGCCCTGTCTGGTTAGAGGGTGGCTTCTTCAGTCTCCATGTCTGCCACTAGTAGAGGTCTCAACTAGAGTCACCCTCATATCCTTCCAGGAGCTTACCCTGTCCTGGGTCTCCAGCTTGTCTCAGAGATGCCACAGGCCACGGTTTCTTTTCTCTCTGCAAGCCCTCTGTCCTCCTGCCCTCCCTCCCCACATCAGATCCCTACCCTCATTTCCCTCAGCACCCCCTCTCCTATCCTGTCTCTTCTCTTCAACCACTTCCTCTGTCTATTCTGTTTCCCTTTCTCAGTGAGATTCATGGCCTTGGGCCCTCCTGGTTACTTAGCTTTTTTGGGTCTATGAATTGAAGTATGGTTATCCTGTCTATATGATAGTATCTGGCAAAGCCTTTGTTTCTATGCACGCACACACACACACACACACACACACACACACACACACAGAGAGAGAGAGAGAGAGAGAGAGAGAGAGAGAGAGAGAGAGAGAGAGAGAGACTTCTAGTGTTTTACTTCTCTCTCTCTCTCTCTCTCTCTCTCTCTCTCTCTAATATATATATATATATATATATATATATATATATATATATATATATATATATATATGCTTTAAAAGTTTACTGACCAATCTGTCACATTGATAGACAAAATCACTTTCGCCTACACTAAATATATATGTGCTTGTATTTACTTGTAGGCTATATTTCAGCCTATGAATCTATCTGTGTACGAACAACCAAGGACCCCATTATTGCTATTTCTAGCTTTTTGTAATTCCATATATAACCCTCACTCATTGCTCTTCCATATTATACTCTCCCATGGCTGCTGTTGCTTTCCAGTGTTTCCACATGAACTAGCATCAAGTTGTATAATTTAAAAAAAAAATCCTTGGGCTACTTTGATTGTAACTATAGTACTGAACACATCAGCTTGAGAAAGATGTTGCATTCATGATGACTGTTCCAGAAGCAAGGTACATGTCTTCCATTGTCTGAGTGGTTCTACGCTCTTCACTGATCTCTAAATGAGTCTTCAAGCAAGTCTTGCATAGGTATTGCTGAAGCCTAGGTTCTTAGTGATGAAATTGTTTTTCTTTTCTTCTATTTTCAGTTTTGTCACTTGAAAAGATCTTTTCTTCCTTTATGAAACTTATTGAGATTTATATATGTGAAACTTACCAATTTTGCATATTAAGTATGTGTCTATATTCTTACTTTCTAGGAAAGACAAGTAGCCGCCCCCAGAGCATCATGGGAGGCCATAAGGGAAGAGCAGGTTATCGCTGTGTTCTAATTTAAGAACATTTTATATATATTTTCCTGTCCCATCTTAAATCCTAAAAGGTTGTATTTGCCCTGATATGCCCTGGTTTTTTCCCTAAGATGAGAAAGTTTAGATACTGAACATATTTGACAAGCTAAAAATATAAATATATTCTAAAATATTTTTAGATAAAATTATAGATATGCCATCATAAATCAGAGCTCAGTTTCCAAAACAGCAGTATAATGTACTTACCCTAGCACTCAGATTCTTCCTTGGAAGACCAAAGCATCTTGTTCTTTTCATCATCTATGCTCAACCATCCGTCTGCATCTGGTGTTTTCCACCTGTGTCTGCTATCTTCCTCCACTGCTTGCCATGCCCACAAAGCCAAGCTTCCACTCCACAGCCCATGGTAGCTTACCTCGAACACAGTCCTGCTATTGATTGATTTCAAGTCATGCCTTTCCTCTTCTTTGAAGACCCGAGTCACTCCAATGAAGCATTTGTGGTCCATCACCATCCAGTCCTCTCCCTTGTTAGCATACTGCCCCAGTCTGCCTAGCAACATATGATGTCATTACCTACCTGCCACTAGGTGTACCCTTTCCCAATATATAAAAGGGCAAACTCACAGCATCCCTCTCTCTTACCTCTTGCTCCTCTTATTCCTTCCTCTTACCTTTCTCCTCTCTTCCTCTCTTGCTTCTCTCTCACTCTCTTCCTGTCTCTCATACTTCCCCCCCTTCCTCTCTGGGGTGCCCCTCCCATATAATAAATTTCTCCACATCACATCTGTTGTGTGGCTCACATTTCACATTTAAAATCCCTGACTTAAGTGATCCATAGCATTTGCCTCTAAATAGTAATCATCACCCTAACCTTCACATCCCAGATGTGTTGCTAACTGCCTCTGTCATCGCAGGAGAGCTCATTAACTCTGTGGGCTTCCTCTTAGATCCTATGAGGGTCCTAACATGGAACCCACCTCTTGCCCATGGCCACTTTCAGAGAGAAGTGTGCTTAAAAGCATGGAGTAACCCAGTCATGGTGGTTCACAGCTGTAATCCCAGCACTTGGGAGGTTGAAGAAGGAGGATCAAGTGTAGGCCATCATCTCAGACTCAAGAGTCGCACTATGGAGAGGAAGGAACAGAGCCTCCCCCGCCTTTCTCTCAAAGCCATTCAGAAAGGGGGCAAAGGTGAAGACAAATAGTTCCTCTTCTGTCGTGAAAAGGGCAGGTTCAAAGAGGCAGTGGGCTGTACCCTTCTGCCAAGAATAGCAAATAGGCTTTATCTCAAGTGCCAGGGATAAGGGATTATGAGTAGCTGGTCTGGGGACCCAGCTAGGGACAGGAAAGAGCCTGCTACCAGCTAATTGATGGCTGAGAAATGGCAGAACGAATGCCAGGCTGCCTTTCTGCCTCCAGCTTTAGGATCCCATGGAGGGAAGGCAGCCATTATTGGCCTTGTGGAGTTTTCCCCAGTTTTCTATGTCATCGTGCTCTCAACTGGGTCTTGAAACTGACTTCAGCCTCCCTTGTGACTTCAGTGTCTATCTAAGAATATAGACCGCCCCTTTCGGAGGACCCATGTCAATGGAGCATTTCAGTCCCTTCAACAGCCATCTATTGTCTTTACAATGCAGGACACTGTGTGACTGGGGCATGGGAAAACCAGTAGCCTTTACTGAATGCCCACTTCATACATGCTAGGCTTGTACCAAGCACTTTGTAAGTTATTTTGTTGTTGTTATTGTTGTTGTTGTTGTTGTTATTGTTGCATTACTTTTTCCCTTTATTACTCAAAAATAAAACAAGCAAACAAACCAGACTGGTGTTATTCTGTCTCTTTTACTAAAGAGAAAACGGATTTCAGAATACAAGTGTTACACTTAAAAGCACAGGACTCACTACAGTGCAGTGGCAGGTCCCCAGAGGTCCTGTGGCTATGCATCTCCACTTCAGCCTGAGAGGCACAGACTGCTTGTGGAGTTCACCAGTGTCCAAGTTCTCCTCTTCCACTGGAGAACCCCCATATCTCTCCCAGGCCTTCCAGTTGAACTTGACAGTCTTTCTCTCACCCCAGAGCAAGCATCCGGACCCTCACAAAATTGCCTGCTGCTTTCAATTCACACCGCAGGAGTCGTTTTATTTACAGCATCCCAGACCTCAGTCTCCTTAGTTACATTACTCCCAATTAAGCTTATGTATGCTCACAAAGCATCATTACATGATTTAACGATGAGCATTTTGAATTAATTATATGCCGACATTTTATAACATATTCTAAGCGCCTCGATGAAATTGCCGCTACTTTTTATAGCTGCCCAAATGAGGCTGGCAGTGTTATTGAAGTTCCCTTCCTGAGAATCATCCCCCGCTGAAGGTACAATTCATATATTTCCATGTATGTGCTTTGAAGAGTTCAGGAGTTAGCACTCACGTACTTGCTGTTTAACTAAAGAGAAGACCCTACCTAAGTCTGCCTGGTGAAGCCTGGACCAATATAAGCACATGGGCATTTGTGAATGACTTGCTCCTGCTAGTTATTGGAGATGGATGGGGTTAAAGGTAGGCCTTCACTCTACATTCAAGGAAGTTATTACAGCTCTTTATCTCTCAAAATTTTTATAGTTTAACTGTAGTTAATTCTACAATGAAGCAAGGGAGAAAAGTATCCATGCTTTCCCCGAGGTAGCTAAGGTTATCATGACCTCTTCTGAGGCTCTAAGTGACTCCTCAAAGGGTAATTTTAACTCTATGTTTTATTATTATCCCGGAGTGCTTTTCTCTGTGAAGACAGTGAAGGCTGTTTCCCTCCTGCATTTTTTTTTTCTTCCCTCCAGCCCATTTCAGAGTCCTTGTCTCAGGCTCTTTTGCTCGACCACTCCTGCCCCCCCCCTCCGTCCCCTCCGTCAGCTTTCTCATTCTTCTTCTGACAGACCGGCCACTGAGGTTTGAACTTCCTCAACCCCAACCCAATGAGAACTCACCTGCCTACATCCCATTCTTTCAGGGTTCCTCTCTACCCAAAATTCTGACCAGTTAGTTAACACTAGTTGTACGCAAGGGACACCTGGATCAGCATATTACATATTAACTGACTTATACATTTAAAGCCATCCACTGGTGATGTGCAAAACAAGCACCTGTGAATAAAGAAAACGAATCACAAAGAGGTTATTTGTCATTCTCTCTGTGTGTTTCAAATACAGTCGTGCCATTTCTCATGATAAGATGTGAACAAATGTCTATTCATCCTAGACCAGGCACTAAGGACAAACCAAGCAGCAGTTCCACCCTAGTATAGCTTAGTGAATAGATGAGTTTATTGGGATTAATTACAGGAGCAGCAGTAAAGGATGACTAACTAGGTATTGGGATTAATTACAGGAGCATCAGTAAGGGATGACTTACTAGGGCAGTGGTTCTCAACTTGTGGGTCGCGACCCCATTGAGGGTCTCAGATCTGATATTTCCACTGCAATTCATGACAGTAGCAAGATTACAGTTGTGAGTGGCAACAAAATAATTTTATGGTTGGGAAGGTCACCGCAACATGAAGAACTGTGTTAAAGGGTCTCGGTATTAGGAAAGGTGAGAACCACTGTGCTGGGAGGATTGAATGGCTTAAAGGCATCTGCATCCTAAAAGCCCACATGGTCATGCATGACTATTCATGAGAGACATATCCCGGGAGTTGCGTGTGTACCCTCCAGGCAGCCACACATAAGAGTCTTCTCTTCCCAAAAGTTGTCTGCTTGCCTGTACGACCTTTGTGAGTCTTGTGACTTTGTGGACTGGTTGAATCCCAAATCTTCTGAGCCTACCTCTATCCCACAGTATTTCAATGAGAACAGACAACAGAAGTGACAGTACATCTTAAGGTGTGGTTATCTGCTCAGTCTTGGCTTCACCTGTACTCCAAATCATGCCCACCTTGGAAGGAAAAAGGCCAATGGCCAGTGGGATCTTGGGAGAACCACGCCAATAGTTCTGAGCATAAATTCCAAAATACTTTTGAAATTTTATATGGGGGGACTCTAATCTAGTATTCAGCCATCTAGAAAACATTTCTAGATCTCAGAATCCTCATTTTCACAAACAGAATAAACTCACCTAGCTAGTGAATAAATATATAAGATCAAATGACATCTAGAAACTTCCCTCATTTTTCCCAAATATTTTAAGCAAGAAAGCATCTTAAAGAAGTATGAAGTGTGTTAGGATTCTGCCCCAGTCTGCCTAGGAAACTATGATGTCATTGCCTACCTCCTACTGGGTGTGGCCCTGCCCAGGAGTATATAAAAGGACAAACCCACCTACCTCTTTGTCTTACCTCTTTCTTTCCTGTTTGTTTCTCTCCCCCTCTTCCTCTGTCTCTGTCTCTGTCTCTGTCTCTCTGAGGTACCCCCTTTCCTGCTCTTCCATGTTCATTTAATAAACCTCTCCATATAATATCTGTTATCTGGCATCTTATTTTTTTAATCATTAAAAAAAATGCCCCAAGAGACAAACCATCTTCATCACAATTGCTTCTTTCTGAGTCACTGTGGTATTGCTGTCAAGAGATGCCATGACCAAGGCAATACTTCTAAAGGAAGGCATTGAAGTAGAGGCTTGCTTGCCTCATGATCATCCTGCCAGGAAGCTGAGTGCATTCAGGCAGGTGCTGGGGCAGGAGCTGGGAGCTTTATAACCTGATCCACAGGCAGCAGGCAGAGAAAAAGACACTGGGTTTGGTATAGGCTTTTGGAACCTCAAAGCCCAGCCCCAGTGACACACTTCTTCCAACAAGGGCACACCTCCTAATCCTTCCCAAAGTGTTCACTAACTGGAGACGAAGCATGTGTGTATATCCATGAGCCTATGAGGGACATTTTTATTGAAAGCACCACAGTGGCATTGTCTAATCATCTCTAAGAAGTCCTATTTCTCTATAGAATACTTTTTACAGGTGGCTAAATATCTATATATCTGCAATCTTTCATTTAACTGCACATCCAAAATATCAAAACAAATTATTAGCTGATCTTAAAGCTCCCCAGAGAGAAGAGTTGAATTTTTATGAGTCTTGAATATTAGGACTAGATGGCAAAAGTCACTCATACATCCTAATTCCCCTAGATTTCTACAGTGTAGACAGTTGTCTGTTTTCAAGCAGAAATCTCAAGGTCTCAGAGTCATGTTGGTATAACTCACCAGTTCTCAACCTGTGGGTCATGACCCCTTTGTGGTGGGAGGTCAAATGACCCTTTCACGGGGTCTCATATAAGATATCCTGCCTATCAGGCATTTAAATTATGATTCATAACAGTAGCACAATTACAGCTATGGTTTAGCAATGAAATAATTTTATGCTTGGCAGTGGGGGCGGGGGCGGTCATCCCAACATGAGGAAGTGTATTAAAGGGTCACAGTGTTAGGAATGTTGAGAACCACTGCTACAACTTAAGTTTCTGGTGGGTGAAGATGAGGCCTAGAGTCTGGGACACATGCTTCAGGTTTTAATAAAGACTTGTAGGTGGGTGTATTTCGCAAGGCATTATGGTACTACCTGGAGGGTTTACTCCTGGTAGGTGAATCCTGTTCTAACTGTTTCAGCCCCTTGTTATCCTGGGTCAAGCTGCTGAAATTCCTCAAGCCTATACTTCTGTATTGCTTGAAGGGAGTTCCTGAAATCCTAATATGTTCATCTCAGCCACGTATCCCAATGAAACGAGGAGATAAGCAATGATAAAATGCAAAGAAAAGAGATTTAATCTGTGTGGTCATGTGTGTAAGTACAGGTAAAGGAGCCCAATGGTCTTAGTGGAGGAAGAAGTGGCCTGTAGCATAGGCATGTGCGATGTCAGCTTGGCCAAAGTGTGCTCTGGTTCATCACTGTGTTGGTTTTTGTTTGTTTGTTTGTTTGTTTGTTTCTCTGTATAGCCTTGGCTGTCCTGGACTCACTTTGTAGACCAGGCTGGCCTAGAACTCACAGAGATCCACCTGCCTTTGCCCCCCAAGTTCTGGGAGTAAAGGCGTGCGCCATCACACTCAGCCTTCTTTACTGTGACTGTTGTCACAGTAGGAGATCAGTCTTCTCTCTGATGTAGGGTGCAGCCTCACCTTCATGGATAGTTACCCTAACTAGATGTGCCTGGTTCTGTAAGGCCTCTGCTGGTCTTGGAATCTGTTACCTTCAGGTTTAGGACAATGGCTTCTCTCTGCACTTTCAGCTCTGGAAGGAGATGAGATGGGGAGAGGGGGCAGAGTGTCAGACATACTAACACCCCTTGAACAATTTACATGCCTAGGCGGAGTCAAGGGGAGTTAAACAGATATGAAAAGACAGTAGAGATGCCAGGATCACCTATGGGCCGAAGTGAGGCATCAGTGGAGATGCCAGGCTTTCATCTGACTCTACTTGTGGGCCAAAGTGAGATGTCTGTACTCTTTAGCACAGCAGTTTCCAAGTATCTGATGAGTCAGAATAGCAACAACTTCATTGGCTGACATGAGAAATGGCCACGTGACCAGGAGATTCATGAGAGTGGTACCTGGCACACACACCAAAAAAATGCTTGCACAGCCTGGTTGACCCTTCAGTTAGACCCAGCCTCAAGTTCAAAGTCAGTCTTACATCTACCAGAGTAAATTTCTATCCATTGACACCATTTTATAGGTAACAGAAAATTCCCCTCCACCCTGAACAATCCAACAAACTGGGGATGAATCTCTGATAATTCCCAACAGAGCCTCACAGGATTCCTCCTACATGACTTTATTTGTAGATGTCTGTCCCTAGCATGATGGTACACAGCTCTCAGAAGACTAAGGTAGGATGATTGGTACCCCAAAGCATGTGTGAGTGTGTCTATTCTTGCTTTCCACCCAATATGTGGAGGGTTAGGGTGAGGGGCTCATAATGTCAAAGGCTTCATCCCTCCTTTTCACTACTCTCCTCAGCACGTGTCAGAACGCCACTGGGGACTCAGTAAATACGCATCAAATAAACAAGTCCTTCACCGTGTTTGTATAGTAGTTATACACACGGAAGATGGGCAGCTTGGAACTTTGAAACACAAGGACATAAAAAGCTAGCAACCCATCTCTGCATAGTTGCCTGTTTGTGAGGTGAGAGCATGGAGAGCAAACTCTCTTAGTAACCTTCAGTAGCAGTGCAGTGGCTGTCATGGAATGCTGCACACTGGCTTTCTAGAACTTAAGCATGCTGAGTAACTGCAGTTTCGTAGGCTCCAACACAGCCTCAGTCCTCCAACCACATACCCTCTGCCTCTGCGAGACTCTGAAAAGTTTCCTTTTGAAATTGACATCCTAAAACTCCATGTGCATCTTCTATTATGCAGCATTTTACTTTTTAAAGTGAGGTTTGCTTCACTTAGCATGATGTTTTCTGCTTTCGTCCATGTTGTGACAAATGGCAGGGCATTCTGTTTGTTTGCTTGCTTGTTTATTTGTTTGGTTGGTTGGTTGAGTTTTTGGGGGGTTGTTTTGGGGGTGTTTTGTTTTAGTTTGGTTTTTTTGCTATACTAGAATTTGCCATGTAGACCAGGCTGGCCTCCAACTCATAGAAATCCTCCCGCCTCTGCCTCCTCAGCACTGGGATAAAAGCCATTTGCCATGACACTAGTTATTCTTATTTTTAAAGGCTGGTATACAGATCACAATTTCTTTATCCATTGCTCTGTAAAAAGACATTTAGATTTCCTCCCCATCCTAGCTGTGGCAAACACGCTGTAATGACTATGTTGTTTAGATAACTCCCAGGTGTGATTTCATTTCCATTACAACCCAGAACTGGGGTTAAAGGATCACACGGCAGTCCTGTCTTTAACTTTAAATTTTCTGTTATATTTCATTTTATTTTTGTGAGGACAGAAGGAAGGCAAGTAAACCATAGTGTATGTGTGAAGAACAAGGACAACTTTTGGGAGTCTTTTTTTTCCGTCCAAAAATCTCTGTAGTGCTTTCCATAATGACTAAACCAATGTACACTTCCAACAACAGTGTACAAGGGTTATCTTTTCTACACCCTCACCAACACTACCCTGTAAAGGTTTTGACAATAGCCATCTTAGTATCTCCTGATCTGCTTAGGTTTCTTTTAGCCCCTCATGACTCTGGACATCTTTTCATGTAACTGTTGGCCAAAACATGAAATCACAGAACTACTAGAAGAAGATAGAACAAATTTCTTATGTTACCCAGATCACCTAGAGCTTTCCATGTGGCCCAAGGTGACCTTGAACTGCTGATCCTTGTGCTTGTAGCTTCTAAATACTGACATTATTGACATGGCCCACCATACCTGCTCAGCGACAGACTTGACAATGATTTTGGCAGTGATCTTTTTTTCAAATGACACCTAAAACACAGGCAACAGAGGCAAACATTGTTGAAAATTAAGTAGAACTATTCCAAATGAGCTAATTTGCACCACAAAGAAAGACAATAAGACATGATGGGACTCTTATTGAAACAAGTACCTGAATGGTGTATGAAAATAAATAGAACTTCAATGGCAAAAAGAGACAAAAGGAGAGAGAGAGAGAGACAGAGACAGACAGACAGACAGACAGACAGACAGACAGACAGACAGACATGGAAAAAAGATTTGAATAAGTTTTTCCCACAAATACATTATTTCTTTTAATTTCATAATCTTCTTCCCTTTATTGATATTTTATATGGATTATTAGTATTCTAAAATTTTGAGTTTCTCTCTTTGACAAACAGTAATAGGGCCCCTGTTAGGCCTCAATATTGGTATTTGTCTTTGTATCACCTGATTTTTAACAAGAATTCTGTAAAGTCAGTTTACAGGTAGTCAGTCCCTACCGTCAATATCTAACCACCCGGCATCCAGTCAAATTTGATATCCTCTAATGTTTTACTTTTGCAGTCATAGTGACAAATACATGAGAGAAGCAGGCAGAGGAATTTCAGCTCATAGTTTCAGGGGTTTCAGCCCAGGGCTCGCTGGCCCTGCTGTTCCTAGTCTGTGGTGAAGTTGGCCATCATAGCTGGCCCTGCTGTTCCCAGCCTGTGGTAATGTTGGCCATCATGGCTGGCTCTGCTGTTCCTAGCCTGTAGTGAGGTTGGCCATCATGGCTGGCCCTACGGTTTCTAGCCTGTGGTGAGGTTGGCCATCATGGCTAGCCCTGCTGTTTCTAGCCTGTGGTGAGGTTGGCCATCATGGCTGGCCTTGCTGTTCTTAGCCTGTGGTGAGGTTGGCCATCATGGCTGGCCATCTCTCCTTATATAAGGCTGGGCTTGAACTCAGATCCACTTGCCTCTGGCTCCCAGTGCTGGGATTAAAGGTGTGTGCCACTTACTTAAAATCTTTTCCATTTTCTACCAAATTGATGTGTGTGTATGTGTGTGCACGTGTGTGTGTGTGTGTGTGTGTGTGTGTGTGTGTGTGTCTGTGTGTGTGTGTACTCAGGGTTGGAGAGAGTAAGTACGACCTGCATTACTGAGCTACTACATCATCTCTAGCTCTAACTCCTCCCTGCACCATTTTGATTATAACACTTGAACTCTGTTTTCTAGAAAAGTGGTTTTGACAATAAACTATCTTGGGTATGAAAGAAATTAGTAAGACGCGCGGGATGGGATGAGAAATTGCTTAGGATTTATTTTTAATTGTTGTTGTCCCAAATTTATGTAATTCTGGGGCCCGATTACATCTTTGTTCTGTTTGTTTGTTTTGAGACAATGTAGGTCTTGCCAGGTAGCCCAGACTGGCCTCCAACTTGTCCTCTTCCTGCTCTGCTTCCCCAAAGCGGGGATAACAACTTTACATCACCTGGGTTAGTGGGTAGTGCTTTAGACCGCTGTTGGTCTTTTACCCTTTTAAAGTACATGCCAACTTGTAAACAGGATTGAGAAGGCACAGGGTTTGTCAGCCTGAGATGAGACATTCTAGAAGTAGGCTAAGCAGCTTGTGAAACTGATAAGAGCTTGTGGAGTTTTGCCCAAGGCTATCCCACCTTACGATAATCCCATGTCAGAGCCCCCAACCCTTCCATGATGCTGAAATGCTTCCCCCTTCTAAATTTAGCAGCTCCCAAAATCACATGGCTTTGGGAGTGGCATTTTGACAGTCCCTACTGTAAGTAAGAAAGATGTTAGTGAGCTGCAGGGTAAGAAATTGCTATAGATTTTCTATTGTTCCTGTTGTGAGATACAGGTCAAGAAATTGCTATAGATTTCCTATTGTTCCTGTTTACATGGGACCCTCTCTTTCTGCAGCTTGTACTAGTTAGAGGCGAGGAAAGAACACTGGTTAATTGAATTTGAATATTACTATAGAGTCTTTGCACTCAGCAGTTCCCCAGAGGACAGACCACAGTTGGCATGTCACTCTGATCACAGCAGATAGGCAAAGATGTTTCATAAAGAACAGTGCAAGAGTAACAAGGGATGTATTGATTGGCTCTTTGCATAGGTAGGCAGGAAGACTGGCTCCCTATTCTGATTTGAGAGGTCTAGATTGCTTGCTTCAAAATGTCTGTCTTCAATCTTAGTTTAACATTCTTCCTTTACTGTCATCTCATTCCTGGGAAGAGACTGTCTCCTGAAGTCTCCCTAGTTTGAGAAGGCAGGAGGGCACATTTAGCTTGGAGTAGCTTAGCAGTTGCCATAGCAACCAGAAGCAAGGCCCTAGGGGGATGAAATATTTGGCAGGCATGTTTGTAGCAAGAGGGAAAAGAGACAGGGGAAGAGGTTAGATGAGGTGGCACCATAATTGGTAGCCCTGGGCAGCCATGGTACAGTCACCCATAAGACAAAAAGTTACTTCTCGCTTTAGTCAGGCACAGTCTTCAATTCCTCTATCATAAAGTTAGCCAGCCATTACTCTCTTTGAATTGCTTGGCTCTCTCCTCTGTAACTTCTACACCGTGCCATCCTGTAGTCTGTTTCCAAGACAAATACAGTTTTCCTGAGCAGCAACAAAAGCAATTAGACACTGCCCACCAGCCTTGGCTACAGGACACAAAGGCAGGCAACTGGCCAGACACCAACGTCTTTCTTGCTTTGTTCCCAGAGATTCATCGGGAACAGTGGGTTGCTGGAGGAAGTAGACTGCAGTTCACACACAAAAGATTAAAATTTCAGGAAGTCATTCTTTAAATGAAGGCTTTCAATGTAAGAAAAAAAAAAAAAAAAAAAGAATCGTAACAGAGCAGGAAGAAGCCTTAAAGGACTTTTAGCTCCACGCCCTCCTTTTATAGAAGAACATACCAAAAGCCAGAGGGGTTAATCATGCCCCCTGGCTGCCTAATTAATCTGTAATTTCTAATCATTGCTATGGAAGAACCTAAGAATTCCCAGTGCCTTCCATTTGTATGCATTGAAAAGCCAGTTTGCATATCAACAGGAAATGTTAATGTAGAAGTTAACAATGTTCAATGTGCTTTTGACAAAAGTAGGAGCTGACATGTGCTGAGTCCTACGGTGAGCCAGTCATGGGATAAAAGTGCACACGTCTCACTTCACTCCTCAACAGTCCCCTAAGATTACCATTGGGGGCCAACATTGAAAGAAGCTCTGTCACTTCATTATGGCCAAACAAGCAAGAAACAGACTTAAGGTCTACCTAGGCCCTTACTTCTCCCCACAACACTAACACCATGTCCCCTACTCATTCTACGTCTCAGTTCTCGCTTAGAAAGCCAGGGTTCAACAGTGCTTAAACTCAAAAGCTCAGTGTGACAAGCTAAGGCTGTCTTCATAGAAAATCACCCAAGTAGTACACATCGAACCCCTGCCCTGATCTACCCAATGGACAGGACACTCACCACAGTTATGTGGAGAGCGGGGACTAACTCTGACATGAACTCTGGTGCCCCATATTTGATGACCTCCCCTTGGTGGGGAAGCCTGGTGGCACTCAAAGAAAGAATAAGCAGGCTACCAAGATGAGACTTGATAGTCTATGACCATATAGTGGGGGAAGAGGTCCCCCTCAGTCATAGACCTAGGGGAGGGGAATAGGGTTAAAACGGGAGGATGAGAGGAACAGGAGGATACAAATGATGGGATAACAATTGAGTTCTAATTTGAATTAAAAAAAAATTTATATATATATATATATATATATATATATATATATATATATATATATATATAAAGAAAGTCACCCAGTCCAGCCATCTAACCATATTCCTTAGGAACCCACTCATGAAAATGACCTTTCTCTAAAAATAAATGTAAAACATACCCTTTACACACAGTTTTAAGACTCAAACCGAAGAGAAAAGAGAGAATTAAATTCTTCCGTACTAATCATATCAAGGATCTATATAGCAAGGAAAAATATTTTGTCTTCCAGTTCAAAGACTGTATTTTTTTCAAAAATTAGTGATACCCTTCAGCATTTTTCTACACACATCATTTTCCTTGGGGGAAATTTGCATAGTAATTTCCCTCCACCCAAATTTTCCTCTTTAAGTCATTCACACATCTCTCAGTTCTATGTCTCAGACTGCTCTCTTGCAAGCTACTCTGTCAGGTGGTACACTTTACTGGTAGGTTTCTGGCCCCACCCTGGCCTCATAAATTATTTGGAAAGTGTGTTCACTCTATTCCCCTTAAGCTTCCAAAGACATAAATCATTTCAGTCCATGTGCCCAACTAAAGTCATTTCTTTCTCTTAATGTCACAGATGAAGGGCTGATATTGAAACCATTATCACGGCGACTTAACCGATACATAGGAAAGTCAACAGAGGGTAT
Organism: Acomys minous; assembly: GCF_964271855.1. Classification (NCBI taxonomy): domain Eukaryota; kingdom Metazoa; phylum Chordata; class Mammalia; order Rodentia; family Muridae; genus Acomys; species Acomys minous. The sequence goes on from NC_140495.1 coordinate 97,762,380, forward strand.
TTAAAATCGTCGGTGCTCAAGGCATACCTCAGTGGGCCAGCACTTATCTATGCATGCTTGCGGTCTTGGAGTTAATCTCAACACTGCAAAATGAAAAGGTAAACTTCAGAATAAATAAATACATACATACATACAAGAAGGCAAGAAGGGTTAGAGGGTAAAGATGCTTGCTGCCAAACCTGAGGATCTGAGTTCGATGCCAGGAATAGAAGGAGAAAACCAACTCCCACAAGCTGGCCTCTGATCTCCAAGTGTGCTTCCCCATTAATAAATAACTGGATGAAGTTTTTTTTAATGTTTTCAAAAGAATAAATAAATATAGCTTCAGTACTTTGATTGCCCCTATTATAGCAAGTACATCTCATGAGGGCAAGAATTCAGGAAGTCTCTATCCTAAGGATTCTTTCTGCCCAGGACAGTGAGAGTCCTCAGAGGTGCCGAGCTGGCAGCCTCATGTGCAGAGCCTCGCATTGACTTCCTTGTGCCTGTAAGTCCTTTCACCTGGATAAAATTTGCCCTGAGGAAAATGCTGCTAAAGTCATGAAAATGTGTAACTAAGGCACATTCTTTCTAAGTACCATGTGACACCCATCTCCAAAGAGCTAGGTATCCATGGGAACGAAACTATGTGGCCAACCAGGACTTTGGAAGTAAGCCAGGGGGCAGGTGTTGCTCAGTTTCCACAGACTTGATAACATAAAGCTTCCTACACATCTGCTCTTACCATTTCGGTGGTCAGAAGTCTAAGATGGGTCCTGAAGACAGTGTTTTGCTGGAGGCTCTAGGGAAGAAGCTATCCTTGTTTTCCCAGCCTCTTGATGGTACCCTGTGTTTCTATGACCTCTGCCTTGACAACCACACTGCCTTCACTAACTACAACCGCTCTGCTTCCCTTGTGATGACTCTGAGCTCAGTCAGCTAACGGAGAATATTTTCACCGTCTGAAAAGTACTTAATACATTCCAAAGTCACTTTTGTCAGGTAGGGGGGACCATAGATGAGAAGATAGGTGTGTTTAGGGGTGATATCATCTAATCTATTTTAGGCTCTAAAGACAAAGGCATTTCACATCTCTGTAGAGTTGGGGCTATTTGCAGCAAAGATTTCAGTTATTCCCCTATTCTGTTCTGTCTCTTTTTCTACATTGCCTCCCCTGCCCTTCCACTTGGTTCTTTATCTGGATTCCAACCCTGAGTCATCTTGTCTGGATGCATCTTTCCTCCCACAGGCACTAAGACATTGGGAGCAAGGTTCTGCTTCCAGCCACTCTCTCTTTCTCATACCCTGCGCAGGTGTCACCACTGCCTGAGGACACACTGGGAAGCTGGAGTCCTGCTCGGGAGATGCTTTGTGTCAGGCTCCTGAGAGGAGACTTAATCCCTAAGATTTTTCCTTGAGCCCTGGAAATAAAACTTTTGATGGCTTAATTTTGGGAGGGTGAGCCTAAAAATAAAGTTGTTCTTTCTGGCATGAGTTTTGTAGGCACTTTGGTAACTGAGGCAAGTCTGGGATGGCATGCAGAGCAGTTCCATGTCACCTGACTCATGAATTTGCCTGATTCCATAGGATCTAGAAAATGTATAGCTGCCACCTGTTTTGCCATTCCTTTCTCTAAAAACCTTCCACAGCCACGGTTGAACACGATCAGAATCCAATGGCGACGTTATTGCTCGTGAAAAAGGCAACAATGTAACTAGATAGAAAAATCAAAGAGCAATGAAGCATGGGGCATGCAGAGGCTTGTCCGCATCCTTCCACAGCCAAGGTGGACATCACTCATCAGCCAGGTGCGGCTCCCTGCTGTGCCAGCCTTAAAGCCTTCCTTGTCAGACACTACCACTCTGCTAGAGGTGACAAAAATGCAGCTGTACTTTGTGTCCTCCCAAGACAGTCACTGGCTCCCCACATTCCCGCCGGCACGCACTAAGGGTGTTTCTTGTACTGCAGTCCAGCATGAAGAGGATGATGTCGCAGTTTCTGTTCCTGGCAGAACGCTCAAAGAAATGGATTTCTGCTGCTGCCTCTTGTCCATTGGAAGATTGGGTTGGGGCAGCTATCGTATGCTGCCTTCAGCTCCTCCCTGAGTAATGTGTTTGGGTGTTGTTGTTTCTGTTGTTGTTTTCTTCCTTCTCCTCTGTGAAACCTCTGTGCTTTGAATTCCTGCATTAAATATATATAGCCCCAAGTCCCCAGTATTGGCATTATTATTATTATTATTATTATTATTATTATTATTATTATTATTCATCATCATCATCATTTCTTGATTATGTAAGTCTGGATATTTCCTCAAGAAAGATTGCCGCTAGATCCTCCAGGGCTCCCTTCCTACAAAAGACTTGGCAATATTGTCAAACTCTTCAAAGGCAAGGAGGCATAAGAAATAGACTCATCCATTCCTGTCCCCCTGTTGCCTTATGGTTCCTGCTTACAGCAAGCAAGCAGCCTCAGAGGTTAGCAGACCCCCCACTGTGTTTTGACAGGCACTCCTCCATTAAGGCTTCCGATTGCCTGGCCTAATTGAGGGCTACACTCCCGCTCCACAAACACTTCTCCACTCCTCCTTCCTTATACCAAGGCTGCTAGCAAGGAGAAAACACTGAGCTCAAACAGCTCAGTGACAGACAGGCCAGCCTAGCTGACATGGGAGGGGAAGAGAGCAATGTGGCGGTGCCGTGTGATTGCTCTTTATTCAAAGAAAATGATCTATGCGGGTAGCTCCCAAACATCTTAGCTAGGACTCAAGGAGAGTGCTTGCTGTGGCACCCAGCCATCCGGAGGGAGCCTGCAAAGTCCTGGGAGAGGACAAGAGAGTCAAAAGGGCAGGCTTCTTTAGTCTCTCCATCACTCCAGTGTCATTCTCAGTCCCCTCACTAACCTCGCTGCTGGCTCAGCCCTGTGTTGTGCCTGCCCTCCCCAGTGGCTGCCTTAAGAGATAGCTTTCCAGCTTTCGGTGTAGAGACAAGCCTACAGATTGCCCTGTGCTGGCATATACCCACTGAGTGTTTTCTCTACAGCCCCAAGCTCAGGGTCCTGTTAGTGGTCACACCACAGGCAAAGACTCCTGAGATGCCAGCAGAAATGTGCTGAAGCTTTGTCACTGCCTGCGCAGCCAGAACCAAGATGGAGCTGCCAGGATCCTCCTCCGAACCCGACCTCCTTGGGCACTCAGGCAGGGAAGGTTAAAGGGAAGACACACAGATGCGGTGAGGGATCTGTGGCCCAGCAGAGTTTGACAGCCAGTCCCTGCCCAACCCCTACCATGTCACCTATGTCTTAGGGTCTCATAATCTTGATTTAGAGAAGCCAAGGTATAGTAGGCCTTTGCTTATTTATTTATTTATTTATTTATTTATTTATTTATTTAGGTTGAGAGCATGCTTTAAAATAAAGAATATATATACTGCATCCATGCAGCTAGAAGAGGCTGTAAGGTTGATCTCAGCCTGGAGAAGTGAAGCACCCAAAGATGGAGTCACTTTTAGCTCTTCATCTTCTTCTTAGTCCCCAAGTGTCTCTTCCCTACCTCTCCTGCCAGTAAGAATCAAGCTCCCAGTTGACTTTTAAGCTTCTACCTGTAATAGGTGGTATACAGAGGGTACCTAATTAGGGCTGGTGCCTCTTAAGATGGCTATCTTTCTGTTCTTCACTTCTGCAACCTTTTCCTTTCTCGTGCTGTGCATTCTGTTTGTTGTTTGCTCGTTTTGATTCTATGTGCGTCTCTAGAGAGATTCACTCATTTTCAAATCACCTATTGTAGGCTTTCTAAACTCACACCTTGTCTTAATAGGATGCCAGGGATTCAGCAGCTTGCCCACACCACCCCTGGGACAGTGTTAAAATTCATCACCTGGACCCTGTCCTGAGAGTCTCCTCTCAGGTTGGTGTGCTGCTACAGTCACCCTGAAGGGATTTAGTAGACAATCCTCTCGGGCATGTCTCTGACTCTCTGATGGGTCATCTGGATCGTCTAGATTAGGCTAGTTGAAGTGGGGGAAACCCACCCTGAATCCACTGGGAAGCGCCGTTCCATAGGTTGTTTGGGCACTGGGAGGTTATAAGTGCCAGTTGTGGAAGAGACTGAAGAGTCTCGGAGCACTGGGTCTCCCTTATAGTTTGAGTGTGCTACTTTGCATTTAGACATGTTGTAGGTCACACAGCTCTGGAATACGGGGACAATATGCCTAGGGTATACTTGTGAAAGAATATGTTACCTACTTTATGCAAAGTCACTCGGTTCAGGAAAGACTGCTTTTTAAACTGAAGATGAAAGCACAGGGTTGATAGGTAGAAAACAAAGAAGTGTGGCGGTAAATGGTAGCTGAAGATGCCAACACCCAAGTGAGCCACCTTAGCAGCAATGACTTCTTTCAGCTGAAATAAGTTGAGAAAGAGACACATGAAAAGCTTTCTGCCTAAACTCGGGGCCCAAATCTGGAAAGATGCCTACCTTCCGTTCTCTATCAGAAATAAGTTAACCAATGAAGACAACTCTTGACCTTTTTCTGATCACACCTAGACGAGCCAACAGGCATTTTCATACCAACCCTTACAAAGCCATCCCCTAAAACAGAGCAGAAAACTGTCTCCCATTAGTTTCCCGGCTCCTTTGCTGTCTAATATGTTGCTTTCTCTGGAAACCGAAAGCCGTTTTCTTTGTCTTGCCCCTTATACATTAACTGTTCTGTCCTTAAGATGGCATGTAAGCACACATTGCATTGTAACAGTCATTTGATAAACAGATTACTAGCACTCCTGTGGGTTCTGCAAAGCTCATGTTAGTAAACTTCTGTTTGTTTGTTTGTTTCTTGTTAATTTGTCATTTGCCTAATCCACAGGGCCTCTGCAGGACACCCCAAGAGGGGTGAAGGAAAAAGATGTTTCCTTTCTCTACAGCACCTACCAATCTATAAGCCTTGGTTTCAGCACTTTGGCGTCTATTGTGTGGGTTGAATAATATTTACTGAGCACAGAATGCTAAGCACAGTGCTGTGGGAGCAGAACCCAGATCCCTGCTGCTCTGTTAACAAAATAGCTGAAAGTGGGAGCTCACACAAGCAAATGGCTTCCCCCCACCCCCAAAAAAGATCATGAATATAAATCTGCTTGAAGATTTGACAGGGCTGCTAACAGAGGAGCCTGTGCCATCCAACCCCACTTAAGGCCACAGCTCAGCATCAAAGGGCCTCATTCAGCCTGCAGCTGCAGGATCCCCTGGCCACGCCAGGAGTCCTAGGAATGCAAACAGGGCCCAGTCTGGGCCTCTGATACCCTGTCAGCTTTAAGAAAGAACAAGCAGCCATTTGTTAGGGGGATGCCTACAATGACACCACGGGAGAGGGAACTGAATACAAGAAGGGAGCGAGGCCAAGGTCAAAAGGCTGGTGTCGTCTCTGCCACAAGCCTGTGTGACCTCACTTGCTCTCTGGCTTTGGAGACAGTCCGGCAGCAGCAGCAGGGTCCTCAGAATAGAGCAGCAGCTCTTGAATTGGAGTCCTGCAAGCCACAGGTGAGGACTGTTACTCAAAGCCAGGTCAAGGAAACATAGACTTTGTAGGGCAAGAAGGTAAAACCATTTTGGGGAGGATTATTCATCTATATCCAAAAGGGAGGTCTCACACACACACACACACACACACACACACACACACACACACACACACACACACACACACCACACACATACACACATGCCTTTTTTGGCCTTTATTAATCCAGTTCTTCATAATTGCAATGGCAGTAATTTGTTCTTGACCCTTGAATATGATGTTTATGGTCCCTTACCTGCCCTCTACTGCACTCCAGTTATAACCAGAGTGATCTAGTCTCTGCATGCAGACAATTGCTTAACTTCAGCACTGTTGACATTTTGGGCCGCTCCATTTGTGATGAGTGGCCATGCTCTACATTATAGCACAGACCGTATTTGTCCTTTGCATAGAAGCTGCTCTTCCACATGAGGAACTGAAGATATCTCCAGGCACAACTGTACATCCCCTGCAGTTAGAATTATCCTCAGGTGAGGACCACTGGCACAGAGGGAAAAACGGTTTCCATGTACAATTCTTGACCAAATTCCATATAAAATCTGGAAACCAAGATGATTGACAGTCTGTTGCTTGCAATCACTTGCTGACTGGAAAGCAGTCTCCGATGACCATCAGCCAAATTTTCACCTTCAAAACCAAGTAGAGGTTCTAAAAATGCTTAAACCAGGAGCCACATGTGCAGTCTGGCCAATTGTCAGATCTGAGACAATTTTCTCAAGTTGTCGTAGATACTTTTTTTAAAAGATTTGTTTATTTTATATATGTGTGTGTGTGTGTGTGTGTGTGTGTGTGTGTGTTGCCTGCATGTATGTATGTGGAAGGCATGTGTGTAATGCCTCCAGAAGTCAAAACGAGGTTCCCAAATGCCCTGGAACTGGAGTTATGTGACCCCCATGTGAAGCTGGAAACAGATCCCAGGTCATCTGCAATGCAACAAGTGCCCTTAGCTGCTGAGGCATTTCTCTAGCCTCAGAAGTTACATTTTTTTATACAAGATTTTTCTCAGTTAAAATGACAAGACAGGCAGTAAAATGTAATAAATGATCCATTATTTAATATTGAGGTTTTTATTTTAATTTCCTTTTAGAGAAAGCTTTGGAAGACACTTGAGAAAAAACTTGGGTATGAATGCTATCTCAGGCAAGATGCTCGCATCAACGTGGCCACAAGAAATCTGTGCAAGGAAGCTCTAGGAAAAGCCAGGTTCCAGTCGGTGGACATGAGAAACAGCCTGAGCCGTGTTTACGTAATGCAGCCCTGGAGGGTGGGCATCAACAGGAAGGAGCTGCTGCTGAGCCTTCTAACAATGAACCTCAACAATACCATGAGGGGAAAAAGAGGCAACAAGAGATAGTAAGCAACCAACACTTAACAGTGAGTGCCTTTAGTGTGTTTTTAGAAATGTCTTTGTATGTCTAAAATGCTTTACAGCAGAAAGCAAAGGGAAGCACTAATAATAGTAACACCAATAATAAAATCTTCTCATTTGCCCATCATTCCCTCCCTAAGAGGAATGGGAAGGTGAAATTGATGCCACTGTCCCTTCCCCCGGCCTTGCTGTGTAGGATAGTCAGATCCCTCTACAGTTCTTATTATAAAATGTGGTTAGCTACTCAACTCCAGCTTTTGATAGGGGGAGTCTTTTCATCAGTGTCAAGGGAGCCAGTGAGACAGAAGCTTGTTAAGCTACTAGTTGGTCTCAGCCTGCTTATCGTATGTTAGTGGGCACATGCAGTGCATTCACTTACCTAAAATTGTAATATTTTTTTTCAATTGCCTAGAAACACTGAACTAGCAGCTCGGATGATTTGCCATATGCTAAGCACTAGATCCAATTTGTTTATGAAGACTACTCCATGAAAGCTGGGTTTGGAAGGTGACAAAGAGGAAACACTGAGGAAGCTCTTGCTGTAAATATCGCAAGGTGAGATGGGGCCAGTCAGCGCTGTGTCTGGTTAGTGTCCATGCGTGTGCGTGTGCATGCGTGCATGTTAGGGGAAGCACTTGAACTATAACCATCTTCCAGGATGTCATGAGAAGGCAAATATGTGAATTAATTCTTAGGGTAAAGATGCAAAGGGAAAAGCTATGCCAAGTAAAAACAGGAAAAGGCATTTGGAGGCTCGGGCATGGCACCTCAGCTCAAAAGACAACAGAAAACACCAATGCACCTGGCAGGTTAAAGAAAAAAAAATCATGATGCAAGATGAAATTTCAGTGAGTCAGCAGGATAGTCAGTGAGGCTGCAGAAAAGCTCAGAGGCACTAGACAAATAACTTCTGGAAAATCCGGTAAGAACAGTCCTGGTGTAGGACGTGGCGCATGCCTTCAATCCCAGCATTTGGGGTGTCTCTATAAATTGGGGGCCAACCTGGTTTATACAGAGAGTTTCAGGCTATCCAGGCTACATGGTTAGATTTTGTCTCAAAAAAAAAAAAAAGAAAGAAAGAAAGAAAGAGAGAGAGAACGGGGAAAAGGAAGGGGAAAGAGAGGGAGGAGGAAGAGAAGGGGAAGATACAGGGAGAGTGAGAGAGAGAAGGAAAGAAAGAGAAGGGAGGAAGGGAGTAGGAATAAATGAATGAATGAATGCTCAGTCCTGCATACCTGCCTAATGCTGACAAAATACTGGCTCTTTGCTAAGCTATGCTCTGTTTCTGGTTTGGTAGCCGCAGTGAGAAGAGGCCATCACTGTGTCACACAAAGAATGGTGCAAACCCTGGTCCTCTGAAAAACACCTCAACGGGAATTCACTTAGAAAGCCAAAAGGGCAGTTGGTTCATGCCCAGACTGAATACACACACACACACGCACACACACACACACACACACACACACACACACACACCCCACTCCAGCAATGCTTAGGAATCTCCTGTGCCTGGCTTTCAGTTCCTGCCAAGTGTCACTCCAGGGGCTACCGACTATAGATTGAATTCGCAAAGAAGTACTGGACCTTTATCAGCCTTATGCTTAGCATACGCTACAGTAGGAACTGACCGCTCTTTGCTTGCAAAAGAGGAACTTAAAACTCAAAGCCAAAGATCACAAAACAAGACTCAAATTCTGTCTCCGGCGACACTCCTTCCCATTATCCTGCAAGCTAGGGAGGGCTGCCTTGGGAGCAACTAGTGCATACCCCCGGGGTCCACACACACACAGCACAAGGACTTAGATAGGCCTACCCAATTAGACTGCCGAGTCCTACCCAGCAAAACCCATCCAGCCTTAAAGGACAAGTGAAAAGGCAGAGGTGGTAGCTGACTACAGTGCAACAAAACAGCGTTTTCCATGCCGAAGAGAGCAGTTGTGCATATGTACTCAGCAGTTGTGACAGCATGCCCAAGGCCCACACAAAATCATGCCAGGAAAACAAAATCCCAGCAGGAGGTGGGGTGTGGGCATTAATTGGCACCATTAGCAGAGGCACTATTGATAACTGATGGTTGCTGAAGAAGGGAGTCAGTTCTCTTCAGGAAACTAAAACCTCAGACGGTGCCCATGCTCTGGCAGTTGGTCCTAAACCCAAGCACAAACAGGCAGAATTAAGTGGACTTGGGTTAAATACAAAGACACAAACAGATCATACTGGGAGAGGAAAGTGGTGGGGAAGGGCTAGATTGAACCAAAATATATTTATATGCATTTATGAATTTCTCAAACAATAAAAAAAATGGGGAAAGAAATAGATTTCAGCTTCAAACAGCTCAGGTATAAGCAGGGGACTCCAGTGGGGACTGTGTGTGTATGAAGTTAAGGGGCAAACGGAAGAGATCTGTCTGAGGAGCTACCCTAGAAAAGAAACTATATCCACGAAGTCATGCAAACATCTGGCGTTGCCCTCATCTTTTAGCTAAGGGTACCTGAGGCCAGCGTTTCGCTGTTCTCAGTAAATAAGTTCTCAGGAGAATTGCCTCTCTCCTGAAAGTATCCATTTCGGCCAGCTCAGGAGTTCTTGGGGCACGCAGCTAACTTTTTGATTCCCTTACTCCTGCCTGTCTTAATATGCAACATAGAGGAAATTGGACCTCAGTGGTAATTGGGTTCTAGCCATTGCCCTGGCAGAACTGTGTCATGATTCTCAAGTGACAGTCAGCCTCTCTAGGTTTGGTTCAGTTCCATGGGAACTGAGGGAGACTTCTTAACATGGATTTTTCTACTACCCCCATGTCATTCTGTCAACCTTGGTAAGGCAGAATTAAAAAAAAAAAAAACTATTTTGGCCTTCCAGAATTCTACCTTTAAAGCCATCAACTGATGCATGTGCCCTGGAGGTTCACTGATCTTCACAGAGGCAGGGAAGAATTCTAGCCTCCCCTTCTAGAAACTTCCCATGGAATTCACAGAGCACATGGCATGACCTGAAACTACACACTCTCTCAGCGGCCTCACTTGTAGTTCTTTTTCCCATAGCTACTTTGTGTATTAGTTTGCTGATGACTCACATTGATATCAAAGTGGGGTGGAGGAGCTACTTGGAGTGGAGACAGAAGGGGGAGAGCTGGCATCTCTATGTGAGTTTGAGGAGGTTGTGACTTTGTGTTAGGCTCATGAAGGGCACTTCTCTTGTTCCTTTCCGGAGTTTCTTTCTTTTGAGGGATTTCATATATGAGTAGTGAATTTACACCATTTCTTCCTCATTCCAATGCCTCCTGTGGAAAGAGAGCAAGCTTCTACTTCTCAAATTCATGACCTCTTCTTTATTTTTGCTTACACACACACACACACAATTTACTGTTGCTCCTGTGTCTATGTTGTTAGGGATTACCACATGATTAGCAGGCTCATCAGCTGCCTGGGACTCTTCATCTAGGGATGGGGACTTGTAAGATCTCCCCGCCCACCCTGGCATATGAACTGACGTCAGCGTGCAGGCCTTGTTCAGGCAATCGTATTGTTGACAGTTGCAGCTTTCCTGTTATAGAGAGAAGTCACAACCTCCACGTGGCAGATGTCCTGGACCTCCTTTGGCTCTTACAAACCTGCTCTCCACTCCTTCATAATTATTCCTGGAGCTTTAGGTGCAGAGGCTGTGTTGTATGTCACCCAGGGATAGACACCCCACAGTCATCGTCCTCTGTATTTTTTTTAATCAATTGAGGTTTACTGTAATGGTCTCCTGCTGCTGAAAAAATAAGATTCTGTGGTAAAGGTCAAGAGGTACAGTTCTCTATGGGTATGAAGATAAATACTTAGATTGTGGTTAGAAATTATACTGGTTTAGAAGCTTTGACAGTAGTGTGTTCACCTCTTGGGTCCATGATCTTACCAGCTAACTGGCAGTTGGCTAAGTTTCCGGTATCAGGCATGGATTCCCTTCTATTAAATGGGCCTCATACCCAATTAGATGACTGGTTAACCATAAAATATAGGTGCCGTCACTGTGCCCTTGAGACGTCCTGCTCTGCTGGTCATTGTCATGGTTTACAGGCTTTGCCGGTGGATAAGGCTGCTGGTTGTCAGCCTGCGTAGCCCGTTTGGATTCTGTGAGAGACAGTCCCCAGAGGGCGGGCTTCCAGGCCGATTCCTCCAAGTCTTGTGTCTGAAATATGAGATGAATCTCACCTTCAGGTTCTGGGACACGACCTAAAGCAACAGCAGGTGCCTTAATTGGTTGGGGAAATGCTTTGGGACTCTTATTAGGTACTCTGCCGCCCCAGGGGAGGTCACTGTCATTCAAGTAGCATAACTTCATTTAAATCAGTTATATATGTACCCACAGATACTTACACATATAGTTTATGTGTGTTTTAAGTAATAAAATAAAATAAAATAAAATAAAATATGTCCATAAGGCTTTTTCAATCATCCTCAGTGTTCTTTATCTGTCCCTCACCCATCCCTGTCCCTCAGTATTGCCGTCACACACACACACACACACACACATGCACACACACACACACACACACACACACACAAAACCCAATGTCTTAACTGAGATACTGTCCATTTTTAATCTCTCAATGACCACTTCAAGACAGACAGTGGAGTTGTATAGAGCAGGGCATCGTAACTCACCAGTGAGTCAGGCTGACCCTGAGCATTACGGTCCTACCTAAAACAGATTCTCTTTGAAGCAAGCGCCCAGCCTACTGACAGGCTCTTATTTTTTTTATCAGCTCTAATTCGTTTTACTGTCATGGGGTGGGGGCATGGCAATAGGGATAAAAATAGTCTCGTGAATTTTATGTGCGAGAGTGTACAGGACTGTAATAATATGATTATATCTGGAACATAAATATTTATGAACCCTAATAAAACTGTCTAAGACTCTGAGATTATATTTTCCCATAGATTCTCATTATATTTATAATAACCTGCAGTTAGATGTATGGTTGGGTCAGGCAAAGAGATGGGAGAAAAATAAATGGTTGCCCACTGTATTCTGTTATGCTGCAACTCAACCCTGCGAATACAATTCTTAATTTATTTATTTACTTACTTATTTATTTAATCATTCATGGTTAGAGGGGAGATTTGGGGATACTGGAATGTTACTATTCACTGAATGAAAAGTTCCCAGGCACCCCGAGGCACCTCTGATTTCTCACACACAGAACTGAATTATAAAATAGTTCTGAGCCACCTGTGAGAGTCACTGGTTTGGATTTTGTTGCAGAGCCAAGGTCAATGTGCACAAAGCAGGTGAAACAAAATCAGGGTAAGGGAACAGAGCATGGATGAGCTGTGAGCTCACAGGTACAAATCTGTCTAACGTTCCAGCTTTGCGGGCACTCCAAGTCACACAGTGACCTCAGGCAGGTCTAAGTTTGCCTTTAAAATTAAAGGACTGCTGGACTTCAGCCTGGAGCTCTTTAAAACCTAATACATGTCTCAGTTTTATAGTCAGAAAAATCCATACCGGAGTGGTATTTCTTCTCTATACTATGCAGAAACACCCTGGAAACCAATTGCAGTGTCATCTGCTAAGATGCCAAGTTATTGCTGAGCTGAGAATGCTTCATTGATGAGAAGTCCTTGGTAAGAAGATGAGGATGGATGGTCATCCCGTGGCTGGTCCGGTGAGCCATGTGGTGCACGCCTTTAATCCCAGCACTCAGGAGGCAGAGGAAGGCAGATCGCTGTGAGTTTGAGGCCAGCCTGGTCTACAAAGTGAGTCCAGAACTGCCAAGGCTACACAGAGAAACCCTGTCTCAAAAAACCAAACCAAACCAAAACAAAACAAAACAAATTCCTGCACCAAAAGTCAGAGCCAGTGCGTGATCCGTGTTAAGAAGAATAAACAAAATAGCATAGGCCTGAGAGTTTGTGGGGAGCAAAGAAACTGCCCATACAGAGAGGTACAAGAAACCAAAGGGAAGAAGTTAGAGGAGTCCTGGGGTGTGATGTTTAGGGGGGCACCTGCTGGAATCAGCTGACACTTTTGGCATGGGGTAGCTGCCCTGCTTCTGCAGCAGGCATTTGGCAGACCCTCAGAACTTAACCAGTATGGATGCCAGTCTTGTCTCTGGACGCCTGGCCACAGCATTGTACCCTCATCTTGGCCCACTCATCTCAGCACTTGCTAACCTGAGTGATGGGCAGCAATGGTTAGATTAATGGTCTTGGAAACATCCTTAATATTCTTCGCATCTAAGCTAATCCAAACTAACATTGATTTTTTAGCATTTTGTGCTCCTGTTTTGTTGAGGTACAGAACACAACACTCCACAGTACCTCGGGTGTGCTGAGTGCTTTTGAGCTGAAGGGAAAGAGAGGTCCTCAAAACCTGTCACCTGCCCCCTCTCTCTCCCTCATGGTCACTGGTTGAGTTTCTTTTCTGTTGCTGAGATAAAACGCTGACAAAAACAACTTGGGAGGAAAATGGTTTATTTCACCTCATGTTTCCAGGCCACAGTCCATCACTGAGGCAAGACAAGGGCAGGAACTCAAGGCAGGAGCCCAAAGGTGGCACTGCCTGCTCTTCTGTGCACCCTTCCCTCAGACCAGGGAAGTCACGCACAGCTGAGGGAGTGCCACGGGAACCACGGAGCATGCTGATCGCTGACCAGCTCACTTTGTACCTCGCATTCATGCTTAACCAGCTTTCTTATCCACCCTAGGGGCACCTGCCTGGACCATGGCACCCCCCTCCCACTCAACTATAACCCCCTTCATCAAGACAGTGTGTCACGGAAATGTCCACAGATCAGCTTTACAAGAACAGTTACTCAGTGGAGACCCGCTCCCCGCCCCCTGTCCCCCTCTCTCTTCTAAGGCTGTGTCAAGTTGACAGTCAGTGCTGACTGACTAGGGCAGTCATAAAAATCAGAGTCTTTCTTCTCCAAATGATAGAAACTAGGCTGCTTCTTCCAGAGAATGGGCCACAAAACTCCAAAAGCTCACTCCTTCCCCCCCCCCCCTCAGGCAAGAAGGAAGGGATGCTTACTGCACACAGCTTTTCAGGCTTGCCCTCTGCCTCCACCATTATATCCAGCCCTTTGCCCCATCGTTTCCATGTGGCCGTTCTTCTTCATGGAAGCCAAGCAAAGAAATAATTTCCTCGGGGTACTTAGGTGTTTCATGCCTAAACCCCACAAAGCTTTAGGTAATGCTGTCTTGATGTTGGTGTTTTGTTTTGTTTTTTTCTCTTTCTTTCATTAATTTCTTTTCTTGCAGGAGTTGGGCTGTGATTTTCTTGGTACATAAAAGGACGCATCTCCTTTTAGGCCCACTAATACTAATGATCTCCTAGTCAAAACCGCCCTGTTCTCATTTTTTTATCATTAGATCCGCTGGGCTAACTTTCCCTACACATTAATTTCAGATTTTTCTAAGAAAATCCTCATCCATTCTCACACATCCAGGTACTTGACCAGTTAACTTAATCTGCTACTCCGGCAGCCAGCACCCAGGCTTCATGGGATTTTCCAGTAGGTTTTCATCACAAGACAGCCGCTCCTTAAAACCCTTCTCTTGCACATCAGGATGACCTCCCCGAGTTCACGCGCTGTCTTCCTTACATATTTCTTTTTCACCCCAGAAGCCTGAGGATTAAACCCAGCACCTGGAAAACTATGGAAAAATCAACAAATAAGCCGCTGAATAAACAAATGAGTGACTGAGTGAGGAGGAAAACGAATGAATTGCTTCAGTGGGTATCTTTCCTGAGGGACATGCATTGCTTCCTTGTGGGTTCCACACCCGGGTTTATGAAAACAAACTGTCTTAGCTTAGATGGTCAAGGACCCATCACTTAAACCTAGCATGTTCTAGTTATTTAACTGTTATCTACCTTGAAAAGCTCATTAGCCAGTAGAACTACCAGTGTCACGATGAGCTACCCATTTCAGGCTAGGGCATGTCTGCCATCTACTGGTTATATGGCTAGGACTGAGACATCATCATTTCCTTTCATCCGCATTTTCATTTTCTCTGGAATTTTTTTCTGAGTTGTTGAAGCTAGGAAGGGGGGCCCGGATCCCTAGAGGCTCAACCGCTTCATTTTCCAGCCATTTCCCCTGGAGTGTAAATGATTGTAAACGTTTGTATGCCTAACTGATGGAACAGGCTCTGGTTTTGGTTCTTGGTCATGACTCTGGAAGCCAACAGAAGCACATCTGGAGAACAGTGCCGACGTCAACAGTTCCTAGGGGAATGGCGAGGCTGGGCCTTGTTTCAGGTTATGTGCCAGGACTCTCTTACTCCTCTGTAAAGCCCCTCATATCCCAGAAAGCAGATCTGGTTTTTTTGTTTTTTGGGGGTTTTTTTGGGGGGGTTTTGTTTTTTGTTTTTGTCCAAGGATTTCCTGGCTCAGAAAACAGCTGTAAAGGATCCTGCGGGAAGTCAAGGCTTGGAATTCACACCAAAACTTTTTGGCAAAACAGATGTGTGGGACATGTGCAGTGTGCCATGAAATCTCACGGCATCAGCAAACAAAGCAGTCATTTGCGTTCCAAAGTGCTAAGATCTCACGTGGAAAAACTGACAAACAGCATTTGAAAGAGCTGGAGCCGGAACATTAATCAGAGTAGCCAGGCCTGGGGAAAGCATTCCAGGAGGGCCTCAAATGTGAACCTGGCAGAGTCAACTATGGGAACATTAGGTTTTCCAGTGGGCACATGTTTTAATTTTTCAGCTGCCTCTTGAGACTGACTTTAACCATTGTCATCCTCTTACTGCGTGGGCTGCGTGGGAAATGCCAGTTAACATTCCTGGGACCAGTGCAGAGTCAAATCAAATCAAACACCTCAACACCTGCTGGCCAGAGTCTCGGCCTGTAATTCTCAAAAGCAAATGCTTCAAAAATAAAGAAAAGGAGGTGAGGCTGCCCACCGAGTCCTCCAGAAACAATTGTCTGAAACAGGGCTCTGAAAGCCATTGAAGAGCTAATGAGGGCAGGCAGGACAGTCATTTGGGTCTGGGACTTGGAAAAGAATCAACTTCCCCCAAGGCAATTGTTGTCCTGGAAAACCTGGTAAGGAAAGAAAAAAAAAAAGCTATAGGGGCCCTAAAGGGTTAGAACAAATGAACAGTACTTTTTTTTCTGGAAAAAAAATAAGCAGATGAGGGAGATGTGAATGTTCATTCAGTTAATCTCTCCTCATGATGATCATGCTTCCTAGCCGCTCCCCATCCCCAGAGAGGTCACTGTTTGGGCCTGAATCCCGGTGGTGGACTCTTTCCATCTTAGCTCAGTACGTGTGGTCATGAACAAGGGCAGTTTCTAGACGTCAGAACTCTAGCAGGCAGTGTAGACACCAGGAGAGAGACAGAGACAGAGAGAGAGAGACAGACAGAGGGAGAGAGACAGAGAGACAGACAGACACAGAGAGAGAGAGAGAGAGAGAGAGAGAGAGAGAGAGAGAGAGAGAGAGAGAGAGAGAGACAGACAGACAGACAGACAGACAGACATAGTGTTTTTTTTTGTTTTTTGTTTTTGTTTTTGTTTTTTACTCTGAAGCTCAGAGCCTGCTTTAAATGAGCACTCAGAGGTCAAGATGACTCATTCATGCCCAGAGGAAGGTTTTTTTTTTGTTTTGTTTTGTTTTTTTTAGGGTTTGGCCATCATTTCTGTTCCTCCTTCCCTATTAGAAAAGAGCTCAGAGTTCTTGGAAGTTCTGGACTATAAGTTAACCTCAGCTGCCCCGGACAGACTGGAGGCCGTGCTAACTGCAGGAGCCAATTCTGCTGCAAGACGGACATAAAAGCACTAGACCTTTCCACACCCACTCCCTTCTCTCATCCCCATCGAGTAGGTTCAGGGGGACCTGGTGTCCCCCACGAGCCTTTCCATCTTTCCACACCTGCCAGCATGGTTCTTTTTCACTCCCACTTATGCCCGCTGTAGGATGTACTGACTACAGATTCTCTTTTGTCGTTCTGTGTTTCATAGCGTTAGCTCATCGTCACCCATCAGCATAAAGCAGATCAAACTAAACACATAGACTTGACACCGGGCGCCACAAAGTTACTGACAGGTAGTCTCCATCCCTGGCCCTACAAGTGAGATATATGCGGTGGTGACATTATCACGCTGGAAACAGCATAAACACTACACATTTACAGATCTTTGCATGCACCCCAAATGGCTTTGCTTAAATCCTGACTTGATTTAGTCACAGTTCAAATGATTTTTTAAAAAATCCCACCTTGTATTCATTCACAGTGACTGTCTGTAACTGTTTCAAAATAAAGCCATGTACATGCAGTTCCTATACACACAGAAAGACGTAAGTGTGAGGGCTCCGACCTTCCAGACTTACTGTGCTCATACCTGCTACTTCCAGGCTGGAAGACCTGTGTGAGGCACTGACCCGGCTTCTCCATCTATAAATACAGATGGTAAGTAACAGAACCTGCCTATTAGAGTGTGGCTGGCAATTAGCTGTGGTAGAGCGGCTTCTATTCTCTATGTACGTGAGGCCCTGTGTACAGCCCACAGCAGGAAAAAGGGGGCTATACACAAAATTCATTTAGCAGTGACTGGTGCATTGTAAATTATATTGTTTTCAAATATACAGAGTCATTTTCTTATGCATGGCAGGCGTTTCCATGCACACTGGCTCACTAAGTCATAATTACTGTAAAGTGTAGGTATCGCTGTCCCCATTCTGGAAATGGATGGCTCTCCTGAAGACGACCTCCCTAAGTCTGGAAACAGAAGAAATGTTTTGCTTTTCCATACCTCGGCTCTTGACACTATAAAATGAGCTAATTCTGCATTGCTTTTCATCATCTTCCTTCCCTCCTCTCCCTCCTCCTCCTCTTCCTCCTCCTTCCCCTTCCCCTCCTCCTTCTTTCCTCCTCTTCTTCTTGTTCTTCTGGTTTTGTTTTCTTTTTTTGTCTATTTTTTTCAATACAGGGCTTCTCTGTGTAGCCTTGGCTGTCCTACAGCTCACTCTGTAGACCAGGCTGGCCTAGAACTCAGAGATCTGCCTGCTTCTGCCTCCTGAATTGCTGGGATTCAATGTGTGCACTGTCTCCTCCCAGCCCGACTCTACCTTTCTTGCCTCCCTTTGTTGTCACTGTCCACTAAGTCTTAGTCCGCAGTCCCCAGTTGTGGATGACTCCTCCATCTGTATTAACTCCCCACATCACAGCTATCGGCCTCCCTGGGCTCCTCCTCTCCAATGGCCCAGCCATGCCAAACGTTGGACGTGTGTGTTTATTGTCCTTCTAGGGACCTTTCTGTCACTCAGAAAACGTGCTCTACTGCCAAAGTCAAGACACCTCACAACTTTTATCCTTCTGGGTGGTTCACTCAGGTATTGTGACTGCACCTCTTGGGATTCTCTGGATGAGCCTTTGACGTCCCCCATCCCACTGACTCACGACATTAGAATTTCTTCTACGCCTCCTCCCTTGTTCTGCTTCGTGTTTACGTCTAGGCGCTTCAGCAAGCCATGAGCCTCCTCTACTTCTTGCTCTGATTCCCTTTCATTATATCTTGGCCTCCCTCAGACAATGCAACCACCCAGGCATGGTTGCTGAGCATCCTTGTGGAGACCAAGATGGCAGATAGTTGCTATTCCATTTTCGTACAAATCACTACCCAGCACCATTTTGAATTAGTTTTTTCCTGTCACCTTGTAGGGATTCCGTGTTTCCTCTACTGTCTTTGGTCCTTCAACCTCACTAAATCCCTCAATACTAAAGGAAGAAGGCATCAACTCCCACATCACAGAGAAGACAGAACCCTCCGAGGGAACCAACTGCTTCCTCACAGCCCATTCACAGAGCCTCATACAGATAGTCAGTCCTTTTCCCATCTTGCCTTCTTCCTTGGGGAAAAGGGTTTTCTTCCTCCCAAGCTTCCGCCTCTGTCAATTTCCTGTTGTGCTACACAAGGAAAGGCTCTTGTTTTAGAAATTATCTGTAGAAGAAATCTCCTGTGTATTGTATGGATGCAACACCTGTCAGTTATAAATCCTATGGCCTATGGCCAAGACAGGAAATAGGTGGGACTTCTGGTAGGCAGAAGGGTTTCTGGGTCAGGCATGGGGGACTAAGCCATGAAGATGTGATGCATCATACCTGAGCTCAGGTAACCAGCCACTTGCCTGAATTTAGATGAGTATAATGGGTTAATTTATATGATGAGCTATTCAGAGAAAAGCCTAGCTATATGGCCTAGGTATTTGTGCTATATGTGATGAATCTCATGAATCGTTATCCCAGGAGCTAAGGATGGGAGGAAAAATCCACCCTGGAAGATAATGACCTACTACTACCATTATCCCCTCTGCTCCACCTCAGATCTCCTACTTTTCCATCAGATGCTGAAACGCACTAAAACTTTTCTCATCATTTAAATCTGAAACAACATTAAATGCTATATTTACCTATTCCTACCTCACAAAAGAACAGCCCACTCTGAGAACACTGAGACCGCCAATGCCGTTTACTCAGGTGCCGTGTGTTCTGAAGCACTGGACCTGCCTACATATTAAGATGTCCTCATGTGTGGCCTGGGACCACTCTGTCCAACGTGTACCTCCTGGAGGATTGTATTAATTTATTGATAAGTCAAGGGTGCCTATTGATGCTCCCAAAGTATGGTTTCTTCGAGACCCAAATGATAAGAAGAAATGGTTGGACATGTCTCGTCTGTCATCTGGTTGCTAGCTCATAATAACCAATGGTATTCCACCTTCCCAGCTTCTCATATTCTCCCCCTGCCCCACCCCTACTTCTTATCAGCCATGTAAGGAAAATGGCAGATCTCAACCTATTGCAAGTCTCCAATTGCGGAGGGAAGATGCCACAGAAATAAACGCCCAAGTTAGCCATCCTTATGGGACTCTAACTCCCTCCCTGGGTACCAGGAAACTGTGATGTGTACAGAGTAAGAGAAAAAGAAAAAGAAATTAGTGGGAGGAGGAGGGGAGGAAAGGAGTGAATCATTGTAGGGGAAGACTCAGAGATCCAAGGAAAATCGCAACCATGCAAGCAAGGATTCCTACACAGGAGAAAGCATGGAGGCCTGGGGGATGCTGGACGCTTCCACAGGAAAGAGACCTGGAGATGGAGAGGAAGTGAGGGGAGAGTGAGCATTGTAAGCAAGATAAAGAGGAGCTGTTCTCTGCCTGTCAAGAAGAGTGATGTGGGGTACAGAGAGCATGCATCAACACTCAGTCCTCAAATGGTACTTTTCCTGGCAAGAAAAAAAAATATAGTGACACAGGACTAAGCTAAAGAGAAAAAAAACACCCAATAGACTAACCTTCAAAAATTATTTTGCTTTTTATACACTCTTAACAAGTGTAATTGAATATGCTGAGATACAATTAAATTTGAAACTCAGTCCATCAGTTCCTAGATTGGGGGCTAAGTAGCCAGCAGCGCTGCATAAGCCGTTCATGCCTCGTAAAGGCATCAGTTTCCTTATTTGTGAAGTTATGGAGATCAGATATGTACTCTCAGACTGTGGGTTGCATTTTATTAAGAAACACTTACTTCGGTGGAAGAGATCGCCCAAGAGATAGACTGCAGCACAGGAATCTTTTTGAAAGAGGTCAGAGAAGTCCTGCGAGGTGCTGAGCCTTCTCAATGACTTTCTCTATAAAACACAGAATAAGTTGACTAAAGAACTGAGCTGGGACCTCTCTCTCCTGTATACGTTATACAGTCAGGGCAGCTGAAGGGAGCCGATGAGGAATATGGCATATCTTCTTGTTTTAAAAAATTAACTTTTGTTAAAATAGAATTGCATCACTCTTCCTCCTTCCTTTTCTTCCCTCTAGCTCCTCCTATGCCCCCTCAAATTGATAACCTTTTTTCCTTTGATTATTATTGTTAAATGCAGATGTGTGTATGAAAAGAAATATATAAACACAACCTGCTGGGTTCATTTCTGTTGTTCATGCATATATGGTTTCAGAAATGATCACTTTGTATGGGACAACCAGTCTGGGGCTTCAACCCTGGGGAGGCTAATTCTCCCTCTCCCAGAGTCATTAGTTGCCTGCAGCTGTTTGCCTAGGAGTGGGACCCCACAAAAATCTCCTCCTTTTAAGTCAGCATGTCTATTGATGTTGTCATTCGCCGAGGGTCGTTGATGCAACCATTACTAGGAGAAGGTATCTCACAGAAGACTTCCTGATGCTCTCTATCTCTTAAAGTCTTTCTGCCTCCTCTTCCGCAATGTTCCCTGGACCATATATATGCAGGGGCTGTGATGAACATGTATCTGTTGGGGCAAGGTGCCTCACAATCTGTTGACCTCTGCATTGTGTCCAGTTGTAGGGTGTGTGTGTGTGTGTGTGTGTGTGATGGTCTCCATCTTCTGAAGAGAAAAGCTTCTTTGGTATGTTGTGCTTAATCACGCCACACTTAACATCACGTGTGAAGAAAAGGAAGGTAAATCACTGTCAGAAACAAGGTTTGGCGGGTGCTCTAGGAAGTCCACCTATTTGTGTCAACACACCTCTCCAGATAAATAGTAAAGACGAGAAATGCTGCTTTCTAAAAACTGTGGAAAAGGTTAAGTCACTTAGAGGCGAGAGCAACATTGGAAGTGCTGAAGATGTTCTCCATCAGTCAGTGTCCTGAGCAGCAAAGACTAGCTACAGCCCATGAGTAGCAAAGTGCTGGCTTAGGAAGCAATGAATCCTGGAGAAGCCAGGACCTTGCTTCCAAGCACTGTAGCCTGTGACAGGCACAATAATGCCTCAGTAAAGATGACCCGCGCTAGCTCCCAGCACCTTTATGGCAAACAAGATTCACCCAATGTAACTAAGGATGCAGACTTCAAACTACGGTTACCTTGAATTATCCAGGTAGGGCCCAGGCTGTAAACACGTATATCATCAGAAGTAGAGAAACCGCTTGCTTTGGCAAGATGGAGAGATGTACAGTACATGTGGTTACGGAAATGCTACACTGCTGCCTTTACGGGTGAGGGGTTCTGCTAGTCAAGGAATGCGGGTGGCCCCAGAGGCTACAAAATGCCAGGAAACATTCCTTCTATTGGCTCATGTGATACAGTTAATATTCCAGGATAAAAGGTAACAAAATCAAGCAGGTTTCTTCCTTATAAGATTTGAGTGCTTTGGTTTTCTCCCATGCCCTGGGATTCAGAGGTAAGAGTTAACTTTGTAAGATCTTAATATTCAGGCTAGAAAACAGTTCTCTGAGCATCCCCACAAATCACATCATACCTGAAATATTATAGACTTTGGATAAACACTTGACTCATTAGTAAGCACTGGAATTTTCACAATGACTGACCAAAACCCTTTACCACCAAGTTTCTTCATAGGGAAAGGCAAATGGGCTCTCTGAACCGTGTTTTCCTCAGGTCAGCAAACTTTCTCAGGTCCACAAAACGTCTGCAGGTAGTGGGTCAGCTTCTTCAACCCAGAGCTTGGTGCCACCAGCTGAAAAGAAGTTGAGGTTGTCCTCACAGTTAATTTACTCCATGCTTGTGACATTTCCGTCTGGCTAGCTGGTTTCCTCTTGGAGAAAGAAACTTTTAAATGGAAGGAATTTGAGGAGGTGCTAGTTAGAAACTCAAAAGCCACTCCAAAGACCCAGGCTTGACCCTGGATAAAAGCAATTGTCCCCTACAAGAACCAGAGCAGAGACAGGACAGAAGGCTGGCTGAGGTCAGCTGACCACAGGGAGCTCCAAGGAGCATCCAGGACCTTTGGCCATGTTCTTCTCACTTCTGGGACCTTAAAACTATTTATTTGAATTCAGTCCCTATTGAATAACTACTGAACTGATCCAAACTTTCAGAAGAGAAGAGTGTCAACAAAATTGGTAAAGTGATAAGTTGTCACCTTCTTTCATCATGGCTGGCTCTTTAACTTCATTGACTGGCTGGTTTGTCTTATTGTTTTATTTATGTGAGTGAGTGTGTGTGTGTGTGTGTGTGTGTGTGTGTGTGTGTGTGTGTGTGTGTGTGTGTGTGTGCACGCGCCCACATGCACATGCATGCATGCATGCCATACATGTTCAGGTATCTGCTGTGACTAGAAGAAGGTGTTGGATTCCCTGGAAACAGAGGTATGGGTGCTGGGATGCAAACTTAGATCTTCTGGAGAAGCAGTCAGTGCTCTTAACAGCTGAGCCACCTCTCCAGCCCTTCATCTTCTTTCAATACAACTTAAGGGACCCGAAGAGCCAGTATCTTCTTCCCTCACTGTTTCCTCCAGTTTTCTGACTGTATTTCTTTCATAAGAGCCAGAATGTGCAAAGTGACCAACTGAAATCCTTCCTCAAATCTTTCAAACCAACTGTGGCTTGAAACTGCTCCGTGTTCCTACTGGTGTGATGGTTAGTGTTAACCGTCAGCTCGACAGAGTCCAGAGCCGCCTGGGTGAGGGGCCTCTGGCCTTGCTTACAGGGAATTACCTTGACTGATTGAAGTAGGCAGAACGATCTTAGTTGTGCGAACCTGAATGAATGCTTTCTCCATTAAGTTTTTTTTTTTGTCAGAATGTTTTATCCCAACAACAGCCCAAGAGCCTAAGACAGGTGGCCGTGATAACTAAGGTGGTCCTTGCAGGCCTTGCTGTTCACTGATTGCATGCCTCCCCTTTGGAAATTTGGATCCATAATATAATAGCGTAATTGTGAGCGCCCGCTTTCTGTCTTCTCATCATGAATAGGCTGGTCTCTCTGGCAGTCTAATTGCCAGGCAGAGCCTTCTGGGCACTATCCGTTGTCATTCCAACAACTCATACAGTAACATTTCCAGTTTAGCCCTTGCCCAAGAAGAATGTACTTTTTTTTTTCAGGAAAATGAACATGAAAATAATAGGGATTAATATATAGAGCGCATGGCAGGCACTGGGCATGACAGGGGTGGGACAGGTGAGACCAGACAACAGGTGTCAGTGCTGGGGCAGCAGGGCAACAAGCAAGGGACTAGGACAAGGCTATGTCCTCACTCCGTCTCTGCTCCGTCCACCATCATCCCTTGCTCTTCCTCCTATCTCCTGCTGTGCTCCTGCCTCGAGCCAGTGGCACGCAAGCACTGCTCATCTCGTCTGCCTCAGCCTGGCAGAGAGTTAGGAAGGCAAAGCTCAGGATACTGCAGGATGCATGGGGGAGGGGGGGGACAAGAGGAGGCAGGCTTTCCTGACCACTCTATGTGCCTGCACCTGCTATGCCAGGCTGCCCACCCTGACCTTGGTTAGCACGCCACGCACACTCAAGATGAGCCTTTCGATGCCCCTCCCGGAATGCCAAGTTCTAGCTCCTCTCCTGCGTCTCGAAGATTCCCTTACCTGTTATCTGAGGCAATTGAAATGTACATGCCTTACAAAGCTACCCCAGTTTCTTCCAGAACAAAGAGACTACATGCATCCACTATGCTGTCCCTACAACTCTGTAGCTGTGCCACACACAACATACTGAGGTCATACTTACATGCCTGTCACCCATTCACACAGAGGTAAGAAACCTGTGTCACACTCTTCCTTCCAGTCTCAGGGTGTGACCAAGTACTGGGGCTTAGCAGAAGCATTAGGATCCACACAATGTTGAACCTCAGGGTTCAGTGGTTTTACTGTGAAAACACTGGGTTTCATGAGTTTCTTTTACTTTTGTTATAGGAATTTCCGGGTTTTCTATTTCTATTGATCCAAGAGGTTTTAGGAAATGTATATATTTAATCCATGTTCTGAGAGCTACCTCCCAGCTTTTCACAATACCCTTTCATTTTTAAGTGTCTGTAGTATCTGTATTCGTGTTCTCTTTTATTTATTGATATTGATAATTTCATATGTTCTCCTAATATTGTTAGGGTTTTATATATTTTATTAATTTTCCAAAAACAACTGTTAATTTTTATATAGTTTATTTGATAGGAACTGATCTTTCCTTTTCTTTAAAAAAAAAACCAACTTAGCGTTTTCTTTAAAATGATTTGTATGTTTCTCTTTTCACCTTGAAATATTTTTCTAAGATAGCCATTTGAAAGCACATTTCTTTTCTTTTTTCTTTTGTTATGCTACATGAACAAATTTTTTTATATTATATGCTACTTTTATTCTGTTTTAAACATTTGTCTATTTTATACTGTAATTTCTTTCTTCTAAATATGGGAAATCTGAACCTTATTTCCTAATTTCCTGAATTTAAAATTTATCTCCTAACTTCTGAAATTTGCCTATTGTTTGGCTGTATCATCATGTCTTATTTCAAGCCTAATCCCATGTTTATCAGAGAAACAGACCTTTGACCTACCTGAAATCTGTCACACCATCTTTCTAGCACCATAAATATGGGAAGTCTAATGTGTCCACTACTCTACCTTGTCCCACTGACAGAGTGCCTGACAAAAGCAGCTCCCAGGAGTGAGGCTTCATTCTAGCTCATGGTTTGAAGGGATACAGGCCATCCCACCTGGAAACCAGGGTAGCTTGGAACAGGTCCTGTTGCATCTGCAGCCTAGAAACAGTGCAGGTGAATCCTGCTGCTCAGCTTGCTTTTCCCTTCCTGTTTGCTTCAGGATGCTGGCCCAGATGCTCTGCTCACCCTCTCCTTCATCCACCTCATCCTCTTCATTCAGCTCAGGAGCCCAGCATGTGAAAATGGTGCCACCATATTCAGCGTGGGCCTCCCGCCTCTGCCTCCGCCTCCATTAAACCCAGTCTAGGAACTCTGTCACAGACAGAGGTTAGTTGCCATGGCGACTCTAGATGGCCTCAAATGCACATGATTATCTTTTTTTTTTTTTTTTTTTGCTTGAAAAGAAGGCTTTTGTTTGTTTTAGTGGGTCTATGTAAGGCGATCACTCTAATTTTCTTAGTTTGTTTCTCCAATTGTCTATGTTTGTGTCCGTTTTTAGGCTTTGTTCTCATCACTCAGAGGCTGTTAGAAACCAAGCAATACTTTGGGGTTTTTGTGCATTCGTGCGTGCTTGATATAGTGTGTTTACCTCACCATAAAATACCTTTTTATGTGTGCTAGGATTACTGTCTTCAGAATCACTTTTATTGTAGAATAGTTAGATCTTTTGATTATACTTGTATTAATGTATCTTTTTTCCATAATTTCTTCTGGCTGTCTGGGTTTTGCAATGCTTATGCTTTATTTAAGAAACATATCACAGGATTCTGGGTTTTTTCCCCCTGTATACATAGTAATAATTTGTCATGTCAAGAGGTCTACTGAATTCATCTGTGCCTAGTGTCATTACTGGATCGTTTCAGATTAAATGTAACCTCAGATGATTATCTACATGTTGTGGTTTTGCCTTCTTTTAGTTCTTCTGAATCACTTTCCTTTTGTTTATTTTTCTCCTCTTCTTGAGACGAGATCCCTTATAGCCCAGGCTGACCTCGGAATTCCTAAGTCGCCTTGGATGACTCCGACCAGGCAGTGTCTCTCTCCCATGCTAGGGTTACAGTCATCGCATGTAGTGCTGGGAACCCAAGCCCAGACCACGCACTCACTGAATCTAGGCAAGCACCACTCACCCAACTGAGCCTCAGCCCCAGTGCCGGGCAAGTACTGCCTTTAGCAGAGGGGTGAGTTTATCTTGGGTGCTTTGATATGCATCTGTCCATTCACTGATTCTCAGATAATGCAGGCACACAGTCCTGCCTTTCATGCTCTTCTCTGTGTTTTTAAACAACACAAGGTTTTTTTTTTATCATTTTTTTCCTTTATTAATTTATTCTTGTTACATCTCAGTGGTTAGCCCATCCCTTGTATCCTCCCATTCTTCCCTCCCTCCCATTTTCCCCTTATTCCCCTCCCCTATGACTGTTCCTGAGGGGGATTTCCTCCCCCTGTATATGCTCATAGGGTATCAAGTCTCTTCTTGGTAACCTGCTGTCCTTCCTCTGAGTGCCACCAGGTCTCCCCCTCCAGGGGACATGGTCAAAGGTGAGGCACCGGATTATGTGAGAAAGTAATATCCCACTTTCCACTCTACTGTGGAGAATGTTCTGTCCATTGGCTAGATCTGGGTAGGGGTTTAAGGTTACCCCCTGTATTGTCCTTGGCTGGTGCCTTAGTTTGAGCGGGACCCCTGGGCCCAAATCTGCCTATCATAATGTTCTACTTATAGGTTTCTAGGACCCTCTGGATCCTTCTACTTTGCCATTCTCCCATGCTTCTCTCATCTAGAGTCCCAATAGAATGTCCTCCCCTCTGTCTCAGTTTCCTGGTAAGTGAAGGCTTTCGTGGGACATGCCCCTTGGGCTAATATGCAGATATAAGTGAGTATATACCATTTGAGTCTTTCTGCTTCTGGGTTAACTCACTCATTATGATCATTTCTAGCTCAATCCATTTATCCACAAATTTCGGGAATTCCTTGTTTTTAATAGCTGAGTAGTATTCCATAGTGTATATGTACCACAGTTTCTTTATCCATTCTTCTACTGAGGGACACTTAGGCTGTTTCCATGTTCTGGCTATTATGAATAAGGCTGCTATGAACATGGTTGAGCAAATTTTCTTGTTGTGTGCTGGAGCATTTTCTGGGTATATTCCAAGGAGTGGAATAGCTGGGTCTTGAGGAAGCCCTATTCCCATTTTTCTGAGATAGCACCAGATAGAATTTCCAAAGGGGCTGTACTAGTTTGCATTCCCACCAGCAATGAAGGAGTGTTTCTCTTTCCCCACATCCTCGCCAGCATGTGGTGTCGCTTGAATTTTTTATCTTAGCCATTCTGATGGGTGTAAGATGGAATCTCAGAGTTGTTTTGATTTGCATTTCCCTGATGATTAAGGAGGTTGAGCATTTCTTTAAGTGTTTCTCAGCCATTTGATATTCCTCTGTTGAGAATTCTCTGTTTAGTTCCAAGCCCCATTTCTCAATTGGGTTATTTGGTTTGGTGGTGTTTAATTTCTTGAGTTCTTTATATATTTTGAATATTAGACCTTTGTCAGATGTAGGGTTGGTGAAGATCTTTTCCCAGTCTGTAGGCTGTCGTTTTGTTCTCTTGACAGTATCTCCTGCCTTACAGAAGCTTCTCAGCCTCATGAGGTCCCATTTATTAATTGTTGACATTAATGTCTGGGCTGTTGGTGTTCTGTTCAGGAAGTTGTCTCCTGTGCCAATATGTTCCAGGCTCTTCCCCACTTTTTCTTCTAAGTGACTTAGTGTCTCTGGTTTTATGTTGA
Source organism: Acomys minous (assembly GCF_964271855.1). NCBI lineage: Eukaryota > Metazoa > Chordata > Mammalia > Rodentia > Muridae > Acomys > Acomys minous. The sequence continues at coordinate 97,790,456 of NC_140495.1, forward strand.
GGTCTTTAATCCACTTGTATTTGAGTTTTGTACAAGGTGACAAATAGGGGTCCAGTTGCATTTTTTTACACATAGACATCCAGTTAGACCAGCACCATTTGTTGAAGATGCTATCCTTTTTCCATCGAATGGATTTGGCTTCTTTGTCGAAAATCAAGTGACCATATGTGTGTGGATTCATATCTGGGTCTTCGATTCGATTCCACTGATCAACCAGCCTGTTGTTGTGCTAGTACCATGCTGTTTTAATTACTATTGCTTTATAGTACAGTTTGAGATCAGGTATGCAGACTCCTCCAGAGCACCTTTTATTGTACAAGATTGTTTTAGCTATTCTAGGTTTTTTGTTTTTCCATATGAAGTTCAGAATTGAACTTTCAGTGTCTTTAAAAGCTATCTGGTGCTTTCTCAGAAAAATGAGAATAGGGCTTCCTCAAGACCCAGCTATTCCACTCCTTGGAATATACCCAGAGGATGCACTACCACACAACAGGGATATATGCTCAACCATGTTCATAGCTGCCTTATTCATAATAGCCAGAACTTGGAAACAACCTACGTGTCTCAATAGAAGAATGGATAAAGAAACTGTGGTACATTTACACTATGGAATACTACTCAGCTATTAAAAACTAGGAATTTCCAAAATTGGTGGACAAATGGATTGAACTAGAAATTGTCATAATGAGTGAGTTTACACAGAAGCAAAAAGAGCTAAATGGTATATACTCACTTATATCGAGACACTAGCCCAAGGTGTACATCCCCGTGAAAAACTGTACCTACCAGGATAGTGGGTAAGAGGGGAGGTCATCCTATTGAGACTTTAGGTGTGAGAAGCCTGGGAGAAAGAGGAAATAGAAGGATCCAGCGGGTCCTGGAAAACTACACGCGAGTCTGGGCCCTGGGATCCTCCGCAAACTATGGCAACAGCCAAGGAAAAAATAGGCAGTAAACCTCGAACCCCTACCCAGACTAGCCGATGGACAGGACATTCTCCACTGGTGAGTGGAGAAGGAGATCTAACTTTCACACAAACTCTGGTGCCCCATATTTGAACATGTCCCTTGGATGGAGATGCCTGGTGGCACTCAGAGGAAAGATAATAGGTCACCAAGGAGAGACTTGATACCCTATGAGCATATACAGGGGGAGGAGGTCCCCCTCAGACACAGACATGGGGGGGGAGGGGAGTAGGGGGGAAGTGGGAGGAAAGGAGGAATGGGAGGATACATGGGATGGGCTAACAACTGAGATGTAATATGAATAAATTAATTTTAAAAAAAGAAGACCATGACTTGAAGAATAAAGTACATGTAAACTTTAAAAAAATTGTGTAGGTATTTTGATAGGGATTGCATTGAATCTGTAGATTGCTTTTGGTAGGATGGCCATTTTTACTATGTTAATTCTCCCGATCCATGAGCAAGGAAGAGCATTCCATCTTCTCATGTCATCTTCAATCTCTTTCTTTAGAGTTTTGAAATTTTTTTCAAACAAGTCCTTCACTTGCTTAGTTAGAGTAACTCCTAAGTATTTTATATTGCTTGTGGCTAATGGGAAGGGTGTAGTTTTCCTAATTTCTTCCTCTGCAAGCTTGTCATTTGTATATAGGAAGGCTACAGACTTTTTTGAGTTAATTTTCTATCCAGCCAATTTGCTGAAGGTGTTTATCAGCTGTAGGAGTTCTCTGGTGGAATTTTGAGGGTCACTTATGTAAACTATCATATCATCTGCAAATAGGGATAATTTGACTTCCTCCTTTCCCATTTGAATACCCTTGATCTCCTTTTGTTGTCTTATTGCTCTGGCTAGAACTTCAAGTACTATATTGAAGAGATATGGAGAGAGTGGGCAGCCTTGCCTTGTTCCTGATTTTAGAGGAGTTTCCTTGAGTATCTCACCATTTACTTTGATTTTGGCTATTGGCTTCCTATATATAACCTTTATTATGTTGAGGAAAGTGCCTTGTATTCCCAATCTCTCTAAAACTTTAAACATGAATGGGTGTTGGATTTTGTCAAATGCTTTCTCTGCATCTAAAGAGATGATCATGTGATTTTTTTATTTTCAGTTTGTTTATATGGTGGAATACATTGATGGATTTCCGTATATTAAACCATCCCTGCATGCCTGGAATGAAGCCTACTTGGTCGTGATGAATGATATCTTTGATGTGCACTTGTATTCGTTTTGCAAGTATTTTATTTAGTATTTTTGCATTGATGTTCATAAGAGAAATTGGTCTGAAATTCTCTTTCTTTGTTAAGTCTTTGTGAGGTTTAGGTATCAGTGAGACTATGGCCTCATAGAATAAATTTGGTAATGTTCCATCCCTTTCTATCTTTTGGAGTAGCTTGAAGAGTATCGGTATTAGCTCGCCCTTGAAGGTCTGGTAGAATTCTACACTGAAACCATCTGGCCCTGGGCTTTTTTTGTTGGGAGACTATCAATGATTGCTTCAATTTCTGTAGGGGAAATGGGACTATTTAGCTTGTTTATCTGTTCTTCACTCAACTTTGGCAAGTGAAATTGATCAAGCAAATTGTCCATTTCCCTTAGATTTTCAAATTTTGTGGCATATATGCCTTCAAAGTAGGATCTTATGATTCTTTGTATTTCTTCAGTGTCTGTTGTTATGTCTCCCTTTTCATTTCCGATTTTGTTGATTTCAAAACTGTCTCTCTGCCTTTTAGTTAGTTTGGCTAATGGTCTGTCTATCTTGTTGATTTTCTGAAAGAACCAGCTCTTGGTTTTGTTGATTCTTCGGACTATTTTCTTAGTTTCTAATTTGTTAATTTCACCCCTGAGTTTGATTATTTCCAGGCGTCTACTCCTTTTGGGTGTTTCTGCTTCTTTTTTTTTCTAGGGCTTCCAGTTGTGTCGTTAAGATGCTTATGTGCGATGCTTCCAATTTCTTTTTAAAGGCACTTAGTGCTATGAATTTTCCTCTTAGCACTGCTTTCAATGTATCCCACAGATTTGGGTATGTTGTTCCTTCATTTTCATTGAATTTCAGCAACTCCTTGATTTCTTTCTTTATTTTTTCCCTGACCCAGGTGTCATTTAGCAGAGAGTTGTTTAGTTTCCACATACATGTAGGCTTTTTGTTATTTCTGTTGTTGTTGAATTGCAGCCTAAGCCCATGATGATCTGATAGGATACAAGGTAATATTCCAATCCTCTTGTATCTGTTGAGGCTTTCTTTGTGAACTACGATGTGATCAATTTTGGAGAAGGTTCCATGGGATGCAGAGAAGAAGGTATATTCTTTCTTGTTTGGGTGAAAGGTTCTATAGATATCTGTTAGATCCATTTGACCCATGGCATTGGTTAATGATATTATTTCTTGGCTTAGTTTCTGTTTCAGTGACTTGTCCTTCAGTGAGAGTGAGGTGTTGAAGTCTCCCACTATTATTGTGTGGGGATCGATGTGTGGTTTAAGCCTTTTTAGCAGATCTTTTACAAATGTGGGTGCCCTTGTATTGGGAGCATAGATGTTCAGAATTGTGATGTCATCTTGGTTGACTTTACCTTTGATGAGTATGAAGTGTCCATCCTCATCCCTTTTGATTAATTTTGGTTGAAAGTCTATTTTGTTCGATATTAAAATGGCTACACCTGCTTGCTTCTTGTGACCATTTGCTTGGAATATTTTTTTCCAACCTTTTATCCTGAGGTAATGCCTATCATTATGGGTGAGATGTATTTCTTGAATGCAGAAGAATGTTGGATCCTGTTTATGCACCCATTCAGTTAGTCTGTGTCTTTTTATTGGAGAATTGAGACCATTGATGTTGAGAGATATTAATTACCAGTTACTGTTAAGAGTCTTATTTTTGATGTTGGTTCCAGTCGAGTGTTTGTGTAGTTGTGTTTTTGCCATGGTATAGTTATCTATTTCCTGAGTAGTTTTGGTTGTAGCTTGACCCTTTGGGATGGAGTTTTCCTTCTAGTACCTTCTGTAAAGCTGGATTTGTGGATAGGTACTGTTTGAATTTGATTTTGTCATGGAATATTTTGTTTTCTCCATCAATGGTTATTGATAGTTTTGCTGGGTAACGTAGTCTGGCCTGGCATCTGTGGTCTCTTAGGGTTTGCAGCATCTCTGTCCAGGCCCTTCTGGCTTTGATGGTCTCTGCTGAGAAGTCGGGTGTAATTCTGATAGGTTTGCCATTAAATGTTATTTGGCCCTTTTCCCTTGCAGCTTTTAATATTTTTTCTTTGTTCTGTATGTTTTGTGTTTTGATTATTATGTGACGGGCAGTTTTTCTTTTCTGGTCAATTCTATTTGGTGTTCTGTATGCCTCTTGTATGTTTATAGGCATCTCTTTCTTTAGATTGGGGAAATTTTCTTCTATGATTTTGTTGAGAATAGTTTCTGGGCCTTAGAGTCTGATATCTTCTCTTTCTTCAATGCCTATTATCCCCAGATTTCTTCTTTTCATGGTGTCCTTAATTTCTTGGATGTTTTGTGTCAGGAGTTTTCCAGATTTGGCATTTTCTTTAATGGTTGCTTCAAGATCTGTGATTGTATCTTCTAGACTTGAGATTCGTTCTTCCATCTCTTGGATTCTGTTAGAAAAGCTCAGCACTGTGTCATTCGCCTTCGTCTCTGAGGCTTCACGTTCTCGTTTTTCTTCTGTCTGTGTGTTTATCATTGAATCCATTTTCATCTTCATATCTTGAACAAATTTTTTGATTCCTTTCATCTGATTTTTTGTATATTCCTGAGCTTCTTCCATTGTCACTTTATAGGTCTTCAGATCTTGAACCATTTTATTTATTTATTTCATCTGATTGTTTACATTTTCCTGAAAATTTTCCAGTTCCACTCTGTGTGCTTCTTTTATGTCTCGCACCTGCTTGGCTGCATCTTCTTGCATCTGATTTCGAATTTTATTTGTTTCTTCCATTATCATCCTCATTACCAAGGATTTGAGATCATTTTCTTGTGTTTCCATTGTATTTGAGTTCTCTGGGTTGTTTTCTTTGGGATAGCTGGAAACTGGAGACGCCACATTGTTTTGGGTTTTTTTGCGTATGCTTTTACGCTGTCCTTTAGACATCTTGCCGTCTCTGTTTTTGTTGGGTAACTTCCAGAGTTGGGTGGAGGGAATCTGATGATAGATTCACTTGTTTTCTCACGATTTCCGTAGGCTGGAAGCCCTGATACTTCACTGGTGTGGATAGCAGGAGGTTAGCCCTGTCGTTTTGGGCTCTCACAGTCAGTGATCCTCAGCTCCCCTTTGCTGTGGGTCCTGCAATCGTTCTGGGTCTCTGAATGAGCGTTGGATCAGGCCAAGGTATCCACAGCCTTTTGGGTCCCCTGCCAAGTCCAGCCAGGGATACTGGGCCCGAACCACGCGTCGAGCTCAGCTAGCTTCTCAGGACTTGAACCGTCTGCCACAGCAGAACTGCAACTGCGCTGAGCAAGCGCCTAGGGTGGAACTGAGCTCTCCGCCCAGCTTGCGTCACAGCAGGAAAACTGCTGCTGCGCTGAGCTGGTGCCTAGGGTGGAAGTGAGCGCTCCACCCAGCCTGCATCACAGCAGGAGAACTGTGACTGCGCTGAGCAAGTGCCTAGTGTGGAAGTGAGCGCTCCACCCAGCCTGCATCACAGCAGGAGAACTGCGACTGCGCTGAGCAAGTGCCTAGTGTGGAAGTGAGCGCTCCACCCAGCCTGTGTCACAGCAGGAGAACTGGGACTGCGCTGAGCAAGCACCTATGGTGGAACTGAGCGCTCTGCCCAGCTTGCATCACAGCAGAAAAACTGCGGCTGCGCTGAGCTGGTGCCTAGGGTGGAAGTGAGCACTCGGCTCAGCCTGTGTTACAGCAGGGGAGCTGTGCCTCGGGCAGAATTGCTTGCTGAGCTGAGCCAGTGTCTCCACGGCACAGCTCACTGAGCAAACCCAGGACTCTGGGGCTGAACTGTCTGCCGAGTCCAGTTTGGGTCTCAAGGCACCATGAGACCCAAATCCTGTCCAGACTCCCCTCTCCCGCAGCAACTCCCACCGTCCACCACACCAATCGCCTCCACTGGAAGGCTCTGAGCTGCAAACCTCAGCCACCGCCGCGGGTGCCACTGGTGCCGCTGGTGCCGCTGGTGACACTGCTGTCTCTGCCACTGCTGCTCTGATCTGAGAAAGTCTGAGCTCCTCCCGTGTGCAGGGGCAAGCAGGTCCTCCGCACCATGGTCCCTCCGAACCGTGGAGCACTTCTGCTGCCGTGGTGTGGGGTCCTTGGTGTTCCTGGCTCAGAAATCTTTGCAATTCCCTGAATTGTTCTCTGGAGCTTCCAAACACGGTCCACACTGCTCGCTGTCATCTTGGATCTTTTTTTATCATTTTTTAAAGCAACACTTTGTAGCATTTCCCCCCACTGGAAGTGATTTCCCCTTTTTTTTTCTGCATTATTTTGTTTCCATTCGAAATCATTTACTGGTACCCTTTTCTTCACAAAAATATTCTTTTAGGCTTTTTTTTTTTTTTTCAGAAAACTTCAGCAAATGAGTTCCAATCCTATCAGTATGTTGCTTCACTGGGATATTTCCACTGCATATAGAAAAGTGTAAATCTGTAGCTGTTTCGTGTGTGAGAATGCATGTGCATACGTGTTTGAGTATACATGTGCATGTGTGTGCATATGCTTAGGGGTGTGCATGTACATATTTGTACATACCTGTGGAAGCCAGAGCTAAGGCTCAGATGTCTTTCCAGATTGCTCTCCACCCTATTATTTGAGATTGAGACTCTGATTGAACCTGGAGCTTGCTAATTCGCCTTGACTGGATGGTTACTAAGCTCAAATGAACCACCTGTCTTTGTGCCCACAGCACTGGGACTACAGATGCATGCTGTCCTACTCAGCTTTTTCATGAGTGCTGGGTTTTGAACCCAGGCCCTCGGGCTTGTCTGTTGGGTGCGTTACCTACTGAGCCCTCTCTTCTTTTTCTTCCTGTGTTCCTGCAGTCATCTCCTTCCAGCACTTGGCATCTCTGTTGAAAAGCCAACTGTCAATCTCCTTTTGGAGGAGGGTACCTTTTATATGGAAATTTTAGACAGTTTTCCCCTTCGTGTTGCTTTTTATCAGTTTGGATGTTCTGCATCTAGATGTGTTTTTTGTTTTTTGGTTTTTTTTTTGTTTTTTGCACTGGTCTTGGATGGTCTTCATAGCACTCCTTCTGGGTCTTGATCCAGTAAATGCTTTATGAGGAAAGGCATCAATGGTGATGAAACCTCAGACTCAGAGCCAAGCTGGACAGAAGTGTGAGTGGCACTTCCCTGGTGCCCACTTCTAAAGTGACCACCATCTTGTGAAACTGAACCTTTGCTTGAATTGAACTGATAGGCATGCAGCTGGGTCAGAGAGTTGAAGAATCCAGAATCATATATTCATTTATTTATTCACAATAGGCTCTCATTTGAAAACTCTATCCTTCCCTCTATCCAAAATTTGCTCTTCCCTTTCCCAACCAAACTCTGTGATTAAAAGATGCCAAACCTGATAGAACGTTGACACTGTCATTTCTTTCTCCAAAGCGTTTTTATGTTAACCATAATCATCTCATAGTCCTCTGTGTTTCCCATGGGCTCTTTCTCTCCTTGTGACATTGCTCAATCAAAGCTATGAAGAACATTACTCATAATAGAACCTTACATCCAGCTGAGACCCGATAGTGCGCGTCACCACGGTCTGCCGGAGTTGGAGCTGTAGGCCATTCCTACCCCTGAATTCCTTCTCCATCTCCTGAAGAAAACACTGGGATGTGGGCTCTCCTCTCTTGACCTAAAGTGTAAGAGCAACTTTGGAAAGAATTGAGCATCTCCAACATAGCCAGAAAGCCTTGGCCTGTGCTCTTTCCCAACAGCTAACTCTTGGGAAGAAGTAAGTGCTTGCACCAAATGGTGGAAATGCAGACTTGCCACAAATATATTACACCTTCAATAGTAGATCAAGATTATTAGGGTGTTATAAATAAACTTAATATCCAATGGGCCTGTTCAAGTACAGTGCAAAGAAGTTGCATTATGCAAACATTTGATTTATATGTATGAAAAGTTGTTCTTGTAATAACTAAGAGGCAATATTCAGATATTCAGATAGTATATAAAATATACCACCAAAAATCTCTCTCTCTCTCTCTCTCTCTCTCTCTCTCTCTCTCTCTCTCTCTCTCTCACACACACACACACACACACACACACACACACACACACACACACAGAGAGAGAGAGAGAGAGAGAGAGAGAGAGAGAGAGAGAAACCCACCTACAGTCACATGTCTCAAAATGTTAACAATTCTATTTTTCAAGCTGCCTATGTTAACATGTGCTCACCCTTTATCGTGGATAAATTTTTCTTTTCTTTTGAAACCACCACACAAAATGCAAATACCAGGAAGCTAGCTGTTGGCTTCAACAGCACATAAATTTGCTCATTAAATTGCTCCCTATCAGCATAATAGCAAGCAGCCCATTCTCTTCATAATGAGCTATTTCATTTTTCTCCAGGATGGGCATAATCTTAAATTCATCTTAATCAATTTCCCAAAATTAAGCAGCAGCAAGGCCCACTTCCCTCTGGCTTGTTACAAGTGTTATCAAAAAGTCTCTAATGAGCAATACAGTTTAATACATTCGAAAAGTAGGGTGCCTGTGAAATAACAATTGACTGGCTTTTCTGGTCTCCCATACCTACAATAGTGCCTTCTAGAATCACTCCTGTATTCAAGTCAGTCAATGGGCTCACAAAAGGCGGCAAAGATGAAGAGGTGATAGCTAGGTGGCTGTCTCACTTTCTGTTAGCAATGGGGGCATTTCCACGGGATTGCCATCAGGATCTAGCAGCGACTTATGTAATTACCTGCCGCAGCCATATACACCAGGTATGATGTGTAAAAGGCCCAGGGCCACCCCAGGTCTCTCTCTCTCTCTCTCTCTCTCTCTCTCTCTCTCTCTCTCTCTCTCTCTCTCTCTCTCTCGTCCCCACTTTCTTTCTCCTGGATCCCCCCAATAACCCCCTTGCACTAGACCCATTACAAGGTATGATTTGTTAGTGGACACCTTGGTATGGCCCACCAAAGCTACCCTTTCTCCTCACCACTTTATCCTAATGCTTTCCTGCTTCCCTCTCAGAATATAGCTGCATCTACGTGAGAGAGTGTCTGTTGTTTGCTTCTGATCCACCTAGGACCCTAAGTGAAAAGGGAAACAACAACAACAAAACCTCCCTAGTCTTCTTCTTTGATCCTGGATAGAACAGAGCAGGGCTGAGAAAACAGGGCAGAAGGAAGAGGGGGGAATGGCAGCGTTTCTACTTTCCCAGTCATTAAAGTTTCTCTTCAGTGCTTGAGGGGAGAGACCCACATGGCCACCCAGGGGTCCAGCACACAGCCTCACTACAGAATGCAATTACATCAGGCACTTCACGACTCAAAGAGCCCGGTGTTTACTAAATGAATTGCATTTGCGGCCAGAATATTAATGACTGTTATCGCACTTATCCCGTGATAATTCTCCAGTGAGTCATTTCATAAAAGTTGTCATTTAAAGACAGGCAATGAAAAGAAGCCTCATTTCAAAGTTAGATGATTTTTCCTCTTACATTTCTAACAAGCTCCATTCTCTGTCAGAATGTATACTTTGAAGTTCAATGTCCTTACTAATTATCAACTACAGGACACCCCCAAAACACATAAAATCCCTAGACATGATCTTCTTAACTTAAATTTTAAAAGAATATTCTAATGCTTTATGTGAATTAAGGTAAAAGAAACATAGTTTTTTTATATAGGTTTTGTTGGGTTTGGTTTTTTTTATTAACCTGAGTGAAGTTTTGCATGCCTGAGGCAGAGGTAAGAGGGTTATTGCAAGTCATCTTGTCGTCTTGTCCTGTGGTGAGACCAGCTCTTATATATATATATATATCACAATGTTTTATATAAATTATAAAATTTTATATACATATACACATACATACATAATAGAGAGATAGATAATAGATAGATAGATAGATAGATAGACAGATAGATAGACAGACAGACAGATAGATTTGTAAAAACCCTAAAGTCAATCGCGTACAGTCTCTGAGGGCAGGAGGTCGAGTATCTGAATTTTTCCTTTACAGTTGGGTGATTTTTGTCCCTGTCATCATATGGCTATCCATACTCTAATTTTTCAAAGAAAAGAACTTCCCTTAAGAACCAACTAGTGAACAAATTAGAAAACTAAATACTGGAAGAATTGCCTTACCACCCTCAGTAGGTTGGCCTAAAAATCTCCCTTCTTGGAGAGAAACCTGCCCACAATCTTCCTAGAGAGGTGCTCGAAGGCAAACTTGACCTCATTAACTTAGAAGTCATGGGGACATATTCAAATGAAGTTCCATTTAATGGTGTTTTTAAATTAAACATAGGCTACTTTATGGTCTATACTTAGCCTTCCAGGAAGCATGTCTGCCTCAAGTCCAAGACACACTGATTTAGTAGATGCCAAGGAAGAAAAGCACAGACAGCAAGGCAGGAAGTGAAATCCCCAGAGCCCCTACCACTCCCAACTCCCCATCCTTGCACCTGTCCCAGCCCTAGTACACTGAGGGAGCCTGCAGGCAACCAGGAGGTCTATCCAAAGGAATGCATCAGAGCAATATTGAGCCACAGCCAACTGTAATGTAAAACAGTAGAGTTGGTTTCCCCAAATGGGCGAAGATGACATGGGCAGGATGTCCCCAGATGTGGCTGTGTAATTGTGTCACCCAGAAAGCTTTAACAAACAAACATAAACTCAGTTCCTAGCCTGAATTCAGTATTATTGAAATAGTCCAGAGAGCTGGAGCCTAAAAATGCTTACGTGGACGCCAGAGAGATGGTTTCGTGGTGAACAGACTCAAAGTTCAGTTCCTAGAGCCTACTGATGGGAGCCCCCAACTTCTTTTAACTCTAGGTCAAGGGGATCTAACATCCTCTTCTGGGCTCTATATGTACCTGCTCTCAGGCACACATCCCTACACGTAGACATATACACATACATATACTTAAAACTAATATAAATCTCTGAAAATGCCTATATGGCTCACAAATGTAGCAATTCATGGAAAATAGCACTTGAGAGCCTGAGGCAGAAGGATCACCATGAGTTTGAGGCCACCCCGACCATGTAAAGAATCCTAAGCTAGCCAGGGCTACACAATGAGATCCTGTCTCAAATAAAGCACAGCCAAGGAAAATAGCTTATCGTACACCAATGATAGCTACTAGAAATATAATTTGAAATTATATCTTGTGTTGCTCATTTAAGGTATTGATTTATAAGTAAAAAACATACAACATTTTATTATCTAATTTTCTTTTTTAACTTTCTTTTTTCATGACAAAAATGCAATCAGAGAGAAGTGTGTGTGTGTGTGTGTGTACAGTATATATTGATATGCTTTTATATATTGGTATAGATAGATTTATCAACATTTTGCATATTATTGAGTACCTGCAGATTTAAAATGGTGATACCTTCCTGTTGAGTTGACCTCTTTGACTGAGGAACAGAAAGCAATGGCTGCATGGATGATGGTTTTAGCTCTTACACTCTGCATCAACAGGTCTAGAATCCAGCCTCTGACATAGTGCAGCACGCTTGCAGGGTGTGCCTTCCTACCTCAGTTCACCCACAGGCCAACCAGATCTAGACAATCTCTCACTAATATTCACTTCCTAGAAGATTATAGATCGAGGCCAAGTTGTCAATTAAAAGCAGCTATCATGTGCCCATTTGAGTTCCTGTGATGTTTTCTAATGGATCGGCTGAAAATGCATACCTAATGCACTGTGTCAGGAAGTCATGGTACTTATGCTTTGTTCCCAGTGATAGTGACTTTGATTACTTCATTAAAATGACATTTTCTGAGTTTCTCTATTATGAAGTAACTGTTTTCCCTCTGTGGCTAGTAAATATTGTGAGGATGATAATTTGAGCCTGTGAAAACATCTTATGTTTCCTGGAGCTTTCGCCCTTTTAAGTGTGACCTTCTTTGGAGGAATGTTGCCCCAAATAATTATTTCAGTCATATTCTAGTAGAGATTTTCCATTTCCGCCATTTTCCCCACTTAATAGGACATGCTGTTAAGAGAGATATAGATCATAGAGGTTGGCAAGCCCCAGATCTATACAGACAGCTGGGAGGATGGAGATTCAGAAAACAGCTGATGTGGCAGCTCTAGTCTCTCAAAGCATCTGCTTTGGGCTGATGAGGGCATAAGAAGACCAGTGCGTGGCAAGAGCTAAACATAGAAGCACGCTTCATTTACCATGTCTGTTCCTAGATCTGAAGCCATGCTGCGTGCAGCGTCACGATAGTGGTACCTCCCACTGTTCCAAAATCTTCCTTGTCGGGGCTTCTCCAAAGGGGGAGAGAGATGCGAACAGAGAGAGACACACAGAGGAGGGTGGGGAGTAAGAGGGAGAAGAGGGAGCATGAGGAGGAAAACAGCAACAACAACAACAACAAAAAACCTAAAGAATGGCAAGTCAGGTAGAAGAGTGAGGAAGTGATTTCCAATTTAAGGTACTGACTGATGTGTGGTAGAAGATGAAAGGCATAATCTGTGGGAGGATGGAGCCAGAGGACAAGCTGATGTGGCAGCAAGAATCCAAAGGAGTCTGTGGAGAGACTCCAGTGCTCTCTAAAAGTCATCATTGACTCAGATGAGTCTCACCGTTGCTAGGGAGGGCAAGCTGTACCACAGCCAACACCCAAATGCTGAACTCATCTTAAAGCAAAACTTTCTCAACAACAGCTTGGTAGTCCATCCAAGACCTGAGCCTTGAGGCCTAACCAAGCTGCCACCTAGGATCCAGGGCCACTGCAGATTTCTAGGAGCGATATTGCCGAGACAAAGTGGAAACACATGTCCCATTTTGTCAGAACTACTAAAATGCCTCCACAGTGGCGGGACCATTTTCCTCTCACACAAGCGATGTATGAGGTCCCTATGTCTGGGAAACCTCTGGTCACATGTCATGGTCTTATAGACCTTAGGAGTGTGTATTAGCACATGTTTTTCTCCTGAACTATCATGTTGAACATCTTGATTTATTTATACATTTATTCTGTGCTGCAAGCATGGAACTTGGAGCATTTGCACATGCTATGCAAACACTTTACACTGAGGCATAATCCTGGACTTTTTTTTTTCCTTCTAGTTTTATATTGAGACAGAGTGTCAGCAATTTGCTTTGATTGGCTGTGAACTCTGTAGCCCGAACAAGCCTTGAGTTCACTATCCCTCCGCCTCAGTCTCCTGAGTAACTGGGATTACAAATTTGTGCCACCAGGCCTGGCTTGAGAAGTCTTCTATTTTCTTATTTGTATCTTCACTCATAAAACGTATGTTTAGATCTTTTGTCTGCTTTTTAAATAATTTGTTATTGATTGTCTGACTTTTGAGTTTTCAGAGCTGTTTGTATGTTATAGATATCAGATCTTTGTCAATAATAATTTGCAAACGTTTTCTCCCAGTCTGATGATTCTCTTCTCACGCATTTAAAATATATATATCTCAAACCCAAAGTCTTTACGTTGGATAATATCCAACTGTCAGTGTCTGTTCTCTGCAACATATTTTTGCTATGATATATGAAAATTCATCACTGTGACAGACATGACTATGGCATTTTGGGGGAGGATTATGGAAGGAATTGAGAGCTTTGGGCTAGAGAAGTCATTGACTGTCGAGAACTCGGTGAGCTGTTCTGTAGTAGCTTAGAAGATAAGAATGCTAAGAGCAGTGCAGATGGTGGATGCCTGGCTTGTGAAGCTTCAGAGGGAAATGAAGACTCTACAGGCCTCTTGTGTGAAGACTCTGGTTCTGGTTAGCTGGAACTGGAATCAGCTGTGATTAACAAGAGACCAGAACCACTAAAGTAAAACCTTTGTTTTGCTGGGACAATGGATGCTGGTTAGCTGGGGGCTGAACAGTCAGCTGTGATTAACAAGAGAGCAGCATCACTGAGGTGAAATCTTCTGGGAAGCTGTGTTCCAGAGGCAGCCAAGGTTGTACTTCGTGTTGGCAGCTGAACTTGGTCATGTGTAAGAGTCACCCAAGTGGTACTGGTTTTGAATGCATGACAGGGTCATGAAAAGCTACTGAGTCTTGGTGCTGTGCGAGGCCAGGAGAGGCCATTGGAGAAGGTGCAGCCTCGGTAGCTGTTTAAGTCCCCAAACTGAAGGGATTGTGGAAAGGAGTCAAGGCTTGGAAACATGAAGAGAGCCTCTTGGTTAGAGTGCAGCCCACTTGCTCTAGAGAGCCCAGCAGTTCTGAGACGTCACTACTCAGAGTGGAGCAGAGCCAGACAAAGCCTAGAAGACAAGTTGTTTGTGCTGCAGAGGGCAGAGCAGAGCAGAGACCCAAGGCCTTTGGAAGACCCCAGAAGACAATGTGTGAACCCCAGACATTGAGGATTGAGTTATTTACACTGTTGGAGTTAGGTATTGCTTTGTTCAGATTGTGACTGTACCCTGATTCTTGCCTCTTGAAGTAAGAGTTTAACTTTTGATTTTACAGGAGTCCACAGTTGATAGATTTTGAACTTTTAGGAGAAAGTTTGGGGTTTTAAAGATACAATAATTTAAAGAAAGTGAACTTTTACTTTGTTAATTTAATGAAAGAATTTATTTTTAAAACGTATGGGACTTATGTTTTATATTGTGATATCAATATTAATGTGCCATCTTGGATATAATGAGAAACAATTCTAATTGAAAAGTGGTGTGTGTGTGTGGGTGTGTGTGTGTGTGTCAGGTTGGCCAAGAGGTCAATTGTACTGGATAGTTTTATGTTAACTTGATACAAGGTAGAGGCATCAGAAAGGAGGGAACCTCAACTGAGTAAATGTAAGATCAGACTGTAGGCAAGTCTGTAGGGCATTTTCTTAATTAGTGATTGATGAGGGAGGGCCAAGCCCATTGTGGGTGGGGCCATCCCTGAGCTGGTAGTCTGGGATATATACAAAAAAAAAGAAAAAAGAAAGAAAGAGTCTGAGCAAGCCACAGGGAGCAACCAGCACGCAGCACACCTCTGTGGCCTCTGCATCAGCTTCTGCCTCCAGGTTCCTGCCCTGCTTGACTTCCTGCCTGCACTGCTTTTGATCCTGAATTGTTCTATGGAACTGTGAGTGAAATAAACCCTTTCCTCCCCCGGTTGCTTTTGGTTATGGTGTCTCATCACAGCAATGGTAACCCTAAGACAGACATAAAACATGGTTTTGGGCTAGAGGGATGGTTCAGTAGCTAAGAGCGCTTGATGCTTTTTCAGAAGATCCAAGATTGGTTTTTAGCACCCACATGGCTGCTTACAACCACCTGTAACTCTCATTTTAGAGGATCTGACATCCCGTTCAGCCTTTCATAGGCACCCATATGCACACATGTATACTGACACATAGACATACACACACGCGTAAAAATAAAAGCTTTCACATGGGGATTTGAGGTAGTTTCCTTCATTTAATTTGCTGATCGGTTTGGGTCTTCTAGCTACTGTTATTTTGCTGTGGAGGTATAGTTGGATGTAATCAAACTTTCACTGTCTTTTGATTTCATCTAATTGACTGCGGTGCGTTTGCTGGTTAGATTTTGTCAGTTTAACACAAACCTAGACGCATCTGGGAAGAATCTCAGTTTAGGGGCTGCGTCCATCAGCCTGGCCTGTGGGCTAGTCTATGGAACCATTTTCATGAATAACGATTAGTGTCCCTACCTTGAATTCCTGCCTGAGGTCAATTTCTTTCCTCCCATGCTTTTGTTTATTATGTTTATCACAGCAATAGAGATCTACCGAAGATAGACAGGGCCAGGTGTGTGCTGTTTCTAGGACAGGGCCAGGTGTGTGCTGTTCTTTGAACATCTAATTGGTATCCTCTGAGTGTTTGTCTTTGATTAATTTTGGAAAAAGCTGGTACTGCTTGAAAGAGCTTCTTCCTTTCTCCTTTATAAAGACCACTAACTGTTATTTCCTAGTCTTTGGAAGTCCTAGAGGACATGTTCCTGTACGCACCATTTTCATTTCCATTTTATTTCCATGTTGGGTCCTCTTGTCTTCATCTGTTGCTTAGAATCATCTTGTGTTTTTACAATTTTCTGGCTTTCCTGTTGAGTATTTACCATATTGATCACAGTTGTTTAAAATTCACTGTGGAGTGGTTTTAACACCTATATCATGGGCACATCTAGTTCTATTGGTTGTTTTGCTCGTGTGTGTGTGTGTGTGTGTGTGTGTGTGTGTGTGTGTGTGTGTGTGTGTGTTAAGATAGCTTAGTTTTTGTTTGTTTGTTTTGCTTTGTTTTTACCGTTTTAAAGGTTAGATGCCTTGTGTAAGAAACAGCCACATTGGCTCCAAGCTTGGGTGTAGGCACATCTTTCTATTGGACCCATAAAGTGATGTTCAAAGTTAATCAGGGAACTGGCCATACTGGCACTTCGATTACACCCAGCATAAGCCAGGCTTTACCCATCCCAGTGATATTTGTATCTGTGCTGGAAGCTAGCCACCCACTGTCTTCACCCTGTATTACAGACACTCTGACTCACCTTTCCAAGCAGTACCCAGGAGGGCTGTGAATGGCAGGGATGGAATTCTTGGATTTCTGACTGGCTCTCCATCTCCATGTTTGGGGAGCATGTCATTAGCATGTGTAAAAAGTGTAGTTCTCTTGCCCACCATACATCTCTGCTGCTCCTCGTTGGGGGTCCGTGGCATGTTTTTGTCTGCAAGGAACCTTTGCCGTTTCCTTAAGGTCAACAAAAATTGCCCTGACCTCTTTCCTCTTCTCCCAAATGCCAGACTATTTCATGGGAGATAGAACTGCTCTAGCTAGAGATGTGTGCCCCTCCTGTGGTGGCTGCTCTTCCGTTAAAGCCCCCTGCAGATCCTCTAGTCTGGCAGAGGAAGCCTAGTTGTTCTACACAGCAAAGGTTTGCAAGGAAGGGACCTCCAGCTCTGCCAGCACCTCACCACCGGGCTTTGCACTGACTTGGCTAAGACCTTCCTTCTGTTATCCTTCTCCTTAGCACTCACACATACATTTTAGTTCGGTTCTGTAAATAATTCAAGAGCATAAATGATACAGTTATTTTATTGCAGCAGATACTTACTCATCTCTTTGGTATTCCCAGTTTTCTCCTGGTGTCCATTTTTTCATCTGTGTTCTCTTCCATGAAATAGAGACCATTTTTCATATTTAAAAAAATGCATAACTATGATTTTTTTTTTCCTCTTAACCTCTTTAGTTCTTTCTTTCTTAGGCACTACAAGAAATTTCATTCTGCCTGTCGGACTGCTTTTGTTGTCTGATTGCTTTAAGTGTGTGTGTGTGTGGTGTGTGTGTGTGTGTGTGTGTGTGTGTGTGTGTGTGTGTGTGCATGTATATGTATATGGGAGGTATGTGTTATGTGGGGTGTGGTATACATGTGGCCAGGCTAAAAGAAGACACTAGGCATGTTGCTCTGTCATTCTTCACCTTAGTACTTAGAGGTATCCCATGAACCCTGCACCTAGGCTGGTGGTCTGCTGGGGTGTCAGGTGGGTGTGGGGTGATGCCTGGCTTTGCTGATGGATTATGGGGGCTGGGATTCAATTCTCTATGCTCGCCTGGCATTTGCTCTCAACCACTGAGATATCTCTTGACCCTATGTGTTAGTTCTTGAACCTGCACACAGCCTCTGGCAAGCCAAATATTTGAATCTTCTGAACTCTCCAACCTTAAAATGATTTGTTGGCTATCCATTTCCCAGTATTAGCCTCATACCTAGCCCAAGCCTATTTATCATCTTGCGTTTGAAATTGCCAAAAGCTCAAGGGAAAATGGGCAGCCAGTTGTCCGCTCTGGAATCTTAGTCCAAATGGTATTACATTTTTCATGCCACTCTGATTTTTTAAAAATCATACAGCCTTTCGTGTAATTAAAAAAATTCAATATACAGAGTAATAAACTTCACTATGGCATTTCAAGTATTCATGCCTTTGTGTTGTGTTCTTATTCAGTCTCATACTTCATTTGTTTGTTTGTTTTCAGAACAGGGTTTATCTGTGTAGCCTTGGCTTTGCTATCCTGGACTTTGTAGACCAGGCTGGCCTTGGTCTATAGTGATCTGCCTGCCTCTGTCTCCCAAGTGCTAGCATTGCAGGTGTGCATCACCATGCTCAGCTTCATTCACATGCCTTTAAAGACAAGATTTTTCTTGCTTGTGATGGCTAATTTTGATTTTTCAGCTTGGGTTAAAACAAAACAAAAAATGCCTAGGGCAACAATATGGCACACCTCTGGGTGTCTGTGGGGTTATTTTCCAGAGAATTTTAAGTGAGGAGGGTGAAGACTCACCCTGGATGTGGGCCCCATCTCCCTAGAGTCCCAGGATGAGTAAATATTGAAAAGGGAAAAAGCCAGCTGAATGTCGGAATCCCCTTTTCTGCTTACTGAGCTACCCAAATGTGAGCTAACAGCCTTGTGCGCATGCCATGATGCCTCCTCCATGATGCTGGACTAAATATCCTCAAGCCATGAGCCCAAATAGACCCTTCCTCCCTCAAATTGCCTCTTAACTAGCTGTTTCATCGCAGCAATGAGAAGAGTAGCTTACACATTGCTTTTGTTGTTTGTTTCTGGTGTAGTCTGAAGACTCATAACCCACAGGATTTCCTACCATGACCCATTATCAACTATTACATCCTGTCTGGGAGAAGATGGCTGGTCCATATGTGAGAATACAGCTCTGAGTGGCTCTTTACCAAAGCTGAGGTGAGTCTCAATATATCTGTTTTCATCTAAGTGTACTACCTTACATTTTAACAAATATCTTTACATGCAAACTGCTAGGTATGCTTGACCTATATCCAAATGAGCATGATTCTGATTCAATCATGAAAGCCAGTGAATTGGTCATTCAAAAGCCACACGAAAGGGTCAGCATTTGGGCTCAGCAGATAAAGTCACTTACTGCCAAGCCTGATGACCTGAGTTCAATGCCCAGAGCCTACATGGTGGAAAGAACTGGCTACCTTAAGTTATCCTGTGACTACCACATGTCCACTGTGACATAGTCACATGCACACAAACACATGCACACAAGATGAATGAATAAAATGTAATCAAAATATGTAAAAACACAAAGCGTGAGAAATGCTGACAGTGATATTGACAGATACAGAGTTAGCCATTTATAAAAACTTACTTCTGAAAATATACCTTTGATCTATTTTGTATTAATTTGTCTTGTTAATTATAAAGTATATTGTATATTTTAGTTAAATGGCATATATATATTCTTTTGTTTTACCTATTTTATTAATTATTGCTATCAATTACTTTAGTATTTTGAGATGGGATATGTCATATGCTGAAGTTCTTTTATTGGTTTTTTTAAAAAAAATCTGAATGAGTGGCCTGTTGATTTGAGCAGGATATTAAAGTCGCACCCTTTATAAGCCCGTTTCCCTTTATGTCCTGTAGTGTTTGTTTTATGAAATTGGGTGCATTTACATTCAATAAGTGTATATTTGCAATCATTTTATTATCTTGATTAACTGTTCTTAACATGTTATGATAGAGGAATTCCAAGTTAATAACTGTAATGAGTTTCCTTATCCCTTATGGCTAATGGTTGTCTGAAGTCCGCTTTGTCAGTTGTATTTGGTTTTAGATTCGGTTTGGACTATCTTTTCACTTTAGTCTGTGGGTTTTCCAGTGGTGTGAGTTTCTTGCAGACAGCAAAAATTGAGTGTTATTTGATAGTCCATTCAACTAGTCCATGTCCTTAAAGTGGAGTACCACAACTTTTTTTGTTAGGATTATTATTGAGCATTATATACAAATGTGTGCTTTCTTCATCTTACAGGTTTATTGGTTTAATGAGTTAGGAGTATTTGACTTTTTCTTAATTCTTATTTGTCTGTTTTTCTAATAAGATCTGTTCTTTCCTGGGCTCTTATATATCTCTTTCTTCTGGGGATATTATACCTTTAAGTATCATTTGCAGTGCTGGTTCAGGACCATAAATTCATTTAACTTATGCATGGAATGTAAGGTCTCCATTTCTTCTTTGATTTTTTTAAAAAAGGATAATCTTCCTTGATATAGTAACCTTGATTGGTAGTTATTTACCCCCACCCCAGGGCTTCAAATGCATTAGATCACACAGTCCTGTGCTGCTATCATTCTGACAAGCTTGTCTCTGTAACCAATGTGGAATTCTCTAACAAAGTTCACAGTCCTTCCTTTGTTCCATACCACTGGCATCTTGAGTGCAGTATTGCATGGAGAGATTCTTGCCTGTTCATGTCCAAGTGGCATTCCAGATCCCTCCTGTTCATGGTTGTCCTTTTCCTTTGTAGACATGGAGAATTTTCTGCTAAAATTTGTTGAATTAGCCTTCATGCCTTTAGTCTGTATTCCCTGGTCTCTAACAGAGAGTCACAGATTGGGTCTCTTAATCGTGTCCAAGTTGGTCATGATGCTATGAATATCACTGTTATTCTAAGTATTTATTTGCTTTATTGATACCTGAGTTGTATAATTATCAACCTTTAATTTTTGATATTCTTTTACCTGGCCTAGTAGACTGTGATGCAGTCCCTGGACTTATTGGAATTTTCCTCCTCAAAGATTCCACTTGTTCTTTTGTTATAGAATCTACCATTATTTTCTTTCCTTCTTTCTTTCTTTCTTTCTTTCTTTCTTTCTTTCATTTTACTGAATTTCCAATACCTGCTATGTATTAAAAAAATCTTTCCAAGTATTATGACTTTTCTATCACTATGAAGAGACACCTTGACCAAGGTAATTCATAAAATAAAGCATTTAATTGGAGGCTTGCATATAGCTTCAGAGGGTAAACCCATGATGTCATGGTGGGGAGCATGGTGGCAGCAGGCAGGCATAGCATGATGCTGGAGCAGTAGCTAAGAGCTTACATCATAATCCTCAAGTCAGAGGCAGAGAGAACAAAACTGGGCCTTACCTGGGCTTTTGAGACCTCAAAGCCTACCCCAGTGCCTTACCTTCTCTACCAAGGCTCTACCTCCTAATCCTTTCCAAACAGTTCGACCAACTAGGTACCACGAGTTCAAATACATACTCTATGGAGGCCACTCTCCTTCAGACCAGCACACCAGGTATGTGGCTTGTATTTGTTTATTTATTTGTTTGTCTGACATGACAATGGCTGAACCTCAGCCTTCAAGAATGCGGTACACGTGTTATACTATTGAACCGCACTGGAAACGGGGTGTCAAGGCATTTATTTCATTGGAAACCATGCACACACACAAAAACAAGGAATACATAATGGAAGGGCTATCTAGGTAGCTGCCACTGTTGTTGAATGGAACCTAATTTCACAGAGAAGCCCCAAAGAAGGTGCACGAATATAGCTTCCATCACACATCTTGAGGGGCTAAAGAGATGAGTACATATACACCAATACCTGAGAGTCCCTGCATTAGGGTTCCTGCTCTGTCCTTCTAACCGTTCATAGATACCAACCTGCACCATTAGACAAAGAGCAACACACAATGACAGTTGGAAATCAACCAGAGCATAAACACCTGGTAAAGGATGAGGCATAATCAGGTTATACCACAATGCCAGGGGGTTGGGGGGTTCTCTTTAATATATTATTCATAATATCTACGAATAGCACAAGTAGGCCTCTTTCTTTTCTTTTTTTCTATTAAAGGGAGAGAAAACCAGACCGACCCAAGCAGTAATCCTTGCATGCCTTTCATGTACAGGGTGCTAGTCACTGGGGGTAGAATGGCGAGCAGTACAGAGGGGATGCATTCTCGAATAGTTTCCACTGCAGTGGAAAGAGACTGGTTACCATGGAAACCAATACAACATCAGATGCAAGTGGGGCCTTAGAGGAAAAAAATAAACAAAAGGAAGTGAGAAAGATAAGTGATGCTTTTTAAGATAAACCAGTCTAGGGTATCTCTGCTCAGGAGCTGAATATTGCAAGCCAAGGGAATAATTCTAGGCAAAAGAAATGGGAAGTCCATAGCCCCAGAGAGATCTATAGTAGGTATACATACAGAATAAGAGAGTCAGTGTGGCTGCAGTAGAGTAAGGGGGAAGGAAGAGTAGGCGGGAGTCAGATGAAAGCCGCAGATTTGTTGGCCGTAGTGAGGACCCCACAGTGATGTAAGAGGAGCAGGTAAGAGTCCTGGCATACAGATGAAGGAAGATGAGTCAGGAGTCTTCTGTGCTAATTCAGGTACAGTGGTGATATTGCTGATCATCCCAAGAAGGCAAAGTTAGGGACCAATGAGACGGCTCAGTGAGTACAGACCGCGATTGCCACACCCAGGAAGAACTGAGAAACTGGCTCTTGCAAGTTCTTTTCTGACTTCCATATTAGGATAAGTCATGTCCTTACTGAAATAAACACATGCACACACATAGACTGGCACAAAGACACACATACACATACACACACACACACACACACACACACACACACACACACACTGCAATCAACATATATAATGAAGTAGTCATTTTTAGAAAGAAGGGCAAATTGGTTGCGAGGTTTGTCACACAGGAACTGCCTTCCTACCAAGCCAGTGGCCTTTCCCATGTGGGAGACGCTGCTGTTTCATTTAGTGAGTAATACTCATTTCTCTAGAACGTCTCATGAATGTGTGTGAAAAGCAGGGCTCTCTACCAAAACAAGGAAAAGCCACCAAAGTGTCCAAAGAAATCCCAATTGCAGCCTGATTGTAGTAAAGTAGCGCTTGCCTTTTGTTTGGAAGCCCTGGGGAGCAAGGACTCTCTGGGGCCCACAGAACTAATACTTAACTGGTACCTTTGACTGCCAACCCTCAGCATTATCCTGTAAGACTCCCAGACACTTCAAAATCTCAGATTGCTGCTTTTCTGCCTGCTGGGTGCTGTGAATTAGAAAGAGCTCAGTCATTTGTTTTCTCCCCATGCCAGAGGTGCTTCGTGGATCCACATTTATTTCAGAGATATTTTCTTTCTGTTGTGGGAGACTTTTAAGTCGCAGAGGTCAAGAGACAGCCTTGGAATATGTAGCCTTATTCATTTTGATAACAGCAGGGGAGGAATGGAAGGAAAAAGCCGGCTGGCATGAGGACGTGGAGGGGAAGCAAATGGCGAGGTAATTTCGTTTTGTGTTTTTGGCCAAAGAAAGGAAAGAGTCCTGGCATCGTCGATCTAATCACCTGTTTGGCGTTCTAGAACCTGCTGTGCCTGCCACACAGAGGAATGCTGACGGGCCTGACTGTGTCACTTCAGTGATAGGCTCAGGACTCTCCCCCACCTTCAGGACTGCCTTTTACAGCCTCCTCGGTCTTCACCAAGCTAGCCCTCAGGAAGATCCATTCAGACTCCAGTGTCATCAGGGTTGGCCATGTCTCCATCTTTTTTTTTTCAAGAAGTCACAAAATCCCTCCAGCCTCACAAAAACACTTAAAGAACGTGGGTGGGCTAGTCCTGAGTAACAGTCCACAAAAAGGGTACATACGGAGCTGAAGAGATGGGCTCAGTGGTTAAGGGCACTTGCTGCTCTTGCAGAGAACCCGGGTTTGCTTCCCAGAATCCATATGGCAGCTTGCTCCAGTTGCAAGGAATCTTTAGCATACTCTTCTTGCCTCTGTAGGTATCCGGCACACATGTGTGCACGCAGGCAAAACACTTACACACATAAAATAAAATAAATAAAAATCTATTTTTTTAAAAAAAGGATATGTTGAATTGTACCATGGAAATGGTTTCTGGAAACCCCAGATGCCCAGGCTGCCCAGATTGGATACTTTAAATGGACTCTGGTTTATTCATAACCACTGACACTGTGTAATTGTTGTTGTGCTACATTGATTAGGGAACAATCACATGGAAAGCATGTCAGCACTATTTGCAACTCTGCGGGTGTTTTTCCGAATACTTTTCCTCCATGGTTTGTTGAAGCCAGGGACATAGACCTTCTGGTGTAGAGGGCAACTCTGCTTGGCTTGTGGACTAGAGTCACAGGACAGACGAAAACAAGAGATAGTAGAGTGGAGGCCGACTTCCCAGGTTCAAACCCCAGTGTGTCCAGTTGGATGGGCATGTCACTCAACCCCAAAGCATGAGCTACCTAATCGGAGGAGCATAAGAACGTCACTTCCCTGAGATCACGGTGAATTAACATGGACGCAACCCCTGCAGCACTGTTGCCCACAACGTCTCATAGCCACACATTATTGGATTCACTCCCTTCTTCTACCCACCCCACTTACTAGAATTCTGCTGGCCACTGTCCCAGGGCTGTGTGGAGACAAGAGTGTTGTCTAATTATTAATCTCTGTCCTACCGCATGCTTTCTGGAAGTCCCAGCCATGTTTTCGAGAATCAGAATTGATTCCACATGGTATCGGTCCATAGCCAGAGTAAGAAGAGACTAGCATGTGTGAGGGAATTCAAGCTGGCTAGCCTAATCTGCCCAGAATGCCTCCCACGCATTTCGCAATTGTGGGCCCTACTTGCATCGGAGAAAGGTTTTGAAGTTCGAGTAAACCACTCAGGACCCCGCCCTGCAAAGCGTGAAGCTGCTCACGTGACTGCCTTGGTTCCTGCTGCTGATTCCCGCCTGTCAAGGAGATCTGGGATGAGGCTAATAGCATCCGTGCGTGCGGCCATCGGTTCAAAAACAAAAGGGGCAAACCGTTTTTAATAAGGACGCAGATCGGGATACTTCTGACCTGTAAAACAAGAACTTGAAGTGACTGTAAGTTCCCACAGTGTGACTCAGTCCATGGAGAAAGAAATCAGAAGTAGTTGCAGCGCGTGGGAGGGAATTTCTATAAAACTCCTATCCTGACTCAAATCTGCGCTGGGAAGGAAATGGATTTTTAAGGTTATGGTCCTTGTTTCTTACCTGGGTGCAAAGATATAATAGGAAATATCTGATGGTATCAGTGGGGCTGCTGTTTTCAGGTGTTTCTAATGATGTCAATGAGGGTGCTGTTTTCGGGCATTTATGATGGCTGTTTTGCAGCGATTAATTTCATTGTTTCCTTATTGCCGAGTGCTTTTTCTTTTCTTCAGTAAACACTGAAGACATTAATAGGAAAAGAAAGAGAGCAAGGACCCCTGTCCATGTCCAGGGCTTCTAGAATGTGGTGGCCCAGCTCCCACGCAGCTTGAAGTGCCCTGCAGAATAGATGCCCAGCTAGGAAGTGGTAACATCCCTGGCACAGATGGATGGAGCTGCTTTACGCTTACATGAATTGGAATCCTAGCAAGGTCAGGCAAAAAGTGGCAGGAAAGCCTTCTAAACCCAAAGGAAAGATTGGTGTCCATGCACGTGGGAAGCACTTAATGCACCTAGTGAAGCCTGAATGGCCCAACCTGGTCTGGTATTGTCAGTAATAAAGCCTTTGCCTGTTGGAACATAAGTCTCCTGATTTTCACTGGTTTAGGGAAAACAAGTAGTATTTTCTGGCATGTGTTGGCTGATAGGACATCTAAACCAAAACGCTGAGTTTCATGTTTAAAAAAAAAAAATCCTCATTATCATTATCCAATATCAAGTCATTTTCCCACCCTGCCTTTTCTGCCATTCATGGGAGCAGCTTTTTCATGACTGGTATATCACACCTAACTTAGCTCATGCACATAAAAATTTCAACAGAAACATGTTTTACATATTCATAACCAAACTCTAGCCTTGAGTACTGTGTCTAGATCTCTGTAGCGTTGTCCTTAGAAAAGGAGGGAATAGGCCCGAGAGTAGGTACAAGGAAGCCAGGAAAAACCCGAGGGCTTGATTTTCCAGGGATGTTACAAAGCAAAGTGTCTGACACTTAGTGTAAATGACCTAAATTTTCAGAAATTTGGATCTACCTTCCTGTTACTTTTGCTATTCAGTCCCAAATACAAACCAACAAACCACCAGTGTTGTATATGCATGTATATAGTTAAGCCAGGATTAGAAATTAAGGTTAAATAATTTTGAAGACCCTGAAGGTATTTTTAATAGATGTCTGCCTCATTGATTTTATTTATTAACAAGTTATGTAGTATAGAGAAAAACTATCAATCTTCTACAAAGTTGGGGTGTGTGTGTGTGTGTGTGTGTGTGTGTGTGTGTGTGTGTGTGTGTGAAGTTCTATGGTTTGGGTGTGATTCCTCACTCCCAGCTTTGTATGTTGGAAAACTGGTGCACAGTGTAGCACTATTAGGAGTGGAACCTTGAGCAGATGGCATCCAGTCAATGTCCCTAGGTGACTGGCTGCCTCCTCAGAAGGATGAATGATGATACTGTCACTGTGAGGCCATCACCAGGGTCTGGCTAATATCCATATTATGACCTTGAACTTCTAGAACTAAGAGCCAAACAGTCCTCTTTATTCTACAAATGAAAAAACGAACCACTTCATTATTAATGGAAAATGGAGTAAAGGCATTTCTTCTTTGTTCCTTATCTTTTCATTGACAAAGACAGTTAAATTGTATCTGTTGCTCAACGTGGTTAGGAAGACGTCATCCAACAAATACAGAAAAATGCTTTGTATAAAGAAGAACTAAGTAAATATCAATCATTGTTATAAGAGGCACAGCAGTTAAACATCTCCTAATTTCAGCCAATTTGTAATACTAAGGACCATAGTCCTGATCTTATTTATTACTGTTAAAGAAAATCAATTTCAGACCTAGATTGTATCTAAATTGGTCTTTGCTTTTCTAGTTAGTCTTAACCCATATAACATGAAAAGATGCCAGGTTTGTTGTTGTTGTTGTTGTTGTTGTTGTTGTTGTTGTTGTTGTTTTACCAATGTTTAAGAAAATTGAAAAAACAAAATTCTCCTTTCATCTTTCAAATAAGCAGATAAGAAAGGCACGCTAACCATTTTGGGTTTGGGCTGCACTGTGATAAAGGACTCTCCTTTTGGCAGGATTTGAGTTGGCACATAATTCTGGAAGACATCTCAGGAGCAAGCATCCAATCCCTGCACCCTTAAGATGTGAGTTCCTGTTGATCCAGAAATCCAGCATGCAGACTCTCACCCTATGGAAGCATTAGGCAAAGGCAAGACATACAAACACTGTAGTCCTACTTACAAAAGCTTCAGACTAGAAGCTGCCTCCAAATGGGCAGGAGTTGATGATGTTGGGCCATGTTCATGAAATAAAATACAGCAATGGCTTTGGCGTATAAACGTACTCAAGTGAAAAAGCATCATTACAGGGTTGCTCAATTTACTTGTAATTTGTGTACATGTAATTTGCAAAATATTACTAGTTGATATCTCTAAAGGTAGAATAGTAAGTGATTTATTTTCTGCCCTTCATAGACCATATTTTACAAAGAAAATGTAATACATTGCTTTAGTAACTATAGAAACACCATTATAAGTGGTTAATAAAAGCCAGATCCAGAGAAAGTGTAAAGTCCCTAGGAAGTTATTCTGGTCTTAAAGTATTAGAAAATGGATATTTATAAATACAACGTCGGATATGCTTAGTCTTTTTATTGCCAAAGCCAAAATGGTCTTCAGTATAGTGAAACAATCTAGTAAAATGCCAATCCCAGGTGTTGGAAAGATGGCTGGATGGATAAGAGTCCTTACTGCACACACATGAGGCTCTAAGGTTAGATCCCAGCCCCTCAGTGAAAAGCTGGGCTTGGTGGTAATGCACCTTTAATCCTGTTGCTGTGAGGTGAAGACAGGGGTATAGCTGAGCTTCATCTGCCTGCCTAGCTCCAGGTTCAAAGGAATAACATGAAAGAGAGGGGGACCTGTTATTGTCCTCTGGCCTTTATAACTGTGCACACAGGTATGCACACTTCCACACGCACATATGGGCATAGACCCTGTCTGTCTGTCTGTCTGTCTGTCTGTCTGTCTGTCTGTCTGTCTATCTCTCTCTGTCTCTGTCTCTGTCTCTCTCTCCTCTGTCTCTCTCTGTCTCTCTCTGTCTCTCTCTGTCTCTCTCTCTGTCTCTCTCTCTGTCTCTCTCTCTCTGTCTCTCTCTCTCTCTCTCTCTCTCTCTCTCTCTCTCTCTCTCTCTCACACACACACACACACACACACACACACACACACACACAAACACTTTCAATCAAGAAGACTGGGCCTGGGCCTAGAACGGAGCTGTGGCCTTTTTTGTTTTGCTCTGTCATTCCTCAAGCTCCCACAGAGCCCACTCAGCTAATACCCCTCCAATCCGGCTGCTGACTGTAATTTGGAATTCACTGAAGTGTTGACAGAGTTGACCCCGGACCGCAGTGATTTGAGATTAACAGGACTAAAAGTCAAAATGAGAAAGAAGTCCGCCGGTACACAAGGAAGGCAATCAGAGGAGGGCTCTTCCAGAAGACTGGAGTTGATGAAAGACCATCTATCTTATGTCACGAGCACCAAGGCTTTATAGATCCATACATTTGGCCATCCTGAGTGAGGGCTTAAGTTGTGGTGAGAGGGCCTTTTAGTGGAGACTGGGAGACGCATGCCAATGACCCAAATTTTGGGTTTGGTAGGGAAGGATGGTCAAGGGATGGCACATGCTTAGATGAACATTTTCCCTATGGTTACTTCAACAAATATTAGACTTTTAAATATTAGTTAAAATAGCACTTGGGTGTGCTACCATCAACAAACAGATCCCAAGATGTCTGAGGAGAAGTTGTGGTGTGCATGAACACAGGTGTAGGTGTACATTGGCACGGATCAGGGGGTGCACATGAGCACAAGAGTGGGTGCACATGGGTACAGATGAAGGGGTATATGTGGGCCTTGATGGTGTGTACATGAGTACAGATGTGGGTGTCTCCTCATACCTCGTTTGCTAAGGTTTCAGTTGTGGAAGGCATTGGGCCCTTTTTTGGAAACTGTTGCCCTGAAAATGTATTTGGTATTTGGTAAGACAAATGTCTTGAAATAAATGCTGCTGAGTTGAAAAGACAGAAGCATTTAGCTTGTAAAGAAACGATAAAGACAAGAAGATAATTTAAGCCAGGGTCTAAGAACTCAGAGTCTCCTTTCTCTCTCTGGGATTTTCCAATCTCTTGGTCTCTCATTTTTCATAAGCAAAATGTGTGAAATATGTGCGTATGCAAAGACCTTTCCCACCCAGCATCCCCAGCTCTGCTTCTATAGGCGGCCATCTTAGTTGTGGTGATAATTTTGTTTGGAACTAGAGTCCTCAGTCAGAAGGCTGAAGTGGAAAAGCCCAATGGCGAAAACACCCGTGTCTAGCAGACCCCCTGATGGATGACTGTGCTGACGTCATGCGTGGGTGGAAGTGGGGTCTGAACTAAAGAATTAGGGAGATGAAGGAAACAAGGTGGATGGAAGACTTCTGCCACCCACACAAAAAGAAAGCCATCCCAGAGAGCAGTAGACGGGTCTCATGGCTTGCAGGTCAGATCTCATGGGCTGTTCACTTTGGATGATCAGAAATTGAGACCAGAAAGTATGACAATCCATGCCTCTTTGTGACCTCTTTGAAATGGGTTCTTTTCCTGTTTAATTAGTATTCAGACATGAAGGGCTGCCCTTCCTGTTGTCCAATGTCTGTTTGCGCTCAGGTGTGTAGACTCTAGGGTCTGTTGTTTGCGTTTTGCTACAGTTTAGATGGTCGCCCCCTTCCCCATCAAGGCTTCGTCGCCATTGTGAGACGTGAGAGAGGACATGGAAGAGCAAAGTCTGCGCACAGGGCCTTAGGCCAGTGGGGCTGTTGTTGCCTTTGGTGGGGATTATTGTGGTCCTTACAGGCCCTTGAGTTAAATCTCAGGAAAAGGAGTCATTAAAACACTCATCTTTCGCCTCTAAGCTTTTCATTCTTCTGTTGTGATAGTGTCTGCCATGAGGCCTTCATCAGCCACCAAGGTTTTTCAACCTTGGACTTTTAGGCTTAAAATTATAAGCCAAGTAAACTTCTCTGCTTCATCAGTATCCAGCGTGCTGCATTTTATTATAGCAAAGGAAAGGGCTCATATGTCTGAAAAGCATAATATACCTAGAAAAGTTGAAAAAAGGAAATCTACTCTGCACCTTTCACAAGATTTCTCTTAGTTAAACCTCTATAAAGCATAAAGCTTCTCCAAGCAAACTTATCACACAGCTATCTATGAGAAAAGTAGGGGGATCCTAGCTGCATCCCTCTTGCCCAGGATTTTTCCTGGCCCGCATTTCCTGCCTCCCTCACTCCTTTTTCCCCAACACATTTCTTCTGCTGCTACTGCGCTGCAAGATATTTTAAAGGGAACAGTTTTTACTCATGGGTTATATATTCTACAGAGCATACAAGCCTAATGAATTAATTTAATAAGAGCTCATACTTTGAACATACGATTAAAAAAAAAACAATCTTGCTGATGGAATAAATTCTCGCTATTGTTTTAGACACTGACCTCATCTAAGTCGTGATAAGCTCTTTAAAGCTTCACAAATCAGAGCCTTTCAGCGAAAACGTTTAGACAGAGAGAATGACGATGGCTGGATGCAGAAAGAGCTTGTTTGGATGGCAAGGATGGTCATTAAAAATAGCAAAGATACCCAAGCAGTGAGGGGAGAGTTTGTGAAGCAGGACAAAGATGGATGCCGAGCCCCGACTCCTGTGACATCGTTATAGATGAGCTGCAGCGTGCAGAGAAGAACCCGAGAAAACATACTAATTTTAACCTCAAATTATATAGAACTAAATACTATCATCAAATCCATCTGCATAAAGATATCACTGGATCACAGATATCGCTGACTGGAGACACCTGAAAAACATGTGTCAGGACTCGGGGATGCTTGTTTGAGCTGAAGACAGGGTAGGGTGACTCAGTGCTTGGGCGCTGCACTTTTCTCATCACAGTATCATTTACTCTGCCTTTGCACTGGAGTGTTTGGTAGAATCTGGTTCCCCTCTGCTCACAGGGTCACTGGCTCAGTGTTACCCCTAGGCTTCCAAAACCTCCCATAGTTTATCCATTTTCCTTGCTACCATGGTGAAAGAACCCATTCTCCCATCATCCTTTTCCTTCCTAAACAGTATCCAGAAACAACCTTGGTCATATTTCTTACTAGAGTCCATGAATAGCCCAGGCTTCTTTGACCTCCAGTCTCTGGACCACAGACACTTAGAACAGTTGCTTTTCTGCTGTCTGTGCTGTTAGTCTAGGCTTTCTCGTGATGAGACATGACTGAGAAGGCAGGGTAAGACAAAGTCATACTTGCTTTAGAAGAGTCTACTAAGGTAAGTGCATGAATTTTTTTGGCAATGCTTGAATTTACTAATAAATCATAATGCTTTTGCCTCTTTCATATCTACAGTGGTTACTTTAGTGTTGCTGTGATAAAATACCATGGTGGAAAGAAACTCAAGAAACAAGGAGTTTATTTTGGCTTGTGGGAGAGAGAGAGGGGGGGGGAGGTGACAGGATGTGGCACCAGGCTATAAAAGCTCAAAGCTCACCCCCAGAAGCATATTCCTCTGGTGTATCTCATCTCCTAACCTTTCCAGACAGTACCACCTACACCCCACCCCCACCCAGGCCAGATGTTCAAATACATGCACCTATGTAAACTATTTCTCATTCAAACTTCCACAGTGTTGTACAGATAATCTGAGATTTGGGGCATATGCATAGCCAATTTTCAAAGCCAGTTAATCAGCATGCATTTATTAAAATCTCTCTCACTTCAGGAGATGTGACATTTGACTTCAGTACAGAGTGCATATGATCTGGTATCATAACTTAATAGATAACATTTATAAATATCCTTTTATGGTTTATGAAATGATTTTCTACATCTTATTTCATTTAATGCAGCTAATTCTTTATTACTGACATTGAAAGGGCACTAAGGATAAACTAATTACTCCCCAGAAATCATCCTTCTCTCAACTCATTGCCGTCAGTGAGCCCAGGTCTGTAAGACTGTCTCTCACCCTTGGCCACATCCAACAAAGAGAAGGGTAGCCAGGCTTTCCATCAATTCTGACTCATTGATAACTAAAGTCTTTAGGGATCTCCTAGAGAAAATGTCCTAGATGACAGGTGTCCATCCCCTGTGGTATAGACACAACCAAGTGGCTCTCTGTGCTTTGCAACTCTTACGAGGCAGGTATGACTCTACAGTTATTTCCTTCAGGCGTCTAAGAACTGTCTTTGCAGACGCGTTAGCACTGTCTCTTCAGATGTTTGCTGGGGTGAGAAAGCCTCTGTGTAATCTCCCCCTTACAACGTGATGCTCTTCTCTGCATGATCCAACACTCTTAGGTCCAACCCCATGTACATACTCTCAAGTCCTGCTGTTAAGGTCCACACTGTCAAAGACCTGCAGTTCCCCAGAGTCTCACCCCTTTAATCCTTATCAGTCCCAGAAATCCCAACATTCTATGTTTTTGTGAGCTAGCCCTAAGTACTCATCAGAGGCCAAGGAATTAAGTAAGGGTCCTGGTGTGACATTCTTATATCACAAGGCCTAGGACTCCAAATTATTTTCAGCCAAATGGAGAGAATTAAACTTCAAAGAAAATCAAAGTTCTTCTGTAGGTCTGGAAGTTAAGAACAATCTATGCATTCAAGATTTTGAGAGTATCAACCTTGTTCCCCCAGGTTATACCCTAGGATCCCAATGTCCAGGTTTGGATCTGCCTTTGACCAAGAAAACCTGACAAGTTTAAGAGATTAGCCTTTTTCTAGAGCTCAGCTATTTTTTTCCTCTGAGACAGGGTTTCATGTAGCCCAGGTTGGCCTTTATCTTGCTACATAGCAAAGGATGGCCTGGAATGTCTGATCCTCCTGTCTCCATTGTCTGGGGGCTGACATTATGGTCTCTGTGCACTGTCATGTCTTGTTTGTGTTTGTACCCACCCTTTGGTACATTCTAGGGATTTATTCTGCCAGACTGAGCTGCATCCCAGCCCACGGCTACTCTATACCTAAGATCTGGGACCTTTTCAGGCAATGAGAGGCACCTTCTGTGCTCACCATTTAACTGACAACTGAACATTCTATTAGTTACTTTTCTGTTGCTGTGATTCAGCACCGTGATCTGCAGCAACTGAAGGAAGAAAGAACTTTATTTTATCTTGTGTTTCCAGAAGGATACAGCTGGTCATGGTGGGGGAAGGCATGGCATGGTGGCAGAAGCAGGAACGTGCTTGATAACATCTTCTTTGCACACAGAAGCAGAAAGAAGGGGGCAGAAAGGGGGGGGAGGAGAAGGAGAAGGGGAGAAGAAGGGAGGGATAGGAAGTTGAGCCAAGCTATAAGACCCCCAAGCCCATCCCCAATGACGTACTTCTAACAAAACTCCACCTCCTAAAGGTCCCATCACTGCCCCCCCCAAATGGCACCACCTACTGGTGACCAACAGCCCGTGGGGACATCTCATATTCAAACCACCAGGCGACTTGCGTTGTCATTATCTTCTCCAGTGTATTGATTGTAATTATTCAATCCCATAGCTGCTTCCACTGCTACTTAAAAGTGCCTGTTATCTAGGACTGAATTTTAAAATGCTGTTAGAAAGCAGTAGCATTTTAGTGGATAATTACAGGTTTTTTAGGGCAAAAGCTTGGACCTGCAGCAGCCAGGAAGGGCTGATCCCTGTACTTCACGATGTATAGAGTACAAGGGTGGAATAGCATCCACATTTGGGGGCTACGCAGAGGCAGAGAGCTGAG
Source organism: Acomys minous (assembly GCF_964271855.1). NCBI lineage: Eukaryota > Metazoa > Chordata > Mammalia > Rodentia > Muridae > Acomys > Acomys minous. The sequence goes on from NC_140495.1 coordinate 97,824,132, forward strand.
TGTATCTAAGGACAAATCCTAACTAGTGGTGGTTTTGTTCCCAGAGGACACTTGATAATGTGAGGGGTGTTTTGCTTGTCACAACTGCAGGAAGAGGCTATTGCTGATCTCTGGGCCAGTGACACTAAAAAATCCTGCGGTTTATAGGCAGCGTCCTCACCACGAAAGTAGCTGGTCTGAAATGAGAGTGGTACTCAGGGTAAGAAAGCCTTATCTGGAAGTTTCTCCCATCAAGTGCTGGGCCAAGATGACTGCAGGCGGTTCTCAGCTGGCCCCTCCTACGTGGCTTGGATCACCTGTAGTTGTTTAAGTCCTGTGTCACATGTGTGTGAGGTCTTCTGTAATAGGGGCATACCTCTAATCTCAGAGCAGCAACTGTTAAATCTGAGGAGGGAGAAAAAAGACCAAATCCATAGTTGACTATTTAAGGCAAGCGGAATTTAGGGTACACCCGGGGATCACCAGGCAGCTGTCTTACCCTAAGTCAGGGTTTGAGAGAACACCCCCTGTTGGCTTCTTGTAGTCGCTCTTATAGGAAAGATAAGGTGTTCATAGGAGCAAAAGAGCTGGCCATGTAACGTTGTTAGAAAGACACAATGAAAGAGAAGGATCAAGGGTAAGGCTATGCATTGCGTTAATGGAGTCACAAGCAGTCCACAGCAGATCTAAGAAACAGGAATTTTTTTCTTTGTTACAAATATAAACCTTAACTTGCAAGGACTTAAAACAAGATAAATAGGAACTTATTCTTTAACTACAAACAGAAACCTTTAACCTGCACAGGATGAACAGGAACTTCTTCATTTCAAGTGCAAACGTTAACTTGCAAGGACTTAATGTAGGGCAAACAGGAGCTTACTTGTAGCTGTCTTCATTGCAAACAGACCCCTTAACCTGCAAGTATATTTTTCCTGTTTTGGTCTCCCATTAACTTGCAAGGTGTACTGTTGCTCTTTTGGTCTCACATTACCAAAGACAACAGCAATACTCTGTTTTGTTTGGGGAGTCACCGGGACCTCCTGATCAACATTCAAATGGAGATTTCCCCTGCCTGGTACTGTGGCTTTTGCTAGGTGGCCAATGGTTCTTGTTGGGGCCATTGTCAAGTGACAGCTGCTTTACATGATGTACTGAGTACTTCTTCATTGCTGAGATAAAATGCCTGACCAAAGCAGCTTATGGAAGTAAAGGGTTTATTTTGGCTCACAGTTTGAGAGGACACAGTCCATGGCAGCAGGAGGCCATGGTGACAGAAGTGTGAGGAGGCTAGTCCCAAGTAGATAACAGTGAATTCTGGTGCTCAGCTTACTTTCTCCTTTTATTCAGGACATGAGACAGTACTAGCCCTTTAGGGCTTGTCTGTCTCCTCAATTGATTATTTCTGGAAATACCTCATGGACACACTGGTAAGTATGTGTTCCTGTGTGTATGGTGATTGCTAGCCCCAGTCACGTTGATGATGAAGGGTCATCATCACACACAACTGTAAACACGTGCAGGGCTGTCACTCAGCAGTACATTTGGGAAAGGTTAAAATGGGAAAAAGCAGAGCGGTACGGCCTGTGTGGACCATGGAACACCTGCCAAAAAGGGACAGGATTAGGTTTTTTTCAGGTTCATAGCTCAGATGTGTTCCTCACAGAGCATGGACCAGGAAGCGGTAAACACATGGCTAGGGCAGCTTATATGGATGACTTGGTTACAGGCATGACTGTCTTCTGGAAAGGACTTAACGTAGGACAAACAGGAACTTAATTTTAGCTGTCTTAATTGTAAACAGAACCCTTAACCAGCAAGTATATTTTTCCTGCTTTGGAGCATTTGGAGGGAATAAGTGAAGAGTCTGAGCAAGTGAAAATGTGAAATTTGGTGACGATAAAGCCAAAGGAACCGAGTTAGTTAAGAGCTTAGGACCCTTTAGACCATGTCAAAGTGTGCTGTAAACGTGGGAAGTAAGGTCACGTTTCCCTTAGAGAGAGAGAGAGAGAGAGAGAGAGAGAGAGAGAGAGAGAGAGAGAGATGGTACTCACTGGTGATAGTACATCCCAGGGTCAGGACTGCTTGTGATGTCAGTGTTCAGCCAAGGTTAAAGGTAAAACCACAGTGACTCTAAGCTGTAAACTAGAGTAAAGGGGGGGGGGTGGGTATCAGCAAGTGGGTCTGTATGTTCCTGATTACAAGTGAGGGAGAAAATTGCCGCCAGACAGAAGGACAAGGTGGGTCTGTGCAAAGGAAAAGAAGGACAGCAGGACATCAAAACTCTTACCAAGTGCAAAACTCCTTTTGAAGTAGAATTACTAGATTTTAGTTGAAAGAACAGTACTTCAGTAGCCACGAGAAAACTTGGAGTTGACCCATAGGTTAATGATTAACTGATGAGAAGACAAAAAAAAAAATAACCTCAAGGAGTTAATTTTAAACTTTTACTTGACCAGTCTCATGAGAGATGCAGTCCTCAGAAAGTGTCAGCAGTCTCAAATATTTCACTAAGGCTGTGTAAAATATTGATCAAGGAAAATTGTTTTCCTCTCAGCCCCACACAATAAACTAAAAGGCTCAATAAAAATATATGAACTTTCTTGGGAAAAATAGCTAAAATGAAAAATATAAATAACAGTCTGCTCTTGAGGGACATGTAAACATGTCTAGAGGAAAGCTGCGTGGTCTTTTATGCCCCATCCTCCGGAGCCACAGGAGGTCACTTCCGCCATAGTCTCTTGGGCAAAGTCAGTCATGTGTTCACTCAGAAGCAAGAACAGAGGATGGATGTAGCTCTCAACTCCTAATAATAGCATAGAAAAGGAAAATCGCATATCAAAGAGCACCCCCTACATCCCATGCATGCCATGGCTCTCACATACCTGAGATAATGCACCTGTCACTGTATTCTTCTGTCAGCATTACATCCCATTACACAAGTGAGCCCAGCAACAGGGGCATTCCTACAAAATGGCAGCAGCCACCCTCCCTGAGGATGGTGTCCCCACTATCATCCAACCAGTGGCTTGTCCAGGTCCAAAGATCTTAGAGTCTGTTTCTTTAAACTATTAGAGAGCAAGATCTCCAGTAAATACACATCGAAATATGAGAAATGCTGGATAGATACGATTTGAGGAAGACTTTCAGGAACTCCACCCAGGAGGCCATGGGGTAGAAGGATGGGGAAGAAGAAAAGGTGTGTGTTGATACACCTGCCACGCTCTCAGCTCCCCGTGGAAAGCTCTGAGAGTAGGATGAGCCTATCTGAGAATGCACAGGGTGGGGCTGGGGTGGCACATCTTTGCTTTGGCCCATCATGGTCCACGGGCTGTTTCAACTGTCATCTGGGCGGAGCAGTAACAGCCGACTCGGGCAATCTGCCAAACAGTCCAGGCTACCTCTCAGCAGCTCACACACCCACTAGCTGGAGGATCCAGTAGGATCTGGTTGGCTTGTAGCAGCATTCACTATGGCTCTTCTGCTTTGCCAAAAAAAAAAAAAAAATTGCTGATCTACATAAAATCTTCCAGGGGAAAAAAGTTACCAATTACCTTAGCGCGTGCCCTGTTTGCTTTACCTTCCGTGGAGCACTTGAGTTGTGTCATTTAATAATGGCTCATCCCTATTAGGAATGCAGCAAGTATTGTCAGCAGCTTAACCTTCATAAAGCTCTTTAGTTCCTTATGTTGTGCTGACCCCTAACCATAAAAATCATTTCACTGATACCTCATAACCCTAATTTTCCTACTGTTATGAGTCTTAATGCAAATATCTGATGTTCCGGATATTTGATATGTGACCCTCCCCAGGGGGAAGGGTTGAGAACTGCTGCTCTAGACACAAATGATTCCACATGGCTCAATTGTTTTAGGCACTGGGGAAAAGAAAAAAATCTTCATTTTCTTTTCTGTCTTTTTCTTTTAGTTAGCTGACACCCCCCAACTCCAAAGTTTGTTTCACTTTTCACCTCTGAATGAGGGTTCAAGTTTATAAAAATATGCTCAGAAAATAGCCACATAGGCTATTAATATTTCTTTCATTATAGAAAGAAATAAAACCAAAAAACAATTGATGGCAGAGTTCCTGAACAGAGTACTACTGCACATCCTCAACAAGGTGAAATCAAACTTGCAGTTGGCCACTGCTAATCTTATCTGGCTGTCTTGGATTCTGTGGAGAGGCTTAGTATTTTTCCTCTATAGTTTCAGCACCTCTGTGGACTTTCATACTGGAAATGGCAGTGCTAGTGGTAGACAGGGCATTGGAAGTCACAGCAGGTGAAAGAAATCAGGGCAAAGGGAGCCAGTTCTCAGTCATCACAAGGCCAGAACCAGGACAAGACAATGCATGTTCCTGCAATATAAACTTCAGAAGACATTAATTAGTCTTGGGTACCAATCCCTCTTTGCAGGGCCCTGGGGATGCGAGCCTCCCAAAGCATTCTGACTGTTTGACCCTAAAATTCGACCCAGAAATATTTACATTTCCCTCTACCAAATCACCATTAACAGAAACAAGCTTTATATTTTCTTACATATGTCAGGTATATGAGCCTAGAGATTTCACATAGAAGTATTCAATGCTACCAGTGTTTATTTTATTTTATTTTTAATCATGTTTATTTGGTAGGGGCGATGTGTGCACACAGACCTTGCGGACAGAAGGGAATGTCAAATTCCCCGAGGTTAGAGTTACAGGCAGCTGTGAGGTGCCCAGCATGGGTTCTAGAAGCTGAAGAAGGGTCCTCTGCATGAGCAGTAAGCACTCTTGACTGAAGAGCCATTTCTCAAGCCACCTTCAAAGTATTTTGTCCTAAAATACCTTCCCCAGTTTTTACTCACCCCTTTAGAACTTGCAACAGGTGGCCATATGGCGTTTTGCTCTTTGCTGATCCCCTGTTCAGTGGAATTACACCAGAAAGCAGAACACCCCTAATGGTGTTGTGGTTGCCTGGGAAATCCTTGGAAACAAGAAGAAGTTTATATCAACCCCACTTTGTAATCTCTGGCCTTCGCAAACATGTTAAGTCTACCCCTAGTTCACAGGCAACATTAACACTTTTTATAATAGTCTGTGGCCTGTCTATTCCAACTTCCCTACAGCCTTATTCCCTCTCAAGTTCATAGCATCCCTTCCCATTGCTATACACACGTGCACACATACACACACACACACACACACACATGCACACATGCACGCACACACACAATTTAGCGTTGCTTATATGTATTTAATTTTAGGTCTGACTACTTGGTATTGGATAACCAATAGGGGCCTCACCTCTGAGAAAAACCATTTCTCCCACTCTCAGTAAGCCGTGCTTTCCCTTAGTGCTTTACGTTGGGAGGCCCTATGAAATTTCCCCTTTCCATATTGCCATCATTCGGGCCGGGTTTAGGCAGCCATATTGATGAGGTACTGTGGTTGTAGTTTCTCTGGGTTTTGTTTGTTTGTTTGTTTGTTTGTTTGTTTTTGCTTTTGTTTTGTTTTGTTTTGTTTTGTTTTCCTAGGAAACACAGTCTCACTTCCTGATCCTCTGGCTCTTAAAAATCTCTCTGCTCCCTCTTCTGCAATTCTCCAGGAACCTCACACACAGAATTGTATCGAAGATATAGGGACTAGAGCTGGACACCCAGTGGTGAGTTGTTCTCTGTGTTGGGACCAGTTGTGTTTTTCTGCGGTGGTCTCAGTCTGTTGCAAAGAGAAGCTTTTTGTTGAGGGGTGAGAGATTCACCTATCTGTGTGTGTAAGGATAAGTATTTATAATGTAATTAATAAGATGGCAGTTGAAGGGTCTCATCTAAGATCCAGGACCTTGCTTGCCCCAGGTAGTTGATTAGATTTACAGTGCCAGGCATGGCTTCCCTTCTGCTGAGCCAGCTTTAAGTCTAGTTAGAAAGCTGCTGGTTATCACCAATATATGAGTGCCATTATTGTACCTTGCCACGCTTGTCATTGTGGTGGTTGGAATGTGTCCTCGTGGGTTCCTAGTTGTCTGCTGATTGCTTCCCCCTCTTTGGCTTCTTCACATACCATTTTCTGGTATTGTGAAAGCTAGTGCTCAGCAGGGAGGTCTTCATGTCAGATGCAGCTGGAATGTTCTGAGTCCTGTGTCTAAAGCACAAGATGTCTTCAGCAATAGCGACTTACAACCTCTGGGAGGCAAACTTGGGCTACAGCAACTCCCGGGGCCAACAGCTCAAAAGAAGTTTCTCAAGCTTTGAGCTGAGTTTTTCTTACTCTATGACTATTGCGAGGAACATTGTTGGCCCGAGTGGCATAACTTCATTTACAATTTGCCTGATTTGGCATGACATAGTTTTCTCTCTTTTAAGAGTTTATCATTTCCCTTACAAAATAAAGGCTAAAGATGGCCACTGGTCAAGCCATAACTGAACTTGCACCTTGGTGTCCTGAAAAACACAAAGCACACAGAGGGATCAGAGGAAAAAAAAAAAAGACCTGGGATCAAATCCTGGTGAACTCTGGTTGATTACTTACTTTCCTTTCCACAGATGCATATGCAGTTATAAAACAATAGTAAGACCCACTTTGCAGGGCTGTTTGGAGAATAGTAAAAAGAAAAAGAAAAAAAGAAAAAAAAAAGCACAACTACCTAGTACCAGTATCTAGTGCATTGTAGTACTCAGTAATTCATAGCTATTAAATGTGAACATTTTCAACATTCTATTGGTAAATTAATTTTTTCAGTTGGAATTTGTCTACCAAACACATCTAACCTGTCCTAATTCTTAACTAGTTCCCTTTAATGCTTGCCTTCATCCTGTCACTTCACACACAGAGGTCATTCTGCCTTTACATATAATGCACACTGTTGACATGGCTGTACCATGTATCATACAGTCTACTATAGCTCCTAAAGGGACTTTCCCTATATTACTCAATTTGATCTTACTTGAGGTCAGTGAAATAGATTTTGTAAGTCCTACTATATAGGTGAGAAAACTGAAGGTATTTTAGACCTTGCTGAAAGCTCAGGCTGAGACTGATGCCTATGTGTGACGTCAGCAAGGCATAATTAGAATTCAGAGAGTGCAGATTGTGAAAGAAAGTCCATGCCATTAATTACTGTTTCCCAACTGTTTCTGACCAAGGATGCGAGGATGTGTTCCTTCCAAGACTGACCTGTGGGGAAATTTAGAATAAAAAAAAACTAGTGTCCGGGGCAAAGCTCCCTTTGTTTCCTTTATTTTATGCTAAATATTTTCTCTCTAATGAAACAATAAGATGGCTATTTCACTTACATTGTCATTTAGAAACATAAAACAATGGCAACCCTTTTATGTATACCTGTTATTTTTAGAAATTGTACGGACCTGTAGAATCCAAAATTAGAAGCTAGTTTTCACATTTTACAGATTAGGAAGCTGAGGCCCAGAGAGAATAGTCAACTCAGGTTTTCCTAATGTATTGCCTCAATGTCTTGAAATGAATGGAAAAGTAAAGTTTAGTTGTGTCTACATGTAGTTTAGTCAAAGTCTACATGTGACTTTGAACACAAAGATAGGAAAAGACAACATAGGTGCAAAAAAGAAAGTATAAAACTTGTTTTTTAAGCAGGAGGCTCTGGCCCCAAAATAAGATCCTAAAACACTGAGAGAGAATAAGAGAGAGAGATGGGGGAGGGGCCAGGCAGGCAGACAGGCAGAGACAGACAGAGAGACAGGCAGGCAGGCAGAGACAGACAGACAGACAGAGACAGAGACACAGAAAGAAACAGAGACACAGGGAGAGACAGAGAGAGAGAGACAGGAAGACAGAAAGACAGAGATAGACAGAGAGACAGACAGAGACAGAGAGAGACACACAGAAAGAGACAGAGAGAAAGAGAAAGACAGAGACAGAGAGAGACGAAGACAGAGAGAAAGAGATGGAGACACAGAGAGAGACAGAGTAAGATACAGAGAGACAGAGACAGAGAGAGAGGGACATGAATCAGTCCCTGAACAAGTTATGTAATGGAACTGTCAAGATCGTCCTTCACGGAGGCTTCCAGAACAATTGAAGATATCAAGCTACAGTTTGAGGCTAATAAATAAAAATAGCATTTATACAAAAGCATTTGTAAAATTTAAAACACTTATACCAAGCAATCAAATAAGAAAAACAATCATACAGAAAATGAAAAATAAAAATTGTTTTTTAAAAAAAAGAAAAGAGAATTTTCAAAACATAACAGATAAGCAGAGACTTTTTAATCACAATGAAAGCTGAAATACAGAGTTCATGTGCAGAAAAGGAAACATTAGGGAACTGACCATTCAATAGCCATAATGTTCTCTAAAAAGAAAAAAAATCAGAAATAAAACAATTACAGGGTGGGTCAGCAGGTAAAGGTACATGCTACCAAGGTTGACAACCTGAATATGACCCAGAGGCCAACATGGTGGAAGGAAAAAGCCAACTCCTACTAGTTGTCAACACACACACACACACACACACACACACACTCACTCATCCCACATCATGAATACATATGTTCACAAAGAAGGTCAGTACCATTCTAATGTAAAATATTTTAGAACTAACTTTACAATAATGGTATATGCTTATTGTCATTCTAATCAAAACGAGCTTCACCATTTTGTAGAAATGATAAGCATTAAAGTACACTGACTACTAAGTAGAGAAAACAGAAGAAGAAAGAAGAAACAGCTTTTTCTCAAGTTCAGCCCAAAAGGTACTTGTGCCAGGCTGACTCCACACAGCAAGAAGGTAGACAGCATCTCATGAAAGCTGACTCCTAGCTGAAGCCCAGGCCCCAGAGCCAAACTTTCAGTCCACCTGCTTCAGCTAAAGAAAGAAAGGCTTTCTTCCTTCCTTAGGCTTCCAAGTGCTTCTGTTTAGTTTAAATAAGGATGAGTTCTAGGACAGCCAATTCTACACAGAGAAATCCTGTTTCAAAAAAAAAATCAATAAAAAGCAAGAAAGAAAAAGAAAAAGAAAAAAAAAACCCAATCAGCCAACCAATCAATCAATAAAGATGAGTCTCCCAGAGTAGTGTGTTTCTAAGGATTTTATATTTAAGATTTCAATACTGTTTCTGAGAAAGTGGCTTAGAGACTGAGAGATGGGGAGAGAGAGAGAGAGAGAGAGAGAGAGAGAGACAGACAGACAGACAGACAGACAGACAGACAGACAGACAGACAGATACAGAGACAGACAGGCTATTAAATAAAAGGTACCTTTTTCTTACAGCATACCATCAGAGCAGCTCATGGCCTGTAGTGACTAACCTGTCCCAGAGCTGTCTTTGGCTCCTCGGTGCTTCCTATGGGCACAAACATTAACAGGGAAGCTGCCATGTGGAGGAGGACCTATGATGCTAAGGAATTGGAAAAGCTTTTGCAGCTTTGAAACGCTGAGTGTGATGTTTTTCAGGAACAGCTGCTGACATTCGCTTTGCTCTGCTCTTGCCTGCATCTTCCACCTTTGCTTGATTGACAACAAGGCCAGTGTCCTCACGGGCACAGCTTTCTGCATTGGCATCCTTTTCTGGTTCTCCTAGACAACCTCACCTTCTTCCTCCCTACATGATACCACACAGCAAAATAATTGGCTTCTTAACGTTACTGGTCCACAATCTGCATGCCTCCATCTTTCGCTGCTCTCTCCAGATGCTCCATCCCCAAGGCAGAACATTAAAACTTTCTCCCATCCCCCATGTCCTTTATTTCTTCCATCCCACCCTTGAAACGTTTTGGAAATCTAACATTGAAACGTCTACATTATGGCTTCCCAAATACCTTATTCCGGGGTGCAGAGCTATATTTGAATTTCGGGTTTGAAATCTAATTAAAAAAGAGCCTTAGCTGTGTGCTGTCACACCACTGGCTTCTCATGGCTTTGACCTGGGATGCTATTCTCCTTCCCCCTCCCCACACGGGCCCCTTCCATGACTCCACTAACTCCCTCTGCCTTGGCCCAAGGTAGGTTAGCTAGGCCACCTGTTCCCCCACTGCTAATTTCTGTTTACCTCATTTGCATGTTACGAGTTCCCTGTCACCAAGGCAACCAGCAGTGGAGCCTGAGTTGTCAGGGGCACAGTGATTTCTCCATCTGGCTGAGCTGCAGCAGTTTCTTGCTTGCACTTACTCTTCTGGCAGGGAGACAAACACCAGAACCATCTCTCCCTCCTCCGTCATCGGTTTCTCTGCAAGATTGTGGGGACTGCACTCAGTACCGGTAATTTATTTCTGCTTATGAAGCCTGACTTGTTTTCTTCCCTGACTAGATTACCCTTGCAGTCAATCTGTTGTAGTTAAAAATCATCAGGAAAAAAGAAAGCATATAAACATATGACTCACAGGAGCACACCTGTCCATGGATCCCTGCCAGTGAATGCGTGTGTTCTGTTGGGGGAACACAAAAGCTAAAAAATAAAATTTAAAAAAAATTAAAAAAAAAAAACAAGCTGATGGTTGTTTATATTTCTGGGCATTTCCCATTGACAAAGGGACAGACTGACGTGCTAATGACACAGTTCTGGTAATGGAATGTAATCTGTGGAAAGTTCCAGAAGGGTAAGGCTACTTTAAATAGTTTTTGATCTCCTGATCATTCCATCAATCTGTTCATCTTTAAACTCTGCATACAGAACAGTATTTCCATGTTTGAGTAAATAGGAGCACACCCTTGAATTTAAGACCTGGAATCAAACTGCTCATCTGGCACCTCTATGAAATATTCTGCAGGCGCTCTGGTGTGGCCATGCCCAGTGGCATCAAGCTTCTGCCTTGCTCATGATCCTACCCTGTCTAGCCATTCTCATGTCTGTTAGCATGATATACTTCTTCCTGTTTCCCGTGTAAAGATTTTTAGTTCATTTGAAGTGTTTCTTTCTCGTCATCGTGCACCCAATGGACTTACACCCTGTGGGCTCTACTTTCAAAATATATTTGGGATCCAGATATCCAACCAACCTTTCTTAACCTGTACAGTGACACCATGCTTCGCTGGGATTGCCTCACTCACTCATTCATTCGTTCTCTCATTCTCTTTCATCATGAGTTATAAGTCTGCTGGTTATGATTCATAAGGGTAAAGATTAAGCCAGCTCCAATGTCCTCTGTTGGGTTTCCGTCTCAGCATCAAAGCCAAAGCCTTTGTGTGGTCTGTAGAGATCTAACCGGCCTTGCTCTCTGATGGAGTCTTTGCTGCTCCTTCATCTTTGTGTTTGTTATGTCTTAGTTGTTGGACAAAATGCCTGACCAAAGGAAAAAAAAACCTAAAGAGGAAAGATTTCTTCAGACAGCAGGACCCATGGATGTATGGCTCCACACACAGCATCATCATGGTGGCAGGAATGTGTGCCAGAGAGTGGCTCATCTCACTACAGACAAGGAACTGTCCCCAGTCATATATGTCCTCCAGCTGGGTCCCACCTCCCAAAGTTTTCAGAATCACTGACACGAAATGAACCCGGCAACACGCATGATGCTTTCTGCATGCTTCCCTGTGGGCCTCTGAATTTCTTATTTTCTCATCTGTCAATTCTTTCCACAAGGTATCCATATGCCCAGCTCCTTTGTCTCTCATGGGCTTCTACTAGGAAAAGGAAAAAAGAAAAGAAAAGGAAGGGTGTGTGTGTGTGTGTGTGTGAAACACTGTATAACAGCCTCATTAAGTTGCACAGTTCTATTAGGTTTAGGAGAGTTTTAGTCACAGACAAAACCTAGATGGGCCAGACATGGGGGGAGGATGGCAGTGAAATCTAGGAGAAGGAACAGAATCAAGAGGCCAGCAGTTTTGCTGGCAGATTTTATTTCCATGGCCATGAAGGGTGAAGGTTACATAACCTCTCAGATGGTCTTTTCCTGCCCAGATGATGAAAAACATAGACTTGCACCCCGCCTAGGTGGCCCCTGCAGAGGTCTGAGTTCAGCCTGGAAGAGTATCTTTTACTAAGCTGGAAACTGTAGATAATCAGTCAGGAAAGCACAGTCCCAGAAAAATGGGGATGGAAAAGGTTAGGCTAAGCACTGGGATTCTGAAAGACTCGGAGGATTTAAAATGCTTTTCCAAAGCAACATTTAAAGGGCTTGACAAAAACGCCCTTTCTACAGTGGAAGCAGGGGCTGTGGAATATCTATCAGTTCACAGAATCCTTCAGGCTTGTAAGAAAGTTATTCCAGAGCGCAATCCAAGACCTTGTTCTCTTGCTTCTCGTAACTCTCGTAATATCCTGGAATTGACACTGGCCAAAAGAACATCACTTCTATTCAAATATTTATCTTAGCCGAGTGTCTTTAGCCGGAACCACTCAGGATCCTATTTAATTGTATTTATTAACTGGTATTTTATAAAAAAACGGGCCGGTTGAGAATCAACATCTAAATCCTCAAAGCTGGAAGCTGCTCTTTGACATTCACAGGCTTCTCACTGTGGGGCTGGGTGTGGAGAGACCATTTGTGCACACTTCCCTGGGACACGCGTGTAACACTAGCAGGTGGACACGTCACCTGCAGGTCCTGCTGCAAATGATAGCGAGGTTCTTTCTGTTCCATATTACAGGCTCCAGGACTCATCTCTGCAGATTGACCTGATTTTATATTTACTTTTACCTACATTCCTTATCTAAAACAGCGTGGTAGTGTTCTTGGGAGATATGTGGGGGTGTGCACCTGAGGGTTATGCAAACGTTGTGAGATGAGGCAGTGGAATGTAGAACTGCTGAATAGGGCCGATGTGGCCTGTCCTCACCAGCTACTGGCTGACTGTAACGTAGGCTACAGTGGACTTGCCAATGCCCAAGCCATGCTTAACCTTCAATACCAGTAGTTCTCATCCTGTGGGTCATAATCCATTTGGGGGTTGCCTATCAGATATCCTGGGTATCATATCTTCATCTTATAATTCATAACAGTAACAAAAGTACAGTTATGAGGTAGGAACAAAATTATTTGATGGTTGGGGTCACCACAACATGAGCAACTGTACGGAAGGGTCTCAGCATTAGGAAGGGTGAGAAGCACAGCTCTATAGTGACCCTAATTGCTCTTTAAGTTTCACCTCCTCACCCTGTGCCTTGGGCACACCGCTCTCTGTAAACAGCAATGGTGTTTTGCCCTATAGAAAATTTGCTCTTATAGTTTTAGTTAGTGTCCAGCATACTGGGCTTTGCTGTGACATATTCATACATGCGTGTCACTGTACCTCACTCATTGTCACATCTCCTCCCCTACTTCCCTCCACCCCCTCCCTCTCTCTAGTTACATTTCTGCTTTTGTGTCGTGTGTGTTTAAATCTAGATTATGCCTGCTTATAAAAGTGAACATAATATTTTGCCTTTCTTCCTCCAGTGCCCTCTGAACTCCAGAGTTCTCTTCTCTCTCTCTCTCTTCTTTTCTTTACACTTCATCCTTCCCCATGACTGTGCGTATTTTTTTTTCAGATTTTTAAATACATTTTAAGTTAGTACGCAACCTACTTGGTTTCAATATGGCACTTTGACATGTAACTATACTTTGTTCTCATTCATAGTAATCACACTTATATCAGAGTTTGTGTATAGTATTTGTGGTAGTTGTCTTTATTAAGTCTGGCTTCTTTCACTATTTATTTTGTATGTCAGTTTTCTTTTCTTTTCTTTTCTTTTTGTTTTTTGTTTTTTGTTTTTTGTTTTTCTGTTTATTTGGTTTCAGTTTTTTGAGACAGTTCTTGTATAGCCTAGGGTGGCTACACACTTGCTGGATAACAAGGACGACCTTACACTTCTGAGTCCCCTGCCTCTACTTCCCGATTGCTGTGATGGCAGACGTGCTAACACACCTGGTTTTATGCAGGTTGAGGACCAAACTCAGGACTTCTTGCATTGCCGCGCAGTCACTCTGCCATCTGACCCGTGTTTCTAGCCCTTGTGTGTTTGTTTTATATCCAGCAACTTTGCTGAGGGAATTTGTCAACCTGAGAGTTTTCTGGCAGGTTCTTCAGGATCTTTTAAGTATAGGAATATGTCTTGTGCATAAGAATACTTTGGCCTCCTTACCTATTTGCATTTCTTTCATTGTTTTTTTTTCTTGCCTTAATATTTCATAGAACAGGACTATGTTGTATTTACAGTACTATACTGAATGAAGTAGGCACCTCTGCCTCCTTCCTGATTTTAGAGAAAGTGTTTGTCAGTGTTTTCCACAGTCAGAGTAATGCTGGCTATAAGTTAATCTTTTATAACCATTGCTGTCTTTAGATGTGCTTCCTCTGCTTCTGTTTTCTTCGGGGGCTCTTACCATGAGACCTCAGTGAACTTTGCCAATGACCTCTTCTACAAGGATATGACTATATGACTTCCGTTGTAAGTCTGTTATGGCTGTGCTACTATTATTGATTTATGTATGTTGAACCATCCTTGATCCTCAGAGTGAAGCCTACTTGGCCATGAAGTAACATCTTAATGTGTTCTTGAATCTGCTTGGCAAGTATTCTGTGAAGAATTTTCTTTCCCTGAGTTCAGCAGGGAAATTGTCCTATAGATTTCTTCTTGTCGTTACTGATATGTCCTGTCTGTGCTGGTATCAGGCAGTGGCATCTTTGCTGGGAGAAGAAGCCTTGTCTTTGGAATATGGTGACATGTCAGCGAGGAGTAATATCCACCGGAGGATTTAGGAAGGGTGATGTGTACATCTGTTTCCAAGTCCACGTTTTCCTCTATTGTTCTGAGGTCAGGTAACATAACCAGAGCCAATTATCAAGTGTTTAAGTGTTCCCGGACTTTCCCAGGGGGATGCTAGCGAAGAGAGATCCGTGGGAAAATCCCAAAGACTCTTCAAGTTTCACCAGATGAGGTCTCAGAAGGCTGGAGAACGCATGCAAATACGGTCACTCTGAATTACGTATAAGAGGCTAAGGTTAAATCTTGATGTTCTCTGGCTTCCATTTACCAGGCTAGGGGCGGTGGCCAGGAACAAGTCCTGTGGAGCATCATCCCCTGTGACCAGGTCACTTGTTGGACACAGTCTGTAGGTTCAATGATAGGATATAAAGGCGAGAATCACTGTGTACCAAGCAGGGGTAGCTTAAGGTGATCACCCAAATTTTGAAGTCACAGCCCATGACTAAAAGAGTGACATGCAGCATTCTGCTTTTCTCTTCTTTGGTCCTGAAGAAGCACCAACCACCCTTTACACCGCCCAGCTGCCCTTCTTTAGGGAATGGACGACATGCCCCACAACCTGTCCTCTGGGATCTACTTGAAGTCTTGTCAACATTCTCTACTTGGGATCAAGCGAATCATTGTTTTGGTTTGGTCTGGTTTGTTGTTGGTTTTTTTTTTCCCCCTGCAAGGAGCTGCTTATGTGATTCAAGTGTCAGTGCTGACTCTCTGGCTTTTCCCTCTGGTCCAAATGTGAGCCAGCCTATCACATGACCTGAAGGCATTCTTCCGTTAAAAGGCCCCCTGCACCTCCATCCCTGTTCTCTACCACAGAGCCTTGTCTCTGCTCTCATGATCTTACTGAGATCTTATTATAAACTTTGTATCACTTTTAAAAATAATGTCTTCCTAGAGGTGTTCATCATATCCTGGGAAACCTAAAGAACAAACCTTGTATAACTTCTAGGACTTTCCTACTTTCCTTGCTGGCCTTTGGAGACATTTTCCGGTAACTACGTCAGTCACAGGACTCTATTGACAAAAGGAGTTCTCTCGGAAGCACAGAGCGTTGTTCCCAGTTGAGTTTCCGTACAAGGCATCCGAGCCATGTTTTTATTTTAATTAGAGAAGCAATTTATGACTGTGATAAAAAAAAAAATAAACCGTTTGACAGTATATAGTAGTGTAAAGGAGACGAAAGCAACTCGCAGCCCCTGTAGCTGCTGAGAGGCACTCTCGATGCTCTGTTTCATTTTCTTCCAGCTCTTAACGTGCTCTTAACTGAAACACGTACTTCCACATTTTGACAGCTCAGGAGAAGATCTGTCTTGTTATTCATGACTTGTTAAAACATTAATCTGAGGTGTCTTTCCTCTTACTTAAAGGCAGATGTATGTAATAATGACACATCTTAAAAGCATTAAACACAGATTAGATGAATATGGAATAGACCGCAGGCGACTGCGGAGCTCAGATTATCTTTGAGAGGATCTGCTGGGGTTCTCTTGTTACCATGTTATATTCAAAGGCAAACAGCTTAGCGAGCAACATTAGTCACAGTCTTCTCCCACCCTCCTGCAGGCATCAATATAGGAGTCTGTCTCTAAACCTTTCTCCATCCCGTGCCTCCAAACCTGGTCCTCATGCCCTCCCCAGATATGATTCCCCCCCCCCTCAGTTTTCTTCAGTTATTCTTTCTTAGCCACTATCATTTGTCTTAAAATGATTAGTTTTGAGAGCGAAGCTGGAAAGCGACACTGTCGCAAGCATAGCATCTCAGGGGAACCATTCAGCTTTCACCATTTAAGCTTTGATCCATGCCTCGTGTTGTTTCCTAAGTGCTTTCTGAGAGAACCGTCTTTGATACAACATAGGAAATGGGCTCAAACCCTCTCAGTCACATGAGGGTTAAATACCTTGAGGTTAACTATCTTCAAGGAGCAGACGTTGGAGAGGAACCTTGGAGGGAAAACGGACAAAGTGGGAGCTGGAGTGATGGCTTAGTGACTAAGAGCACTTGCTGCTCTTGTAGAGGACCCAGGGTAGATCCCGGTACCCACACTGTACAACTCACAGCTAGTTATAACTCCAGTTCCAGAAGATTCAAGGTCCTCTGCTGGCCTCTGGAGCATCAGGCCTGCACATGGTATACAGCCATAAAGGCAGACAAATGCTCATACATATAAATATTTTTAAAACAAAAGGCAAAGCACAAAGAAGAAACTAGAAAAAAAATCCAAATATACTACTTTCTATTTTGAACACCAGCCGGCATTAGCCACAGGTGACAGAGTCTCCTATGAAGCGTGTCCTGTCACCACACAGGGACTTCATTCTTTAAAATGGAAGTTACAATGGATCCCAACCAAGTGCCTACAAACTTAAATGTTAATTTGGTAGAAAACGGGGGCCTCATCTCCCTTATATTTGCAGTAGTAAAATTACAGTGATTTTACCGACTCCCCTAGGCTCATTCTTGCAATCTCTTCCTCCCTTCTGTCTTCTATGCAAATGTTACTTGGGGGAGGAACAATAACCAGACTGGGGGGGGGGAGCGCCTACTGCAGACAAACACCAGCCAAGTCAGAAGCCGAACTTCACCCCAAACAGCAACTTCAAAGGGAGTCTGCAGGGTGTAGAGGTGCCCTCCCCCCACTCCCCCTGACACATTAAGAATAATAAATGCCCCTTAATTTCTGCTATTGTTCTCCCCAGCACTGTCTATCCCTCTAAGCCCCAGGAGGCTGGCACCCAGCCCTGCACTGCAGCCTTTCTAAAGACACAGGCAGCAAGGACAGACCTCCTAGAAAGAAATCCCAAGTCTAGCTGTGTGCTTAAGCATGCTTCACCAGCAAAGGCAGTGACGCTCTTCCGGCATCCGAGTGGGAAAGCACCTCCTCTATGTTGCTGTTGTGGATGCTGTAATAGTTATCCAAATGTAACAGAATTTAATTATGCATGAGAGCTGAATGCTTTTTAATAAATAATTATTATTCCTTCAAAAGAGATGATATAGAACTCTTGGTCCTTAACTGGTACCCAAGAAGGCTAAAAAGAACTTGAAGAAAAAGCTGTGATCAAATGAGAGCATGCTTCCTATAGGCCTAGTTACTGGCTGATCGGATCCATAGGTATGGCCATATCTGGATCCACAGTGTGTCCGTATCTGGATCCACTAGTGTGTCCGTCAAAATTTGGATGAGTTAAGAACTCTTCATTAAGGCTCTGATGACCTATGGGTCTCAGCATAGCTCCCATTAGAGAAAGGGGCAAAGCCTATCAGGTTTTGCTGCAGGATGTGAAGTGGCCAGCACGATGTTAGCACAGACTCTATAAAACCTGAAGTTTAAGCTATGAAGAACATAATAAACAAACAAACAAAAAGGACGCAGAGTCACCCTTATCCTCACCTCTGCTCACAGTCACTGTGAAGGCTTTTTGCAGGTGGATACATTCAACGGTCTCACCATGGAGCCTTAGGTTGTGTTTTTTTGTTTCCTTCTTGTGGCTTAGTGCTATGTCTGCTCATCCCTTTCTGTTCATCACTCCTAGGTTTCCTCTGTGGATGAGACCATTCTCCTTTTTACATGGTCCCCTCCCTTCCTCTGATCTTGCAAATGAACATAAAGTATACATTGATGCCATATGCTAGCTCCTCTTGCCTCCAAAGCATCAGGCAACTCCCCCGGGGGCCAACCTGAACCGCAGAAGCTGAAAACATAGATCTCTTCCAAAGAGATACCTGCCTTCCCGCCAGCCTCAGATGCACCCACAGACATCAACACCTGCCCTGCAGGCTTATCAGACTCCCATGGTCCCCATAGTCACAGCCTCAATGGTTCTACCAGATTCACTTTGCCCCTGAACGCACGTCATTATGACTTCAACTCCTCAGGGTCACATTTGTTAACAGTCTCACTACCAGACCGCGATGCAGTGACAAACTGAAAAGTGTCCTGCAGCTTCACACAAAGAACACAGTGCTTGGAACCCAAGGCCAGAGCATCTGCCCCAGAGATGTCAGAAGGGATGTCTGTTACACCTGAGCGTGGTACAAGGCAGGTGCACTTAAACTGTGGCAGCTTCTGGCTTGGGCGGAACGGAGCCAGAATGAAAAGAGGTCACAGAAAAATAAGCTGGGGTCAGGTGTATTTTCTTGTTTGTGCCTCTTCTGATAATGGGGGCTTTAGATGCCTGGAAGGTATGTGCGTGCTACTGGCCTGGTTTTGATTTAGAAAGAGAGAGAGAGAGAGAGAGAGAGAGAGAGAGACAGACAGACAGACAGACAGACAGACAGACAGACAGACAGACAGAGACAGAGAGAGACAGAGAGAGAGAGTCTGTATAGGCAAAAGGACTGACCTAAAGTGTAGGACCAGACAGACCCTGGGAAGTAACACAGAACAAACAGTAGCAATGATATTGAGGATGGGGATGGCAGTATGACCTTGAAACACCCAAGCCGAGCCTCTAGGACCTCTAATATGAAGCAAGGAGATGTCAGTACTCTGTGTTATCCTCAGAAATAGCATTAGTTATAAAAAGGATTACCACGCGGCTCAAACTATAGTATGTGATATTGCTCATGGACAAGGAGGATTTGAGACAAAGCTGCATAATTTTCTATCTAAACTTCTCTGTGCTTCTCAGAGTAGGGACAGAAAACACCTCAGGGTTCGGCGGGCAGGGCGCCACACACCTGTAACCCCAGCCACTCAAGACACTGAGGCAGGAGGATGGACATTTCACAGTTAGCCTGTGCTACGTAATCAATTCCAAGCCAGCCTGTGTTGCTTAGTGAGATAGCTCCCCAAAATAAGATTTACAAGTAAGGTTTGGGGAACTTGGAGATTCCTCTCTGTCGTAAGATGATCTTTGAGCATGTGTGGGTCCCAGGGTGGGGGAGACAAAAAAATCAAGGTTCCTCCTCGTTCTACGTCTCTCTTATCCTCTGGCATTGTCTTGCTTGGGAACACTACAATAAACAAACCAACAATTGAGTGACTCTCCCTGGAGATCCAGGGAATCAGCCCTGGGCTAGATCCTCTATCATCCTATTTTTATTAAGAGTCCCAGCTCCACAGAGTCTACATTGTCATCCTCATTTTCCAGAGGAGGAAAGTAAGCCAGTAACGCACCAGACTCCATTTTCCAGAGACAGAGGAGGCTCAGTCTTGCTCTGAGGCATTTGAAGTTCAAGGCCCACACTCTCCTTTGATAAAGGACCTGGAGATATGGACCACCTCCCAGGAGCAGCACCTTCTTTCCTGGCATTTGCCTGCGCTTACTGGTTGAACTCTTGTACATAGCCAGCAATGTTATAAGAATGGCACCCATCTACCCAACTGCATGCTGATGGCTAACCATAGAGGGCACTACTGGCCATGGCCAAGGGTTGCATCAGGAGGACACATCTCTTGAGCTTAGCTGTTTCCTGTCATGGCACAGCAGAAACATAGCTGGAGCAGAGAGTAAAGAGCTGTTTTAGCAAACGTCGTGATCAGGTTTGGGGCCAGTCAATACTTTGAAAACCTTTGGTAATAATGGACGAACAAGCATCCTCAGAGCTTTGCCTTTGAAGCAGAAAAAGGCAGTGTCTGGGGTCAGCTAGGCTGGCTGTACCATCTACGTAAGCCTGGGTTCTGGCACCTCAGAAGCTGGAGACAATTATCAACAGTAGCACAGATAATAGCATACATCTTACAGGCATTTCTATCACTGATGTCATCAGAATCCAGTCTCCTTTTTGCATGTCTTGTGTGTCCCATGGTGAGCCTGTAACACAGCCACCTACCAGCTGATGGTGGTCCCCTCTATTCTTCTATTAATGTTTCAACTCAATTTCATTCTGCCACCTGGCTGCATCTACCAGAGCTCTCAGACTAGAGTTTGTGTGGTGTCTGTCAGACTCTTTGGTGGATAATAGGACTCCTTAACACTTGGGGAATGGGAATTTATTTCCTGGTACTATGTGAGTGTCACAAAGCTGATTACTCAGTGTCTCAGGAGAAATCAAGGGTCAGAGCCAGTTGAAATAGCACCCCTATAGCGTGACTTGCACCCTGCATGTGGCTTTCTGCTAGTGAGTTGAGCACGATCCTGTGTCTCTCAGCCTGTACTAATTGTTGTTCATTTTTACCAGTGAGAGATAAAATAAATCACTGGATTCCTCTTTATGCAGGACTTATTACTTATTGGCAACAAAACTGCTGGATGATACATTAATCCTGTCACCTAAAATGACCCTGGAGCTTATTCGTCCTCTTGAGCAGAATTATGGACAAAGTAGTAAATGTTATTTTCGTCATGCCCCTCACAGAATTGATCCTGGAAAGTCATATTGTAGATTACTGATGTGGCAACCCTTTTGACTCTCAAGAGGCATGCAGAGGTGGGTTCACATAAGACCCCACCCATCCCAGTATTGATCTAGGTAGGTCAGGGTCTCAGACTCTGAAATACTCCCTGGCTTCAGGGGGAGATTACAATGGGAATACGATTTTCAAGACACAACAATAAAGAGGACCTAAGGCTGTAGTAATCTGGAGCGCAGGTGCCTTTTAAGTGTAGTTTCATCTGCTTCCCAGCTCTCGGCAGTTACTGCCATCTACAGAAGCATCTGCCACATTCTCAAACAAAAAATGGAAATCTAGAAACGAGCACACTGTGGTCTATATGTTTGTGGGCCCTTAGCCCCCAATGTGTTGGTTATATTTCTAATCACTGCGACAGAATCCTTGACAAGAAAGGCTTAAAGGATGATTTCTTTTGGCTCACAGTTTGAGGGGCTATAGTCCATCTTTAAGGGAAGGACAGTGTGGAAGAATGTGAGAAGATGTACAGTGGCCGTAGCATGAACTTCTCAGGTCCTCACACCTTGTTGGAACAGGAAGCAGAGAGCAGAGAGGTTGCCTGATAGGCTGTAGACCTCAAGCCCTGCCTCCAGTGACCCACTTCCTGTAGTGAGACTCACTCCTCCTTCAAAGGGATGACTAGGTCTCACCCAAACCTACTAACCCAGGACCTCCAGCTTCTCAATAAGCATTGTATGTGAGGATAGGAGAGTAAGGGGTGAGTACCCCATCTGTTCTGTTTTCTGAGGCTGAGAAATCTGAGAGAAAGAGAGTCTCCTGTTACAGAACCATGTTGAGATCCTCATCAACTCTCTTCTAGTTCAGGAACCACTGCCCTTTCTTATCCATTGTCACCATTGTCATCGACATAGTCATCATCATCGTCATCATCATCATCGTCATTATCATCGTCGTCATCATCATCATCATCATCATCATCATTGTCATCGTCATCATCACCACCTTGCTCATTTCCTAATATTTCCTTCCTAAGGTGTCTATGCCTCATCACCAGCTATTCCCTCTACTTGAAAATGCCACACCCACTTTGATCTGGATCATTTCCGTCAGCTCAACCATACTCAGCTTAAAACTGACCATGTCCAGGAAGCCTTCTACATTTCCTTCTCCTGCTTAGATTTTAGGGGCTTGTCCTCTATGCTCTCATAGTAGTGGATTAATGAATCTCTACTAAAAGAACCTATGAACTATAATGTTGGGTTTGCTGTAAACTTCTAGATGGGCAACACACCTTATCACTCTAGCTGCAGGTCTTTAATACTTAGCCTAATATTTGATAAGCACCCAATAAATATTAAATGAATGAATGAATGAACAGATGATAGATAAAGGGGGAGAAGACAGCATTAGGCCTGAGAAGAATCAATTGCAAAAGAAAAGGATGACCAGTCAGGACAGTATCATAGCACAGGCAGGCAGCTCTCATAGATGGCATTCCATGACAGAGATGTTGATGAGAGTGAGAACTGAAGGGTATTGAATTCATTAGGGCAAGGCAAATGAGCACATGGGTGACTTCATGGTTTGCAGAAGGGCTGGGCTGGAAAAACTGATGGTGCTGGCCCAAACAGCTGAGACAACACTGACAACATCAGGAAGCATTCGCAATCTGGGGAAGGCAAGGGTGAAACAGCAAAGGGTCACATTGTTAGAACAGTTGGGGAAGTGGCCACTGAGAACTGTGTGGCCCAGGTGCAGATGGCCCTGAGAGACAAAATAACAAGCTTCCAAATAATTCCTTCCTCTTTGCTTCTCCCTGGCTGAATGTGTGCCTCTGTGACAACACTGCTGCTCATCAGCAAACAGGGAGGGGGCGGGTCTCAGGTCTCTAATATGCAGATCGCTGTGGTGTGTAATTCACTGTCAGTCCCTTTGAAGTGCAGCAGGAACAGTAACGAGTTCAGACAGATCTCAGGTGAGGCAGATGGCGACATTGCCAACAGCTCATCTATTTCATCCACGTCATTTCCTAGCCGATCCTAAGCATTTCTTTTCCTTGGAGTTTCAGAACCCTGCAATGGATGGCAAATGATAATTCCTCATTAAGGAATAAAAATTTAGTGGTATACGACCTGTTCAGGCTGGCTAACCGTTTCACATTCTTAAACTTCCCGTAGAAATGAATCATCACTTGATATTATTTATAATTGTGAAGAAAGTGTGCAGCCTTAAATATGCACTCGAGCTTTTAGCTAAACCACTGCTTTCTGCAGCTCCCCTACCCCTACACACACACACACACACACACACACACACACACACACACACACACAGACACACACACACACAGACACACACACACACAGACACACACACACACAGACTATTCAAAATAACACCCTTCGTAAGAACAGAAGAGATGGGCCACATCTGTGCCTCCCGCCACATTACAGGGCATTGTCCATTCCTTTCATAACGCTCAGGGGGCTCACACTGGCAGTGCTAACGGAAATTACAGTTGTTCTTTTTTTTTTTTTAAAGACCTGCCATTTCCATAGTAACAGCAAAGATCTCAACAACGCAGCACATTCTGGAGCAGACCGCCTTCCCTTCTCAGATGACAGCTGAGAGGTTTCTGATGTGCAGGTTTCTCTTCTCTGATCGTGCCGTCCATGATGCAAGTATTTAATGCAAGGTTTGAGTTCAGGATGCAAAAATAGTATTCTAAACAATCTTTGAGATATCTCAGGTTCCAAAGAGAGCCTAGCAGACCTTTGAAAATGGGACTGCCTTATTCTCTCTTTAACCGAGCTTTTCTGTTGGCCACTCAATGAAGAAAAATTCTTTGTTTCTTTGAGACAAGGCTGTAGTCCAGGCTAGCCTCAAATTCTCTCTCTCTCTCTCTCTCTCTCTCTCTCTCTCTATATATATATATATATATATATATATATATATATATGTCATATCCCAGAAGACCTGGCTATAGAAAAGAGAACTTAAGCCTGCTTGGCCTACATGAATTTGTAGCTAAAGAGGAATTTTTATCATCCACAGTTGACCTAATAAAAAGGGGCCCTGATGCTAGAGCCCCTTGTTTACTGGGTTGCCTCTCCAGCCTGTTATAAAACCCAGCTGGCATGTGGTTTGTTAAACTCACAGGTGGATGCCTCTTTCCAGAACTCTCTTCAAACTTGAGGCAGTTTACAGTCCATGTTCAATGGTGCTGTGACTACGTATTTTAATGGTATTTCCTAATATTTCAAGGACTTAGACAGAAATGTACCTTACAAGAAGTTCCTGTGCCCTAAAACCTAAAAACCAGAAAGAAAAAGAAAGGGAGAATGTTGCCTCTGTCTCTTGGAGGACTGCAGGGCCCAGAGCCTCGTGTTCTGGGAATTCAGCATCATTACACTTCAGGCATATTTATTCTTCTCTGCACCTGCATCCCCGTGAGCCAAGGACAAAACACTGTGCAGGCGGCGCCTGCAGGAAGACACGTGGGCAGCTCTTGCTGAGGCTCTAATGTCAGCAGAGAGGTGCAGTTAAGTTCCTAGGGGTCAGAAGTAAATAAAATAAAAATAAACTATTACCCACAATCCCTTCTGCCAGATAAGTTCCTAAGTTTCAGTTGAGTACATCACAGCCTAAGCTTTTAGAGGTGATGTGGCTTTTGCAGTGGAGGAAAGTGTTGAGCCCCTCCCCCCTCATGCCTGGGGTGTATGCTGACATTTTCCATTATATAGTACTCTGTTGAGCTTCCTTGAGTTTCCACACCAATGAGGCTTTGTTCTAAGAGAGTTGAAATCCCTCTCACACCAAGCGGTTGTGGGATTGCCCGTGGTAGCACACTGGAGGCACTGCACGGTACCTCCCATGCCAGGCGCTTAAGCAACCTCTCAAACTCCCCGTCAACCATATACACAGACTCGCTTACTAAGGAGGAGGAAGGAGATGCAATGGGGCAACAGCTGACCAAGTCTTTTCTGGAATCCCAAAGGAAAACTGTTCGGTGCATCCCTTCCCTATCCCACCTTTGTCCTGACAGATGTTTTGCCTCTGTGCTGACTCTCCTCAGTGCTCACCCTGCCACCCCTCAGGTATGACTACCTCATGCCAGAAGGGTGGCCCAGCAGTCAAGACTTGATTGTGAAGAGAGAGAAGGGGAGAATTCAGGCATATTAAGGTCATAACTGTACCTAGAGAAATCACTTGTGATGTAAGTATAAGGATGTCGGCGCCTCACCGTCCAGCAGAAATAAGACACCAACAACCAGACTTCTTCTCGAGATCTTTACTCAGGGTTAAGCTCAGTGGGAATGGCCCCGAAGAAAGGAAGGGCCAAGCTTAAGTACAACTCAAGGGCCAATCAGCTCATGCCAGGTGCCACCTCTTCATAGGTCCGTGTCAGAGCAGGACTGCTCGATATCAGATCACCAGTTACCCTTGCACAGCCTTTTGCCATATAAGGACTTGTTTATCTTAGAGAGCGCTCGCTGTCGGGATGGTGGAAGGTGGAAGCCTGCGCCATGTTAAGGCACGGCACCTCGAAGCTCTCCACATAAGGATCTGAGTTCAGATCTCCAGCACCCTTATCAAAAGCCACATGTGATAGCACATGCCCCTAAGGATGGAGACAGGTAGATCCAAGGGCTTTCTGGCCAATCTAGCTTAATAGGTGAACAGCGCACGCGCACACACACACACACACACACACACACACACACACACACACACACACACACACGACACCATACAGAAGCTCCTGTATTTGAAGAATGACTGTAAAATAGGTTTTATATTATTTCAATTTTATAGTCTCAGAAGCAAAGACTCAGCAAGGCTTCACAACCTTCCATACTTGGGTTATGGTAGCCATCCTCCAAAGTGATTGATACATAAGGAAGTAAATCTTCAACCTCCTGCTACCCTGGTCACACTGGCTCTGTTGAACAGGTCTACTCTGACCATTCGCCCAACTCCGATTTGTCTGTGTTCATTGTGGAGAAGACAGAAAGACGTGGGTCTGTTTCCTTCCCATCCCCTCATGATTAGTGTGACAGCCCATACACACCACAGTAAGCCTTGCAGCTGTGTTTTCTATGGGCAGAAATGAAAGCTCGGCCCAGGTTGCCAAGACTCTGCTGCCACGCAGTAAGTAAGGACAAGTCAGGGTGCAAAAATAACGATGCTCTTTCCTGCCTCCTGTGGCCTCCCTGGTGCTTCATACAGTTCTTGGAGCATCCTGGTAGTTAATTGATGGTTAATAAAGAGCCCTAGGTTCAGAGTGGCTTTGGGGCTTCCTGTGGTTCATACGATCGTTTACTGCATTGGTTCTCAACCTTTGGGCCGCAACCCCTTTGAGGATCGAAATACCCTTTCCCAGGGGTCCTCGAAGACCGCTGGAAAACACAGACGTTACAATTCATAACGGGAGCCGGGCGTGGTGGCGCATGCCTTTAATCCCAGCACTCGGGAGGCAGAGGCAGGCGGATCGCTGTGAGTTCGAGGCCAGCCTGGTCTACAAAGGGAGTCCAGGACAGCCAAGGCAACACAGAGAAACCCTGTCTCGAAAAACCAAAAAAAAAAAAAATTCATAACGGTAGCAAAGCTACCGTTATGAAGTAGCAATGAAAATAATTTGAGGTTGGGGGAGTTAACACGACATGAGGTCGCAGCATTAGGAAGGTTGAGAACTGTTTTTTCTAGATCCCTAACCATGTCAAATTTCTAACAAAATGAAGGCTGGATGAGGTGTTCTGAGTCAGGGAGTTGAAATCTGAGTGTCCTCCGTGTCAGCTTGCCCTGTGTTGAATGGGAGCGGTGTGGCATCTAATGGGACTCCATAAAGAGTGTCTTCCAGGTTCTACCGTCTTTGCCATCACATCTGGCCCTCAGCCTTTCATTTATTTCACTTCATTTTCTTCTGGATTACAAAAATACTTACTGGGGCTTTTATTTTCCTTCAGACAATGAAAGGTTTTTCCATTGTGGTCAAGATTTGGAAGACAAACACACAGTTTGAGATCCAGGAGCCCTCAATTCCTTGTTTTATCCTTGAGTTATATTTCCCATGGTGCCTACTCCCCACATTTTCCTTTGCCCTCTGGAATTTGAGGCATGGTGGCCTGCAGGCACTTCCATCTGTGAGGGTCCTCTTTCGCCTCTGTCCTTTTTTTTTTTTTTTTTTAATAACAGAAAGGTCCCAGGGGAATGATAAATCTTAGCTATTCTTTTTCTTATTTAACTTTTCTAAACTATTTTCCTTGGAGAGGAGCTGACCCAAGTTTTCTGGGGCATTTTCTTCCCCTCATCCATTCCAGTCATTTGCTGGAGCCAGGGCTAACTCAGCTGAAGGCATGGAGCTCACCCTGCACCAAGAGGCCACTGTTTGTTCCTAACTACTCCCTCTGTGCTCTGATATAGCTCCCATCTTGTTTCTTGCCCAGAAAACAAAAGCTGTGAGATCATCTGCCAAGGTAAGTTTGGCCACCAAGACAGTGTTTTAAGTGTCTACCACACTTCCAGGGAAATGAGGATCGCTGCGGAGCTCCGGGGCACTTGGTGTCACTGACACAGAAAGTCACACAGCTCCGTGCCCCAGGAAACTAAGTTCAATGAACCCTTGAAAGTCAGAGAGCAAATTCTCTCAGGAGCACAGCTTTCTTCTGCGATAGTGCAGTACCTGATGATTGGTGTGGAAATAGGGGTGTTGCTGTGCCTTTAGCTTATGCCAGAACTGTGGGTCTTTCCAAGATTTAAAGGGATATGCCACCATTTTATCTCACGAGCAATGTGTGTGTATGTGCACTTATGCACAGGCACACATGTGTACATACATGTGTGTGGCATGTGAGTGTATGTGTTTTCTTTGGGGGCATGACATAAATTGGAGAGCTAGAGAGACGACCGGGCAGTTAAGAGCACTGGCTGTTCTTCTTCCAGAGGCACCGGGATCAATTCCCAGCAACCACATGGTGGCTCACAACATCTGTCTCCATCCCAAGGGAATCTGATCTCCACAGTTACTGCACATATATAATGCACAAACACACACTCAGGCAACATGCCCATATGCACAAAGTGAAACAACAAAAGCAAAAAAAAAAAAAAAAACCACAAGTAAAGAAAAAAAAATTTTCTAATCTTTAGCTTGGCCCACTGGAATCTAATAGCCACTTACTCATGTTCATAATAATATAGCAAAAGCCTTCTAAGTGCCATGGAAACGAGACACTGGCCAAGTAAGCCGGTACAATGGCTCCTTGAGTTAGGTTTACCTGGCATCTATTCCAACTGGTGAAATGGACATCTGTGGCTCTTCTTCCCCCTCCTTCCCCCACCTCCCCCAGGAATCATAGTCATAGCTTCCCGAGGACAAAGGGGAGGGGGTGTTAAGGACTGTGAGGGCCATGAGTATAGTGGAACTGGCCTTCTGGGATCAGCTTCGGGGAGGCAGATCAACTTTATTCCAGGGATGAGGGGAATAGATAGAATTTAGGGGAGGGGGTGGGGATTTCCAGGATGGGCGAAGGTCATTGGCTAAATAGCTAAGGTACTGAGATGCTTCATTAGCCTAGGGAGGCATTCCAGGAATCTCAGGTGCTTTGCTATCCTGTGAAAGGGAGTTGGACCTGTACTTTCTCTAAGGTCTACATGAAATTCCTCAGGTGGAGGGTATGGGGTCTGGGACCCCTCCCCCCCAGGGAGAGAAGATGAACCCTCAATGACAGAGGGAGTCTGCCATTTCACACCAACCTCAGGGCTTTCTGGCAATGTCAGACCTTAGCTGCAGGGGTTCCGGACAATCTCCTAGCAAGTTTTCAACTGCCAGCCGCTGATTTAATCCTGGGTTTTATGTCATCCTGACAGAGAAACCCATAAAGTGAAAGCTAATAGCAACTAAGCTCCCATAGTTCCTTGCTTCCTCTCCAATACTGGCATGCATTTGCTGGTCTCTGTAGGGAATAGGAAAGGCCATTGTTTACACTGTTTAAGCCGAAGACTCCATCTTAGTCATGTGTTTGAGGAACAAACATTTCATTTCATTTCATTACAGACACCCTTAAACCTAGTTGCAACCGAATCACTTAAGAAAACTTTTCACACACTGTCAGATTTGCACATCTGTGCTAATGCTTTTTGTGGTGGTGGTTAACTTTCTAATTTTTAAAGGCAATACAGGTTTATAGAAAAGTTTCAGAAACAATGGTATGTCCTTATGTTATGCCCAAATTTTGAGAGGCTCCCTGAACAGACCACCTGAGAGCCGAGTCCAAATGCAATCGCAAGGAAGTCTTTATTGCAGGTTCGAACCCGGGACACACCTCCAATGCACTGACTCAGCAGATGCAGGGAAGTGGCCATTAATCTCAACGAAGAGGGGTTTTTATAGGTTTTAGACAACAAAATGGGTTTTACAGTATATGATTGGATGGCATTTGGGCAGAAAAGCAGCAAGCAGGGAGTTACAAGCCTTGGCATTTCATGGTTGGGTAATAGGTGTAGGTGCAAGTTGGCCTATAGAAAAGATTGGTTGAAGCAATCATGGGGGTGTTAGGAACTTTGGCCTGGCTTCTCCTAGTTGGTTGTTGCTATGTGCTTGACCACCTGCTGGCCAGCTTGACTAGCAGAGAGTATATTTGGACTTTCCCAAGGTGAGCTGATTGTGTTGCTAGGGAATATTTTTCTGTTTAGACTAGTCTGTGGTTTTCCTGGAATCTGCATTCAGCCTTTGGCCAGGTTTAACACAAAATGGCATTTCTTTTTCAAAATGGAGTTTGTCTGGTCCTTCCACTTATATGCTTCACACAGAAGTTTCTCCCTGGTTATCGTCTTATTACAAAATATTTTTCAGAACTAAGAATCCAACATAGAGGCTGGAGAGATGGCTCAGCATCAAGGGTGGAGTGAGACTAGCTGGTCAAGAACAGGCTTGGAGTTTCTTGGAGACCTTCGCCTAGGAGACTACAACTTACTCTAAGAGCAAATATAGGTGTGAGCTCGTGACATCAACTAATCGTATGTGTCATCTGTATTGCAGTCTATTTTTTAAAAATCTAAATTGTATTTAATTTTAAAGTGATCCATAGGTGTTGTTTTTTAAATTATGCAGGAAAAACCTGAAATCTGAAATTTACTTTTTTCCCCTACCTCCAAATCTATAAATTTGTGAAATTGTTGTTTTAAGTAGCTTGGGTGTTAGTGCTTTGGGTTTGCTTGTTTCGTGCTGGCTGTTGCATCCCTATGTCTCAGGGTGGGATTATTTCCCAGCATGGAAGACACTGAACTCAAAAAAAGTCTAAGAGAAGAACTTCTACCTCTCCAGCTCACATCTGTTGGTTCTGTTTTTCCCTAGGTCCACCTTTGAAATATCTGTTTCCTAATGACTGTTTGTCTTTTGTAGCTCTGTTAACTCTGAGGCTGGCCTTACTGTCTGCTCATTCTTGGTTATTTTCCCCACACTTAGGATGCGAGAGCTAGGTTGGTTATTATTGATGCCTACGTTCGTTTTCTGGAAGGCTAGATAATTTGGCTGCAAAGAACAGAAATAGCTCTGGATTAAGCAGAGGAGGCACAAGAAGCATAAGGGAGGAATTACAAGGGGCACACAGAGTGAAGGGAGAAAATGGCCACTGAGGAAGGCACCAGGAGCAGAAAGTGATTAGCGACCTGCTTGGAGGGGAGGGGGGGATGGCGCTATCTTCAAAGGACAAGTCTCCAAACACTGCTGTCCCTATACTAGTTCACAGCGAAATGCCATGAAAACATCCATTTGGCCTGCATTGCGTTTCTTGCCAGGGAAATCCTGTGGCTGACAGACGTTGCCCCCCCCCCCCCCCCCGCCGTCGCAAGAACCAGTGATTTGAGGGAATGACCGTTCCCTGAAGAATAAAAGTGAGACAGGAAGAGCAGCTGCCATAGACTGAAAATTAGGATTGTAGCCTGGGACACATGTAGAGATGAGGTGGCTCCAGGCAGATACATACAAACAAGGAACGGTTTTACTTCCTGTGGAGTAGTGGGTAAGCTCTGATTGGAGAGCGACAGCCATTTCTATATAAAGCTGTACTCCAGGTGTGGGGGTGGGGGAGCATGGGGGGGCATAGTTGACCGTTCTATCAACTGCTGCAAGGGAAAAAAAGTCTTTAAGTAACTCTTGTGTTGCATTGATGTAGGCATATTTGCAGTGGTGTGTGACCTGAGGATTTTGCTCATGTGGCCTTTGGGCATGAAAACAAAAAGCAAAAAACATTTATCTTGATGAGCTCAGTTTCCATGTGTCTTATTCAAGCTTTAGTACACATTGTCATTATATTGCTAAAAGCTCTAATTCCCAGGTTCATCTCTAACTGTTCAACTCCAGAGTCTCTGGAGGAAACCTCTCCTATGCCTCTTGCTCACTTCCACAAGCCCACCCTCCATTCTGCTTACCCGACTCTTAGCCACACCACAGCGGGGCTCTGCCTCCCTTGACTTGAGAGTATGTGTAGCCAGCATGGGGCCTTGACAGGAAAGCTGAGCAAACAGGATGGTAGCTGAGACATTAATTCTTGCCGGAAAGCCTTTTTAGACTATTCATTCTTTCAGCTCGCTTTCCCTTATGCCATCTGGATCCGCGGGACATCCCGTTCTCTCCCAGGTCCCTGTCACCTGTCTTCCTTTGAGATCCAGGTGGTAAAAATCTTAGCTCCGCAGGGCAGGGCTCCTCGCTTCACCAAAGTAGAAATCAGCACCCAGCCTGCTTCCATGCAGCCCTGAAAAAGTCAGGATGGATATTAAAATTTTGTCAAGGCCACAAGGGATGAGTTCAGTGGCAGGCTGATTGTTTTCAGGAGACCTGTTGTTCTGTAGTGTCGTGATGCTCCAGTGGCCCTATAGGATGACGTTCATGTCCTCCAGCTGCACTTTCCCCTGCTCATCTCTTCTGATGCAGCTAGACAGAGACCGAGAGAGACACAGGCACAGGGAGACACAGAGACAGAGAGGCTGACATCAGGGTACCACTCTTTATGGATGGAGGGTCAACTATCCTCAGGGCTTTGGAAGCTAAGCAAGCAACTGCAGGAGCTGTCTCTAAGCCTTTCAAAGTCGTTCCCTCCCACATCTCTTTCACGTTTAGCCAGGTTTTAGTTCAGGTACTGCTACTAACTATTCAGAAATCCCCGACCTCACCGCAGGGTCTCTTGCTCCCACTCCCACCATCCCAAATACAGAACATTCTAGCAGGGGAGGTGCAGGGAACAGAGTATCAAGGAGATAGTGACACCAGTATGGAAGATGCGGTTATCCCTAGAGGGCATGCTGTTAGGCTAAACCTGGTAAAAGTGGAGCTTCAAATGGTCAGGCTGTTTCCAGCAGGAACACAAGCACATAACACAATGACACATGCGATGTCTGTCTAGTCAGAAATTACCAGGCATTAAAAGAAGCACACGCAGATGACCCTACTGAGAAGGACACTAGACACCCTGACATGCTGATGCTGACATGGCCCTGCATGAGCTTGCCAGTGAGTGGACAGTCATTTAAAAAAAAAAAATGTTCTCACTGTATCACATGTGTTCAAGAATGTGGGCTGTTGCACACATAAAAGACCAAACAAACAAAAAACAAAACAAAACCACACCAAGTGAACTTCTGCATGCACAGGATAGAAGATACACAAATGTTTTGACTGGATTTACCCTTGTTTTGACTTCACTTCTGGTGCCTTTTGCTATACAGATTTTAATTGCATTTTAATGTCAGTTTTATTAATCTTCTTGTACAGCCCCATGCTTTTTATCCCCATCAGGACTTTACCTACCTTCCCCAAGGTCATAACATTTAAAAATATTTTCCTTCAAAAATAGTTCCCAATACCCACATTAACAACTCCTGGCTCCTGCCGAAGCTCACCAGTTATGATGCAGCATGAAGTTTCCTCTGTGGTTTGTTTCTGCATAGCAATGTTGATTGACATAGCTTGCTTTCTGATCTTTGCTCTAGCAGCTACTGCTACTGCTGCTGCCTCTGACTCCTGTGTGTGCGTGTGTGTGTGTGTGTGTGTGTGTGTGTGTGTGTGTGTGTGTGTGTGCATGCATGAGTATGTGTTGTATCTATACACGATATAAAACTGTTCTTCATTTAGAAGTATTTTTGAAGACTTAGAACGGCATGGACAATAGGGCACCAGGCTGCTCCAACATTGACTACGTTCACTCTGCCAATGAGAGGAACTGAGGTTAGACCCCAAGGACTCCTGTGAAAACTCAACATGGCTACCCTGTGTCTCTAACCACAATGAGAGGCAGAGAGAATGGGAACGCCGGAGCTTGCTGGCTGCTGGCTTAGCTCCAGGGTCAGTGAGGGAGCCTGGCTCAACTAAATAAGGTAGAGACTGAGAGAGCAGGATGCCCACAGCCCACCTCTGCCCTTTGTGTGCATATGTGAAATTGCACACACTCACACACACATGTGAACATTACTCCGCACACGTATAAAATTATTAGTAACATAATGAGCCGGGCGTGGTGGTGCACACCTTTAATCCCAGCACTCGGGAGGCAGAGGCAGGCGTATTGATGTGAGTTCAAGGCAAGCTTGGTCTACAAAGTTAGTCCAAGGCTTCACAGAGAATCTCTGTCTCGAAAAAAAAAAATTAGTAGCATAATATTTAATAGTGCAAGAATGCCACATGGTATAAAATCTTTGGGATTTGTTGTTGCTGTTGTTGTTGTTGTTGGCTTATCTAAGACTTCTATACCCACACTGAGTGGAAGTTGTAAATGTGCACGCAGATATATTATTTCAGATTATTGAAGAAAGGCTTTTAGCATTCAGTATAATGTTAGTTTGGGTTTATTATGTCTACCCTTTATCATGTTGAGGCATATATCTTCTCTACCATAACTTTTGAAAGATCTTATTGAAAGGGATGTTGGATTTTGCCAAATAGTGTTCTGTCTCTATGGAGTGGTCTTCTTCTCTCGTATTAGTGTGACTTGTCAAGTTTGCAGAGTTATTATTCATGTTGATTGACCTTTGCATTCCTGGGGTGAATCCCATTTGACTGGAGTGAGCCATCTTTTTATATATTGTTGGATTCTGTTTACAAGTATTTTAGAGGGGGTGACTGATTTTAGTCATCAGAGGTGCTGGCCTACAGTTTTATTTTGTGTTTCTGTTCTTATCTGATGTTGGAGTCAGAGTAATACTCAACTAAAATGAGTCTGGAATTGAAGGTGGTGGCACAGG
The DNA here is from genome assembly GCF_964271855.1 of Acomys minous. Classification (NCBI taxonomy): domain Eukaryota; kingdom Metazoa; phylum Chordata; class Mammalia; order Rodentia; family Muridae; genus Acomys; species Acomys minous. The sequence continues at coordinate 97,858,272 of NC_140495.1, forward strand.
CCTCTAAGTCCCAGTATTCAGAAGGTGGAGGCAGAAACATCAGGATTTTGAGGTACACTCCACTTAGTAGTTAGTTTGAGGCTAGCCTGCACAGCATGAAACTAAATTAAATGATTACAGAAGGAAAAGGGGTTTGGAACCATCTTTTTTTTAACCTGATTAATTAATATATTTATTCACTTTATATCCTGATCACAGCCCCCCCATCCCACTCTCTTCCCCTATTTCCTGCTCCTCTTCTCCTCAAAAAATGGGGAGCCCCACCATACCAACATGCATCACTATATCAAGTCTCATCAGAACTAAGTGCCTCCTCTTCCACTGAGGCCAGACAAGGCAGCCCAGCTAGGGGAAAATGATCCAAAAACAGACAACTGTGTCCATATCAGAGACAGTCCCCACTCCAATTGCTAGGAGACCAAGCTGCCCATCAGCTACATATGTGTAGGGGCTTAGGTCCAGTCCATGCATGATCTTTACTTAATGCTACAGTCTCTGCGAGTCTCCATGTGTCTAGGTTAGTTGACTAGGTTGGACTTCTTATGTAGTTCTTGTCCTCTCCGCATGCCTCTGTCCTTCCTCCAACTCTTCCACAAGATTCCCCAAGCTCTGTCTACTGTTTGGCCGTGGGTCTCAGCATCTGCTTCGATCAGCTGTTGGGTAGAGACTCTTAGAGGACAACTCTGCTAGGCTCCTGTTTGCAAGTGTAGCCAAGTATCATTAATAGTGTCAGGAGTTCTCTCACTGCCATGGGGTAAGTCTCAAGTGGGGCCAGTCATTGGTTGAGCATTTCCTCAATCTCTTATCCATCTTTATCCCTGCACATCTTATAGGCAAGGTAAATTTTGGGTTAAAGGTTTTGTGGGTGGGTTGATGTCCCCCTCCCTCCACTGGAAGTCCTGCCTGGTTATATAGAAGGTGGCCACTTCAGTCTCCATGGCCCCTGATGCTGGGCGTCTCAGCTCGAGTCACCTTCATATCTGCCCAGGAGCCTACCCCTAAAGTAGGTCACCAGCTTGTCACAGAGATGTCTCCACCCCATCAGTTTCCCTCCTCTCACCCCGCCCTCTCACCTCCCACCCCCACACTCCCCACACCTGATCTCCACCATCATTGCCCTACCACCCCTGTAGGCTTCACCTTTTCCAAACCTACTTTATTTGGGGTTCTTTAATGTATATACCTCCCTTCCAACCCACCTACGCTAGATGGGAGAGAAAAGAGGTTAATGGGAACAGGAGAAGTAGGACCTTACTGAATTCAGTTCCTGGGAGCGATTCCCCTGGTAGTCAGCAGGATTCCAGCAGACCAGCAGTTGCACCAAAGTTGCTGCTGGAACCTGGAACGGGTTCCTGGAAGCCTTCGCTGGAGCAGTTTTCTCTAGGAGGGTCTCGAAGTGGAGCAGTGAACAGCCAGATAATATCAAGACCCAAAAAGCCTCAGCCTCCTCTCGGAGTCTGTACTAGGATGTGTTTCAGCTGGCAAAAACCAAGCCCCCACATGAGGTGGTGCGAACTCCAAGTGGATAAACATCACCTGTTCTCTCACAAGTCTGTTCCCCATCCCACGCTTGGGATCAAAACAAAAACAACATGTTTACATCCACTACACACCCCATCTCCCACCCAGTTCCCAATCCATCCATTTCCAATGCCTATTTTATTTCCCCTTCTAAGTGAGAGTGAAGCATCCTCCCTTGGGCCCTGATTGTTACTTAGTTTCTTTGTGTCTATGGATGGTAGCATGGTTGTCCTGTACTTTATGGCTAATATCCACTTATAAGTGAGTACATACCATGTATGTCTTTCTGGGTCTGAGTTACCTCACTCAAGCTCCATTCATTTGCCTGTGTATTTCATGATTTACTTGGAAGCATCTTCAACAAATAATGCTGGTCTAACTGGATGTCTGCATGTAGCAGAATGCAAAGAGATCCATATTTATCACCCTGCACAAAACTGAGTTCAAGTGGATCACAGACTTCAACATAAAACCAGATACAGTAAGACTAATAAAAAAAAAAAGTGGGGAGTGGCCTTGAACTCATTGGTACTGGAGACAACTTCCTGAACAGAACACCAACAACTCAGGCTATAAGATCAACAATTAATAAACGAGACCTCAGGAAACTGAAAAAGCTTCTGTAAGGCAAAGGACACTGTCAATAGAACAAAATGGCAGCCCTATAGATTGGGAAAAGATCTTCCGCAACCTGACAGATGACAAAGGGCTAATATCCAAAATATATAAAGAGCTCAAGAAATTAAACACCAACTAAGTAATCCAATTTAAAAATGGAGTACAGAGCTAAATGGAGAATTCTCAACAGAGAAATCTTTAATGGCTGAGAAGCACTTCAAATGCTCAATGACCTTAGTCATCAGGGAAATGCAAATCAAAAAGACTCTGAGATTCCATCTTACACCCATCAGAATGGCTAAGATCAAGAACTCCCTAGAGACAGCACATGCTGGCAAGGAGGTGAAGAAAGGGGAACACACCTCCATTGCTGGGGGGAGTGCAAACTACTTTGGAAATCAATCTGGCACTTTCTTAGAAAATTAGGAGCAGTTCTACCTCAAGGCCTCTATACCACTCCTATGAGTATACCCAAAAGAGGCTCCAGCATACAACAAGGACATTTCCTATGTTCATAACTGCTTTATTCATAATAGCCAGAAACTGGAAATGACCTAGATGTCCCTCAACCAAAGAATGGATAAAGAAACTGTGGTGCATTTACACAATAGAATACTACTCAGTTATTAAAAACAAGAAAAACCTGGAAGTATCTCTTACTTTTTAACTTTTGTGAATTGTTTAGAAGATATCTCCTATTCTCAGAAGTGACTAAGAAACAGACTATTTGCGCCTCTTGGAGTGCAGATGTGAACCTGCCAGTCCAGAGCTGCCACTAATGAGAGTTTGGTCAGCTCAGTTTCATCACTGGGTATTAGTGCAGATTTTCTATTTCTGTAAGCTTGGCAGATGTATGTCTGAGAATTTAGCCACTTCCTGTTGGCTATTCACTGCTATTCAATCCTTTGTAATTGTGTGGCCCTTTCTCACTCTTAATTTTAGTATTTAGATATTTTTGTTCCTGTGCAAAGAGTTCTTTTTTAAGATATGTATTTATTTATATGAGTGTCTATTTGCATGTATAACAGAAGAGGGCATCAATTTCCATTTCAGATGGTCATGAGCCACCATGTGGTTGCTGGGAATTGAACTCAGGACCTCTGAAAGAACAAACAGTGCTCTTAACTGCTGAGCCATCTCTCCAGCCCCACAAAGAGTTCTTAACTAATAAAATAAACTAACTTGTTTGTTTTATTAAAATTTCATTTTTTCCCTGCTATGACCACCATCATATAACCCACTGTAATTTGGGCTTTAGTTTTTGTTTTGATTGATAGTCAAACTGGTCTTGATCAACAGAAAAACTGAAGTCATAATATTCTATGTCTATAAAATATAGTATAAAGGTGCTCTGGCCTGGATAGTGGCCTTGACAGTGTCTCTAAAGGGTTCATGTGTTAGAAGTGTTGTCTGCCATGAGGCAGTGTGAGGAGGTAGGCTTTCAGGGGTGGGTGTTAATGGGATATTTCTGAGAAGGGACTGATGTTGTTCTTGTGGGATACCTGGGATAGTTTCTAGAAGAGCCGATTACATACAGAGTGAACCTGCCCCTCTCTTCACGCTTGTTTCCAGTTTCCTAACACATACCTCTACCATGACACCATCTGTCATAGGGTCCTCACCAAAGCCACACTGGCACCATACTCTTGAGTCCCCAAACTGACTCAGATAAACCCGTTTTCTTCTTCAAGTTGTCCGACCCAAGAGATTTAATACAACTCAGGTATGTCCTTGAGCTCCCCTGTTGGTTTACTTGAAATCTTTCTACCTTTTGCTGTAGAGACCTTGCTCTAGTCTTAGTGCTGAGTTGGCTGTGTGCCATTGGTTTGGTGTGTTCCGTTTCCACTTTCACTTTCTTCAGATTTGTTGTTCCCCTTTGGTTTCTTGGTTGACTGTGCTCACTCCAGAGCCTGCTTAGTTCATGACTATAAAGTTCCTTCCGGTTGTTCATTCCTAGTTTTATCCCATTATGGTCAGAGAGGATAAAGGATTTTTTTTTAATTTATTGAAGTTTTTCTGATTTAAAAAACATATATTAAGGCCTAAAATTTTCTCTGTAGAACGTTTTGTGTGCTGGCAGGAATACGGATTCCGTAGCACAAACATATTTATAATTATAACCTTTTGTTCGAACAATCCTTACAGTAGCAGATGATGTCTTTGCTTTTGTTTTTGAAGTAAAAACTTGATTAGCACAGAGTTCTAGAAGCAGGGGTCACGGCTAGCACTGGAATGTAGAAGGCAAATGCTTCTGAACTCCTTGTTGCTGGGGACATAAAATTGGGCAGCATAGATATTTGTGGTTATTTGATTAAGAAATGTCTCTCATAAGTTCATGTATCAAAGAAACCCTTGTCCTCAGCTAGTGGTACTGTTTGGGGAGGTAATGGACTTTCTAGGAGGTGGGGCTTTGCTGGAGGAAGTGAATCACTGGAGGTGGGGCTTTAAGGATTTATAGCCCTTGCCCGACTTCCTGTTTCCCTTCTTCTGCTTCCTGTGTGTGGCTTAAAGTGTGCTTAGTTATGTCCTGCGTCTCCTGCCATGCTTTCTCTGACTCTTGCCAAGTCTTTTCTACCATGATGGATTCTCATCCCTCTGGAAATAAACCCTTTCTTCTTTAAGTTGCTTTGGGGTATTTTATCACAGCGACATAAAAATAATGAATACAGCCAGGCATGGTGGCGCACACCTTTAATCCCAGCACTCAAGAGGCAGAGGCAGGCAGATCACTGTGAGTTCACTGCCAGCCTGGTCTACAAAGCAAGTCTAGGACAGCCAAGGCTACACAGAGAAACCTTGTCTCAAAAACAAAACAAAACAAAAACAAATACACTTGGCAGTACACATCCTTGGGTGTGGCCCTGGTGACACACAGCAACACAGACTCAAAAGATGGAGAGAGAGCATGGCTACTGGCTCCCAGAGCAGGTTGCAGCCCATCTTTAAGATGGCCCCACAAAGCGACATCTTGATGCGTGTGGAGACGGAGGAAAGCACTCAGTGGACTCCTTCTTAGGGAAGCCCTACTCGTCAGGGTGCAGAAAGCTCTGAAAATTGTGCTCGGGGTTTGCTGGGGAAGACAAGACTTTCCATTGACAAAGGCTGCCGATGTCTGCATTAGGTTAGGCTCTTGGGGTGGCTTCCCGTCTGCCTGTTCCGTGGAGGGGAAAAGTCCTTTTTGTGCTCCTGTGATCCAGATTAGGAAGCTGCGGGATAGGAGCAGACAGACTCCCACTCTCTTCTGCGGCTTCCTTTGTTCTTGTTTCACGTCTCTCCTCTTTGACAGTCACAGGCAAACACAGAGGCTTCATTGTTTTTATTTTTATTTTTCGTGGGGCACGGGTATTGGGTTCCTCTAGGCAGCCATGCTGCTTTGCTGTATGGAGTAACTTGCTCTCGATTAAAGGACATTTCTTCTCTCGACAGCGTTGACCCCTCTGACCAGGACACAGACATTTGGGGAGATTTTGTGACTGAGGAATCACACATCAAGCCAGACAGACTGGTCACACCAGACGAACTTCAGAAGTACTTTATCACAGCTATGCTCACAATACTTGCAAGACCTTGGCAGCTAAGAAGGGAAGGAAGGTTTAGGATGTGTATGAAGGAAGGAGGCAACACCCAGGACCAACTTGGTTTTCTCAGAACCACGGGAATGTCTGGGAGATGGCTGAGGACAGATTCTTGTTCTCAGTGGTGAGGCAGGACGTCTTATGTCTCTCCAGTCAGTACATCTTTGTCCTGATTGATAGTGGCCTTATTTTATGTCTCCCTTCAGGGTTCAATCTCTCTTTGCGATATCCAGCTCACTAGCTCTCAAGGGAGAAATCAAAGCAGAACAGGTACTGACAATGTGAGCTGCAGCCAAGTGCTGGTGGCTACAAGATCTGTTATCGAAAGGTCCTTAGCACATTTCTTTTACTACTCCTTAAATGTTCATTTCTGTTTTCTTGTTGTGTAATCTTACCATCATTCATGACAGCATCTTACACGCCTTGACCCAAGTGATTCAAGGTCATCAGTGTCACAGTATAACCTCATTTTGATTGGATTATTCGTCAAGAGGTTATTTTTTCGTGCACTGGCCCAGCACCAGTTAGTTACACAAGCTTGAAGTGCACATGGGGGAAGGATGACTTTGATTCAAAGAAAATAAACCTTTTGAATTTTTTCCTAGCATATCTGCTTTCCATAATAATATGGTCTATTCCTTTGTCATGCTGGAATAGATCACCTTTTATTTTATGATTGAGTGAACCATGTACCAGAACAATACCAAATAATCACAATCAGCCAGTGGTCTTGTTTAGAAGTTTCACAGAGCGTGACCTGTGAAGCATGGTGCAACAGCCTTTCTAATTTGGCTGTGGTCTGAAATTCTGATGTTGGACTCAGAAGTCCATCCCATTTACAAATTACTGGTAAGGTTATGTGAGTACTCAGACTCGGAAAGTGGTTGGATATAATTACAAACACCCAGCAAGGCCCTGGCCAGGAGCTGATGTTAAATGACTTTTAATAAAATTGTGCTTACACCCCAGCTCCAAGCTATGTCTCATAGCATCCATGTTGTACAGCCTGAAGCTGAAAATCTGATCGTAAATGCCTGTATCAATACATATTCCAATAGTAATAGATATTTCCAGAAAACAACGTGCTTTCATAAGGGAAGAGTTAAGGTTTGGGAGGAAGTCTACCTACAAGTCTAACAACTGTGTGCTGCCAAGATCTTCTGCCCCATGGAACGTTCAATTACGTCATTTCCTACTAGCCAGAACAGCTTGGTTAGTGGAGAGCTCTAGGCCACACACAAATACCCCCATCTCTCTATCCCTCGGATTATTTTTTTAATTGAACTGTGAAAAACAGAAAACTTTGGAGTCCAAAATCTATTAAGGAAGTAAGGAAGCAGGGACGTAGTCTTTTTTTTTTTCCAGACAGGATTTCTTTGTGTTGCCTTGGCTGTCCTGGACTCATTTTGTAGACCTGGATGACCTCGAACTCAGAGCGATCCGCTAGCCTTTGTCTTTCGAGTGCTGGGATTAAAGACATGTGCCACCACTCTGATGTAGTCTTTAGTCACAAAGTCAGAAGGGACTGAGAGAAACAGGAGGTGGGGGTTTTCCTGCTCCCTACATCCTCTCTGTTTTCCACCCATTGAGCCATAGTTGTCCTAGTGTGTTTCTAGCCAGAACCCTTTCTTTCCCTCCCACGTCAGCCCACCACAGCAGGACTCCATCCCCTGCATGGATCTCTTCCATAGACTAAGAGCACAGTAAACCTGTCTTTCTCAACATGAGGCAAGTGTTAGTCCAGGGTTTTCTACAGACATAACGTATTGCCCATGACTAATTAATGTTCAGACACTGTGGTAAAAATGTCTAAGTTTGCACCCATGGTAAGTTTTATTGTTTGGATGCAAACTGTCCCCCACAGGTTCATCGGTCATCACCAGTTGATGATGCTTTTTGACAAGATTGTAGAACCTTTTGGACATGGACCTAGCTGGCAGAATTAGTCTTGGAGGTGGGGCTTAAGAATTATAGGCTACTTTTGACACAAGAATAAGCCACCTTATACTCCTACTGTTTCTGCTGCTATGGGCTCCATTCTGCCTTCTGTGCTATAATGGACAGTATTATCTCAAATCATAGGTCAAATGAGAAAAGTTATCAGAACAATATGACTATGTTCTTTACTGGGCTTGTCACTCATGTCACATGAAAAGAGAACCTTTAAAGGCAACTGGATGAAAGCAGTGCATTTGGGTAGGCCACCTGCATACCTGTGATCCTAGCTACTCTGGAGGCTGAGGCTGAGGGATCATTTGTTGGAGACCAGCCTAATTTGGGTAATACAGAGATAAACATCACCATAACCTTCATACTAGTCTGTGATACAGACTCAAGGAGAAAAATGTCTGGAATACCTTATCAGGTTATCTGGTGTCTGGAAAAAAAATAGAGGGCAGTGCAAAGAATTGGTGGGTTTTTTTTTAGATTAACATATTCTTCCATTGACACTTCTCCCCAGGGACAGGATGGATCCTCTTTATGTTTTGGGATGCTCCAGGACCCCCTTGGCTCTCCCCTGGACTATGACTTCCATTTGTGGGTCAGGAAAGTCATCACTTGGCTTGTCAGTGACTAAGACGTCAAAAATGTGGCTACAACAGGAGAAAAAGACCACATGATGCTATGTAGAAGCTTGCTTGCTGTACATGAGAGTCAAACCAGTGAAGAGATCTCACTTAAAACAAATTTCCATATAAAGCCATGTATAGCACCCAAGCAGGGGATGAAAAGAACAAAAGACACAAGAACCCCTTTGAACCAGGCAAGTGGTGACCAAAAAACCACGTGTACAACCCCAGTTGTCTCATTGTCAAGTTAGCTACAGCTAAGCTAGCTCCAGTTAGGTATACGTGATCTTGAGGCTGTATCCAAATCCTTTCCCAAGAGGCTCAGCTTCTTGACTCCTAGAAAAATATGTTCTCTTATGAAGCAAGGCTATGTTTTAGAGAAACATGCTTCTTGTGCAGAAGCTGTGAGGTGCAGAAAAACTGATGCAACTAATCCTTGTCACCCAAATTCCAAATAGATCCCGGGACCCAGGCATGGCGTCACATGCCTAGATTTCTAGTACTTGGGAGGCCATACCGATATCCTGTTGGGGCAGGTCAGGAGGCAGAAGAAAGAGAGGGAGAAGAGAGAGGCGGGGAGAGGGTGGGAGGGAGAGGAGAGAGAAAAGGAGAGGGGAGAGGGGAGAGAGAGGAAGGAGAAAGAGGGAGAGGAGGGAGAGAGAAGTGTGTTAGTCCCCGGGTATCTATTTAAATCAAGGGACTAGCATGTGCTGAGCACTGACCATACGTGGCAGTCCTAAGTACAGGTGTGGCCATCACTGTTGTGTAGGGTTGTCTGGTGGTGAAATCAGCTAGTTTCAGTGCCAAATCTGTATCAATGGGCTGCGGATAGGAAAAGGTTAACACACATCAGACAAGCAAAGCTAGGGGTTTTGTTTGGAAAGCTTGCCTGATTAACCTCTGAGGAATGGCTTTACGGATGAGGAAAGCCAGGCCGCCAATAGCTAAAGTAACCATCCAGCTAGCAAGTGATGGAGGTATATCTTGGTGCTGTCTTTTAAACCTCTTCCGTCTACAGCAATAATGGTGACAACAGCAGTATTTATACAGTACCCACTCTGTGATCGGGGCATTCATACACTATTACTTTACCTATTAACTTGTTCTCCCAGCGACTTTATGGAGTAGCTATTTATAAATGAGGGAACCAAAGGCAGGGTGTTTTGGTAACCTGCTTGGGGCCACGCACACCAGCAGGAGCAGCTGCCCTTAAATCAAGGCTCTCTAACTCTGCAGCCCGTGTTTCCCACATGCTGTGCTCTCATCTTTAATCGTCAGGAGTAAATACTTTTTTTAAAAAAAACTTCTGATGGCCTAGAAGTTCATCAGTAAACTTCTAATGGGAAACGACCTGGCTTGTTAGGCGTAAGAGAGATGATACAACCAAAAAGGAGAGGGTCTTAGAACAACGGTCACACCACCATCATGACACCTGACCACAACCAACACCTGCTGGCACACAAAGAATTAGGCACCAGATGTAATCTTGGAGGATCCTGTGCGAGCCTCAGTACACTAGCCCATCTTAAGGCTCACATCCCTCCCACCTCCCATGCACAGGCCTGGAAGGCGAGCCAAGTGCAGGATCTTCCAACGCCACGCGTACATTTCCTGGGAAGGACAGCAGCTCAGAGCCACAGCCTCACTGGGCTCCCTCATTTTGCAGAGCTGCCTCAAGGGGTCTTCATGGCTGCCTCAGCCATCACTAAAGCATAGGCTACCATGGGAATGGTCCAGACAACCGGGGCTCCCTGGCACACAGGCCTTTCGCTGCTAAAACCAACACTCTTGGTCTATCCACTCATACTAGCCTCAGCCTAAAGGCCTGCCCCATGGAACGACCACTGCTGCAAACACATTCGGGTGTCAGCATTGACTTTGAAATCCTCTTCAGTTATCACATTTATAATTGCAACATCCATCTCCTTAGAATAGCTCTCTCTAATTGGCTGTTGGATATATCTAAATATCTAAACCAGTGGTTCTCATCCTCCATAATGCTGGGACCCCTTGATACATTTCTTCATGTTGTGGTGACCCAAAGCCACAGGGTTATTTTTGTTATTGCTTGATAATTATAATTTTGCTACTGTCATGAGTCATAATGTAAATATCTGGTATTCAGGGCCATCTGATAGTCAACCTCTAAAGGGTCGGGACCCAGAGGTTGAGAATTGCTGATCTAAATCATCAAATGAAAATATATTTTCTTGAGTTCTCTCACAGCCAGAGGAGAGGTGGAGTTTCATGGCTTCTTAAAAAATTAACTCTTTCTCTTGAAGTTGTCCCATCTTTGAGTCAGGAGTGAAGGGGAGGGAGATGGGATCATGAAGGGTGATTTACCCCATTGTCTTAAAATTTCTTAGAGCCAGGCAGTGGTGGTGCATGCCTTTAATTCCAGTACTCAGGAGGCAGAGGCAGGCAGATATCTGTGAGTTTGGGGCCAGCCTGGTATACAGAGAAAGTTTCAGGAGAGCCGGGACTACACAGAGAAAAACCCTATCTTGAAAAACAAACAAACAAATAATTGTTAGAGGCATCATGTCTGTAATCATAGCACTGGGCACCTGAGGCAGAGGGGAATCACAACATCAAGGCTAGCCCAGATCACATAGTAGGATCCAGTTTCAAATAATTCTGCTACAAAGCACAGCCTGCAGGTATGTCCAATGAGGAATGTTTGCTAACTGCACACTGTGTCCAGTTCTCAGTTTATAGTTATCTCCTCAGGAGTGCATGTTGGTGGGCAGGGCTGCCCTCTTTTTGCTGGACTCCCCAATGATGAAACCCATTAGTAGATAAGCATTTAAAATGCTATTATCTCCACTTAAAAATCACCCCAACGGGCTAGAGAGATGGCTCAGTGCTTAAGAGCACTTGCTAGTCTTCCAGAGGACTCAAATTCAAGTTGTAGCACCTGTGCCAAGTGCTTCACAGTCTCCTATACTTATAGCCCCAGGGCATCCAATACCTCATTCTGACCTCTTTAGGCACCTGCATGCATGCACACATACGTACACACACACACACACACACACACACACACACACACACACACACACACACAGAATAAATTTTAAAAATAAAATTTAAAAATCATTATTTATTACTTTTAAGATTATAATATAGTTACATTTTCTCCTTCCCTTTCTTTTCTCCAAACATTCCCATATATCCCTCTCCACTTTCCTTCAAATCCATGGACTCCTCTCATAAACTGTGCCTGCATATATGTATGTGCGCATACGTTCCTAGATCTAGCTGCTCGGTCTGTGTTATGTTACTTGTATGTATGTTTTCAGGGCTTACCATTTGGTACTGGGCAACCAACTGGTGTGCACTTCCCTGGGGAGGACCACCTCTCCTGCTCCCGGCTTTCCTTAGTTGCCTGTAGCTCTTTGTGTAGGGCTGATGCCTCATGAGCTTTTCCCCTTCTACTTTGGCATGTCTGTTGGTGTCACCTCTGTCAATGTTCCCTGACCGTTCAGTGCAGGAGTGTTTTATGGATTTACCCATCAGAACTGGACTCTACAATCTCCTAGGCCAATCTTTAAGAGATGTTATGACCTGTGGAGCTACATATGTATACAGAATTCTGCAAGCCCCAGGGGTTACAAATGTTGGCAGCATTTAGCATAAACGCTTATTTCTGGCCCACAGGGGATATGAGGAACCAAGTATAAGTTCAAGTACCAGGGCCCCTGCTTACTGCAGCTACTCCCTTCTAAAGTAATATTTGACCCCCAGAAACAATAAGCCTGCCAGGAGATTGTCCCATATAAAGGTTCTCTTTGCCTTGCCAGATGTGTGTCTCCTGCCTTCTCCTGTTCCTTGCACACAGTCACCCATATGAATTAGCTCCAGGGACCTTGCTGCTCTTTTTTTCTGACAAGAGGGCTCACGGTCCCTGAACAGATGGCCACCATACCCGCAGTAGACTTCAAGTCCAGCTATGACAAGGCAATGTGTGTGTGTAATGAGCAAGCTTGCAAATGAGGTTGACTATGCAAGCATCTTTCTTCATGTAAACACCCAGCCTCTGGCTTCCAGGCTGGGGGCCAGCAAGCAAGTATAAGGTGTAGGCCTAAGAGGGGCTTCTCGCACTGACTGAGACACTAGATGGAGTTAGATTATAGGTGTCTAGATAGTAGAGATTTCTCCTGAACAATGTGTAGGCTGGCCACATGCGCCCGCGCCAATATAGACAGCATCTGATGAAAAGCAATGTCTAAGCTGCAGAGTGCATGCTAAGGCCTGCTGCTGCTGGACTTCTCAAATGTCAGCATCCAGAGCATCATTCATAAGTCTCTCAATGCACAGGGTAGCGGCAGTTGGGGCCTGGGAGTAGATGTTTCTGCAAGTTTCTGAGTTATGCTGACACAGTTGTTTCCCAGCTCACACCAAGAAAAACACTGGAGTGAAGGAAATCTCGACGTACTTCAAGCCCCTTCTCCAGACCTCACCCACACAGAAATTCATTTTTGGGTTTGTTGTTGTTGTTGTTGTTGTTGTTGTTGTTGTTGCTGGAGATTGAACCTAGGGTTTCAGGCATGCTATGCAATGAGTTATATCTCCAGACCCCAGAAATTTCTATGAAATGTCAGGTGCTAGCATGCCCAGATATCTGTTAGGAAAAACTCAGGACACAAACTCACAGGCAGCAGTCATTTAAATACCTAGCAAGTCTGTCCACCGAGATGCTATGGGTTGAACCTAGGATCTCGCTCATGCTCTGTCACTAAGACATAAGCACAGCCAACTTCTAAAAAGCATTTGCTGAACACCCACTAAGAACAAAACTAGACTATAAAGACTTTTAGCATGCCACATTTTATACTTAACTATAGAGACTTTAACATGTCCAATTTGAGGTGATTCAAAAATTGGGGGGAAAAATCTTTCTTGAGGCTAATCAAAATCTATTACAATAAAACAAAACTTGGTAGTGTGATCCTCGAATTTCACTGTGCAAAGCCAAGATAAATGGTCACTGTGACATTGTCCCCAGGCCAGCTTTCTCTGGCCCAGAGCGTCAGTCAGCAGCAGAGGCAAGGCTGAGAAAACTCCACTTGCTTGGGAATCCACAGAGCAACTGTAACTCTGATAACTGTCATTCTGGACCGTGACGCTGCCTCTGAAACAGAGGATTATGTTCTCAAAGTCTGTTGCTGTAATTTATGTGTTTCCAGGGCCATCTCTGGGGAGTTCCTGTGCAGCTCAATGCAGTCTTTCTCTCTCCTCCTACCCATGTTGTAGCTTCAGGAAGTCCCTTGGGAGCAAGAAGCTAACCTACCTAGCAAGGCAGCCCCACCACAGGAGATGCTGATGGGGCTGAGCTAGCTGCAGCATCTCTGACAACAGGCAGAACCTCTTCCTCACCTCCTTCACATTTAGTTGCCTGGAAACCGCAGAGGTGCTGTTGGTCAGCCTCCTGGACCATGTGGGATAGCAGTTCCTTTGGGTCCTGCTTGTAGCCAGTCTATATATTACTGAGACAAATTTCTAAGGACAACCAGGAGACCAGGAGCTGAGGGAAAGGTTCCTGTCTTTTTTTATGTCAAGCATGTGAGGCTGGGATTGGAACTTTGACCTGGCACACTAAGTCTCTGGGTTTGCTCTACACACACACACACACACACACACACACACACACACACACACACTACAAATAAACAATCACCAAACCACAGTCCCAAAGAATGATGTGTCAAGATCTGAGTTCCCCGGTCTCTCCTGTTTAACTGACGAGAGGCATTTGATTGAAGCCTCTTTGTATTGAGTTCAGAAAAGGTCACAGCTCCTTCAGCTGATGTTTTTCCACAGCAGCCTGACACACTCTCAAATCACCAGGCTGGTTCCCTCTTTACCATCGTTTACTCTAGCTCTAGGGGTTTTCCCAGGCAAGTGAAGTCTTAGCACCTTCCTCCTTTCTCCCAGCGCAAACCCCATCTTTTTAGGTTTCCCCATCTCCTTTGGGGGGGCTCTCAGAATCAGCCAGAGTGTTTTTGTCTGTATAGTAGCTGACTTTGTGAAACAGTTAGTGGTTTTGCTATTTCAGGAGAAAAGAGGAATGAAGGTGGAGTGAGTCCAGGGGCTGAGCAACTCCCCCTCCCGCTCCAGTTCTCTTGATTTTTGTCTCAAGATCACAAGGTGGCTGCCACAGCACATCTTAAAATGCCCATGGGTAGAAAGTTCCCCTGTCTCTCTTGTGTGGGTGATGAGAGACATTTGATTGAAGCCTCTTTTTCTTTTCTTCTTCTTCTTTTTTCAAAACCTTTATTTTTAAGTACTTTTATGTTAACAAAATAAAGATCAGGTTACGGTGGTTTCCACTGTGGCCCTTGAATGTTCCACCCCTTATGCCCAAGATCCACAGTTAAATGGGGGTTTACTGTTAGCCTTTGAGCTCTGCCTCTTCACCTCCCTCCCCTCCCCCGCCCCCACTCCTCTATTCTTGGTCACTGGTTGAAGCAGCTCCCTCCACTTCATAGCGCTCGCTCTCTCTGAGTCACATCCTTCCAGATCTTGACACCACGTCGTCGTTTGTTTTTCCTGCAGAGTGACAGTCCACTGGCTGCATTCACCAATGTTGTGTTCCCCCACGGACAAAAATCTCATTTGCTTCCAAGCTTCAGCAATGAAACAAAGCTGCCAGGAACATCTGTGTGCAGGGTCTGTGTGGCCACAGCTTCCAAGCCCTTGAGGGCAATGCCAAGGAGCCGGAGTGAAGGAGAACACAGCGGGAGTGCCCTCACTTCGTAAAAACCTGGCTTCCAAAGAGACTGTCCCAGCTGTCTTCCTGCCACCAATGAGGACTCCCCTTGGTCTTTATCACTGCCAGCGTTTGGTGTTGTCAATGGTCAGGGTGGGTCAGGAGAGTATGGTGCTATCTCATTTCTTAAATTTAGGCTTCCCTGGGAATGTGGCAGGAGCTTTTCTAGTTACCGTTTTTTTTACCACTCATAGATGATCTACAGTAGCTCTGGCAAATTTGCTCTGCTGCCTTTGGCCCGCTTTATACAAAGGTTGTCTTTTTGTTGAGCCTTAAGTCTTCAGTGTGTGTTTTGGCTGGCAGCCCTGTACCACACATGCCCTCTGTAAATATTTTCTCTCGGGCTGTGGCTTTGACATCTCGCGCTTCTGACATGGCCATGCACAGAGCCAGGGCTTTTTATTTCGTCACTTTAGCTTTTTCACTTCCTGCTCTTTTACACAAGTGTGTTGTGTGTGTTAAAGAATCATGACTTATACAAAGTCACCTGTTTTCTCCTATGTGACCTTATCCTGCCACAAGTTTTGCATTTTGTATTTAGGTCTATGATCCATTTTTTTGAATTGACTTTTATTGGAGGTATAACGTCTATGTCTAGATTGGTTTTTTTTATGTTAGGTTGCATGACTTCTCAGCTTTTTGGCTAAGATCAAGTGTATATATTAGGTTGTACATAGATGTCCTGTTATCTGATCACCATACGTGCAAAGACTATCTTTACTCCAGTGTGTTGCCCGTGCTCTTTGGTCAATAACCAGCTACCATCTTTATGTGCCATCTGGGCTCCATTCAGTTCCATTGACCCACTTGCCACGCACAACCACTGCCTTGGTTGCTGTTATTTGGTAGCAATATCAGTAGTTCTCTGTGTTGGTTTGATTTAGAAATGGTGCCCCCATGAGCTCATAGATTGGAATGCTTGGCCTCCAGGCATTGGAACTATTAGGAGGTATGGCCTTGTTGAAGGAAGTGTGCATTGAGAGTAGGCCTTTGATGCCTATGAAAATAGAAAGACACAAACTGTGTTTTTCTAGGTGAGTTATCATCTAGAACCAAAGCCTAGGAGTTTTCAGACAGACATTGTAGAAAGGAGCGTTGTGTGGCCCCGGATTGCCCTGGAGATGGCTGGTTGTTGTGGACGCTTTGGATTATATGTAAACATGGTTTTTTGTTTTAATCCTAGGTGTGGTATATAGGAGCTGTTCCAGTTTGTCCACAGCTGATAACTGCCTCCTGAGAGGGCATGTGATGCTTGTCACCTGGGAACTACCTCATGTAGGGGCAAGGTCTTTGTCAATAGGGATAAAAGCCAGACTGAGAGAGAGAGAGACAGACACACAAGGGGCTCCGAGAAAGAAGAAGGCTGCTGGTGCTTCCCACTACTCCTGGTTGCTGTTGATGCAGTGTGAGGAGACCCGATGACCCTGAACAGCAGGAAGTAGCTAAGCAAAACTCTGCCCCTTCTTTCTCCTCTATCTAGTGTTGAGGTGTTGGAAGGGACTGGAGTGGAGTAGGGAGAAAACGATTTAAGGAACCCAAAATAAAAATAGGTTTTAAACAATAGCCGATGTTTCTCAATGCAGGTTCATAAGTAGAATCATTGAGGCCACTAGGGATAACTGTATAGCCATGGGTAGCTCTGAAAGGACTCAGACTTCCTGGTTTCTGGTCCCAACCTGTTCTTGGGCCACTAGGAGTCCTGAATGCTAATGTGTTATGTAACAGATCCAAAGCCCAACACGATCCGCCCCTGGCTGCTCTTCAGTGAGTCCCCTCATTGCTCCCAATTATGTCTCATTTTCCTCTCGGGCGCCACTTCCTCCTTTCAGTTCGAGGCGTTTCTTCCTAACTCATAACTGTTTTCATCACTCAGTCTCTGATACACACACATCAGACCAAATATCAGGACAAATGCTCACAGAGCAATTACAGCAGAGTGGTCATACTGTGCGATGACACCGCACTGCAGAGGAGCATGTGTTGTTGGGTTTGTTGTTGTTGTTGTTGTTGGGTTTTTTTTTCCCATTTCAAGAGTAACACAGCCTGTATCTGGAGGGGAAAAATAATTGGATTTCATGTCACTCATCCCTCCACCCGTTGACTTGGTTTAGTCACCTCCAGGACCTCGTCACTGCAGCCAGATACGCGGTGACATTTATTAAAAAGCAATCGGAGGGAATGAGAAATGCTGGTCACTTCTAATTCTCCTCCTGCTTCACTGTCCTCATTTTCAGTCAAGCGCCCTTGGACTGAATTCATATTTGGCAAATGCTTGCTGAAGTTTTTGCTGTTATAAAGCCATTAATTCACCATAAGCCCTCTTAGAGCCAACAGAAGGCTAGAAATAAGAATCAAGTTATTGCAAGGCAAAATGATCACCCATGTGCTGGAGTAGTGGTTCTCAACCTGTAGGTTGTGACCCCTTTGGGGATCTGTTGATGCTTTCACAAGGGTCACCTAAGGCCATCAGAAAACACAGATATTTATGTTACGACTCATAACAGTAGCAAAATTACAGTTAGGAAGTGGCAACAAAAATAATTTTATGGTTGAGAGCCACCACAACATGATGAACTGTATTAAAAGTTCACAGTATTAGAAAGGTTGATAATTACTATGCTATAGTTATACTTGGCAACAGAAATTTTAAAAAAATGCGACTCTTCTACCCCAGGCATCAAAGAGTATAGAGAGAGCATGTCAGTTGGCAGTATCAAAGACAGCATTCCAAGATAGAGGAACATCACAAGCAAATGCTAGGAGGCATGAGGAATCTGTTGAGTAGAAGGTAACATTTCTAAGTTTGTATCATTATTACTATAGTTTAGCCTAAATTGTGAAATTCGCTTTCTGCCACATTCCTGAGCTTTCCCATAGAGCCTTGGTAATCTTCCTTTCAATGAGAAATTCAGTGAGGCCCACAGTTGCCCAAAGGGCCGATTCTGAATGTCTAACTTAGGAGCTCCCATGGATGAGGTAAACCCATCTATTGCAATCTACCATACTGGCACCGAGGAACTGAGGTCAAAATTGGGGTTCAGTGACATCAGGGGACTCAAGGTTACAGTTCACAAAGGTGCCTTTACTGGCATATGTGGTGCTTTTATTAGGGTAGCTCCAATTTCAAAGTAGGGACAGAGAAACAAGGAAAAACATAGTGTTTTTAAAAATTACCATCACTAGATGTGCTCAGGAGACAGGTCTTGTGGCTGAATGGGGTTTGTATCTGTAACATTCTTGAACATACTAAGATTCCTTGCTGAGGAAGAGACTGGAAACATCTTGCCTGTGGCATTCCTTGGACAGGTGGAGGCCTTCTTTGGACAGGTGGAGGCCTTCCTCTCAGAGGAATAAATAAAGTTTTATGGAAACAGAGTTCATACATCAGGATAGTATGGGCAAATCTACTATAAGCATGGTACATCATCTAGTCTTGCCACTAGAGTGACTAGAGAGCCTTGCTCAGCACCAATATGCCTTTGCTCCATCTCAGTCCATCCATGGCAACCTCAGAGGTGTCTGCTCAGAGCTGGACCCAATGTGCCTTGAATCTATGCAGTTCCCTATGTCTGATTCTAGACATCTTTGTGAGTTTCCACAAAACACTGAACTTTTGTTCCAGGTGGAGCTGACGTGACATTTTAGCCCAATTTGTTAAAGTATAAGATTATTGGTGTCACACACCAATAAAGAATCTCAGGTGGCAATGGTTGTTTGCAGAAGCATAAAAAAGCTGAGACCCCTGTGTAATTGGTCCCAATAAGGACAAGAGAAGTGGGTACCAAATTCAGCACCACCCCTTGCAGCAAACAATTCTGGCCTTGAGTTGCACATTCAGTTGCCTGGGATACCCGTATCAGGAAGTCCCCAAAGTTCGTGAAGATGAACTTAACAGACCTTTAGGATTATGGCTCCCTTACATGAAGCACTAACCTCATGACAGACTGTGACAAGTGATTTACACACACATCACTGACCACAAAGATGATCAGTTCTTCACAAAGAATGCCGTTGTGGTGACTGAATCGTCATCCATTGCCTGGTACCAAGCAAAGGTTTGACAAGATCAGATTGAAAATCTTTATCAACACACATTAGTTGTACATAGTAAGGGAGCCAGTGGGCCATTTCCTTATGCAGGTTGTGTGCTCTGGCCAAGTCCATTCGCGTTTCTCTCCCCTCGCTCCTTTTCCTTAGCAACCCTTATTCTCTCCAGGTTGACTTTTGTAGTTTTAGTGAAAGAAGCCACATGGGATCTTTCTATGCCAGGCTGGTGTCACTTTTGTCTTAATTCTAGTTACACCCATCTTGTTGCAAATGACAATATCATAGCTCATTGTGTACACACACACACACATATATAATGTTCTAATTTATTTGTTGATGAGTTACTTAGCCACCATCAATAGTAACATAATGGCTGTGACATGCAGGCTTCTCTCTGCTGCGTTTCATTTCCTCTGGACATATGAGCAGAGGCAGGAAAGTGGATCATCAGGTAGAAAGGTTTTTTTCAGCTTATTGAGGAACCCCATACTCTTCTACATAATTACTCCACTAATTTTCCCTCCTGTTGATAGTATATGAGAGTGTTTTTGTCTTCGTATCCAGGGCAACATAATTTTATTGTCGTCTACAATAGACATTCTGAAAAGGACAAGAAACTATCTCATTGCAACTCTGGTTTGTATAGCCTGATAGCTAATGACACTAAAATTTTCCATATGTTTGTGGGTTTGTGTTTTTTTTTCTTTTAACAACTGTTGTTCAGATAATTTGCCCAGTTTTAGTTGAGTTATTCGTTTTCTTGTTGCTAAATTTCTCGAGTTCTTAATATAGTCTGGTTATTAACCCTTTGTTGGATGCATAGTCAGAAAACATTTTTCTCCTGTTTTGTAATTGTCTCTGTTGATTGTTTCCTCTGCTGTGTCGAAAACTTTCAATATGATCTTAATCTCAGCCATCAGTTGTTGCCTTTGCTCTCTGGGCCTTTGGGGTCCTATAATCGTCTATATTTTCTTCTAGTAGTTTCAGAGTACAGGTCTTGGGTCCATTTTGAGTTTTATTCTCCTTCATGCAGCTATGCAGGCTCCTAGCATTACGTAATGAAAGGGGTTCTCACTCCTGCAAAGTTTCCATGATTTTGGTGCGTGTATGTGTGTTGGCCATAGATGTGTGGGTTAACTTCTGACAGGCTTATTTTGTTGCATCAGTTTGCTACTACCTTCTGGTCACTACAACTTTGTAACATGCTACACAGTCGGGTATTGAAATGCAACCACCTTTGTTCTTTTTGATGAAGATTAACTTGGCTATTTCAGATATTCCTTGCTTTTACATGAATTTTAGATATGTAAAGACTATAATTGGGGTTTTAATGGAGGTCGCATTGAATTTATATGACATTGCTTTTGTTAATACGGAGATGTTCACAGCATTCTACTAGGAACATGGCGGGGCTGTTCATTTTGTGTGCTCAACTTCTTTTATGTTTTGAATATCTCATTGTAGAATTTTAACTACTGTGAATAGAACCACCTTAAAAGTTTCTTCTCTAAGCAGATTAATTATTGGTATAGAAAGGCTAATCTTTCTGTGTTGGTTTTTCCCTTTTGCTACTTTACTGACTCACTTACTAGTTCATACCGACTGCGGTGAGCTCTTTGAAATTTTCCATATACAGAATCATATAATCAACAAGTGGGATTAACATGGCTTCCTTCCTATTTGCCTTTTGTTTCCTGCTATTGGCTCATTGGTCCAGCCAGTGCTATGTTAAACAGGATCCATGGTAGAAAAGATGCATTTGTATCTTATCTTAAAGAACTGCTCTCCATGTTTTCCAGTCACCATGACGCTGGCTGTGGCTTTGTCATATGCCATAGACAGCCTTTGCTTCTGTGTGATGTGATGTGATGCTTCTATAACTAATTTGTCCAGGGATCTCTCTGATGAAGGGCTGAATTTCATCAAGGGCTTTTTCTCCACCTGAGATGATGATGATGATGATGATGATGATGATGATGATATGTGTGTGTGTGTGTGTGTGTGTGTGTGTGTGTGTGTGTGTGTGTGTGTTCCTTCATTCTGTTCCTGTGAATCTTTACATTTACTGATTTGAGAATGAGGAGCCATCCTTGCATCTCTTGGTTTAAAATAACTTATTCAGAGTGTATGATCTTTTTGCTGCTCTACTAAGCCCATTTTCCTGAGAATTTTTGTATGTGTGTTTATAAAGTACATTGCTTATTTTGTATGTGTGTTTACAAGAGATATTGATTATTTTGTATGTGTGTTTACAAAGGATATTACGCTCTCTCCCTCCTCCCCACCTCTCTCTGTTTTATCTTTGTCAGGTTTTGGTAACAGACTAACTTTGGTCCCTGACATGAGCTTGGAAGGGTCTCCTTGTTCAAATCTAAGAATTAATTTAGGAAAAATGGGCACTAACTATTCCTTAAGAGTTAGGCAAAATTCCGTTCTGAAGCCATCTGGTCCCGCACTCTCCTTTGTTGGGAGACTTTTCACTACTGAATCAATCTCATTCGTTGTTATTGATCTATTCAGAATTTTCACATCCTCCAGGTTCAGCATTTGTAGGACATGAGTCCACAAATTTATTCATTTCTTCTAGGTTTTTCCATTTGTTAGTATACAGATTTTTATAATAATTTCTAGGGGTTCTTTATATCTGTTATATTGGTTAGGGTGTTTATAATCTCTATCATATGTAATCTTTTATTTCTTGGTTAATATACTTATTTGTTGACCTTTGCTAAAGATTTGTTGACCTTTCATTGGGATTTGTATTGCTTGTTTGGTCTCTATTCCATTGACTTATACTCTGGTCTTTATTTGTTTCCTTCTGCTTTCTTGGAGTTTGGTTTGTTGATGTTTTTCTATGATTGTAAGATGCCTCTTTAGGCTGGCCTGGAGCTTGTGATCTTTTGCCTCTGCCTCCTTCAGCAGAGGCACCATAAATGACAGAGATTCATCTTTAGATTGTTTTTCTGATGCCGCTTGCTGGTGGTTTGAATGGGAATGGCCCCAAGACTCAAGTGTTTAAATTCTTGGCCATAGGGAACTGCACTATTAGGGGGTGCGGCCTTGTTGGAGGAAGTGTGTCACTGTGGGGGAGGGTTTTGAGGTCACATATGCTCAAGCGATGCCCAGAGTGGTCCATGCTGTCTGTGAGGCAAAATGTAGAATGTTTGGCTCCCACCAGCACCATGTCTTCCCTGCCTGCTACCATGCCTCTCACAATGATGATAATGTGTTAAAACTCTGAACTGTAAGCCAGCTTCAATTAAACATTTTCCTTTATAATAGTTGCCATGGTCATGGTGTCCCTTCACAGCAATAGAAACCCTAATACTCCTCTTTTTGTATTGTAGATACTCATTACTTTAAGTTTCCCTCTTAATACTGCTTTTTGCCAAATCTTACATGCTTGAAATTTTCCCTTAAAACAAAAAAAAAAATCCAATTCCCTGTAAAACTTGAGTAAACAAAATTCATTTTGAAATGTATTCCTAGGGGCTGGAGAGATGAGTGCTGCTGCTCTTTTAGAGGACCAATATTTGGTTCCCAACACCCACATCATGTGGCTCACAGCAGCCTGTCACTCCAGCTCCGTGTGATCTGATGTCCTCTTCTGGCTTCCATGTGTGCCTACAGAGATGTATAAATACATACATACATGCATGTATATATACATACAAATAGAAAGTTTTCAACGTATGCTTCAATATTTGAGCATTTATATAATTTCTACAACTTCTTTCATCAGTAATCCGTTGTGTTTAGAAAATAACCAGGTAATGACTTTTCCCAATTTAAAAAAAAAAACATTTTTGTAGCCTATTATTAATGGTCTATCCTAAAGAAAATTCCACATGCCGATGAAAATACTGTGTATTTTATGATAGAGGAGGAGGTCCCCTTCTGTCACAGACCTAGGAGAAGGGAATAGGGTGAAAGAGGGAGGGAGGAACAGGAAGATACAAGTGAAGGCATAACAATTGAGATGTAATCTGAATAAATTACTTAAATAAAAAAAATACTGTGGATTAGCTTCCAATTGATGAAAGTAGCATGTTAAAATCTTTCACTATTGTACTAGAATATATCTTTCCCTGTAATCCTAACAGTATCTGTTTTTATAAAATTGAGTGCTGTAACATCAAGTGCATGCAAGTTTACAATTATTCTGTCTTCTTATATAATATTTTATCTCTTTAAAAGTTTCTGTCATAAAGTGTGTGTGTGTGAGAGAGAGAGAGAGAGAGAGAGAGAGAGAGACTCCTGGCTACTTGAGGTTTCCATTTACTTCCTTCGATCCTTTCACTTTCAGTCTGTATCTTTACTCATAAAGTGAGTTTCTTACAGGCAGTGTATTGTTGGGACTTGATTTTTTTTAATCCACTCATTTGGGCTATAATTTTTAGATAGAAAATATAGTCCATTTACATAGAAAGTTATTAATAAGTAAAAACATGTGTTATCTTGTTAATTTTTCTCTAGTTATTTTGAATATTATTTGTTTTCTTATGCTTACTGGTGGTTTGATAGTTTGTCACTCCAATGATGCTTGATTTAATTTTTTTGGTGGTATTTTTACTTTCATACACTTTTATGGTAATAATTATCTTTATTTTATTTCTGGTTGTAGGACTTTTTGTAAAGCTGTTCTTATAGTCAGGAATTCCCTCAGATTTGGCTTCCTTTGTAGGATCTTTATTAGTCTTGACTTACGAGAGATAGTTTACCTGGTTATAATAATTATCATGAATGAAAATTTTCTTTCAAGATTTCAAGTATTTCGTTCTATTTCCTCCTTATCTGCAGGGTTTTTGCTGGTGACTATTATTAGTCTAATGTGCTTGCTGTTAAAGGTAATTTGGCAGTTTTCTCTGTCAAATTTAAAAATTGTATTCCTCATATTCTGGATAGTTTGTTTAGACTATGATATTGGTGAAGATCTTCCTTAGCATGACTCTTTGTGTCTTACACGCTTCTTTTACATTGATAGTCACATCTTTTCCAGCATTAGGGCGGTTTTCAGATTATGGGTTCCTCCCTGCCCTTTGACAAAGTGTCTTTCAACATAGTCCATGTGGTGGTCCTGGAATTTACTATGTCTCCCTGGTTGGTATCAAAATTAAAAATCCTTCTGCTCGGCCGCCTGATTAGCTTCCTAAGTGCTGGATTACAGGTGTGTACCACCATATCCTCATTGATCCTTTGTTCATAGCAATGGCTCTCAAACTTCCTAATGTTATAAGCCTTCAATATGGTTCCTTGTGTTGTGATGAACTCCAACCATAAAACTATTTTCATTGCTACTTTGTAACTGTCATTTTGCTAAGGTTATGAATTGTAATATAAATATCTGGTATGCAGGATGTCTGATATGTGGGACTCCCATGAAAGGGTTGTTCATCCCCAAGTGGGTCATGACCCACAGGTTGAGAACCACTAAGTTAGAGGCATCCCAAAAATCATCAATTCTCCCTCAATTCTTTATTTTTCTGCTAACTGGAATATTTTGAAAGACCTGTCTTCAAGGTCCCAACATTTTTTCTTCTCTTTGATCTATTCTTCAACAAGATGTTGAGGGTCAACTATATTTTCTTTTGAGTAACTAAGTTTACAAATTTCAAGATTTGTTTCTTTTCCAAAGTTAGCCTCTAATTTCTCAGTCTGTCCAACATGCTATCCTAATTTTATTTGACTGTATTATCTTGGATTTCACCTAGTTTTAAAATTATTTCTTAGGCATTTTACCTATTTTAATTCCTTGAAAATTGGTCATTAGGGAATTTTCTTTCAGGAGTGTCAGGTTTGTTCATGAGAACATATGTATCTGATTGATGAGCTATTTCTGTGACTTTTATGGGATAGCCTTCTTAGAAGGTAGCTTTTTCTTGAAGATGTATATTTTGGAGTGTCAGTATATAGTTGAATTTGGCTCTGATTTTAAATATACACCCCCGTATTCTCTCTTTCCCATAGCTTGGGTTGCCTCCAGCCCACTGGCAGAGTTGGCAAAGACTCTAACCATCTTACTCCATTAAGGGGAGACTTTTCCCCTCTGAGCTGCAGAGATTGTGGGGCAAACACCAACGCACTTTGCCATTGTTCTGGTTCTGTTGTCTCAGCTCTCTGACCCCCAAGAATTTGCATTCTCTTTCTTGCTAACTTCCAACTGTTCTTCCACCATCACTTGTCTCCAAACACAGCAACGTGCCAATCACTGTGGTTCTCTGGAGATGCAGATCAGTGCCAGAAGTCCCTGTGCAGTCATCTTGTCCTTCTCTAAGGCAACAATTTAAAGAAGGAACCATGAACTATGCCTTCCTCTCAGGGTTGTCTCGAGGACTCTGTGAGGGTGGGCATCAGCTAGTGCTGGCCTTGGTGATGATGGGTAATGTTGGAAGGCTTACTCAGTCTTCTTCCCTTTTGTCTACATGAAGACCTCTGTGAGCATCCCATGTTGACTTTGCACTGGAGTTACAAAACCAAGCACAAATTTAACAGGCAGCTTTGCTCAGCTACAAGGAGCAAGTTAACGCTGCTATGACGGCTCGCATACCCAGTACCACCTGGACTCAGGAGGCAGAGGCTGGAGGACCAGGGCTTCAAGCCTGTCTATCTCACATAGACTGCCTCAGGTCTGTCACGATCCCCCTCAAGAGAGAAAGCTGCCCACAAATTACTATCCTCTTAAAATGCATGACTTGCTCTTGAGAACAAAACTGATTGGGGAAGGAGCACAGGGTGGCGAGCCAGTGAAAGCAAATTGAGGTGGGGTAGTGTATGGCTCTCAGGAGATCCAGGGAAAACTAAAGGCAAGCTGTCAGGGATTACTTTTTTAAATCTAGACTCTTCCTGACAAGCAACCTTGCTTTTTGCCAAGGACTGAGCATGTGCAGAAAAATTAATCCGCTACAGCATGAGAAAGACTTATGCGGCTGCAAGGGACTCCCTCCAAACCAGCCTCCCTCTCGGCTCCCAGGAGAGTGAGTGCTTTAGCTCTGTGGTTTGTGACTTCTGTGACCCACAGAAGCCGTGGTCTCACTTCTACCATGTTTGCATTCTTCTCTGCATTTCCCATTTCCTTTTGAGTTCTTCCCTGGCTCTGTTGTTGCTGCGGCCGCTGTCCGAGGGAGATAATGGAAATGAGATTTCTTAGGCTCTAGACAAGGCATGGTGACTTGTGTGTGCGCCCCCCACCCCCACCCTGGGGCTGCATGCTTCCTGCACAGAGCAGGTATGTGACTTTCCTCCCTTGTAGTCAGCTAAGTAGCAGAAGCGTGACTTGCCACTTGCACTGGTGTCAGCAGGACGTACTGAAGCAGTTTCGGGGACTTGACTACTGGCCCCAGTGCTACAGAGCCTTCTGAAAGACGCTTAGACAGGCAAGGCTCTCCCAGAAGATTGTCTTCAGCTATTCAGGGTAGAGTTGGGAATTCCATTTCTACACAGTTTACTGGTTGTAATTTAAAAGGCATTAGAAACAGTAGGGTTAATACATCCCAATGAGGGTGTGTGCAATAGTTTCCCCTTATCTGAAGTTACCCCCCCCCCACATGGTTTTGTACACTGCCAATAGTTGGCTGAAAATGGCAAATGGAAAAGTCCAGAAATGAAACACCCATAACTTGCATTTATTACAACATATCGGCATAATTGTTCCATTTTATTATTGTTGTGGCTAATGTGCTTAATATATATTTTATAGAGTTATGTGTATAAGAAAAAAAAGCACAGATAAGTGATAGAATATGATTTGAGAGATGCTATATAGATATAGTATTCACGGTTTCAGGTACCTACTTCTATAATCTCTGTATCTTGTAAGTGGACCTGGGCTGAGGGCAAAGTGTCAGACTCTTTTGGCTAGTGCAGGCTTTCTCTACACACACTATAGTCAGGCAGGGCTCTGTGCATGGGCTGTAGGTTCTGAGTCTTTTTAAAAAGGATATATTTTGTATACAATCTCTGTTTACCATACATACTTGATACACACACACACACACACACACACACACACACACACACACACACACACACACTTCCTTCCTTCCTTATGAGGAGGGTAATTCTCTTGCATCACCTCTATCCCCATTGCTCCCAACTGCCCCCCCCCCAAGCCCCCAACAGCAGAGAGGATCAGAAGTGGCCTAATGGCCTCCAGAATCCTTTGTAGGCACCCTGTCATTCCAGGAGTCCCTACATGGTCACAGCAGTGACTTCCTGTACAGCCAGTGGAACTTGACATCACATGATTCTGGGTTGCACAGATGCACAAGGATTCCATTCTTCTGTGCTATGCTGTAGCTTTGCTGGAACACAGCCCCCCCCCCCCATTTCCCTTTCTGTTTACAGTGTTTTCCTTGGTCCCCTCCCTTTCTATGTGAGACATCAGTCTTCATCACATCCAAGCAGATTGTAGATGGCTGGTACAGGCCCCACTCTGCACTTGGCTCTTCTCAGGCCCAGCAAACACACTGGTTTGGACTCTGTTCACCCATCTGTCACCTCACTTCTCTGGGCACAAGGTAGAGTGGGCACAAGGTAGAGTGACAATTTGTGGTTGGCTTTTCCTTTCTGCATCTGTGAAGGCATCTTTATCCCTGTCTGCTGTGGCTGTCTCTCTGGGCGGTGGTCCTGCCTCAGTGGAATGCTCAGATCAATTTTCCTGAGTATCCCATGCAGGTGAATCTCCTGCATCCGCAAATACAGAATGGCTCGAGGCTAAATGGTCTGGGCTACCCATGCAAGGGTGAAAGAGGTACTGGTTCATCCCCAAAATGCTAAGACAGGGTGCCTCTGCCTTCAATCCTACACATCACCACCTCAAGGACACCAAAGCAGACATCTGCTTCTGGAACACGGAAAGTCACAGATGATCTGCCATATCAAGTAAACTCTCATCCAAGTGGCTGAAAACACTATTTCCTGTTTGGGGGAGGTATTTGGCGGGGAGGGGGCTTGGGGAGTGAGTGAGGCAGAGAAACCAAACAGCAGGAACAGCTGGAATAGGCCCAGGATGCAAGCACAGACATCAAAGGAGACACATGTTCACATTAGTCCCATGCACCATGTTCAGCAGAGTGTCCAGGAGCTTTCTCCAGCCCACTAAGGCACAGACAGTTGAAAGTAGAGCCTGTTCACTCTGTACTGGTGCATCTCCCTAACTGTGCCCTGGTAACTCCCCAAACACCGTCCGAATAGTTTTTAAAAGCTTTCTTCCATGAAAGATTTGGAACTCAACACTCCTCTAGATATGGGGCAGTGCGGAGGAATGAGTTTAAGAAGTGTGTGCACATAGGTAGCTGATGTGCAGCTTGGTCTTCATGTGGGTCCCCTAGCAAGTGGGGTGGGGGTTGTACCTGACATGGACTCTGTTGCCTGTTTCTGGGCCACTTTCCCCTGGCTGGGCTGCCTTGTCTGGCCTCAGTGGAGGAGGATGTGTTTAGCCCTGCAGCGACCTGATGTGCTGGGGTGGGTTAGAGGGACTCGCTTTTCTGAGAAGGAGAGGGGGGAAGAAGGTGGGGCTGGGTGGGACCAGGAGGCGAGGAGGGAAAGGGCTATGATAGGGATGTAAAATGAATGAATAAATTTAATTTAAAAAAGAACTTACACTAAAACAATACTTATTGCCATAAAAAAAGAAGTATATATCTGTACTGTAGTGGGTGGTAGGGGAGTGGGAGCAAACATTTAGAAACTGACAGTGAGTGACTATTGACAATACAAGGTTTTTGCTGTCTTATAGACCTGTTTGACCACATATGGTTTGGGGATTGATGGCAGACTAGACACTGTATTGGATCACATACCATCACTGTTAACAACAAGCTGATGGAAACACAACCCTCCACATGGAAACACCACACCCACTGCACCACTGCATGTGAACAAGACAGGTTATGTCACTCTGAATTTGTCAGTGCTGTGGAAGAAATGTGGGTTGAAAAATCATGGCTCCCGTTTTCCTTTATATTACATGGATCTTGCAAAATAGCTTGAACTTATACTCAGTTGATATAGACATGGCAGATGATTTCCATCCTTATCACTCCCTTCTAACTCAATCCGAAGCCTTCGGGGTTGCAACTTTTGTACTAATATTATTTTAAGTTATATATATATATGTGTGTGTGTGTGTGTGTGTGTGTGTGTGTGTGTAGACATGTATATATATATATGTATATATACACATTATATGTATACATATATATATATATCTTAAAATAATATTATACATTCATCTGAATGTGTTTGTGCATGCAAGTGCACTGCCCATGGAGGCCCGAACTGAGCAGCAAGCTCTTTTAATGAGGCTGGAGAGACAGAGTTTAATATTTTAAAATTAAATATAAAATAGGTTTCATGATAACCTCAGGGCTGTGTCTCACTGCACTCTGCTCATTTCCACCCCATCAGCATCTCCCACCCTCCTTGCCACATTTCTTCTCGTTCCCTTTCCTCCAACGAGGAGCACCCACCTTGTTTTTTCATGTCTTTTACAATCTAGATTCTGCATCAAGAAAGCTACTGTTTAACCTTTTATAGCAATATACTCTTATTTACCTCTTCAATCCCATTGAATCTCTCTCTACCCAGCGCGTTCTCCCACTTTCCTTTTTGCTGGCCCTCACAAATGTGTGTATTTAAACTCTAAGCTCCACATAGGAAAGAATATGTTCCATTTGAGTCCAGCTTACCCACGTACCATGATGACCTCTGACTTCATCCATCTTTTCTGCAAATAGCATCATTTCAGTACTCTCTCTCTCTATGGCAGAACGAAACTCCATGGTATGTATATGCCACATTTTATCCCCTTATCTGTTAACAGGCATCTGGGCTGGTTCTGTATCCTGGTTATAGTGAGCAAAGGAGCAACAAAGCTGTATGCATAAATATCCCTATGATGGCCCTGGGGTACATACATACCCAGGAGGGGTAGCATCCCATCACATAGTAATTTTGTGTTTGTTTTGATCAGGAACCTCTGCACTGGTTTCCAAGTGTGGATACCACTTTACATTGCCACCAGCAGTGTGTAATAATCATTTGCCCAAGTCCTCACTAACGTTTATTGTCCTTTGTTGGAGGGAGGGCAGCGACAGTCATTCTGACTAGAGGGAGATGGAACCACCATACAGTTTGGTTTGTATTTCCCCGACAGCCCACGGTATTGAACATTTTCCCCCCATATTTGTTGGTCACCTGTGCTTCATTTGAGAACTGTGTATATTTACCCGTTTGTTGAAAGGATGGTTTGCATGGTATTTAATTTTTTGAGTTCCAGGATATATTTTTTTTAAGGGTAATGCTCCTCATTATAAATTACAGTATCTGATTCTATTGTATAAAACAGACTAAGGTTAACTTCCCTTAACCCCTCTGCCTTCATTTTAGTTCTCTAAAAGGTAGTTTTATGTATATTTAAGAACATTTTAAAGTATAAACAAAGCAGTAGGATGGAATGTTCCCTCCCTGTTTACGAATGTGACATAGGCGGGTGAGAAGGGCCATTGTCACTCCTCACTGTGGTCAGTCTTCAAGCCATGGGAAGAATTTACATGGAGGACCTGACTTCATGTAGCTGTTGGTAGGGGACAGTCTGTGACTCAAGAAGACAAGAAGGAATGTTGTAGAGACATGCCCGCCCGCACACACACACACACACACACACACACACACACACACACACACACACACACACACACACCAGATCTTCAAATGGAAACACATTTCCACAGCGGCTCTGAGTCACGCTGTATCAGTAGCTTGGACCAAGACACAATGCTGCTCAGATGCAACTTTTGCCTACATGTAAATTGGTTCTTAGATGTTCTGCTAAAGTCTGAGTCCCACATCCCCCGGGAGGGAAGAAAGTGCACCGAGGGAACAAAAGGGCCACACAGACCCACTTACTGAGCTCTAGTCTCCATGCTCTTCTGACCTTCCCAGTGAGTCTGAAGCTTGCAGTCACTGTGGCTTTTCTCTGGAGGTTCTTATTCTTACAGTAGGATACTCCCTCTAAAGTCAGGTTCAGACTCCCCGTTCCCCAAAATCTATCCCAAAACAAATCTCACAGCTAACCCAAGCAGGGATGCCAACCTCTACTAGCCTCACTACAAGGAGCCAGAGCATCTCAAACAGCAGCGAGAACACAGAGTCTGTGGATGAAGTGTTTTTGAAGTGTCCTGACCCCATCTGTAGGAACGGTCAAATAGGACCGTACCCGTTCGCTTTTTGAAGTGGGAAATAACTAAAATTAGCATAAGCACAAGCTATTGGATCTTCCTAAAAAACAAAGCCTATTTAGACAGCTGAAGAAAATCAGTGATGAATGGATGGGGAGTGAAGGACAGAAACTGTCAGAAGCTGGAAAGTACTCTGAAGAATGTAACAAGCAAATAATTAGATACAGCCACTGATGCTGGGCTGTGGTGGCGCACACCTTTAATCCCAGCACTCAGGAGGCAGAGGCAGGTGAATCTCTATGAGTTCAAATCCAGACCAGCCTGGTCTACAGCGTGAGTTCCAGGACAGTCAGGGTTAAAAACAACACAAACAGTGTGTGTGTGTGTGTGTGTGTGTGTGTGTGTGTGTGTGTGTGTGTGTGTGTGTATCCACTGACTGTAAATCCCATTATGAACATGCTGATGACTCAGATGAATGCATCAAAATCTAGGATCCCGGTAAAACAACAACTTCATTTCAACAGAGTGTTGGGTCAGGGACTCACCTCAGGAAGTGGTACTGGTTTTCCTTTCTGTAGCCAGGTATCTAACAAGAGGCAAGTTGGAAAGGAGGTTACACCCTGGCTCATAATTTGAAGGGACACAGTCCAGGATGGCTGGACAGCATAGCAACTGCAGCTTTGTGGTGACAGGAAGCAGGCAGAAGGGGCGATAGTCCTCTACTGGGTTTTACCCTAACTCACCTTGGCTTGCAACCCATGGGAGGGCACCGCTCACAGTCAGGTAGGCTCTCCTCGCCACCGTTCATGCTCTCTGAAAATGCCCCTCAGTACACTGGACAGCGTGTCATCTCACTAACGCCCTGAGTGTCTCTTTATCCAATGAAGCAGCCAGGAAATCAACCCTCCCCCACAGTACTGGACTAGTTTCCGTTTCTCCCCCTAACATTCAGGCAGAAGTAGTCTTCCTCCCTCTGGTGAAGGAAACAGATGAACACAGGAAAGGAACGAAACATGCATGCACTGAACAGAAAGACTAGTTAGCAACAGTGGAGAGCTGCCGCGCATGCGTGCTTGCTTGCAGTGGAGGAAGACTGCCACGGTGCCCCTTTATCCTTCAGTTGTCTTTGTGGTGTATGTTTTTTCAGCATTACAGATGTGGTCTATAGGGGAAAGGGTGCTCCCACACTATAAAGATAACATCTCAGACTTGACGCACAGTGTCTTTGCCTCATGACTGGGTTGCCTGGTGTCATCCTAAAGGCTGATTTTGGTAAGGAAGCCAGCTTCCCTGGCGCAGGACGCTAGGAGAGTCAAAGCCTGTACTGGGGACTACAATCATACATCACAGTGGATAAATGCCATCTCCTTAGGTTAAATGTAATAAGTGCTCACATCAGGATACATTTCTTTAAGAACAGTTCTACCTAGAGCGCCTCTGATTACCCCACAGTCTACCACCTGCACATCTGGACTTAAGTCCCATGTGCAACAGGTGCTTTGAGCATCCGCTGCGACAGCGAAGCCACATTAAAGTAAACCTGACTTCCAAACACCATGACAAAACCTAGAGCACCACTCTAAAAAAATAGAGTCCCTAATGTCACAGCATAACTGTGAGGGGTGTCACACCCTTCTTCTGTGAATATGATTAAAATTGTGCAACTAGAGAGAGGGGAATGGGAAACAAGTTGTTGGAGTCTGAAAGCACGGGTCCATTTTGATGTAGTGGACACCTTCAACACTGGACTTCTAGGAAGTTCTAGAAAGCTCCACCAGGGCACTTACAGAGGCTCATATAGAAAGGTGGAAATGTTCCACAATGTCGTAGGGGAGGGGTTTACTCTGGGGTGACAGGATCGTCACCCATCATGACGCAGACTGGCTATGGTGTTCCACACAAGACTTGGCAATGGAAGGAGAGCAGCGTAGCTGATTGCTAGCATCTGTGACAATGGGGTCCTTACATCTCTCCCTGAGCAGGAGTCAAGAGACCCTCCACCAAGACCCCAATCACCCTTCCGCCCTGCTCTGCTCGTCAGGTTCTTAGGGCAGCTAATGCACATGAGAGGCAAAAGCTGTCTGGGGATGAGATCTGCTCAGTAGTGTAGCTGCCTGTCAGCTAGCCATGCTGTGGGTGGCACTTACTAGTGATGAAGCTGCCTTTGCATCCCCTGTGTCCCTGTAAGTAGCCCCAGCAACCTCACTGATTCGCCAGGCTGGACTTAACTGAAGTCTGTAGGCTCCCTCTTCATCTGGAAAAAAGAGGTGTTTAGATCTCTCCAGGCAATGCTATTTGATATACAAAACTTCATCATCAGCTCCATTTAACCCTATAGAATATCAGCTTATCTATCCCTCCCTCCCATCCATCCATCAATCCATCCACCTACCTATTTAGTGTGTGTGTGTAGATGGGGGCACATATGCCACAGCATGTGTGTATGTGGTAGTCAAATGATAACTTATAGGAGTCAGGCTAGGGAATTGAACTCAGGTCATAAGGCTTGGTAGCAGGCACCTTTACCCACTGAGCCATCTCGCTAGCCCAGGGGGTTCTGTTTTACTCAGTACTGGGCCTGGACTATGGAATAGCACATATATAACATATACAAGAAATTCTATGTGTATCACTGAGCCTCCCATAAGGTCTTAATTGTACGAGGAAATCTTGTTTTCAAGATAATTACCAAGAATTGTTGACATCATATGGAGATATTCCTGAGACTGTAAGAGTTCCAGTCTCAGGTTGAGAACGAGTGTGGTTGGGATCTCAGGTCATGACAACCAAAGACCTCCAGTGGGTAGATCAACAGTCTCTCTCTATAATGGAGCCAGGGTCAGACTCAGTGCTACTGGCCATGGAACCTTTGCTGATGGACACACTTATCAAAGCATTCACTCACTTGAGTCTTTATTCTAATGCTACTATTTCTGTATATACCAACAGCTGGTGACAGAGAAAATGACCAATCACTAGTCTCTAATTCACTGGCTAAAATACAGTCCCTTATCTTCCAGTTGACACCAAGAGGAGAGAGGAGCAGGAAGACTCAATTCTGCTGAGGAGACATTCACACTTGGGTGGAAACAGCCCCTTCCCTGATGTCTTCTCAGAAAACAGAGACAGGTATGGAGCTTACATGGAAAGACTTTAAAGAAAAAAAAATAGAGACACGTTCCATATAGAAAGCAATACAAAGGGGTTATATGAATTTATTTCTCATGTAACAATTAGTTTAGAAAAAAATCCCCACTTTCAATGTTAATCCCATCTCTCCTGTTTTAAAAAGTGATAAAAGGACAAGAATCCCCCCACAAAATACAATGGCTGTCTGCTCCATATTTACAGATTACCAGTTGTGAGTAAGGCCCAGTTGGCTGAAAGTTAACATTACTTCGAACAACCCAAATCTTTTGTGCATGGCAGAACACCAACGAGTCTATAGGCTCTGGTGTCAGATTCCCTTTGCTGCTTCAGGAGAAAAGAGAAAACACCCTTCCAGTGTTTTAAATTATTTTTTGGTCTCGCTATTTAATCATGTTGAAGTGGACAGTTTCCCTTTGGTGTAAAATCAGAGCACTGTGTATACAACTTAATTCAGCTTAATTCTTATTATTTGTTCCCTCTCCTTCCTCTAAAAGAGGTATGGCAGGGTCCACAATGAGGTTCAAATGACTATATTTTTTTATTAAAGAAATAACAAAATTCAGAGAACTGAATGGTCAATGGGATATGTAGTAAGCCTCAGGTGGTCACCTGAACACACGGGCACAGGATGGGCACGGTGTGCTTTCACAGGGAGAGACACCTGACTGCTGTGGCAAGCTCGTTGTTACCATCCATGCCTCCGGGTGGCTAAGTTTGCAAAGTGAAAACTTTTCTATGTGTAAAAACTCCTTTAATCCTTTAGTGATCACAATTATCTGGGGAGAAGTAGGGGGCGGGGCAAAAGGCAAGTAGTTCTTACCTGGCTTTTGCACAGATGCTCGCCGCGCGTACCTTCCTCCAATGTCTCTACCCAAGATCAGGTAGGAGTGGTTTGTGTCTCACAGAAAGCCTTAGCACACTAAACATGAACACAACTCTAAAGGCAACTGGCAACATGCCCTATGGGGAAAGTTTCCCCAAGACTGTAGACACTTGGTAAGAATATTGCTCTGAAGAGAGAAAGGTGCTTGAGTGGTTTTCTTCACTGGACTGAAAACCTTCCTCTGTGACATCGTCTGATCCCTTGGACTTTCACAGTATAAGATTGTAACAACGAATCTGGCCACTTAAAAGAAAAACTTTTTCTCCCCTTTCAGAACTCAGCTCCTGGAGAAGCTGTCCCTGCAGCCTCTCTGTTCCCACCTGATCCCAGTTGACTTCAAGAGGACGAAGGCACTTTCAGGAAAGTCCCATGACCCACGGTGAGTGGGGCTTCTGGGGAAGGAGGGGGACTCTTCTCTTCATAATGGCAGCAGTGCTGTCTCGTCAAATGGTTACTTGTCTTTTTTAAATAAAGTGACAACCTAGGGCTCCAGTTATGAATGCAACTCATTTCTCTACCCATAAATCTCTAGAAAATATCAATTTCATCATTATCTACTGTATGCTTATAATATCTAAAAATAAAAGTTTGATATAAATAAATGTCCTTTAGTGTCAGTATACTAAAAGACCAGCCCATTGGCCTCTAGACAACCATTAAGAGCATTTTAGCAATACAACAGCAGCTAACTATGACAACTGCATTGCAAAGTCCATTTGGTCTGTCTTTGTACCTGGCCAGTGGACTACAGTCATAGCCAAGGGTTCCTAAGATGCTGACGCAAATGAACAGAATTTGGTCCAGAGCTAAGTGGCCCCCACTTCCCAATAGCACATAAAATTCTGCATAGGAACACTAATTGATGTCCAGTACCATTTCAAATAAACGTTTGATGGAGCCAGAAAAAGATGTGTACCAATGATAGGAACATGAAGATGAGAGACAGATTCCACAGGACGAGCAACGAGACCCTGTAAAGTGCTGGAAGACCTCAGTCATTATTCTAAAGCAGAAAATTATACTTTGATTTTTTTTTTTCCAAATCCCCAAACACCAAAACGGTTCAAGCAAAGAAAATAACTTCTAAGCCTTCTGGCATCCCAGATGTCAAATTCTCCTTCATTTTAGGTAAAAAATAAAAATAAAAATAAATCAGTGCATATGTAAAATAGGTAAATAGAAAGAAACAAAGCCCTACCCTCACTTTGCAAATTCTGTCCAATTGCCAGTTTAAAAGGCATTCTCCCTTTGGTGCTTTTATGGCAACATGAAACAGTTCTCTTGTCTTTCTTGTTTGCCATGAAGTACAGGTGTGAATTCAATGCTTTGGTCCTGATACCAGACACCCAGAGTGCCAAAGGACCATCGGGTGCAGTGAACACTGTCCACAGATGATGTCCACCTTTGGAGACAGCAGGTGTGATGTCCAGAAGGTGCCGCTACCAACGGCCGCTGACACTGGCGATGTCCGAGTGATACTGGCGGGGCAGCCTCCCACTGGCCCCACCTTCCAGGAAGGAGGTACACGCATTTGGCGGTTCAAAAAGTTTTCTCCGGTTTTTACTTAGCTCTAGGAAGAGAATTAAAAAAAAGAGAAAGAGCCAGTTGTTAGCGGGTCAGTGGAGAAGTGCTCTGCATCAGAGCTTGGAGGATGGTGACAGTGGCTTTCCTAGGGGGGAAAAGCCAGGTCAATGGCAAGAGGTAGACATTTCTAAACATTACATAGCCTGCAGTGTGAGAGGCACTTACTGCTCACCTAGGAAACAAGGGGCAAATGGCGTTTGTTACGGTTTGTGAAACACCCAAGGAAGTGTCCTTCTCAGAGTTCCCTAGCCATATCAGACAGTTTTGCTAGGCCAAAAGTCAGAGACAAATAGGCATGTGTATCTTTTAGCCTCAGAAGATGTATTACCAATGTCAGTGAGAAGTACTCTAGCTGGGGACACAACTTAGTGGTAGCTCCTTTGCAATACACAGGGCTGAAGCTCTTGGTTCAGCCAGCAGGGAACACACACACACACACACACACACACACACACACACACACACACACACACACACACAGACACACACACTCCCTACATGTCAAACACAGAAAGCATTAAGGCAGGCAAGTCAGACATGGAGATGCCTGTGACTGCAGGGCTGCCCAAGAGAAAATTAAGCTGCCACCCCTACAATTGCACCAATGCACCAAGCCTGTGCTTCCTGAATGACAACCAGTCATGAACAAAACCATCAGCTTAGTAAAGATCTTGCCCGCTTAGAAAATTAACGCTTAAAAACAACACCCCGAGTGCTTAGAAAATAGGTCTAATGATTTTCACATGGCGGTACAGAACCAAACAGAAAAGCAGACACCTAGTTGTTGCAGACAATGTGGGACTTGGCATCTGTGCCGTTTGATGGACCCTGACATCACCAAAAGGTTGGTCCTTCTAGGAAGACATGCAAGTGGAACTGTGGGAGAGGAAACTGGGATTTCTCATAAGCACCCAATGGAAATCTCTCCAGTTTGCTCAACTTTGAACAATCCAAGGGCATAAAGCTGACTTGCTTGAAGTTGTCTGTGGTCAGAGGATTGTGGCAGGAGACCCAACATATCTGCACAGAACTCAGTTGAATGCCACATCCTGTGTGCATCGCCTTTGGAGTTCTGCAGTCAACGCTATGAGCCACGGGTCCTCTAGTGAGTCTCAAGATGAGGAAATGACTGAGGCTCTAAGAAGCCAGGTGTTGGGACCACCAGGTCTGCTGAGTACTGGAGGGTAGGTCAGCCAGCACCTTTAGCAGTTCACCTGAATGAAATATCTGCCCTGTAAGGGTCAAGGCAACCTTGGAGATACCTCTCTTTTGTTAACACTCCGTTCTTAGAGAAAAGATAAGATTGATGCATTAACGGTGACAACAGTTACCCATAGAATCCCTTTTGCTCAAGTCTTTCCTATGGGGCAGGTAACACAAGCATTCTCTAGCTTATAGATAAGAAACCCAAGTTTCCAAAAGTTGACGTCACTTGCTTGAACATTGTCCTCATCGGCCTGCTACAAGGGTCCCCTGAACACTGAGTTTCATGACCACAGATAAACAAGGCCCTGTGGTGGTGGGAATGCCACCAGAGATATCACTATTTAAGGTATGTAAGACCGGTGACAGGGCATTAGTTTCTACCTAAGTATGCTAAAAACCATCTATGAATTTTAAGAATGGTTTGAAATCTGTGAAGATTTAAGGTATCTCTATGAACAAGGCTCACACTGGCACACATGGCACGGCCGCTGCTTCAGTTGCTATAGACTCTAATATTCCTTCTAAGAAGCTGAATGAGTTGTGTCTTATTTTTAAAAACCCACACACATGAAACTTCAAACTTCAGTCAAGATGGAATTGAATGTCCTTAAAGGCGAACTTATGGAAGACCATCTTTGGTCTCTATTTGTCTCACAGGGACAGAACATGAAGGCAGGAGTTTATTCCCATATCACAGAGAAGGAAAAGTGAGGGATGGGGCTGAACACTCTTCCCCAGCACAGGAGCATGGGCAATGAGCACATGAAAATAATGGGGCCAATTTTCAGTGGTTGTTTTTAAAAGGTTCCAGCATATCTGAAAGAATACAATGACCGTGCAGGGCCATCCACAAAGGTGCAGTTTCTAAAAGAGTGACCATACAGTTAAGGCTCAGGAACAACAAAACAAAACAAAACAAAACTGCCTGAGAGATGTCAAGGCAAATCCTACGGAAGATATTTTAGGGTCTTACTTATTTTTTTAAGATTAAAGTGCAAACTCCTTTCTCTACTTGCCTCCTTTGTCTCAGAAGCCCTAAGGGGATAGTTTTTGGAAAATACCAACCTTTTTCTTTGAAATTCCAAGGTTCACACAATCCTGGCAGCTCTCAGGATCTTGTTGCGGATCTGAACAGAGTCACAAACTAAAAGAATAGGTCGGGAGATGTTAGATCTACCTGAGGCTAGGGCAGGAGGCTTCTCACTGAGTCTGTCCAGCTAACTAACCAGTTACTAGTCTCAGAACCTTCTGATTAAAAAAAAAACAGCAACTCAAGTTTATTTTTGGATACATCTCTACATTTCAAGTTCATTTCCTACAGCATTAAAATGCAGGCTTTCTGCCCCCAAGATAAAACCTCATACCAAAAGAGCAACTGCAAGGATAAATTTAGCAATCTGCACGGTTTTGCAGAGGAGTTTTGATCAGATCATCTAAGCAGAAGACAAGCATGAATCTGGGCTGCACAGCAAGCTTTAAACTTTCTGGGAGGGATGCCTGGGGGTTGTGCGCAGTGCGCGGGAGTCTTTGTTACCAGGTAAGCTGAGTTGGGGAGAAGCTTTTTGATGAAGTGTTGCTTGATGACATTACTTGCAAGGGAAATTATGTATTAGGTTCCAACTAATGCACCCGGCATAGTAAGGCAAACTACCCTCAGTGTGATCAAAGACCCTGTGCTGTTCAGAGCACAACGCCGAGGTACCCCATTCTCTCTTTAAAGGCAAGAGAGTCCATGAATCCACCAAGAGAGGCGGTCTCCAAAACATACACACTGACCCCAGAAGAACGACGCTGGAGAAGGATGTTTGGAAAATAAAGAGGATTCAAAAAACCCCTTATCTTATTCCCCGTTCTCCAAACCCCATATCCCAAAGGAAGGCTTCCTGATGGTCCACCTACAACCTGTGAAAGTGTTTGGTAGGGGCTGGAGAGATGGCCCAGCAGTTAAGAGCACTGGCTGCTCTTCCAGAAGACCCGGGTTCAATTCCCCTCACCCACATGGCAGCTCAGAACTGTCTGTAACTCCAGTTCCAGGGGCTCTGACACAGTCACACCAATACACATAAAATGAAATTAAAGATTTTTTTATTTTTATTTTATATTGCTACCACTCTTCCATGAGGGCCAATGAAAGGCTAGAGAGTGCTGCAGTAGACACCTCGTGTATGAACTTAGTCAAATACCATGCGGTGTGTCAACTTCGGTTGAAAAACCAATGAAAGGATGTAGACGTTTCTAACGTTAGAGGCTAAAGATAACCCTCTATGGCTAGACCTTAGGTAAACAAAGTGAATAAAACAATCTTATTACAAAGAAGACAAAAGGAACAAACAAAGGTCTGAAGCTGCCTGCTAAGAGCACTCACTGATTCTCTAGCTTTCTATTTTCAAAAAGCCTGGGGACGTATTTCACAAAAGGACAAGCCTCCAAAATGGCAGGACAGCCACACAATCGCCACCGCGGTCTCCATTCATGACAAACCAAGACCAAGAGAGATTTAGAAGCTCACCCCAAACTCAAGAAACGATGACTAAATCCACCGCTCCCCTCACGTATGCTGTGATGAGCTCGTGACTAGTCAAGAATGACACATCCACCTGAACACTGTGAATACAAGCTGATGGGCACGCCTCCCCCAATGCAGGCAGAGTCCTGAAGCTAATGTGTACAGGACACTACTGTGGAGGAGTCTAACGCACAAGACAAAGATTTCGGACGAGGACATGGGTCGGGCAATGCAACCTGCTGCTAC
Source organism: Acomys minous (assembly GCF_964271855.1). Taxonomy (NCBI): domain Eukaryota; kingdom Metazoa; phylum Chordata; class Mammalia; order Rodentia; family Muridae; genus Acomys; species Acomys minous. Next base: position 97,899,129 of record NC_140495.1, read on the forward strand.
ATGAAAGGGACCAGCGCTGAGGTTTTGAGCTGTATTTTTCTAATTTGATTAGTGAATGCTGACTGGAATTCGCCAGCTGGATGCAACCGCTCCCCCTCACACAGGCTCAGTCTGTAACCTCACAGTCCTCCAGCAAGGAAAGCCTGGCTTCTGCCTTTACTTAGTGTCACTGTCTTCTTTCAAGAGGAGGGCACACATACATTTGACATTCAGGAACGCAGCTGGAAAGACTTCTTGCTCCCCTTTCTATGAATGTCTTTCAGGTGCACTGACATGTGTGAGCCACCCTCACTTATCATCTGCCTGGTACCCAGTGAGTATGTACAGAGCACCCACTAAGGGGCATGCAGCAGATGGCCAAGGAGGCAGACTAGGGATGCAGGTGCTATTTTTCTTCCCCCTGCCCCGCCCCCTCCCCATGACTCAAATTCTACTAAGACATTAGAAAAATCCAAAGGCATTAAAGTCTGATAATCCCACCAAGAAACACCATGAATGCTCTTTTCCCCTCAAGTGTGATGACCTTGGTATTCAAGGACATACACATTTGAACATGGCACTCAGTCAAGAATAGGTATTCACAAACTTAGCCACCTGTTTATCACAACTGCTGAAAAAGATTTCAACTGCTCACCCACTCTCATGTTCTGTACGGGCCAATTTTAGCTACGCCTTTTTGAGGAGGTCTGTTATAAGGAACAATGTTGCTAAGGTAGATTTTCGGGCAGGGCCTTGAATGGGGAAGAGGGTGTTGTCAGCACTGGTCAAGTGTTAGCAGGAGAATGCCCCCTGTATCACATCCACCATGGTATCAGAGAACTGAGTAAATGATGGGACGAGCCAGCCCCACATGCTGAGACCCCTGGCGGAAGGTTTTCAGATTTTAAAATAAGGGGTCAACAAATATTCACCTGAAATTGCCAGAAGCATTTTCCTCCGGGCACCAAAGGTGGTAATTCCCAGCTCCTTTAGATCCTGGTCTGTGAGCGTGAGGAATGTCTGAAGATCAATCTGTGGAAAATATAACAAGTTATACCCAACTGGTTAAGTATGCATCCCTTAACCACTGTGGAATCCACTCATTATTAATATTTTGATTTCTTAACCCTATCTACTTCCTAAAACCAGTGATGGTGGCACCAATGTGAGGGCCAGAAATTAGGAAATAGGAGGTGGGGGCTGGAGAGATGGCTCAGCGGTTAAGAGCAATGGTTGCTCTTCCAAAGGACCCTGGTTCGATTTCCAGAAACCACATGATGGCTCACAGCTGTCTGTATCTCCAGTCCTAGGATAGCTGATGTCCAACCACTTGGGCACTGCACACACATGGTACACGGACATACATACATTCAGGAAAACACTCATACACAGGAAATGCAACCTCAGAAAAGAAAAGAAAGAAATTGGTGAGCTGAAAGCTTCTTAGCTTCCGATTATAGGAAGACACCACTGGAGAGAATGTTTGCTAGCTTTAGTTATAGGAAGAAACCAAAGTGTACACAAGATGATATCTTCCATCATGTTGTGTACAACCATGCATGAGAACTGAGTCCTCAGTTCACTGAACACAACAGACTACATCAAAAGTGGTATAGAACAGAAACATCTGTATAATAGCATAGATGTGTCCTGTGGCCACAGCAACAAAGTATAAAAAGAAAACAGCTCACGGGCAGGGCTCTTATTTTGAAGGGACCGTGTGGGACTAGAAAGGTAACCATAGCAAATACAGATGCAATCTGCATCCTGTTACTAACATCCCTGAAGGGTGAGCAGGTTGATGGTGTCCCCTGCAGGCTCCCGGACACATGGCATATGACTGCAGATGTGAACAGTGAGGACCTATAAGGATGGATGCTGACCTCAAGGGAGCTGTGACCCCAGTTTCCCTGCACCTATAACCTCAGTGCACTCTGTCAGGTAAAATGGTGAAGGACGGTTGGGATGGTTTTCCCCACAAACCCCACTTTCTACTTCTCTGCTTTTCCACACTCTACCAAATATGGGAGGAGAGATGGCATTTTCCTCAGCAGCTAGAACAAAGCTGAGACCTGACCCCCCACACACCCAGAGAAAGCACAACCGCAGGCCAATGAGCGGCTTCCTTCTGGAGGTCATCACACCCACAACCCCAACAAAGATGCCCCGGGAAGGTGCAGGCTGGCCAACCTCTTGCTGTTGGAAGACATCTGTGTATTTGCCCAGGCCCAGCTTGCTGAAAAGCTCGGGGAGGTCAGAGCCTTTGAAGCAGCTGTTCAGGTTGCAGCCGTTGCTCCCTGTCAGCGAGGAAATGCAGTCCATGTAGTTGCTGCTGCTAAGATAATGCTCCCCTGGAAGGCAAAGGGGAGGCAGTCAAGGCCACGGAGAATGAGATTTTAATTAAAAGTCTTAATCACCAAGTATTTCAGATTTCATTGTTCGGCTGAACGGAGCACCGGGCTGCAGAAGCACGGTAATCCGTCACCGCGCAGGATAGGCTTTTCGCCAAGGAAACACTGTTTACAGCTGTCTGTCGAAAGCTCCTGCCATTCCGAGGCCACTCTCGGGAGGCAGAAAGTCATAACCGGTGCCTCTGCGGTGAATAATCGTGCGCCATGTTTTCCCTGAGCGTTTACTCTTTACAGCTGATTTGACAGGAGTCAAATGAAGAACTGGAAGGGAACTCTGGGACACAGAAAAGGTACAGGCTCCCTTTGGATGGCAGAGATGCATCTCCTACCCGTGCCTCCTTCACTTGAAGGAATTGTGCAACACTGCAGCACATACATCCCACTGTCTCGAAAGATGCCCCTGGGAAGCAAGCCCATCAAACTGGCTGCTCCGCAAGTGAGTACCATTTGCGATGATGGAGCTGAGGTGCCTGGCTTTACCTTATGACAAAGCAAATGTGTTTCTGGGGAAGATGCAAACAGAGCATGTCACAGAAGTGTGTCTTGGCTCTGCAAATGAGTTTGATAGACAAATCTGTCTCTGTGGTCTGGTCCCCAGACCAACTAACAATCTGGGCTAGGGGAAGGACCACAGAACCATACATGTATATCACCAGACACCCGAGCACACTGCTTTAGAGGTGTGTGGTGATGCTGCCTCCTGCCTGTGTGTGTGGGGACCCATCCTCTCACAGCAAGGATATGGCCCTGAAAGGGATTCCTAGAGAGAGAGAGAAAGAGACCAGCCCCCTCCCAGCCAGGCAGATCCATGCAGGCCACTCCAGGGCTCTGAATCAATGAACCCTCAGAGTTTGCTTGCATGGGTTTCTGGCACCACTGCTTGCTTATTTTTTTTTTCCATTTCCACAAGCAAGCTGAGCTGCTCTCTGCAACATCTCAAAGGCAAGTAATTTGTTAGCATTTTCTTTCTTTCGAGAACAAGTATTGTCTTATGGGAAGGATGTGACAGAATCCAAACCTAACATCTAAAATAATGCTCTTGGGCCATCATTTAAAGGCAAGGCAGATGCCCCCCAAGGTGCTTCAAAGGCACCACAGGGCCATGGCCTAGGAGCCAATCATAGTGACCACTGGCCTTGAGTGAGTAGAAGTTGACTATAGGCTGGTCCTGTAGATTGCTGTCCGAATGATAAACCTACCTTCCACAGAGCAAAGGGGAGCTGTGGAAATCTACATCTGAGCAATTGGTATAAACAGGGATGCCCAGAGAAGGAAGAGACATTGAGACTAAGACCCAAGGAATATATATATTTTTAAAGTGGCTAAACCCACGTTCCTCAATATGGCAGCCACTGGCCACACTGAGCACCTGAGATGAGGTGAGTGGGAGTTACAATGTCACTGGACCAGTATAACATATATTATAGGCTGAGTAAATCATACTAGGAAAAATGTAAACATATTTGAACATAAAAGACCCCAGTGGGAAATGCTTATAATGGCCATAATTTCCTATGGGAAAACATGACATAGGATTATTCACTGAGGAGACACCGGTTCTGCCTCTCTGGCTCCTATGTGTAACCTCAGAAAGGTTTGCGTTAACTGTTTATACTTTCTGTGCCTTCTTTTAAAGTGCCCCCCCATCATTTACAAATTTCTAGTGGAAGTGGGATTATTGGGCTTCTTTATTCATTCCTTTTTCCCTGTAAGCTCATCTTAATATAATTTTTAGTTCAACAACTTAGTACAGTCCGTTTAAGAATCTGGAGTTAGCTTTACATTTCACCTTCCCTTCTGTTAACTTAGACTGGGCTACAGGGCAAACACCTCCATCCTGTGACCTGTATGAAGAGCAGCCAGCCTCCGGGCTGACTGCTGCCCTGTGTGTGTGTGCTTAGAGGACCAGACAGCAGCTGACAGGAGTCTCCAAGCTACAATGGATCATGAGGGAGGGGAGCTGACCTCTCCTTCTGATTTAGACCTTGGCCAATACACGACTGGCCAAATTGGAACCCTGCCACCTCAATTAACCATAACCACAGGCCACATGGTCTATTCACTCATCAATAATGCTTCAGATATTCCGTGCTATGTTTTTGGAATTGCAAATTTGCCAAGGACCCCGAATAAAAAGGCAGTGTTAGCATACCTCACGGTCACTGGGCCATCTTTTATCTGGTTACCTGTCTCTACTACCTAGAAGAGCGAATGCTCTTATAAAACATCTCTGGTCAGTCTCAGCCATGTTTGCCCCAGCAGAAAGCCCATGATTTGAAGTGATTTTCCTGTTTACGCTTAACCATCTTGTCTAAACAAGGCCTCATAATGGCAATGGGAAACCCTGCAAGGCCCCGCCCCTAGATGAAGAGTTACAGGCAGCCAATGGCTGCTAAGGCAAGGGAGGGAAGGGGGGGAGAGGTTTGCAGAAATGGTGTAGATGCAATACTCATGTATGAAACCCTCAAATGTAAAAGTTTTAAAGCCCCGTTTTTCACCTTTAATAGCTAGTGTTTGTTTTTTATTTTTCTTTTCAGTTGTCCAATGTGCTACTTCGACAACCTCTTCCTGCACTGCTTTCACAGGTTCCGGTCTCTTCCTTGCAATCTGGAGGCGTGTGAGTATGTGTGCGCTTCTGTTATTCGTTCTACACACATCTACAGAACATGTGCATGCTAGGTATCAGGCAGAGCCTCACACGTGGTACTCAGTATTCACTATGCACTACTGGTTTGCAGAACTCGTTCTCCAGGGCAGGCCACGTAAGTAAATTCTGGGAACGCAAGTGCTAGAGCATAGGTCATGTACAAAATGCAGTGAAAGGAGAGAGAGCTGAGTCACCCGGGACCCAGGGAAACTCTGGGGGAAACTCTGGGAAGAGGCTGTGCTCGACTCCTAACAAGCACTTCACATCTCAGGAGCGAACTGACTTCACACCTCATCGCCTCGCACCAAGTGAAGGCGGCTAAGCCCGACGACGCCTGAAAGTGTGAAGAGAAATCAAGCTCACTTGATTTGTTCTGTTTGCGCTTGGGGCTGCCGATCGGTGCCGCGAAATCGTTGTGACCCATGGCTCCTATTCCATTTCGGTCTCTCCAGTTGTCTGATTCGCTTCCGCTGGCCAGGTGCTCACGGCTGCTAGACCTTGAGAGGGACAGTGAGGAGCCCTGTAATGAGTCCAAGCGAGAGACAGGAGAGCTTAACCAAAGGACTTCTCAGAGTGGGCGGAGAAATGAATGCAAATGACACCGTCCCCAGCCATCAGGAAGCCCTTCTGCCACCAACCAGGGTGCATTCGTTCTCAGGAATGTACCAAGGACAAGGGAAGACAGAGAGTGAGGTCCTCGCCAAGGGGACATGACTGTGCTGGTGCCCACAGAGTTCTAGAAATCTGCAGTGAAAAGAACCCTTCCTGTAGTTTCCAAATGTCATGACATGGTTGAGTTCATCCCTGTTTTGGAAAACAGAAAGCCCCACATGCACGGACGTACGCGTGCACGCATGCGTGGACACCCTGATTCTCTGCCTTAGTTCATACAAAACACAACACAACAGAGGAGGCGCAGGGGATGCTCCCAGCCTAACACCCAGTGTGCGGAGACAGAGCTAGTGTTTACCCAGAGCACTATCCTCCCCTAAAAATGGACATGGTCTCTCCAGCCAATTACAGATGCCTGGAACAACGTATTCTTTGATGTCTTCCAAATTTAAATTAAAAAAAAAAAAAAAAAGAAGAACAACTCAAAATTGAGCTGAATTTACGCAGACGTTTGTTTGTTTATGTATCCATGGAGCAATGGGCATCCTGACTTTGTACTGGAGTATTACCCACAGCACTCTCACTCACAGGTTTGTTTTCGTTGTTAATTCCAAGAGAATCCTTACTGCTCGTGTCAGTAAAAAACCACTGCACTCTGCCTCGTGTCCCTCACTCACAGCTAGGATGACCTCCTTTAAACAGTTCTGACTAGCAGCAGGCCACCCAGAGTCCTGAGGCTGTCTCCTTCCTCCCCATGTCCTCTATGAATTCCTCCTTCTTTCCTACCCTAAAGGGCAGGCTATCTGGTCTTACACCCCAACCCAGCTCCCCCATTTTTAACCTGTAATTTGTCGCTGAGTGGGTTCAATCCCCTGTAAAAAAAACAAAACAACAACAACAACAACAACAAAAACCTTATTGTGTAATTGCTACCTCTGGATTGAGATCCCTATGGAACTTCAGGATCTTAAAGCTGCAAGTCTCTCCGTGCCTTCTCTAGTTAGTACCTGAGCGCTTTCCTCGCCTGCCCACTGGCCCTTCCCACCAGCCACTCTGATGCTCCCCCTTCCCACCACCCACTCTAATGTTAATGTTACTGCCTCCCGCTGTAATCCAGCACATAAAAGGAGGCTGCTGTTTTGAAGTGTCAGTCAGAAACAACCCATGCTCAACCAGAGGCAGAGGTGCTTCTTAATTTCCCAAGATTCCCCTGCAGCCCACCATGGGCTGAGTGTGTACCGGGAGTAGCCTTGCTCAAACCTCATCTCCAATGCCCCATGGCTCACCCACCTTCTGCTTCAAGACCTCTCCAGTGAGTTCTGGTGTTAGGGTGACTGTGCTATCCACGCCTTGGGCACAATGCTCTTTCCCAAGATCCTCGTGTGACACTGGCCCTCTTTTGTCACCAACATTTCCCAGCATGCCTGTCATCCCTCCCTGAGGCCCAAGCAGCCTCTGCTGAGTATAAACTAAGAATATGATTACCCAAGGCCTTCTTACTGGCGTTGGTTCCCTCCCACCAGAAGGCAGGACTGTCCTGAAGGAGCCCACTAATGTGACCAATGTGATGCTCGGGACTGTCTCGGGAATGCTGAGTCACACTTAAAAGATTCCATTTCCTGCATCAGTAGGATGGATGCCTTTGCTGATTTAGGCAATGCACATAGGGAAATTATGGCTTACAACATGGGAAACAAAAAAAGCTAGACTTTCTGGTGAAAATATCTTTCATATCCTAAACCAAGATAAATCCAGAGGAGCAAGGGTCAACAACACAGTGGATTCTGGGAAGGGGGGCAGTCCTGACGGGTGCCTGTGTCCTACTACTGCTCGAGATCTGCCTCTTTCTGAGTGTCTTTCACCACTGCCTAGCAGGCCAGTCCAAGTCATGTGCAAATGGCCGACCTCTGAAGATGGCTTTTCCTGCTATCCCACTAACAGATCTAAAACATCCACTGGGCAGTTTACCCCAACACTGAGGTTTGTACGATTAAAAAGGATCAGACACTGCTTAGCATTGGGGAAGTTGAAATATTTGCTTCAGAGAATCTCTCTCTCTCTCTCTCTCTCTCTCTCTCTCTCTCTCTCTCTCTCTCTCTCTCTCTTTCTCACACACACACACACACACGCACACGCACACGCACACGCACACGCACACACACACACTTTGAAAAGATAGACAGCAGAAAACAAATGGAAAATTCCCAAATGCCTTGTTGCTCGTTTCAAGGCAACCTTGTTATTTTTTGATGATCCAGTATAACACCAAACAGACAGGGGGGGGGGGGGAATAAAGGTGGAAAGTGCCTGTCTCTTACCTAAAGAACTTTTGGGGAGGACAGGTTAATTATTGATTTGTCCAAAACCGTGAAAAATTGCTCAATTCCAGCTTTCAATAATACAGAGTACAGAACTCAAAGCATCTAATTCCTGTGCCAAGCAAGCTTCCTGGAGCAGGAAGCAGAGGCACCTGCACGTTGGCTGGGTAGTTCTCAGTCACGTGGACATCAGCAGCCAGGTCTGCTGCTGCTGCTCACACAACTGCAGGCTGCCCTCTCTTTGCTTTTCTTTATAACAAAGAGTAAAAACAAGGAAGGTGAGGGCATTTCTAGTCACCTTCACCTTCCGTTTAAACCTGGCAGTGCTATATGCAGGCATCTGGACACTCTGTCTGTCTTTCTATAGAACATTATCTGTCCATCCATCCCTCTCTCCATCCATCTCTCTCTCTCTCCATCCATCTCTCTCTCCTCATTCCCCTCCCTCCCTCTCTCACTCTCTCACTATTGTTTATTGTTCACTTCTGCTCATCCTTCATCCATGGAAACCAGCCTCAATCCTTCCTGTTTTATAATCCTTCTGAGCTATTACAGAGAAAAGTGGAGGCTTTCCTGCCCAAGGAGCTGCTGCCACAGAAAACTCAGCAATGCCTCATGTGAACCCTCTCTCTAAAGGCCCGGTCCCAAGGCAAGTGTGGAGAACTTCTCCTAAGGAAAGCCAGTCCACCTTTCTCAGCATTGAGAGAGGCAGATGACATGGACCTTCCCAATGCTCCAGCCTCATTGTCACTGCCTGTCCCCACCTTTCATCATGAGTGGACTGACTGACATCAGTCAGGGAAGTGGGACAGGCTGGCCCAGGCCTGCCAGAGCAACAAAGACACAGGGGAGGGGCCAGCTACTAGACAGAGGCCCTGTACATTTCCACCCTTGGAATGCTGTCTCTCTGACCACTAAGAGCAGGAGTGGAGGGCATGTCAAGGTCCCATGCTTGTTTTGGCTAAAACTTCCTTAGTGTCTTAGTGCTAAACTTACAGCAGTGTTTCCTTGGAACATTGGCATCAGCTGTGGCTCAAATCCAAAACACATTTCCCAAGCCATCTCTCCCTGTAAGTCGTGTGTGTGTGTGTGTGTGTGTGTGTGTGTGTGTGTGTGTGTGTGTGTCTGTCTGTCTGTCTGTCTGTCTGTCTGTCTGTCTGTCGCTTGGACTTCCTACAGACATAGTTACCCAGTGGAGCTGACAGCAACTTCCTAGTATTACTAGGTACCCAACAATATGACTCAAAAGATAGTGCAAGCTGATGAGAATAATACAGGCTCACCAAATCTACCCACACAACAGGTGGGGTTTATCGGCCCCCACCAGCTCTGTACTGACCTCTGTATCTTGCATCATTTCCAACCTGCTATAATGTCAGGCTCCGAGCGGGGACCTGAAGGGCATTTCTGACATTAAATGTTTCATTTCAGAAACTACAGAATGGAAGTCAACAATGCCACACTTTACTCTGCCAAAAGCAGAGGCAATGGGGCTTGGGGGGGGGGGGGTGTAGGGGTGGACCACTGACTGCAGGGTACAGGGCCAAGTCTCAGCATTAGCTTAATTCTTCTGCTAACAAAAGACAATGCTATTTCCTCTCAGAGCTCCAGCGGCCTGAGGGGGAGTGAACACACCTACAGCCTGAAAGTGCTGCATAATGGTCCCTGTTTTGCTGAAGGTTACTTTAATCTTAAATATAGCCTGCCAGGTGGCTACTATAGCCCTGACAATGGAATTCACAGGGGATTATTTAATGGTGCTTTCTTCTTCACTTGCTCAAGAGAGATAAAGAAAAATTTAAAACTATTTGCCTTTACCTTGCATCCATCAACAATCTTATTACAAAGGAAATGGGGGGGGGAGGGGCAGGGGAAGGAACTCCATGTACAAATGGTTCTTACTACTAGATTGACAATTGTGAAGCCCTCAGCCAGCACATTTGCAGCCAGCAGGGCTGATGGAGCCGGATGGTGATTGGTTTAATCATTCTCATCCACCCAGAGGCGGCAGTCTCCCAGGGCCTTTGTATATAAACTGGTTAGAGCCTCCCACCCCCATACACACACACTCTCTAAGGCCAGAGTCTGACAATCTCAGATGGACAGGGTCTGCTCAGAGTCACATGAAACCTGGCCAGGAGGATGGAGTTCTGGGTCCTTCCTCCTCCACTGCCTGCAAAGAACAAGGCCAGACCCCAGCCTCACATGGGGCTGCACGGCCAACATCTGGGAAACGTAAGAATGTTGGAGCCGTTGTTGGAGATGCTTCCTGCTGCTCCTGGCACATCTCAGCATACTGAAGTTAACTCAGATTTGGAAGTCTGTTTTTGTTGAATATTTGCCTTTTCCCCTGCGGTGGCTTGATAGTGGTACTCTTTGGACAAAGGGACTCTTTGTGAGCTTTTATGAAACCTTGCAGCTGCCCTTTGCTTGGTCTTAGTCCCACTCTGTCATTTAGGATATGCTTCATCCAACAAAAATGTACTCCCAAATTTAAATTTTCATCCTATGTGTAGATTAACAGCTTGGAGAGGAGAAAAAAAAGTCTAATATGTAAGATCACATTCATTTTACACAAGTCCACAAAGGCAGAAAGGGAGTCAAGCTGCTCTGTCCCTATGACCATCAAGAGCCAGTTATAGGAGGGAGCTAGCTATTCTTTTGGGAAAGGCTGGAGAGGAGGGTAACTAGGCACCTCGTAGGCGGTTGTCATTGTGGGCTTATAGGACACGTGGTTTGCTCTTCTCAGTTCCTTGATGGTTTCTGCTGGCATGGACTTCGAGAACCCCAGGCCGCTCCAAGTATTTGTAGGCGTTCTGACCTCAGTCACCACTGGCTTCTTTAGCATCGCTTTGGAAAAAAAAAAAAAAGAATATAAAACAGACTTGTAACAGCGCTGTCTGCTGCTGATTTGTATTTGATGGTCAACCATGTTGCTCCCCGAGGTCTGCTTGCTGTCTTTTAATGTACCCCAAGTATTGCTATGTAACCATGCCTCCCATAAAAGGCCAATCCTGGGCAAGGCAGAAGGAAGGGGCTGAGTGAAAGTTTGAGGGTTTTGGGGAAGGGAAGGATCTTGGGAAGAAGAAGGACAGGTATCGGGGGAGGAAGGAAGCAAAGCTGCCATAATGGGTTAAGATGGAGAGGACACATGGCTGGATCGGTGTAGAAGGAGGAAAGCAGTCAAGAATAAGCAAGTATTTATGGGATTATGGATGGGAGGTAGACCAGATAGCTATGACTAAAGCAGATGGCATGGGATAGAGGATGGGATATAGTGGAAGGTAGTTTAGAGGGTTAATATCTGCCATGCCCCAGGTGAAATAAGGCCATTCTAAAATCTATCATGTGTCTGTGTTTTTATTGATTGTGAAAGCAACTTAGATGATACCACTGTAATAACTATAAGCCTACTAATAAACATGTATTAGGCCACAGTTTTAAATAAAATAACAGCAACACAGACTCTTGGTGTGTGTTTAATGAAATTCTTAAATACTGATCGTGAGCAGGATTTCCTCAAAAACAAAAAATAAAATAATTTTAGCTCAATGTTATTTCTTAACATGAAATGTCGAAGAATAAAACATTTCATCCAATAAAGAGTAAACGTGGAAAAGCTGTGGGGCTTCTTAATTATATACTCATGTATTCCACAAAATAGGTTTTATTTCGACAGCATCTGTGCATTATGAACTCAAATATTTTGGGTTTCTTTTTATTATAAGCATCCAGTTTTTCAAATCCTCAGGAATGCTTGAAATCAAAGGCATTCTGAAAGATGAATGTAGAAAGCGCTTACCTTTGGTGGCTAACAGTTTCTTCTGCTCATAGTCAAATGCCTGAAAAGGAGACACAGAGAAGACGGCTTTGTAACCAGTTTCCCCGAGCATCCTACTCTGACTGAAACATCAGCTAAGCTCTGCATCAGGGTGCCACAGATAATACAAGGCAAGTGGGATTAGCTTAAGTGCTCCTTCACAACAAACTGAAATAATCTACTACTTTTATCTACCTAACTTGCAATCAGTGGCAAGAGTTAAGATTTTTTTTCCCTACAAAATTACAGCAAATTCTCATTAAGAGTAGCTTCCGCATCAAGACTACTATGTGCAAATGTGGAGACGAGCGCAATAGTCGCTCAAGCATCAAAGGAATATGCCACAAAATGCCCTTAAGCATCCACTGTCTCTCCTCCTGTCTCCAAATCCTTCACGCAGGTAAACAAGATGCAAACTGGGATGACACCTAAGACAACAGACGAAGCTGTCAACCACAGTGGGAAAGCCTTGGCTTTCGAAGTTAGATAATTGCAGTGACCTAGCTTTGGACGCTAACAATCCAATAAGATTAACCCTCGAACCCTGGTACTGCCGACAGGAGGACCGGAGGTCCCTGCTAGTAACACTGAGCAGCTGACTACGCAGAAACCAGGATAGGCCTTTCTGAGGAAAGCTGTGCCCGCATGGCTACTTAGCAGACGCTGACCTGTTCTCACCTCCCCAGGCTAGAGAAGAGATAAGAATTGGTTTGAAGACCTACCTCAAAGACCCAGAACCTACTGGGAAGAGCGCTTTGGCTCTTTTCCCGCAGAGGCTGTACCAGCATTTATAAGGTTCCCAGGGAATTACAGCCTGGGGAGGAACACTGGAGAGGGTGCAAGGAGCTAAGAATAACATGGGGCCAGATGATAAACTGGCGGCCCAGCACACGCGGTAGCTCTAGGAATATGGCAGTACCTCACAGAGCCTCGTTTTTAGATGACACGGTTTTATGACATGTTTTGGCAACTTAAAATTGCGCTAGTTGTTAAAAATCAGATTTAATTCTCAAGGGCAAAGTGAGGGAAAAACTGAGGAACAACTTCTTAAAGAAAGTGCTGAGCTCTGTGAAGACTACGCAGCGTATCAGAACTCTTTTTGGCGCCTAAGCAACCGATAGTCTCTGGAGGAACGAGGAAGAGAGATGTGTGATAAGAGTGCTAGAGAGACCACTGCCCTAGGGTAGTAAAGAGATGAGCACTGTCTTCAGCCATAGGAAGAGGCAGGCCTTCAGTGTTTATCATGCCAAAGCTCACTAGTGACTCCCACGGATTTCCTGGTGGTTTTGGAGCCAGAGTTCCACTAATGGCATAAACACATCGGATTAAAGAATCACCAGTGATAACGCTGTCACCCAGACTACAAGAAAGGACCGTGGAATTCGTTCACAGGGACCCAGACCTGATAGGGAAGAAGATAGCAGCCCTGAGATGGCACAAACCCACAGGGATTATAAAGGGATCTTGACATTTAAAAAAAAATACCAGTGCATGTTGAAAGCTATGGATTCTCTCTACCTCAAGACTCATGAAAATGTTCAAACGCAAAGGATTTAAAAAATAAAAACAAGGCCCCAAAACGAGATGACTCAGTAGTTAAGAATACTGTCTGCTCTTCCAGAGGTCCTGAGTTCAATTCCCAGAAAACACATGGCTCACAAGCATCTATAATGTGATCTGATGTCCTCTTCTGGCCTGTGGGTGTACATACAAGCAGAGCACTGTATACATAATAATAAATAAATATTAAAAAAAAACAAACCTCTTGGAGGCAGAGGCAGGCAAACTTCTGTGAGTTCAAGGCCAGCCTGGTCTATAAAGTGAGTCCAGGACAGCCAAGGCTACACAGAGAAACCCTGTCTCAAAGAGAAAGAAAGAAAGAAAGAAAGAAAGAAAGAAAGAAAGAAAGAAAGAAAGAAAGAAAGAAAGAAAGAGAAAGAAAGAAAATAAAAAAAGAAAGAAAAGAAAGAAAGAAAACAACCTGGAGGATTGAATTGTACTTCACACTGGAGGTACCGCTTAGGTCCACAAATTAATTTAACATAGTAGGTTTGTATTTGTTTGTGTGTGGGGTTTGCGAAGTGTTTAGAGGTGGCAGGAATGAAGAGAGAGGATTCATCACAAGGTAGATGCTCTTTCCCAGTAATGCTGGTGCAGAAAATAAGATGTTTATGTGTATGCTGTCCCTAAAAGCACTAAATCTTTGCCTCTCACACGTGATCTATAAGAAGAGCAGATGCTGAACCTCCTGCTTAGCAAGCTGCTCTGACTTGCGCTAGGAAAATGTGAGATGGCCAGGGCTGAAGCCATCCTCAACACGCAAAGGCATGGCTGTCACCAGTCTGCATTGTCTTCTAGAGAACTCAAATTCTACACTTGCTCTTTTCATAACCATTTTTGAAACAGCACCAACTTCATTCTCTCTCTCTCTCTCCAAGACTACAGAAGACAATTAGATTTACTTATCTAGGAGAAATTCTATCTCTTACCGGTCTCTAAAGCATAAGGTAACCATGAAGCATCATTTGCTTGAGACACAGAAACACAAATCATCATTAAGAGTCACTGTTACTTAATCTAAATCCTGTTCTCCCTTCTTATTGCTCACAGCAAAGCCAGTCCGAACTCCTGCTCATCTACTGGGGTTTTACACTGACTGGGGTCCAGGGGACAGGCTGAGCTCTGCACACCTCATGAGCACTCCCTGCTGTCTCCGTTCCCGGCCCAGCACCCTGCCCTTCGATGACTGCTATTACCTGCATGTGGACATATGGTGGCTGCGAGGCCAGGCGAGCCCTTTCCGAGTTCTGCTGGGCAGCCGCTGCCCTCTCAGCTGCACGCTCGCTCCCTGGAGCCTTCTTGTCAGCAAGGGGACTTTCTGTGGCACTCAGTTCAGGGTCTGAGAGCAATCTGTCAGTGCTGCTGTGAAAGAGAGTTGGGAATTCACTGCCCCACCTCATGTACTGACACACCGCACGGTCCCCGTGCGCGTGCTCGTCGCCTGTGCTTCTGCTATCACCTGCTCCCGTGTGTCATCTCACTCGGTCCTCAGAGCCATGCCAGGATGCAGCAACACCGAGACAAAGGGATGCAAAGTCATCCCATCAGACCCATGAGAAAGGACCTTATCCGAGGTCATTGCTCTACAGTGACTCTGGGTCTCAAACTATAGCTTAAAAATTGTTTTTGCAATATATAGGCACACACATTATAGGCAGCACACATGGTATATTCTGCTTGTGGCGTACAGGGGACAGGCACACGGAAGGATTTCTGATGTCTGTACAGCAACCAGACACCAGGGATTCATGCAAAATTTGAGCACAGCCTGTATACGCCCGAAGGTAGACAGGAAGCAGATATCACGTGTGTGAAGTGCATGCGATCTTGGTTAAGAGGAAATGTAGCAGATAAATAAGAAATGGTCTCCAAAGCTTGCACGGGGAAATGAGCAGACTGTCACGTGATTCTTATAACGGGCAGTACGCCTGAGAGAGAGCCCATGATCCATCAAGATGCACCTCAAGTTAAAAAAAACAAAACAAAACAAAAAAGTCCTGTTATGTTCAATTACAACCAATCTCCTATTCAGTTCCTGGGTCAGAAGACAAGACACAAGTGATATTAGCTTTGCCCTGACAGATGTTGACAGAGGTTCTTCTTGAGGGCATGTGAGCTGGAAATGAAGGTGTTTTTTATGATCACTAGCACCGAGGCCATGAAAGCAGCCACTCTGGGGGTACGGGGCGTGGGGGTAAGGGGGTGGCGCAGAGTGAAAGGGAAGGAGCCCAAGATCGAATCTCTCGGGGACCATTTAGGCCGCAGTGTGACAGGATCGGTCCAGCTTTAGAGAGAGTCATTAGAGCTAAGCAAAGGGAGAACGTGGCAAGGAGACAGTGCTGGAGACCAGAGGGCTCCACCCAGGTGGGAGAAAAGAAAAAGGTTCAGAGGTTTTGAAACCAAACAGAAGGCAGCAAAAGAGACAGCAGGAAGTAGGACGCTTCAGGAACATCCTCCGACAAACAAAGGCCTTCTGGGAAATTAGCACCCACAAGGACAGACAGGGAAAGCAGAACCGGGTGACATGAGTTCAGGGTTTAGGAAATAAAGCGGCTTTAGTAAGACATGGAGGAAGTAGGAATATACTTGTTAATCTTCGCATAAAGACACTCCTTAAAGACAGCCAGGGAACTAAGAAGACAGAATAGAAAACCAAGTAGTTGGGCAGGCGGAAGGCCCTTTCCCGTCTAAGAGGACAATAAGTAAACAAATATATAAAAGGCACAAAATAACATAGAATAACACAGATAACTACTGTGTATGGAAGAGTTCTAGAAAATAAAACTCAAGGGCTGATCAAAAAGTTGAAAAGTCTGCACTGGAGAGAAAGCAGCTGCGGCTTAAGATGCCCCCTCGACACCAGCGAAGGTGAGTTCCCTGCTGGGAAAGGTCTAATACAAAAGCCAGAGACTAAAAGTTGCCCCTGCTCATTGCTCAACAGCAGAAAGAATGTTTTCTAAGTTTCAGAGCCCTATGGATTGTTTTAAGGACACGGGCAGAAACCCAGCAACTAAGTCCAGGAAGATTACGAAGATGGGCAAGGGTGAAACTAGATGTTAGTCCTTCCGTTTTAAAAAGATAATTATGAAAGGGAACAGGAAGGCCCATGATGGACTCTAGCAAAACAAATTCTCCTTCCATCATGTCCTTCCAGCAAGATGAGCACACATACTGTAGGTGAGAGTTCTTCGTGCCCTGCAGTAGCTCAACCGTCTGCCGCTTGGCACAGGGCACCTTGGAGGGACCCAGCATCTGCTTCAAGTCACCAGCGTTCCCAGAGTGGGAAGGACTTCGAGGCATGCCCACTTCAACAAAGGCGTCATTGCAGCCTGGGGGGTGGGGGGTGGGGGGGTGGGAGGGGGCAGAGAAAATTGTAAACATCACCTTACAGCTGCCACAGGAAAAAACAAAAACCTAACTCCGACTCCGTGGAGACCTAATTCTATGGAGTCCTGCAGTGAGCGCACACCTTGGCAAGCTCAGGTTGTCTCCAGAACTCAAGCTCAAGGGGAAGAGGCCCTGGTTGTTTCCTGAAGGCTGTTTGGAGTAAGGGCTAGGCCCAGGTTCTTACACATGCTAGGCACAAGCTCTTCTAATGGACACCTCCAGCGCCACTCAAGTTTCTTCAAGGTTGCCAGCTGGTTAACTTAACATGCAAACAATTACTGAGTTGATGTCTCTCCATCACATGTTAATGGGACAGCGGTATTTCCCATGGAAGGCGCCTTTCAGTTCTCCTTTTACCATGGTCTTTGGAAATGGCATGCAAGACACCGAGTCTGCATAGCTAGGGTAGGCAGAGTCAGCACTGGAGAGTGGAGACCAACCTGGGATCTCTACAAGTGTCATCCCCTCCCCCCCCTGTCGCTGCCAGCCCCCCCCTCCTGTTCTCCCCTCCCCCACCTCCCCACCCATGCCTTGCCTTCTACAGAGCTTGACTTAGGAGAAGCCTGTTCTGACCCAGCTGCCTGCATGGATGGATCACTGTGATTCGCACTCAGCACTTTTTCCCCAAGCGATGAAGTGGCCAGTGTACCGTACTTCATGTTTGGAGGAGGCTGAAATCATAAACAAAATGAAAAACTACAATGGAGAAAGAACTCCAGCCAACAGCAAAAAAAAAAAAGGGGGTTTCAAGTAGCTTCTCTCTGGCCATAAGCACAGACACCCACCCACCACCCACCCCACCCCGATACGCGCGGGTATTACCTGCACGTGTCCGTTTATAGAAGCAGAGATGCTTTTGCCTTCTGTCTGCAGGCTGTTGATATGGACATCAACAGGCGTCAAGCCAGGAGGGGGGGACGGGGCTGTGTGGCCGTAAGTGGGCACTCCAGACAGCAAGATGTTGGTTAATGTAGCCTGGGCTGTAGACGGAATCATGAGGTGTGGTATAGCTGAGAAACCTGTGTCACAAAGATGGGTGTTAGACAGGGCACAACCTACAGGCAACTGTCACGTTGGAGAACAATAGAAACTTTCCCTCCTGTGAACTCAGAATAGTTTAACATCTCCGTAAATAGATTTAACGTCACTATGAAAATTACCAACGGAGATTTGTGAGATAGCCTCTGGTGAGTGGGTAGGGGGCCCTTGCTTCCGTGTCTCTTGACCTGATATCCGGGACCCATATGTTAGAGAACTGAACTGCTGCAAGTTGTCCCTTGACTTCCACATGTGTGCCTTGGCATGTGCAAACACACACACACACACACACACACACACACACACACACACACACACACATGCCCACAAAAATAAATAGTTTTCTTTAAATAAAACTATGTTAAAATGAGGTAAGCACTTCTAACACTATTTGTTCCAGGCTCCCCAACAACATACTTGATGAAAACAGTGAGGCTGAGGCTGACACTGACTAAGAAATTACTCCTTGAGGACAGCTGTGTTCCTGTAACCATCATGTGCCTTGGCCATTGGTCCTGAGCTGTTTTTTCTAACCTGTTTATCACCGGGGGCAGATGATGTGCCATTTGCATGAAAAGCTCTTGGCTATTTCTTCATCTTAACTAATTGTCACAGTGGGAGGTTTCCTCTGGGCTAGAAGGTGTTTTCTTTGAACAGCGATTTTCATGTGAAGAAATGGAACCCCTTGTAAATTCTACTGGCAGGAAAAAAAGAAGGCAGCGTCTATGAGTGCATGCCTCTTGGCTGTATTTAAGTGGACACTAACCTGTGGCACTTGCAGTGTTAGCCATTGAGGGTGCCCACAGTGTAGGGCTTGGGGTACCAGAACTTGAGCTTTGCAAAGGACTGGCTGAACTGTTGAGAGCGTTCAGGAGTGAGTTTGGGGTGGTTGAAGTGTTGAGGGACAAGGTGGTGGGCCCCAATAGACCTAGAAGGAAGGAAAGAAGGAAGGAAGGCCAAGTCAACGTACACCTAAATTCAAGATTCTCAAGTAGGGATGGTGCTCATATTGTCTTCTGAAATGAGCACCAATAAAACCTGACACTTTCTAATCTGTCAAATACAGGTGACAGGTTTTCTTTCAAAAACGGTATTTCAGATATACCTCTTTTCACAACCCCAACATAGGAATTTGCTCATCCTCAAACAGACAATAGATGCCATAAGAATGGGGCGGCAGATGTGCTCAAACTAGCGCCGCAGCCAGGTGCACTGATTACTTCTAGACACAAGTCGGCTGACAGGTTAGGATAGACAAGTCCCTGCTCAAGCCGAAGCTTTTTTATTTATTTATTTTTTTCATTTTTCATTTTTCTAAGTGACTCGCTTGGTATCAGCTTCCCAATAAATCCCTCCCCAGCGTTCACACCTGGCAGGGCCTAGGAACGCCTCCCCTGCAGTAGCCTGGCTGTCTGGTACTGGGGATGCATGAACAGATGGTTCTGTGCATATCTGAACACGCACTTTGGGCTCCAATCCAATGACTAAAACTTGCCTAGGAAGCAGGCCGGCTCTGATTTTTGTTTCAAGTATCCCGTGCCGGCTGTGACTAATGAGATTCTCCTTTGGGGATTTGGGATCTCTAGCGTAAAGGAAAGTGTTCACTGCTCTGTGTTTCTGGAAGTGCACACGTGTCAGTGGCACAGGAAATGGATGGCCAAGAAAACCTCTCCTCCGCTTCAGGAACTCTGCCTCTCCAATCACTTTTTTAACTAGAACATGAGGCAGTTGGCTCCTTCTAAGTCAGCGGCTGCCCCCTTCCCAATGCCGCAACCCTTTAGCACATTTCCTCATGTGTGTGTGTGTGTGGGGGGGGGGTAACCCCCCTGCCCTACCTATAAAATTATTTTGCTCCTACTTCATAACTCTAATTTTGCTTCTGTTATGAATCTTAATGTACATATATGATATGCAGGGCATCTGACATGTGACCCCTGTGAAAATGTGTTCGACACTCCCCGCCCCCCCCCCGAAAGGGGCTGTGCCCCACAGGTTGAGAACTGCTGTTCTAAGTTCACTGGCATGTCCTGGTCTCCAGCCTTGCTGCCTTGCCGTGTCCGTGTGGTTGAGGAAGAACCTATATTACTATAGTAGTTGGTATTCAAGTATGGCAATTTGAAGCCCAAACAAGTTATGTGTGCATTAATCACTTCCTTCGGTGTTGGGGGTTGAGCCTAGGTCATGTGTGCATTCCACCACTGAGTTGTAACACAGCTCACCACACTATATATTCTAAAGGAAAAAGAAAGAATTCTGAAGATCGGCTGGCCTGCTGCACTCGCTTTTTATCTGAAGGCGTCTGGCAAACAAGCAGGACACCGGTGAGCCTGGCCCAAGGGTAACAGAGCACCTGGCCAGCTGTGAGGAAGATGGCAGCCCTAGATGAGGACACTGCCAGGACCAGCAAGGACTCACTCTGCTCTCCTAGCAACCATGAATGGTGTGAGCCTAGCTGGCTTTCCTTAGTGGCCTTGGGCTCATCAGGCCTAGCCCCTGAGGCAGGGGGTGGGTGGTGGGTGGGGGTGGGGTTCAGGAACTACCCCCCTCCCCTTCTCCAGCTGCCTTCTAGATATGCAATTACTTTGGGGAGGGGGACTGGATAATCTTTATCTCTAGGGAGGGAACAAACACATACATCACAGTCAGCCCGCCCCCCTTCAACCTGGATGGCATTTTTAATTTAGAAGAACAAACACAGCCACTGAAAAGAAAAGCAGTCAGGCCGTAATGATTTCCGCCGCCAACATTAGGAAGATACCGGGCAACCCAAACCCACGGAGCCCCTAACGACAAAGACATCAGACTGGATGAATCAGGCCTTGCTGCTCTTCGCCCCGCCTTGGGGCTCAAGCGTTTAGACACAGCACAATGGTAGAAGGAAAGGGAACCAGATAAGCATTTCCCCAGTGGTAATAATAAACTTTATACCTAGTCCAGTGAGTCCAAGGCCTGCTGAAGCTAAGATATCCAGGCTGGGACATGCCAGGCCGGCAGGGCACGATGCTGGGGATAGACTGGTTGCTATGGAAACCCCACTGCTTTCAAGTCCGAGGAGACATTTCCTTGCTTCATACATATTTAAGGCATTTCGCTCAACACTTTTCACAATCACAGACTATGAAAAACACATAATGGGGAGGAAAAAAGGTGACACTGGGGTAGTATACAATGAATGGAGAGGGTAATGAAAATGCAAATGAGGAGCCCACAGGAGGGTGAATACCACCTTCAATCAGCCCTGGCTTCTGGCACTCCAGGCAAAGCTGCAAAACGTTAGTTACCACCTACTGCGCCCGTCCCCCCCTCTCTCCCCCCCCCCAGTTTCAGTTCCCATCCAACCTTTTGGGGTGTGGATTCCTATCCGGAGGTGCCAAGAAATTTAGCAAATTCTTGGTGTCAAGGCCCAGCCCCCACTATGCACCCTCTGCTCCCTCCATCCCCCAATTACCTGAAGAAGCCAAATCAAACACATCACCACGCACAGATTGTATAGTAACAGTCACTTATTTTGACGAGTATGGTCTAATGGTTAGCTAACATACCTCCAGGCGCCAGCAACCCTCAGTGAGTCCACACCCATGGCAAATCTTGTGATATATATATATATATATATATATATATATATATATATTATTTATATATAGTGTATCTAGTATGTCTGTATTTATGTGTATATATAATATGTAGTATATATTGTCTGTAGCATATATTTTTACATATTGTGTATATCTAGTGTGTGTGTATATATGTATGTGTGTGAGTGTATCACCAACCCACATCTATGGCAAAACTTGTAACATAGATAGTATATGTATATATATATATACACACACACACACAATTTCCTCACTGCCTATATGTATATATTATATATACATAAAGAATTATATAATTTACTAAATTTCTAAGCATATGTGTATATGTAGATATATACATGTTTGTGTGTATACACATATGTATGTATGTATGTTATTTAGAATCCAGCCACCCAGGCATGGTGCACTCCAGCCTGACATGTGCTCATTTGCTCCTGAGCTCTGTCTTTGTACTGACCATCCCTTCTATGAGCCTCACTCTGATGGTGGTTGTTAAGTTACTCAAGCAGGAGGCTTCATGGCGTCTAAACCAATGGGCCTGTCCTCAAACTCTGGACTCACTCCATCTCGCTCCCCCAGAATCTGGGGTAGCTTTTCTTTTAAGATTTTCCTCTGAAAGAAGATATGGTTGTTTCCTCCAGTTAGACAGAACATATCACATTCACTCATGTAGAAATCATATGTGAGATAGACACATATAAACCATTCTACCCACAAGATGACATCTATGGCTTAGACATTTTAAGATGGCATATAAGGCAGGTTTATCTGCCTTAATAAGTTAGGACTCTCTGACCTCAGAGTCCAGGTAGTTGGAAAAGGAGACAAGATCATCTGCACATCCTTTTGTGGTTTCCACATTGGATGTGGACACATGCATGTGCACACGTGCACGCACATCTCCCCACACACATGCACTTACCCTCACATACACACACACACACACACACACACACACACACACACACACACACTCACACACACACACACACATGCACCTGTCCACGAACACATACCCCGTACACACTCATCCACACCCACATGTGCGCGCACACAAAAATGATTCGAATTAGAAAGAGATGGGAAGGGAGGAGGAGAGGAAAGGGTAGAGAGGGAGGGAGGGAGGGAGGGAGGGAGGGAGGGAGGGAGGGAGGAGGAAGGGGGAGGAAGAGAAGGAGAGAGAGGGAGGGAGAAAGAGGGAGGGAGAGACAGAGGGAGGGGGGAGTAAGGGGAGAGAGGGGGCAAGGGACAGGGAGGGAAGAAGAGAGAGGGGAAGGGAGGGAGGGAGGGAGGAAGGGAAAGAGAGAGAGAGAAATACAGAGAGAAAGATTTGAGAGATTGAAATTACTTTTTTACATGAGATGGCACCAAATGGGAACTCAGGACCTCACCTGGCCCCAAACCTAATCTGGCCTGGCTTGAATCTTGTGCTTGCTAGCCTCCTTGATGACAGACTTCCTTCTCCATGGCTGCCTGCTCTCAGGGCACTGTTACAGCAGCCCAGAGTAAGACGTTTACTGGTTTGTTCTCACCCAATGATGCACTACAGTGCACTAAAGCAATGAGTCTCCGTTGCTCCAGTGTCAAACTGTGTAGTGTCAAATCATGTTCACTAGACTTTACAAGGCAATAAAAGCTAGTATTTAATAAAAAAGTTAGGAAAAACTCAGCTGTTTGAAAATTTTCTTCAAAAAATTCCACAAACTTCAAAACTTCCCACATCTACAGTTTGTAAGTAATATCACAGTTAATACAATTTAAGCTTGTAAAACTTAAAATCTTTTAAGCTTTTAAACAACATTAAAAACGAGGTTAATACAGCACTGTCATAGTTAATACCTGGAACAAAGACATGTTTGGTTTGTGACTTTTCTTAATATCCCCAAGATTATTTCTTAGTCATATTTTCCTTCCTACTGGTGAATTTGGGGTGTCTCCCAGCCCCCATGCCAGCGGATGCTTTGTGATTTAGAAAATATATGCATGTAAACACTGCCACCTAGCACGTCACTCCAGGCTGGGAGTTTTCATTCTGTCATGCCCACACCTTAGCAACACAATGGCTGTCAGCGAGGACAGCCAGGGGTGCCATCAGAGGGTCCCCAGGCTGTTCTGCAAAGGGGCTGCATCAACTTTCACAATATCAATATATGAACCCCCTTCTCTCCTTGCCTTCTCATGGGCGCTTGATATCAGATTTCTCCCACGGTGCATTTGCTGTCCATGTCATTACCAGATAGCATCGGACAGAGAAGGTGCTAAGAGCGCTTTCATTACTCAGGGCCTTTATTAAAGGCAGGAATAGAACAGGAAAGTCGACTGTTCTGCTAGGCTAGCACAGTGGCTGGCATATAGCAAGTTCAGGAAATGTCCTATGAGTTTATTTGAATATCTACACCCACAAAACACATAACATGGAAGCGGCCTTTAGTTACCCACTAGCAACTCGGTAAGGCCTGTAGTCAGCTGGCTGCAATGTAGGAGATCTTCTGATAAACACACCCAGGAGTGGTCTATGTCCCACGTGTGGTAGGTCTACTTTGACTTTCTGATGAACTTCAGCACTGGTTTCCATAACTGGACTAGTTTACGTTCCCACCACCAGTGTGTAAGTGCTCCCTTCTGTCCACTTCCTCACCAGGATTTGCCCTTAGTCATTTTCTGGTGGAATGCCGCTCTGACAGGGGTGAGATGGGATCTTCATGAAGCTTAAATTTGCATTCTTCCGGTGGCTAGTGAGGCTGAACATTTTTATGTTTGCTGGCCATTTCTACATGATTTTTTTTTAAAAAAACAGTCTGTTCATTTCATTAGCCTATTTATTGGGTGGGTTGGTTGACTTCTTGTTTAAATTACAAAGTAAGAAAAATAGACTTCTCTTTCTCATGTATTTATAGGGAAATAATAGTTACTGAAAATGAACTCCAAAAAATTTTTTAAAAAGCACAAACAAAAAAAAGATGGCAGATAAATGAAGGACACTGCTACAAATGCATACTGTTATCACCATATACACACTAGCATGCTCATTAGAAATTAGTCCCAGGTAAACGAACAACCAAAGATGCTTCCCTGGGCGCAGACTCTGCACCAACCTTGCTTGGCTGTTTGGGCTTTGGTTTGATGCTGATAAAGACGTCCAGCTGCTCCATGAGCTGTGCAATAAACTGTGGGTCCACTTCAACTTCTTCCTTCATATCAAACATCAGCACAAGAGGAAGACACCCCTAGAAAAGACAGCAGGAGTCTCAGGAGTTGGCCAGCGCAGCACCTGGTACCTGAGCACGTCTAGAAACAACACACTATTGAGCATTAAAACTAAACGACACTCATGTCTTCACAAGGAGGGAGGATGTGGGACCAAGGGGCGGGGTGGGAGGCTATCTGGGGGACTGAAACTCTGTATGTTAAGCCTGTGGGTGTGGCATACATTCTTTTTTTAAGTCTATTTTTTACTTTGAAGGGAAAAAAAAAAACGTTCGCTGTATAACTTCAGTGACATTAGCAACAGTATAGATTCTTCACCACGCTGAGGTTCAGATCACGTGCCCTTGCTCAGTGTCTTATGGAGAGCTATGTCATTGCACTATGGATGATAACTCAACTGCTGTTTGATGGCTTCCACTTTGGCCCACCCTGGCCTGTCCCACCACAGAGCTACACACCCTGGACCTGCCTCTTCATCCAGGCCAGGGCCAACTCTCAATGCCCTTTAGACAGAGTCTGTGCATCACTCAGAGGTCCTTCTAAGCAGCTTCAGTTGTAACCACCTCCCCCCTGGCATGAGCAGTAAACCACTGCCCTACTCTTCAACACTTTGAGGGTGGGGCCCTACAGAGGCTAGCTTTGGCTTTCTTCTCTGCTCATGTCTTCCTGACCCTCACAGTCTACGACCACTTAAGCTCTCGTCCTCTTCCATAGAACTCTGCTCAGCGCAAGCCCTTGGTTGCTGGATTTTTTTTTTCACACGTTAATTAGACCATGCTGAATGCATTGTGATCAAAATGAAAAGCTACCTTTTCACTCGTTAATAAAAATGACTTTGTTCATGTATGGATAGTAAAAAAAAAAAAAAAAAAAAAAGGTTGTTAAAATCTTTTAATCACTCTGTCCCTTCTTTCAATAGTGTGCAATAGTACCTGTCAAAATACATCTATGTTTTTGGCGGGTGTGGTTGAAGTAGGATTGTAAGTCTGTGAACTTTTCCATGCGTTTTAAGCTTAAAATTAAGTAGCATCTAAAGACCTTGGAAAGAAGACACTGTGGAGAATAGTTGTGGCAGTTCTTACATGTAAATATGCCTGCCCCACTGCTAGAGCATCAACAACAATACAGGAAAAATAAACATGGCTAACAAAACCCAACATTCACAGAAAAATGGATTTTTAAATCTCCCATTTCCCTGATAAACTCTAAGAAGATTCCTCTGTCGTTGGGGGAACAGACTCAACAATAAAAATCTGGGTTTTCTGAGTTTTCAAATAAACGGGATTCTGTAAGTTAATAGCCAAGGTCACACCCGATGGCCACTGCCTCAAATGGCACTAACGCCCCAACCAACCAAGTGCCATCTGCTTTTACTCCGAGTCTCTGCCAGACCAGCAATATGGCTGTCTGCTGTTACTACACACCAACCCACGCAAACTAGGGTTCCAAATAAACATGGGAAGGAGAGAGAGAACGACCTTAAATTAGAATGCTTTTGAATGATATAACTGATGTTTTCCTTTCATAGCTTTCAAATACATGAGAGAAACAGCCTTTCATTTAGTAAATTTATTCAATGTACAAATGTTTCAGATGGCCAAAAGTCAAGTTTTTAATATATGTGTGGATATAATGTGTGATGGGCTAAGGTCAACGGTACGCATCTTACTCTATTGTTTGCTCTCCAATTATTATTATTATTATTATTATTATTATTATTATTATTATTATTATTATTATTTTGAGATAGTTTCTCTTCATGAACCTGCAGCTCACAGATTAGCCTACACTGGCTGACCATAGAATCTACTTGTCTCTGCCTCGCCAACTGTGGGATTGCAAACCCGCATCTCCTCTCTTGCCTTCTTACATGAGTGCTAGGAATCAAAGCTCAGGCCTTCATGCTTGTGTGGAAAGCACCTTGCCAGCTGAGCCATCCCCTCAGCCTTTGACGGTGACCTTTAAACGGCATTTTTAGTTTTCTGTCTAAGGTTCAAACTGCACACCGGTTTCCCATGTCAGACACAGTCGCCTCCCTTCCACACCACGAAATATGCTCATTTGCAATCTCATCTGTGTTTAGTCTAAGTTAAGAAAAATATTAAGAAAACTGCTTCCCTCTGCAATGAAAACCTGTAGAGGCACAATGACCCTTATTCCCCAGTTTATAATCCTTTTTCCAGGAACTTTTCCTGTGTCGCTGGGTTTCAGAACTGCTCTCTTCTTCAACTGCGGGTCCGCAGAGTCAGTGTGAAAACATGCTGTAGTTCCTAGAACTAAAGAAAAGCGTCAGAAATCCAACTCTGGGAGCCTTACCATGAGATACTGCCTTGCCAGGCAGACAGACTCAATGGTGCCCTGGAGGTAGACGGTGGATTTCTTCTGTGAGTTACTAGGGTCGGGAAAGTGGATCTGAGCCCCTGTCCTCTGCATGATGTGTTTGACGTTGCTCCCGTTCCGCCCCATCATGAAGAGGTGATGCTGGGCTGCGATGTCCAGCTGGGTGCTCACGGGGATGGCGGACGCCAAGCTTCCTGCAAGGTGTTCCAATAGCATGGCTGTTCCTTCCTGGCGGAGAAAAGCAGAGTGGGGGAGGGGGGAGAGCAGTAATCCCATCAAATATAACTGTCCCCATACAGGCAAAGTTTCTATTGTACATCCAAGGTACATGGGAACATCGGTAACGCGCTCTATGAACCCGGAAGGAAACTAATTAGTCTACTATCCCTAAACACAAAATGTGCACTAGGTGCTGCGGCATGCATCTGATTTATGATCCCAGCAGCTGAAAGCCTGAGGCAGGAGAACCGTGAATTTAAGGCCAGCATAAAGAAACTGTCTCAAAAATCAAAACAAAACAAAACAAAACAAACAAACAAAAACAAAAACGTTGCATGACCCGGGCATTTAGGTCATTTTAAGTCACCCACCTTCACAGCATTAGTGTTATTCTGAGACCCTCGTACTATGACAGTAGCACCATACATTCGGGATCTCTGCTTAAACGACACAGAAACGCTGTACGTCTGTGAGATGCGCTGGATGGAGGGGGCGTTAGGATCCGGGACTGGTTGGAGAATGCCAGCAATCGGTAACTCAAACATCAGCACCAAAGGAAGCAGCTCCTAGGAGAGGCCAAAGCCGCGGTAAAGCGTGGTGTCGCCAGAGGGGCATGTAGCTCATTTGTTCTTTCCTAAAGATGGGCCTTGAGACACAAACTGCCTTCACGGGAGGGTCCCCCCAGCCCCCTCTCCGCCCCCCCCCCCGCCAGCCTCGGTGCAGAGTACAATGTTTCCCAAAGAAGGAGCCTTTTGCCTGTGACACCACCTACCAAGCCTCTATCTGATCATTGAGTCAGGCGAAAGCCATGCCGTTTTCAGAGTTCCCAATAGAGACACATTAATAAACAAACCTACAATGTGGTGGCCTAAATACTGATTATAATGCCTTCAGCAGAGACCACATAACAGGGTTAGAGGGCTCCCAGAGGTACCCTGTCCCATTGTCTCCTGCTTACTGCTAAGGCAGCCCCTCGGGAATGTAAATATTGTGCGCATGCGCGAACCACCCCAAACAACAGCACAGTTACCCGAATCCTCGACCTGGCCGATTCTACTCCTGCGGGCTGTCCTGCTATAGACACCTGCAAAATAAGAGAGCAAGGCTTACTCTACCACTCAACCTCCCATCGACCTTTCTAAGCAGCCGCACCCTGGCTGCTCAACACAGGAGCATGGGGACCCGTGACCAATAATCCTCCCTCAAATCTCTTTATAATTACTTTTGTCCACAGCATTTCCCCCTTCTGTTTAAAGTCTCTTCCTGTCAGTGTGTTGGGTAGGCATTAACAGCAATGGCACAGATGTATTAGCCTCTTAGCCACTGGCCTTCCGCCTCCACACCAGCTCTCTAGCTTTTACCAAACATCTCTGGGCCTCACCATGACCCATAAACCAAAGCGTTTGTCTTAGGCTGGGAGGGAGAACCGAGTTCCAGGAACATGCGGTCTCTGAGTGGTCTCACAGCGACCTTCGGGTGTTCTAAATGACGCCTGTGCCTTTAACCAAGGCTTTCTACGTAAGGCCACATATATATATCCCACCACAAAACAATCTCTGATTCATCCTCCGGGTGGACAGTCTCCTACCGTGGGACTAGCTGCGTTCTCTAAATAACATAGCAGGTAGCCCTCAAGGGCTGGGAGGACTTGCATATGGACCCATGACTTCTAAAGCAGAGCAGCCCTAGGAGTGTGTCTAAGCAAACACAGGTACAATCCGGCCAGTGTGAGGAAGTAGGGTGCTTGTACACTGTCTTTTAGAAGGTGACCTCAAGGACCACTTCTACAACTGTGGAGACAGAACCCACGCACTGGACAAGGCTCCTGGACAAGACAGGCCTGAGAGACTCTTCTCGGTTCTTTATAATGGTCTTTTATTTTGAGATGACCCCATCCCTTGGCTTCTACTATTTAGAGGTCAAGCAGAGATCTGCAGCTCATGCTCGGAGCAGCAGACTACCTCAGCATCCTGGGGGGAGGGGAGCGCACCGCCCACAGTGTCTGCCGTCTGCAGATTACTCCGGTTTGGCTGCCCTCGTTGTCTCTAGAAGGGATTTGCACACTGAGGCTCAAGGGTGTGGAGAGCTGGGTCACCTGGTTGCTCTTCTCAGCCTGGTTGTTCCTGTTGGAGTCTGGGAAGTGGATGTGGCAGCCCGTCTCCTCCATCACCTTTTTGATGTTGTTGCCACCTTTGCCGATGACGTGCGAGTGCTCTGTGTGTGAGACATCCATCTTCAGCGTGACGCGGTTGCTCTGTGCAGAAGCAGGGTGGTACCCTGATGCGTTAACAGTGCCAAACACTGGGCCCTTGTGGCATATCAGCATTAACAGAAACGCGCTCCGTGGGAAACTACAGATTTCTCAACAGGATAGACTCAACCTATCGGCTTCCTCATTAAGTAGAAATCTTGTTTCATAACAAATTTGTCATAAGGTGGTGACAATTTTTTTTTTTAACCACAATGCATTTTTGGGAAATTCCCTCTTAAATACAGCCAGCTGCAATGACGAATAAATGATTCAGGTTTGCTTTTTTTTTTTTCTTATAAAGGCATTACTCATGAAATGGTTCAAATAACTAAAGACAGATGAAAATGTGGTCACACAAGTAAAGATGCCATGTTGGACAGTGACTATGAGGA
This sequence comes from Acomys minous, assembly GCF_964271855.1. Lineage (NCBI taxonomy): Eukaryota > Metazoa > Chordata > Mammalia > Rodentia > Muridae > Acomys > Acomys minous. The sequence goes on from NC_140495.1 coordinate 97,928,906, forward strand.
GGAGGAATAATCCTAACTAGAAATAATGCCCCCACTGAATCACACAAGCACTGACAACACATGCTGCCTGCCCAACCTTACACACCCAGCCCGTATTCCAGAGAGGAGAGCTCACAGGCTTGGCCCCTGACAGCCGAAGGCATGAGTAAATGAACCCCCAAACAGAGGTTCGTTTGGGGTTACGTTAAAATAGAGCATAAGAACCGAAGACATTTTGTGGGAGGGCAGACAAGCAACGGTCAAAAAGACATCCAAACATTTAATTCTGAGGAATTTAATGTAATGCTGTAAGGACTGATGTGAAGCCATCTTGAATGTTCAAAACTGTTAATGACATCCCTGAGCAGCAAAACTCAAGATGTTAAAGTTTCAGTAATTTAAAAACGCTCTGAAATCATAAATTTTTGACTTGTGCCCCAAATTATTCTTGTTTTTAAGCTTAACTTCTTTCACTTTAACCCTTGAAATATAAGAAGTATTCCCCTTTTTAAGGGAGAAAAAAAATAAGATACTTAATAATTACAAGGTAAATAATTCTTTAAAATATAAATAAAAACAAAAACAAACCCAGAAAAACAAAAGCCAGGAGGGCAAGATCAGAAATATTTCAATAAAATACTAAGTAGTGAGGGTTGTGGGGTACAGTAAAAGCTAGACCCATAGCCTGGATTGGAACCACCTCCCCAGTTACCAGCTTTGAGATACTGGCCAAATTATTTAACGTCTCTGTGATGAGTGAGAAGGGGAAACAAATTAGCATTTGTACAATAGAAAATGCCTGGCACACAGCAAGGGCTTTGGGTGTGTTTAAAGAGACACCACCACAAATGCCTGTACGCTTACATGTGTTTAGCTTTTAAGATTATTGTTCTTCATATGTGCTGGCAGCGGACGGGCCATCCAATTCCAGGCCATGCATGAGCACACACAACGTGTACACACAAATGCACACATGGGGCTACAGGGCTCCTATGACCTCATCTTTGTTACTTACCCCCATACTAACTAGGGCCAATGTATCTTTTGTATCTTTTTGAAGATATATATATATATATCTTCATATATGTATACAAATATTTGTATGTGCAAACATATATGCACATGTAGACACACACACACACATATATACACATATATTAGTTACCTGACATGATAGAAACCATTCAAACTAAGCATTTCCTCTGTCTGCCTGCCCCCAGGGGAATCACATGCACCTTTCCAGAACTTTCTTACTTCTTTCCCCTGGTTTTCCATCCTCCACATGGCTCTCGGGTGCCTGCAGGTGGCTGAGAGGCCTCCCCGCTCACTTACTTTTGTGTCTAAGACAGACATGATCATTTCTTTGGCTTCTTTCACATCATCTTTCTTCCCAGAAACCTTGATGTGAGGATCTGGAGTTAACAGAAAGAAAGGCGTTCGTGAGAACTTTTACACCATCCTAGACTCCCTGCTTTGAGAAGGATGTCACAATATGAAATATTCCACAATAAACCCTGTAGTTACTGCACTGTGTATGTGTGATCACTGTAATCAGAAACACAGGAAAGTACTCAAATTGTGCATTAATCAATGGTTTTTTTCCCACCTCTTCTGAAAACTGGATGAGCAATTTAACTTTGATTTTTGCAAAATAAGCAAACCATGCCATTGTGAAATAAAAGAAGGTATTTATGAATTTGATTTATGAATTAAGTGCCTGCTATATTGCTGGCCTTGTTCTTAAGATAATGGAGTGATCTGTTGAATTCAAGCCATAGCTTTATGAAGGTTTTTTTTTTTTTTAAATAAAAACAGAGAAAACCAATGCAGAAAGGGGCATTAGTAACTTGCCCTAGAAAAGTGATTTTTTTTTGTTTTTTGTTTTTTGTTTTTTGTTTTTTTGCTTGTTTGTTTGTTTTTTAACTAGGACTCAGACCTGATCCTATAATGCAATATCTTCCAACTCTGTCCAATTCAAACTGTGACAATTTACTATAGAAAATATCCTCGTGGGTCAACGTTAGTAGAACAACAAAGCCCACTCAGGAATAGTCCATATTTATGTAGAGTTCATTTTGAGTGACTGATACACACCATGCTTTGCTTATTTGACTGGATTTTAAATAGGGAAGTATTCAGACATTCAAGAGGTACTTCCAATTGTCTCCCCTGGACCAGGGAGTGGACCAAGGATGAGGGAATATGTTGGTAAAGACAACTACCCAACACATACAGAGCTTGAGCGACGTGGAAAAAAAAAAGGCAAAATGACATTAAATAAGGTATTTCACACATTATTGTGTGACAGAAAATGAACGGAGGGCCAGCTGCAGTGAGGGGAGGGGCCTGTCAGGTTCACTAAGGTGGACTGGAGTGAGGGTGAGACACAGCTGGAATCTTCCAGCAGATGCAGGGCTCCGCGTCTGTCTGTTGGCCAGGGCGTGTTTCTACTTCTACTTCACTGAGTTTCCAGAATTGAGCCATCTGAGTGCTCTGACATTTTACTGGCCAGCCTGGTACAGATCCAGACCATTCTGGGGTAAGTTATTAGTGATGATAAAAAAAAAAAAAAAAGAAATGGATAGTATAGTTATGATCATCAATATGTCATGGTCATGATCAATGACATGGCCGCGTCCTTTCTATCAAATTCAGGAAAGAAATCAGTGAGTATCAGGTACCTTCTGCAGTTACAAGCCTTTTGTCATTCCAAAGCAGGAATTTTCCAGGTTAAAGACCTGGGTAGAGATTATACCTGAACTACACACATCTCCCCATATTGGGATGCCTCCATTGCCAACCTACCCAACAGGGTAGAGTCCATGCCTTGCTGAGTACATCAGGGTTTTTGAGGTACAACTTGTCAATACAGGGGAGAGGCCAGGGAAGGAAGGAAAGAAGAAACACATGTTCATAAGAGGACCCACTCCTCTGACCAGGACATGAGGTCACAGTTGACAACGCCCTGCATGTAATGCAGAGTATAAGGTGCCTGGCTCCTGGGGAGACGCAGCTGAACTTCACCTATTCAGCCCCTTTACTGGAGCTTTGCCTCTCCCTGCACTGCCCACTCTGCTACTCCTGCCTGGGTGGCTCCTTTATCCTGTCTTTTAAATCTCAGACATCTGCAAAGATTTTAAGATGGCTCAGAAACTTCCTAACTACGCTGTGTAAAATGCCTTCCATCTGTCCTGAGCTTAGGGAGCCTAAAAAGCCTGGTGCACAGGATGCCCACTGACCCTCAAGCTGGGAGAGAACCCCATCTTTATCTCCGCTGTTCTCACTGCTCACTTCCCGATGCCTCCAGCCAAAGCCCAGCGTGGTCTGTTCTCTGTGTCTGCCAGCGGATTTTCCACCATACATCCCTTAAGATGCTACCCGCACTCAGATTCAATCTCAAGCTGTCCTCAGCTTTGCTTCCTGTTTCTGCTGCAACGCTGAGAACCCAGCAGTCACCAGGCCTGGAGAACCCGGTGCTCCTCACAACGCAAGCGCACACTGCCCATGCACACAGTACAGGCATTTCATTGGCTCATCTGGAGGACTCTTAAAACCACAATGAGAACCAGATCAATGTTTCTTCTAATCGCTATGTATTGTTCTAACAAAAGTGACAACACGATTCTGCAGAATAAATCAACTTTACTTGTTCTCACGCACACGCACACGCACGCACACACACACACACACACAGAGGTACCTACACCATATGTTAACTTGTAAACCCCTACTCTGGATAACCACATCAATTTTATCATATACCTGCACCTATAGAGGAGCAGGGACTCTCAGTTTAAGGACCGACCGTTTGGTTGTCTACCTTCCTTCCAACAATAGAACAATAAGCAAAAGAAAGGGGAAAAACAAAATCCACACACCTCAACAGCAAATATGGAAGTGAACGAGCACCATCTAGTGGTCAGAGAGTGAACTACTATTCAACACAGCTGTGCAATGTCTCCTATCTGCCCCGCACCCCCAACCCTACCTTTACTGAGTGGCACCCTACCCCAACCCCCACTCTGCCTTTTGTTGGAAAGCGGTCCTTTGACTAGCCAAGCTTAATAGAAACAGAGGAAATCAAACGCTGCCACATCGTGTCACAGGGCTGAGATGGCTAGAGGCATACACGCCCCATCTTTACATAGATGACATGCGCAGGCTGCCTGCTTCTATCCTGAACTGGACCTCATTCGTTCCTTGCAATGCCTGAGAGCCAGTGCCTGATGACGATTGATTTCAGTGCAAGATTGTGTAAAACCACAGGGGGATAAATGCTGCATTCCAACCACTCTGGAAACACTTGATGGAAAGTCAGGGTATTGACCCCGCTGATAAGCACAAAATGAACAAAACACCAGCCAGAAAGCATCGAAAGACAGACAGAGGAGCCAGCTGCAATGCTCCCCACCCCCACCCCCACCCCCACCCCCCACCCCCCGGTCCTCAAACTTAATTGCTTTACGGTGAAATCCCAGGTTAAGCATGGCAATTTTGAAGCATCTTCTGTAAGAATGGCGTTCTTTGCTCTTCAAGCACACACCTCAGGTTCCTGTCTGCTGTCAAGCTCGGTCTGGTCACCTCAGAAGTGAAGTGTTCTGAGCCTCTGGCTTCCCCTCTATAGGCATTTCCGACAGCACAGAGCTGGCAGTCTGTTCAATGGCACTACGGGTGTGGATGACTTGTGCAACCCCGGTGGATGTTGCAAAGCCAGGCAAAATGTCTACACGGGAGAAACCACAGGCTTGGGACACACTTCACTTCCAAGAAGACCATTTGCTCTGGGAAAAATTCCCCAAATAATTCTGATTTCAACTATTCTTATCCTAGTATCAGAACCCGTTGAGAGTATTGGCTTCCAGATCCCGACCCACTCATCCTGTCTTTCTGAGGTGTCACCTCCCACTGAAGAGAGGGGACTGGATACCAGCACTGACTAGAAAAACGCAGCTGTACTGATAGGTGGACACCACGGGGGCGGGGGCGGGGAGGGGAGCGGGCGGGAGAAACAACTGGGCCCTGTTCTGTGGAACTCAACACTTTATACAGGAACAGATCTTATGACTCCCATCTGTAAGTTCAGAGACACCAATGATGGGTCTTATGAGAACATCTCAAGAAACACGTTTTCGGGAAACACTTTTTAGAGTTGAGATGCTTTGTGAAGCCATGTGAAGCTCTGGGAAGATGGTCTTGTGGTCCGTGTCCATCCTCACAAACACCCCGTTCCTGGAAGTGTGATGGGATACTGAATTGCCGCTTTCTTCTCCACATCCCTTCCCACAGAAAACACTTCACCCGGACATGCGCATTCATCATGCTGTGGACGGTTATGCGCTATTGATGATTTAGTTTAGGATGTTAGCCTTACCCCCAACAGGCTCGAGCTGACCCGTCTTTGTGGTTGAGCACTGTTGAACAGAAGTGTCACCCCACCCGACCCCCAAAACTCAGTCTTTTATTCTGTTAGACACAAGATAGGATGACTGCGCCTGCCCCTTGCCCTCACAACACCCCAAATATGGTCATCCTTTTAACTCACACATCCTGGCCTGAAAGAACTGAAGCATCCAACAAGCCTTAAACTCATGGAGAAGAGATTGGTGTGAGGGATTTGCTTTTTGCTTTTTTTTTTTTCTTCCTGTCCCAAATGTCCTTTTACTTTGGTCTCAGGTTTAACTTCCTGAATACCTCTGAACTCTGTCACCGTCTAGCCAACAGGGGTAGGGGGTGGGGACTGGGCCATCAGGAGTTGGCTAGTGTGAAATCCGTTGCCATCAACAGTAGTCATGTAGTTTCTAAGTAGTATAATGACTTTTATTTTTAATGGAGGATTAAGGTGGTTTCACTGAGCAACAAGCCCCACAGGATCATCTATTTGAACACTTGGTCCTCAGCAGGTGGCGCCATTTAGCTAAATTGTGAAACCCTTAGTAGAGGCAGAGCCTTGTGGGAGGAAGTGTGTCCCCAGGATGGGCTTTGAGAGTGCAGAGCCCCGCCCCTCTTCCCAGTTCACCCTCCTTCCCTTTGTGTTTAGGGATGAAGATGTGATCTCTCAGGCTTCCTGCTCCTGCCTGCTGCCATGTCTGCCTTGCCGTGGAGGGCTCTCCCACTGGAATCATAGGCCAAATCAACCCTTTCTTCACTGAGTTGCTTTTGTTCGTGGTGTTTCATCACAGCAGCAGCGAAGTAACTGATGCAGATATCCTTAACCTGAAGCGCTTAGGGCTGCAGTGTTTGCATCTTTTTTTTTTTTTTCAGATTTGGGTTTTTGCATACCCAATCGATGAGATGACTGACCTGGGAGAGAAAGCCAGGAGGAGCCAGAACACCGCACCCAGAACATTCCACCTGTAAGGTCTTGACTCTGTAGCCAGCTCAGATTTTTTTCATATGGTGATGAAAATTATGTGGATTCTCTAGTCAATCCCAAGGTAATTATTAACCAGCTCTGTGGAAAAGTCACTGAGAGACTCTGGAGGGCTGTGGGGGGGGGGAGGATGGAGTGAAGGAAAGAAGGGAAGGGAAGGGAAAGAGAGGGAGTGAGAGTGGCAGAAAGAGGTAGAGAGAAGGTGGAGAAAGGAAGAAAGAGAAGGAGGGGAGGGAGGGAAAGAAGGAGGGGAAGGAGGGAGGGAGGGAGGGAGAGAAGAAAAGAGGGGAAAAGGGAATGAATGCAGAAACTATGACACTATGCTTTGAATATGAAAGGTCCCCGCAGGTTCTTGATTAATTGCTGTTGTTGTTGTTGTTGTTGTTGTTGTTGTTGTTGTTGTTATGCTTGCTTCCAGCTGGTGGGGCTGTCTGGGAGTTTGTGAAACTTTGGTGAGTGGAACTAACAGGTCACAGGGTTGGAACTCTGGAATATATTACCCTTCACCCTTTCTGTAAGGTCTCTCTGCTTCTGACCCATAGTGATACATACGAACAGCTGCCCACTCCCAACACACACACACAGATAGACAGATATACACAGTGACACACACACAGACACACACACACACTGACACATATACACATACACAGACACACAAACACAGACACACACACAGACATACACACAGACAGGAAGACACATATACACAGACACACACATAGACAGACACACAAACACAGACACACACACACACACAGATATACACACAGAGACAGATAGACAGACAGACAGACAGACAGACAGACACACACACACACACACACACACACACACACACACACACACACACCTGCCACCACCATACTGTTCTCTTCAAACTTAAATAACCAGGGTCTGGAAACAAATCATTTCTCCATCAAGATGCTGTCAAATTTGGTGACAGTGACAGGAAAGGAACTGGGTCAGAGCGCTAAGCTACCTGGCAAATCTACTTTGCTGCAGTGTGGAGTAATACTTCATGTTTTTAAGGTCTCTATTCAATTGCATGTGTGTGGTATGTGAATGGCATCTCAGAACCATCTAATGTCCTTCAACTAACCTAAACTAACCCGACGCCTTTATTTATTTATTTATTTATTTATTTTTGCAGTTTTGGGTTCTTCCGTTATACGTAGTTTATTCAACCTCTAAGGCATTTCCAAGAACCCCGGTGCTAACGTGTTGGCACAGTGCCCTCTGCCCCAGCTGAGGGAGGGAGAACAGCCTGGAGACCTTGGCGCGGATCCGCAGCTGGCGCGGATCAACAGCTGGCATCCCGGGCCACAGCCTGGCCCTGTCTTCAACCTTACTCACTAATGTGTGATTCTGTATCGAGTAGACAGAAAAGCAGAGCCTGCCCCACTGGTATTTCCCAAATAATGTGCTCTGTGAGGCACAAAACACACGTGTTACATCCCTCATGCTGACGAGACCTGGCTTCGAACTTCCCTTGAACCAAGTCACAGCTGAGGTATCACTAACCCGGCTGTTGGTCTGATCGCTTTTCCTGTAGGTTGGCAAGGCCACTCTGGTGAGCAGGAGAAGGAATTCAGCTTGAGGGCGACCAGCAGCTGCTCATAAATTTACTATGGACCAAGTAAGTCTCGCTCTGGCCTCCTCAGATAGCCTTGTACCTTAGTCAGGGTTTCTATTTGCTGTGATTTAAAAAATGCTATAACCAACAGCACAAATTATTTATTTCAGTTGATAGTTCAAGTTCATCCCTGAGGGAAGTCTAAGCAGGAACTTGAGACAGGAGCTGATGCAGAGGCCATAGAGGGGTGCTGCTTACTGGCTTGCTCCTTGTGGCTTGCTCAGCCTGCTTTCTTAGAGAACCCAGCACCACCAGCCCAGGGATGGCTCCACCCACAATGAGCTGGGACTGCTCCCCCCCCCACATCAAGCATTAACAAAAAGATGCTACAAGTTTTTGTTTATAGGGTGATCTTAAAGAGGTGTTTTCTCAGTTGAGCTCCCTTCCTCTCAGATAGCCCCAGCTTACATCAAGCTGCCAAACAACCAGGAAGGATGCTTGCTTTTCTTTCTTTCTTTCTTTCTTTCTTTCTTTCTTTCTTTCTTTCTTTTTTTAAAACAAAAGCTTTACATGGGCTGTGAAACTTAGCAATATCTCAGTGTTCTTGAAAAGACAGAAAATCTGAGCTGACTGATTAGCCCCAACTACAGATGATCTTAAAAAAATAAAGCAGACTGGGCTCGGTGGCACACGCCTGTAATCCCAGCACTTGGGGAGGCAGAGGCAGGTGGATTTCTGTGAGTTTGAGGCCAGCCTGGTCTACAAAGTGAGTCCAGAGCAGCCAAGGCTCCACAGAGAAACCTTGTCTCAAAAAAACCACTATTTTGTAGCCCACAGTCTAGATTCTGAGAGTTTGTCAAGGAAACGTTCTTTCCCAACAGGAAGCCCAATAAACTCTGTTAGGATAAAAGGGGAAAGAGTGTATTGTAAAGAAGATGGGAAGGCCAGACTGTACACTTGTTGGTGGGCAGCCTAAGCATGTCAAGTGACACGCCTGGCATCAAGAAGAAAAACAGTAGATGCCCTCTTAGCATGATGGTCAGGGTAAGACATGATCTTTCCTGCCTACCTGGATGTAAAACAGAAAAAAAATCACCTCCTTGGTAGACGACAGGAGAGCCAATACTAGAGTATAAGACCAGATATACTTTTAAATTCAAAACCGTAGTTTTCATGGGAATAATGCTGCTGCTGCTATTCACACTCTGCCGAGCACCACAAGGTCGCATGGCAAACTCCTATACAGGCTGTATTTGAAAGGACAATGCTCTAAGTGACTTAGTGTCTCTGGTTTTATGTTGAGGTCTTTAATCCACTTGGATTTGAGTTTTGTACAAGGTGACAAATATGGGTCCAGTTGCATTTTTTTACACATAGACATCCAGTTAGACCAGCATCATTTGTTGAAGATGCTATCCCTTTTCCATCGAATGGATTTAGCTTCTTTGTCAAAAATCAAATGACCATATGTGTGTGGATTCATATCTGGGTCTTCGATTCGATTCCACTGATCAACCAGCCTGTTGCTGTGCCAGTACCATGCTGTTTTAATTACTATTGCTTTACAGTACAGTTTGAGATCAGGTATGGAGACTCCTCCAGAGCACCTTTTATTGTACAAGATTGTTTTAGCTATTCTGGGTTTTTTGTTTTTCCATATGAAGTTCAGAATTGAACTTTCAATGTCTTTAAAAAATTGATAGGGATTGCATTGAATCTGTAGATTGCTTTTGGTAGGATGGCCATTTTTATTATGTTAATTCTCCCTATCCATGAGCAAGGTAGATCCTTCCATCTTCTCATGTCATCTTCAATCTCTTTCTTTAGGGTTTTGAAATTTTTTTCAAACAGGTCCTTTACTTGCTTAGTTAGAGTAACTCCTAAGTACTTTATATTGCTTGTAGCTAATGTGAAGGGTGTAGTTTTCCTAATTTGGAACATATTGGCACAGGAGACAACTTCCTGAACAGAACACCAACAGCCCAGACATTAATGTCAACAATTAATAAATGGGACCTCATGAGGCTGAGAAGCTTCTGTAAGGCAGGAGACACTGTAAAGAGAACAAAGCGACAGTCTACAGGCTGGGAAAAGATCTTCACCAACCCTACGTCTGACAAAGGTCTAATATCCAAAATATATAAGGAACTCAAGAAATTAAATACCACCAAACCAAATAACCCAATCGAGAAATGGGGCATGGAACTAAACAGAGAATTCTCAACAGAGGAATATCACATGGCTGAGAAACACTTAAAGAAATGCTCAACCTCCTTAGTCATCAGGGAAATGCAAATCAAAACAACTCTGAGATTCCATCTTACACCCATCAAAATGGCTAAGATCAAAAATTCAAGCGACACCACATGCTGGCGAGCATGTGGGGAGAGAGGAACACTCCTTCATTGCTGGTGGGAATGCAAACTAGTACAACCACTTTGGAAATCTATCTGGTGCTATCTCAGAAAAATGGGAATAGGGCTTCCTCAAGACCCAGCTATTCCACTCCTTGGAATATATCCAGAAGATGCTCCAGCACACAACAAGAAAATTTGCTCAACCATGTTCATAGCAGCCTTATACATAATAGCCAGAACATGGAAACAGCCGAAGTGTCCCTCAATAGAAGAATGGATAAAGAAACTGTGGTACATTTACACTATGGAATACTATTCAGCTATTAAAAACAAGGACTTCCCGAAATTTGTGGATAAATGGATTGAGCTAGAAATGATCATAATGAATGAGTTAACCCAGAAGCAGAAAGACTCAAATGGTATATACTCACTTATATCTGCATATTAGCCCAAGGGGCATGTCCCACGAAAGCCTTCACTTACCAGGAAACTGAGACAGAGGAGAGGACATTCTAGTGGGATTCTAGATGAGAGAATCATAGGAGAAAGGCAAAGTAGAAGGACCCAGAGGGTCCTAGAAGCCTACAAGTAGAACATTATGATAGGCAGATTTGGGCATAGGGGTCCCGCTCAAACTAAGGCACCAGCCAAGGACAATACAGGCGGTAAACCTTAAACCCCTACCCAGATCTATCCAATGGACGGAACACTCTCCACAGTAGAGTGGAGAGTGGGATATGACTTTCTCACATACTCTGGTGCCTCACCTTTGACCATGTCCCCTGGAGGGGGAGACCTGATGGCACTCAGAGGAAGGACAGCAGGTTACCAAGAGGAGACTTGATACCCTATGAACATATAGAGGGGGAGGTAATCCCCCTCAGGAACAGTCATAGGGGAGGGGAATAAGGGGAAAATGGGAGGGAGGGAAGAACGGGAGGATACAAGGGAGGGGATAACCATTGAGATGTAACAAGAATAAATTAATAAAAAAAAATAAAATTCTATTAAAAAAAATAAAAAATAAAAAAATAAAAAAAAAATAAAAAAAGAAAGGACAATGCTCAAACTCAGCAGTTTGACACGCGGGGGACACAAGGAAGTCAAGAGAGAAAGCGTGGGAATGGCCTTGAGACTTATTCTTCAACTCAATAGTTCAGCTCTGCTTAGAAACAGGCGTCCCTGTCACCTAAACTTTGAGAAGGTTTTGGCTAAAGAAGAGGAGAGGGTACCATGTACCAAGGTGGAGCCCATAGGTCCCTCTTCAATTGGACAGAAGGAGCCATGAGCCCAGGGAGATGCAGAGGCAGCTGGAGAGGGAGTGAGGCCTTTTGCGGACAAAACACCGACTTCTCCACAAGACGACTACGAATCTGAAATACAAAGATGCCAAGCCATCACCATCTTCTCCTCTGGCCTCACAACTTCACGGGGAAGGGCGGATGAGAAGGAGGGGTGACCGGAGATCACACATGCTCCTTTACCACCAGGAATCCCAAGCGGTTTACCAAAGCTGTCTAATCCAAAGCAGAGTTACAGAGACTCAGGCAAACCTAGAAATAATCCCGGGGGAAGAACAGCAAAACACAAATAAAACACGGAGCAGAATCAGGGGCGCTCCAGGAGGCACGATCAGCAACAGATGTCTCCACGGAGTGTGAGAACGGAACCGCGTGAAGGGGCCTTTTATTGTATGAACCATTCTATTCAAGGCGACACGAGCTAACCTTGCATGTCACCTCAGAGGTGCCCTGCAGGTGGGAGACAGGTGTTCAACACGTGCACAGCTGCAAAGCCACGAGAGGAGAAGGCAGTTAGGAACACAGCTGGACTGAGCTTTTGGCATCAGCTTCCTATATTACAGAGATAAGGAAGAGGATTCTGGGAAGGAGGAGGCAAGGGAACCAAGTGCCAGGAGGAAATCTGGAAACATCAGAATGAGGAGTCTGCACAGGGGTCACCACGAGGTCACTTCACAGGGGACATTCACGTACATGAACAGGCTGCTCTTGTGAGGGGGGACAGTGCCTAAGCCATGAGCACACGATGTTTTTAAAAGTGTTGCGATGACCTGGGACCCAGGAGGGGTACGGCAAAGACAGCCGAACTGAATACTGTCCCTCTGGAAGGCAATGGAATCCCAGTCTGACCTCAGAGGTCCTCCTAAATGAATGGAGGCGTAGTGACGTGGGGGACACAGGCATAAGCCAGCAAAAAGCCTCCCCCGGAAACTGCTGAGATAACAGCAGCTTATGCAGGCAGATCTAAGAGCCAGAAATGACAAATCCTCACTCTCTCCAAGGAATACCGGTCATCCTGCACATGGCAGGCGCCAGGGGCCCTGCCTGTGGTCTGAACCCAAGGCGCTGGAATCCACAGGCAAGGAAGATTGTGCCTTTTGACAACAGCTGGGCCTGTTCACGAAACATCTGACATACAACTGCTGGCTGCCATTACAGAACAAGGGGACACACACACACACACACACACACACACACACACGGTCCAGGGAGCCCTGTGAACGAACATGTGACACCTTAGACATACACACACACACACACACACACACACACACACACACACACACACACACACACACACGGCCTCAAGGCACAATCAAGGACAACAAGAGGAGACTAGGAATTCAACGCTAAGCACAACTCAGCCAGGCACTGGCCTTGACCTTGCTGTCACTTCTGTGCTGTGTGGTGAAGAAAGTTCCTGTTGTTCCTGTAAAGGGTAGCTCAGAACAGGGTTCCTCCTGGCTGTACATTAAAGTCTGTTTCAAGCTTCCTCGTGATCTCAGAAACTTGAAAACACGGGTGAAATTTTAAAACGCCTATAATCAGGTACATGGGCTTTCGGGAAAACTATTATTTGAAAAATGCCTCATCCCACTTTCTACAAACTGGTTAAGTAGCTGTTTCATTTTGTTTTTTTCCACAAAGACTCACATTCTGGAAACAGTTCTCACATCCCTCCCCTTAGGCCTGCATCTTTCTCAGTGCCTTGTGGTCACCCACTCTGCCAGGGGGAAATCGGGCCTTAACTCCTTAGCCTCCAGAGCTGTGTGCCTTGGACAGAGGGCGATTCTGAAGAGTCCTTGAAACACAAATATTTCTAAATCAAGACTCAGCACTTCTTCAAAAGTAATGCTCTGTTTAAATGTCATAAATAGGGGGAACTGTGAGAGCTCTCTCTTTAAATCCCTTTTCCTGTGAACAAAAAACCCAAAAACACTCCACACAGCCCCAGAAAATGAACAAGAAGCCATCCCTCTTATGTCTAAAAAGAAAGCTAGTCATTTTTTTTGTTGTTGTTCACAACTTTGATATGTCAAGACAAAAAGCATTAACAATCCCATAGGAAAATGGGTGGAGAATATGAATAAATAATAGTTCACTGGGAAGATAATAATTATGTAAGTATGAATAAAATTCAACCTTAATCACTGTCTTGATAAAAATCAAGAAAAAATATGCCTTAAATAATTATAATTGTAAGAGAGAGGGCAAAGCCTCTCTTCTGTTCTTCATGAAGTTACATACTAGTATAAAATGCCCAAAGTAACTTGGAAACCTTAATAAGGATGTAGAGTGTTGCCTCTTTTTAAAAGACATATGAATATTGAGAAGAAAACAACCATATTAATACTGATTATTTCTAAGTGTCAAAATCATAAGTATGGGCTTACATTACGCTCCAATCTCTTGTGTATTTCCCATCATAAATATCTATAGTGTGACTAAAATAGCCATACCTGAGAATTCAGACGGTACCATTCCCTCCAATTACAAACTCATAATTTAAAAGAAAATGAATTGAATTCAGAGCCTTTGATTTGTTTTTTCCAGGTACACTGCTGCCTGGATCCCCATGGCAGGACAGCTTTCTTGGTGGCACAATGTGGCAAGGGGCCTTTCACCATGCACTTTCTCAACTTTGCTGCCTGGTATTTGCTGTGCTGTTGCTCTGAATGGTTTATGAACATACTTACCCTCTGAACACAGAGTCCCCCCCGGTGAAACTGAACAAGAATATCTGATGAGGGCTGGAGAGATGGCTCAAAAGTTAAGAGCACTGACTACTCTTCCAAAGGTCCTGAGTTCAATTCCCAGCAACCACTTGGTGGCTCACAACCATCTATAATGTGATCTGGTGCCCTCTTCTGGCCTGCAGGTGTTGTGTGCAGGCAGAACACTGTATAAATAATAAATAAATAAATCTTTAAAAAAAAAAAATCTGATGATGAGGTTGGTACCACTCAGGAACTAGGTTTGAACAGAATAAAGACAGATGGTGAAGGCCTCGTGCCATTGGCTGCCGGGAATTGCACTTGGAACTCTTTCAAACATCCAAAGACATTTCTCTTTGTCTTTAGTTTCTGAAATAAGTGAAAGCGAGGGTAATATGGACTGAGCAGGGGTTGCCTATGGACTTCTTCCTATGAAGAATTCCCCAATCTTTCCCTTTGTTCTCCATCTACACTCGAAGAATGCTTGGAAAATTGTACTATACTGATGGTCTCAGAGTGTCTGGGAACCACCTATGAACGTAAGTCATAGTCCAAAAGAATGCTACTTTCTCTCTCTCTCTCTCTCTCTCTCTCTCTCTCTCTCTCTCTCTCTCTCTCTCTCTCTTTTTTATCTATTTATTACATACACAGTGTTCTGCCTCCATATACACCTGTACATAAGAAAAGGACACCAGATCTCATTATAGATGGCTGTGAGCCACCATGTCGTTGCTGGGAATTGAACTCAGGACCCCTGGAAGAACAGGCAGTGCTCTTAACCGCTGAGCCATCTCTCCAGCCCCAAAAGGAGACGTCTCAGTGATGGCATCTGAAAAGTTCAGTGACTTGGCTTCACAGAGGGGTCCTGCTGTTGGTGGTGGCACCTGGTGATGCTCTAGAGCACAGAGCTCTGCTAACTTCTCGGGTTTCTAGCTTCCCTGTAATGGAGCTGCAGGCATCTACGGCAGGTGTGTGCAGGCACGAGTGTGCAGGTGACCACACTTCCACTGAGGACCCCCTTTGCCACGGGGTCCCCTGTGATGGTCTCCCCCAAGTCCACATCTTCCTCCTGTCTCCCAGCATCTGTCATTATCCATGCCCATTTGCTCATTCCTACAGTCTGTCCCTCTGCAAGCAGCACGGTGGTAGAGCTAAGCTGCAGCTCACTGCTTCCTGGTGCACCGCTTACCTGGCCCCGTCCTTCTCTTCAGGAAGATGTGTTGGAGGTGTGTGGAGTGGTCCACTGCGGGGGGGGGGGGCATTCCCTATTTGTGCTTGACTCTTTTCACCACATAAGCACAAACATTTTGGAGGTGAAGTCTATGCTTTTACATAGGTTAAGAATCATATTCCCAGGGCCATCAAGATGGCTCTGAAGATAAAGATGTTTGCCACCAAGGCTGAGGACCTGAGGTCTAGGACCCTCACAGTAAAAGGAGAGAATAGACTCCAGACTCCCAAACACACACCATGGCACAAGTGCACTGCATCTCCCTACCCACACAAAGTTAGTCAATAAATACAATTTTTAATATAGAAATAAGTATATCCTTTAGGTCACAGTAGATGGTTCCTTCCAACTTTAACCATTTCACGTGAGTTCATGTCACCACAGAACAGAACCACCCATGCGGCTTATTCTCTCTCTCTTTCCCCACCCCCAACACACTGCAATGCATTTTCTTTACGTGCTCTTGCGCATTACTAGAACCATCCTGGCACTTTCAGATGTTCTTTTGATAACTGTGTTTCGATCTGTATAAGACCTCTGAAAACTACGTGTGGATTCAACGGTGTTTAAAAACCTTTAATAGTTTCTTAGGTCGTCCCCCCCCGCCGCCATGACTATAACCTCTACAGGCACTGACTGGTATGTTCCCGCCAATGGATACCCACAGTATATTAAATATATAGACATTGTTTTATGTGCCAACTCCAAATCTCTTCCGGGGAGATGGGAGTAACTAGTGACTCAGCCAGTTTCATGTGGAGGAGGCTGATGGCTCCCTCTGGGAAGCTCGCAGACCTGCCTATAGTCGCGCTTAGAGATGGCATGTGTGGGTTACTACGTTTTCCTGAGTAGATCTACGTGCCAAACAGGCTAAGAAGGCTGACTCAGCCTATGCATTAGAACTGACTGAAGAGAGTGGGAAAGCAGAGCTGAACTCTCTCAAGGGCACAGTTCTGGTCTGGCGTTGCTTATATAGATCCGTAGAGCTCACAGTTGTCTTTAATTTCAAATATTTCAACAACTATATTTTAAATATAACTACCACAATTGTATTGATTTTTTTTTTTTTACTGTCACTTCTGCTCCTTTATAAATCAGACACGTTATTCGTAAATCTTTTTGAGAATCACATACATTTACACAAGGAACTATGGCACCCCATTTCTCTCCTTGAGCATCCCCCCCAGGAGTTTTTCTTCTCTTTCTTTTTCTTTCTTTCTTTTTTTTTGATAACCCACTAAGTCCAGCTGGTAGTTCCCATGCCTGTGTGGTACATGGGGCACTCGCTGGAGCTCAAGCACCCTACCAGTGCCAACAGTCAACAGAGAATGATTCTCTCTTCCCAGTAACTAACTCTCAACTGCCACTACCCAGCTCCTCATTAAGGGTGGGGCCGAGAAATCCTCTGCTGCAGCTGAGCTGGTATTTGGGGCTGGCTTTATCTAGAGAAGGCAATCACGGCTGCTGTAAGCTCACGAGTGCAGCAGCCAGGTTGCTTCCAAAAGACAGCTTTTCACCTCCGCATCCTCCGGTTCTTACATTATTTCTACCCCCTCTTCCGTGACGTTTCCCTGAGGCAAGGTGGCGGCAGCGGTGGGATGGATAGAGCTGTTCTGTTATAGCGCTGAGCACTGACTCTCATATCTTTAGTGCTGTGACCAGTTACACAACTCTCTGCTAACTGCTGCCTACTGAAAAAGAAAGAGCTTCTCGGACAATAGTTGGGAGCAGCCCGGCGATACAGGTATAACATAAATATTAGGAAGACAATTTGACAACATGAGGACTTAGCAACAAAATAACAGCAGATTGTAACCTCCAGAGCCATGGGTTTTTGGCTAGAACTACCAGGCATGGAATTCCTTCCCGCTGAGTGGCCTCAGATCCAATCAGAAAGTCAGTAGTTACTCCATAACAGGTATGCCACTATTGCACAAGTGCAGTTACATTTAAAACATGGGTACTAGTCAATATAATAACAAAATTTGAGCAAACTGTTACTTCTTTTCAATTACTATTAGAGGTACAAGAAAAAAGGTACTAGAGAAAGAGAAACAAATTAAAGGCTTGCATGAGAAGGCACCGCTGAGTCAACAATTTACACCTCTGTATTAAAAACCTTGCATGCTTCCTTGAAGTAGAAATTCTTCAACTTTTAACCTTTCTCCTACCCGTAGAAATCAGTTTTCTAAATGAAATTGAATTCTAAATTTACATCCATTCCTAGGAGCTCACATATATACGCTAGTCTCCAGACCTAGAACAAAACACAAAATCCTAGTCTTTTTTTAGTGTCCTTGTTAAGGATTCACTAAATGCCCAAGCTGGGCCAGGCACAGCCTCCAAAACAGAACCACAGAGGAGGTGACACCAGTTCATAACAGGAAAGCTGGACCGGGCTTCACTTTCCCCTTCCTTATGAAAGAAGAATTTGTTGAGTAGATGAGCATAAGGGGACAGAGAGCCCCCATCTGAAGACCACCAGAGCTTGTGGGAATCAAGATTGCACACATGGGAGCCACATTTATCACTATCCTGGCTCCCTGAGGAGGGCCAGACCCCCATCAGGCCCCAGAAACCCACCAACCCTCTTGGGTTTCTGGTTCCATTTCCATTCTTTTAGTAACCCAAGGTTCAGCCCACTATTGTATGTCTTGATCAGGCAAGGATTAGAAAACTAACATGGAAGCTACAGGCAGCCCCACTCCTGTGCCGGGCGGAGACGGTGCGGATGTCCACCCTGGAGCAGAATGAGATCTGCGCTGATGGGAGTTACACACCAACTTCAAAGCCATGTGTTTTCTCCTCCTGACTTCAGGCTGTCGTGAACTTGCTCGGCTCTGTCTGCACGGGCCCTGCTCCTTACCCTCAGTCTGCTTTTATTGCAGGACAGGCATATTTCTTCTGTCTTCTTCAACCTCAAGTGAATTTTGAGTCCTATAGATCATAATAGTACTACCTTATAAACTACATAATCTTCCACCAATAAGCTATCTGGCATAAGATCCAGCATTCCAAGTACAGGATAGCCACTTTACATGAGCCTAAGCCTGCTTCCCTCCCCCTATATGTGGCTCAGCCCAAGAGCTCTGAATTTTTTTTTTTTAATGATTTTTACTTTTATGAGGAGACAAGAGGAAGTCAGCACTGTTAGATTTGGAGTTAAAGGTGGTTTTGAGCTGCCCAATATGAGCGCTAGAAACCAAACGCAGGTCCTCTGCAAGAGCAGGAAGCAGTCTTAACTGAAGAGCCACCAGTTCTCCAGGCGTACGTACAGTCTCTGAATCACTGTGGAACCCTGAGAGAACTAGGTTTCTGGCAATTTCCTGCCATCACTACCTCTTGCTTTGATCACTTTCCTACACTTTCTAAAATCTACCATAGGAACTAGTTAAGAAGGATCCAGGCCACAGTCCTGAATAGC
Organism: Acomys minous; assembly: GCF_964271855.1. NCBI lineage: Eukaryota > Metazoa > Chordata > Mammalia > Rodentia > Muridae > Acomys > Acomys minous. The sequence goes on from NC_140495.1 coordinate 97,947,858, forward strand.
TGATCCCAACTCATTTTTCTCCCACGAAATGTCTGCTTCACAGTAGGTTGTCAATAGCAGGAGACGGTACCCTCTGTGCTCCCCTTTGCTATTCCCAGCAGATTCGTGGCTGAAGTCCCCACCTGCACTCCTCCCGGACCCTCCCTGTCTTCTCGGCTTCACTCTTGAAGGCTCAGTGAGATCACTCCTTCTCCCAGATGATTCCGACCCGGAGCATTTACTCCAGTCACTTCAGCTTTCATCCGACAGCCCACTGCTCACCCATTCTATGTTTCTGAGGTTCCTAGATTTCCCTCCTGAGCCTCTTAGACGTGGTTCCAGTATCCGAGTCAATAGCACCAAACTGGACTTCAACGTAATAGACCTGAGTGAAAGCAACCCAGGGGTCACTACAGTGCCAATGTGATGCTCTCCTGCTGTCAGGTGAACACTGGTCATGACAGTGCCAACATGATGCTGTCCTGCTGTCAGGTGAACACTGCTCTGAGTTCAGAAATGGCCTCCTTCTGGATGGCACTCATTTTCAGCAGCCCCAGCCAGCAGACACAGTCCGTGATCAGGAGCTACCCTGCTTCATTGTCTCCCAGTAATTCCAGATTTTATTGGGTTCATTTTATGTCTTGAAACCATTTTTCTATCTCCTTTATCTCCGCCATATTTAACTTGATTGCTTTGGGGGGGAAACTTAGTGGTGTACTCGCATAGATTTTAAACCACCTTTAAAAGTCAACCTATCCATGCTATTAGCTCCAAGGGCTAATGTTTTAACAACATTTAAAAAGATAAGGTATATTCTGAGCAATAATCCCCCCCCAAAGTCTCCTATATTTGCAAAGGTTACTTACTGCTAGAAAACTACACCCCTTTTCCAGGTAGGGACAGTTAAGCTTGTACAGGTTTTGAAATTTTGACAGGCCTGCCCCTGGGCGTTAGGAGGGAAGTCACAACCAGTTCAAACCCTGGGGCCAGGAGTGTGGCTCAGTTAGTAGACTGCTTGCCTAACATGCAGGGAGACCTGGGGTTTGATGCCCCAGCAAGCGTAACACTCCCAGCATTTTGAAGAGAGAGAAAGTAGCATCTGAAGTTCAAGGTCGCTCTCAGCCTCATGCCTGGTTCCTTGAGGCCAGCCTGGGCTGCCCGGGAATAGCAACTCAGAATAACAAGCATTAGCAAAACCCCTCGACGGCTTTCCCAGGCCCTGGATACTAACAGTGAACAAGACAAAGCTTAATGCAATGAACCCAAGAGAACAGAGCTGGCTCCGCTCCACCTGGAGAATCCACCCACGTTCACTCAACAGCCATTCCGCTCTGCTGAGTGTCGACTCGGTACTGTGGTGTCCTTGTAAGGGACAGTGACTTTTCTTTGATTTCAAAGTTCTTGGTCAGGCGTTGGGGTGAGGAAGGACTCAGTTATCTATACGGGGCTGGCCACTGGGAGGTTGACCATGCTCCAATAAGTAGATGGGCGACACAAATTGGACTTAGTATATTTTTTCTCTTTTCTTTTCTTTGTGGGGGAGGTTGGGTGGGAAGGGGGGAGAACTAGGAAGTGAGTGTGATCGGGGTAAATTGCATGAAATTCCCGGATAATTAAGAAAAATTTGGTGTTGGGGAAGAAAGATACGCAAAGTTCGCAAAGAACTGCAAGTTTAGCTGATGTCTAGCAACCCCAGGCTCCCAAGAAAAACTTAACACCGATCACAGGTAAATGTGAACGTGCGTGTGATTAGCTCGGCAGCCGGCTCACTGCAAGCCTTGGCCACCTCACAGCCCGTCCTCCTTCCTTTGACCATACAGTGTGGAAACAAAAGAAAACAGAAAGCTGACTGCATTCTTTGTCAGTGGCCACCATACTCTAAATCACCTAAAACCGTAAGAATCTTGATTTCTGGCACTCGCACTGTGTGCTTTCGACGTATTTTCCCCTTGTTCAGCAAACCTGACCCGCTAAATTCTCCAACAGTTTATAGGCATTCCATCAAGCCTGAACTTGGTTCCCAGTGTCCTGGCTGCAAGCCTTGTCATAGTGGCACATTTTTATGTTCTTCTCTTCAGACTGCCATGGCTTTGATTTTCCTGCCTGAGCATTCAGTCCACCGGGTACCGTGTGTCTCCCAGAGAAAAGTTTATAGTAAAGGAAGAAAAGGGGGGGTGTACGTGTGCTAACAACAGGCTAGGCTGTTGGCACAGAGCACCTGTGAGCGCTCTCTCCACAGCGGAGGTGGATGGTGAGCTGGCATCAGAGGGAGAGAGGTGTGGCGTACAAAGCAAACCCTTGCTGAAGAGCTTCCGATGGAAACACGGATGCACAGAGCTGATCATCCCCACAACCCATGGTTGGCTAGTCCCTCCTAGTGGAAACGCTGCTTCTAGAAAACTCTTCATGAAAGTGGCTTCCCTTATGGTGACTAGGAGGGACTTGAAGATGCTTTTGCTCTCGAGAACAGCTGTGTAGTCGCTTTGTCTAGACCGATGAAACAATAGTCCAACATTTTTTTAAAAAATCAGATTCCTAAACCAATACTTTTTCTGCAGGCTCCAGAAGAGCAGCGCAGCCACCTCATTTGCGCATTTGTCTCCCTCACACTGATTCCAATAATCAGCAGCCAGAGCAGCCATTTATCTTTCAGACACCCAGTCTCAACAAGTCTTCAGGGACACAACTCCTCTTCCCGTTATGATTCTTAGGCACATAAATACTTCCACATTTTCATAAGTGGATTTCATCCAAAGAAATAAAGGTGGGGGGAACGCACAGAACTTGTAAGTCCTCAAAGGGACCCACAATGACCTATGTTTAAAAGCCTTCATTCATGGCATCTCTGCCATGTTGCTTAAAGGGAAACTCACAGAGACTCAATGGGCACAGGTGTGTTCAGAGACATGATTCTCAGGAAGACCTGCAACCATGCTGTTGGCTGCGCTCACGGGTTTGCAAACGTTCTCTTTAAACAAGAGAGAAATCAGCTTTGCTCCCAACACAAGCCTTGATTAGAGAGAAGGGGAGAACGGGGTATATCTCTCTGCCTCTGCACCTCCACCGTTCCTTACCCCTCAAAGCAGACCCTTGAAGGATGCAGTTTATGCTGGGATATGACAGGGCACACCCCACCTCTCAGGACCATAAGGCAGGGGGGATGGCAAGTTCAAAGCTAGCCTAAGATGAACATCAAGACATAGAGAGATCCTGACCCAAAAAAAATCAAAACCACCACTTTGTATCTATGCTAAGAGTGAGGAAATCTTTATAAAGGGATATAGTGACTTGTGGCCTTTCAGACATCACAGAAGGCAGGCTGGAACTTCACTGCGGCCATCAAATGCTTACATGTGTCACTTATAACTCAATGCAAGCACATGCAGTCACTGGGCACCACCAATACAGACTAGTGCACACCTGGACCACACTCCTGGGTTCTCTGTGTCCAGCTTCTCGCTGCCTTTGAAATACCTGATAATTATAAGTTTAAAAGAACAGAGATCTAAGCAGAATAGATCATGTCTATAGCAGGATAAAGAAACTACCCATGGGGTTAGTCAACTGTCCCTGACTCCCACTTGTATTAGTAAAGCCAGCTTCAGAAGTGCTGTGAATGTATCTCACATTCCTTTTAAATCTTAAGTTTGAATGGGGTTACATTTGCCTCGTGACTAATGAGATAAATACAATCTTTAACACATGTTCATTTTATGCCTGTATGAGAGCCGTGGCTTGGCACATTCTTTTAAAAACAGAGTGTCATTTAATACTAAGACAAATGGTCCCCAAAGCTATTAATAAGGACAATTTAAATCCCATTACAACAGATTCCAAAAGTCATTTGTTTGGGGTTCTCTGGCTAACTGATATTTCTCTGTATTATCAGTTGTATGAACGGCCTTAGCAATGGGTTTGCAGTGTTTCATGGTGATGGATTAACTGTGGGGGGATCTCACCTGGAACGGACCCAGGGCCTCTCTGTGGAAGAAGACTCAGCTCATGAGTACACCGCTTTAACAACAACAACAACAACAACAACAAAAGAAAAGCCAAAGGATTAGGAGAATTAGGCCAATGAGATAGAAAAACAACAGAAACTGTCACCAAGGACTTGCTGATCTCCGGGCCCAATGTAGCTCAGAAACTTAACGCCTTAGATGGAACGAGGGTCCCTGTGGACAGCACGTCTATTTTCAAAGCTGGCAGCAACCAGGCTTCTTTTAACACCGTTCTCTCCATAGAATGTAAATTTACGGTGGGGTTCCTACTACCTCCAGAAACTGAGCTAAGAATACATCTGCATAAACCTCTGCGGCAGTGGTTCTCAGTCTTCCTAGTGCCCTGCCCCTTTGGTCCAGATCGTCCTGTGCTGACCCCCTACCATAAAATGATTTCTTTACTACTTCATAACTGCAATTTTGCTACCGCTGTGAATCGTAATGTAAATTATCTATGCTTTCCGGTGACCTTTGGTGACCCCTGTGAAAGGGTCGTTGGAGGCTCCCCAAAGGGTCAAGAGCCACAGGTTGAGAACCACTGACTTATGGGAAACGCGCACCATCACGCTGCCCGAAGCGACCTCAATTCTCTTCAAAAAATGGACCAATCCTCTGTCTCTTCTCACTCCTTTGCTCTACTTAATATAACTCAATTACAGCTAGGTGTGGTGGCACACATCTGTAATCCCAGCACTCAGGGAGACAGAGGCAGAAAGATCTCTGTGATTTCGAGGCCAGCCTCAAAAAATCAAAATCAAAATAACAACAACAACAACAACAACAACAATAATAATAATATCTTAATTACTATGCTTTTCAAAACAGAAGGTTAAGAGGGTCAGAGATAGCTCCGAGAGGAAAGCACTTGCAGTACATCATGAAAGCTGAGTTTGGACCCTGAGTACCCACAGAAAAAACTGGCATTAAGGGTACATGTCCAGCTCTGGGAAGGACGGAGACAGGCAGATCCCCAGGGGCTCACTAAGCAGCTAACATAACCTAAAGTGCAAGCTCTAGGCTCAGAGAAAGTCTCCATCTCAACATCCAGAGAGGAAAGCAACAGGGGAAGATACTCGAAGTTGACCTCTGACCTCTACCTGCACTCATGCACATCCACAAAGGACAGAACAGTTTTCCACAATCTAGAACAGCGGTTCTCAACCTTCCGAACGCTGCGACCCTTTGGAACAGTTCCTCGTGCTGTGCTGACCCCCCAACCATAAAATTATTTCGTTGCTATTTTGTAACTGTAATTTTGTTACTGTTGTGAGTTGTAACGTAAATGTCTAATAATAGGCAGGGTATCTGATATGTGACTCCAAAGGGGTCAAGACCCACAGGTTGAGAATTGCTGATGTAAGTAGGAAATACAGTCATAGCAACAGGGAGTTGTTTCAGAAAGCAAGTTTCACAGCTTGCATTCTGTCATGGCTTTAGTTTGGGACTTGGCAAGCCATGTGTTAGCATGCTGTGCAAACACATAAGACAGACACAGAATGCTGTTCCTATTGCTGAGTCAACGTGTTCCACACACCAGTAAAAGTTCAAAATGTGCGTTTCCTCCCCACCCCCTTCCTAGACATGTGACCTAGTTGTCTTTATCTAGAAAAATTTCAAAGATTTTGAGTTTTTCCAGATTTTTGTTTGTTTGTTTAGACTAAAATATGGTTGCGGCCCTATAATTAAGATACTTAAATGTGGCTGGAGAGGTGGCTGGAGAGGTGGCTGGAGAGGTGGCTGGAAAGGTGGTTAAAAGCACAGGCTGCTCTTCCAGGGGACCTGGGTTCAGTTCCCAGCACCCACACGGTGACTCACAACCACCTGTAACTCCAGTTCCAGAAGGTCTGAAGCCTTCTCCTGAGCCCCACAGGCACCAGGCTCACACGTGCTACACAGGAATACATGCTGGCAAACTGTCCATATGCAGAAAACACATAAATCTTTACAAAAAAGACTTTTAACAACTAAAACCAGCCTCTCTGGAATCTTCAATGAGCTTTTTTAAATTTTTTTATCTTTTATTTGAAAGTTTATATGCACATACTTAAAAATTATATTGTATATATAATGATGACGTTTATGAATGTTGATGAAAAGTATTATACCTTTATTTTCCCAATATTTCCTATTCTCCAAGGATCATAAGAGTGTACAACTACAATGGTACCCTCTCCCAATCTACCTTCTCAATGCTGAGAGGTGGGTTGCTTAGTTTGCACAGGTTTTGTAGTTTTTTTAAATATTTTATTAATTTATTCATATTACATCTAAATTGTTATCCCATCCCTTGTATCTTCCCATTCCTCCCTCCCTCCTGCTTTCCCCCTACTCCCCTTGATGAGATTTAAGCAAATGGCCCCTTTTAAAATTGTTTTCAAGGGCACAGGGTCTCAACTCTTGTTAAGTTTGATTGGTTTCCTTTCTGGCTTTATAGGATTTAACCATTTTAATTCCAAAGATGTTAACAGGACACAAACATGGTCAGTCCAGTTTTATTTGTGTCATTGTTGTTTTGGCTTGGTTTTTTTCCCCCATTGGTTTGCACCGACAGATAGTGAGGGGAAAGTCTCCGAGATAAAATACTTGAGAAGTCTGGCACTCACTCCCTGGCAGTGACTCACAAGGGCAAAACCAGAATCACTGTTTAACCCCACAGTGTATTTTGAAAGCAGACATGACTGTGTGACAGGGAACAAAGACGCAACAGTAGGCTGCCTTTATGCTACAGTGGGGAAAAGGAACCCATTACTTCTTAGGATTTTTAGTTTTCTGGAGACAAGGTATGCAATGAAGCCCTGGCTGCCCTGGAACATACCAAGCTGACCCCGACTCCTCCTCCGTCTGCCTCCCGAGTGCTGACTTTACCATCAAGCATTAGGACTGGCAGAAGAGTCTACGTGAACTGTATGCCACAGAGGGCTTGCTATGTTATTGCCTCTTCCAGAACTCTACTCTGAGTTGGCAGAATGAACTACCACTTTAGGGAGAGCAACACGAGGAATCACCTAGAAACCACTAGGTGCCTAAGGAAGAGAAGCTCTTATATAATTCTGTACATTTGACATGGTGACACGCCCTTGAAGAGCCCATGCTTAAAAGTGGATAATGTAATACGTATTTTCTAAGTGATTAAAGAAAATTAACAAAGTCTTGCTCTGAGCCCAGACTGACCTCAAACGTAATAGGTAGCCCAAGCGAAGCTTGAATTCATGGTACTATTCCCCGACTTCAGCCTCCTAAGTGCTGGGATTTCAAAAGTACAGTATACCAAGCTCCAAACAAATGATGGCTATGATCCTATGGCTGGCTCATAAACACTTAATAGTCCACAGACTAGCCAGGAAACTGGGCTTAGAACTTAGTAAGATAATGGAGGTAAAAATGCTAGAAATGCCTAGGGGCCAGTGCACTCTCTCTTTCAGGAACTGAACACCAGGTCTGAGCTTGTTTCCTGGGGGACTGTTTTGACGTGTGGAATGCAGCTTGCCCTTGAGCTCTGCGCTGTAACTCTGGCTTCTATGAACACAAGCCCCTCTATGAGGCAGCAAGAGAAGAGGCCTTTGATCAGGAACCAGTTGCACACAGCTGATGAGAGCTGGAGGCTTCTGACAGTGGGGCAGACTACACTGATACTTACAGCACCTCTGGCTCTAATCAAAGTTACCCAGAAGCAAATGGAGGCTTGGTCCTAGCCTGCCTGTGTCTTCAGTAATTCATCAGAGAACCTGTGAACCTCTGACTGAGATGAAGCTTGGGTCTTACATCACAAGAGGCAGCAGAGCTAGATACTGTCCCGTGCCCTTCTGATCCCTTTAAGGACTTGGGGGTTCTCTGTAGAAACTGGACACAGCTAAAACCCTGAAAAATGTACCCTCCTTAGCATCCTTGTGCTTGGACCCTCTGGCGTTTGCTCTGCAAACCATAACACACAGCAAAATACGCCACACTGCCAGAGGCCCCGTGGTGTTTCTTCACTTCTCATTGTCCACATCTCATCAGGATGCAGTTTCCATTGGGAACACAGATACGTAATAGCTGGCCCAATGAACTGGCTTTATACTTCACTGTGATGTCCAACATCCCGTCTACAGAAAACGTGGTAGGGTTTCAAGAGCTTGCTGAACAAGCCGTTACGCCTAGCTGAGAAGTCTATACCAGTCATGAGCAAATATATACATTAGGGATGTGAAAAACGGGAAAGCAGCCTTTACTTTGGATTCCGGCTGAGGCCTTTGCCATCAGAGAAGCCAAGTATTGCAGCCCAGTTAACATCTGCTTGAGGCCTAGCTTCTCCGTGCCTAGCTTAAGCCTGCAGTTTCCTGCCAGAAGCCCCATTTACAGGGAAAGGACATGAGCTCCATCCAGGGCACCCCTGGGGCCATCCAACATACCCTTCCTATCGACAGAGAGAAGCGTAAGTTTCCTTAGTGGTCTTTAGAGATGCAATTTCAGAGTTACCCAAAGAACCTCTATGAGGGGTGCTCTGTCTTGGCGACTCCCATACCTGCCTCTGAGCGAGTCTTAATTCACCTTACTCTCCCTTGGGAAGCACATGTCTGACTTTCTGAGCACCCCCCTCCTCTCTCTCATAACCCTTATGCCTTTATTAAAATATATTCGATGACATCTCCCACTCTGCTTCATAAATATTGGTTGGCTCCAGAATTCTCTACACTGAAGCCCTTTTCTGCCTTCAGCCTGAAAGGAGGCCACTAACTAACAAGTCTCAGGGAGCTCCTCGGGTTGCTGAGGGCGGCAGTGTGGAGCTGCGCCTCTGCCCCCTCCCCCGACACCGCGGACAAGATCTAAGATGTGTGCCTTCAACTGTGCATGTAGAACTCAGTGCCTCATTACTCCACGATTCTTCCCCTGACGGCCTGAGGGAAGAGATCCCAGATGCAGAGGATGGATGTGGTGCCTGGAATGTGTTCACTCCGGAAACAATTTAGCAAAGGTTACTGGAAATGAGAAGCTACACTAAATGTGATGCAAGATGACATGGAAGGGCTGGGAGCGCTGGCTGTCTACCAAGGAACCATTTGTAATTCAGAACGATGAGGGCTTCGGAGACTTTCTCCAAGTGTAAGCAACGGCAAATACATGCCCTCCCGGGGAACAAAGGACAGGCTTGGTGCTAATAGCGGTGCCCTGGCAGGTGACCCAAGGGGCAAACAAACCAAAGCTCAGGAGGCTAAAACAAGGGTGTCTGTTACCCTCTTCCATTTGCACCGGGTTTAAGTAAACAGTCCCCCAAGTCCCAGAACAACGCCACGAAAAACAAAACTGTACAAAGCCACGAGCGAGGCCCGTCGGCTTGCTTTCCAAAAGTTTTGGAGTCCGGCTTCCTAACTGAGAGCTTTCGAGTTACTGGGGGACTGCAAGATGAAGCAGAGGTAAACACAACGCCTGCAATCCACACCATAAGTCATCTGGTATTCTATACGGGGACACGTGGGTCTTCATCTGCCTTCGCAATCTGCTTAAAGCCAACGGCCGGGGGGTTGGGGGGGAGGCGGGAAACACAAGACGGATGCTGCAGGGGAGACATCTCCAGGGTCCAGGCCCTTCGTAGACTTCCCACAGTACACAGAGTTATGTCCAGCGTGGAAACTGGAGCTCATGGAGGCCCTTCCAAAAACAAACACTTACACATTCTCACACACACATACTCAGGCTCTCTCATACACACACATTCACATCCTCACAACCACACCCGTGTATTCTCTCTCACACCTACTCACCCCACTACAACCACACATATATTCATGCATGCACAGATATTTTACTCCTCCACACAACACACACACGCATATACACACACACGTACACACACACACACAGAGTCACAAGCCTGTAAGTACTGGAGTCACAGAATGGAAGGTCTCAGCATGCTGGAAGTGCCCCTGGACTCCAGATGAACACTACCTACCCCAGATGTGCATTCTTCCCTGCTTGCTGCCTTGTGGGCTATGGGCCGAGGAGAGGGTGCCAACCCTTGGCAGGCTGTGCGGATGAGAAAAGAGCTTGAGGAGAGGCCGACCTCAAGGCCGATGGGCATTTTCTTCGCTACCACTGCTCTGAACCCTGTGACTGACACATGTGACCTTTACATTTCCTGGAAATTCTCTAGACTTATTCCATCTCTCAAGTGCTGTCTTCCTGTCTTTTAAAAACCGTCTCTTATGTACAATGAAAATAAACATACCCTCTTAAAGACAGTCGCTATAAAGTCTCAATACGAGAATGATTTTTGGGGGACAAGTGGGGTAAGAAGATGCTTAGGAGTGGAGAAAGCAAAGGCCACGTTACACAGCGCCACGCCACAGCTAGAAGTGAACATTCTCCCCAACCTGTAGTGGTGAAAAAAGGAAAGCAAACAAAAAAAAAAGGCAAAATAAAATAAAACTGAGAAGTTCGGTGAGTATGCTATAATTTTCAAGCTGCTATTTTAGACTGCAACTTCTGACTCCAGCCTTCTCTCAAACCTGGTACCGGAAACTTACTCAGGTCCTATTCCACAGTGAGTACACACTCATCCTATCACTCCCATTTTAAGGTGAGAAAGGAAAGAAAAAGGGAGGAAAATAGACAAAATAGTTCATGTGTCTTGGTCTAGTATATATTAACATTACGGAATCTAAGAGACCAATGGAAAGCAAAAATTTTACAAAATTCTTTCCTGATGCTTAGAGATGTCACTGCCATTTGTGGCCACCAATGACAAGCAGAGAGGAGGCCAGCACAGCACCTCCAGAGCAAGAATCTGGGTCTGTGGCCATGCCCTTTAGTTAGTAGAACCAGGCCTGGACTGCCGGCCTCCACTGGGAAGGACCCTCCTATCTGCTGTCTGAAGTGACTGCTGATCAGGGTGTTGGCTCTTTGCAGTGTGACTGAGATGCAACACAGGGAGATTACATACCTAAGGTTACAGCACTGAACGGTGGTGATCTTTTGTCTCACTGATGATTTCATTTTTGCTGTACATTTAGACACCATAGAGGAGACAGGACGGACACTAACAGTAGCTATGCTGGACCTTCTGTAGAAATTGTAATATACGCTTTTCAAAATCAGAGTCAGTTGTGTGACAATGGCAGTCAGCCACGATCGATCACACCTCTTAATACCAAACAGAGCATGACAGAAACCAACAGGAACTCAGGAGAATGAGCTTAAGAAGACATATTCTGTCCTGCACGCCCACAGGCCATCTTAAAGACCCACAGCTCACTGAGGACTCAACAGATAAAGAAAAAAATCCTCAACGCCTGGCCCCCACCCTTGGGAGTCGGTTCACAATCATTTCCAGAAAGAAACCAAAGAGATTCCGTTGCACCAACTGATGGATACCCATCTGGTGACAGTTCCTGAGTGCATCTTGGGAATCCCTCCCTTCAGCAGACCAGACAGTCACCTTAGCTCACGCATCACTTAGTGACTGTCATGATCTAACTCAGTCCTATAAAATGCTTGGGGAAGTTTTCAGATGATGGAGCCCTAAGGAGCACTTCAATCATATACATAACACACACATACACACATACACACACACACACACACACACACACACACACAGAGTTCCTGAGTGTGGCCCCAGGCAGCAGCACCAGCTTCCCCTGGGAACTTGATGGACACATGACCTCCTCAACCTCCAAAGCAAGCCCACTGCATTGGAGCTCAGGGGAGCGGTCCAGCAATGCCTCCAAGCAACCCCCTTGGTGATTGATTCTACTGTGCTGGGGAATGCAACCACTCCAAATGTTCCAGAGACACTAAGAGCCTTCATGAGGCCATTCAGTCAAAGGGGGATAAAACCAGGCCAAAAAGCACATGCTGGCTGCTTCCCAATCAAATATTCCTCTACTAACTACGTCAGAGGGAGTATAGGGTTCTGGGCCATGTGCAAAAGCTCCCAGGTAGAATTATTAAGTCACATCATTTTCTTTTTCTCGTCTCCTCATTTATTAATCTGAGTCCCACTGGAAGTCAAGGCTTTCAGGAGGAAGAGCCAATTCATTGCTAAGACGGACAGCACCATTAGGATGACAGGCCGCCTAATACTTTATTCTTATCAATGTGTGGCATGTGCACTGCATTCTGGCTCACACTGACTTCTTTACCATCTACAGCTCTGATAGAATGTGTGCTCCTGGGGACAATTACATGTTCTGTTTACTTAAATATCCCAGTGGGGTGGGGTGGGGTGGGGTGGGTGCTGCAGAGACAGCTCAGTGGTTAAGATCACTGGATGCTCTTCCAGAGGACCCAGACTCATTTCCAGGAGCCAACATGGCAGCTCACAATTTTCTGTACCTCCGGTGCTATAGGATCTGATGCCCTCTTCTGGACGCTGTGGGCCAATAGGCATGCGTGTGGTGCACAGACATACATGCAAGCAAAACACCCATACACATAAAATAAAAATAAATAAATAACACCTCACTGCCAAGAGCACAGGCTGTCATATGGGTAGGGGGCAGGGCTAAAGGCAATCCACCTGAGAAAATAAAGGATTTTGAAATTGACCTTTTTATTGCTTAAACTCTTGAGTATGTCAATATCTATCTATATCATAAGCTACGGGAAAACTCAGACCTCACTTTTCAATCCTCCTCAGCTAGTACGTTTTATATTCCTTGCCTGTCTGGTAAAAGTTTTGTTGTTGTTTGCTTGCTTGCTTGCTTGCTTGTTTCCTGAAAAAAGTCCATGCTGTGGTAAATATTTCAAGCCTTAGCTACTCAACTTTGCCTCTTGAATACAAAAGAACCCATAGACACAGTGGGTGAATAAATGAGATGTTTATTCAAACACAACCTTATTTATATAAACAATGACTTAAGTCAGATTTGGCCCGTAGGATATAATCTGCTGATCAAAAATCAAAAGATCACACAGCTATTAATGGCTTCCAGTTACAAAACAAATTAGTTTGATGGGGACAGATGAATATATCCAGCCCACAGAGGGCACTTGGATATCTAACTTAATCTATACTCCCCAAGAAAAGGAATGCATATTGCTGGGTGCTCTTGGTTTCTCAGATCAAGTCTTCCTTCCTTTCTTCTCTGAGTAGGTCAACATTAAGCTCAATTCCATCATTTTCTTTCCTTTTAGATGCTAAGATACACTCAAGATGGGCGTTAAGGAAAGGCTCCCTTTGTTGTTTCTTTTACGCCCTAACAGCTGAGGGCGATGCAAACAGTACTGACTTTCTTGATCACATCCAAGTTTACTTTGGCACCTCCAAGAGGGTTTAACACACAAACGAATATATTACTTTATATTCCCATTTTTAAAATAGACTACTTCCTTTGAGACCATAGCCAGGGAAGGAAGACCTAGCCACTAACCGCACTGTGTGGTCCCGTGGACCTCGGAAACTGACTGGAGCAAGGATAAATCATTTGGTCCTTTGGATGTGGAGGGAGAGAGGGAAGCCAGGAGCTGAATGTCACCTCTGAAATACCGCTCTGTTCCTGGGATCCTGGCTATTGTTATTGGCACTCACTTTTCCAAAGGAGAGTGAAATAATTCTCCATTGTTGGTGTCTCAGCTGACTTCATGGATTTTTTTTTTCTTTCATTAGTTTTTATGAACTCAGAACAGATTTGTGTTTCTGGCCACCGCCTTTTATTACAAGATCATGATGGAGGCTGGAGATTTAGACTAACTCCAGAACGTATCTCTCCTTTCCCCAGCCCGTCCCTGACTATGACACACACATGGGACAAGAGGAGCAAACAAGACCCAAAGAGAAACTTCCCTTCCACTCCTGGTCAGCCCTTAGGTGTCTTTCCTAAACTAAAAACTAGCCTGCACCCCTCACTGGCCCCTGCTCACTGCTCACATCACTGCCACTTATTTATTTTCTATTAATCTTTCCCCTTATTTACTTGGGAGATAGGACCTCATGTATCTCAAGCTGACCTGAAACTGGCTACGTAGCTGAGGACGACCTTGAACTCCTGATTCTTCTTCCACCTCCAGGATGCTGGGATTCCAGGCATGTACCATCATTATTGGTTTACAAGGTGCCGGGGATGAAACCCAGAGGTCTGTGCTTGCTAGCATGCACTCGACCCTTAGACACATCTCCAGCCTGCCTAACTGTACCATGAAAGAGGATGGTACCTCTGGCCTCTTTGGTGGAAGTGAGGAGCACACACTTACTTAGAGGGGCCGATGCTGAGGGCTTGAACTGCATTGACTTCTCCAAATGAATGACAGGCTCATTAAAGTAACATTCCTCCGAAATGCTTGTGAAATATACAGCACCTTACGAATGTTTAATTCCCCCAACACACACACACACACGCACACGCGCGCGTGCACACACACACACACACACACACACAGAGAGAGAGAGAGAGAGAGAGAGAGAGAGAGAGAGAGAGAGAGAGAGAGTGTTTTGAGGTTTCAAGTATTATAAATCAGGATATTTGATAGAGTTGAGGCATGTTTTATGAATTAAGGAGAAAAGGAAAGTATTTCTAAAAACAGGCCCTTCCAAGATAAAGGCATTAAATTCTGTCCAAGGCTTATTGTTTCTCAGAGAACCTTCAAAGGGTCACCAAAGAGAAGATGAGTTTGCACTGCTACAAAGATCTGACTTTGGGGCTGGGGTCTAGCTTAGCCGTGGATAGCAGCTTAGCAGGCACAAGGCCCTCCTCAATATGACCAGAGGGAGAAAATTCTTCTTTGGCTAAGGTTCATACCATAGTCTAAGCACATAGGAGGCTGAGGCAGAGGACCTCATGTTCTGCATCCACTTGGGCTACATAAGAATTTTCTAGACTAGCCTGGGCTACACAATTCCCCATCATTCTCCACCTCTCTCCTACACATGTGCACATTACTACCACCACCACCACCATCACTACCAAGGGCTATTTTTTTTCTAGTTTATGTCCCAGCTTTTTCTCTCCTGGGCCTGTTTCACCTGCCTATGGTTTCTGAGCTGTTCCACAATTGGACAGCACATGGGAGTACATCAACACTGAGTAGGAAGGGGAGATAATAATGATGTAAACTTCTGACGCCCGAGAGCACATGGCTTGTAAGCCAGGGAGCCTAATGGAGAAACATGAGTCCTTCCTTAGCCATAGACAAGGGAGGCAGGATAGGGAGATGGGAGGGGCCCAGGGAGGATGCGGCCACAAGCACAGGATGTAGTGACAGCTTAGTTGGGAAAGTAAGGAAGATTGCTTCTTCCAGAAGGCAACTTTGTGAGGCCGGCATTGGTAAATGACACCTTTACTGTGCAGTTCTGATGTTCAAAAACATGGCTTCTATAAACATGTTTGGGTTGTCTTAAAGGCACCAAGTTTAGAGTAACAGAAAATGAGCCCACTAGCGATTTCACGTATATAGTTATGACCCTACAGCCCAGTCCCAGAGATGAGAACCATCTGCAACTCACAGGTGAAGAGGCTACACAAGGCACATTGCCAAGGTATGCAAGGTCGTCAGGCTCCTCAGCCCAGATCCTTACATCAAGGCTTTCAAGATGTACTTTTAATTGCATGAGTGTGTGCATGTCAGCATTGTGCCTGTGGATCCCAGAGGCCGTGGAGCCCAGAAGCTGGACTTAGAGATGGTTGCGAAATTCCCAACGAATCTGGGTTCTCTGCAAGAGCAGTGTGCGCTCTCAACTGCTTACCATGTAAACTCCAGCCTATAAAGTTAAGACTTGAAATTACAAAAGATGCAACACTGTGGAAGACAGTCATAGTATTACAGTTAAAAAAAAAAAAAAAACACCTGACTCTTCCAGAACCACTAAAAGATAGGCCATCATGTTATCGGAGAGAATAAAGCTGTCTATCAAGACTGGCTCAAGAATATGTTTAGCAGAACAGAGTCACAAGAGAATATAAAATCTAAAGCAAGGCCTAAGGATCTGGAGAGGTGACAGCTCTGGAGATCAGTCAGTACATGCATTTCTTCCAGATGTCCAGCCATGCCCATGTGCTGGCCATACAGTTATCCCTCAACAGTGACCCCTGTCACCTCCAAGTGTCCCACTCCCAGCCAGCCCCATGTTTGGGGATGGGGCATAGCGATCTGCCTGCTTCACACAGTGGGGAAGTGCATGTTGTACCAAACCCCAATGAGCCCCAACGAGCCCCAGCTAGAGGCACTGACTTTGACAGCGTGTTGCCAGCATATGGCTTCTTACCCAACAACTGGAGACATGAATGGCAAAGAAAGTAACAGTACAAGTTCATGTTTCTCCCCCAGTGACCAACAAAGCAACACAGTAAACAATAAACAAACAAACAATACATGGGTTTTAAAACAAACCGTGAAAGGCGTACTTCGCATCACCCACAGAAGTAAGACAGAAAACAGGTTTTGGTTTTTTCCTTAAGATGCCTATTCTAAAAATAAGTCGTTATCTTTTAACAACTATATAGCTTCGTTGTGTTTCAGCAGAGAGATGGAGCCAGGTGGCAGGAACCTGAGGCGGCAGTGCCAAAGCACAAACTTCTCCAGAAAAGCAGCTGGTTAGTGATACCATCTATCGCTGCCACCAAATAAAGTTTTTATACAGTAAAAAAAAAAAAAATCCCAATAAGCGATTGAAATAATCCTTTTTTTTAAGTGAAGAAAACGTCAATTTGAGAATATGACACAGCCTGATATTATTACTCAACGTAAGAGTTCACTTATAATTGTGATTTTTAGCAAACCCTTAAAATGGGTTTTGCAGTACCTGCCCACATAATACTTTGAATAAGCTACATTTTTTGCCTTCATTTATTGGGGTAACATGAGGATGAAAGGAATTTTTACGGCATGAATATTTCACAGTAGATCTGATACTCCGGTACTTGCGCTAAGTTTTGTTGTCATGGAGACCATCTAGGGGAAACCGTTTAGATGCCAGCACTTCAGACCCATTAAAACACCGCCTTCACCTCTGGTTTCACTTATAACTTGGAAATCAAGGCTGTAGTAACCACTTCTGCTTCTTCACAACAATGCATAACCCATCTGCTTAAAAAAATAGCATTGACTTGACTCTTCGAAAAGCCTTGAATTGCCTTTCCATGAAAAAATTCTGATACAACCTGGGGGATTCTGCTGCCTCTCAGGTAGCCATGGAAACAGGAATACACACTGTGAGCCAGCTCTCCAGCTAGCACAGCAAGACTGAAACTGAGAAGTCAGGAATACATTTCTACGAATGCTTTTTTTTTTTAAATCCACATTTGAGAAGAAAGCTAATTTTGTCTCCTCCATTTGGCCTTACCTATGGATTACCATATATATATATTTTTTTTTTTTTACTACAGCAAGTAATAACACCACATAGTGATTTAAATATACAAATTTAAAGCAGAGAGATGAAAAGAAGATTCTCTAGATTCCCAGTCAGTGGGACCCTGGGCACATCCTACCAGCCTGAGTTTTCATGGTCTCCGCGAGAAAGGTGGTGACCACAGTAGAACTAAGAGAAGCAGAGATCCAAGTCTTGTAGAAAAGTCCTTCGTGATTTGGCCCCAAGCCACCTTATGTCAAAACTGCTTCCAGCTGCACCTGCCCATGAACCCAGCACTCTGAAATGTGCATGTGCCTTCTGACCCTGCCCAGCGACACTCACCTCCCGAGTGCCCATCACCCTAGTCATCCTTAAAGAAACGAAGCCTTTGCAGAGACTAGATCAATCGCCTATGACACAGGCACTTTCTGCATGAATATACCTGAATATACCATTGTTTCTCATAGTGCTTATTTGACATCCATTTTAAGCCTCTCAAAGCAGTCAGATGTCCCCCTCCAAACCTGGATGACAACAATAGGTAAAAGAATGTCAAAAACAAACAAAGAAACAAACAAAAAAGGAACACTGATATCAATCAATCAATATTTAATAATACTGATCTACAAACCTTTAATCAGATCAAGCCAAAGCGTGTAAGGCACACTATTGCAGCAATTTAAAAAAAAAAAAACTGCTTAAGTCATCCACAGCCTTGTGCCGGAAGTTAAAACAACTCAGCAGCAGGGGAGATGAGTCGATTGGTATAGCATGAGGACCTGAGTTCAGATTTCAGGGTCACGTGTCTATAACCCTAGAACTTGGGGGTAGAGAGGCGGATCACAGGAACTCCCTGTGGAGCCAGCCTAGCCCAGTCGGCTGTGAGTTCACTGAGACCAGGTGTCAAAAGGTAAGATGGCATGATGTCCAGTGTCGTCCATGACGACACTGGACATCATGCCTTCCACATACATGTGCACACGTGTACACACATGATACACACACACACATACACAGACACACACACACATAGTTTTAAAAGAAGAAGAAGCAATCAGCCCCTGAGCCTCCTGTAATATATTAATTCTCATGGATACTTAGTCATGTCAAAAAATCTGCATATGCTCTACAAGAGCCAAAGAGCATGATACTCTCAAAAAACAAACAAACAATAAAAAACAAACAAAAAATTAATTAGAAAATAGTTCCCTGGACTTTTGTCCAGATGAACTTCTGTCATATGCATGAAATAAGATATGACCTGAGTGTGAAGGGGTTACAAATCCCTGAAATGTTCAAAGTGACTCTTTGAGTTGTAAAAATCAACTTAGAAACTTTTAAAAGCCATAATAAAAGTGAATGTTCAGACATTAATGGTCCCTTTCTTAAGGAAACAGGTTAGTTTTGTCAAATCCCACAATTTATCTTCCATTTTGTAGTATTTAGCTGCCTACTGGATATTTCTGCTTGTACCTCAAAGCTATCTATCCATTTCCCAAATAAATAAAACAACCAACCAAAACTAACCGCCCCTCAGGACAGTCCCCACTTCCAGTTTAAAGTGCAAGCAGAAGCCAGGATCATTCAAATCTCTAGCCCCAGGCTCTAAACGGATCAATTCCAATAACTACAGGGCATCCTGGAAACTGAAAATGGTAGGTTTGAAATACATGAGCCATCTTACAGGCTCTATAATTCTCAGGCATGGTAGTGCATGGTTTTAAGTCTCAGCTCTCCAGTTTCTAAGGTGGGGATATAACAACACTCAACAAAACTCGTAAAACAAATGTTGTTAAAAATTAAAGCAAGTTTCAAAGCCAGTGTAGTGGTGCATGCCTGCACTCCCAGCAATTGTCAGGCCAAGGAAGAGAGGTGAGTGTGTGTGTTTGTGTGTGTGTGTGTGTGTGTGTGTGTGTGTGTGTGTGTGTGTGTAGAAACTTCAACAAATAGAATTTTTTCTTCAAGACAGAGTTTCTCTGTGTAGTCCCTGGAACTCACTCTGTAGGCCACACTGGCCTCAAACTCACAGAGATCCACCTGCCTCTGCCTCTCACATGCTGGCATCAAAGGCGTGAGCCACCACTGCCCAGCTCAACTAATGGAATTTGAAATAAGTTCTGAGGCTGGACAGATGGCGCAACAGTTAAGAGCACTTGCTGCTCTTGGAGGGGACCCAAGTTTGGTTGCCAGCAGCCGGGATAACTCAAATCTGCCAGGTTGATCTCTTAGCCCCAGGCTCTAAACCCATCACTTCCAACAGCCAAAGGGTGTCAGGGAAACAGAAGCCGCATGCCCAAGGCTGCTGTACCACCTGACCCGCTGACCTGGAAGATCTGGTGCCTTCGTTAGACCTTGTAGAGCCACATGCACCCATGTGGCATTCACAGAGCTACACACAAAGAAAACTTCACTTTAAAGCAACAAACACTTCTCCACCAACCTGAACAAATTAAGGGCTACAAAGATACGTAACTAGGGCAAAACTTCTTAACTACTCCACCAAATGTAGCTGACTATAAGCTCCTTTTAAAAAGAAAAAGAAGGAAAGAAAATTTCTTCCAAAAGCCAATGCCTATTACAAAACAGAAACCGACCTTCAGGGACCATCTCAAGGGCAAATGTCTTGCTGTATCACATGCAACCCCGTGAATGTTAATGCAGACCTCTTCTACAGCACCATAACCCCACCAGCTAACTGCCTACTCGAGTCCACCTCTCACCTGAACTGAATCAGACACCCTGCAATCCATCTGCTCTCTTATCATCCACTCTGAAATCTTCCTAGTATATGAAGTTGAGCCCCGCCGCCCTCCAGGCAAAGCACAAATCCCTTCACGGGCCACGACCTGCTCATTTGCCCCAATCCTTTTACTGCTTCTACACTATGCCCTGTCAATTGGAAGCCACTCCTACAGAATTCTGGGACAGCTTTCACATTACAATTTCTTAGGGTCCCAGTCATTAAAAATTGAGCATTCACGAGGCATATGGATTTTTCTGGGGTCCAATTTTTCATGGGTTGCTTCCCTGGTCTGTAAAAGTCACCCCAGACCCACCCCTTTCTCCATCTGGCAAACATTTCACCCCCTCAAAGCCTGCTCAAGGTTCATTCCTCCTTAAGTCCTTCCAGAAGGAGCTAGTCACTTCCAGAGGGGGGTATCCCATGGCATTTTGTTACCAGTCCTGTCCTGGGGAGCTGCTGAAATTTGGAAACAGGGGCTTGAGAAATGGCTTGGTGGTTAAGAGCACTTGCTGTTCTTTAAGAGGACCCAGGTTCAGTTCCCAGCACCCACATGGTGGCCTTCAGCCTTAGCAACTGCAGTTCCAGAAGATCCAACAGGGGTGGATTCTTTCAATCAGGTGTATGTGTGGTACACACACATATGCATGCAGGCAAAACACTCATACATATAAAACAAATCTAAAAGAACTTTTTTAAAAACTGGAAACAAAAGTAAGGGGGTCTAAAATTTAGAAACTTTTAATTCCTAACACACATTTATAAGGGAAATCCCAGCCATTCTACATGTTCTTCTGACTAAGCATACTATATACAAGTACACAAGCACATGGACGTGCACATGTGCACACAAATCACATCCAGGAAAATGTGGGAACAGAAAACTTTCAACCCAAATAAACTCAGAAACATCCAGCTGACCCAGATGAATCAGACACGGCCTTATTTTGAAATACCTGATGGTGCCTTGACAACTTCTAAATGTCAAGCGAATTTCAGAAAGCGGCCAGAAACATTTTAAGACTCTTGTAAGTTTCCAAAATACAATTATACATTTATAAGTCCTTTTCTTTATGCATGCACAAAACTTTTAGAATTCAACGGGGAAATAAGCCTTCATCTCAAAAAGCCAACGAACTTGGCAACTGGGAAATAAAAACATACGCTATTTCCAGGCACTGGTCATCTTATTAACAGCTACCATTCCTTGGGAATGTGCTGCCAGGGCCATGCTGGGCAGGCTTTCCCTGGAGGTCTTCACACTGCAATACTGCAGCCATCCTGGAGGGGGAGCCTTTCCTTGCTCTTGCTTTTCAGATAAGGAAGCTGATCAAAGAAGCAAATGCTGCCAGACACCATCAGGCAGGGACTCAAGGCCAATTCCCCTGCTTCTGTCACCCACAGGCACACTACAAGTTTGAATGCATCACCAGAAAGCCAGCCAGGAAACTTCTCTGCAGAGAGAAATGACAAGCCTGCTTAGACTACCACAGTCTAGGAAGTGACATGCTTTGCCATAGGAAATTAACCTCAGCCACTCACCTAAGATTTACGCCCAAGCTCCCACGGTGCTAATGAACTTATGAGCAGTCCAATTTCCACTTAAGATGGAAATTACAAATTTTCTTTAGAAAGAGATAAAACGTGTTTGTGTGCTGAAACACAAAGAGAGAGGGGAGTTCAAATAGAAATACATTTCTTTTAAATAGACAAAACTGCAAACTCCAGCTGGATCAGCTCAAACTACGGAGTCTCTTCAGCTAAAATGTATCAATTACAGCTCAAAAACACAAAAGGGGAAGAAAAACACTGCATGTGAGACTTGTTGGAGAGAACCTGTTTCTGGAAAGAAGACAGAGAAATGTGACACCAGGGTTTTAGAATTCATTTGTTTGTTTCAAGACAGGGTTTCTCTCTGTAGCCTTGGCTGTCTTGGACTAACTTTGTAGACCAGGCTGGCCTCGAACTCACAGAGATCTACCTGCCTCTAGTTCCCAGAGTGCTGGGATTACAGGTGTGCACCACTGTGCCTGGCTAGGATTTTATAATTCTAACTCTGCTTTATTTCTTCCTTTAAATTAAGGCTCCTCAGGCTGACTGGCCACAGCAAGCCATGTGGATTCAGACTTCCCCAGCACTGCCCTGCTCACTGCTTACCCTAGAATTTGGCAACATAAGCATAACACAATCTGGTAAGTCTTCTAGTGACCCAAGGATGATCTGGAATTAATTACCTTATAAATACAGGTTTCGCTCCACTCACACAGTCTTTATGTACTTAGAATGGACACATCTTTCGGTATCTGTTCCCTTTGTTGGCACTTTCTAAAATTATACCTGTTATCATTAAATAAACAGAGTGAGACAACAGATCTAATATGGAGAGATTTATTTGACAGAAGAGAAAAGGAGAGGAGTTAGGGTCTGGATGGGCCATGAGGGTAGAGAGACAGAGATAGAGAGAGAGAGAGAGAGAGAGAGAGAGAGAGAGAGAGAGAGAGAGAGAGAGAGAGAGAGAGAGAGACAGAGAGAGACAGAGAGAGACAGAGAGAGACAGAGAGGCACAGCGTAGGCAATGTGTAAGAGAGTAAGAGAGACAAGGTAAGAGAGAGACAAGGTGGCAGGTCAGCCCCTTTACGGTCTGGCACATCTGGCGGTGGCAGGCAATGATGTCATAGGTTGCTAAGCAACCTAGAGGCAGCCACTTATATGCTAACAACATCCATAAAGCACGGGCAACCCAGGGGAAGACACCATGATGATGCTTCTCAAATCTCAGAGTAGAGTCTTGCCTCAGTTCTCTGTGACTTGATTTTTTCAGGAAATAGGAATCTCGAAGAAACAGCAGTCCTTTGGATTTGATGCGTGGCTAGCTGAAACAGTTGTGGAGCTGGGCTGTAGGGATGTCATGGTGTCGGTGCTGTTTTCCAGGAAGTGTTCCCTTCTTGGAAACTTGGTAAGCAAGGGAACAGACAACACTCTGGTCTACCCTGCAATAATAAGGCTGTCTTCTGGGTGTGTAGCATGCACCGTTCCCTCTGGGGACGCAGTGGGACAGTGCACCACCAACCTTCCTATAGTGCCCCCTGCCCGAGAAAATATAGACAGTAAGTTACTGAAAGGAGAAATGCAGCTGTCTCCAGATCTGCTCAGGACCCAGGACTCTCCTGGAGACATGAACCGAATAGGAGCAAGGCAGTTGACGCAGGAGATAAGAAGAGCAAAGTTTGGTAAAGGCCTGAGTGCCATGGAGAAGTCAGGCATGGATGAAGAAAAGAGCCAGCCAGACCCCCTTCAGGATCAAGGGCCTCATCCCAGAAGACTTAGGGAGTGCTGTAGGTCACAGGCCTCAACTGTCAGCCCCGGGGGTGGGGGGTGGGGTGGGGGAGGGATTCGGGGATAACTTAGACTCCTACACAGAACCTGACCCTTCATCAGCATGAGAGTCCTGAGGTCACAGCATCTCCGTTTCCATTAGGGTGGGATGCCTGGCAGCTGGACTCATCCCTTTGACCAGTTCTGCTTATCTTTGTCTCCCCTCACAGGTGTTGGCCTCCAGGTCTTCCTCCACACACGCAGCAGGTAAACTACCTGGAAGGGTCCTTCGAGCAGCCTGGGGTCTGAGGTGGGCTGGAACAAGAAGGCTGGGAAGGGGGTGAGGGAGGAGCAAGTTCATGCCAGGTCTTTATCTGGATTCCGTGTAGGGGGCTTTGAACAAAAGTGTGGGAGCATCACTAATAACCTCTTTGTAGAGGAGCCCACCAAAACACTGACAGAAGAACACAAACAAGGAGACACAGGAAGAAGAAAACATGACTGCCGAACCTCTGGCCCTGAAGCCTGGTGTGCTCCAGGGGGGAGCCACCTCAAGACTATTGTGGGAAAGAGCTTACAGTGGAATTCTAGCGGGACCAAGCCTCTTTGTGTCCTGGGAGCGTGGTAGTATGAAGGCAGACTGGATGTTAGAGAAGGGGCTGAGAGTTTTACGGCTTAGATAGGCAGCAGCATGGGGCAGGGCTGGGGGCCAGGGAGGGAGGGGAGAGAGAGACAGAGACAGAGACAGACAGACAGACAGACAGACAGACAGACAGACAGAGAAACTGACTGGGCCTAACTTGAGCATCTGAAACCACAAGGACCACACCTCCTAATAGTGTCGCCCCCTATGGGCCTATGGGGGACATTTTCCTTCAGAGCACCACATCCCACCAGAACCAGTCTCTGTCTGCTGGTTAGGATATAAGCTCTTAGCTACAGCTCCAGTGCCCTGGCCTGTCTGCTTCCTCCCATGGCGATCACGGACTCACCTTCTGAAACTATAAACAACCCCCCCCCCTCAACTAAAAGCTTTTTTTATTAAAAAAAAAAAAAAAAAGAGTTGCCTTGGTCACGGTGTCTCTTCTCAGCAGCAGAACAGTAACTAAGACAGCCTCCTAGGAAGAGAAGAAGATGGCTGGCTAAGATGTGGTTGAGGGAGGTACAAGCACCCAAGGGCGCTGTGGAGCTATCCCTGAAAGAAATGTTCAATGCAGGACCAGAGTCGTTCTGAGATCAGCAGCCTCCACGGCAGCTTTAGGTTCCAGTTCAGTCTCCCCACCCAGTCTCTCTCTCTCTCTCTCTCTCTCTCTCTCTCTCTCTCTCTCTCTCTCTCTCTCTCTCTCTCTCTCCTCCCTCCCTCCCTCCCTCTCTCTCTCTCTCTCCCCCTCCCTCTCTCTCTCCCCCTCCCTCTCTCTCTCTCCCTCCCTCCCTCCCTCCCTCCCTCCCTCTCTCTCTCTCTCTCTCTCTCTCTCTCTCTCTCTCTCTCTCTCTGTCTCCCCCAATGCACATAGAGATATGTTATGGCCCCCTCATTTCTGTTTGAATTAGGTTTATTCCAACAAGGTGGCTTTTAACCGGCCTTGCTACAGGGCAGCTGAGGTGTAGCCACATCCTCTCACCATGGTCTGAGGTTCTCCTGACTCTTCTGCCAAGAGCAAACCTATGCTTGCACAGGAGCAAGATCTGAGTGGTGTGGGCTGAACCAGGCCGGCCAGCTTCTCTCCCAGGTATCTCTCAGCAGACAGTGACGCTTAAGGAGAACAATGCAAGGTACTCTGTATCTGATAAAAGACGGCAGGCCAAAGAGAAACTGGGCGTGAAGCTAACGCGTGAGATCATGGCCGAAGCATCAAATACAAGAACATAGAATAGAGTATGAATTTAAGAAGAACGCCCTGCACTCAGTTGGGGACAAGCTTAAGAGCAAGGTTTCTCGCGCTGAGGAACCCAAACTAATCTAGGAACCTTGGGGAACTGAGAGCAAGCAGTCCGAGGCATAGATTAGAATTCTGTGAGTTTCTTTGCAGCTCAAAACTTTCCATGGATGACACTGAATTTATCACTTCAGTAGGAAAGCTACAGAGGTGGCCGGCGGGGTGTGTGGGCTTTAGACATCAGCATTTTAGCATCGGCAGCCATCTGCTGAAGCATTCCTGGAAAGGCCACGCATTTCAGCTCGCGATCTGGAGTAAGGGACAGTGTCCCCCTTCCAGCAGTGAGGCTGCTGTCTAGTAGGGTGACGGCGATACCATCAGCTCAGGAGAAATGCTTTCTCTGCCGTTTTTTTTTCCAATCTTGGTTAATATGCTTGAAGTCTAAGCCATCTTTACATGCCCACAAAGCACGGGAGAGGACGGATCCTAAAGGCATGGTCACGGGACTTTTAACAGTGGGTAGCAGGATGCAACCAAGGACCATCTGTACTCAGGAGAGCGCAACAGGGGTGGATTCTTTCAACCAGCTTGAGCCAGAAGAAAACCAACCCTTAACTATGGCATCCAGACAGGAGACCCTTCCCAAGGAGCTCCCCGCTGCAGCGGAAACAACAGCGAAGAGCTAGAGAAGACGATGGCCAGTGCTAGACGATGGGTCAGCGCGTCCTCGGTGCGTGCTTAAAACAAACTGCCTTTGAAGATTTGGTTTTTTTTCTTCCTTATGACAAGGAAGGATGCACCGGCAGGATAGTAAGGTTGTTGCCGTGGAAACCGGGGACCCAGGTGACATGAGTTCAATACCTGGATCCCATGTAAAGGTGGAAGGAGAAAACAGACTCCTCTGTACAGTTGTTGTGTGAGCTCTCCATGTGTACTTTAGCACATATGCCTGCACCCAAGAAAGCAAGTGGGGAGGGAGGGAGGGAGGGAGGGACGGAGGGAGGGACGGAGGGAGGGAGGGAGGGAGGGAGGGAAGGAAGGAAGGAAGGAAGGAAGGAAGGAAGGAAGGAAGGAAGTTTTAAGTTGGGGAGCAACTTACTTCAAGTTAAGAGTGCATATATTACAGCCTATTACTATTTTTAAACATAATATTTGTATTAATTCTTTTAAATTTTCATACAATATATTTTGATTATAGTCACCCCTGCACTCCTCTTCCTCCTAACTGCTCTTAGATTCCACCCAGGCCTCCTTCCAACTTCATGATATACAGATACAGATACAGATATAGATATGTATCACCAATTTGTGCTGTTCATTGTTCACATACCCATCGGTACAGGGCCACCCACTGGAGCATGGTCCACTTGCCAGAAGCCACGCCCTTCAAGAAAGTTGGCCCCACCCCTCCGGAAGCTCTCAGTTATCAACAGCTCCTCAGCTGGGGTGGAAAGCATGCTGGAATGGCGACTGAACTGACTTTGTGCAGGCCTTGCACAGGCAGCCACAGATGCCCTAAGGTCATGAGCACAGCAGCCCTGTCGTCTCCAGAGGATCACGCTCACCTCTGGTCCTTCCTGACCTCTGGCAGGGTCCCTGGGCCTTGGGTGGAGGGGCATGACACAGCTGTCCTTCTGTGGCTGAGTCCTCCACAGACACTGTCCTCTGTGCTTCGACCAGTCAGCCTCACGATGGTTTCTCACATTTACTTTTTCCAGAAAAGCCACTGCCGTTTATTCCCCGGAGAACTAGATTTCACATGGCACTAGGGAGGGAATACAGTCTTCCCCGGGTTGGCTTGACAGACAGGGAAACTAACGGCAGATGTGGAAAGGCACATGGCGGCATCGCTGCCCTCTCATTACAGACCACAGAGTACTCTCTCTTCCCATAATGCTGAGTTAATACGTAGACAAAGAAAATGATTTCTTCATGTGCCAAAAGGTCAAGTTATACCCAACACCGCAGTAAACTTGGCGACAAACTCCCTCAGAAAAGAAGTTTTTCATAAGGGGGAATTTGCCTCTTCACTGAGAATTTTTAAATTTGGTGGGTTTTTTTTTCCTCTCCATTTAATATAAAGTTACCACCAATTTCCTCAAAATCCAAACATGATTTTTGAAACCCTGAAATTATGATGACAAAGAAATATTCCCAATTTACTTCAATGTCAAGATAAAGGGGGGAAAATGCCCAAGAGCCCCAGACCCAGACTCTGGTCCTCCTGCTGGGCAGGCAGAGGCAGAGTGCTTATGCATCTGTATGCATGCCTAGATGTACGAGGGGCTGGATTTAAAACAAAAATAAACTCAACTATGTCAGTACAGCCAAAGACCACAGCGAAGGCACGCCAAGAACCATATACTAACCAGAAAGGCTTTCAAACTTTCCCAGAATGAACATTTTTATCATAATGATCATAGGCTCCAATTTAAGTAGCCACTGGCACCTGAACAGAAATGTTGACCTAAAAATCCCTGCCAAGCTAGCAGGTTACTCATAAGTGGCTGATGGTCAGAGTTGGAGTGGCAGAGGTATAATTAAACACAGACCAGGACTATGTGTTAGCATCTTCCTGTTTGTCCAGACGCCTGTGTGGATTAGTGTTGACAGTCACAGGTTTTTCCCAAGATGAACTGTACACTATCTAGGGTGGGGATCGGTAACCATCCCCTAAGATGTGACGACTACCATGCGCCTCAATTCTAGGTGAGGAACCTGAGATGAGGGCGGTGAAGACTAAAGCCTGGTAGAGGGGGGTGCGGGGGGCAGGGGGGAACATCTCATGGCACTGAGCAGCAAGAAGAGTCTCTTGGCAGGAAAACAAATACCTCTGGACAACCAAAGCCAGCCATACGCAAATGTGGCAAGTGGCCCTGGCATCCCCAAGAGCCTGTGGCTTAGCTTGTAATTTTAAGTGGCTGTCAGAAGGTGGGTACGCAGGTCAACAAGTGAACCACCATTCTAACTGTGCCCTCAGCAAAGCCCATGGGCAGGCTCGGCTGGCTGTCAGGGATAATGCCTGGAGGTGGGAGAGACTTCCAGAAGACGGCTGGCTCCTACCAAGGTCATCTCCAACAGCAATCTCCATCTGGGTGTCCTGTGGACGGATTTCTGGGATGCGTGAGGGAGGAGCCAGGGAATGTAAGAGGGGTCAGCATGTCTAATGTGAGAATCACACGCACTGCCATGGCAGACAAACAAGGCTGAAGGATGGCAACTACAGCAATGCTTTATTCATACAGCCATGTCGCTACCGTTACTACCCTTCATTCAGACACTCACAGAACTTTCTCAGCACTCCCTATGCACACGGCATTGACGTAGGGCTGCTAACTGCTGCAAACCCTTCTCAGAGATTCTAAACACACACACACACACACACACACACACACACACACACACACACACACACACCTTTTACCAATGACAGCATTTTAGTCAACCTTCTGGAACATTAGCAGTGTCGAATATTATTGATTAAGAAACCATTAACTGAGGCTAAAGAGGTGGCTTGTCAGTTAAAAGCACTTGCTGCTCTGGTCAGTGCACAACCACCAGTAACTAGCTCCTGGCAATCCAATGGCCTCTGAGTGCCTCTAAGGGCACGTGTGTGTGTGTGTGTGTGTGTGTGTGTGTGTGTGTGTGTGTGTGTGTGTGTGTACGTACGTACATGAGTGCACGCACATGCATACACACAGTCTCTCACAGACACACATAAAATTAAAATAAATCATGTTTCAATAGCCATTAACTGGCTTTTTACTCAGTTTGCTGCTCAATTAATTTAATCTAGTTTTAAAGGTATTTTTAATGCAAACCGTGGTCACTTTGTAGAGAAACTTTGCTGAGGATCCTTTTGTAGTTCTAGATTATGAAAGTCACTTCTGAACTTACCTGTTTAAGAACTTTAGATATTTGGGGATAGAGGGATTGACTGCTCAGTAGCTAAGAGCACTGGCTGCCCTTCCAATAGACCTGGGTTCCATTCCCAGCACCCACTTGGTGACGCAAACTGCCTAGTAACTCCAGTTCCAGGCGACCTGATGCCTTCTTCTGGCCTCCCGGGTATCAGGCACGCACATAGAACACAGGCATGCATGTAAAAACAAAACAAAACAACAAAAAAAAACTCACTCTTATACAATAAAACAAATCTTTGAAAAATAAACATATTTTAGATATTTATACATTAGGCATTCTCAAGGACGGGTAAACACACAAAACTGAACCCTCCCCGAAAAAAGCAAGAGCATTTCAATCACATATATATTAAATTCTTACTCTCCCACCGGGAATTCCCCCTTTTTCTCAGTAAAAATCAGTCAGTCCTATACAGAGTAGCACAAGAACCCACCGTCTCTAAGACAGCCTGAGGGAGGTTAGCACTGCCGCTATTTTTATCAGTTGCTTACGTTTCTTAAGCTACTTCTCCCCAGGGCTTCTTCCCCAACCCACACCCTCCTCCTCTCCCTCCTCCTCCTCCTCCTCCTCTCCCTCCTCCTCCTCCTCCTCCTCTCCCTCTTCCTCCTCCTCCTCTCCCTCCTCCTCCTCCTCCTCCTCTCAGAGGTCTGCCAAGTTCTAGGAAGATAAAGTTTCATCTTGCACAACCACCCTCTGAGGTCTGTCTTCCTCTGGAGCAATCACGTCCCTTGAGATAGCTCCCATCCTCTAAGGATTTTCAACCTCGAGAAGCAACCGTGGAGCGTTCCGCGGTGGTAGGTGTACCTTAACGTCTTCACACCAAGAAGGCCAATTACAATCACGCAAGAGACAAAAGCAACTGCATGATTATTAGTAACATACAATAGTCGGGCCAAGAGCTGACTCCTATTTGTGCCTGTGAAGTGTAAGAAAAATATTATCTGAGGATATCAGAGAGATTCCATGATCTCTGATGTTCACCATGGGCCTGCAGCAATGGCTCTTGGGTAAAGTGTTTGCTGTGCGAACATGAAGACCTGTGTTGGAACCCCAGGACCCATGTAAAGCCATGTACAGACATAGTGGCGTGTTTATAATCTCAGTGCCAGGAGCAGTTACGATACGGTTAAAGGAAGACACAGGAAAATCCCCAAAGCCAGTCTGGAAGATGCAGGCACAAATATCCAATTTTTTTTTCTTTTCTTAAAAATTTAGATTCATTTGTATATGTATGAGTGCTTTGCCTGCATGCATGTATGTACACCATGTGGGGTCAGAAGACGGTGTTAGATCCCCCGGGACTAAGTTAACAGATGGTTATGAGCCACAAATTAACAGATGGTTGTGGGCTACCACATACATGCTGGGAATCAAACCCAGGTCCCCTGGAAGAGCAGTCAGTAGACTGAACTGCTGAGCCATCTCTCGCGCCAATCCCTCATTTTTATTTTTAACTTTTCTTGTTCAAAACTGCAAAGCCTTAAGTATCATGGGGGAGGGAAAAATGTGTGCATGGCACTGAATGGTCTCCTAATTAAAACTGTATTGCACAAGAAACACATTCTAATCCCTCAGGGATATAAGAAAGATAACTCAGAAATGTTTTAAATCACCAGGCCAAAGGGGGAAAAATGTTTAACAATCAGTATGAAAGTAGGTCTTGGCACCCTCTAAGAACAAAGGGCATCTCAATGCATGGCGCTCCCCCATGAACTTAGTGGTATCAGGAAAATAATGAGGCAAGAGCTCACGCTGTCTTATAAAAATGGAGGAGGGCTCTGTTGTTTAAAGTGTTACTTTGGGAGTATGCTATATCAAGCTAAGCATAAATGGCTACTCAAGCTAAGCCAACGTCCTGGAACAGAGGGACATCTTGGGGATGAGGGCGGGGAGGATAAAGAATACTCAATGTGACTTCCGAGTCACCTTGAGCATGGCTTTACAGTAGCACAGCTCATAGCCTTTGATGTCGTCCTAGGGCTGAAAAGTAAGTAAGCTGGGTGTTCAGGGCTGCAGGCAGGGAGGCGGGTCAGATCACATCCAACTGCTTAAGTAGCATGTGTTTCAGAAGAAAGCCACAGGTGCCTGAGGCACACAGAAATGCCTTCGGGCTTTCATTGTAAGAAACATTTTGTTTTTCCCCCTTGGGAAAGGGGCTATGAGATGGCGTGACTACAGGTTACATAAGTAGGAGGTTAGGAAGTCCCTAGATTGTGCAACACTTTGGCATCCTGGCTGCATTCATTCCCTTTCGGCTGATAATGTTAAGTCCCCCCTGGGAAACATGCATAAGTTATGAGGTGTCGGTGCCTGGAACATCTGGAAACTGGTTTACTAAGCACTGGCGGGCTGTTATATAAGACGCCCTTCCATTCATGGAGCTGTTACTACAGGAATGTGTGCGTGGTGGCTGCTCCTGCCCTTCTTAAGGCTGCATACAATACCTTAAGCTATAGCCACGTCAGCGCTGTTTCCAGATTACTGAAGTAAATCATTAACAAGTTTGGGGTTTTGTTTGTTTGTTTGTTTGTTTGTTTTTGGTTTGGTTTTTTTTTTTTCTTTTGCTTTACCTGTTCAAAGAATACGATTTGATTTAGTCAAGCGCTCCTAACGAGGAGGCTGAATATTGCTCATTTGTGACCTAAATATGCACCCGGAACCCACAGGCAGAGCCGCCATTTGGACCCTAACACAACGGCAGCCTATCCTTTCTCTAGACATAGTCTCCTACTATGGTGGTGACGTGGATGCCTCAGGACACTGAGACATCCTCTGGGCCATTAATATTCCCAAACAGTGTCCCACCGCAGCCTCTGTGATGACTGTTTTATCTTCTCATCAGACACCCAGAGTCTACCCTGAGGCCTTCCGCCACAGCCGCTTCACCAGTCCCCACCAAAGGGTGTATCTTTGCTCACTAATAAGTGAAGAAAAAAGGGGGGCGGGGAAGGGCCCAGTTGTCCTAAGAAATGCAGCTACCAACTCACACAGGCTTTAGCCAGGCACTCAACCCCATTTGGTGAGGTTTGTATTCACTGCACTTTTCTGGAAAACACTAGTCCTGAGCCATCTGCAGCTCTCTCAAGTACCCAAGTGCCCTCTTCAAGATGACTGTCACCTCTAAATAAACTGAAATTCCTCCTCTCTACCTCAAATCTAGTACATTTTTTTCTATCCTCCCATCCTTCTCAAACTCAGGAAAATAAGTCAAACCTGTTTTACCCAGCACTCAAAGACCTGATACACACCGACATTTCATCAGGGCTCGCATCTGGCTGAACCGGTGGCCTCAGCCATATGGTGTGGGACCAGACCTAGCAGAAGGATGAGGACTATCAACTGAAATTACTCCATCTCACTAACAGAGGCCCGAGTGTTAGTAAAAGGACTCGTCACGGCACGGTGTGCCTCTCTACCTCAGCACCAGTTACCTTACAGTCACACCTGCAGAGGGAAGCTCAGAGCTAAGGGTCTCTTCCAAAATCCATATCCACTCTGTGTTTTCTCAACCTACAGGCTCACCCAAACTTCTTCAGGAAAAGCAAAACAAAATCATAAAAATAAAAACACACCCATCCCCTATCAACACCCCGTGCCCACTCTGTCCCCACCTACCATATTTGTCACAGGTGCCTTTGGACACTGCTGAACTGCATGGTTTTCTTTTCTACAAGTACCCTTCTAGATCCTGTTCTCTCACAGCCTTTCCCCAAGGCTCATGGGACTTAGTTTTCCTTCCCTGAAGTGTTCCTCTGGACAGTGGAGATAAATGCTTTCTGACAAAAAAAAAAAAAAAGTTCCTAAGAACAGTTAAATATTTTTATCATTTAATTCATGTGATTGATGATGGTGGCATAAGTGAACTCTCCAAAATGTATTTAAATGTAACCTCATTTCAGTTTAATTGAGAAAAGTCTAACAGGACAGAGACATGGCTCAGCAGTTAAGAGCACCGACTGTTCTTCTGGAGGACCAAGGTTCAATTCCCAGCACCCACATGGTAGCTCACAACTGTCTGTAACTCCAGGATATAACACCTTCACACACACACGCGCGTGCGCACATGCACGCACGTAGGCAAACCACCATGGACATAAAAATAAATGAATAAACGAATAAATCATCTTTAGGGACAGTCTAACAGACTTCCTGTGGGAGTGGGGGGGCGGGCGTAAGAGTGTTCTTCTTGTCTAAAACATGGTCCAATATAGGATGCCAGATAAAAACTAAGGCTTCTCCTCCCAGGATGACATGGTAGACAGGACCACTCTGGCACAGGGACCTTTCCCAGCTGAATGTCAGCCCCCAAAACTGAGGGCCTCAGGTAGGATTGCTCATAGAAACCGGGTGGATCCACCACAGCCTTTAGTTAAAAGGCAGCCTTCTTGCCATTGCCTATAAAACTCCCGTCTGACAAAGAGTTTCCAAAGACCTGGATGTCAATGTTATCTCAAAGCAAAAATAGCAAAAGGAGGCAAATCAAATGTTTACTCCCATCAAGTAATCTCTTCAGATTTCCCCCACGGAGCACACTTGACAACTACATCGCTAGGAACGGAACTCTTTCCCCAACTTGGCTCAAATCCCTCCTTGTAACATTCAGGAGAGTTGACAGGCATGATCTGAGGGCTGGTCCTCATCCTGTGAGCGATCATCAGTGATCTCTATCCTGGCAAGAGACATGTCAGACCTGCCAAGGGCCTGGGAACTTTGAGGCACCTGGGTGACAACCCCGGGACAAACGTTTAGGGACTCTCGCTACTCACACACTGATGAGACTTCTTCCTGGAATGCTGAGGTTTTAGATTCTTTCTTTCTTCTTGAGTCTCGCTGTAGCGTATATTTTTTCTTTCTGTTGACAACACTCTAATGTGCCTGGAAACCGCTCTGCGAGCCTATGTTCCACTTGGGAACATGTCAATACTTTTGCAGATGGCTTGGAGCCTTCCGTTTTTTAAAAACAAACCATGATCTCTAAATCATCTTGCCATATTTCTGCACTGCTATATAAAATGCGCTGGAGGTAACTGCAGTCATTTTTCTCAAGACAACAGAGCTGTCGGTGAACCTGGGCAAGGTTCCTGAGTTCATTAGCTCAAGGCAAGTATCCAGGACGCCCACGTTAGTTTGGGTTTCCTCCAAAGGACCTTGAGACAAGACCCTTGCTTGGCTCCTGTCTCGAAGGATAGTTACCTCAGAAGGCAGCCATAGGAACACAGGTCAGTCTGGGAGTGAGACTGGGGTCCAAGATATGCCAGTGATGCTCGTGGCATGCGGCAGTCACTGCTCACAGACTAATTTCCTCCAGAGCACACTGAGATGTGAACAGTATGTCTCTACAATGCCCCACAGAGGGAGTGGGCAGGGCGTTTGTTTTCTGGCTCCAATCATTCCCTTGCAGAGGCTGCCCTTGGGTATTGAATCCCCAGAGTCATCAATGCACACCCCAGGCTTTTGTGCATCAGAGAACATTCTGACAGGGCTGCCCGGAGAGCCCAGGCAGGTCTACAGAGGGCATTACTAGCTAGGAGATGTTAATATGCACAGGGAATAGCTATCTCAGGATTGAGGGTACTCAGAGGCTATCCCGGGCAAAGCAACAGCATCCACAAGAGTAGGCAAGCAGCCAACTCGTGGCTCAATGGAACTGGCATGGCCAGCTGACTCTATAAAGTTCTGTCTTGGGTCTCGGGCTCTCTAATGCCTACAGAGTAGAGGAGTCTTTCGTGGGATCATTGCCCCTCAAGGTTTAACCAATGTTTGCTCTTTCCCAGTCTCCCTCTTCCAAAAACAGATGCTCTTTCCCAGGTACAAGGCCATTTTACCATGTCCATCTTTCAAATCCGTCCTACCTTTGAACATCCATACTGAGAACCACAAAAGCTAAAAACACCTTCCTGGGATGAGGCTCCCCAAGTTCTTCCTCTTCGGAGCTAGCCTAGTACCAAGGGCAAATTGTAACTTTTTAAAGCATTTTTTTAAGTGGGAAGAGCAGGTGTCCTCAGCCTTAACTGTCCCAAGGAGAGACACCACGATGAATGTAAATTCCTTCAGTATCACTGGAGTACCCACTATGCAATGACAACTGGAGAAAATGCGCAAGGTTTCTTCCTTTCTCTGAGCCACCAGGCAGGGGTCGCTTGTGTTTGCTGTGGGTGAGTCTAACAGGGTGAAACAGTGGACAGGGTTGGTTTGGAAGCGTCCAAGGAAATATAGACAATTCATTAGTGACATTATTTAATCTAGGATGGAGAAGAAAGCTGAGCTGAAGTCGGGACAGGTGAGGAAGCAATAGTTACTCGTGCCAGTTATGAGCAGTCATGAGGCAGAGGTTGACTTGCTGAAAGACTTGTGGTCACCTTCCTCTCGCTTCTGGCTGACTCAAGCACCTTGTCCGGTTGCTTTTCTCCCACTGAGGTAATTGTTTTCAGCAGGGGACAGTGGCATTAGGGACTGACACTACTTCTTACCTTCTTCAAAAGTTATCCAGAAGATGCCAGAATGACTGGCCAAACTTTATGATCAACGATCATGCAAACTTGAAGCCGTAACTGGTCGTTTCAACTGTCTGGCAGGCACTGGGCACATGACATGAATACCCAGAAGGGAAGGCGAGAAACCAGGAGCCTCGAGTGTGACCAGTGTACACACCAAATGTCAGCCCATATGAGGAGCTGAGCTGGTGTGAAGATGGTGTGACCTCCGTCTGGAGGCTTGGAAGAAGCCACCTAAGAGAAAGAGCATGACTAAAGGCTGACTACTCAGAACCAAAGGTGGAGGGGCTGGGCTGTGGCTCAGTGACACGGTGCCAGATGAACACCTCAAGGCCCCGAACGCAACCTCTGGTGATGCAAGAAAAAGAAAGACAATGAAAAAGGAAGACAGAGGAGGGCCCCCTCTTTGGACACAGGCTAGATAAATGTGCAGCTGGTAATTCTGGCTTTAGGAAATAAGGCAAAAATCAATGTTTAGGGATACACAAAACTCAAACACACACACACACACACACACACACACACACACACACACACACACACCTTATTAAATGAAATTTAACTTTCCATCTCTATGCTAGAGAGATTTTGCAGGGGTTGAAGAGATGGCTCAGTCCTTAACGGTGCACATTGCTCCTACAGAAGAGGACAAGAGTTCAGTTTCTAACACCCATGCCAGGAAGCTCAGGGTCTGACTTCTCTAGCTTCTGAGGACACTACCACTCACCTGCACAGACATATACACAGACACACAGACACACAGACACACACACACACACACACACACACACACACACACACATACACACACACAAAAATATATATATTAAAAATAAATATTCTTAAAACTGATTTTACATTTTTTAGGTCTGTAAATTGCCGATGATATGAAATCTATTACATATTTACGTACACTCATTGGGTTATAAAACAAAGGAAATGAAGACATGGTGTTTGACCTCAAATATGAACATCTTTGGTGAATGAAAACTCTCTTTCCTCTCTTCTCCCTCTTCTGGGTTTACATAATTCCACACTTGAGAGACCGTTTGGGCCATGCAGAGAAGGCACGGGAACCTCTGAGGTAGAGACGTCCAGAGAGCGGCATCTGACCTGCTCAGAAGCTGAATGCCAAGACAAGGAAAATCATTCCCAAATCTGAATGCTCTTATTTATGAATCCCTCTAGAAATTGGAGACAGGGCAGAAACCAAACACGAGCCAACCCCAAATAACATGCTGAAGTTACTTGTTCTTCGCTGGAATATAAGAAATTGGAAACAATTCGGAAACTTTTGCCATTAGAATAGGGAATCAAAGCCCAACACAGAAATAAAGCCAAACAATTTATTGGGTATTCTCTCTAACCTGCCAAGAAAACTCTGGAATTTGATGACTCTCGTACAATATTTGTAACGATGTCTCATGTCCTGACAAAATAAACACAGACACACATTTTCATGCTATTAAAATCAAAGGTCTAACCTTTGGGTAATTTACATTAGCATTCCAATGCTCTACATGTTAACATGCACCTTTTTTTTTCTTTCTTCTTTTTTTGTAAAGCCTTCAAAAAAAACAAAACAAAACAACACACTGCTATGTAAAGTCGATTCACTTCTTCGAAGTTTGGGATGGAAATACCCCATGAATTGCTTACACTATCAATGGAAGGAAACCAGCAGTTCAAGTGAGACAGAAATGCTAAGAAAACTTCGTCTGAGTAGAAAAACCACTTAGAGACAACACTAGAAGCCAAATGAGCAAGCCACTGTCATAGGGGGAAATGCGAGCAACCAGGAAGGGGTGGGACGGATGGCTTTCAGTAGAATATCAACACTCCATGAACACATGAAAAAAAAAATGCTTGGCCCTTCAACTCAGTAGGGAGGCAAGTAGGGCAGACAGCAGCAGGACTTTTTACTTGAGGAGCAGAGGCTGGGAAGGTGCCACACTGCCAAGAGTGGAGAAGCTGTCTCTCCCTTCAGAACTCAGTCCCCACATAGTGGGAGCCCCAACAGCCATTTCAAAGATGGAAGATCTGGAAAATACTGAAGTTGCCCACACCCTGCGGCCTAGGAATCCTACTTGGGAAACGTGATGGAGCCTGACCACATACATGAGCAGGCAGGTCACCTTGGCTGTAGAAGAAAGAAAACCCCACCCTGCTAGCCACAACACAAGACTTGCCTTTACACGCACACGGTGACATTTCAAGCAGCTACAAAAATAAAACCTTATTTGTGTCCTGACCAGAATGATGCCCTCGCGCTCCTTTTCTTAAGACTGTGTAGAATGAGCCTATCTTCAAACAATAGAAAGGCGCAATGCCGGTGTAGGTCAGGTAACCAAGCCACACATACTAGGCTGTGATCTTGTTTTTATTTCAGGCAGAACTTATTTCGCTCTGAGGGCAATTTTCTGGCAACAAAGATATAAAGGGAATGTACCTCCTCATTCCTGACATCTAATATCTTTTGATAGGAGCGTCTCCTCCTATCAAAGCCTGCATAAAAGTACAACAACGAACACCAGGCTGTGACAGCCCCAAAGGGGGCACTGGGCGGAAAGACGCCACCACCGTGATTCATGACTCTCAGCTAATGAGCAAGGCCACATGACAGCTCGGTACTGCCTGTGACTGCAAAAGTCCTTCGTGGGAATAATTTAATTGCTACTGACAGGGCTGATAGATGTCACTAGAGTCTGTTCCAACAGCATCATGACTGACAGAGCAGAGGGAAAGCTGGAAAGGGGGCACACAGGATTCGGGAAGCCATTGGAAATGGGTGCTCGTTTCCAGTCCGTGACAACCAGCAACAGCAGCACTGGGACGCTATGCAATGGTGGTCAGAAACCTGCGGGGTTGTCACAGTTATCACAGAGGCACACACCAGCAGAGAATGGAAGGCATTAAATTCAGAGGGTAGAAAGCCTGTCCCAAGGCTCTGAGGCCGAAGGCATGAAGTACGTACGACACCACTCACTGAGAGGAAACGAGTGACTTTCCAGTGACACATGTTAATTCAAAACTGATCACAAGGTGGCTTCTAAAATGAATTGTTGGCACAATATGAAATATATAAACTTCAATATCCTCTCACCATGAACAAGCTGTATCCTTTCTTGGTATCACTTATGGGTATACACACATACACACACACTAATACACATGCATACATATACATGCATGCATACACTGTGTAAATAATAATATTCTGTCAAGCAGGTCTTGTAAAGAAACCAAGATGTCTTTTGAAGGGAATATTGCTCATTGATGAAAAGAAATGATTTGTTAAGCCGAGAAAAGACACT
Source organism: Acomys minous (assembly GCF_964271855.1). Lineage (NCBI taxonomy): Eukaryota > Metazoa > Chordata > Mammalia > Rodentia > Muridae > Acomys > Acomys minous. The sequence continues at coordinate 97,986,766 of NC_140495.1, forward strand.
GAGGAACGCCTGTATGCACACTGCTAAGTGGGAGACAATCAGTAATGTCATATGAAGTGGACGGGTAGCGGATATGCCTTAGTACTAAAAATGAAGGCACAGGAGGCCCCGGGGGACATCTAAGTCTACACTACCAAGAGAAGGAAGTCTCAGAGGACCGGCTCTCATTTAGCAAAGTGCATTAAAAGTTCCTCTGGTGCTTCAGCGCTTAGTAGCTCATGTCTTTCCAGCAGTGAGCTCCATAGTGCGTGGCTACATCCACCCCGTCACCTCTTGGATGATGTCTTGGTGACCTCTAAGTTTTGATAGTCATGAATAAAGTCCCTTTAAATATGTATGTGTGGTTTCTTTCCCCGGTGTCCTCACGTTCTGTTTTCTAACTCATCCAGGCATGTTGTGACTCCTTTGTTAACTTTTTGAGTCACATGTGTACACACACACACACACACACACACACACACACACACACACACACACACACATGCACACACTAACTCCTAATGCTAACATGTTACACACTCACTAACAAGAATATTTTGGTCCAGCATGCTGGGCCGTATGTTTCTCTTGCCCCAGACATGGCAGCACTATAGCTGGTCAGTCATGTATACTCTCTAAGACACTCTTTCCCCAAGGAAACAATAATGCATGCGTGGCTTTTTGTCACGCTAAGATGACCTGTTAGATACCCAGTTGTTTTAAGGGAATGCAACCAATAATAATAAAATCTCATGGAAATGTCAGTGACTCTCCAGTTCCTTTTGAGAAAAAGAGAAGAGGCAGGCCTCCTACTGTTCGCTTCCAAACCAGGACACACAAGGCAGCAATCCAGAGACCGCCAGGTGTCCCTGCTGGTTCTGTGGGGCACCGGACCGTGGACTGTCACTGAAGCAATCCCTGGGGAGACCACTGTCCAGCACTTTGTCTGACTCTGGAAAGCAGCTTCATCAATGCTGACCACAGGCATTTGGAATTGGACATAAAAACTTTAATTCTGGCTCCTCCCCCACCACTTACCTTCACCGGTCTACGGTGAGATTGATGAACCCATTAAAAGCAAAGAGAAGACTGTAAGAAAAATATTTACCTAATTTAAGAGACAGACCCATCCAATGTGTGTTTGCGGTACAGCCGCCCCACTGTGATAACGTCTCACTCCTAACCATTTTTATCTCTGTCAGGGCAGCTCTGACCGGAATTCTATTTGGAAAAGCAAACTTGCTCAAAGTGCTATTCATATTTCTAATGAGGTTTCCTTTCATTTAAAATAGGCCATAGCTCAGGAAAGCATACTCAGAAACCAAAAAGATGGCCTGAAGTTATTCCAGGTTAGTAAAACTTTATAGTTTCAAACACTTTAATTCTGAAATACTGGTTTCACTAGCACAGACCTCAAGGTTTTTCTATGTAAACTCCTTGGCTCCCAGAGCTTCAGTTTTATACTCTCCCACACAAAATAAACTCATATTGGAGAGAAGAAGCACGAAGCGTTTGTGGTTCTTAGCTGTGACTCCCCTGAAGAGGATCTTGGCGTCACAGATTCAAATGCTCACCGCCCGGATCTTAAGTTCTCAATTCTTTCTGGCTTAAATGACCCTTCAACCTTCCAGTGATTCAAACACCCTCAGGAGGCTATGTGTGGGCATAGCACACATCACACACTCTCACACACACACACACACACACACACACACACACACACACACACCACCACCACCACCACCACCAGCACCACCACCAGCACCACCACCACCACCACCAGCCTGAGTGTCTGTGTTTACTTCGCTAAAATACCCTGCAGAAAATGACTCTGTGGGTATGTTTCCTACTCCATTCTACCAAGCATTTAGTGGGGGGTTGGGGGGGGGGGTGGGAGAAAAGCAAGAGGACTGAACAGGAAGGAAGGGGAAGAAGAAGAAGACCTAAGAGGGACAAGGGGGAAGGCAAAACACTAGATGCTCTTTTATTTTTTTCCCCTCAGAGCTGCGCATGCGCAGAACCCTGGCTTAGCTTCACTGCAAACGTCTCCTGTTAACTGACCGAGAGAGTGACAGACGTGTAAGACAGATCATCTTCAGCAGTGCGGTTCTTAGCACACCAGGACAGACAGCATCACAGCAGTTGGGGGGTGGGCTTCTCCAGCCTTCAGCTGCGGCTGACCCCTCCCGTGGCCCTGACATCACATCTTCCTAGTGACAAATCATACTTCTCTCTCTGGTGGAGAGTCTCCCAAACTCCATCTGACCTAACAACAACTTGTCAAATATACAAATTCCCAGACCACCCCTTCCTGGGCTCCAATTTCTAGAGAAGAGCCTAAGTTTTCTAACTGAAGCGAACCCAGGCTTTGTGGCTTTCTGCCTGTGTGCCAGGCAGTAATCACAAGGATGCTGCATAGACACCCAGGCAGCCACTCTGATAAAGCACGAAAAACCGGGCTTAAAGATAAGGTTTGAAGAGAGCTACTGGAAGCTAACTTGGAAAACATAAAGCTAAATTCCGGTAAGGCGAAGGAGGAGGCAGCTGGGGAAAGTGGGAGCCATTTAAAAAAAAATGTTTATGTAGATTCAAATAGTCAGGTAAAGCATTGTAAAATCAAGAGTAAGATACAACACGAGCCCCAGCAGGTGACAACACGCTCTGGGGTATCTACACATCCCAGACCTTCACATCACCATGAGGTTTAGATTTAATAACCATCTAGTACATGGCACGGGCCCAGGAATGCACATGCGTACTTCAATGTCTTTAATAATGAGAGCTGGGAATGATGAAGTCTTGAAAATAAACAAGGCTTTCTCTTACAACATTCGGGGACAGAAGGCAACGGCCCACCAGATGAGCGAATAACTACCTTCCAAAATCCTTCCTGCTGTTTAATTTTCATTTTACTAGCTACAAAATACAGTGAAACTGAATCTCTGAATTAAACCGTTTTAAAAGAATAGGAATATTTATGTATATTCCATTATAGATCAAGAAGGTGGGGGGGTGTAGTACAATTTTAGGCCAAGAAGTGATTCATCAGCTTTGTGTTTAAATAATAACAGCAATCAAGTCAGCTGAACAGTAAATTCCTCTGAGTCCCACTTTCAACTCTTTTTCTCTCGCTTGGTCTCTTTTCTGGAACACTCTTCGCATGGTGTAGCCCTGCGTACAGCGAGAGCACTTCATAAATAGTAATAAGTAGAATGAAGTGTGTTAGGCCTGAGCCTGCAAGGGCCAAGTCGTAGGCATAATTCCAGAGGTTAATATCAACCAGGTGAAAACTGACCCAAATACTCTGGGATGCACTGCTGAAACCATCTTATCTCTGAAGCAGAGTACATCATCAGGATGTGGGGTTCGGCTGAGCACCCCAAAGAGCCGACCGTATCAGTGACAGGAGCCATTCTGAAAGCATCACGTGAATCTGCCCATCCCCACAGTTCTCTAAAAACCAAACCATATTTGGAATAATAATAATAATAATAATAATAAATAATAATAATAATAATAATAATAATAATAATAATAATAAATCAACTGTTTTTCATAAAGAATGAGGAGAAAGCTCACCGTGGATACAAGAACAAACCATCTGAAATCATCCATACTATTCCAACATTCACATCTCCTCAGGGTTTTCTTTGGGGACTGGTTAAATTTCATTCTTATTAAGCCAGAAATGAAGTTAATTTCATTTCTTAAGTAAAACTGCTTAACAACAAGGAAGTGGGGCCCCAGGGTATACTCCAGTTTCAATTTGCCCAACTAGTAAACCGTTTTTGTTTTTGTTTTTTTAACAGCCAAACAAGCAGATAGGTTATTCTGCTGATTTCTTCCATTGCAGAGTGAAAACAGAATAGTTGGACGCGTGACAAGAGGACTCAATTAGGAGCATCTTCCTTAGCATCAAGCACATGCATGTCTTACAAAAGAGTTGGAACTACACATGGATGCTAAGCCTATTTGACTTTGACATTTTAACACTAACGGTCCCAATTCCTTGCCACAATGAGATAAATAAAAATGTAGTAAGATTGAGATTTCTATAGGCACGCCATATTTAGTTAAACACACACACACACACACACACACACACACACACACACACACATGCATGCATGTACAGAACACTCTGGAATATTATTTCTATTCTATGAGAACAAAAATGAGACTGAAGCAAGCCTAGACTAAAACATGAAAGGAAACTGAGATCCTGTGCAGTGTTAAAATGTCATTTTCCAATAAAGTCAGAGGAGATGGAACAAAAAGGCCAACTGAACAGCAGCAACAAGAGAATGGCCAGGCCACACAACAGGGCTCATCTTGCAGGACTGTTGTGTGTTGGATTGTTTGATGGCATCTGTATTATCTATAGGCATTTGTATTCTTCACTAAATAGACACAGTAAGGGGCTGGAGAGATGGCTCAGGGGTTAAGAGCACTTTCTGGTCTTCCAGAGGGCCTGAGTTCAATTCCCAGCAACCACATGGTAGCTCATCACCATCTGCAATACAATCTGGTGCCCTCTTCTGGTGTGCATGAAGACAGTGTACTCATATACATAAAATAAATAAATCTTTAAAAATAATAAATAAATAAATATACACAGTAAGACTGCTGAAACCACCATATATTTGCAAAGAAGCCGAAAAATAGTAAAATGCATACTAGAAAGTCACATTTAAGAATGCCGTAGAGTCAATAAATAAATAAATAAATAAATAACTGACTGACTGGATGTTTTCCTGCCATCTATCTACTGGTTGGCAGTTCTCCTATGACACAAAGCAGGGGAATGTCCAATCTAACACACAGTGGTCTAATACTGACAGGTAGATGGAGAAGAATCATTCCAGAAAGGAGGAAATCTACGGTTCATTCACATGGAAGAAAGGCACAGGGAATCTACACAGTGACAAGAAAAAAAATTTTAAAGTCTACACAGTGGAAACACGGGCTATGATCCCGTGTAGAACCGCCATTCCTCATGGCTACTGATCTGACAGGCACCCTTGAGATCACAGGTAAAGTCTACTAGGCAACATTTTAATGGTAATACTATTATTTAAACACTTTTCTGCTATTGCAAAGCCACCTATTTATTTTAATCATGAAAAAGTCTTCCCCCAATATGGCTATCTGACAAGTATGTGAGGACAAAAGTGAACAAAGGCTTATTTCTCCAGCAACTCCATAATCTCACGTTTCAAATATACCTATGCCCGCCCTCTTCCCAAATTACCTTTCTTGGATTTGGCTCCGATCTTAAGTTTGGACGGCCATGCAATCTGTGTGTTTGTCTCTTCCATGATCTGAGTCAGAAATCAAGAGAAAAATATTGACTTAATTAAGAACTTGTATTTACATATAAGATTTTCACACATTAAAAAAAAACCTTATTTTCATGATTCCAGATGTGTGTTGACACAACAAAACGGTCTCAGCATAAAACAATGCAAACGTCTATTTAAAAGCTTGAGGGAGAAAAGGAGATGTGTTTTTCTAAGTCCTTAATCTATTGAGAGTATCCAAGTCTGTGTGGTTCTCTTTCCAATTCCAGAATTTTAACAGAAACAAGACCTAAAAGTACGAGGACAAGTGATAAAGCCAGCTCGTTGCCAGGACCATCAGAGATGCTTGCACTGAATAAAACTCACCCAGGACCATTGTCAATACCCCAGACTCTGGTAATATAAAACTACAAATGAAGCCATATTATGAAGATTTCCTTCCATCCCACAAAATGAATCAATCTCTCTCTCTCTCTCTCTCTCTCTCTCTCTCTCTCTCTCTCTCTCTCTCTCTCTCTCAACACATTTGTATTTCATTAAAACTGATGAAATGCTTCAAAACAACAACATCCCTTCATAAAGCTACATTTCCCATCATCCCTCACGTGGGCCAAGATAGAGCTGACAATATAGCTCTTCCCACTCATACCTGCAGGTGATGCCAGCAGGAGGAGCCTAGCACATAGGCTGAGGGAGGACTGGCACATAGGCTGAGGGAGGACTGGCACATAGGCTGAGGGAGGACTGGCAGCAGGCATAAAGAGTGAGGGAGGAGGGGAGGAGGCTGACAGTGAGGGCAGTGCAGCAGACACGGACAGCAGCACAAATGAAGCCAACAAGTCATAAATAAGAGCAAGCAATGTCTAGACCTAGCAGCCAGCACCACTCATTAATTACCCAGAATTTAAATTCAGAGTTAACTAAAGTAGCCAAACGGTGAAGACAACCGAATGCATTCAGAACACGATTAACAGTAACATTTCCTTTGTGGGCCTTTGTACCAGACATAAGAGTAAATTGGTCCACACACAGGTCGTCCATCGCTGAATCTCCTTCCTTCAAGCGTCCTACAGCTCTCAGCAGCTGTCTCAGGCTGGCAGCCTACCCATGCGTTCTGTCTGGTCGTTGTCAGGGATGTTAGGAGTTGGGCCAATACTTGAAGATCCAAGAAGCCAGCAGAGAAAATTCAGATGTCTGATTTTCTGGAAAAGTTGGTAGATTCGGCACAAGGAATTCATGGGCAGCAGTTAGCTGGCACAGAGGACAGTTGCCTGCTGTGGACAAGGCCAGTGGGTTCTCAGCTGCTCCAGAGCCCCACTGTGTCCCTGATGCTGAGGTCAAACATCACTTGTATGTTGCCGCTGACTTGTTTGTAGTGCTCACTGGTCACTTGGCCCAGTGTCTACCCTGCTGTCTTTCTTGGAAAATATTTCTACTTGAAACAAAACAAAAACCGGGATCTCACTGTCTCTACATTTGGTCTATATACTAATCTGACCCAGAAGGAAATTGAGTCTCTTGCCATCATTCTTCTAAGACCTGGTCCCTGCCTACCTCACCTTTGCTAATTAACTAAGTTGTCATCAACATTAAGTGGATTAGTTAACTCTATGTTATTGGGTTTTTGTTTTGTTTTTCAGAGAGAGTTGTTCATTGATATGAGACACGGTCTCACATTGGCCTCAAATCTATAGTTTTCTTGCCTCGGCCTCCTAAGTGCTGAGACTATAGAGTGTAGCAACCAAGCCCAACTCTACAGGGCTACTAAAAAATAAAATTGAAAAAGGGATGCTTGCTCATTGGTTAAGAGCACATGCTGCTCCTGCAGAGGGCCTGAGTTCTGTTCCCAGGACCCACATGTTAGCTCATAACCATCCATAACTCCAGTGGCAGGGGATTTGACACCTCTTCCAATCTCTGTGGGCACTGCATATACACAGTGCATATACATACATGTAACAGAAAAGCAAACCTTTTGGTCTTTTTAAATTTTATTTCTTTTGTCTTTGAGATTATAATATAATTATATCAATTCCACCCTCCCATTCTTCCCTCTAAACCACTCCTCCTGGCCTTCTTTCACATCCATGGCCCTCTTTTCATTAATTGTAGTTACATCCATATATGGCTAAGCATATATATATATATTTCTAAATAAAATCAGCACAAACCTTCCCAAAAAATAAATGAATAAATAAAAATACTATCTTCTTCAACTGCCTCAATCCCAGCTGCCTAGTAGATGCCCCCTCCCTGTTTCACCACTACAGGACCTGTGAACCTACTGATCTCTCTTGTGAACGGTCCCAGCCCAGGCTCCTCCTCAAACCCAACCTTCAGCTGTCACCTGCTCAAGCTACCTCTCTTCCCACACTTACGTCGCCCGGCTAGAATCACGCCCTCTCCTCGCTAGGCTCACATTCTTTCTCATCCTTATGTCAAGCAAGTGTCGTTTCACCTCCTGTATTTACGAATTCACAGCCTGAAAAAATTAGGGGAAAAAATGGAGCTCACTGTCCTGCACACAGCAAACATTAGGGATGTTTGTGCAAATGATGCTGACGATGTCTTTATCTAGTTACCTATGTAGAGTCAGGCCGTTTCTAGTGTTCTCAGGCAATTTCTAGGGTGTCATGTGGAGCAAAGCACGTGACCATGCTCAGCCTCATTCTCACATCTCTGCGAGATTATTTGTAGTTTCTACTGCTTGGGCAGACAGAAGGACTTGAGAAGATGGACAGAATTCTGACAGAGGAAATGCTTGCTGATGCTGGAAGCTGTAAGGAAACAAACTGGCCGGCTGAGAAAGGGTGTGGAAAACAGTCCCTCACAGAGGAGCAGTGCATAGGGGAAGGTCAAGAGGACACATGGAAGAGCATCAGTCAGCACAGGTGAGAGGCTGTGAGTCCCGGCTTGTGCTACCAGGAAGGCTCAGGTCTCCTGACATCTGCATCTATGGATAAGCCCTAAACAGACTTGAAGATGTGACACAGACCAAAGCCATCAAGACTCCTGTTGACATCATTTGCTATTGGTCAATCGCAGCTACTGCAGGGTGGAGCAACTTATTTCACTTTCAGGGGGGTCAGAAGTTGCCCCCAAGAGCTTAAGAATTAAGCTGATAGTGCAAATTCAGTCTCTTTAGGGACGGCAGGAATACACTCTAAGGCCTGTGGGTTAAAAACCCCTAAAAGATGACCGGAAACACAGGTATTTACATTACGGTTCTGAACAGTCGTAAAATTACAGTTATGAAGTAGCAACGAAAATAATTTTACGGCTGGGGGTCACCACAGCACGAGGAACTGTGCTAAAGGGTCTCAGCATTAGGAAGGTTGAGAAACACTTCTCTAAGAGAATATCTCAGCAGAGTTGGAAGAAAAAAAAAACTAGGGGGAGGAGTGAAGGGGGCTCAGGAAGTCCAATCCTTGAGCTTGATGCACAAAAGAGCCACGGAGATGAGTTGACACCCACACAAGAAGCAACTCAAAAGACGTGCGTGCAGCAAGCTGTGTGAAAGGTGTCCTAAACAGACCATCAGAGGACTAGAAAAACCAAAGTCAGGAAGACAATAGAAATGAAAGACACTAAAAATACCCCCCCCCAAGAAGAAAATTACCATCTCAGTCTCGGGAAGAAAAAGAAAATATCTGAAGTGACTTCCAGAAAACTGGTTCTAGGTGTTTTGTTTTAGTGTGTGTGTGTGTGTGTGTGTGTGTGTGTGTGTGTGTGTGTGTGTGTAAGTGTGCATGTATGTATGTGACTTTTGCTGTGCCAATTTCTACATGTCACATAACCAAAGAACTGCTGACTCCACTGTATCTTCTATAAACATTTTTAAAGGCTTTTTTTTTTTTAATTATGGGGCTGGGGAGAAAATTCTGTGGCTTTTCAGTGGGTGGAGGCACTGCTTTCTTTAAGAGGGCCTCATGTGTTTCCCAAAGTCATTTACTTATTACAAACTTGACCAGGAAATCACTTCCCAGAAACCTGCTGTGAGCCTTAGTTCACACGTAAGTCAATACTCTGTCCAAAATGTTCAGTTTCCATCCAAGGACTTAATTGGATTAAGTGGCTAACTCTGACCCTCTCTCTCCCAGAAGGATGTTGGTGTCCTTGGCTGTGTGAAAACTGACCTCAAAGTTGAGTAATGGCCTAAAATGCCTCTCACTTCCTTATAGAAATAAAACTATAAATACCATTGTGTCAGCTAAGCTACAGAATACAGAGGTATGCCAAGCCACAAAACTTGGGAGGAGAAAAAAGAAAATATCCTGAGAGTTCAAGATAGATTTTGTGTATGCATGTGTGTGCGCGCGCACGTGTGTGCGTGTGTGTGTGTGTGTGTGTGTGTGTGTGTGTGTGTGTGTGTGTGTATGTCTGCAAATAAGAGGTCAAAAACAAATTTCTTCTATCGATCCCCACCCCTTATTTTTCATATACTTATTTTGTGTGCATAGGATGCGGAGGGTGGTGCACACACCATGGTGTCTGGAGGTCAGATGACAACTCTCAGCAGTTGGTTCTTTCTTCCATCATGTGCATCCTGGGATTGTACCTAAGGCATCTGACTTGGTGACGAGCACCTTTGCCTTATGACCCCATCTTGCTGGCCCTCCACTTTTTTTTTTTTCTTGTGACAGGATCTTTCATTGAGCCTGGAACTCACCAATTCATGGAGAATTTCTGGCAGATAAAGTCCCAGAATCCTGTTTTCTACTGGCTCCCAGCACTGAGGTCACAACAAGTGTATGCCACGACACTCCTCTCTCTACTTGAGTACTAGGGATTGGAACTCAGGTCCTTACACTTGTGTGGCAGGCACTTTACCAACTGAGCCACCTCTCCAGCCCCTATAGCTATGGTCCTAAAAATCATACTGTTGCTTATTTCCATCTTCCTAAAGTCTACACTCAAAGAGCAAACATCACATTGTGAATACTCCTCTGTGAACATTAAATCATGCCTTAAGTTATTTTCTTTGAGGCAAAGCTTCACTGTGTCGCCCAGGCTGGCTTCAAATTCTCGATTCCTTTGCCTCCGTCCCTCAAGTTCTAGGTTCCTGGGATTACAGGTATGCAGTATCATGGCCAGCACACCGTGAAGATCCAAAAGACTTACTCTAAATTAATCCAGTTTCCATATAACATATAACATCTTCTTGTTATGACAACAGAAGAGAAATGAAAAATCTACCCAAGCGGTCATGTGCAAACTGTTTGTGATAGGCCACGTGCATCGTGAAGGATGGCCCGCACATCCACAGCTTCTGCCCTCTGCTATGTCAAAGACTGACACTCTGAACTGCAACGTAAGCATCTGAATAAATCACCCTTAAGCTTCTGTTAGTTAGACGTATTGTGTTCATCACGAACAGAACATGAATAGCTGAGTCACGAACTCAATGTTTATGCTACTGTCAGATTTGACAGCAAATATTTGTAGCAAAAAATATCATTCCCATGAACATAAACTTTCACTATATGAAGTAACTAAAATATGGGGAGGGCAAGCGATGAATATACACAACTCTTCACCTTAACTCCCTAATTCAAACGTACCTTTTTACCTTTTTATTGAGAAGTTTACACATACAAATAATGTGTTTTGGCCAGCCCTCCAGTTCCACCTCCATCCCATCGCGTCCTTCCTCCCAAGTTCATGTGTTCTCTTTTATTCAAACCCTCTGAGTCTTCTCAGTGCTGCCTGTGTGCGCATGTGGGACCATCTGTGGGAGCTTGAGCGGCTTTTCAGGGGTTGCATCTTTGAAGAAAACCAAGTCACCCTTCCCCCACCTGCAATTCCCAAGAGCTCCTCAAGTAGAGGTGGGACTCCACAAGGCCCTCCAGCATTGACATGTGACTTTGCCTGGCTTGACCGTGTGCAGAGGACGTGCAATGCAGTCTCAGCGGCCAGCAGGTCACTTGGACACAGCCCTGTCACGTCCAGTGGACACTGTTTCAGAGCCGACACCCCCTACTTCTCGCTCTTACAGCCTTTCTGTCCCCCTCTTCCATGATGATCACTGAGCCTTGGGGGGAGGGTGTGTGATGTAAATATCCCATTTAGAAGCATACGCTCCACTGTCTCTTGTTCGCATGCTAACCTGTTGTAGGTTTCTGTATTAACCACTATTCACACCAAGAAATAAAAAACAAAATAAAATAAAAAGAGTCTTTGATGAGAAGAGATGCACTTAAGAACATAGGGGGCAGTTTACTACTATGTCCATTTAGCAGAATAAGGGTGGCAAATGTTTCTCTAAGTCCCATGACCTAGCCAGGCATGGTTTGGGGCCCAGGTAACAGCATCAGGCATGATAAAAACACATGCTCACATTTCAACTTTTATAAACAATGATTAGCTTTCTATCCCCCCCCAAGGCTAATGTTGCATTTTCTATACTATAAGTATCCTTAATAAATATTAAATTACATGTCTCTGCTTGGCTGTAGTTATGTGAGGGTGAAGAGAGATGTAGGCAGAAAGAGATGGCAAAGCTTACGTTGAAAATCTTTAGCTGTTTGGAAATTTTCCATCAATTTTTTTTTTAATGTCAGAGATTTACAACAAACTGTTTACACAATTTTACCAGCCTAAAACAAACTGCTGAAGTTCGACCAAAATAAACAAGTACAATCTTATCAAGTTCTCCAAGTGTCTGGTTTAAAATAAACTAAAATAAAATAAAATAAGAAGTCCCAGTTAGCGTCTGCAATGCTCATCATGGGCTTCCTCCATCTCCAGCAAATTTCCAATTTGTATGCCACCAGGGAAGAGGCGTTGCTAAACTACACATCGGGGCAGGTTTGCGGCAATTACAGGATAATGTGTTACAGGTGAAGCCGCCCCATGCCAAACCAAGAGCAGTCAGCCCTCTGACATGTTTATTCCACCAGAGTCTCCCACGCAGGCGGAGCGTTAAAAGTCTACAGATGAGTAATCAGCACCGGAGATCAACCCAAGGCAAGTGAAGTTTACGCCGACTCTACTTGAAATATGCATTGCTGTTCCAGGAAACGAAGACTGGATTCCCTAAGTGGAAACTTCTCCTCTGATCTGTTGACTGCTCACCCAGTGGCTCCCAGCCGGGCGCCACCTACAGCCTGCTTCTTGCAAAGAGCAACTCATCAGAGCTGCATGGCCCCTGTGTCACTGGAGAAGCAGTCTACCCTCATGAAGGAGGGTGTTCATTCCCTTGGTTGGTTGCTTGATGTAGGAAGTGACCGAGAGTTAGTTTCACTCACACCACCCTGAAGGAAACCAAGGAAGGGAAGATGGCGGTGTAGTCAACTCTCACAGGAGAGGTGAGACATTAGAAGGTCTCGTTATTTTCATTTTAAACCAAGAAATCCCTTCCATCCATTTGGATCTTATGGTCATCGCTCACAGTCTCTCACATTCATAGCTTCCATACTCCTTGCTTATATGCTCTTCATATAATAACATTGAAAATGCACATGATAGTTGAAGCCCATTTGCAGTTGGTGAAAACTGAATTCTAAATTTATGCAGCAGAGGAGGAGGTTGGGTCTAGCCAGGATCAAGATCATGTGGTTCTTCCTGCCTGGCTCAGAGGCTGAAGGAGAAGGAAGGTACCACATACCAGGAGGCCAATTCAGGAATCCCAAACTCTGAGACCCCTCCTCACCAACACTAAAGTAACTGAGGGTCCATGGACTATTCCTCAACACTTTTTTTGTGAATGACATGATCTAGGGATGTCCCCTAGATAGTCACCACACCACAAAGCATTCCAACCGAAACACACAAGGCATGCGCATGTGTGTGTGTGTATGTGTGTGTGTGTGTGTGTGTGTGTGTGTGTGTGTGTGTGTTAAGATTTATTTATTTATTATTTATACAGTATTCTGCCAACATTCCAGAAGAGGGGACCAGATCTCATTATAGACTGTTGTGAGCCACCACATCGTTGCTGGGAATTGAACTGAGGACTTTTGGAAGGAAAGCCAGTGCTCTTAACCTCTGAGCCATCTCTCGAGCCCCGTGGCCAGGGCTATAGTTGCGAACCTTTGAACAAAGGATGGGACAAACCTACACAGAATGTCAATGCACAGCCCTTGTGGTACACGGATCTGATGCACATTTGCTGTGTTAACATAGCTAACGCAACAAAGCTGATCCCCTATCATGTCCCCAGCAGCCTGGCTATACACTGGGCTTCCATCTCTTCTTCTGTTATGAATCACTACATAAATTAAAAAGCTCAGAGGCATCAGCGACCAGTCATGAAACCTCTTTTCAAGTCTGGCATGACTACCCAGGAAGCATCCATGTGTTCATCGGCTCCACATGTAGAGCAAAGCTGGTCATTCCTCAGTATCCGTGAAGAATGGGCAGCGAGGTCCTCAAAGACAATCAAGACCAAGGATGCTCAAGACTCTGATATTAAAAAAAGTGCATGTTATTTGTGCCGGATCTACACACACTTACCTTCCATGCTGAGTCATCTGTTACTTATTATATCTCACACAGCATAAAACATCTCTGCTGCTTACAGCATGATGACAAGCAAGGAGGTCTGGTCCTATCCAGAACAGATGTAATGTTTAAAAGTCTCTTTCAGTTCAAAGCTGGTGGAATCCACACCCAGAAGGTCTAAACTGGGAGTGACGATCACTGGTTCCCCGGGTGTAAAATATTTATAGGCACCCATCATCAGAAAGGGAAGCTGGCTGGCCATGTGATAGCACAGCCCGGAAGATGAGGGCGCAACCAATCAGACGCCAATGAGCAAAGAAATACCCTGAGTGTGGACTTGCTGACGGGCTCCCTGTGGACAGCCAGAGGGAGTCAGGGAAGCTGTATTTACCAACACGAATAGAGACGTAGAGGGGCCAGTGCCAACAGACAGGACACTTCCCATTAAAGCAGCTCTGGCTAGGGCTTGGAATGAGGAGATAGCTCAGTGGTTAAGTGCACTGGGGTTCAGTTCCCAGCACCTACATGGTGGCTCGCAACTGTCTACAACTTTATTCCTGGGGTTCTGTACCCTCTTCCAGCCTCCTTGGATACTGAACACACGTATCACCCAGACACAGCTACAGGCTAAACAATCATGCACATGAAACAAATAAAACGTTTATAAAAGGAAAATTCTTTAAATATAAAAGGGGATTCTGTTTGCTGTTTTGAATGGTCTGGAGATTCTCTGAAATCTAAGCCATATATAGCTGTAGCACACGCTACAGGCCATTGAATATATATATATATTGAATATATATATTTTAAATGTACTTCCTTAGCAATACTCCTTACAGCCTTCACGTCTATGATCATACAAAAAGGTTTTAATTAAGTAACACTCCTAGGACATTAGGGAGACTATTGCCACATTTTCAGAGATATGATTTTGTTTTTTAGTATTGACGCAAACTCACGGTCACTCTAAAGCAATTTCCTTATTATATAAACTGCTAACTACCCCCTCAATTAACATGTGGGTTTCTTTTTTTTTTTACAAATTTTATTCATTTATTTTAAGATGTATAAAATCCTAAAATGACATTTATTAACCATTAACGCAAGCACGTGGGCGTCATCTTGTCTCAGACCCTCCTGTTGGTGGCATGCGAAGTGAAGTCACGGTAGGTACCACCCTGAGTTTCCGGACTCTTCTTTCATCTGAACATACTAAGCAAGGCACACCCACCCGTTTCAGAAGGGGAAGAAAGACACTTCAATAACTTCCTAGGTACTGTACCTAACCTAAAACAAGCAATGTGCAGGAAGAAGAGTAGCAACGGAGCTCGGGGATCAATGGCATCAATAAGGTGGAGTTTTCTCAAATGGGCATCTTCCCGCTGGGCTCCGTCTACACCAGGTCTTCCCTGACATGCACCTTCTGTAAAAGACACATGGCGTGTGGAGCTGGCTAGGACGACTGAATTTCAAGATTGTTCACTCATGGCCAAACCTAACGGTGACAGTCAAAACACTGAATTTGACTGGGAGGAAAAAAACAAACAAACTGAGTGGAAAGTGTAGATTTTAGCTGGCTTCAAAAAAAGGTCACAGGAGAGGACTCATGACAGAGAGAGAGAGGGAAGGGCAGTTTGAAAACTCCCGATTACATCATAAGTCAGTGCACCTGGCCCAAGACACCAACAGTATCAGAGTTCCTGTGGTGAGGTGAGACCTCCCTCTTCCAAACTAAAAAAACTGAGGAAATTTTCCAGAAGGACTTTTTTTTTTAAATATCTAGTCTCCATTTGTATGTTTTCTTAAAAAGTAGATGACCATAAAATGCTTGACGCTGTATAAACTGTTTGCTGGTGGTGTTTAATATTTTGTGCTCTAAAACTGTCACTTACCCTAAGCCAGGATGCAGTTACTGAGCACCTGGGGTGAGTGTGTGTGTGTGTGTGTGTGTGTGTGTGTGTGTGTATGAGGGTACACACACACACACACACACACACACACACACACACACACACACACACACCCCATAGGCTACTAGGTATATAACTGACCTCTAACCTTGGACCATAGAGCTGTGGGTCAGGAATGTTCCTCAGTCCTGGCTCTGCCTCTAAGTGACTCAACTAACACTGAAAGGCAAACCTGACCACCCAGGTGTGGTAATAGTCTTCAGACTCCTGTCTCCCTCTCAATCTGCTGCTCTGCCTTAAAAGGGTAGAGGCAAGAGGGAGGAACAGAGGGATGGAGAGAAAGATGGAGCGGGGAGAGGGAGCTAGCACAAACTTGAAAGTTGTTTTTATACTAGATAATGCATCTCATTTGGAAAAATCCCAAAGAGAGAGGGCCAAACTACTTCCTAGAAGGGGGCAGAAAGGCCGGAAGAGCCAGGGATCGGGGAGCTAGCGGTGAGATCGCGTCTCTCAGTAATACCAGAAGCTACACTCACAACGTCTCACCAACATGACCACCCAAATGTGAGCCAAACAAGGGCACCATAGATATGGATGAGGGAAAGACCAAGGGGCATGCAGCCTAGACAAAAAACTACAGGCAGCTAAGGAATGCTGGGAGTGGGAGAAATAGTCTCCCCCCCCCCCCGGGGGGAGGGGGAAGAGCACACAGATTGATTATCCAATACCAAATGGTCAGCCATGAAAGCATACCTATCCAAGTAACGTTCTACAGACGGAGCAGGTCATACTTAGAAACGCATGTGTGTATGTGTTCCTTTCCCTACAAGGCCACCAGTGCCACCAACTCACAGCTGAGCACTGTTTGCTACAGCATCACTGAAGGGAAGTCTGGTCTTTCTTCTTCTGACACTTCATGTATTTTCTAAACATGGTTTCCTCGAACCCAGGCTGTGAGCACCAAGTCGCCACAGATATTTCTAAAGTAAACGCTGGTGCCAGCTCACTCCTTTCCTTCTTATCGCTTCTGTTCTTTCCAACGGTGTTGGGTGCTTTTTTTTCCTTCATTTTTTTAAATCTAATTAAGCATATTCAAGGTACAGTTATAGCTGGCTATCCAGTTGTAGTATATAGGTATTGCCCCAATAGACTCATGCGTTTAAATGCTTGGCTCATGGGGAGTGGCACTATTAGAAGGTGTGGCCTTGTTGGAGGAAGTGTGTCACTGTGGGGGCGGGGACTATAGGAGAGTGTGGCACACAGTCTCTTCCTGCTGCCTGCAGATCAAGATGTAGACCTCTCAGCTCCTTCTCCAGCACCACGTCTGCCAGGATGCTACCATGCTTTCCGCCGTGATGATGATGGACTTAAGCCTCTCAAACTATAAGCCAGCCCCAGCTAAATGTTTTCCTTTGTAAGAGTTGCTGTGGTCATGGTGCCTCTTCACAGTAAAGAGACATTAACTAAGACAGCAGTTGACCCTACTGTTAGGAACAGGTCTCACATGGGATCCTCTCAGACCACCTCTGCCTACCCTTTGACCCCTGTGCAACAGGGAACATGGGTCAAAAATCACGGGCTTCCTTTTCCCCAGCCACAAGCGTGAAGTGATATGGGTTCATAAATGTTGACATTTCTGGTGAGGCTCACAGCCACACAAGCTGTTTTCCAAACGCATATTGTGCAAATGAGACACTCTTGGAATTGCGCTGGCTTTAAGCTATTTTTTAAAAAATATTTAAGAGAGGCAATCACCAACCAAGCTGCTTTCTTAAGTTCTGGGGAGGATTCTCACCCCTATCCCCAACACTTCCCCCACTGGGAAGGAATCCTCCCAGTGATAACAAAGCCACTAAGAAACACAGGAACGCAGGACTGCTGGTGGCTGGGAGTAGCAGTGCCCCCTCCCCCCAAATCTGCACTGCAGCCTGACACCCAGCATAAAGTGGCTGCAGCAGGCCATGCCCAGAGTCTGTGCTGCAATCACAGTAGCCACAGCAGTGTATTTCCAAGTCTGCTCCAACGGTGACAATACCGACTAGCTCCCCACCTTAAGGACCGGAAGGAAAGGAGAAGTGACTGTTGTGAGCACAGGTGCACGTTCACCATCACAACTGCAGATTTGCTATACATCTTCTAGTGGGAGCATCTATCTTACTTCTTTGCTGTCTCAACAAAAGCAACTTAAGGAAGAAAAGAGGGTTTACTTCTAACCCAGATTGGCAACTGAGATTAGCCACGACAGCATCCTTAATCTGAAAACACAAAATCTGCAATGCACCAAAATCCAGAACCTTCTGTCACTAAAAGAAAAAAATAAATTTCTCTTCCGCTGGTGAGATTTATAAATTGGAAGGTTGTGCTATGCCCACATATATATATATATATATATATATATATATATATATATATATATATATATATATATATATATGCACACAAACAAAACGAATGATTTTTGTCTTATAAAATTGGATTATCAGATTAGGGACTTTTCCAACCTAGATCTCTGTGCATCTAAATCTCTGTGGTGATTTGAGTAAGAACGTCTCCCAAGAGCTCATATATCTGAAAGCTTAGTCACCAGGGAGCGGCACTACTTGAGAAGGATTAGGAGGTGTGGCCTTGTTGGAGAAAGTGTGACACTGGGGGTGCGCTTTGAGGTTTCAAAAGTCCAAGCCAGGCCCAGTGGCTCTCCCTTCCTGCTCCCTGTGGTTCGGGATGTGGAACTCTCAGGAATGTCTCCGGCACCATACCTACTTACCTGCTACCATGCTGACTAAACGGACTAAACCTCTAAAACTGTAAGCTAGCCCGTTAAACGCCTTCTTTTCTGAGAGTTTTGGCAGTCGTGACGTCTCTTCACAATAACAGGACAGTAAGCAAGACACTACTCATTTTTCTTTAACATACAACCTGACTTTTACTTAAAAAAAAACAAGACATAAAATGTAGGAATCAGGGGGAACAGTCAACAGACAACACAGTCAATGGAAACAGACCCCAAAAATGCCAAGAGAGGATATTTATAGTTTACAATTAATATGACATGTTATCAAAATATCGCCAGCATGTGTACTGAGAAGAGATTTTACCAGCAAGAGAGCCAACTGAAAAATTTCTGAAATTCGTAACAAAGCTATAGCTCGGGGAGAGTGTTTTTTAAAAACCCACAGTTGGACTTCTTATGAATTAACAAACTAACTAATAGAGAAATACTGAGCCAACACTTCCAAAAGAAATTAGGAATGGCCATTGAATATGCTAAGTGACATCAATGACATTGGTACTAGAGGAATGCAAATGAGTCACAAATCAGAAACTACTGTGCGCCCACTAAAATGGCCGACGTTAAAAAGACAAACACCATCAAGTGCTGGCAAGGATATAAAACAACTGCAGCTCTCGACTATTGCTGGCGCAAATCCAATTTTATCTGTCCACTTTGAGGAGTAATTTGACTTTTTTTTTTTTTTTTTTTTTTTGCTAAAATAAAACATGCTTACTATATAGTCCAGGAACTGAGAACTCCCATCCAAAATAAGTGAGAACCCATGTCCACACAAAAGCCTGTCTGTGGGTTGTAGGTCATAACAACCATAAACTCAAAGCAACTAACTTGCCCATCCTCTGGAACAAGCATTTTGATACTCTTACAGCTGACAAGATGGCTCAGCAGGTAAATGTGCTGTCGGCAAGCCTGGCAAGCTGAGTTAGAGCCCCAGGACGCACAGAGTACAAGGCACGCACAAGTGCCCACATACATACGTGCACACAAACACATGAATGATAAATGTAAATTTTCATGTAAATATAAAAGAAGTGTACACTTATGCAACATAATTATTGGTTGGATAGAACAGCAATGAGCAGATCATATACCTAGGAATCTAGATGAATCTCTGAAGATTTAATAAAATGGTGGCTGAGGGCTAAGTATTGTATGTGTCTTAATTGGGGTCGCTATTGCTGTGATGGAACACCATGACCAAAAGGAGCTTGGGGAGGAAAGGGTTTATTTCACTTCCAGTTCTAGATAATAGTTCATCAACAAAAATAGTGAGGGCAGGAACCTGGAGGCAGGAGCTGATGCAGAGGCCATGGACAGATGCTGCTTACTGGCTTGCTCCTCATGGCTTGCTCAGCCTGCTTTCTTATAGAACCCAGGACCACCAGCTTGGGATGGCCCCACCCTCCATAGGCTGGGCCCTCCCCTAGCAGTCACTAATTAAGGAAATGCCCTACAGCTGGGTCTTGTGGGGGCATTTTTCTCCTCTGAGGTTCCCTCCTTTCAGATAACTCTAGCTTGCGTCAAGTTGACATAAAAGTAACTAGAGCAGTGTGCTTCTATCAAACGGCATTTTGAAAATCCAGGCATGGGTATGCCTGCCTATAACCCCATCGCTTGGTGGTAATGGTGAAGGAGACCTCGGAGTTCACTGGCATGCCAGTCCAGCCAAAAAAAAAAAAAAAAAGCACCCTGTTCAGTGAGAGGCCCTCTCTCAAAGGATAAGGTGGAAAGTGATGGAAAATGACACTTGAACCCAGGCCATGCAGTTGCACAAATTAAATAAATATAAAATAATGGCATTCTTGGGAAGGTGGGACTTAATAAATAAATAGCAGAGATCAGTTTCTATCGGTGCTGGTGGCTAGAAGGAGAGAAGCTATTCTTCTAAATAAAACTTTTTAACTGCATTTTGCTTTCCTTAATTTACTGAGCAAATCCTGAATGCTGATGCAGTGGAAGGCTCTATTCTGGACACTGTACATCAAAACTGACACTGTACAAGCTCCCATCTCCAAAAGTGCAGCCTTGGGTAACAACATCATTTACCGTATTTTCTGGCGTATAAGATACCGCAACTTTAACTTTAACTTTTCCAGTTAAAATACAGAGCTTGCAGCCTGAGTCTGCTGCACAGGGTGTCCATTGGAAGAGGGGGTAGTCTTATATGGTGAGTACATTCCAAACTCTATATTTTAACTAGAAAAGTTAAAGTTGAGGGTCATCTTATATGCCGGGAAATTTGGAAATTTTGAGTGTTCTAACCTGCTACTAAATGTTTATAAAGTTCAATGGTTTTTTTTCCATATTCTCATCAGACTGCTTTTAAAAACTCTGTATTTTCTGTCCATGGCAGTACATTTATACAGTTATAAGGCAAGCCATATGAAAGTATAATATACTCAACAAAATGAGGCTTTCCTACATTTCCAAAGACAAGGCCTGAGAGGCAGGAAAGCGGTGAAGTAATCCATGTCATCATCTCGCCTCCTCACTCTAATACCAAAGACCAAGAGATGGCTCAGTGGCTAAGAGCGCTTGTTACTCTTCCAGAGGACCACAGTTCAAGTCCCAGCACCCCTGTCAGGCAACCTACAACCTCCTGTTTCTCCAGCTCCAAGTAATACAATACCCTCTTCCAGCCTCTGTGGTACCTGTGCAAAGTGCAGCATACACTCACACCCAAGAGTAGAAAGTAAAAATAAATCTTTTAAAAATAATAAAATAAAATAAATCAATAATTAAGAGTCTAGCCGAGGCATTCGATATTTCAGGCCTGTCTTCTTCACTTTTCAAGAGGTGGTTTTTTCCCCCCTCACACTCAAACTGAAATGCGTCCTTCACTGTGTGAATAGAGATACATGCTGTACGAGTTTAGCTGACATGGGGCTTCAGATTGCTAATGTGAGAGTGGAAGGACAAAGCAGTCTGATGAGCTCCCCGTTCTCTGCACCTGGAAGGAGTTTTAAGAATGGAATGTCATGGGCCAAGGATGCAGCTCCGTGAAAGAGCGCTTTTCCAGCACATAGGAGGCCCTGGGTTCGATCCTCTGTTTTGCACAGATAAATAATTGTCTTTTATCTTAAACAGAAGAAGCTTTGAAAGACTTTAATTCCTACAGATAATCACTTTTCTATTTTTTATTTTTTAATTTTCTGTACATTGGTGTTTCGCCTGCATATATGTGAGATCCCCTGAAACTGGAGTTACAGACAGTTGTGTGGTTGCTGGGATTTGAACCCGAGCCCTCTGGAAGAATAGTCAGTGCTCTTAACCTCTGATCCATCTTTCCAGCCCTCCTACAGACAATCTTAAGAAAAAAATTATATATGTTGTGGACTGCTAAGTTCTTAATTTTTTATGTCAGCTATTGGGAACTTATCCTCACAGTAGATTCCCAGGGACATGCTGAGGGTGTGTGTGTGTGTGTGTGTGTGTGTGTGTGTGTGTGTGTGTGTGTGTGTGTGTGTGTGTGTGTGTGTGTGTGTGTGTGTGTGTGTGTTTGTGTGTAAGAGGCTTGATTAATTCCATACTTACTGAAGTCTGCTTCAGGTACAGTGAATAAAAGAAACACACATACACACACTCTCTCAAATCAATCTTTAGTCAAATGAGCAACACTTCTTTCTTTCTTCTTTCTTTCTTTCTTTCTTTCTTTCTTTCTTTCTTTCTTTCTTTCTTTCTTTCTATGGGTCTCAGGTAGCTTTGAACTTGCCATGTATCTCAGGATGATTTTGATCCCCCAACCCTCCCATCTGTGCCTCCCATGGACTAAGGCTACACTTGCATATCACTACCCTGTCCTTAAAACTTCTTATTTCAAAGTCAACATTCCATCAGATTTGAAGTCAGTATAAATTCAATAATACTTAATCCAATTTTAAGCTTATTTTGAAGTACTTAGTTACCTTCCAATGACTTCAGTTATTTTCCACTATGTAAGAAATTATGTAACATAAACTTGTGCCATACAATCTCTGTGGAATGAGCTTGGGCCGGCAACTGAGCAAAACCTGAGCACAGAATACGCGCGTCATCCTGTACCTTCGTTTTCATTACTGAACCCAAACACTGTGAGGATAACAACAACTAACTTAACACATTCCAGAAAATAAAAAATGGAAAGCAGATGGAAATCCTCAGATTGGCATGAACCACGCAGCCCTGGGTTTGCTTTCTAGGCCATGCCTACAATTCTCCTGGCTGGAGTAAGGTCTAGGGCCTTGACAGAGACCAACTTGACCAGGGTTCTGCATCACATCGCCCGCCATGTTCCTGAAGGAGGTGGGAGAAGGTGAGAGCACACCTGGCCTCTTAATGTCATCTCTAATGTCTGGATAGAAAGCACATTAGACTGAGCGTCTGAATCCAGTGAAGGGACAGAAGTTGGGAGAGAAGCTGGGACAGGCATGAGAGAGCTTAAGAGGCTCAGAACACGGGCAGCATATGATCCCTTGAGCAGTCACACACCCTTAAAACACAGTGCTGACACCAGGTTGTGACCAATGAACCAGCTCTGTCCTATCCAGATGCAGGAAATGAAACCATTATAACAAAACACACCTGATTCCTCCGACTGACTCTCTAATACAGTAACAAAGATTAAAGCAAAACCCTCAGCAACTATGAATTTTAAAAGGACAGGCTGAACACGACAGGTTAGGAAGGTCATTTTGACTGTTGACAGCATCTTCGATTAGCTGGTGGACTACACTGGTTACCCAGCATCACTGTGAAGACCTGAGAGAGGCAACTCCAGTGAGCAAAGATTTGTTTGGTTCATGGTTTCAGGGGATCTCAGTCCAGCAAGGAAGGAAAGGCACGGGGAACTGTGCCAGTTATGACACCAGGAATAACTGCCGATACACAACTGTTCACATTATGGGAGATATGGGAGTCATGCAGGAAGCAGGGCTGGGCAGAACATTCCAGAAGGGACCACAGCGACTTATTTCCACCAAGCAGGACCCATTCTCTAGGTTGCAGAACCTTCCCAGACAGCCCTACCAGCTGGGGAGCATGAGCTCACAACTCGAGCCTAGGAGGGACATGAAAGATGGAAAGCATGGGGGACTGCACTTCTTCCCCAGCTGTGATCAGGTGAGGGTGCTGTGCAGGTGAATGGAGGTACCAACATGGCGGAGGATTTCTGTGCTATTGGTCTCTGAGTAAGAGTAAGCAAAATTAACTCACCGTAAATAACCTACTAAGGATGAGGGGATCTTGATTTCTCACCTTCCTGGATGAGGGTCGGCTAAAATCAACACTGAGGAATGATGTTAGGACTCGATTGCCAAAACGTACTTATCTTTAAATTAAAGTTAATGAGCGTTCCCGCATAGGATCACAGCCAGAAAGGGGAAAAGAAAGTGATTGGGATATTTAATAGCATGGTGCCACATGTGGCCCAAGGCTCCAGCAAGTGACACTGAAGACCCAGAGCACGTCACAGAATGGCTTCCAGACCCTGTGATCACAGAGCTTCTGGAAATGATGGCAGTTGAGGCGGGCTTTCAAGAGCAATGCCAAGTGTGTTGGCGAACACCAATAAAGCCAGCATCCAGGAGCCTGGAGCAGGAGGGTCCCATGAGTTCAAGCTCGGCCTGAGCTACAGAGTGGGTTCAGAGCCAGGCTGGTCTACACAATGGGACCTGCCCCCAACTTGAAGTGAATCATTTTTAAAAGGAAGAATTCATCAATAGGCAAGACTGGGAACAAGTTGAAAGCCTGTAAAACATACAGGAATGTCTAAGTCATGTCTGAGGAGCAGCCGAGGGCCCATCTTGACAATAACACCCAGTTAAGATGGAGTCACTAACATAAACAAGGCTGTGTGAAACTTACAATGCTATGCCAATCACAGAGCCAGTGCCAGGCGGCTCTTTATGTCTCATTACACACAGTGCCTAGCCATCATGGTGGACACCTGTAACCCCAGCAGTGGATAAAACAATTCAGTATGATTTTGAGTTTGAGGCCAACCTAGGTTTCGCAGTGAGTTCAAGGCTAGCTTGGACTACCTAACAAGGTATAAATAATATTAAATATATAGTATAATATAATATAATAATATAATATAAGCTCAAAATGCATGTTCAGTCAAGGTTTGACCTTATAAGTCACATTGGCAACACTGTTTAGATTGTGTGCAATTTACTAAGGTTTGGAAGGAGTCTCAGCAGAGTACAAAGGGGAGGTCTGTTTTCATTCCTTCGCTGGCTGTGAAAATATGAAGTAAGTGATAAAACTGCATTCGCAGATCAAAGAACGAAAGGGATGAAAAGTCCTGGAAGACAAAAACAAATGGAAACCTCCAATCTACTCAGAGATGCATTCTCACGGAGTCAAAAGTCGGTACCGGCTACCCACATATGTGCTGAGACAAAGCAAAACAGCATTTTTGTTAGAGGACATATGTATAGGACTCTAAGTCAAATGAGACCCACAGCTGCAGCATCTACAGAAGGAGGGCAGGGCCAACAGTTTTCCGGGCCCACTTTTGACCTCGGGTTTCATATATTCAGAAGAGTCAGAGCGACATCTTTGTGGGAATCAAGGTGCGCAGGCTGATGCCTGCCGATGGGATGGGGCTGCCTTGAGTGTTCAGGATCCATGTGGGTGTGGTTTACTGAATATCTGTCCCGTCCGCAGGGCACAGTGTTTCATAAAGAACTGAAAACAAACCAGATCCACTGAGATGATGCAACAGCCCTGGAATTTTGGACTCAACTCCATGAATCCCCAAACTATTTCTGGCTACTTGGCCAAACTCATGGCAGTTGTTTGTCTCTGCCCAGCCCAGGCAAAATGCACCCATCTTTATCCTTATGAAATTCAGCAACCCCGTCAGTGGCATCACCCATCCATCTTGGTTTGCGTCAACTACATGTTCTGCACATGTTGTAGAAGACTGGCTTTTAAATACCATATTCCCATTTGCCTTATAAAATTTAACCCATGGTTCATCAAAAGTGGCTATGCCCAAGTTTACTTTCTGGATGATTCAACTTTCAAGGTTAAAATTTTTAATTTCACACGCCAAAATTATTCCAGGGTCACACGGTGTACTGAGGGGAACTGTTCAGCAGCACATGTACACGTTTTTGGTTTTGAATTAAGAATAGCAATAACGAAATCCAAGAAAAGAAAGTTCACTGTGTACTGTTTTAGGCATGATGCTTTCATCATCATCATCATCACCATCACCACCACCATCATCATCATTGTCACATGAATAGGATGTGTTTAAGAAATCTGAAATAAAGTATGTTAAAAAAAAAAAGGCAACAACCCACAAGACAGTAACAATTTTATGCGCTCTTGCCCTTCTAAATCATGAAACAAAAATGTTTAACAAGGCAGCGCTCTAAGGTCCCTTCCAAACTTTGACATTTTATACCTGTATAAAATATCCTTTAAAATTAATTCCAAGACAAACTAATGTGCCATTTTAAAACTGACCATTTTTTGGCAGATAATGCTAAAAAAAAAAAAAATTCCAAGTCAAATAAACATTCTCTGAATACCTAAGGTGGGCACATTAAAACTCACCATGAAGGTGACTGGGTCCAGCAGGGAACGCCACTGAGGACTCCCTTACAAGTATTGTGTGAGGACATAAACTCTCCAGCTCTGCGCCACAGGGTAAAAGCTGATGCCACGGGTACCAGCCCAAGACAACACCAAGAATCTGTGAGTTCATATACTTACCTAGCTGCTGCAAAAAAAAGACCTCAAGACTCAACAACTCACCAGGATCTGCTTCTCAAAGGTCACGGCAAAGCACCGCCTTGAGGTTTTCTTTCAGTGGCATTTGTAACATGGACACGTCACAGCTCACAGGGTAGGGGAATCTGTCCAGCTCCCTCATTGGTACAGGTGAGACCTCCAGTTCAGAACAACCACGGTGGCGTCTCCACACAGGCTTCTTACTGCCCACTAGGCACATCTCACACCCTCTTTCTCTTCTCAACTACCAAATAGCAAGTTTTTAAATATGCATCCCATCATAATTACTGAATTTGGAGCGGTCACCTAATTAAAAAGGTGGTTCCCTTCCTTTTACTACAATAAACTCTACCACAAGCTTTCACCTGTTATGTCAAAGTGTGGTGGTGGTGGTGGTGGTGGTGGTGGTGGTTTGGAGGTTTTGTTTTGTTTTGTTTTGTTTTGTTTCTAGACAAGGTTTCTCTGTGTAGCCCTGGCTGTCATGGCATTCACTCTATAGACCATGCTGGCCTTGAACTAGAGATCTGCCTGCCTGTGCCTCCCGAGTGCTGGGATTAAAGGCATGAGTCACCACCATCTGGCAGAAAAAAACCTTTTTATGTTTTTACTACACATTTGTGAGAGGGTGCTGCATAGGCCACAGCACCTACGTGGCAGTCAGGGGACAACGTGTGGGAGTTGGTTCTTTCCATCCACCATGTGGGTACAAGGGATCAAATACAGGTCCGTGGGTTTGGAGGCAAGTGTCTTTACCCACTAAACCATCTAGCTGGCCAGGAAAAGTCACTTTTCTCTTAGTCAGGGCTACCTTTGGCGAACTCAAAATGAGATTTCAAAGTATTTCAGAAAGCTGTGGCCCTGAGATCCTGCGAATCATGGCCACCTCTCACTCTAGGCTACCTTAGTCAACAGATAAAAAAAGAGGAGACTGGCGTCTTCAAAGTATAGGCTGTCTGGATCAGCAGTTCAACATGAGCACTAGCGGGAGGCAGGGTGGGGGGGCGGGGCAGGGGGAGGGACAGAAAATGCACAGGAGAGACAAGAGCATCCAACAGAGTCTCAGAAGGAAAATTAAAAGAGAACCGAGGAAGCCAAGAGTAGGAGTGGAATGTGAAACTTTTCATAGCCCAGGGCTGGGATGGTTACTCTCTGAGGCTCCCTAGAATAGAGAGAGAAATCCCATATGGACACAGAACACACGCTGGCAAGCTAGCAGCAGGCCACTGAACCTGGATAGAAGGAAGCCCAAGAGGCTGTAAGCAATCTACCCCCGGCTCCCCATATGGAGTCCCGGCTGTGCGGCAGCTGGGGACAATGACCTCCACCCATGACTCCAGTGTGTGCTGGGTCTTCTCTGCTCAGGCTCTCACTATAGACAGATGGCCTGGTGCCAGACAGAGGCAAGGCAGAGAACCAGCCTCACTCTTCCAACTCAGAGAAGGCCAATGTCTCCCCGAGAGCCACGCCTGGCTCCAGTCCAACTTCCAGACAAATGGGCAATTAAGGTCACAAAGCTTATAGCCTGACCACAGTCATTCCAGCCTGGAAAACATCCAAGGCAGGCATTCCTCATGGCCTGTGAAAGTAATTTCTAAGCCGGGGTAGGGTGAGGTGGGGCCCACACCGGGGCCTCTAGAAACTAGTACATTTCAGCAGTGTCCAAGCCATGTCACTGACATTTTTATGGCTTGGACATTTTTAGGAACCGGTGGTTTCGGGTCTTCCTGCTGGAGCATCTCTTGGCTGGCTTATTTATTTTTAACAAGAAGAGGTCCTTAGTTTTTAAAGGCAAAAGGCAAGTAGAGTTTGACTGAAAAGAAATTATAAGCAGGAAGAAAGATGTACCTATGGTGTGCTGTACTGAAAACACAAATAAACAAGACCCATTTAACAAAATGCAACTCTTTCAATAAAGCCTGCTCCAAGCTGATAATACTAATAGATTGGGGTTCAGAGTCCCACTAGGCCCACTTCGGCCACTAACAGCCAAGACAAGCCAATGGCCCACGGCTAACCCATGGGACAAGACAAGGCTACACTCATGAGGTTGAAGTCCCTCGTGTCACCCAGCTCATCACGCAGTCTCCACTCCGTGCCCGTGGGAACATGGATTCCACCACTGACACATCCAGCTATATTCTCCCGAATCTCTGTCCCCATATCTTCTCACTAAGTTAAGAAGAAGAAAAGTCTGGCTATGGCCAATATTGGGGATGCACTCTAATGAAGGGGAGCGGTGGAAACCCAGAGGCAGTTAATTCGAACTCAAAATTAGCACTACTCCCCATGACCAACTGGACTTGCAACTTAGGAAATTTCAGTGCCAAGGGGTTGAGGGGTACAGATAATGCACAGTGGAAATGGGTGGGGAAACGTGGCATTCCTATTCCTCCAAACCATTGAGTGGGTACTGACTGGCAGTACAAGTGAAACAAGATACACAGAGAAAAGGATCCGATGGTTACAGTGTATTATTTTATAAATGTTTTTCATATTCTTAAGTAGGCATATAGTGGGTTAGTGGCTTGGGATATACCTACAAACATATTAAAAAAATATTGAAAGCAACTCCTTGCAGTGTTAGGTGGTGGGGGTACTTGACTTAGTCCAATATGGGGTGACGGCATGGTCTCAGAAACCAGATCACCTGGATTCAACTCCAACTGCTATGACTCAAGTTTTGGTTTTCCATATATACAAGGTAAGAACAGTAATGGTATTAGAGCTTGGTAGAGGAGTCACACCTGGAAAGGCCACAGAGTGTGTCCAGCAGAGACGCACTGAAGAAAAGACTGGAATATAAAGCAGACTGTGTAGCGTGCAGCTGCAGCAGCCGCCCTCCACTGCTTCTCCCCGTGTCTCCCCATGAACCCACAGGCTGCCAGTGCCTCTTGGAGAAGGTCAGCAGATGCACCTCTCTAGTAGAGACTTATTTATAAATTTTTTAAAAAGACACCCACAAAGGTTCCTGTTGCCTATTTCATGGGGAAACCAAAATTCCCCCATTATCTCCTTCCAGGACAAAAGCATAGCATGTCACACATGGGCAGGTGCCAGGTGTCGTACCCAACTCTTCTAGCAGACAGGCTTAGAGAAGAGTTTCAGCCCAGTTGCCAGCGATGACACCTCCCATCCTGTGCTAAAACGTGATAGAGTTCCTCTCTGTTCCAAGTCTCAGACAAGCATGTCTGCCACATGGCGGGCATACAACAAGAATAAAATGCTGGCCTCTTCTTGCACACCAGCCAGTCTCCGGCCCTGATGACACCACCTCATTCTTCCCTCTCTCATCCCCTTGAGGAGAAGGCATTCACAGAACCAAAGTGCTTTGCTGGCTGTTCTGATTAGAGAATTTTAAGAATTTTACTAAGCCTGAAAGAAAAGACTTGGTGTTGGGTGCCAGCAGGTCTTGCCGAGCTCTCCTCAGCATGCCAAGAGCACATAGCCTTCTACCAAGAGTCCTATTTGCCAATGATGGGGGTCATAGCTCAAGCCCTACTGTGATACAAACATCCATTGTGGAGTTATCCAATGATAAAGAGGAGGAGGAAAAAAGACAAGTGACCAGCAGTCCTCATCATCAGGAGAAAGAAAGGGACCAACAGCGCCAGTGCTCGACACAGACGTTAGCGCACAACAGTCAGTGTGGACAGGTTTGTACAAAGCATTCTTGATAAAAAACACTGTGAAGGTTAATACCATAGGGCCCAGTTCAGGTACAGATATACCACAGTCTACCTCCACAATAAGGGAGTCCAAGAATGAATGGCCATGCCAAAAAATGCACCATGTGCACCACTGAGCCAAACTCCACGTGTGTATGGCTTGGACGGACCCCAAAGCTTTTCTCTTGCAGAAGAAAGCAGAGAGAAATTATGATGAGCAGGGTGAGCGAGCAGGGACAGGAAGATGCTGAGGGAGCAGCAGGCAGCTCCAGCTCCAACAGAAGCTGCGAGTGAGTGATGGCATACTGAGGGAGGGTGTGGAGATGTTTTCACTCTCCGAGCACCTGCGAGCTTCAAAGCGCCACCTCCTCCCACAGCCCGTGACCTCAGCTGCTCTCTGCTTTGGAGAGGGTCAGTCAAACCGTTCGCGTTACCCTTGTTTGTGAGCCAATGGCTTTTCTCAAAGAGTGAAGCAGTTGACGTGTTCAGATTTTTTTCTCTCTCTCTCTCTTCGACACGGTGTCTCACTCTGTAGACCAGGCTGACCCGGAACTCCTTATATATCTCAGGCTAACAATACTCCTGCCTCTCCCTCCCAAGTACTACACTTACATGTGTGACTCATAATGCCCAGCAAGTCTCTTTTAATGCACTGAGTCATGTTTTTATTTCTGAAAATCTTTTCTAATTAAGATAAAATAAGGCATGAGAATGCTAGATCAGAGCATTCTATAATGGTGGGGTAAGCGGGGGGTGGGGGATATTGAATAATATCCCCCAAATGGAGTTTATTACAATTTATAACACTTTTTTTTTAATCAGTAGGTCATACAGGTCACAGCTACAGTATCAGTTCTCCTATGGAATTCTAGTCAAAGATAGGCCCAAAGGGAGCGATGGAGACCCACAGCTGACTGCTCTTGTGTCCATGAGGACACAGGCACCTAAGTGTGAGGGCCACAGAGGGAGAGAAGCCTTCCTTAGCCCTCTTGAGCACCCCTCCTGAGAGTGAACGATAGCCCTTTACAGCCTATGCTGAGACAGAAAAGTATCTAGAAGCAAGAAAGGCTGACGGGAAAGGAAAGCAAACAGAACGCCCTAGCTTACAGTGTAAATGACTGACTAACACGTTGTGTCCAAGTGCACACAAGCATCTCAGGAAGGCAATGAGAAAGATGATTCCAGAGGGTACACAGAATCCTGCGACAACAACTTCTCCGCCCTTTTCTCCTGCTATCTACCCTTTCCTGTATCCATTTCCCCCTGATGACGATAAACATTAAAAGGCGGACAGGCTATTTGTCCAAACAGAAAATTAACACATGTAAAAGAAATGTTTTTATATTACTTTTGAAACCAGTATATAAGTCCTTAAGACAGGCTGTGGCACTTGATTTAAAAACAAACCCAAGAGCCAGTTGTGGCTGTACACACCACCACCAGGTAGTTTGAAAGCCAGCCTGGCGTACAGGGGGAGTTCCAGGACAGCCAGTGCTACATGGAGAAACCCTGTCTTGATAAACCAAAAAATAAAAAATAAACCAACCAACAAACAAACAAGCAAACAAACCCAGGAGCATGCAAGAGCTAGGTCTGAGAGTCGGCCAGCCTCAGCACTGTATGCCACATGTTACAGGCTGTACGGGAATGCACCCCGCTGCTTCTGTGACTCTTGCTACAGCTCCTGCAAAGCTCCCCACAGGAAGCATACCTGGACCATGCTATTCTCCATCAAAATGCTCCAGACACATGAGATTAAATAAGAGCAAAGGCTAACATGTGCTCACACAGAGGTAACGTGTCTTTACAGTCACTGTCATAGGCTCATCGCTATGCAATGCCTACGCAAACAGAAAAGGAACATCAGTTGCAAGACTGTCCATGAAAACGTGATGAAACGAACTTGAATTGCCAGCACCCGCCAAGAGAAACAATAGGGGGGAAAAAAGAAAAAAAAATCCATGCATAGGCAGCAGAAACTGGAAGGTGGGTGGGGCTTGCTGGCTGCCAGCCTAGCTCCCAGGTCAGGTGGCAGGATAAGGTGGCAAATGACAGAGCAGAGGACGCCCAATAATGTCCTCCACACTGAGCCATGAGTACACTGGCGCGCGCGCGCACACACACACACACACACACACACACACACACACACACACACACACCAGCAGGCTTACTCAGCTCTTACACATGCGGGTACCCCTATCATTCACACCCTTGCCACCTCCTGGAAAGAACACGTGGCAGGTTCTGTCTATCAGCAAGCTGCCCTCGGCATGACTAGCATATTTAAGGTCCTGCCTTTTAAACAGTTGGCCTTTAGGACAAGCTTGCATTTGTTGCAATGTTAATAAATGGCAGGCACGGTGCTGTTCTCTGGAGAAGTTGCCCTGGAGGCAGTGAAACCAAAACAAACAGACCGACAGACAACCAAAGGTGGTAACGGGCAGCCTCCTAGATATGGCATTCTTACATCTAATCACTATCCCATAAAAAAAAATACATTTATATACATATATATTTCTCCAGTATTTTAAGCATTGCTCCAAATTCATCTAGAAAGCTCACTGCAGTAAAAAGACTAAGGACTTTGTTCCCTTGCCAGGCACAAGAGGGACAGATGATGAGGAATCGCTCAGCTAGCGGGCCAACGATCCCTGGAGGGCAGCACGTGGAACAGAGCTGGTGCTGGCTCAGGGAGCTGTTGACCTTAGACAGTTTCTCATCACCTTTGAGAGGACCAAGGGAGCTGGCCTGCAACCTTGGACAATGATAGAGCACCCTCTTTCTCCTGGGGAACTAACCCCAACTTCATAACCCCCAAATGCCAACAGGATAGCCAGCAAAGGCCTCCCGTGTTTCGGGTCCAAACAGAAACAGGGCTCACTGCATCTCAAGCCAGGATCACAAAACCACTTAAATTGAGAGCCCGCCAGGCTGGAGGCTGGCAACGGCCGCTGTGTTTGTTGAAGTCTGCCTAGCAACTACTGGCAATTTCAGAAAGCACGTTCAGTCATTCTGGAAGAATAAACACCTGCCAGTGAGACAGTATGGTTTGAAGTGTGTGCCTTTCCTTCCTGGAGAAGAAAGGTGGCTGACAGATTCCCTTCTGTGAACTGAGGCACAGTGGCTGCAGCAAAGAGCATGGCTCACTGGTGTCAGAGAGGAGAGTGAGCTGTCTGTCCAGACACCAGGGTGACTCTTCAGAACATAAAGCTGATGATGCACGGAGAATTGTCACTGTTAAGAAATGACATTTATTTCACTTAATGTAATCATCTCCAGGTCCAACTATTCTCTTATGGCGTGTGTTTCCAATTCATTTAAATTTAAATACCTATGTGAAGGACATGAAAGTAGAAAGGACATTATGAGAGAGGAGATGAAATCTCAAGTGAGAGGGGGAAAAAAGAAGAGAACGTTAATGAACTCTGTATGTCAGGAAATCAGAAGAGAGGACTAGTCAGAGAAAAGTGGGGGTGGGGCAGCAAAGAGCAATAGGGGCTGAAGGAGGAGCAATTATCGTGACATACATTTGTACACACATACATACATATACACATATATGAAAACATCACAATGAAACCCTTATGTTTGTGCGTGTACCTTAAAAAACAATTTTTTTAGAAAACAAAGAAAAATAATTGATATCTAAAAAATTACTGTGCATGGGCTGAAGAAATGGCTCAACAGTTTAAAGTGAATGCTGATCTTACAGGAGACCTTAAGTTTGGTCCCCAGCACACAGGTGGCTCACAACTGCCTTTAACTCCAGGTCAAGTAGATCTGGCGCCCTCCTCTGGCCTCTGCGGGCACCTGTATTTGTGTACACATAACCACACACAGACACACACAAGCACAGATGATTACAAATGAAGTAAATCTTTTAAAATAAATTTTCCTTTGGCTTAAAGCATGTGTGCAGCCTTATTAATGCTTTGAACACATGCTAAGTAGTACAGCGTTATAAATCACTAGTCCACACAATTGCTTTTAACTTAAATTTCCAATCTTGGAGGACACAGAAGTATTCTCGGGTTTCAAATGTCTGTATTTGGAGGAAGACTTCATTTCCTTCATAGAAGACTGGCCTTCCAAACAGCATTTACAAGTTCAATTCGATTATAGTTTCAAAGACTAAGACATTTAAAAGTCAAAGAAAGAAAATACTGTTCTTATCTAGTTGTTTCAATCACACTCAGGTGGCCCCGGACCAACAACCTCCCCAGAGTCTTGAAAGGCCCTAGCTGTGGAATGCCACAAACACAGCTTGCCTGAAACACACGTCCTTAACGAAAACCAGAAACTCCCAGGCCTGAGAGTAGGAGGCTCTATGCACTGCTCTCTGTGCAAGCTAATATGGGAAAGGGTGGGCGGTGGCCAGGATTTGACTCCAAGAGCTAAACTGTCTCTCTTATACAACTGCCTCCTGCTCTCAGGCAGCAGCCAGGTCCGGGCAACACAGGTTCTAGTGGTCCTGTGGTTAGGGATGGGTGGTAACAAGTAGTGTGGGCCATTTTTTTTTCTTTAAAATAACTATGAGCTTCAGAGCTTGTGCAAGGATTGAGGATGGCTTGGTATGATGCCTGACCCATGGCAGGGGCCTGGGAAGGAATGCAAGTATGTGCTGTTAACTTTTGACAATACCAAAACTTAATCATAATGAAATCAATAACAGACCAGATTAAGAACTTCGAATGCTCTGAGAAATAGCATCCATGGAGGTTGTCTCTTGATTATATAAATGGTTGTCCTAAATACATTCATTTCTAACTTTTGTAGTTCAATTGGCACATAATAAGTAACAAGTATATTATATCGTATACTTAGATAGAAAAAGAGTCATGGGCTGGGCATTGTAGCTCAGCTGGTACGGCACTTGCTTGAAGCCCCAGGTTTGATGCGCGGCACTGTGTACACTGGGTGTGGGGATACAGGACATGCAATCCCAGCACTTGAAAGGTGGAAGCAAGGAAATCCAAAGTTCAAGGTCACCTTTGGGTACATAGTAAGCTTGAGGCAAATTTAAGTGATGGGAGACCCTTGTCTTAGAAATATAATCCAATGAAAAACAAAACCAATAAGAGAGATGCCTAGGTTAGTGGTGTGCCTACTGCGGAGGGCTTCTAAAACACACCCCAGCATCTCCTCAAGGAAGGTAACAGCAGCCTCTACTCTTGTACAGCAGTCATCCAGAGCCACTGGTTCATTTTCCACACCCTGAACCTGGGAGTCTTGTAGGTTTCCTCTTCAGCTCTAGCCAGGGGGAGACTTTGGGCTCTTCATGCAAACGTTCCGTCCCTCACCTCGGGATATTTCCAGCTGTCCCTTCCTCTTGCGTTTATTTTTCAGTTTCATTTCTACATATCTTTTGCTAAACCATGCCCAGTCCCTTTCTGGAAGACGGGATAAGATGATGCGGTATACAACTCCATCTCTGCCATTTCGAACCCACTCTTTGAACACCGGAATTGTGCAGTTCAATGCAGCCTAGCCTAGCACAGACGTGATGGTAAGTGAAGATGCCTCCGAGGCTCTGGTAATGACTGGCAACTGTAGAGTGAAGGGCTTCGGGAAATCTCCCGCATATTTGGCAAAATGGGAAACAAAGGGAAAAGATAGCAAGGGGTACTGCAATCAGAAGAGCCCCAAACTGATTGGTTACACAACCACTTCACATGGCCAAACTCTCTAGGCTGCACGCAGGTGTCATGTGACCCGGAGTATCATCCTGCTCTTCAATATTCATGCCCCAGCTTATCTGCGAAGTGTCACAAATCTTTCAAAGGCTCAACCAGCAACAGGGACCTCAATCCCCCAGTTTACAGTGAGAAGAAGTTCAGCTTATCTTTAAGTAATGGTTAGCTCAAAGGAGGAAAAAAAAACAAAAACAAAAACTTTATTCATTGGCATCTAGGAAGGGACAACTGGTTGACCCACGTATTAGTAAATGACACTTGTAGGCATGAAGGTGAGAAAGAAAGATAAGGAGGAATGGTCCATGTTTCCTGGGCACATGGGGCTTGGATGACCCCCATAATAAAGGCTTGTGTGGTCACGCACAGTCGGCCGAGTGCAGTGGCTACCCTGAACCAAGAACTGCAAGTCAGAGTCTGAACACAAAGTCTGCAGATGTCCTCAAGTCACCAGGAACTTGTTACAGGAAAAGTTCCACCACATTCCAGGAAGAAAGCCAGCCTCGAAATCATCTCTGTGACCCCCTCCTCTCCCTGACCAGCGTCATTGTTTTATGTCCTAGAACACAGCACACATGGACTGAATAAACATTGCAGGGAAGATGGGCTGGGATTTCCACAGAGCAGAACTCAGCTCTTGACCAGGCAAGCCTCCACATCTCAGAGGTAAGAAGCATTCAGTTACGCCTGTAGCCCAGAGCCCAGCTTAGCGCTCACAGAGCACAGACCTCCTTAGCCGCTCTTCTAGGCAGGCTGTACCACCAGGATAATTAACAATTCTGAGCACCAGCTTTAGAAGTAACTGGGATTCATTCACTGGCCAATGCCAGCCTCTCAGAGCCCTGGCTGCTTTCGTGTTAGCACAAATTTGCGACAACCCCTACCACTTTACAATTTGCCTTCTCTGCCAAAAAGTTTTGTATCTAGGCCCAACGTTAAGTCTGCCCCTGTAAACATATGGCTGTCTAAATATCAAAGTAGATACGGATGGGTTGTTTGATCACAGCAAGAGCCCCTACTGTCTAGTGAAAATGATTAAAATGATGGTATTTCGGCTATGCGTACTTTGCTATAATTTTATGATCAAGTGCCTTGAAGGACTGCTCCTCTACAGATGCACAGGCTGGGCACACAGTCAGCTCATCCATCTTTAGGGAGGGTAGCTACAGTTTCCTGAAAGCCCAGTGGCAGTGGATCTCTACAATTTCAAGACACAAAAGATTATTCTAAGCCAGGCATGGTGGCACACGCCTTTAATCCTAGCACTTGACAGGCAGAGGCAGGCAGACCACTGTGAGTTCGAGGCCAGCCTGGTCTACAAAGCGAGTCCAGGACAGCCAAGGCTACACAGAGAAAAGAGAAACCCTGTCTCGAAAAACCAAAAATAAAATAAAAATAAAAATAAAAATAAAAAGTTACTCTATACTGGGGAGTTGATTATTGAGTAGCCCCAGGATGCAGGCTCCACCCTGGCCTCCTTCTCTAAGTCTCCTGAAGCAAACCCCACAACCCGAAAGGAAAGAGTCAAGGTCAAGGGCAGGTATCATGGCCTCGCCTGACCCTAGGAAGAACAACATCCGCATCAACGCCTAAAACAATCTCCAAGAAGAAGAAAGGGCAGCCAGGTCTCCCAGACCAAGCACTGGCCTAAGACAAACCAAGCGCATCCAAGGAACAGAGGATGGATAACAGCCATCAGCTGATGGTTTCGTCAGATCATTTCCTGGGGATCAGACTATTTGGGTTGGACTAAATCCTTCCCCATCTCTGGGTACTCTATAAAAAGAAATTATCTACGGGCAGCCTTGACATCGCAGTTGATGGAACAGAACACCAAATGAGATGTCTTGTTCTTCCTTCCAAGGCTCAGCTCTGAGAAATGCTTTTTTTTTTTTTTCAGAAAAACTTTAAAATTGCAAGTAAGACAATTAAGAGAAAATGCAATGCAATTTTATTCTTAATGGGTAAGACGTCTTCTTAAATGTTTTGATCTAAGTTAGAAGGCGAAGATCCGCTTTCTAAAACTGAAACAAATACTTAAGCTTTCCATCTAGTCAAAGTAAAATTTAAAATTTTACACAGCCCTCCAAAGTATATTTAAAAACCTAATTAAAGAGCCTCTCTCCATCTGATGTGGTCATCCATCTAGAAAGCCCATGCTCATTTCTCTCCTAACTATGCAAAAGGAGGAGATTACTCTGTTGCATATTTTTGTGGATTTTTGTCTATATCCTACAGTCAACTTTCCATTCATCCCATGTTAGAATCAGTGATGGAATTGTTCACATTACATCCTCAAGGTCCAGCCTAATACTGACACACACTAAGAGGCTCAAAAAAGAAAAGATGTGTGTGCGCATGTGTGTGTAAGTGTATATTTGTGCACATGTGTGTGTGCGTGTGTATATGTGTGCACATGTGTGTGTGCATTGTGTATGTGTGCATGTGTCTGTGTTTGTATGTGTACATGTAGTGTAGTACATGTGCAGGAGTGCCCATAGTGCATGTGTAGAGATCAGAGTTCTATGCTCAATGTCATCCTTGGTTGTTCTCCGTCTTTTTTTTTTTTTTTTTCGGGGAGAGAGAGAGAGAGAGAGAGAGACAGACAGACAGACAGACAGACAGACAGGAACTAATAAACTAAGCTGGCTCCCCCATTATTTCCAGGGTTCCACCTCTCTCAGCCCCTGGCCCTTTTGGTGCTGGGGTTTCAGGCATGCACCACCACACCTGGTTTCTACATGGATGTTGGAAACCCAAACTCAAGTCCCCATGCTTGTGTGTCGATAGCTTACCTACTAAGCCATCTCCTCTAATTCAAAATTTTTAATGAGTAAACTTATCATTTCCTTCAATTATTTACCAACGTCTACTGAGGGCCTTTTTATTACACAGCTACAATAAGCAAGATACAATTCAACAGACGCCTCTCTCTCTCTCTCTCTCTCTCTCTCTCTCTCTCTCTCTCTCTCTCTCTGTGTGTGTGTGTGTGTGTGTGTGTGTTTCTCTCTCTCTGTCTCTCTGTCTCTCTGTCTCTGTTTGTCTGTCTGTCTCTCTGTCTGTCTCTCCTTCTCCCTGCCCCCACCTCTGTGTATGTGTGTGTGTGTGTGTGTATGTGTGTGTGTGTGTGTGTGTGTGTGTGTGTGTGTGTGTGTGTAAAGATCCTCAGTAGTAAAAGAAGGCATCTCTTGGGATTCTAATTTTACAATTCAACAGATGCTCGTGTGTGTGTGTGTGTGTGTGTGTGTGTGTGTGTGTGTGTGTGTGTGTTTGAAGATCCTCAGTACTAAAGGAAGGCATTTCTTGGGATTCTAATTTTACTTGTGACACTTACGCCTATAAAGAAGCTAAACTACAGCCTTCCTTGGAAACTGCGGATGGTTGATTATCCCCTGGCAGCCTGTCTGTAGCAAACATTTAGATACAAGTCCTCTCTGGCAACATCACCTTCTTTTTACACAACAAGTACCATTTAGTGTCCAAAGAGTCAACGCATCCACAGTGAATGCTGTCACCAACAGAGGAAGGATAACTGCGTCACACTGTCACTGCCCAGGCATCAATACCGGACAGGAAACTAGAGCAACAAGTACAGTGCAGGCCAAATCTTTCTTCAAACAACCTTTTGTAAGACATGTATGTAGGCTTCTTAGTTCATGGGACATTGCTTCCAGCAGAAAAGGGAATACAAGATTATTCTGGCTTATTATTTTTAATGTAAAACAGCCACTCCCATGCAGATCTTACTTAGCCAAGGGCTGGGTGCAAGGTGCAGGGCTAAAGAGAAGCCCCCTGCTAGGTCTGACCCTTTTTCCCAGTATCATGGTCAAGAAGATGAACTGGATTTCATTTCAGTGGCATCAAAGATCTCATTACCCCACTCATTGAGAAGTCCAAGGAAAAATCGAAGAAAACACAGGACTATGAAGCAAATACCCACACTGAGCTGAACCTTCAACTCTAAGCTAATATATATATATATATATGGATGTCTCTTACTTTTGTACACAAAACCAATAGGGCCAAGATGGCCTCAAAGTTGCTAAGTAACAGAGGTTGCCCTTGAACTCTTGATTCTCTTGTCTTTGCCTCCTGAGTGCTGCTGGGATTATATGTGTGCACCACTCTTCCTAGTTTATATGGTGCTGGGGATTGAACCTGGAGCTTAGACATGCCAGGCGAGCATTCTGCCAAGTGAGCTACACCCCCAGCTCTAAAATGTCATTTAGTCAGACAGGAGAAATATACTAAGATCCACTGTGTATCACCCAGACCAAAAGAGGAAAGAGAAGCTGAAAGACTTGGGAGGGGGAAGAGATGGCTGATACAAGAAGACGGAGGGAGGGAGTAACGAGCCAAATAAATGAAGCTTTCCCCCTGAAACTATGACTTCAACGCTATCGATTCAGATTCAATCTCTGTAAAGAATAAACAACTACCTCCCTGTATCCCCAGTCCTACTGTTCTCTCCACCCACCCCTCTCTCCTCCTCTTCTTCTTTCAGTTGGACTGGAGAGTGAATTTGGGTTCTCATATATACAAGGCAAACACCTTCTCACTGAGCACAACCTAACTTCAGCCATTGCTTTCCAAAGGGCCTTTTTGAAAGTTCTCACCACTACTTACTTTAAAGCACGTTTGTTATTTTCTGTAAGATTGAAGAGGTGAGAAAGAAAGAGAGAAAGAAAGAAAGAAAGAAAGAAAGAAAGAAAGAAAGAAAGAAAGAAAGAAACCCTCCATCCGCATAGGCAACTCTACATCTGTCTTCCACTACCCCTAGATTATCCGTTCACTCCTGTTAAGACACGACTTCCAGGCCCTCGTCCTCCCCTGAATGCTGTCTCTAACATTCCTACCTCAACTTCACAGTCAACGTATGAAATACGAGTCTGCTTTGTCCTCCAAAATAGCCCTCCGGAAGCTGAGACACGCCTGCAATTTTCTGTAAGAAGCAGCAGTCACCTCTAATTCTCTGCTCCCGTTCCTCTTCCTTCTGTAACACCTTACAGAGAGTTTTCCGCCCTTGGCTTTCATATTTGCCTCTTTATCGTCATGCGTACCTCCCCAAAGTCCCCAAGCCACCCTTGTTCCACAGTTTAAGAAGCTTCCTCGGCCCACCACAGCACTTACTTCCTTGATGCCTCTGGCCCATCAGGCCTGGACTCTCTGTGACAACACTGGCACCCACACTGACCCCCAACTCCCCTCCCATTTAGCCCCTCTCACGTCTAACAGGACAGCCCTTACTCAATACTAAGAGCCTGCAGTGTTGATAGTCACCCCAGTAGGTCCCAGAAGTTGCTGAGCAGCCCCCGGATGGCTCTCATTACCAGTGCAAAGGGATCCAGAGCTACAGGCTGAACGTAGACTGTTCAGGGAAAGTGGGTACCACACACAGGAGCCAGAGTGACAGATATTATGGGTAATATACAAAATACTCCCTGAGCTACAGAGATAGATAAATAGCCACCCCTGACACACGTCACCATATTGTCTGTTGAACCCATTCTGCCAAGCAGAACACGGTTATTCT
Organism: Acomys minous; assembly: GCF_964271855.1. Classification (NCBI taxonomy): domain Eukaryota; kingdom Metazoa; phylum Chordata; class Mammalia; order Rodentia; family Muridae; genus Acomys; species Acomys minous. The sequence continues at coordinate 98,027,804 of NC_140495.1, forward strand.
TGCATTAAAAATGGATCTCAGTTTGTCCTGGTACCTTCAATCTACCCTAATCAAGCCACGGCCTTTCTGTCCCCAAGGATTCCCTACTTCATAATACACGATTAACAAAGTATGGCTCTAAAGGTGACCAACTGCCTTATTACATGTCAATAGCTTAAGAAAGGGGAGGGGAGAGGGAGGGGGGAGAGAGCTACAAAAGGGAAAGAATATCTATACGTAACAAAATCTCTTTGCCTCTAAAACATAAGATATAGAAACATCTAAACAAAAACAAATTGATACTCGGGTCTGACTCAACAGCAGAGCACATGTGGCTCACACAAGGTCCTGGGTTCGATCCCCGGTACTGCAAAGAAAAAATGAATTTTAAAATCAAACCAGCACGCGAAACAGAAGAAATCAAGAAAAAAAAAGGGGGGGAGGGGGATGTTCAGATATAAGACGCAACCACTCCTCTTTACACTGAGACGAGTTGCGGTAAATATTCTAGAAGTGCACATGCCTTCAGAGGTGGGCCTCATCTTGTGATGCTGGCAGCTGTGCCACCATTCTCCATCTGTAAGATGCAGGCTCTAAAGGTCTTCTGTCAATCAAACCACGTGAAGGCACTGGCTATTTTGGTACTGAAGGCCAGACCTTGTGGATCCTACTCCAACACCACATCACTGCCTTGTGACCATCTAAGTTATGCAAAACCTACTTCACAGACACCCGCCTTCCACCACAGCTTCTCAAGAAGCCCACAGCATCTTTGCGCGTGTGTTGTAGGGCGGGGGTGGGGGTGGGGGAGGGGCTCAGAGCTGATCATGCTCATCACACTTCAAGCAGTGATCTTTAAGTACTGTGTATTCCAATTGACATAAAAGACGGATGTGATATTGCCTTTTCCTTCAAAGAAGGATTCGGGGAAGATGTCAGTGCACTGTGAGAGCTTTAGGCAGAAGACCGGCACAGCGGCCATCTGTTTACAACTTGGACAAATGGCTTCAGTCCCCAAGGTCCTGTCTCCCCATCTTTCCAGTAACCTAGGAATACTCTGAGGTACCACGACACCAACATTTACAAAGCCCCTTAGTCCTGACCAGACACACAGAGCAATGTACTAGGCCCTCAAACACTCAAGCGTTCCAAAACTAGATGGATTGTATTAACTCAAAAGAACTGCAGAGTGCAAGAAAAATAACAAGTCACAAAACCAAACTGGACTGATGCAGAGAGGAAAAAATATACAGTGCAAAATATGAAAGAAAAGGAGAGGGATGCTTGCACAGGCTAGCTTAGCTCAGACTCTCCCACGGAGGTTGACTGTGAGCAAGTAACCAGGCAGAGGACTTGGTTGACAACTACAATGATAAAAAGACTCCACAAGGGGCATTTGTGGCTAGGTTTGTTTGTTCATCTATTGCCAACAGAGTCCAAATGCGCGGCTTGGACACTGGCCCGAGGAGCAACAGGAACCAGGGTTAAATAAAGAGGAGGAAACCTGACTGCCAACAGCAGGTTAATATCAAATTCTGCTTTACCTGGGAGACACAAGAAACATTCGAAGAAAGCCTGAGTGTGGATATAAAGGTGCGGCGGTCTGTATTTTGAGGGAGACACTGTGTATGCTCTAAAACGGCTGACTCCCACCCCACTCCAAAGTTCAGGAGGAGTTTGAGAAAGCCCCACAGCAACACAGACTCCAGGAAAAGAGTTTCTAAGCCCCACAGTGACACGGACTCCAGGAAAAGAGAGTTTCTAAGCCCCACAGCGAAACGGACTCCAGGAAAAGAGAGTTTCTAAGCAACTCACTCCCTGACCGATTCTGCAGGCTCCAGCTCGTCACAAGAACAAAAGTGACTTAATGAAATAAATACTGGTCTGTGCTACATCTCAATATGCTTCCATAATAGATTGCTACAAGTGCTGATGATTAAATAACTGACACCGAAGAAGCTACTCTTTTTAGGAAAGATCTTTTTCAGCTGTATGAGGCCATCATCGTTAACTTAATCTGTGGTCATTTTTTTCATACCGTAAGTTTTGACATGGTACACAACTAGTCGTTCACAGTATATGCTCCTGAAAATCATCCCACACAGCATCGGATCTTGGTGTGTAAGTGTACAGTGGGAGTGCATGTGGGTATGTGTGTCCCTGAGTGTGAGAACACACAAAGTTCATGTCTGGATCTTCCTCAATCACCTTCCACTTATATTTGCTACAGGAGGGTCTATCACTGAACCAAGAGTTCTCTGGGTCAAGCTAGTCTGGCTGTCCAGATTGCCCCTGGAAAGTCCTGTCTCAGCCTCCCCAGTGATGGGCTGACAAACAGCCGTCATTCCTGCCCAGCCTTCAGGTGGGCTCTAGGCATGTGAACGCTCCAGTCCTCAGCCTTCAAAGCATGTGCTTTACCCGCTAAGTGATCTCCCCCTGCCTTGGAACATTGAATTTTAAGAAAATAAAGCTGAGCACAAGAAGCGTAAGTTGTGAACAAATGACACACGTGCAATAAGTAAGTTATATAGTTCCATATCATTAAGTGTGCACGTGACTACAAAATGACTTCTATCAGCACTAGCGATCAGCATGAACATCAACACGAGTGTAAAATCTGTCCCTGCCATTACCCACACTCCATCCATCTCAGAAGCTCCCTACCCTGGCTTAAAGTCACCTGACCACCTTTAAAAAAAAAAAAATCAATGCTCATCCACGCCTTCCTACCAGGACAACTGAAGCAGAATCTTCTATTGGTGTATGAGCACGTGAAAATCGCACAAGCGGACTTGTAGAAAGTCAGGGACACTGCTTTAAGGTTTCAAATCCTCTCCAATTTTTTTACACCAGGGTTGAAGGAATGGGGAAAGCAGCAGTGTGCATTCGGGTCCATGACTCTGCTGAAGATCTGTCCCTGTACAGATGCTAGACTGCAGATGCTCTTGGCCTCGCCCGTTCATACACATTTATCATTATACTGGTGGTTTAAGGCTAATTGTAACATATGCTAAGTTGATAGCCAACGATTTTTCAATCTTACAAACGGACTCTGATTTCCCACGCCTTGGCGAATCCAAATCATTTGTATCCATTTCTCAGAAAGTTTTGTTTCCTTTCCATAAGACAGAGCCAAAAAATAAACTGCAACAGCCAAAACTTTCAACGTTTTCCCCCCGCTGAAAATACATTTTTCAGTGACATATCCCATACAAGGATCCAAACTTAGTCAAATGTGGTAACTATTTATTTTATAGCCATCATCCTGAACTTGGCGATTTTATGATCCAAAATATAATAAAGGTATCACAATAGCTGAGAACTCATGTTGCAAAACCTCATTAAAAAAATTATCTTTGCTGAGACTGCCATTTAGGAAAGTAGTATTTATATGTTCCTAACCCCAAGCTAATAAAGGATTCGGGTCAGAGCATCCTTCCAGCAGGCATGTGTTCCTGGGCTCAAACTCCAACAGCCATCAGTATCAGCACAGCAAACTCTATTGCCAGGTATCCAGGCATTTTGAAGAATTATTTTATTTGGTTTGTGGTTTTGTCTTTTGTTTTGTTTTTTGGTGGTGGTGGTTTTTTGTTTGTTTGTTTTTTGTTTTGTTTTGTTTTGTTTTGTTTTTGAGACAAGTTCTGACATTGTAGTCCAGGCTAGTCTAGTGCTCACTATAGGACCCAAGCTAGCTGGAACTCACAGTGATCCTCCCACCTTAACCAACTAAGTGTGGGGGTCACAGGAATGAGCCCCCACAACAGCATTTGCAGCTGTTTCCAGTTCTTTGCCATCTCCGAGGAAACAATGCGTAGGGCAGATGGTCGGCTGACTTTTCTGGGTTCAAATCCTTCCACTAATCCTTATGACTTTCCAGTGAAGAACTAGGGACCGTTATTAGCTCACATGAAATTATTTTATAAAGTTTAACCTGCCTGCTGAAAGAAAAAATAAAGCGGGAAGGTGCACCCCTGGCCCTTGCTCTGCAATGGCACCCATTGGTTCTTTTGCTGAAAATTCTTTCCACAGAGCCCCCTTTAGACACTATGGGGCTGTAGGTCTGGAAGACAGGTAACCCTGTCTAAACCCTGCCCGGCAGCTCATCCGCAAGGCCTTTCTCCTCACCCCATCCCCCCTCCATACTAACCACACTTCTAAAGAAGGCATTCTCGGAAAATCAAAATCCTACTTAACACATGAGTCTCTAGAAGGCCTTGAAGTCTCAAGAGTAGAAAAAAGACTGTGACCCCACATCTCCCCAATTTTACATTCCTGCCCCATGCATGACACTTACAAGCCCCTTCTCTTGAGTGTGCTGCTCAAGGGCAGGAGCCACCTGGGTACCCCTTTTCCCTCCATAGCCTTGGCTCCACAGGAAGACATCAGCTCCAAAGCCTCTCCCCTCTTCCCCCTCCTTCCCTCTCTCTCCCCTTCTCCCTCCCTCCCTTTCTCTCTCACTCCCTCTCCTCTCTCTCTCCCACCCCTTTCTCACCCTTTCTCCCCCCCCTCTCTCCTTCTCTCCCCAATGCCTCCTGCTAAGGGCCTTGTCCCTCAGACTCAAGCTTTTTGGAAGCCAGATTTGCCTCTTCTTTGGTGTTTCCAAGACATCTAGCAGACAGGAGGGATTTGGGATTCTTCTCAAAAAGGAACAGGTTTTCTTATCAGGAGATGAAAATAATAACATGGAAGAAACACACATGCATGCTCCCATTAAGCTCTGAGAAACATGACTGCCTCAAGTTTGCTAATACCTCCCTATCAAGAGCTAGCTAGAGCCAAGAAGAGCTGGGCTTCTCCAAACCTCCAGATGTGGGGAGCAGGCCACACCGCACGCCTCCCCCAACAGCACCAATACTAGAGAAGATCCACTTTCTTACAAAAATGACACCAAGCTCCCAAAGCTTCATGCTCTCTTATTCATGGGAGATTAAGGCTCCCCAGTAATTCTGGAGTAACTAGGCTCAGGGGAACACAGTTTTTCATCTTCTTCCAAAACAATTACTAATGGAAAACTCAAGAAACAAAGCCAAAAAGAAGCACAAGGACCTGGACACTGCACCTGCCCACAGCTTCATCTCTTGCTCAGGGCCCTTGGTCCCTGTCTGTTACCATGGTGACAACAAACACCAGACACTGTGGGTGAGCGGTAATTACCTATGATGACAAAAGTCTTCAGTCAGTGCAAAGGAAAGGAAGGCATATTCTACATCATTTGCATCCACCTATGTGGGCAGGGGTGGGGTGGAGGGGCTGGGAGAGATAGGGTCAAAGAAATGAAAAGGAAACATGGCTAAACCCATCCCTCCACCACTAAAATGCCCAAGACCACTCTTTTTCAGGAAAGAATTTACATCCAAATAAAAAGTTTCTACTGTAAGAGAGCCAGTTTAGGAAACCCACAACCGCTACATATTTGACATCAGACAAGAACATCCAGGATAATCAATCATTTAATTCAGGGTCAAGTTACTTAGAGAAGCATAAAGTAATAAAATGTTCCCCTGAAGCAGTATTAGGGAAAACAAATGCATACTGTACTGGCTTCTCTGTGTGTTGGATGTGGATGGATACACACACACACACACACACACACACACACACACACACACACGAGCAGAGAAAAACAGTATCAGTGGGGAGCTGGTGAGATCACACAAAAATTTAGAATATTTGTTGAAGTATTCATCTAGAGAGCCCCAATTCAGTTCCCAGTACCCAGGACCAGCATGGGTACTGAGTTATAATCTCCTGTAACTCCAGCTCCAGGGGCTCTGATGCCCTCTTCTGGGCATCTCACTGCACTCAACATGCAATTTGCCATGCACAGATACACTCAGACATATGAGGGAATGGTAAGATCAATGCCTGGGCCAACTTGAGACCCACCCCATGGGAAAGAGCCAACCCATGTCACTATTAATGATACTCTGAAATGCTTGCAGACAGGGGCCTAGCGTAACTGTCTTCTGAGAGGCTTCATCCAGCAGCTGAGAGAAACAGATGCAGAGACCCACAGCCAAACAAAAGGCTGAGCTTGAAGAGTTTTGTAGAAGAGTTGGAGGAAGGATAAAAGGAGCCAGAGGGGTCAAGGACACTCTAAGAAGACCTACAGAGACAACTAACCTCAGCCCACCACAAACCAAAGAACAAACCTAGACCTTTATACATATGTAGGAGATGTGCAGCTTGGTCAACAGATGGGTCCCTTACCAATGGGAGCAGGGGCTGTCTCTGACTCTGTTTACTGCCTTTGGATCCCTTTCCCCTAGCTGGGCTGCCTTGACAGGCCTCAGTGGGAAAGGATGTGCTTAGTCCTACTGCAAGTTGAGGTGCCAAGGTAGGTAGCTTGGTACCCCTTGGGGACCTCCCCTTCTCTGAGAAAGAGAGGGGGAACTAAGGGGAGGGATGCAGGAGGGTGGAACTGGGAGGAAGGAAGGGAAAAGGATAGGACCAGGCCATAAAGTGATTAATTTTTTAAAAGAAAAAATAAATGTAAATATAGCTACATTTAAGCATAAAGACTCAGCACTCGAAAAGGTGCCTTCATAAGCCACAGCTAACTGAATTCATTTTTAAATAATGAGGCAAAACCAGAGGAGTGTGCGTCATCCAACGTGTACAGAATAACGGCCAGCGGAGGACACAGCAGGAATTTTACCCCCCTACTCTCCTTCCAACTAAAGACTAAGGCTGTCCCATCTAGGACAAGTGACCTATCCATTCTGGGGTACATGGGGACCAAGTTTTCCTTGTAGAAAATTTCCCCTTAGAAGTCCATACTCCAGTTTCAAAAATGCCAAAAAACAATCTGCCTAAAGGGGCAGAAGCTTGGGGTAATAAATAAGTACTATTATTAGCTACCAGGGAGTATCTCTTTCAATTTAGTTATGCCATTAGCCCTTGTGGCCAGGCACGATTTATTGGTCAAACTCCAAAGAAACATACAGTATGTGATCACAAGTACAAAATAACCCTTCACTTAAAATACATGATGCATGCTTTGGGGGTTTCTGTGTATAGCCCAGTGCAGAGAGAGTCCTGGTGTGCCCATCAAAGGCCACAGAGATGCTAAGTGAACTTCCTCTTTGTCAGGCATTGGGACACAAGTACCTAACAGCCTTTGGCTTTGGTGAGTCACCCTAGGAATACAGAACTGCACCGTCCCCACTTTATACACTGTAACCCCTCCCCACCTTATACACTGTAACACATTTCCCTGCCAAGGAAGGTCTGATTAGGACCTTCTCACAAGAGGGGTGAGAAGGGTGGAAAGGAAACAGGACAGACAATGAGTAAGCCATGAACTGCCCGGGGGTGGGATGGAGGAGAACACAAGGGAAAAAACCTGGAAGATCATTTCCATGTGTTGAGATGAAAGTTGCTGTTAGGCATGGAAAAGAAACTGAAGAGAACACTGATATGCTGAGCCACTACCTCCTTTGTAAAGAATAAACAGAGCCAAAGAATAGAAGATAATTGCTAAAGAACTTTGCAAAGCAAGCCTGCTCTCTCTCTCTCTCTCTCTCTCTCTCTCTCTCTCTCTCTCTCTCTCTCTCTCTCTCTCTCTCTCACACACACACACACACACACACACACACACACACAAGTACATCTAATGCAAATAGTTTATCTATAGCCTGGTTCCCAGAAAATACTCAAAATTACTTTCATATACATGTATAAAAAAGATGAAGAGTACGTCTACAGTTCTCTTTCAGTATAATATATGGGGTCACAGGTTAATTCCTTTCCTTTTTTACATTGATTACATTTTTATTCTAGACGATTTAGAAACAACTTGCAATGATGACAACAGAAAAAGAATAAATGACAGGCAACTGAAATATGTCAATAATACTGAACACATAAATTTAATAAACATTTATTGTTTGGGCCAATTTCTCTGTGACAGTAAAAATTTTCTACAGAATCATTTCCTCCATTAAAAGGCATAGAGGTCTAAGTTTTCCCTCCAGAATCCTCTACACTGATTGCCTAACCCTTGGGATCCTATTCAGAGACCAGGACACTACAGATATGGTAAGCTAAAATGTGACTGTGGAGAATAGGGTGGGCCCCTAATCTCCTATGAAGAATGTGGGGGCTAGTTTTATATCAACTTGACACAGGTTATAGTCAACTGGAAAGTTACCTCCTTAATATCAGGCTGTAGACAAGCGTATATTCTCTTGGATGATTGATATGGGAGGCATAGCCCATTGAAGGTGGTTATTACACCCTTGGGCTGGTGATCCTGGAAGCTTGAAGGGAGTAAGCTGAGCAAACCAGGATGAGCAAGCCAGTAAGCAGCACTCCGCCATAGCTCTGCATCAGCTCCTGCCTCCAAGTTCCTGCCCTGTCTTAAGTTCCTGCCTTGATGGCCATCGATGAGCAACCGTGATGTAGAAATGTACGCAAAATAAATCTTTTCCTACCCAAGTTGCCTTTAGCCACAGTGTCTGATCACAGCACAATAGTAACCCTAACTAAAACAGAAACAGGCACCAGGATAATGGGGTGCTGATATGACAGACCTGACCATGTTTTGGGGAGGATTACAGAAGGACTTTGGAACCTCGGGCTAGAAAAGCCATTGAATAGTCAACGCTTGGTGAGCTGCTCTTGGGAGCATTGAAAGAAATGCATATTTCCCTGGCTTGGGAAGCTTCAGATGGAAGCCAGGACGATCCAGGCTATTTGACATTCTGAAGTAAGAATGCATGGACTGAAAAGTCAGCTGTCATTAACAAGAGACCAGTATCGCTGAGGTGAAATCTTGTAGGAAGTGCTTCCTCGGGGTCAGTACACAGAAGCTGTGTTCCAGAGGCGGCCAAGGTGGCAGCTGTACTTTGTCATGTGGAAGAGTCCCCCAGACTGTACTTCTTTCTAACCATGAAGGTGTCATGGAGGGCAGCTAAGGCTTGCCATTGTGAAAGGTCAGAAGAGGCCACTGGTGAAGGTGCAGCCTCAGTGGTTGCAGTTGAAGACCCAGGATTGAATGGGTCATAGAGAGAAGCTGAGGCTTGGTACCATTGTGAAAGGTTAGCATCCCTGAAGACAGCCCAGGAGAGGCTATTGAAGAAGGCATAGACCCCAGCACTTTGGAGATGCCAGGCCACGGGACAATGGCCAAGGACAGCAGCAGCCATGGGGCGGAGCCAGCCTGAGCCCATGAGATGAGTTGTGTGTACAGTGTCAACGCTTTTACAGGAGCCCAGAAGATTGTGAACTAATCCCAGACATTGGACTTCTGAGTTAGTTACACTGTTGGGGTTTGGTTTTGCTTTGCTTTGATTGTGAGTGTGTACCCCCGGTTCCTTCCTCTTGGGAGAAGAAAGGCAAGCCAGTAAGCAAGCACCCCCTCCATGGCCTCTGCATCAGCTCCTGCCTCAGCTCCTGCCTCCAGGTTCCACCCTGTGTGAGCTCCGGCTTTTGACTGTCATTGATGATGAACAGTGATGTCGAAATGTAAGCAAATAAAAACCCTTTTGCCCCAAGTTGTTTTGAGTTATGATGTTTCCATCACAGCGATAGTAACCCTAACCAAGACAAACGGTGTCCATAGAAAAGGAGAAAGTTTAGCCACATGTACCGAAAGCACAAAGCCCTGTGGAGATGCAGCAGAAATCAGGTGGTGATCAGACGAGCAAATGAGAACAGTGGCCTGGATCAGACCCTCCCCAATGGCCTTCACATGACCCTGTCTGTACCCCAACCTTGCACAGCTAAACTCTAGAGCTGGGACAAAGCATGTTCGTCACGGGGGTGGGGCTCCCTATGTGTGCTCCAACAGCACAGGGACACAAAAAGTATGCCACGTGAAGGCTCTGTGTGTGACCCACACATCTTCCTAACAGTTTTGTTTTTTTTTTTTCTTTTAGCTTTTGGTAGGTGGAATTTTTCAGAAGCAGTTTTCTTCTTCTCCCAATGCCCCCAGCCTTTTTTTTTTTTCCCTCGCTCTCCTTGCCCTAGCTGCTGTTATGTGCTTAGCTTCCTGCCCAGGCCTGGCCTCACAACCACAGCATGTGCCTCCTTGACACACCCATCCACTTTCTCATACCTCACGCATGGATGTGGTGGGAGACAGATTCAAACAGGGGCATGACTGTCCCGTCCCCTCAGGAGCAACCCAGCGGCATCTCAAGAACTTGGGTCTCTCTAATTGCAAGATGGGACGAGGCAATCAGAAAGTTACAACAGCATCTGCAGAATGGTACAGGCCAGAGGGGGGAAGAAAAGTCTGCACCGACCTCCAAACTCACTGACTCTGTTCTTTAAGCCGCTGTATTGTTGGGTTTCGCTGTGACAGGAAATTATTTAAGTCTTTTATCCCAGCAGAGCATTAGGGACATAAAACATTTCAAAAACATGCGTGGTGTGGAAAAATAACGGACACAGGGGAGGTGGCTCACTTGGTAAAGCTGAATACTGCAAACCCATGCTTAAAGACAAAGACAGGCGGTGGGGCGCACTTGTCAGCCCATTTTCAGGAAGGCAGAGACAGCTGAGGCCATGAAGCTCCCCGGCTAATGAGTCTAGCCTACCCTGTGACTTGTAGGCCAACTAAGAGAGTCTGCCTACAAAACAAGGTAGCAAGCCACTGAGAAAGGCGCTCTGCACTTGATCTCTGGCCTCCACACGCACATACACAAATATGCGTGCAGGTCAACACATGAGGGGGAGGGGAGGGAAGGAGGGGGGGAGGGAGGGAGGGAGGGAGGGAGGGAGGGAAGGAGGAGAAGGGAGGGAGAGGGAGAACCAAGCATGTCTTTGGTAGAAGCAATAACTGCAATCCTGTGGAAGCAACTGAAAGACAATAACCATGATAGCTTCAGAGATAAAAGAGATATTTGACAATTTTACTGTTAAATTGTAGTTTAAACTGTGGGGTTCTAGGATTCCCTATTCCAAATGATATATTCTGTTTTTTGTTTTTTTTTTTTTCTTCTAATTTGAAAAGGTTAAAAAGAGAGTAATTTGAGCCGGGCGTGGTGGAGCACGCCTTTAATCCCAGCACTCGGGAGGCAGAGGTAGGCAGACTGCTGTGAGTTCGAGGCTAGCTTGGACTACAAAGTAAGTCCAGGACAGCCAAGGTTACACAGAGAAACCCTGTCTCAAAAAACCAACCAACAAACAAACAGAGAGTAATTTAGCATACTTCAGCAAGTATGATCAAATTAACATGACTTTTTACATAGATCTCCATGACACATAAGGCCAAATGGCACAAAAGTCTATCGTCCCCTTCTTTAGGAAGAGTCTCCATAGAGGAGATAACCCTCCAGACTCGAGAATGTCTGAAAAATCACCAGAGGGATTGAACTTAAATCTCGGAAATGGAGGGATTTAAATTTTTGTTTGGGACACACACCCCTAAGAGTGAAAGACACCCCAGCAGTTAGGAGAGAGAGAGAGCACCCCTTCACAGACACACTTTAAACACCCACAACACCGGGTGTGCTGGCTCCTACCTGTAATCCCAGCACTGATGGTGAGGCAAGAGAACTCCCTTGAGTTTAAGTCCAGCCTGGGCTGCAGAGCACGACCCTGTCTCAAACAACAGATGCCAGGGAGCTTCGATGTGTCCCTATGGGAAAGTAGAGTGTGTGGAAGGAGGCAACAGCTCCCCCTTGACTCCTGACATGGCAGAGAGACCGTGGCTCTGTTTCTGTCTCATTTAAGCACTGGCATGTTCTTTCCTGTAACCTCAGACGTTCGCCTTTCATCACACTGAGTTTTCCAGCATGAGCTTTTGAAGGCTTGTGGGCACCAGTCCCTCCCACTACAAACCTGTAGACTCTTCTCACCTGAAGACAACAGCAGCCTCTGCATTTCCAAGCTGGAGCCCAAGGAACACATGTGTTCCTAGATTTAGACATGTGTTTTCATTTGCACTGATGTGACATTTTACACACACACACACACACACACACACACATCAGATCACATTACAAAGGGTGATAAATACTAGCAAATCTTCTAAGAAAGTCCTGTAGGACAGTGTGGGCTGTGTTTTCATTTGGATTTTAATGTGTCTGAATCGTAGGAGTCTAAATGGTCTTCCCATCTCTCTGTGACATGAAGAAGAGTGACAAGGTAGAAAACCATCCCCACCGCACCCCCTTGTGCCCCAAAGGGCACCTGTCTAGACTACGGCTGCCAGCTAGTAGAGGCAGTTCTGTGACCGCGGAGGGCTAGTCTTCTCTGGGCCTGTCCCGCCTAGCCAGCCTGTCCCAGCTCACTACTCGAACTGGACACAATAGGGACATGAACCAGTGTCTCTATAGGTACAACAAGGGCTTCGATCACTCACAAGGCTCTGCTGTGGAAGCTCAAAGCACGGGTAGAAGACCAGGACCCTGGCCCATACTATTTGGCCAGCAAGTACATCATCATTAGGTTTTTAGATGTTAAACCCCTCTTTTCGTGCATTTGTATGTGTGTATGTAAATGGTGTTCAAGTGGGTGTACATATCTGTGCACGTGGAAGCCCAAATACATCCTTATCTGCCATCCCCATCTCTCACTGGCCAGGAACTCATCAACTAGGCTTATATTGGCTTGACAGTGAGCACCATGATCTGTGTAGCCTTACTTCCCAGGTCTGGCCTGAAAAGCGCCCACCACCACTGTTGGGGTTTTTTGTTTTGTTTTTTCACGTTGGTTCCGGGAATCGAACTCTGTTCCTCATGATCACATTTGCAGATGTTTTACTGATCAAGCCGCCCCCTCCCACAGCCCAAAACTTGGAACACATTTAGGAAAGATCTCCCTGATCCAGGGATGCTCTTTATCACAGGGGATTGTGCACCTCACTTGGCACAGTGAACCCTAAGTGCCTAAGTGCAGAGACTGTTCACACTTGTGGGGTTTTGCCTAGAATGCCCTTGCAACCCCACTGCTGGTATGAATTCATGTATGTCCCAGGTGCCACACAGTCCCCTAAGGCAGCACACCTGCCTCACTGGTTTTGGTCTCTCTAGCTCGCAGCCTTTGACTGGTAAATAAATACTTTCAAAATGAAGAAACAATCTGAGGCCCAGGTGTAAGGAAGCCTGATTTTAAAACTCTTGGATAGAAACACAGATTCATGATGAATTACACACACACACACACACACACACACACACACACACACACACCCCGCCACCACCACCATCATCACCAAAAGTGGGCTGCATGGAAGACAAGAGAATGACAACTTTCCAGTGGCCCTCTCCGGTTATCACTTAACCTCACCCATAGTCCCAGCTTCCTCTGCCATGGCTGCCTCTCCAGACATGTTCTCTGAATCCAGACCCAAGGGTATGAGCATAATAAAACAAGGAAGGAAGAAAACTGTGGACTCTGGTCCATCTTTTCAAAAGGAAAGGCCTCCCCCTCCACCCCATATGAAAGACTTTCTGAGAAAGAAAACTCAAGTTCATCAGCCAACATTCCAATTTCTTACCATCATCTTTTCAACTGGACCTGACTATATTTACCCTTGCTGTGTGTGTGGCTGGTCCTTGCTGTGTGTGTGGCTGTTTCAACTGGCCTCAGCGAAGGTCAGAACATTCAGGGGACAGCAGGGACAGGACCGGCGTGGTAGCTGATGTTGAGCAAGCAGGTCTCAAGAGCCACCTTGTACTGGTTACAGACCTCAAGCCATGTGTCACTCACCAGCAAGAAGGACAGTCTAAGAAACATCCACCCACCTCTAGGCCAGACAAGGTCTGGGTGGGAGGAAGTGGAGCGTGCCAAGAGCCGATGAACCGAATGGATCTGTGCTGATCTGGGTATGAGAAGCCAGCCTGGCATCTTTGGTGGAGCTGCAGACACAAGGCCGTTTCCCATATAGCCCCAAGACAAGTAAGAGTGAGAGGCCACTCACCTTTTGAAAAAAGTCTTCCCCGCTTCTGCCTTTTCCTTCGGCTGCAGCTGTAAATAAAAATGTGCACATTTAAAATACTTTCTTCATTCCGGTGTTTGTATTCAAAACCCTCAAGTACCAGATCTGTGAACATAAAGGTAATAACAACGCCATCCTGGCATTAATGAATTAGTTAAGCATGAGTACAAAACCCCATCAGTTACACGTCTTTGGATTTAGTGGAAGAACCCTAAGTCTGTCTCCACACTGACATGACAGTGGCCCTGCCTCTCCACAGTCACAAGACTGTAAGAACAGACCACATCAAAGCCATCATCTGTGCTCCCTACACGTCCCCTCTGTAATGGAGCCCAGGCATCTGGGCACATCCAACACAGCCAGCCCACTTCTAAGCTGGTTAAGTCTTATGCTCATAAGAACTGAAGTTTCCAGGGAGAAGAAAAGCTATGCCTTTGTTGGATAGTTTGACTAGAACTAATTGAATGTAGATAACTTGGAAAGCCTGTATTACTGTTAAGTCCTGCTCATTCACTGATCATGTCTATGTCAGAACTAGCATCCTTGTGATTATCAGGGGTGACACCTCCTGTGGGTTGTATTAACTTAGACCATTAGTATCTACCAACTCCAACCAAAGAATGCCCCTCAGATAGCACCTGAGATGACAGCAGATCCCTCTACTTTGATGTAACCCACCTACTGATGTTTCCACCAAATGTACTTGAAAAAAATGCCTTGAGGGGGGCACTGAGAAAACTGTTTTGTTCTCTAACTAAAACCTCTTCATGAAACCATTTCCTTGTAGGAACATGTTCCTTGGGGCAACCTGAATCCATGTTCCCAGGCCAAGTCACTCATGTTCGGCTTAAGAAAAAACTTTTACTCTCTTTGACAGGGGAGCTGTGTTTTACGTCAGTAATTTAAATGACTAAACGTTGTACCAGGACCTCAGCTGGTCTCTCGTACTACTTCAGTCCCCTTCTCGATTCACTCACACAAGGGGGAAGGGAGCAACACTGAGCTACTGAGACAAGCAAACTGAGGGAGGACGCACGCCCTGGGTTATCCAAACAGGCCAATAGCACCACATCCTTATAATAATGAAGCACAGGGGGTCAGAAGACAAAGAAGATGTGGAGAAACAAGTACAGAGATCAGAAAGGAGGAAGATTTAAAAGAGGAGGTGGTGGGGGTGGGGTGGGGGGGAGCACGGGAGAAGGAATGCATATGGCTTCCTGAACTGGAAGTCAAAGAAAAGCAAGATTCCCACAGCCTCTGAGGTGATGTGACCCTGCTAAGACCTTGACTTCAGCCCAGAGAGATTCATTTCAGACTTCTAACTCAGAACTCTAAGATGATGAATGTCAACTGTGCTGGGCCACTAGAATGGTGGAAGTTTGTCACAGCAGCAACACACATTACTCCTTGACGCCAATACCTTTACTCCCTTACAATACTCCCTTCCTGTACCAAACTCATACAGTTAGTGCACCCTCAGCAGACACTGCAGAGAGGAAGCCTCTGTTGTTTACCCTGTGAAGCCGACTGCCTACCTTGGGGACCTGTCAACACTACAGCATTAAGACAACAGCGTGCATTCCCTAAGCTCCTACGGTCAAGGCAAAACACCCTGATCGGATTCTTGATTGTATCACTGTCTCAGATGCCACCTCAGGCTCCTCTATGACTGACACTTTTTAAGACGTTCTCTGTACTTAGAGCCTGAGGTGGTTGGGTCTCCTTGGGGACTTTTACTGACTTTCAGAAACAAAACTGTCAAGGTTGTAGCAGTCAAGAGAGAACATGCCCTGCCTTCTCTTTCCTCAAATATGGATCCTTCGGGGTTCTAACTAGGGAGTCCTCCTCTCAAATGCACCCCATATTCTCAGTACAAAAACCCCAAATTCCTCCCAAGAAGTTACAGTTTGAGGGGTGAAGGGGTAAGGTCAACATGGAATATTTTTTTCTCAGTGTAAATTCAGACATTCGACATGCTGAGTCCATAGACCCAGGAAAGAACAGAGACAGTTACTCTCAGTCCACAACTATCCGGGTCCTATGCCAAGGAAAAGAAACAGCCAAGTACAGACCCTCAGCTCACACCCCTGACCATGTAAAGGGCCAAAGCCACCCAACCAGGGAGGCAAAACCAGAATCACAGTTCAGTTCTATCAATGACCTTCCCGAAGACATCTGCAGGCCCCTACTGCTGTCCAGCTTAAACTTTACATGAATTTGATTATTTCTCTTCTTGTAACAGAAGTTAAGTCCTTGGCTCTCTCCCCCCCCCAGTACCCTCCCCCCCCCCCACCCCATGGGAAAGCAGGGCAGCTACTGCTTAGCCCTGAGGAGGAAAGAGGACTTCGGGTGGACCACCAGAGAGCTGGATTCCAAGGGAAAAATAAGAAACACAATACTATCTTCATTATCTTTGGACAGAAAGATGTTGCCTGTGAAATAAGCCAACCTATGTTCTACGCTGTGGGGCCGTTTGACCACTGAAGTCTTGTTATGTTCTATGGGGAAACCATTCTCCCTTGGGTCTGAGACCTTACATGCTAAGGCTTCTTTGTCCCTTTCTCCCCACCATGGCATGGAAAGTGCATCATAATTTAATGTTAATTTTTTTAACCAATCTTTTACAATATGACTCTGGCATGATGTTCCAAGGCTTACTCTCTTGGATTTTTAAAACCTTGGCTTTTTCCTGCCAATGAAAGCAGTTGCCTCTCTCTTCCTGATACACAACTCCAGGATTAAATTCCTTCGATACTACTGAAATATGGCTGGCTGAATGTGCAGGCGCTGGGTTTCGTATTTTGAGCTGAACAGCTCGTTTTTATGTTTATTATAATTTCTCCAGGGCTCTGCCATGTTTTATTTCATATTTTTTGCCTCACAAGAAATATGGGATGGCAAAGTCCCTGCCAATAAAAACGGGAGAAGTTGAAACAGGTGTAAACTATTACCCAGAACTGTCCCCCAACTCCAGAGCACTCCTGGGTAATTACTGAATTAAAGGAGGTGGGACTCTTTTTTTTTTTTTTTTTTTTTAAGTCTTCCTAGGGATCAAGGAAACTTCTGTTTAAATATCCTTTTCCCTTCCAACAGTTTTTCTTTCATGGCATTTGATGCTTCATAGACCTAAGTCTGAAAACACAGGGATGGGGAATTTTAGATTTAAAACATAATAGGAAGCATCATTCAACATTACTGAGACAAGCAATAAGATTTCCCTTTTATGGAATATGAGACCTGAAAAAAAAAAAAGCTTAAATTGAAAACAATAGTTATGGTCCAGCAAGATGGTTCAGTGGGTAAAAGTGCTTTGCCACGAAGCCCGATGACCTCAGTTTGATCCCTGGCACCCGGAAGGTTGAAAGAGTAAAAAGACACACACAAGTTGTCCTTTGGCTTCTACAAGCACTCTGTGGCATGCAACACACACACACACACACACACACACACACACACACACACACACAAATAATTGTAATAAAATATCTTTTAATGACTGTAAAATGTTTTTTCAAATATATACATTCCTTTTTTATTCCCTTTTCCGATGGGGAGGGGGTATTGCAAGTCTATGGGTGAGTGCATACCACATCATGTGCATGGAGGTCAGAGGGCAACCTCAGATGTCAATCATCTTGCCTAAGATAGGGTCATCGTGATGTTTCACCACTGAGTCTGCCACACTGGTGTGATTGATTCGGCCGCCTCTGTCTCCCACAGGAGCACTGAGATTAGAGGTGCACATCACCACGCCCTGATGCACATGGGTTCTGTGAATATGTACTCAGGTCCATGGGCAACGCAGCAAGCACGCTACCTACCAAGCCAACTCCCCAGCCCTGCTTTTAAATCCATCTCATTAGTTTTTGTTTTGTTGCTTTTTCACTTGGAACACAACCTAGTACAGCATATGTGCAACTAAGTTGCTTTCTGGTTGCCAGGCAGACAAACTGTTGCTGTTCAAGAAGCAAAATTCTTGCCTAATATGTTTATAAAGCATTCAACTTCTAATCACTTTAACTGAGCTATGTTAAAAAGTAGTGCCACACATTGTACTTTGTATAGTAACTATTTCCAGAAAACTTCCCTGGGAGCCGGCCAGTTCCACTGAAAGGGAAAAAGGAAGCTATAGTTGAGGCTTCCGTGTCCACCTGCATCTAGAGAGAAATCTTGGGAAATCATGCCTACACTGTGGACTGGCAGCAAAGCTCTGAGAAGAGCAGTTGCAGAGTCTATGTTTGAAGTGTTTTGAGATTCTTAATTTTATGTTTTATTTCAAATCTTAGTAGAAAAAAAAAGAACCATCTGAGTACCATATAACTCACCCCAGCAAGCACAGAGTCTTGCAGACACTCCCCACAGTGCTTTCCTATCTGGTTCTCAGAGCTCACTGCAAACAACCTCAAACCTACCAGTGCCGAAGGAAACATGTGATGTCTACTGAAACAACATAAATGACAAAAAAGAAAAAAAAAGCAAAAACAAAAACAGAACAAAAACAAAACAGAAAGACACCATTTTCTATTAACACTGGCTGGGTAAAGAATAGTTCTCAGTGTATCTTTCTCTGAGACACTGGTTTATTTTTACAGCTCAGTCTCTATGGTCCTGAGGCTAGAGAGACGGCAGATAAGTGCAAGCCATAGTCTTGCAGAAGATCTGAGTTCAGTTCACAGCATCCATATTGGGTGGTGGTTTACATACTGTGACTCTTAACTGACACCCCCTTCGGGCTCGAGCATACATGTGCACATAGCTACACACACACACACACACACACACACACACACACACACACACACACACTGACTTCAATACCCTACTCTGTCCAGGCCGTCAGACAATAACTAAACGGAAAAGCGCTGGAGCTACATGTCACCAATCAAATGGATCCACCAAATAGAACATTCCACCCAAACACAAAAGAATATATCCTCTTATTGGAGCCGGTTCTCATAGAATTTTCTCCAAAACTAACCACAAGTTAGAACACAAAGCAAATGCCAACGTATATAAGAAAACTGAAATAACCACCTTGCATCCTGTCTATCCTACATCGCCACGGATTAAACCTGGGCACCAATTGCAACTAAAGAGCAGAAAGTATACAAGCTCATGGAAATGGAACAGCTCACAGCCAAATGAAAATGAGTCAAGAGAGAAATAAAAAAAGAACCAGAAAACGTTTTAGAACTGAAAGACAATGAAAATAAAACATACTCAAACCTCCAAGTCACAATAAAGGCAGCTCTAAGAGACAAGTTCACAGCACTCAATGGAAACCTAGTACTAAGATGCTTCCTAAAATATAGACTTACACGAGAGTGATCTAAATGGAGTCAGTAAATAAGAGGAAAGATGGCACACCCTCTAGACATCTTATGCCACCAAGTAAAACTTCCAGTGCCAGGCACAGGTTATATTTGGTTGAGGGGCCCTAAGTACAAACATGCGATAGCCAAGGCTATTGACTACTCCCCACAACCTGATGGTAAGGCCATATTGCAGCAGAGAACACATACTTACGTCATCAAACAGGGAGCTGGTGTCTAACTATAAGCTTCACCCCTAGGGACTAAGGTTCATGGTACTGGAGGATACTCTGCTCACTACTGGAGGAGAAGGGTAAACACCAACCCAGATACAAAACCTGCACCCGTCAGCAGTCACCTCCTGCAAGACATACTGGCTCAACTGTGGCACAAACGTTATAAGAGTAACCAACTAGTTATTGATCAAACTTAAAGCCCACTCCATGAGACGGAGCCCATACCTGACGCCGATAAAACAGCCACGAACATTAGACCAAACAGGTCACTGGCCTAGGGGAAAACCTACGACTATATCCTGCTGAAGAAACAGCAATGAAATGACACCAGACGTCATACTGCTAAACCTATAGATCAGAGCCTTGCTCAACCCACATCAGAAAAGCGTCTAACAATGGATGGAAATTAACACAGAGGCCCACGACTAGACAATGTACAGAGAACAAGGGACTTAGGAAGCAGTCAGCCCTAAATGGGACCGGGATGTATTCATCAAACCCCTCTCTCAAAGCTTAGGGAGCTATGGAGAATGGGGGATGGAAAAATTGTAAGTCTAGGAGGTAATGGGTGACTCGCAGGAAACAGTGTCTTCCAGACACAACACAAGTGACATACATATTAACTCACAGATACTGTAGCAGCATGCATGAGGTCTACAGAGGAAGACAAGGCTCCCATCCCTAACCCAGAAGCTATTCTCAATTTGCTAAGGGAAAACCCGTTTTCTCCAGTGAAGTCTCCCTGAGTCTAACAAAGTACACCTCAGGACAGGCCCCACGCCCAGGAATCGTTGGTCAACACAAAATGAACTCAATGCTATTTTCATGGACTTTTTGTTTCACTTGCTTTGTTTCGGCTTTTTTTTTTTTCTTTTTGTCTTTTGCTTGTTTTGGTTTTCATTTTTGTATTTTTGTGGGGTTTGTGTTTGTGCTGTTTTTTTGAGATAGGAGAAAGAGAGATGGAGAAAAAGGATATAAAGTTGGGTGGTTAGGGATGTGGAGGGAATCTGAGGGAGGGGAAAAATATGATCAAAATATATTGTATAATTTTGTAAATAAAAAGGAGAAATCACCGAGTGGCGGTCATCTTGTTTAAAAATGTGCACATGTGCATGCACACATGATCACAAATATAAACTCGCGTGCAGTTCTGTGTGTACATATGTTAGGAAGAACTGCAAATAAGCACAAAACACTCACAGTTGTTACCTGAGTGGCAGAGGCACCATTAGTTCACAGAAAACCATTTAAATAGCTTGCATTATTTTCTTAGTTGGGAATAAAATCATTTTCAAATATACCTCCCTACTGAAGAGAGAAGTAAGTTATTACCATTTGTGGTTTGTGACAGTATCATTTCAGGATCAAAGGCAGCCTGGAAAATATACGAGACAGAGACTAGTTGAAGAGGCAGGATAGACCACATTGTACAAGGGGAGTGCAGTGGGTGTGCAAGTGGGTGTGCAAGAGCATTGTGCCAGACCTGGATCCCAGACCTGCTGGGGCTTTCAAGACTGGAGCATTGACAGTTGCTTGCATCTAAAATGACAAAGGTGTTATGCAGCCCTGATGAAAACCATGCATGCGCTCCTCAGGCTGCAGTTTTGTGGGAAAGATAGTAAAACAGACAGCCCTTACGCATAGAACTTCAGATATGCCTAGAACACATTTGTTTCTGATTTGAAACAAGTTGACTTGCCCTATTGTTGTGTTATTGCAAACCAGGAGAAATATAAACTTCAGCCCATTAAACAGCCATCCACATAAAACCCTTAAATGGTTTCATGGCTGTGGGTTGGGGCAGACATTAAGGAAATGATCACCAAGGCTACATGTTTTATTTAAACTGCTCTGATTCTGTCTGCCATCCCAACAATACCAACAAACCCTTTTCTTCCCTCTTCAAAATGTCCCCAGGCTTTTAAACAACTCCAGCCTGCGTCTCATGCTGCTGGGTCCACCTTTTGGAAATGTTTCTTGTTTTAGCCCTGTCAAGCCTGGGGCTGCGCTTGCCACTTGAATCTTTCCAGTCTGTGTTGGATAACAGAAAAGTGAGTCATTATTCCCCAGAGTGCTGCTCTACAGTGGAAAGACAATGTTCACCTCCAATGCAATTCCAAGTTTTATAACTATGTTAAGAAAGGTGGAGAAGAAACAGGTGAAATCAGTTTTACTAGTATATCTGTTTAATCCAATATATAAAGGTCAACACATAATCAAGCATTAATGGGACTTTTGACTTTGGTTTTACACTGTTTAAAGTCCTCTGTCTGATTCATACCATGCTTCTCAACTGTCACACTAAGTGTGTCCCAAGTGTTCACAGTCACATGGAGCTAGTGACTGCTGCGATGGAGGGTGTGGCTCTATTGGAAGGGTGTATAAACTCACCGTGGGATACTAGGTGTCCAGAACTCTGTGGAACTATACAAAAGCTATGAATATCCTTTAGTTATGAATGAAAGAAGTGTTTAAACTAGACTGATGCTATACAAACACCCAGGGTTGTAAAACAGTGTTAAGTGGGCTCAATGATGCTTTAGGAATGACTTAGGTTAAGTAGAATAGAGCCGCAAAAATAAGACTTTGCTGTAACACAACCTGTGGTTGACCAGTTGTACTGAAATTCCATTGACGTGTGTTAGCATCATTAGTTCCCAAGAAAGTCGTCATCATCATCAAACCGGTATGTAACAAGTCTGAGCATACTCTATCCAGTTACTAGGAAAGTTCGTGTTACTATGTTGACACACATGCACTTCCTATGTTCTTAGATTTTTGTGAACAGCGATTAACTTACATTTATAACAATACATGTTCTCTGATACCAAAGTGTCATCATTAGCCACCTTTCAAAACTGGATCTCACTGCTTCAAGTGGGCCAGGACTACTCCAATGCCTTCCATACTCTTTGTTATTGTTCTTAGTTTTGTTAAAATATTTGGTTGGAAATGCAAATTACATATATATATATATATATATATATATATATATATATATATATATATATGTATACTTGAATTGAAATTGTATACAATATATTCTGATCACAGTTTACCCTACCTCAAGTCCTCCACGGTCCTTCCCACGCTGCCCACCCAACTCCACATCCTTTCTTTCTCTCTCTTCAGAAAACAATCCATCCAGCAAAAAGAACCAGAATAAAACTTTTAAAAAATTAAAATTTAAAAACCACAAAGAAAAAAAGCTCCAGAAACACAACATAAAAACAAAATCAGAAAGCAAAAGGCCAATTAAAACAAAAATTGCCCAAATAAAGCCATATGAGACCAAAGGTCTACAAAAAAAAAATTTTTTTTTAACCACTGAGGTCATTTCATGTTGGTCATTGACTGCTGGGCATGGGGCTTACCCTTAAGTGTGGTTTATATACCCAGTAAGACTTCACTAGAGAAAATCTACTTTTCCTGTGCATACAGATGTCAACTGGAAATAGCTTCTGGGTTAGGAGTGAGAGCTTGTATCCACTTTGCCCTTCCCAGCACTGGGACCCTGTCTGGCTTGTCTTAAGCTTGTGTAGGCCCTGTGTGTGCTGCCACAGTCTCTGTGAGTTCATACGTGTGCTAAGTCCCGTTGTGTCCAGAAAAACACTGTTTCAGGGAAAAGCAATTTTTAAAAATAGTTTCAGTGAAGATCTTAAGTTACTGTAGCCATTCCATTGCTTACCTATGCCCCTGGCCCAAATTCCCAGGGATTGACAAGTGCTCTCCTTTCTTTTCATGCCCATAACCACAGAGGCAAGGAAAAAACAAACAAACAAAGGGTGTGGGTGAGAAGGAGACAGACAGGGAAGAAAAGGGCTGAGGGAGAGGAAGACCAAGGAGAAAGAGGAGAAAAGGAAGAGAAGAAGGGGCTGAGAAAGAAGGGGGAGGGGAGATTTTCTTTCTTTTTTTTAATTTACAATTTGTATTATCAGAAAGGAGAATGAAACAATGAACACCTGCAAAAGAAATTTCTGGAATGAGGGATACTTTTAAATTGGAACATCTAAAGATCAAGAGAGAAATTCTTTATGTTAAAATATATTTTTTTTTAAATGCAGTTCTACTGGTTTGGATATTTTCAATTTTCCCAAAAAGAGAAGAGGACACCACAAAACAAAGAAGAACATATTTGAAAGGCTAGCCATACTTACGACCTGAATGAAACATACTCGAATAAAAGCATATGTGTCTGAAATTTCACAATATCGAAAGAGAAATTGCCTTGAAAGTTTCTAGGGAGACGAAAAAGAAAAAAGAAGAAGAAAAAGCATGGGCGATTAGAACGAAATCAGAGCTCTCATTCAAGGCCTGGGAAGCTTCATGACAAAGGGGAAAAGCCCTAAGTGGTAAGATGAAATAACATTCAACCCAAGATTCTTTACTTGGCAGAAGACGCAGCTGAGTGTCTTTGGGTTTGCAAAGTTGACAAAGAAATAAAACAAAACACAAATTCTCTTCCTGAAACTTTTATTGGTAGAGTCTGTATGCTCCAAAGTAAAGGAATGAACTGAGAACTTAAGGGACTTTCCTTGATACAGGGAACTTGGAAATGAATAAAGAAAGGGTCATGTAAGAGGTTTCAAAGACAAATAAAATCTCCAAGTCTCCAAGGCACTGCTGTGAAGCTAGCTAGAAGTAAGAGAAGGCAGTTGAGATTTGGCTCAGTGGTAGAGCTCCTGCCCAGCAAATATAAGTCTCTGGGTTTGGTCCTTGCATGCAAAGAAAATAATATCACAGATTTTTAAAAAAAATAAAAGATGAAAAGGAACAACAGGCTTCAAAGTTGTCAGTGTCGTAGAAGGGTTTTTTTTTTAAGTAACTGATTAGTTATCTGATATACTATGTGGAAAATCTTACTAAGAGGATTTAGGGGGTGTGGGAAGAATTTGTGGTAAGGAAAAAAAACTATTAGATCTGCAGAAAAACAATAAGGCAATTACCAATTCCAGGAAAAACAAACTCGTGACAAAAATGTGGTACTTGTATATTCTCTGACATTTCAAATGATAACAACAGAGTAAATACACATTTAACTAAATTGTATTGAGAATAAAAGCGAAGAGAAAGGGGGAACTAGGTCTGTTCTTCTACCTAAGACTATAATTAAAGAAATCTAACATTAATGAAGGGGGGGAAACAATAAAAGTGATTCAGAAAATGGAGAAGAAGGCCGAAAACAACACAAATAAAACATGACTGGAACTAAGAAACAAGATATTGCAGGGGGAAAACATCACTGTCGCACAGACCACTTTATACCAGCTCATCTTTGAATCATTTATTTCATTTATTCTATATCAACATGATCATCATTGTTTGATGATAGTTTTACTACACTAGCCTACATTAGCTTAAAATTCATACCAGAGAGAGTTGAAGAGAAAAAAAGAGCATATTATCTGTCCTAACTATGTTTAGGCTCAAATGTTCCCCTCCAAAAAACCCCTACATTAGCTTAAAATTCATACCAGAGAGAGTTGAAGAGAAAAAAAGAGCATATTATCTGTCCTAACTATGTTTAGGCTCAAATGTTCCCCTCCAAAAAGCTGTGTGAAATCCCCTCCCTAAAATGTAGAATTAGAATGTGGCACCTTTGGGGCATAGTTAGGTCGTGAATGTGAAGCCCTCATCAACAAGATTAGCACCCTTATAAAACAGAACTTTGGCCAGTCCCCCAATTCTTCCGAACCCTGAAAGCCCAACTCAAAGGTATCATGTATGAACCAGAACGCAGGACCTCACCAGAAATCAAACCTGGAAGCACCTTGAGTTTGCGCTTTCCAGTCTCGAAAAAGTCTGCGAATACATTTCTGTTGTCCACAAGCTATCTAATTTATTAATGTTCTGTTCTACCTACTCAAACCAGCCAACACATTCACAACTACGTGTTCTAAATATAAGGCAAAATGCTTAAACAGTCCTAAGATTATAAAGAATTAAAATCACACTTTTGCCTAGTTTCTTTGTTCTTGATAAAGTATTATTTGTATTAACATTGAAGAATATGAAGTTGAGTGCTTTAAATATCACACAAGAATAACTATCGTTCAGACCAGCTTCCTGTAACCCAGCCAGTTCTCTCTTTCCGTCTACTCTATACTGTGTCTTTGCCTCAGGACATAAAGAAGCATGGTTACAGTGATGCAGAGGAGGAGTTAACGTGAAAGCCATCCATCACTCTACACAGGAAGGCCTGGACGGCTCCAGGATGCGCAACATCGCACAGTATAACACAAGGAAGCTGCCGTGCGAGACTAATGGAGGGTAGAAACGATAATTTTGCTTTAACACCGTTTCCACCTCTTTCTAAATTTGCTCTCCTCTCTCTGTGTCTCCAGGACTGTTCTGGACGCTTTCATGAGAAGACCAAGCAGATGATCAGCAGAACTGGGGGATGTCCATGACCCCCCACCCCGGTTACACGCAGTGACTGCAGTCAAAGGTGAGGATGGTAGACACTCCACGTGGACCTGGCTACTGTCCCAACAAGCTCTGCTTCAGCCTTCTGAAAACCGTGGCTTTGAATAATCCAGTCACTAGAAATCAAGGCAGCCCCGCTCAGAAGGCCTAGGAAAACATTCAAGGGATCTCATTTCCTAACTTCAGCATTTTGTGGCTGATAAATCATAAGCCTATTTATATAAATTATACAGGCTCCCGCCACTTGAGATGTTTAGGTTGAAGAAAAAAAAAGGTGAAGGTATGAAAGGCTAAGCCATCAACTTATATCTCTAAGAGAATCGTTTGCTTTGGTTCAACCGGCTCCAAAGCTCACATCTGATTATAATTTTAGTCCATTTTAAGTCCCTGCTGTGTTAACACGAATTCGTTTTTCATCAGCAGAGGTAGAAAAATCACCTTTGAATGTGGTTTCCATCTCAAATAAAGCCTGGAGAGTAATTTTAGGGTAATCGTCTTTGGCCTCAGATAAAAGTTGTAACAGGACACCGTTACCTCCATTTCCTGTCAAGGATGTGTGCGTACACTTACAGTGCAAACCTGGTGGTCATATGCTCAGTAATAGGTGCACTCTTACTCCTGGAGTTGTTACGGGAGTCAGATTCTATCTGGGTTAAAATGTATCCACTCAAGTTGTCTGGGACAGTGTGATTCTGTGTTCCTGGACTGCTCTGTGAGCTGCTGCTTGCACTGTTGACTCTGCAAAGTTGAAACTTGTTTTCCTTCTTAAGTTCAAGGAACTCAGATGTCAAGGGTACAGAATATCTGTCTGCAGCAGGACAGTCAGGCTTTCCTGGAGGTTTAGTGGCAGCTTCATTTCTCGCCAATTGGCAACAGTCTGTGAAGTTCTGGATGTTCAAGTCTGAAGCACTCATCTTGAAACGCATCATAATTTTTTTTTTTTAAAAAATCTAGATCATTTTGGTTTTCCTAAGTCTGCTATAGTTTCCATCCGAGGGCTCTTGAGTTAAGATCCTGGTCCCTGCCTACTGAGAGATGGAGTCTTTAAGGGGTGGAGCCTGGTAAATGAAGTCGGGACACTGTAGACACATCCTTGAGAAGCTCAGCCCCTGGTGCTCTCTTCTCCCTTCCTTTCTGGCCTCTGAAACGTGAAGAGGTCTCCTCAGGCGTGTGCCCCCCCCACTATGATGCTCTACCTCAGGCCCAAAGCAATGGGCCGAGTGACTGTTTAATGAAACCTCTGAATCGGGCCATAAGTCAAAACAAACCTGTCCTCAGATGCTAGAGAACTGCCTCATGCAGTCCATTAATTTTGCAAACATTTGAAAGCAGTTCATTTTTTATAAGGTTTTTTTTTTTCTTTTCCTTTTCTTTTTTATTTTACGTGTATGGGTGTTTTGCCTTCGTGTGTTTTGAATGCACCTGTGCATGTAGTTCTCTCAAACACCAGAGGAGGGCGACAGATCTCCTGGAACCTGTTAAGGACAGTTGTTAAGTGGCCACATGGGTGCTGGGAGCCAAATCTAGGTCCTCTGGTAGAGCAGCCACTACTTGTAACAGCTGAGCCACCTGTCCACTCTGAAAAGTAATCCTTGAGCTCACCCTTTTTAGATAGTATGATCTCCCAGGGGATTTTAGTTTGAAAACAGGTTTTTATTTTATGATGCATATAGCTCTGAAATTTAATAATCATCAACAAGTGGTGTCTGCATATCAGCATATGTGATACACAGGCATCTTGTAAAATAATTTGATCGATAATAAACATGACTTCATTCTCTGTACATGCCTCAGTCCCTACTGCTGGGCCTCAAAAACGGAAAAATTACTGGCAGAAAATTTTCACCTAAGAAACATACAGTAAGCAAAAAAGCACAGAGGAAAAAAAATGATGTGAGAATTAAGAAAATTTAGATTTAGGCCAGTGTTTCTCAACCTTTCAAATTCCATAACCCCCCTTAATACAGCTAAGTTTCTCATGAATGTTGTGGTGATCCCCTAGCCATAAAATTATTTTCACTGCTATTTCATAACTGTAACTTTGCTACTGTTATGAACCATAATGGAAATACCTAATATGCAGATGAAATGTTCTTAGGTGGACGATCCCTACGAAAGGTTCCTTTGCCTCCCCAAAGGGGTCATGACCTACAGGTTGAGAACCATTTATTTAAGCACTTATTCAAACATTTTATGGTAATTTTTTTAAAAAATTATATACTAACCTACTTGACAAAAAACACTTGGCATAGTTTTAGGGGCTCATAAAACTAGAATATGATTTTAATGATTATCCTTTAGCACACACACACAACAAACTGGAGACACTCATTGGAAGATCTAGGTATGATTATATTCTATTGCCTCGAACTTTCTTACAATATAGAGAGACTATTTAGAATGACTCCTGGGTGCTGCTAAGATGGATCAGCAGATAAAGTGCTTGCTCTGCAGGCTGGAACGAAAAAACCAACTCCCTATAGTTGTCCTCTGACCTTCACACTCACCTGCATGCCTATATACACACATGTGCATGCACAGGTATACACATGGACACACACATACACCAAATTAACCTTTTCTAAGTTAAAAAAAAAAACTCTTCCAAACAGTATATACACTTACACACAAAAAGTAAAACCAATTAAGGATTTTCCTCCATCTAATTATATCTTACAGTGTTCCTAACAAAACATAAAATTCTGTGAATCGGTCATTGCTTGCAGATCTAATAAAAGCCAGGTGCATATTTCAAATTCTGCTCTCCAAAAAGAATCTCAGGCCTGACAAAGTCAAGATGCATGTGTGCTTTTCAGCTCTTTCTTTAGGCCCAAACACTGACACTCTGGTAGAACTTCCTCCCAGCCCTGTCTATAGCAGCCTGGCTCTCCAAGCCCTGATGCTGGCCCTCACATTAAATGCCTTCAACTTAATTGTACCTACTCGGTGGCTATAAACAGAACTGCACAGCTGTGGGTTTCCCAAATAAGCACCTTTGCAAGAATAATCACCAGCCAGCAAAAAATGATTTTGAAAAATAGGGTGCCATGTTACTTGCTGGTGTTTTGTTTTGTTTTGTGTGTGTGTGTTTTTTTTTCTTACAGCAAGAGCTGTGAGCAGTACATGGTCACACTCTATATGACCTCTGAGGATGTGACTTGCGGGGGATCATGGGAGATAAAGGGGAAGTAAGTCTGTCCCATTCGCAACAAGGAAGCAGAAACTTCAACTTCTTGCAGCAATTGTTGCAACATCTGTCGAAAGTTCCAAGAATATAATGGATCAGAAAATATACAGAAACACAGGCAGCCCCCTCTACAATTAGGTTTTATGAAAAATAATCACGAAACCACACAAGAACACCTCTGTGGACACATCTGATGGCTTCCATTTACAGATAATCCCCCTGTCCTCAGCTCTTTCCCACTGCTGAAATGGAAGGAACCCGGGAACTGGCCTCGGAATGCGTAGAAGAGAATGTCCCCATTAGGCCAACCAGCCACTTGCCTGGTGCTGAACCCAGGCTTGAAGCGGGGGGCGTGGAAGAGGGAGAAGGGGAGGGAGAGAGAGAGAGGGAAAAAGGGGGAGGGAGAGAGGGGGAGGGAGAGAGAGAGAGGGAAAAAGGGGGAGGGAGAGAGGGGGAGGGAGAGAGGAGAGACGGAGAGGGAGAGAGAACACACCCAGGAGGAGGGGTTTCTTTGGTTTGGGTTTTAATTATGTAAAGGATTTACAATCGGGTCATAAACTCCACAGCGATTCAGATTACTCTCTACTCCAAAGATATTAACTGAAAAGCCATCTGCAAGCTTCTCCACCACCACTCTTTGCCCCCAACATGAAAAAAAAAAATTACAAAAGAGAGAATTTTAAACATACCCTGATTTTTAAAAGTAATAGTCCACCCTTCCTGGAGTACGGCCTGCAACTTTCATCACAACGCATCAAGAAAAAGCTGCGCTCCCGCCAGAGCACTGAGCACAAGCAGCGAGGTTAATCCTCTCCTGCGCTAGCCTGCTTTGTGGAAATGTCACTCACTCGTGGAGAATCGGAAGCGATTATAAAAAAAAACACTTTCAGAAATAAAGCAGGAGTTGGTATCCAAATCAGTTACACAGAGAACTCAGCACCTACATCTCAAAAGTGTCCACATGTGTGTGATTACATGTGTGTGTGTGTGTGTGTGTGTGTGTGTGTGTGTGTGTGTGCGTGTGTGTGTGTGTGCCCTAGCTACTTGAGAAGATGAGGCAGGAGGGTCCCAAGTCCAAGGCCTGATGAGGATACAGAGTGAGTTCAAAACCGCAATGAGTAATGTAGCAAGACCCTGTCTCAAATGTTTCAGCTACATTGCAGAGAGCGTGCTGAGGCTCAGTGGTATTTACCTAACATGCAAGAAGCCCTAGGGGCCACTCAGGGAACTGTAACATACATACACACACACACACACACACACACACACACACACACACACACACATATACACATGCATACATACACAAACATACACATATATACATATATATGGTATTGAGAGAAGACAAAGTTTTGTCTTACTCTGGGAAACCCCCTTTATATTTCCTGACAATCAGTGAACATCTTCCTTGAAGACCCGCTGCAGGCGGTGAGTAAGTCAAGCTTGGAGAATGTGCTTCAGAGGGAAAGGCTGGTGTGTGCGCCTGGCTACATCTTGAGGAGACAAAGGGCTCCCCAGGACCTCTGCTGAGGCCTCAATCTTAAGACCCCTGACACAGTCTCCTCACTGTACCTAAATCTCTGCCAACAAAGCTCCTACCCCTTGCTGGTCTCTGGATGTCTGTGACTTCAAAATTCTTGTGTTGAAAACCTAACGTTGAAGGTGGAGGCTTTAGGAGGTAGAGGTTTTGCAGGGTGGCAAAGGCATACAGGGATGCCATCCTGAATAGAATGGTTAGCCATGTAAAGGAGACCTCCTTGCTGTAGCCAGAAGGTAATCCAGGAGCCAAGAAAGTGACACTGAACATGATGGGGCAATGACCTTGCTCCTCGCATTCTCCACATGATGAGAATAATGTCCTATCATTTATAAAACTTACAAATGGCTTTGCTGGGAGTCTCCAATCTTTGGACCCTGTAATAAGGCATCATCATCATTTATAAACATATTGGACCACGCTCATGACTGCCTGAGCTGACCGTGGCCTGCAGGTCATAGACGCCCATGCATGGCAGACATCTCCCATGGATTTTCCCACTGCAAACAACTAGTAAGATGGCTCCGCCTTCCAGATTTGGCCATGAGAAGTGACCCAGAAGGAAGAGCCGCACGCGGGACTAGATGTTTCTGAGGCTCACCAGCCTTCTTGACTGGGCATCTAAATTGAGGCTAAGAGGAAGCCATGCATGTGGCCGCTGCAGAATACACCACGCTGAGTGGCTGTGCAGCAAGGGTGCCACAGCGAGCGAGCCTGGGAACGGGGAGGACACTCCAGCTGAGGAATGCCTGCCCAGAACTTTGAAAGGAGGGGGAAGTAAGCTAGCAGGAAAGATCTGAAGTCTAGGGAAGGCAAGCCTGGTTCTGGCAGAGTCTCTATAGCAAGATCAGTTTCTTAAAAACAAATTCATTTCCGCATCCTTGTCGGAGTGAACTATGTCCCACAGATTCCAAAACAGGGGCATATGGTTGTCGTCCGCACTCGCAGAGTCATCACAGCATGTCAGTGGACCATAAAAGACGCAGACTTTTCCTGACAGTTAATCTGCAAATCTCATAAAACTACAATGAGGGATTGGAAGCAGCGGAAAGGAATCTTAAACACTAAGGTAAGTGAAGTCACTTTTATTAGAGAAACACAGAGCGATTTCCGTTGAGCGCTGGATTCATAGACATCTTCTCCAAGTCTGGTCTGGTTCCCAAGTCGCTCTCAAGTAGAGGAGAATTACACTCTTTTCTGGAAATATCCATCTTTGTGACAAAAAAAGACACACGTTCATCCTTCCTCTATGTGCAATACCTTTCGTTCCAGTAAGGGGAACTGAAGGTCCCAAAACTCTAATCTGGGGGGTGGGAGTGGGGGAAATCTTAAAACAAGACCCAAACTTTTTAACTTATTTTTAATTTACACACAAGCACACACACTCTGTGTGTGTGTGTGTGTGTATGTATGTGTGTGTGTGTGTATATATATATATATATATATATATATATATATATATATATATGTATATGTATATATTAGAGGAGCCAAGTGCACATGAGTACAGCTGCCAGAGGGAGCCAGAGGAGAGTATCAGATCCCCTGGAGTTGAAGTTACAGGTGACTGTGAGCCACATGGATGTCAAAAACTGAACTTGGGTCTTCTGGAAAAGCAATATTATGTTCCCTTAACCACTGAGCCATCACTCCAGCCCCAAGAAGCTTTCTCATAATGGTGATACCAGAGGTACAGAACTCCAGTATAGGGCCCAGACAAGCACACAGAAGTCCTTGCTTGGTATAACACACAGGCAATGTACATCCAGTCTGGTCACAGAAGTTGTTCCCCTCCATGGGAGGAACAAGCACTTAGCTTCACTCAGCAACTGCACTTGGTTTAGGAATGAATATATATATATTCATATATATATATTCATTCATTTTATTTCCTACTTGGTTAAAAAAAAAGCCTCATGGGACTCCTCTAAAAACCATTAGCATCAGGCCGTCCATCTATGGCACACTTGATTCTCTGACAAAGTCCAGCAGACACACACTAATAACATACAATAACATAGCCATCCATAACCCCACTGTGCTGCTGACTGCTTGGTGTCTGTCCCATAGGAATAAACGAAACTGTACACCCTGTGGAAAGAACCACGAATGGTGAGAACAGAAACATGAGCTGTGACCAACACAATGACTGAGAGTTCGTTACCAGCTCTACATTAGCAAAATGACACAGCCTCCCTTCACCTTCACCTGCTCTTATGTGACAGCTGCAGGGTCTCACCCATTGGTTTATGCTGATGACGGGGGGAGGGGGGGGGAGAACTCTGTGGTGGATTACTGGGGTCAAAGTCTTTTATGTAAAAATAAAATATAAATGGAATAAAGTGATTCCAGGGGTCCTGGGAGGGAGGACGCAGCCTGCAGAGTGGTGAGTGGGCTCAGCCAGAGCCACAGCACCAGTTCTGAGGGGCACTCCTCCTCAGAGTGCACACTAACAGTCTCATCAGCATCCTACAGGTGGCATGGAAGATGGCAGATTCTATATATCCTTTCTTACTCTCTCCTTCCATAAGTGTCATGATACAAAGTTCAAGGAAAACCATAAACTGTCATGAATAAGCTGTTTCAAGAAAACAGTCTTGGCCTATACTATGATGGCTCAGTAGTAAAAAACACACTCTACTCTTGCAGATGAGTTCAATTCCCATCACCCATTGCGGGTCAGGGTTTGGAGTTCACAACTCCAGACTATGGAGCCAGCATCTCTGACCTCCACAGAGGCCTGCTCTCACATGCACCTACAGACACACACACACACACACACACACACACACACACACACACATGAAAATGTCTAAATAAAGCTAATACATAAAGGAACACAGTCTTTCCTAAAGAATATTTGTTCGTTTTCAGTTTAATAAACTGAAAGGTTTTTCTAAAAAACCCTTATACTAGGAAATGTTTATAGAGTTTGTACTGACTTGAAACTTCAAATATGAAAAATATTTCTGCCTGAAGACTTTGGACACTAGGTCCATGGGACTTCTAATTATGTAGCTATGAAGTACATTTTTCTTCATTGATTTAGAAAATTCAGTTCTTCCTATTCAGACAGTAAAACTAATGGGATGGAGAAACCCAGCCAATTTTAGGCACAGGTTAAGCAATAAGGCATTCTAGATAGAGCCCTGTGTGAAGGAGAAATAATTAGTACGAGGGGCCTAATCTTTGTAAGGTACCATAGATGCACGAGGCTCCTAAGGCACTAAATATTCATGATGCATAAATTATATGAGTCACGTGTGGCATTCAATATTCATGAGGCCTTAATGAAGCCACCATGTTAACATCCATCCTTGTCCTCTGCACTAGACACGCCAAGAACCCACAGCTGTGTGAGCCAGATCGGTAATTGGTTTGTGGTGTTTACCAAGCAGACAGAGTAGCGTACTTGGGGCTGGCTCTGCTATGAGGTGTCCCATCAGGCTGACAGGCAGACCCCTAAGTCTGTCTCACAATTAAGAACCGGGTCAGAGAAAAGCATGGCAACAGGTTAACACTCCTGCTTGGTACCTGATCCCTCCAACCAGACTCACCTGAGCTTCCTGATTTTAAACACAGACAGGTGAACATGTATTTCCCTGACCCACACGTGCAAACGCTTCTGTGTATACCAGTGCGTTGTATGTATCTGCTGTGTGTATGTAAAGAGAAGGTAGCACTTAAAAGATAAAATTTAAGTGGAAGAAAACTTGTGGTTTGAACGAGAGACGCAGGTATTTGAGCACTTGGTCTCCACTTGGGGGCGCTGTTTGGAGAGGTTATGGGGGAGGTACAGCCTAGCTGGAGGAAGTATGTCAGTAAGGGGCGGGCTCTGAGAGTTCATAGCCTCCCCTGCTTCCAGTACCTGCTCTCTGCTCCCAGACTGCAGTAAAAGACAAGGTCCCTCCAAGCTCTGCTCTTGCCACCATCCTACTGCCTGCTGCCTCTGCCACGCTTCCTCACCGTGATGGATTCTCATCTCTCCGGAACTGGAACTGCAAGCTCCGGGCTGCCGCCACGTGCACCTCCCCCACCCCCACCCCCACCCCCAAAAAAACACCCTCTTCATGGCAACAGAAAAGGAACTGGTACAATCCTCAAAGTGAATCCTGGAGCGGTGTGTGCAGCAAAGCAGCTTCCTGCCACAGAAAGGAGTCTACAAGTCTATTAACATGCTACATTCAATAAACTGTCGTAAGCCGCTCATTGCTGCCTGCCATATATGGAGAGAATAAAACCTATACTACGACGTGCAGTGGGGTTTTTTGTTTGTTTCTTTCTTTGGTTTTTTTGAGACAGGGTTTCTCTGTGTAGCCTTGGCTGTCCTTGACTCTTACTTCATGGATCAGGCTGGCCTCGAACTCATAGAGATCTGCCTGCCTCTGCCTCTGCCTCTCCAAGTGCTGAGATAATAGGCATGCGCCACTGTGCCTGGCAATGCGCAGTGCTTTAATTAGGTGAGGTAATGAGTAATGGTAATTAATAAATGATACCAGGGCTGGTGAGATGGCCCAGCAGGTGAAGGTGAAGGCACTTGTCACCAAACCTTATGGCCTGCATTACACACACACACACACACACACACACACACACACACACCAGTAGGAGGATGGAATCAACTCCTAGAAGTTGTCACAGATTTCCACACACATGCTACAGCACATGAACCACAGGTCACACATAACAATTTTAAGTATATATCTCAAATGTATAAATCCATTTTCTCCTGATTGCTCCACCAAAACCAGAAACCATACTTTACCATCAGTTTTTACGAATGAGAGGTCAAGGGCATGAGGTGTTGCTTGTTCCCAGACAAGCAAGTTCAAATTCCCATAATGAGCTCCACTCATCCCCCTGTAAGCTTAGGCCATTACTGATGAAGACTGCAGTGAGGAATTATAAAAACACAGAGAAACTGCAAGAAAGCAGTTGTCAACTTACGAAAACATGAACATCTACCCTAGATTCACCTGAACTTACGCTGTGATGACCAGAAGGCAAATCACTAAGAAGGTTGTAGACCTACTGTGTGCCCTGCTATGACCACCTGTGGAACCTTAATGACAGCACTTGTCCTCAATGGGACACTGCTCACAAGACCAACACCAGCCCAACAGCATCCTAAGGAACTGCAAACGACCGCATAAGGAGTGTGTTGCAGCCTAGGTGGAAACATCCTACTGAAGGCTCTCACACTGCTGGGGAGGAAAGGAAAACACAGCAATGCTGCAGTCTATCCAAAGTACCTGGCTGTTATACAGAAAACCACAACTCAGTTATGGTTCACACAGCAGTAGCTCGCACTTTACCTCTACCACGCATTGCTACCATTTTCAGAGTGAGCCTGTAAACTGAACATCTGGGCTGCCTTAGTTTCTCCTCATGGCTGTGATTAAAACAGACAACACTGCCTCTTGTCAGGGTGGCCTTGCCGGCACACAGAGGAAGAGGATGCAGGCTATCCTGATGAGACCTAATAGGCTCTGGCCAGACTGGTGGTGGAAGACCCCCCCACCCCCCCACCCCCGTCAGGGGTCTAGGGGAGGGGGACAGGGCCTAAGAGGGAGGGATGGTGGAAATGGGAAGATAAGAGCGAGGAGATAACAATCAGGATGTAATGTGAATAAATAAGAATAAATATTTAAAAAAAACAAACAAACAAAATTTTAAAAAACACTGTGACAAACAAAACTTCAAGAGAGAACGGGTTTCTTTGCCTCACAATTCCAGGATACAGTCAATCGTTGTGGGGACAATCAAGGTCTCAGGAGCCCGAAGCAGCCACATACACAACACATCTGTAGTCCAGGGCAGAGCAATAAATGAATATACACCAGTGTCCAAAGGGCTCGCTCCTTGACATTGGGCCCAGGGGTCAGCCCATGAAAAGGTGCCACACATCTTCAGGGTGGGCCTTCCTACTTTAACCCACCGGAAGAAAAATTCCTCGTGGGCGAGCCTACAGGCCAACACAACTCAGGAAATCCCTTATTGACATTCCCTTCCCAGGTGGCTCCACATCTTGTCAAATCAAAAGGAACCACCGTCGAAGGCAATAGAAACTAATCACCGAACCAACGGGAATTGGACAATGACTGGTTTTACTTGTTCTGAACTTTTATTAATAGAGACAAACAGAAATGCTGGGGTTCGGAAAATGAATAACCTACCCTGTCGCCTACTATTAAACTTTCCTGCACTCGCTGATTAGAAGTGACCCATCTCCACTTTAATGCTGTGCTATATAAAGAAAATTCTGGTATAGGGAGCCGGGGATGTAGCTCAGTTTGATAGCGTGCCTGTCTGCATGCATGAAGCACTGGCTTCTACCTCCAGCATCCCATAAACTGGCACACAGGCACATCTATACCCTAACCCCAGCATCTGAGAGACAGAAGCAGGAAGATCAGAAGGTAAAGGTCATCTTCTACCACACTGTGAATTCCAGACCAACCTGAGCAGCACAAGAATGTACGTCAATAAAAATAAAAACTTTCAAGCACAAAGAAAACACTTACATAGACTAAGGCGCCCAAAACCATCTGCACAGTATTTCCTGGGTTTTGCACTGAAAGCTCCATGTCCTTAGAAAACTCAAGTCCCCGAACTATGTAGAAGAACAAGTCATACTACAGTGAAAATTAAGGAAGAGGAAAAACTAAAGAGGCATACTTCCTGTACTCGTGAACTTCCCTGCCCAATAAGGGAAAAGGAAAATTAATTAATAACCAAAAAGAGAGAGGGCATTAATGCCATCAAGCCACCACACTCACACTGAGAGATCCCGGCTCTAGAGTTAATGCCTCGAGATGTGCAGGTGCTGACAGCCAGACCAGCTGTCAACCGTGTAGAAGTACCTTCTTTCACCTCTACAGAAGATGCAAGAGCTGGCCCCAGCTCCACTGCCCAACAGTCTGCCCAACCCACCAACACCACAGGAAGGGGAATTCTGGCCCTAGTCAGCCTTTGAAGTTTGTGTGTTTCGGGGTGAGAAACTACTTCTTTCCTTCAGTTAACTTGAAGGCAAGAGATAGGAGAAGAAATGGGAACGTGAAATTAATTGCAAAGTCTGTTTCAAATACCAATAAGTATTAGCCTGTATTTTACCTCAGGGGAACAAGAATTGTCACCCCAGCACAGCTGAGAGAAGTCATGCTGAGACCCTCCGCGTGTAGTATGTGTGTGGCGCTTCGTGTTCACACTCAAAGCAGAGATCTGAGCTCAACAGGACAGTAACCATCACAAAGGTTGACAACAGTTATAAAGATGATGAAGAGGTCTGGAGTCTTCCACACAAAGTACAAGGAGCCTTTCCCCTAAAGGCAGGTCTCCATGGGCACCAGGCGTGCATGCGATGCATACACATACGTACAAGCAACACACCCATGCACATGAGAAAAACAAGATAAAAGGTAAATCTGAAAAGAAAACAAACGTCTTCGGAAACCCTAGCAACTTTGTACACTTCCAACCTTGAATATCACGTCCCTCGGCCCTCACTAAAACCTTGTCTAAAATCAAGTACACTAGCTGTCCTGTTTCTTTTGTTCTTACTCCCACTGTTGTGGTGTCAGAAGTAGATTTTAAAACGTAATAAATATAAAATTCCCTCTGCTGTCTGGTCTTTAAAATAACTCCCAGTCAGGCGGTGGTGGCACATGTCTTTAATCCCAGCACTCTGAAGGCAGAGGCAGGTGGATCTCTGTGAATTCGAGGCCAGCTTGATCTACAGAGTGAGTTCTGGGATAGCCAAGCCCAGAGCAACACAGAGAAACCCTGTGTGTCTTTAAAACAAACAAAGAACAACAAAAAAAAACAAAACAAAACAAAAATCCAGCAAAAGTTACAACCAGAAGAGATTCTTTGACAGGAGATTAGCTGGACATGGTGGCACATGCCTTTAATCCCAGCACTTGGGAGGCAGAGGCAGAGGGATTGCTGTGAGTTTGAGGCCAGCCTGGTCTACATAGTGAGTCCAGGACAGTCAAGGCTACACAGAGAAACCTTGTCTCAAAAAAAGAAAAAAAGAAAAAAGAAAAAAAAACAGAAACAATAATAAAATAAGCAAGAATTAGGGGGCAGGGAAGACACAGGTGAAAGTCTCTGGAACCAAAAGGTTAGCATAAAAGACTCCCCTGAAAAGGGGGAAAACACTGACCTAAAGCAAAGCTACACAAGTTGCTACCTTAGTAACGACAACACACAAGAAAAGGATAATTAGGGACCAGAGATTACAAATAAACAGACCTTTCATAAGAGAAAAATGACCTTGTCCTCATCCACCTCTGCGCACCCTTCACCAAGTAATAGTAATTACATTCCCCTCAGGACAAGCGAAAAGCTGGGGTGCCTTTCGGTACAGAGTCAAAGACAGCCACGATGAAATCTTTTACTTTTAGCCTTCCATTATGAGGTAATTAAGATTTTAAGTAGGAAACATTCCATGTATATGTGGTAAGAGAGAGCTAAAGACAATTTTTTAAAGCGAAAACAAGGCTCGCTCTGGCTACAGATGTTGCCAGCGCAGAAATCTCTTTTCCACTTGGATTGAAATACTTTAAATAACCCTCTGGACGGATCCCTTCTGACTCCCACCATGCTATTCCAGAGAAGCTAGAGTTTTAAGAGCATATTTTGGATTAAATGAGCACAGTTTCAAATTCACATATGTATATTTTAAAAGCTCAGAGCAGCTTTGGATAGATCATAAGCGCGGGAGTGGGGATCCAGAAAGTATCAAAATACAGCCAAAAAAATCTTCTGGATAAATAACATCTGGCCATGGTGGTTTGTGCGCCTTGAGTTTCTCAACTTCCTCTCTGGAGAAACCCAAGTCCCTTTTGGCCTTTCTCTGACTTCCTTTAAAAATGCTTCTACAAATGGACACTGCTCCATCGCTCATTTCTTTATCTGGAGGAATTACAGCAGGAGTTGCTACCAGGAAATCTCATGAAGCAGGAACATTGTGTGGTAACACGTGTGCTGCAACATGCCAGTGCGCATGCCTCATTCTCGGTCCCCTGGTGTTATGAGGGTACCGTACGGGTTTCACCTCAGCTCCGCTACTTACCAGCCCGCCTTGATGGAGGATTTCACTTCGTGAGCCATAATGTTCTCTTTCTCCTCCCAAGGGAGGCTTGTTACAAGCGCTGAGGTTCTAAGAAAATGAAGCCACTCCTGCTGATGACAAGGGCCAGAGACCCAGGTATGACGTGATGTGACGTGACGTGACGTGACGACGTGATGAGACGTCCCAGCAGACAGGTAGGCACCTTGGAAACTAAGCTCACCCGACCAAAGACGCACCGTTTCCAGATGCCTACGCTAGCCTAACCAGCCTATTTATCTTTTCTCTTCATTTTCTCAGCTGCTGCCCCTTCCGACCAGCTGCAGCTCCATTGCTCCCTCTTCCCAAGCCTCCAATGTAACAGCGAAGGAATCCCATGAAAGAAAAACAAAGCTAGCTACCCTGGACTCAGACACCTGGGGAAACGCGTTTGCTCAATTACCTCATCCCTTCCAAACAAGTTAAGCGGGGGCAAGGCCTTAGGAAAATGGTTCTCAACCTTCCTAATGTCGCGACCCTTTGATACAGTTCATGTTGTGGTGACCCCCTACCATAAAAATTATTTCATTGCTACTTCATTGCTGTAATTTTGCTACTGTTATGAGTCGAAATGTAAACATCTGATATGCAGGATAACTGATAAGCGACTCCTGGGGTGGGGTAAGGGAGGTGGGTCACAACCCATAGGTTGAGAACCGCTGCTTAAGAGGTTGGAAAACAATTTCAACCACAGTGCCATCAGCACACGCTCGACAGCAGGTTTTGAAATGATAAGGGAGTTTCCTAATCATATACTTTAAATGGGAACACCTTGGACTTCCTAACAGCCTCCAGCTGTGTAACACTACTTGATATTATTTAAGGCAGAGGGAGGGGGCCAAGAATTATCAACTTAATCTGAGCATGAAGGAAGGAGACAGGAAGTAAGATAGATAGATAGATAGATAGAAAGAAAGAAAGAAAGAAAAAGAATTCCAGTTTCGGATTACCCAAGGCACAGTGACAACAATAAAAGACACTGGTGCTATTCAAAGTATAGACCACAGCATTGCCACTGTGTGAACTGTGCATTCCCAGCAAGCACTAAGGGAGGGAGGGGCAGAATACAGAAATTGAAGCCAAGTGCTCGGTAGCCTCAAATGTTATTGCTTGTACTCAGGGCAAATAGACACGAAACCAGAGCCATAATTTGAATGCCTGTTGTTTCCTGATGGCCCTCATTTTTCTCATAACTCATTTTATCGAATATTAAAAGATCAGCAGCACACATGGCAACGTCGAAAGGTTAAAACTCCAATCCAACAACTGTATTCCTGAAATGTTTAGAAGAGAGACTTGCCCTGACACCCACAGAGGACAAGACACCAGCCTGTGCAGTCTAAACATATCCAACTGAGGGCCAGGTGACATCCTGCCAACCTCACATGCTCTTCTAGGAAGTGGAAAATAGTTTGTGTATGGAAGGTGAGAAAATAAAAATACCGCCCTTGCATAACTGGCTTAGGTCATACACCAAAACACTACAGTAAGTCAGTAACCATGTCATGATTGCCATGCATGTCAAGCACACATTTCTCAGACACTATGGGTAAAGACTTAAGACCGAAATGATATAAAAACCACCCAAAGCTCTAAGCCGCTGCAAACGATTTGTCTCTTATTACAAAGCTGCACCAATAAAACATTTCTGTCTCCCTGAACTCTACCTGTAAGTTAAAGCGAGCAAAGCTATACACTGAAAAAAGAACAGCAGACAAGTAAATCTAGATGGATAGACAGATAGATAGATAGATAGGTAGATAGATAGATAGATAGATATTACACAGATAAATAGATAGATGATTGATGGTAGATAGATAGATATTAGATAGATAAATAGATGATTGATGGTAGATAGACAGGTAGATAGATAGATATTACATAGATAAATAGATAGATGATTGATAGTAGATAGATATTAGATAGATAAATAGATGATTGATAATAGATAGATAGATAGATAGATAGATAGATAGATAGATAGATAATAGATACTCCTTTAACACTAAGTACCAAAGTCATCAAAGAACTTCCTTAACATTGAAGGGGAGCCTTCCCGAATCCTAGCTTGCCTCAACTGTGTGATGCATCTGATACTTGAGAATAAGAACCAAATAAGAAAATGGGGGCGGGGGTTGAAGTGGAAAAATGTCTTCAGATTAGATTCTCAGACTGCTATCCAGGCATCCCCTGGACGTCCCTGACACCCTTGAGAGGCTCTGCAAGTCCAAAGCCACATTAATGATAATCAAACTTACCATTTTCATGCTCATTTTTCTACAAGGTTTTCAGTGAAAACATTGGGGGGGGGGCAAGTTCATCTACAGCATGGGCAGCTTCATTCCTAACACTCCCGATCTGTCCAAGATGGCAAAATCCTAGCCCAATATCATTCTCTTTATAAACTCAGGGTTTTCTTAAATTTAAATAATATTAATTTGTATACTGGAGAGATGGCTCAGTAGTTAAGAGCATTTGCTCCTCTTTCCGAAGTCCTGAGTTGAGTTCCCAGCACCCATGTTGGATGACTCAAAACTGCCTATAACCTCAGCTCACACACACACACACACACACACACACACAATAAAAAGTAAAATTTTAAACAAAATTATTTTTACCTACATGTAATCACTTTAAAGTTATGTTGAAGTACATTAATAAATACATTAAATAAATTTATTGAACTGAGGCTATAATCAATACCAATAGCTGTAATTCATAACCATAAAATCTTGGGGTCTTTTATAATTTGTTTAAATGAAGAGAGGCTCTAGTACAAACCAGTTTAAAGCTTTTGATGAAGGTGGGGGGGGAGGGCTATGTATACAAATTAAGTTGGTGCTTGTTAATAGACAGGATTTCACAGATCCGCAAATCTCATGGGGAGGAAACACAAGGCTGCATCCAACGTTTGTATCTCACTGCTCGGTTGTATCTGCTCAAGAAAGAAATGAGATCTGAGCCGTTCTCTGGCAGCCATTTGCCCTGTGTTTTCTGGGACAAGCTTAACATCAAATCTGTTTCTAATTTTTTCCCCATCAACCACAAAAATGTCCCCTATATTTCAACATTTTTGTGTCCAAATACATCTCCCAATCCGAGTCTCACATACAAGAAAAAAAAAAAACACTTAAAACATCTTCCTGTTGCCTGTGTTGCCTGTAATTAGTCTCCACATGTTTCAACGTGGCTCATGTAACCAACACGTGATTGTTAGGTTAATCTTCACCTCTCCTCAGGAAAGGCATGTTCTTAAGCTGAACTTGGCCCTGGAGGGCTCCCTTAGCATCAGCAGACTTCCACCCTAGTTGCTATGTACGGTTAATAAAAAGCCTGTATTTTTCTTTATCTTTCAAAAACATTGCGTGTTTTCTTTTCTTCCATCCCCCCCCCCGCCCTTTCTTGACACTTATTTGTGTGTGCATATCACTTGTGAGACGACATATGTGCAAAGGTCAAAGGGCAGCTTGCAAAAGTTAGCTCTCTCTCTTTCTGCCCCGTGGGTTGCCAGGGTTCGAACTCAGATTATCGTGCTTGGCTACGGGCACTTTTACCTACTAAACCATATCGCAGGCCTACAATGCAGGCTTTTCTTAATCAGCAAGATAGGTGGTTAAAAAAAAATATTCCTCAGCCGGGCGGTGGTGGTGCACGCCTTTCATCCCGGCACTTGAGAGGCAGAGGCAGGTGGGTCGCTGTGAGTTCGAGGTCAGCCTGATCTACAAAGCAATTCCAGCACAGCCAGGGCTACACAGAGAAGCTCTGTCTTGGAGAAGGAAAAAAAAAAAAAAAAATATATATATATATATATATATATTTCACAGGTGAAATACAGCTATCTAAATATAGGTTGGTTAAAAAGACTGAGGGGCAGCCCAGCTCGTTACTAAATGAGGCACATACATTGAGAAGAGCCATGTCCCCAAGCCCTTTGGATAGGAACCTCTCAGCTTAGGCTTCTGAGTCTAATAGATGACCAAGCTGCTTGAACAATCCCTTCCCAGAACAGTTAGGGTGGAGGCAGCAGGGGGAGGGGGAGGGGACTTTTCTATGTCATAAAACAGACAGGAATAGAGTTAGCGTGTCTGTAACAGAAAGGCACCAGGAGAACGGAGGCCCCTCTGCAAACCTCAAACAGAAATAGCGTCAGGAAGCATTTCACCAGCACAGGTGACTAAACCCCTATTTTGCATTTCACATAAAGTCGGCAAGAGCATCTGTAAGAGCCTTGGACCCGCGCACTCGATACGCATTTGTTTCTGCTTAGGCTGTGTCAATGCTAAATTAGCATTTGGCTTTGTGATTCCAGGTTAAATGGGTTCAGGTCTGGGAAACACACAGTTCTGTTTTAGATTTCCTATTTGCACATAACTTCCCTAGCCTTTAAGTTTCCTAACCGTATTTGTACAAATTAGGCACAAATTCTGAGCCCTGGTGACTCAAATAGCTCATGGCTGGAGAGTTAAAGGAAAAGTAAACACATACAAACCGAGTAAGCAACAGCTATGAAGAGGAAAAGCCGCCTCGGAGGATGTGATGGATTCAGAGTCTGTAGCCCTCTGTTTGTCAACACCACGTTCCAGTCATTGTAGCTGCCCCTGCCTCAGCCCTCCGCCCCACCCCCAC
Organism: Acomys minous; assembly: GCF_964271855.1. Lineage (NCBI taxonomy): Eukaryota > Metazoa > Chordata > Mammalia > Rodentia > Muridae > Acomys > Acomys minous. Next base: position 98,072,113 of record NC_140495.1, read on the forward strand.
CCCCTGCCTATCACACTCAAGGAGTGCACTGTGGAGGTTGGCCAGCCTAGCGAAGCTTGAGGCACGCAGGCATCATGTGACCGCACACATGTCAACACGGCAAAGCAGACAGAAGACACCATTAGCCAAAGACAATTTCTCCTACCCTTGACATCAGAACTGGCCATCACATCTGTTGTGGGTTTTTTTTGTTTTGTTTTGTTTTTTAACAAACTTACTGGCAAAGGTGCTTTAAAGCTCCCTAGATCTGAAACCTAAAGGATGCTCACCTCATCCCTGCTCCCCGCTAGGCAGCCATGTTTGCCTGTTTACAGCTTTGCTGCCCTTGGTTGGGAAAACATCTCAAGTTACAATTCCCAAAGCTAAGATTTTGAAGAATTACTCATAAAAAAAAAATAATAATAATAATAAGTATTTCCCCCCCAAAAACATTCCTGACATTCCATCCCAGATCCAGCTTGGAGCGTTTGAAGTGTTTTAAGTATTGGGCCTCGGACATGTGTTCCTGGTGGCGAGGGGGATTGCAACAGGAACAAGATGCAGCCCTGTGCAGTTAGTTAGTTGCTGACATGCTAGACTGGGGAACTTTCAGGAAACTTCACAGACAATGTAGGGTGACGCCATCTGCATGTGACTATTACCGGATGTGCGAGCCGGATGTGCGAGCTGTATTCTGCCTGTGTGACCTCACTTGAAATGTGTGCGCAAGAGTGCCATATATATATATTTTTTTTAAATAAGCATACAATCTGCATTTCTGCTGGAGTTTTACTAGACCTGCTCAGGGTGGTTGCCCCCCCACACACACCTGAACCATTTGGAGGAAGAAAAAGAATGAAAGAGTCCAAACTGAGTACTCTGAAGCATAACATAACAAGAAGTGTGGAGCATCTTGATTGGCACCTTGCTGATGACGACGTCTCTCCTGAGAACACAGAAGGTGGGGCTGGGGACTGGCTGACTGGCCTCAATTCTGCCCCCTCTTCCAAGCCAAGACAAAGGCCCCAGCAGCCTGAGGCTGTGGGGAGACCTCTTCCATCCTTAGAAAGCTGACATTTTCTTGTCATTTTGTTTGTTTGGTTGGTTGGTTGGGTTTTTTGTTGTTGTGTTTTTGTTTGTTTGTTTGTTTGTTTTTTAACAAATGGGATGGTTTGGTTGTGGTCCTAGTTTCTCTCTTCTGATATTCCTGCGTGGAAGGTGGGGGCGGGTGACGGAGCACGGAGCATAGGAAAAAGTGTGCGGCATCCAAGACAAACATCTAACACAAAACATCCAACAAGCACAGCGACTCTTCTCCAGGAAAGCCTGGCTGGGTTCTCGGCATTGATGTGGGCGTCTGCACACATGTCTCCCTTCCCTGATACTTTGGCTGGCCAGGAAACCCTCTTCTTTCCTTCTGTCATTGCCAGGATACTCCTCAACTTCATCCAGAAGGTCGAGCAACAACACTCTGGAGTACTAAAATCAAGCTCCGTGATACAGACTCATCTTTAGAACGCTGTACAGCTAATCTGACCCAGACTTTGGTGCAGCACTCTCAATGTGACCTCTGCACTGGAAGCAGGGACCCAAATGCCACTCCAGGGGCTGCGTCACACTGGCCTAGCTAGCCGGGCCTAGAGGAGTCCTGAGAGTTCCAGTGACGGTCAAGCAGACCCCCTGAGGACATGAAGGGACAGATCCAGTTGTGCTCAATGCTTGTCTGTCTTCTCTCAGGTCCTTTCAAGAAGCTCTCCCAGACTGACGCTGCTGAACACACAGAGAAGGAAGCCAGGAAGAGACAGGACAGCAGTGAGCCAAGCAAGACAGCTCAAAAACTGAAGGACAGAGGAAACAGGAGCTCCACAAGAAGACCAACAGAGCCAAATAACCTGGGCCTAGCGGGGGCCTGTGGAGACTGAAATACCAACCAAGGACCATGTATGGACCGGACCTAGGCCCCCTACACAGATGTACCTGATGGGCAGCTTGGTCTTCATGTGGGTCCCCTAGTAAGGGGAACAGTGGCTGGCTGTCTCTGACATGGACTTCTATGCTTGCTTTTCCATCACTTCCCCCTGATGGGCGTGGCTCCCTTGCCAAGCCACTATGGTGGAGGATGCACTCAGTCCTGATGTGGCTTGATGTGCTGGGATGGGTGGGGTGGAACTCCCCTTTCCTGAGGGGTAGGGGAGGGGGGCTGTGGGGAAGAGTGGGACCGAGAGGAGAGGAGGGAGGCTACGATTGGGATGTAAAGTGAATAAATTAATTTTTTTAAACTGTAAACTTTCTACTCCAGGAGGGGTCAAGTGTTCTCCAACTTCTGTTCTGCTCTGTACACAAGCACACAGAGACACACTTACATACGCATACAGACATATACATAAACACACACACATATATCTGCATTCAACATAAACATGTATATGTACATATATGCAAACATACACACATGCATGCACAGACATACATATACACAGAGACATACATACGCATAAGACATGAAAACATACATATATATGCATACACATATACATAAATATACACATATGCCAGCACCAGCATACATGCATACATACAGATACACAAATATGCACACGCATATACGCACATACATATATTCACATATAAACACATATACACATATATACATGCACAAACATACACAAACACATGCATGCTCACATATATATATGCACAAACACATAAAAACACATTTATATTCACACACACATATATATGCAAATGCACGCATACATATTCACATGAAAACACATATACACACATACCTATACAAACATGCACATAAACACACACATATATGTACACACACATATATGCGCGCGCGCACACACACACACACACCAGCATCTAGACCATATAAACTCTTTGAGTGCCCTGCAAACTCAGGCCTTTCCACCTCTGCACTTTAGGGCCCTCTGCCTGACAGTCATGAAGCAGCTGGCCAGGGGAACCCTGAACAAAAAGAACTTTACAGTGGCATTAGAAGTAACTGTCAACCTACAAGTACTTAAATACCGATTTCAGATGACCAGCAACTAGCTATCTTGAATCTCACCTGTCTATGCCATTGTCTGAACTTACCAGTGAGGTCAAAAAAGACACCTCAAATGAGTACAGAAACAACAGAGCCACTTACACATATCAGATGCACACATGCACACTCACATGCAGACACACATGTGCACACACACACACATGCAAAATTTCTCAAAAGGTTACAAATAGCCATTCTCTTTTTCTATATAACCCTTAAAGGGAGAACAGAGGTGAGAAAGCCTTTAGGGCTCATACAGAAAGATAATACTGAGATACATATAGACACATACACATTAAACCCTTAACTTTGGAGACTAGGCTGTCCTAGAAACTGTACCATTATACCCTTGACAGAAATGACAAAATTTAAGGTCAGTAAGCATAAAAAGTTTCCTATGAGGCAGGTGTCTTGGTGTAGGGCTGAAATCCCAGCTACTCAGAAGGCGGAGGCAGAGGATCACAAGTTCAAGGTCACCTTGAGCAACTTAGCAAGATCCTGTCTTGGAAAAATAAATGACCCTCTCAGGATGCTAAAATAGCTAACTAGCTTCCTCTATCTTCCATAAGACCTGAGAGGTGATGCAGGCAGGCACCGGCACACGCATCTCTGACGACGGTGTGTGTGTGTGTGTGTGTGTGTGTGTGTGTGTGTGTGTGTGTGTGTGTGTGTGTATTTCGTGGGCATAGGCAACAGCTATCATTCTCCTGGAGCTCTCCGCCATTCCCAGCTAGGGTTCTTTCTTCTTACGCGTTTTTATACTTCTCCCATCAGGTTTTCAACTGTGCTTTGTGTCATCACAGTGAGGAACTAGTAGAAGCAGGTCCTTCGCCAACCTTCCAGTGAGTCACGTCTAGTCAGCCGTGGACTTTAATTACCGGGCAAGCAAGATGCTCTTGCTGTGTGCTCAGAGCACACGGGTCCATGTAAGAGCCTCGAAAGCCTGGTGACAGAAAGGATCCTCTGCCAAAAACAAAAACAAAAACACTGTCTTCTGGACTCTGAGAGCACCCGCACTCACATGCGGCATACCCTCACACAGATGCATATTCATAAAGAACACAACGCCAGCCTTGGGCATACATCTTTCCCGCTATTTATGAAGCAACCCCAGTGACTAAAGATAGCAGAACGTAACTCCCAGCTCTTGTGTGGCTCAGGAACTTTGAATGGGGCTTATGCACTAAAGCCATATGATTGACAGTGCTTCCTGCAGATGCTGGGGAAAATCACGTCCTGGGGTTTTCCAGTTACCACAGCCAACTGGCATTTCATGGCTCACAGCCTCTTCCACCACCTTCAAGAGTCCCAACGCAACCTCTTTCCTGGCCGTGTGCTCCCCAGCGTGGCCATCATGGCATATGTCAGAGGTGACTGAGCCTTCAGTATAGAGGCCAGTGGTGTTTCCTTTTGTGAGCCCATTGAACAGCGAGACAGTGCTCATCCCTGCCTCCCAGGCTTGCCTTCTTTCCCCACAAAAACAGGGTGAGCCCACTTATCAACACTCAGAACGTGCTGACAAAATGACCTAAAAGGGACACTGACTCCTTAATAGCAGCATAGAGTGCACACTGAAGAGAGCTGAGGAAACATGGGGATCTATGGTGCTGAGGTTACACATATGTTGACCTTGCTCAGCCATTCCAAAGGAGATCCACATTCCTAAGGCAGCCACTGTCACTGTTGACCTGAGAAGGGATTTGTTCACTCTCCTGGGATATCAGTAATTTGTTTGAAAAGGGGAGAGCGGGTCCACCCTGTAATCCCTGCACTGAGGAGGCAGAGCCAGGTAGACTCTGAATGCCAATGCTAGAAAAGAGAAGAGGAACCGGAAGTCCAGCCTCTCCATCTTCAGCTTCCTGTCTCTCTATCTGGCATCTCAAGCATACTTCCCGTCACATGACACAGCCAGATAGAACATCCTCACCAGGGCCAGCACCATGCTCTTGGCTTTCCAGAACCCTGAGTCAAATAAACCTCTCTATTTCACGCAGCCTCCAGGATTTTGTTACAGCAATAGAAAACTGACTAACAGCACTAAGTAGCATGCTCCCAGGTTTGAAAAATCAAGACTCGGGCATCTCTGCTTGGAGGAGTGGGCATCACCATCCTTGCTCTTACAAGAAGACCCTTGACACAAACACTTTGCTTTTTATCAAGGCCTCTTACCACATTCAGCCCCACCCCCACCCCACTGCCTCTATCTCTCTCTGAATCTTGTTCATTCCTATCAACAACAACAACAACAACAACAACAACAATCCCAGTTAGCTGGTAAACCAGGCACACCAAAAACTCAAGTATCCAAAGTGGGTGAGTGAGGATGGTTTATGAGGCCAGATCTAAGAGACCAGTGGGCATCAGGGGAGGAAAACAAGGAAATGAAATGGTAGACACTCTACGATGGGATCCAACTGCCCACTCTGTGTCCTAAAACACCAGAATAGACACCACATTGACAAGGCAAGAAAACTGGAAGTCAGTCACACTGCCTTCCTTCCCCTGGGTTAGTGTCGCTCTCCAGCCTTGGCCTGAGAAACTTTTTGCACCGGAGGACAGCAGTTAATGCAGACACTCATAACTGTCAGAGTGCTAAATAAACGTCTGCTGAGTGCTAAGCCCTAAAATAAGATATCTATACCACCTCCTCCCAAGGAGTAAACAGACACATATATACATCCAATATTTAATGGTTAGATTATGCAAATCACAGAAACAATGTATAGATATTCACTTAATAGCACGGGGGGGTGGGGGAGGGGACAGGGACAGGGGGCCGGCTGGGAGAACATTTGCCACCAGGCCCTGGAACTGTTAACTATCATTGCCAAGACAGGACAGGAGAGGGCACAGGTAAGCTCAGCTGGGGTGTGTTCAGTGCCCCAAAGAAAAGAATAAAATCGGTACCTTGTACTTGATTTGTGGCAATGTCATTCACAGATATATAGTCCTTCCATTCATGGAGGACGACTAAATAGACATGTGATTATTATACCTCTAGCTTTATAGGAAAAGCAAAAAGGAATTAGGAAAAGGAAAAGAGGTAGAGAAGGAAAGAAAGAGCTGGAGGTTTACACCAGAATCTTAGCCTGTCCAGTCCTAAGGGACAAGCAACTTATCTTTTTAAGTAGCATCTCCCCCTTTTCTTTCATGGATCGCTCAAAGCTAACAAAGACTTCCTGGGAGTTTCCGAATGTTTACCAGTCTCACAGCCTGAAACAAAGAGAGACATGTGTGGTAGAGCAAAAGGTCCCAGTTACAGCATTCTTTCCTTTGCATGTCTGGCACCTCTCCTGGGACAGGCACTGTGGGGCAAAGGGGGAATACAGGATCCAGCTGTGACAGATCCAGCTGCCAGGATCAGTGGGGGATGCTCATCCCTGCCTCGCAGGCTTGCCTTTCTCTCCACATCCTCAAGTGACCAGCTATACTGAGCCAGGGCAGTTAGCCAGCTTGACTGTGACAACTCCCCTGAGGACAGGAAGAAATGAGCTCTCCTCCTTGTCGGCAGGGTTTTCAAAAAAACCTCGCCCGCAGTCCTTTCATGAAGATAAGTAAAGATGAGGGCCTTGGCCTGCCTTATCTGTAGTGTCATCCGGCACAGATGAGACATACCTACCTAATGACTGATACAAGCAGCACCCGGAAAACACATGGGCCAATAAAAAATCGTAAACGCAGATTGCTCATCCTCCTCATCAATTGGCAGGCCTTCTAACGTTCTCTACAGAGAACACTCTCAGGAGATCAGAGGGGGAACGGGTTAGTCTCAGGAGTGTTGGGACTTGGTTTATAATAAAAGTTTCTCTGGGGTGGGCTGGGGAAATAGGAGGCTGGAAAGGTGGCTCCGTGGTCTTCCAGCGTCCTCCAGACTGAGATCCTAGGACCCATATCCAACCACTACTTCCAGGGCATCCAACACCCTCTTTTGGTGTCCATGGACACTGCATGCAACTATAATAATTAAAGATAATGAGGCCGTGAATTTGAAAGAGAGTCGGGGGCTGGAAGGGAGAAAGAGAGAAGGTGGAAAATGATACAAATTCAGTACCCGTGTATGAAATTCCCAAAGGAATACTTACATTTTAAAAGTTTAAATAAGTGAATACTAAACTAAAATGACAGATTATTTCTAACCGTCTATCATTTCATAGGTTTTCCTTCGAGTCGCCACTTTACAAAAATCACATAAAATGGTTTTGATCTCCTTATTGTAAAGCATTGATTGACTTTGGAAGAGCATTGACAAGCAGATACTCCCAGAGATGAGGGTACAGCACCTTCATGAGGACTCTACTCACGCCCATGGGGAAGGTAGGAAACCCCACTCTTGTGGCCTGCCTGGGACCCACTGACTTGGAAAGGGAAGCTCACTGTGAGCCCACTAAAGGCTCATCTATGCTTTGGGAAAGCCTAGGGGACCCTGTCTTAGCTAGGGAGGCTGACACACACCAACCACCAGCCTTCCATGTAGCCAAACCCAGCCGCACTGCCCGGAACTGTGGTCTCACTAAACAGGCCAAGACCATTTTCTCTGTTTATGAACTTGATTTACAGCCACAGCAAATAAACAATGGCTGAGAGGGGAGGTTTTGTAAAACGGCTTTAACTCCGTCCACAAACAGACGGGGAAAGGCTGAGATGGTTTCAAATAACCACCCTATGCTTAAGTACATAGCAAAAAAAAAAAAAAAAAAAAAAAAAAAAAAAAGGTTAAAATGGGTTTTAATTGTGATGAGCTTAAAATGTGCTCTAAACTTCACTCTCCCCCAAACTTTGAACGTATAATCATTTTGATCACAAAGTAATACAAGTCTTTTTTTTTTAATTCAAAAATCAAGAGTCACATTTAATAAGACGTGACAGAGGATTCTAAAAGCAATCACACCGCATCTTCAGGGCACTAAATCTGAAATCTATTTCTCAGGACAAACATTAGGAAAAGTATCAGAACATTTTTCAGTAAGTTTCAATAGCTACTTCACACCATTAAAAATTTTTTATCACTTATAAGTATGCAATCCCAAGAAAATTGTTTGCTGTTGTGAAGACAGCAAAGGCGACTTTCAAGTTGTTGTTTCTGAACATTACGTTTTGTATATTCCACAAGACAGATACACACAAGCTGGAAATCAACTGCACCTTCAATGTTAAATCTTAGACACAAACACAAAGATAGCAGGTACTCTCTCTCTCTCTCTCTCTCTTCTCTCTCTCTCTCTCTCTCTCTCTCTCTCTCTCTCTCTCTCTCTTTTTAATAGTCTGGTAGGACTGAAATGTGACACATTTCCAGCAACAAGATTGACCTCTGTGTCGCACAGGCCTTCAGACACACGACCACAAGTCCCTTAACTGCATGGAGGTATTACGTCTCAGTCTTAAACAGAAAAGAGGGAACCTGGGTTTGCTGTTTCAACAAGGCACATTATAAAGCTCACAATTGGGCAAGTCCTCAGCCTATGGCTTGAATGGGTTTTTGTTTTTGCTTTTTGGGGGGTTGTTTTTGGTTTGTTGTTGTTGTTGTTGTTGTTGTTGTTGTTGTTGTTGTTGTGTTTTCAATACAGGGTTTCTCTGTGCAGCCCTGGCTGTCCTGGAACTCACTCTGTAGACCAGGCTGGCCTCGAACTCAGAGATCTGACTGCCTCTGCCTCCCGAGTGCTGGGATTAAAGGCGTGCGCCATCGTGGCCAGCGCCGCTGCCACCGCCAACACCACCAGGCTGTTGAATGGGTTTCTTGTTTCGTTTTGTATTTTTAGCACTGGGGACTAACCATGCTCGTTGTGCACGCTAAGCAAACATTGAGCTATGCCCCCGTGCTTATACGGTTTTTTCATTCCAAAACCCATTTGCTGATCCCGAAGTCGCAAGGAGACGGTAGTAGGAGGCAGGGCTTTGGGGCAGTTATGAAATGAGGGCACAGACCTCTAAATGGAGTTCATGCCCTCCTAAAACTAGGCCCAAGAGCTGCCCTGCCTTACCCATCCTGTAAGGACAAAGTGAGAAGATGTCGTGTGAAGGAAGACAAAGTGACATCTTCACTGCGGCAGCTTGGTCTGCACATCCAGACTTTAATTTGGTGCTTCTCAAGCTGTGGGTCCAGCCGCCTTTGGGGTTGGCGTTTCAGATATCCTGCATAACAGGTACTTACACTACGATTCGTAACGGTAGCAAAATTACAGTTGCGAACCACTGCTTCCAAGTGGCAAATAGATTCCTGCTGCTCTGAGGGTTTTGTTAACAGCAGCCCAAATAGACTAAGACACCAGGAACGTTATCCATGGGCTAAGATCTCCTAGGCAACCAGTAGGAAGAAGCACGAGATTTAGTTTCCCACCTGAACATCCTAAAAACAGGCTCTATGTTTTTTGTTGTTTTTTTTTTTTTCAGGCTATACGTTTTAAACAGTGGTCTTACAAATGAAAGCAAGCAGAGAGCACTAAGAAGGGAAGCAAACAAGGAGACACACACTGCCCAGCTCACTGCCAGGTGCAAGCTTCCCGGCAGCAGCACAAAGGGTGTTCACCAAGGCAGAGCCTTACAGCTTGCACCTTGAGCCTTTCCCTGGTACGTGCCTGGGCTGGATTTCCAGTCTCCAGCAGGTGGCGCTATTTTGAGCGGCTCTGGAAATGTTAGGCACTGGGGACCCCCTCTCTGAAGTACTGCACCTGGTCCCAGTCCCTTCTCCTCCCTCTCCGGCCTGCCCAGGATGGGATGAGCCTTCCTCTCCTCTGCACGCCCCCCCTACATTGTTAAGATCTACCTCACTAACATCACGGGCCCAGAATTCGTGACGCCAGTGATGCTGGACTGAGGTTTCTCAAACTGTAAACCAAAATAAAACTTTCCTCCTTTCTTCCTTCTCTTGGGTATTTTGGACACGACAAGGATGAAATGACTAATGCTCATCAGGTATTAGTCCAAGGAAGCAGACATTAGAAGGAAAGCGGCCCCTTGCCTGGGGTAGTGTTCTCTGCCCGGTACATTCAGTAATTTAAGACTGCTGTGGCTTGTGGTTTGTTTAGTCGGTTGGTTGTTTTTTCATTTTTGTTTTCGTAATATCTGCAGGCACACTACTTGATTTGGTAACAAGTAATACTGATGTGATATTTTAATGGTTTTTTTTTTTTAAATCATAAGCAAGCCAGAAAAGTGATTCAATACAAACCCCGTAAGGTGCCTGCCTGCCTGCCTTCATCAAATGATCCAGCATATTCCTTCTTGGTTTAACAATTATTGTGGCTTCGTGGGGAGAGCAGCACATGTGTGGATGACTGAGGACAACTTACAAGAATCGGCTCTCTCCTTCCACATTCGGGTCTGGGGATTGAAGTCAGGTCATCAGGCTTGGGGTGAAGGACCTTTACCCCACCAGCCCACCAGCCCACCAGCCCACCAGCCCACCAGCCCACCCTTCTCATTCTAAAGGAAAAAAAAATCTGTCACTGGAGAAGTCAAGAGTCTGCTGTCTGTGCACCAGGGTTTTGTAAGTAACACGTCATGACCAAAGTTCTCTTCTTCCCCGACATCCTGTTAGCCAAGTTGCAAGTTGCTTTACGAAAATCAAATCTTTCAATCAAATTAAACAAGCATTTTCCCTTTACACAAAATGCCTCACCACATGATAAAACTGACATATTTGTTTTATATTTAGCAATGCAATTTCAACATTTCTGAAAAACTGCAAGAAAAAAAAATTATCACTTTCCGCTTGCATGCCTCCACCCGCACCAGTAAAACATCGGTCACAGTCAAGGCTCCATTCGGTCAGAAGAGACGAGAATTTTGAGCACCACCTAGGAGGTATAAGCTTTTACAGTCATCTCAAGTTAATAATTTGTCACGATATTAACCATTGCCCAACTCTAAATAGCAGTTCCAAAGCTTACAAGCAAGCCTCATCATCGTATAATGTGGGAATTGCCTGATTAAACATCTTTAAAGCATACTATTCCTTCCAGTATGACCTGGCTTCCAAGGATGGTTCCACTCACCACACTGAGAAGGTGGTCCCTCTCCATAAAACTGATCACTTCAGGTAAGAACGCGGGGGGTAAAATATTCTTCACTGCCTCCAAGGGAGTGGAAGGCTTTGAAGTCACTCTGCTCACCAGTTTCACCCATTTCCAATAATGATTAAAACCCATTTGGCCACTGTCTGAGTTCCAGAGATTCCAGGCCAACACTCAGTTTCACATGAGAGACTTCAGTGACCCGAATCGTCACTCACTGGAACTCCCCTGACATAAAGCAGAAGCTCATTGCTGTGAGAAGAGAGCAGACCTCTGCTAGGCTCACCAAGGATTAACATACAGAGGACGCACGCATTTCATAGACCTCAGCTTCTCTTTATATGATCTCAATGAGGAGAAGGGAAATTCTGCCTATCTTCCCTGATGTTCCAACACCATCCTCCCCTGGAACTGGCAGTTAGCTGTATTCTTCAACATGCTGTGTGGTCAATGATGTGAGAGATTAACAACGAATCCAATTAGAGCTATGGACAATTATGGCTACAGTTTGGAATATGCCACTTACATCCTAGGTCAGCACACTTAGAAACAAGACTAATAGCCTCCCCTCTCTTCAGTTGTCAGACTCAACATCCGTGAGGGTTATCACAAGAACAGGATCAAAATCAGAAGCTTTTATGGGAAGGTATTAAAACAAAGGGGGCGGGGTTAACGCTGGAGGTGTCAAAGAGATGGCTCAGTAGTTAAGAGCTCTTGCAGAAGACTCAAGTTTGGTTCCCAGCCCCCACACTGGGTGGCTCACAGCTAAATGTAACTCCAATTCTAAGGGGATCTGACTCCCTCTTCTGGCCTCCAGAAGCACTGCACTCACATGCACATACCCTTCTCCCCTGATACACACAGAGGAATGTTTAATTACTCTAAATATAAACAATCCTAGCTAAAGTAGCTTATTTTTCACTCCCCACTATGTGATTTACTTCTTACTAGGACTTTTATATATTTGAAAGGAAGACTGAACTAAATATTTACCCTGAAATCAAACCCTAACAATCTTTCAAGTTAAAAATAATGAGTTCTGCATTCACACATTAACCTAAGCTCTTAACCAGGCACAAAGCATAAGGAGAAACAAACATGGCAGGTGTAAGCAGTAAAATATTAATTAATATGTGTGATAGAAAAAGACATGTACATAAAAGACTTTGCAGCCAAATTGAACAGTTCAAACAAGGTCCTCTGAAATAGCACTCTCTCCTTTGTCAGTCCTTTGCTCCCTACCAGCTGCTTGGCAGTTTTTCACTCCTATTTTTCTAATTCTTCTGATCAGACGGACATTCAAAGTCATGCCTGGGTTTTCCAGGCAACCACCATGGGCAGGTCTATGCTGCTTGGTCTGCTATCCTGAATGAAAGTGGGATCTCTAAAATTCTTTTTTAAAAAAAAGAAAGTGATTCTTGTTTTTCTACTCTTAGTCTTAAATATTTAGATAAGAGGGTGTCATCAGATAATAACTTTTAAAGAAAATGAGCTTTAAAGGAATTTGTTCAGAACTTTATCTGTGGTTTTGTTAACAAACTAGTTCTTGGCTATCCAGAAATTCTTATAAAGTGAGCATAAAAGTAAGCTTCTGTCTGGCAATATGATTTCTTGGTGTTTAAAAAAAAAAAATTAGAGTCAGTCCCTTAAAGTTAGAATTGAACTTTCAAGAGACCCAGTAATGATAGCTGAACTTAATAGTCTATATACGTAACCACATTAACAAGGACAAAAGTGTTTTCTCTCACTGTAAGGTCTTAATTTGGGTTAAGACCACACAGTCATTCATACATTTGTTGAAAAAACCTACTAACAAAGTGCAGCAGATATGCCAGCCCTGCAGAGTCAATTTAATTGGAGAAGACAATTTAATTTCCAACCCAGTGGGAAAAACAGATAGATTCCGGATAATGTAGCAAAAGGCAGCTGAACGTAAGGCTTTTTTTCCCTTAAGTTTTATCAATTCTTTGTGAATTTAATGTCACGCAACCCCATTCCTACTAATTTCCCAGCCCTTCCATATCTGCCCTCCACTCTTGCAAAGTAAATAAAAAATTAAATTAAAAGAAAATGGAAAAAAAATCTTGTCATGGAAGCTACAGTACGTCACAGTGCCACACAGTACATATACATCCTTTTGCCCAAACAGCTTTACTTGCCAACGACATTGCAATGAGTCATCGGTCTGGTTCAAAGCCTCTGCCTCCTCCTCCACCATCCATCCTAAACCCTCACCGAGACTCCTCTCAGAGAGCCTGCTGTTGCCCTGACTCATGAAGATTCTGCAGCTTTGATTCTGCAGGACCAGCCCCTCCATGCACACGCACTCCAGCAGTTCACAGGTGGCATAGATCTGTACTTTGAGTGGTACCTGAGTTGGCCAGCTTTCCTGAACCCATTCCACCAGGGCCAGCTCTCCTGGACTTCCCAGGCAAGATGTATGTAGGCAGGGAAGGTGGAGGCTGACTCTCCAGAATGCCTCAGCTGGGGAGGGGCAGGGATAGCTCTCCCATGGCTGCTAGTAACCCACTGGTGCCACCCTGCAGTGGCTAGCGAGGGGCAAGGCCAGCTCAGTGTAGCCCTCGGATGTCAACGTGGCCTCAGACAGCAGCCCAGACCACAGCCGTCCACATGGCCTTTGGTGGTAACACGAGCCACGGACATCATCACAGACCCAGACGTGGCCCTCAGCGGCAGCACTGACTGGACATTTCTATGGCCTCGGGTGGCAGCAAGGCAATTCACATTGGGCTGTTCCTCACAGTTCCTCCTCTCTTTATAGTGCATAAACTGTTGTGCTTCTCTTTTTCTCCCATCTCTCTGCCCCATACTTGCTCATCATAAAGACCTGGTGCCTGTGGTTGCCCTTCACAGGTGTACCAAATGTAGGATATTTTTAATAACAACAAAAAGTACAGCCACCTGGCTTCCCATGTCTCAATGTCATGTTCTATACACTAAAGATCATCACAAAGACAGTACCTGTTGTCACACGTACAGGAGAGAGGTCATTATCAATGAGAATACCCGAATTTGCATACACATCATAACATAAGCTTCCTCTGGTATAACTAACCAGAATCATGGTGGATAAGGGTCCCTCCTGATGTCGACAGTGGAGACCTTTTTGAGACATATAAAAACCAGTGCAGTGATAGCCTTTGACGCAAATCACATGATCCGTGGTCAGCACGTCCTTTTACAAACAGCCTGGTCAGAGGATGATACAGCCCCTTGTTCAGAGGCGTCTGGAGACCTCTCGCCATAAAGAGAAAATCCTGCTTTACAACCTCAACTGCCTAAAGCCAGAAGGTAGAAAAAAAATATATATAACACACTTGAAGACATAGGAAAATAGGGGCAGTAACCACTCCCTAATGAGCTTTATAATTACCACCTCTCCCAGCCCTCCCTCAAAACAGACTCACTGGATAAGCCTCCTTTCTTCCCCACTTGGCGCAGATACTCAGGGCATCCTCACTCTCCGTGACGTCACCTACTCCAGCCCCGCCCAAGAAGCTGCCTGTAGACTTCTACTATTCAACCTGCCCTAACTTCTGACTGCTAAAAAGAGAATCTGACTTTCTGTTCAGAAGGTAGGTCTCCCTCCTCTCTCTTTCTCTCCCTCCCGTCCTCCCTCCTTCCTTCCCTCCCTCTCTCCCTCTCCTCCCATCCCACCGGCCTCCTCCCAACAGCCATTTAGATAGACAGCATCCTGCCCTGTTGTTTTCTCTCACTAACTCCAATAAAATTGTCCTCTGAGGCAATTTTTAAAAATTATTTTATCTATGCGATCAAGAACGCGCAGAAGGGTCTGTGTGTCCTTTCGTGATACTGCCTGCATATGACATTCAGCTGAGTTCTAGACAATCATAAATCTCCCAAGGACACATGCGAAGGGAGCTTCAGGAATAGGAGATTAATGAATTTCTTGATTTCTAGCCCAAAATAAGAGCAATGTTTAATTATACTTTAAATGTCAGCTCTCTGTGCAATTATTAAGCTCCTAATGTCCCTGAAAGACAAAGTTTGTATTATCTCAGTTACAGAATCCAAAAGTGTCACATTTATAAAAAGAGAAGAAAATGGATATTTCCTGGGCCAGGGTTGATGGAGTGGGTGGAATTAGAAAAAAAAAAAAAAGGGTCAAAGGATACAGAATTTGAGTTAGAAACAAAAAAACTGAAGAAATTTACTGTGCAAATTGGGAGCCATAACTAATAGTCATGTACCATCAGGGCCAGAGAGAGGGCTTGGTGCATACGGAAGCTTGCCACACAAGCTAGCTGACTGGGCTCAAACCTCAGAACCCATATGAAGGTGGAAGGAGAAAACAGAGGCCATAAAGCTGTCCTGTGTCCTCCACATACATATGAAAATGAGTAGATGTGCCCCTGACACACACACACACACACACACACACACACACACACACACACAAAACGCTCCCATCCATACAACAGAATGTTACTCAGATGAGGGCAGGATTGGGGAAAGAACTGTATAAATTCAAGTGAAATGCAAGTGACTAGTCCTTGAATACATAGAGCTAGATAAAAAGAGCCAGGCTAAAAGGCTACACACTCAACAATTATTTCATTGATGCATTGTGCACTTGTCAAAACCCACAGGGCACAGGGAAAGCCTTAATGTCTGCGTGATGTAAGAGATCACTGCTAACGGCGTTGTCGACTTCGGAACAGGAAAGAACTAATGAAAGAAACTAACCAAATGTGTGAAATGTAAGTTCCGTGAAGGGGAAAGACAGAGATGCTAACCTAAGTGTCACCAGATGGAGGTAAAATGTGTAGCTTTAAGGCAAAGAACTCATGCACTGAACTGATATAACTGTTTTTCATGGGGTGTTAGCCAAGAGCCCCAAGGCCAGTACATTCTGCATCCTGAGTTAAACAGCAAAGGAATGCAGATCATGGGAACCACTGTTGGGAGCCAGGGAGAAAGCTCAAGTGATCTACACCGTGGGAGATTAGAGTCGGCGCCTCCTTATATGTCATGTTTGGCTGACTGCAGTTACAGATGGAGGCTATCACGAATCCTTATAGAACAGTTTATAGACATGCACTATTATACAAACTCCTCTCTCTCTCTCTTCTGCGGCAGCCTGAAGGGCCTAAAGGAAGACATCCCATTAGCAATGAGGGCACCAGATCCCAGCTCTAAGGCCATTCTCCCATCTAGGCACCATGCCTCCTTTGAGCAACGGAACCTAGAATATTATATAATGCCACAAAATAAGAAACGTGCTCAGAAACCAAACAAAGGAATCCCTAATGATGACGGTATACAAAGGGACATGGAAGTCAGCCCCGGAGGTCACAAGGATCAAAACTTAAACCATCAGAGAGATAAAGTACGGGAAACAGTGATGACCTAAGTCTAACAAATACCTATGGCTCAACTGCAGTCCAGTCTCTATGACGTCAGAGCTGCACAAACCAAAAACACACTACTCCAGCTGGGCAACCAAGACCTGCAACACTAGGAATGGGTCACAAGTCACGTCCACAGTGTGTCCCCTTGTGAGAATGCCATTTTATGACCTATGGGAAAGCAACCAGAAGAAAAAAGAAAGAAGAAAGAATCACATAAATTGCAACCAAGGTTCTTTCACAGAGTTCCCGGCCAATATGCCTCAGAACTGACAGCTCATTTAAAGCAAGGAAATGTGAGGACAGTCACAGCTTGGGGGGGGGGGGGGGGGGCGGGGAGGAGCCTGGGTCACATGACAGCGCAATGTGTTGTCCTGCACTGAATTCTAGGATAAAGAAAGGAAAAGGATGGAGAAAGCGGAAGAAAAGAGGAAAACAGAGAGAAAGGGAAGGGAAGGGGTAAGACAAGACCAACAAAGCAAACCTGGAGGAAATATGGACCTTATGGTTTGTTGACAAATATAAAATGTGAGTAGCAAGGGAGGACAGGATATGAGGTACCTGGGGAATCTGTTCATTTTAGATCTACATATTACAAATGTGTCCCAATGAAGGAAGGAAATAAGAAGCCTCCGTTACACATCCAAATGCCAACTTAGCTAAGCACATCTGAAAGCATAACTCACTCTTTAAATATCAAAAATAAAAATCAAAGCTGCTACATTTATGAGGCGGAAGAAGGACAGAATTTTTTTAAGACTGTCATTTTAAAAAAAATAATCTACATATCCTCTGGGTGGAAAAACTGGAATATGGACTTTTTTGAGCATCTGCAACTATTGATAAGGGAGTCCGTAGCAACAGCAAGAGGGCCTTAACTTCATCAGAAAAACACTGTGGCTGCTGGGACATTATGTACCAAACATTTCCGTAATCTGTGCTTGTTGCCAATAATAAAATTTGGGAGACTGTAAGCATTTAAATTGTACACCCTGGTTTGAACAATTTGTAATTCTGTCTGCAGTAGACCCCACTATGCCTCAGGGCAGCAGTGAGCTGCAGAAGCATGGCCATTCACCATAGGGAGAATAACATTAACTAGATCAGAGAACCGATTAGCCTAAGAAGCCACATGGGACACAGTGGCAATTCCCAATGGACATAATCCAACTAAGCCAAACGAATATTCAATCTTAAACCTTGCTAGCTAATAAAGGAGTCATGATAGCACACCCAGTCTGCTGGCATCCATGGACATGAGTGTCCCAAGAACACAGCAAACTCAAAAGTCTCTATTTTATTATTTTTTAGAATTTTGTTTTGTTTTATTGCTTTTATTTTGTTTGTTTCTTTTACTTTGTTTGGTGGTGGTGGTGGTAAGTGGGGGGTTTTGTAACGTTTTTTTCTATGGTTCTGTTATTGTTTGGGTTTTGGAAACAAGGTCTCACTGTGTAGATTTGTCTAGCCTGAAGTTCACTATGTAAATCCAGGCTGGCAGGGAACTCAGAGATTCACCTGCCTCTGCCTCCTAAACATTGAGATAAAGGCATATGCCACCATTACCAGGCACATATCTCTTATAATCCTTAATCACGAATAATGTTCGAATACACCTACATTTAAAGGGATACAAGCTGACACTGTAACACATCCTTGGAGTGTCTTTGATATTTAAAGGTATTTGATATTTAAGACTTTGCAGTGGAAGAACATGCTTTTGACCTTACTGTCTTTGTTATACACAAACAAATACAGCTCATGATCCTCTATTGGGTCTCCTGGAAGTTCAATTCTAACTTAAAAACACTGGCTCTAGCTTTTCAGGGTTTGTTGCTGCTGCTTTGCTGCTATGGTCGCTGCTGCAGCTGCTGTTCTTTGGTTGGTTGGTTATCAGAGACAAGCTTTTTCTGTGTTAACAGCCCTGTCTGTCATGACACAATCTTGGTAAACCAGGCTGGCCTCTAACTCAAAGAGTTCTGCCTCTGCCTCCCAAGCGTTGTTATTAAAAGAGTGGACCACCACACCCAGATTAATTTTTGTAAAACATCAAGAAATAGTATTGTAAAGCAGAAGCCAAAAATGTAAGTGCTCTCATCTTACAAGAAATTTCTGAAAAGCCAAGAACTATTTTGTTACAAAACCACAGATAAAGTTTTAAATAAATTCCCTTAAAATTTGTTTTCTCTAAATGTTAATATCTGTTGACATTTTCTCTAATCTGGAGGGGGTGTTTGATTTGGGAGGGTGTTGGTTTGGGGGTTTGTATGGTTTTGTTTTGGTTTGGGTGTTATTTTGTTTTGTTTTCCGAGACAGGGTGTCTCTGTGTAGCCTTGGCTGTCCTGGACTCACTTTGTAGACCAGGCTGGCCTCCAACTCACTGGGATCTGCCTGCCTCTGCCTCCCCAAGTGCTGGGATTGCAGGAGTGTGCCAGCATACTCAGCTTTCTCTAAATATTCAAAATTAGTAGAAAATGCGAATCATCTTATTTTTCAAACCTAGAAATTCCACTTTCAATTAATAGCAGAACAAACAATGTAGCCCTTCCCACTGTGGATAACTGACTGGAAACCTGGCCATAATAATACACACGCACGCACGCACACACACAAACACACACACACACACACACACACACACACACACACACACACACACACACACGCTCAGAAAATACAAAGAAAGTGAAGGATTGCTAAGCCAGCAACCAATAGAGGAACAGAGAACTGAGTTGGTGAGGACTTCCATCAAAAGTATTTTCCATGAGAATAAGTGCTAATTCTGGAGAGAGTAATGTGAGAACACAAATCACCCCATTAGCAGACTCTCTGCCAGATGCCAAAGAGCCAGACACTAGGGCAATGTAAGCTAATGTTATATAAATAAATGCAGTGTGCTTCCCAAGGTGACTATCTAAACAGCCTAAAGACATGAAGAGAAGCTGAACCTCATCCCTGATCAAGGACAGGGGCGTTAAACCACGAGGAAGCACCTGCGCACTTGTGACGTGGCTCTGACGAAGAAGGCTGGCAGCACCCCTCATGACTGGCAAGTTTACTGAGCAAATGGCAGGTTTTGCTTTGTTTTAGAGCAAGCTGTGTTTGAGAAAGCACCTCACTCGACAGCCTAAGCTGACCCACAACTCTCTAAAGCCCAGCCTCAGGACTTCAAACTTGTAGCCGTCCTCCAGTTCCAGACCTCCAGTGCTGGGAGTTTTACAGGTTGAGCCCACCACACCTGGCTGAAAATTCTTCTTTTAAAGAGAGGGTGCAAGGCACTGCGACCCTCTGGGAAATTAATAAACAGTGTCCACTAAAGCTAAACATATTCTTGGCACATACCTTGTTTTACCCCTCTTAGGACCGAGAGAGATCAGCCTCCAAACAGCTGTGTACGGGAGGGAACATTCACAGCTGCTTCGTCCCCAGCAGCCAAAGATAAATATGACAGAAAGGGCTGACCACAGTGAAACAAACTAACCCTAGCATGTTTATGTGTTGGAATATTTCAAACACAAAAGAACAAATGTGCAACAGTAAACACGCCAGTTTAGACAGGAGAGAACCCTGCGGACCTATTCAAGGAAGAGCCAGAGGTCACTGTGTTAGGACAAGAGTAAATATCCTGAAAGTCTGTGAATAAACTAGCTACACACAGCAACATGCACAAATCTCAAGTTCAGAATGAGCAGAGGCAGACGTAATGAATCGTGGATTATTCCAGAATTGTATTTATGCAGACTAAAACCAAGCAGAGTACTTAGGAATTCACATCCCTGCACACAGTAAGACCATCCTGAAAACTACAAAGGATATTACCTCAAAATGGCGGAGGCTGTAATCATCAGAGGTTACGGGGTGGGTGTGAAGGGAGTCTTCTCCTTCTGACTAAGAGATCATTTGTATATGAATGCTCTGTCTTCATGCACACCAGAAGAGGCAATCAGACCCCATTGTAAATGGTTATGAGCCACCAGGGTGGTTTCTGGGAATTGAACTCAGGACCTCTGGAAGAGCAGTCAAGTGCTCTTAACCGCTGAGCCATCTCTCCAGCCCGAGAGATCATTTGTTAAGCTGCACCTTCTGTCTACATTTCACATGTGTATCATTCTTCACAATTTAAATGCTAGAAACAAAAAATCTGAACTGAATAATTAGAATATTTTATAATAATTTTTAAAAACCCTGTGGATTTGAAAACTCTCCTCAGAGCAGATATTCATAAAGGCATGCATGGTGAGTAATAATTCTATTCCTCAAAAATACAGTACCCTTAAAGTGTCTAGTTCATAAACACAATGAACCATAAATTACCCCTGAACTGAGTACATTATAAACATGACATTCATTCTTGGAACTGACCACTGAAGTTTATCAATGAATATTAAGTCAACATTTCTGAATGGTTTTGGTTCCTCATTACACCAAACACTTTATAAAGTCTCACACTAAACAACACTTGAAAACCTTGTACATGACATACCTGGGCATGTTTGAATTCCTAGACTATCAGACATCTCAGTATGACTGAAAAGTACAAGCGCCAGCATAACAGCTCTATTTTCATGGGTTTGTGTGTGTGTGTGCACTTCTGTCTGAACATGGATGTGTGAGAGTGTGAGTGGGGGGTGTTTGCATGTATGTGTGTGTTCATGTGTGCATGCACTGTGAGGGTGTACACTTGCCGGTACATGTAGGCGGGGAGGACAGAAGTCGACATCGGTGACTTCCTCTATTGTTCTCCACTGACTCTTTTGAGGCAACGTCTCTCGCCAAATCTGGAGCTCCTCAAGGGGCCAGACTGACTGGCCTCTGAGACCCTGGATTCCACGCAGCTTTCTCTGCCCCTCCTCTGGTGCTGCGGTCACCAGCGCATGCCACCATGCCTGGCTCTTAGATGGGGCTGGAGATATGAACTTTCCAAACAAGCATTTTGCCCTCTAAGCCATCTCTCCACAGGCCTGCTCTCATTTTCAAAACTGAAAACCACTTGTCAGTCTAGTTTCACAAGACGCATTCTTTTTTTTTTTAAAGAATTATTTACTTATTATTCTGCATACATGTACACCTACATGCCAGAAGATCACATTGTAGATGGCTGTGAGCCACCATGTGGTTGCTGGGAATTGAACTCAGGACCTCTAGAACAGCAGTCAGTGCCCTTAACCTCTGAGCCATCTCTCCAGCCCTAAATCCATCCATTCTTATGTCTAAAAAGTCAAGGAGCTACAGAACTCTTTCCCACTCAAGACGAGCACTTCTCAGAGACAACACAAATCCATGTCCCAGCAAATTAGCCTTCCTCCTCACCACTAACTTGTTTTCCTCAACCATCCAGTGCTCCACAGACACCCCAGACACTTCGAGCGGTGGAGGGGTGGAGCTAGGGACCACCACACTAACCTCACCAGACACTGAACTCCGTGCCTTTCCCAGTGAGGGCAAAATGAGCACAACCCACTGGTACCAAGGGCAGTGGAAAAACTGGCCATCTGAACACATCTGTTTCCAATCTTCACAAAATTTAATTTCAACATGTGGACTTTTGAGACTTTTTTTTTTTTTTTTTTTTTTTTTGGTGCTGGATGGAAGTGGGTGGGTTGTTTCTGATTCTGCCTTTCTGATCTGCCAGTGGGGCTCGGCTGCTGCTACAGATGATGCAAACATGGACAGGCCTCAGTGAGGAAGTCTGAGGTTTGTTATGCAAATTAGTGCCAAAGGCCCAGAGTCCACTTTCCACGTCTAACTGATTCATGCTCACGTGTGATTTTAATTTCTCTCTTGAGACATTGAGAAATGGATTGGGGAAATGCCGGTGGGGGAGGGGAGGGGAGACAGTGCCAGAAAAGGATTGTTTAGCACCTTCCTGAGTGTCTCTCTACCGAATTCCCTTAAGACCAAGATCTCTCTCTGGATATGAAGCTGTCAGCTAGGCTGGAGGCCAGGCAAAGCCCAGGTATCCTTCCGTCTCTGCCCGCCCTTCGTGCCAATGCTGGGCTATAAGCACACACACCTTTCATGTGCATTCCGAAGACCCCAATTCTGTTCTTCATGCTTAGACAGCGAGCACTCTTACCCACTAAGCCATCCTTCAATCCCATAAGTTCACTTTTTTTTTTAAGAGGTTACTATGAGTAAAATCTCCTAAACTTCCCAAATAACTTTTTTTTTTAAGAATAAATGATTAAGGTCCCAAGCAGTTATGTTCACATATCAGTTATGTAGGGAAGCAGGCACCAATTACCACCACCAACAACAACAAAAAGAACCTAAAATTAAATAAAATATCTAAGCATGAGTCAATATTGCGAAACACGCATATCCTGGTTTGTAGTGTAACAGCAATATACATTTACTCTGGTTCACTAGAAGTATCATTAGGTAAGGACCACAAAACCAGGTGGAAAAAAAAAATTCTAGAAGGTATAAACCCAAAACCAAAGTGTCAACAGGTGTCCTTTCTTGGGGCCAGGAGAGAGACGGGTCAGTGTCTCGTGCCAATTGTCTACAGATGGCTCTTCCTGAGTCTCTCACACTGCTTTCCCTCCGCACATAGCTCAACAGCCACGGTTGCCATGTTTTACAGGCCCACCCTAATACATCAATTTCATTACCTCTGCAAGTGAGGTCCATCTCCAGCGAGGTCACATTTGGAGGTACAAGGAGCTAAAACCGAACGTTAGAGACACAATCCAATTGTAATATATCTAGACTTGTATATGGGCACACACAGCCACATATGTCATGTCTAACTGCATATGGAAACATGCATATACAGCCAGAAGCATCCTCATCAATTCTGGAGGATTTAGTTACATTGTGTGCTGGTCATCACACTGTGTCTGAGGTCTGTCATATCGCTAATGTTTTGTATCTGCTCTGCTCGTAACTTTTTTTTCTACCTTTTTTTTTTTTGACACATAAACATAGACCACACGTATACATCCACGCTTCCAGACTAAAGAGGATCGCTTTAAGCCAAGCAGCCTAAAATAAATGCTGAAAACGGAGCATACTTTCCAGTGGAGGTAAAGATCGCAGTGTAACCAGGAGGAATGTGCAAGCCAGCAAAAACTGAGCTCGGCGGTTGGGCCAAACCATGATAGTCTACTTTAAAAATATGGAAATCTGAGCAAGTGGTTCTGTTAAGGCTGTTAGCCGTGGAACTCGGAGCCGGCTCTCTAAACTGCAAGTCACACAAACCATCTCAAATATTCATTTTTGAAAGAAATGTCTACTCGGCACATTTGGATTCCAGAGCTTAAAACACTACTGAATTCCTTTTCTTGCTGTGGGCTCCTCAGGCCTGAATGCAAATGCTGTTACCACAGGGGGCTGCCTTTAGGAAGGTGGGCTTTCCGGCTAGTCCCCAGAGGAAATCCTCAGGGCTCAGGTTTCACAGCAACCATGCCTTCATCCTTACAAAGGACAGAATTTTCTCCATCTTTTAAACTAAGTCATGGGTGAACTCTTCAAAGTGCCTTTTACTTTGTAAAAATGAATGTAACTAGAAAATATTATATTAAGTGAAGAAATCCAGGGTCCGGAAAGACAAATACCCATACTGTCTCATATGCAGATGCTTGCTGCTAATTTATATAAATGTAAGTTTGGACAGAGATCAAAAAACTAGAAAGGGGTCCAGAAGAGAGGGGAAAAGCAGCTTTAAGGACAGGGGTAACAGAACATAGGGGAGTGGAAAAGGGAATACAGGAGGCAGGGGTGGTCAGCGTGAGAGTACCAGCAATGGGAGAGAGGAGAATGATCAAAACAAAGAATGTGTGAAGCTAAAATAAGAAAGCCTAGTACTTCGTAATACTAATTTAAAAATAACATTAAACTTTTTCAAAGATCCTGGAAGCATACAAAGAATTTGCTACAGCAAATTCGGTTTTGTTTGAAGGAAAAAGAAAAAAAATCAGGATATTTTGTTTTATAGGGAAAACCATGTAATATAAATTTTACTATCTTTACTATTTTAAGTGTGCAGTGCAATGGTGCTTACTGTGTATACCACAGTGCTTACCACATACACAGTGGTGCTCAGGGAGTGTACAGCACTGCTCGACAGATCTCAGCTGTTCCTTCATCTCCCAACATTAGAACTGCACTTCCAGGAGCTGCAGAGAAGGCTCGATGCTTAAGCGCATGTACTGCTCTTGCGGAGAAAGGACCCCAGTTCATTCCCCAGCATGCACACTGGACTACTAACTGGAACTCCAGTTTCAGGAGATCCAGTATCCTCTTTGGGCCTCTGTAAGTGTACGTACCCATATAAAGAAACACAAACAAATATGTACAGTAAACTTCGAGCCCCTACCTGGATCTAGCCAATGGACAGGACATTCTCCACTGTTAAGTGGAGAGTGGGGTCTGACTTTCACACCAAAGTCATATTTGACCACGTCCCCTGGATGGGGAGGCCTGGTGGCACTCAAGGACAGCAGGCTACCAAGAAGAGACTTGACACATTATGAGCATATACAAGGGGAGGAGGACCCCATCAGTCAGAGTCATAGGGGAGGGGAGTAAGGGGAAAATGGGAGGGAGGGAGGAATGGGAGGATACAAAGGATGGGATAACAACTGAGATGTAATATGAATAAATTAATAAAATATATTTTTAAAAAACACAAAAATAAATTCTTCAGAAACTATAGCTGTTAAACAGCTCGACACTTTGCCTCAATGTGTATGTGTGTGTGTATGCGTACACGTGTATGTGTATTTGTGTGTGTGTCTGTGTGTGTCTGTGTGTGTGTGTGTGTGTGTGTGTGTGTACATGCATATGTGTATGTGTGCTCAGTAAAGTTCACTAAATATAAAATCATCTCAGGTGAGACCATTTGGGTGTACTCCTTCCACGGCTAGATGCTCTCCAGCTTTGAAGCCTTTTTCTTGCCTGACTGTTCTGGTGAAAACTTTTAGTTCTACATTAAGTAAAGGTAGCAGGAGAGAGAATGTTAGATAGTTCCTGAACATAGCAGGAAAACATTAGTTTTTCACCACTGATTATAACTTTGGCTATGGTGTTTCTCCCACATTGCTTCTCCATTTCCCTTCTCTCTGTCTCTCCTCTCTCTCTGTCTCTCTCTGTCTCTCTCTCTCTCTCTGTCTCTCTCTGTCTCTCTGTCTCTCTCTGTCTCTCTGTCTCTCTCTCTCCCTCCCTCTCTCTCTCTCCCTCCCTCTCTCTCTCTGTCTCTCTCTCTCCCTCTCTCTCTCTCTCCCTCCCTCTCTCTCTCTCTGCCTCTCTCTCTGTCTCTCTCTGTCTCTCTCTCTGTCTGTCTCTCTCCCTCCCTCCCTCTCTCCCTCTCTCTCTCTCCCTCTCTCTCTCCCTCTCTCTCTCTCCCTCTCTCTCTACCTCCCTCTCTCTCTCTCTCTCCCTCTCTCTCTCTCCCTCTCTCTCTACCTCCCTCTCCCTCTACCTCCCTCTTTCTCCCTCCCTCTCTCTCTCTCTCCCTCTCTCTCTCTCCCTCTCTCCCTCCCTCTCTCTCTCTCTCCCTCTCTCTCTCTCTCTCCCTCTCTCTCTCCCTCTCTCTCCCTCTCTCTCTCTCTCTCCCTCTCTCTCCCTCTCTCTCTCTCCCTCTCTCTCTCCCTCTCTCTCTCTCTCTCCCCCCCTCTCTCTCTCTCTCTTCCCCTCTCTTTCTCTCTCTCTCTCTCCCTCTCTCTCTCTCTCTGACTTGTTTTCACATGTGGCCTTCATTACATTTGGATCATTCCTTCTGCTTCTTAGTCTTTTGGATGTTTTACTGTAATAGAGAACTTGGTTTTCTCAAACGCATTTTTCTGTACCAACTTGAGACGACTATACGCTGTCTTTCAATGTGAGGTGTTATTTTGTTTGTTTTGGGTTTTTTTTGTTTTTGTTTTTTCTTTTTAAAGAAAGTATCATAGTGGGTCAGATGCCGGCCCATTCTTACACTTCAAGAATGAATCTCATGTGGTCACAACATGTGACCTTTTTGATGTACTGTGGAATTCCGTCAGCCCAAATTTTGTAGTGATCTACCCTGGGGCCAGTGGTCCCTAGTCCACGGTTTTTCTGCAATACCATTGCTTGGCTTGGTCTCACAATAATGCCTTCTGCCAGAGTAAGTTGGAAGTATTTCCTCCTTGTTGATTCTGGAAGAATTTGAGGTCAATGCCAATTAAAATTTCTGGAAGCTTAACTCAGTAAAGCCAACTCATCTTGGGGTTTTCTGTTGGAAAGGTTTTGTTGGTTTGTTTTTAATCCCAATTTAATCGCCTTATTAGATCTATTCCAATAGTGTAGTTTTTTTCATAATCCTGTCTCAGCTGATTATAGATTTCCACAATCTTCAAGGTAAATGACTGCTCAAGGTACCCTATTATGACCTTTCTGTTTCTGTAGCATCTGTTGTAATATCTCATCTCACACACCTGGTTTTCCTCATGAGAAGGTAGCTAATACAGTTTTCATTTTACTGTCCCCAACCGGGGGGGGGGGGGGGGGGGGGGAATGTCGCTTGTTTTGATCTTTAGTTTTCTCTTCTCTATTTCATTTGTTTATGTCCTAATCTTTCTTGGTTGGTTTTGTTTCTTTGTTTGTTTTCTTTTTTCCTTTTTCTTGCTCCCAGGGCTACCAGTCAGGCCACTGATTGGAGTTCTACATTCTTCCTCAGTGTAGACATCACTGATCCAAACTTCTCTCCTGCCACCTCTCCTGGACCACAGACAACCCTGGACATTGATTTTCACCTCTAATTTCCCTCGTGGCCTCTCATTGGAAACCCCTGTCCTTGGGGAAGGTCTTGTTCTCTGCCATATGTTTGCAGCTTTTCCAGCTTTTCTCAACCTATTGATTTCTGGCTTCATCCAGCTAGAGTGAGAAAAGCCAACTGCCGTGACTACCACCTCCACAAGCCTGCTAAGAATAGTCGTGCGGTACACAATAGCATGTTCGACCCTGGAGAAAGCTCCTTGTGCACTTGAGGAAATCCTGATGTGCTGACAGAGTAATGCTTTCTGCAGATCTCTCTGGTATAGCTCATTGATTACGTTCAAGAACCCCACTTCCTCGCTCAACCTCATTGTTAATGCAGAGTACTGAAATCTCCAACTGTCAGGCCACCGTCTGTTTCCTCCTTAACAGAATAAGCATCTACTTTTATATAGTTCAGCATCTGATGCTAGGTTTATATGCACACACAATAGCTATATGCTGTACAGAGACAGGCATGCCTTCTTATTAGTTTATTAATACATATATAATATATGATAAATATATATTAAATACATACAAAGACTTGTATACTTCTTTATCTTGGGCAGTTGTGGCTGACACATATGTGGCCACCTTGCTCTCTTCTGTGACCATCACTGTGAAATGTCTTTTCCCACCCTTGCACTTTCAGTCTTGAGATACTCACTTAGATATAAAGTGCACTATCTACCAAGGCCAGAAGAGGGTGTCATATACCCTGGAACTGGGGTTATAGATGGCTATGAGCTAATAAGTGGGTTCCAAGAACAGAACCCGGGTCCTTCTGCAAGAGCAGCAAGTGCTCTTAAACACTAAACAATATCTCCCTCAAGTGGTTTATAATGAGGCCGATTTTCCATTTCCATCATGTTTTATTGCGAAATGCTAGGTTTCGGATGCGACAAATATGGTTTCCATAGATAATGCACTCCCCCGTGCTCACTCACTGAGAGCATCTTATTGTCGCGGGACTTCTTCTTTTGGCAATGAGTGCAAACAATATTTTCCTAAATTGTGAAGTCTCTGGGACAATAATAAAAAACTCTACAGATCTGCAATAATTCTGTGTTTCATTTTGCCATATCAGCAAATTTAATTTTAAAGCTCCCTAGAGAGATGAGGCAACCACTCAGTCAGATGACCTGCAACACCAACAAGAGGGCCTGAGATGGGATACCCAGCCCTCCAATGTAGACCAGCACTCGCAGAGGTTGCTCCGAGGCAGATCTCCGGAGATGAACAGTCAACGTGTCAAACCAATGAGGTCTAGCTTCACAGAGAGATCCTGTTCCAAAAAATAAAGTGGTGAGTGACTAAGGAAGACACCTAACGTAAACCTCTGTGGGCTCCATAGCCTGCACATATACAAATGCACACACGCACACATACACACACACACGCACACACACATACATACCACACACATACATACACACACACACACACACACACACACACACACACACACACACACACACAGGAGAGCTTGCTCTGTGGTTAAGAGCACTGACTGCTCTTCCAGAGGACCTGGGTTTGATTCCCAGCACCCACATAGTAGTTGACAATTGTCTGTAACTCCAGTTTGAGGGGATCCCACATGCTCTTCGGGCTTCCACTCACACATGGTGCACAGACACAGGTACAGATGCAGGCAAAAATATCCACATGCATAAAACAAAATCTTTTAAAACTTAATAACTAAAAATAGATTTTTAGAAACCTGTATTAAAGCAGACATCTCTTTATATGGCTGATTCTGCACAAACAAACTTTCTAACTCTCTCAAGTTAAATCATTATAATCAACCAGTCAATAACAGGAATCTTGCTAGAATATTGGCTTTGCTGTAGATGGTACTTTTAACAACAAGAACAAAATCTCAGAAGAACATGATTTTAAAAAGGACCAGCTGAGAAGAAAGCAAAGTACACATCAGTGGTCTACTACAACAGCTGAGGAAAACATTGTGCACAGTTCTCTGTAACTCCCTGAAACAAGTCTGA
This sequence comes from Acomys minous, assembly GCF_964271855.1. NCBI lineage: Eukaryota > Metazoa > Chordata > Mammalia > Rodentia > Muridae > Acomys > Acomys minous. Next base: position 98,101,271 of record NC_140495.1, read on the forward strand.
AAGCAGCTGAGATCTAGACATACAGGTGCCCTTATGCCACACGATGCCAGGATATTAGCCACCAGGCACAAACCCTGTCGCAGGAAATCTGAGAGCTGGACTCACTGGCAGAAGAAAAGGAAAATGTGATGAGACGGTGCTACACAGAATAGCGTACCCTCTGCTGCCATGTAATACAGGGTGTCAACGCCGGCAGGTGCCAAGTATGGTTTACTCAGGTACTATAGAAAGCCTGAACTGAGCTGCCAGCCAGCCCACAGGATACAGGATGCTGCCAAACTGACTGCCCAGAGGCCAGGAAAGAGGGCATGTGGTTCTTCTCTCTCTTCTAAGCACTGGATGCTCCAATGCCATGACACTCCAACTATCCTCCTGGGAGAGTTACACACAGAGGCAAGTTCCTGCCGATACCACCCATGTCACTCACTGATGGAGTGAGAGCCCGCCGTGCCTACTCGGCCTCCAACCAAATGGATAATCAAAGGATGGGTGGGTCTGCAGCTTGTGCTGTGCAGAAGACTTGGAAGGCAGGGGCTTAAATGGGGTGTTGAAGGGGCGCTTCCCACCCAAAGCCCTGAGAGTCTGTCCAAAACGGAGTGTCGGTGGCAAGAGTGAGCCATGAGTCTGTACCTGACTGCTAGCCAGCACTGTACTGGGAGAAGTGGGTCATTTCTCGCCACCTGAAAAAGACTCAGCTAGCCAACATAAAAGATGTCTCATTTTTTCAGAGTGAATAGATGATGTCATACGACAGGTTTTTAAATTATGTTTATGGTAGCCAGGGTAGTGCCTGCCTGTAACCCTCGGCTCTTGAGAAACTAAGGCAAGAAGATTGAAAGTTCTAAGCCAGTTGGAGGAACTAAGAAAATAAATAAAATAATAAAATTTAAATCATATTCAAACACGGATATGTGCTAGTCTAACTACAAGATGGCCCATGGCTTATAGCTAATTAAAAAATTGTGTATCAAGCCGGGTGGTGGTGGCACAGGCCTTTAATCCCAGCACTTAGGAGGCAGAGGCAGGCGGATCCAGCTATTAACTGGCACTGGGCTCAATGCCAGGGGGTAAAATAGAAAATGCACTTGAAAAACACAGACCATTCACAGAGCCTCAACTGTGAGTCACCGCAGCCCAAAGAGAGGCATCGTTATCCCCAGGTCACAAAGGAGAGAAAGACAATTGGACCAGAGACAGCAGAAGGCAGAGCCTTTTGCCTACTTTCCCACTGAGGCGCTTCTCATCCATACTGGGGTCCACAACCAAGATCCTGTGCACTTTCACAGGACTCCAAAAGTCCCTGCCCCGCCCCCCGCCCTGTGGGGAAGGTGGAATATACCATCCTGAACTCAGATGGGATGTGTCTACTCCCCCACATCAGAGTCTGGACTCTACCCCAACCCTTGAGGATACTGTTGACCAGACTCATTCAGAATTCCAAAAAGAAACCAGGGCTTCAGATTTAAATAATTTACAGGCTCTGTTCGTTTATGAAAATGTGTATCTCAGCAGCATCCCTGACTCCTAGGTTGTTCCTGAGGGCTGAGATGACCACACAGGCTTAGAGCCTTGGGAAACATACCTCAGACATTCAGTGAAAATTGCCCTCCCTTTCTGATCACCCCCTTTTCTTTGGTGTCCATGCACTTCAATATTGTCCCCCTAAAATTATATAATAATCATAGTCACTACAACTTGGTCTATAATCAAATAATGGTTTTTTTTTTACCAAATGTGTTACAAATACAAATAATAAAATTGTATTTCTAAAATATGCTCAGAAATACAACAAGCAAGTAGTTAATAGGTTAGGTTAGAGGGATAGGTGAAAAGTAGCAATCACAACTATAAGAACAGCTACAAAAACTATAAAAACAAGCGGGCAATGGTGGCGCACGCCTTTATTCCCAGCACTCGGGAGGCAGAAGCAGGTAGATCTCTGTGAGTTCGAGGCCAGCCTGGTCTACAAAGTGAGTCCAGGACAGCCAAGGCTACACAGAGAAACCCTGTCTCGAAAAACAAAAACAAACAAGCAAAAAAAAACAATACAAGCAATCTATAACCATATTCAAATCAGGAAGTGGAGACAGCTCTTAGGACAAAGATTACTTGTGACCTTATTTCTCTTCTAAAAGGTCTCTTCAAGGGGCTGGAGAGATGGCTCAGAAGCTAAGATCACTGGCTGCTCTTCCAGAGGACCTGAGTTCAATTCCCAGCAACCACATGGTGGCTCACAACCATCTAGAATGTGATCTGATGCCCTCTTCTGGCCTGCAGGTGTACACGCAGATGAAGCACTCATACATAAATATATATATATTTTTAGAAGTTCTCTTCGAGCTGGGCATGGTGGCGCATGCCTTTAATCCCAGCACTCAGGAGGCAAAGGCAGGCGGATCGCTGTGAGTTCGAGGCCAGCCTGGTCTACAAAGTGAGTCTAGGACAGTCAAGGCTACACAGAGAAACCCTGTCTCAAAAAAAAATAGAAGTTCTCTTCTAGAGCTTGGGGGCTTCTCTCAGTGGTAGGAAGTGCCTAGCTTATACAAGGCCCTGGATTTGACTCCTATTACCACCGTCCACCACATCAACAACAATAAAAAAATGTTTTCTTCATATTGATTTTTAAATTTCTATAATGAAAAGTGTTTTGCATGGTGTGGTATGGGGTGTGTGTGTGTGTGTGTGTGTGTGTGTGTGTGTGTGTGCATGCACCGATGTTTATGTATGTGCATATGGTAGCCACCCAACCTCAGCTGCCATACTTTAGGCACCATCTACTTTATTTTTTGAGATTTCTCACTGGCTTGCAACTCACTCACCAAAGAGATGAGTTTAACTGGCCAGTGCGCGCCCATAGATCCACCTGCTGCCTCCTCCTGGTCACCAGAATTATAAGTGCGTGCCACCACGGCATCCATCTAAGGCGTTGTGGGTTGTGAGGACCAAAGTCAGACCGTACAGACACTTAATGGCCAAGTCATTTTCCCACTCCACCACCCCCCCCAAAAATTGTGTTTTTAAAATTGTTTTATAAAATACTTAGTAGCTATTGTATCAACTCACTAAACTGTGTTTAAAAAAAAAAACTGAATGCATTCTAAATGGCAATACAGCAACGTAGACCGGCTCTCCCCTTCACATGAGTAGGAACAGCTGTATGCTTGCCCACCATATCCATCCAACAAGCCACTGTATTTGACCCACAGAAATTACATTCCTGGATGCAAAGATTTCAAGATGGCCTCATAAGGAGGCAGAAACACTAGCTCCCAGAGTAGTAGGGAACCCCAGAAGACAAGACTCTAAAGCCCCTGGAAGTATTTAACCTTCTCCAACTCCGACTCATGGTTCATGGGTCTTGGAACCATCTATATTAGCATGAGCACACACATACACACACACACACACACACACACACACATACACACACACAGGCGTGCAGATGCTCAGTGCTTTCACGACACAGCTCTCTGCCCCTGGTACCCCCTCAGACAAGAAGAACTGGACTCTGGGAAAGGATGAAAGTTGGCTTTTTAAAACAAACTCTGGATTCTGATGTATACATATCTTAGGAAATACTGATTCAAGGCATGCTACTAAGATAAGATGAAATTGCTTAAATTTTTCCGTGATAAAAGACAAACAAGCCTCACCCTGCACTGACCATCCTGCTGCTCCCCCAGCAGCTCACAGCTGCCATCTCATACAGGCCAGGCTGTCAGGATGGTGGGTACAAGAGGCAGGTAGCCTACAAACCTACTTCTCTTTTTCCTAACCTCAAGATTCTTCTAGGAAAAAAAATGATTTTGAAATATTGGCTCAAGATGTAGAACTCTCAGCTCCTCCAGCACCATGTCTACCCACATGCTGCCATGCTTCCCACCATGATAATGACCTAAACCTCTGAAACTGTAAGCCAGCCCTAATTAAATGTCGTCCTTTATAAGAGTTAGTCATGGTATCTCTTCAGAGCAATGGGAACCCTAAGACAGACACCAAGAGTGTGAGTAAGCTGGCACTGAGCAACAGCACCCCTTGCTCTTAAGTCTTATGGAGCCTCAGGCTAACAAACACTCATCAAATTCCCAGGAAGTAGTTCAAGAGGGTTCAAAGAATTTTCTTACCATTCAGTAGAATTGAGCTGGCCTCAAAGGTGTGAGAGTAAGCGAGCCGGTGGGCTCACTAGCTCAGATACCTCTCAGGCTCAGATTCAGGGCTTTGGATTGGTCCACCCCAACATCTACCCTGTCAACTCCATCAGGAGTGCATGAAGGGGCTGGTCCTACAGATCCAAATCTGCAGCATCTCCATGACACAGAACAACAACAGGCTATGCAAGAGGAGCCCCAGTGAGATTCCACTACTGAGAGTATGGCAGAAGTCAGAGGCCGGTACCAAACCAAGGGCTCGTTACAAATGAACATTCGCCAGCACAGAAGTGTCAGCAAAAGGGTATAGTGTGGGACACACTGGGGCAGATTACAACTTCCATAATGAGATTTTTTTTCCTCCGTTGGGGAGAAGGTTGCAAGGGTGGAGGATGAGTATGAGGGAAGGGGAATTGGGGTACATGATATGATGTTTGAAAGGAACCAATAAAAAGTTAAAAAGAAGAAGGAGGAGGAAGAGGAGGAGGAGGAGGAAGAGGAGGAAGAGGAGGAGGAGGAGGAGGAGGAGGAGAAGAAGAAGAAGAAGAAGAAGAAGAAGAAGAAGAAGAAGAAGAAGAAGAAGAAGAAGAAGAGGAAGAAGAAGAATTAGGACACCAAGCCTGAAAGAAATAATTCACTTGTCCCAGACCACACAGCTAATGAGCACAGAGCCAGGATCTGAGCCCTCATGAGTGAACAGAAACATGGTTAGGCTCTTTCCCCTGAGGGCCCACCCAAGGCATTCTAATTACTGAAACACTTCAACAAAGCCTGATATGTCAAGGGGGGGGTGGAAAGAAAGAGAGAGAGACCTTTCAAATTATGTCCTTCAGCTGGGCATGATGGTGCACGCTTGTAATCCCAGCACTCAAAGAGCAGAGGCAGATGGATCTCTGTGAGTTCGAGGCCAGCCTGGTCTACAGAGTGAGTTCCAGGACAGCCAGGGCTACACAGAGAAACCCTGTCTTTAGAGAGCAAACAAAAAGCAAAGCAAAACAAAACAGAAAGAATCTCAAAATAAAAACACTCGTGATAAAGTGCAAAGAAAAAAAAAGAGGAGAGAGATGTTCTTACTGTCAAAGGTATGTCACACAGGGTAGGAGCCATAGTTAGCTTAGGTCCCTCTGCTCCGCAGTGCTGAGCAATGAAGGTGACATACTGCAGGAACTTCATATAGTTTTTTAAATGCATGACATACGGGCATATGTTTTAAAGACCAGGAAAAAGCTTCTGAAATACAACCGCTGGTTACTGATGGATTTTAGAGCCAGTGATGGAATTTGTGTGTTCATTTTGTCTATCTATCTATACTTTTGAAGTATTTTACAATAAGTTTACATTTGCTTTTTAAATCAAGGGATAAATGCGGTGGGTAGTTTTCAAATCCTGTGACTTCGTACCTCGCTATACAAGAACTGTCATTAGGCTCCAGACCAACTCAGCGTGCAGAGTAATGTGTGGTTTCTTCTCTATGTCAAACACACAAACACACAAACACACACCACACACACACACACACACACACACACACACACACACACACACAAACCATTTAGTTAGAACTGTGAATGTTGTCTCTCCAGGAGCCAGCCTCATAAATGAAAACAGGATTTAATACTTATCCCAAATAAATGTGATGAGCATCTACAGTCAGTTACCAGTGGGTTAGCAGGTGGAAAGTGTTGTGTAAACAGGGTTGAGGAGTGGTTCACTGAGCAAAAGGACCCGAGTTTGAATTCCCACCACTATGTATGTGCACATACACACACACACACACACACACACACACACACACACACACACACACACGATAAATAGATGTAATTTTAAGAGTTTAAAGCAAAAGATGTACAGCTATATAAATGCACAGTGTGCTCGGAGCACGTCTACTGGTGGGTCTGCACATCTCAAACCTTGTGCTAACTGTTAATATTAAAGGGCTAAAGCAATAAAGGAGCTGGCGCTTATAGCCTCATGGTTAAAGTCACTTGCCAAGCATCCAGGCACACTGCAAAAGCCTTTGTAATTAGTATGAAGGCTGTGCCTCATCCCCTACAGCTCACTAAGGATTCTGCACAAAGGAGAAAGAGGTGTTCGCTCTCATCCTGTGCATCCTTATATGAGGACTCTATTAAAGTAAGTGCCATAAGGCAGATGTGCCAACTGGCGCACGACATCAGCTCATTCTGGGCAACTTCAAGCTGAAAAGGATGGCCCAAGCACAATGCTCATGCTATCACACTACCTCGGAATGATTTCACCTTCTGAGCAAGGTCAGGCTTTGTTGGCCAGACCCTGCTAGACTGCCCCACTTACAAGAAGGGAAATGGAGAGAGGTAGGAACTATATTCCAAAAGAAAAAGGATGGCTGGAAAGAAAGAAGACACAAAATATAGTAGGTACAAAATAAAATAAGTATTTTTATGTATCATGTCATTAAAAAAAAGAGAGAGAGAAAATGATGGCACTATAAAGGAACATTTCAAGGATAGGGGGACACGTGTCAGGGAGGTTCTGTGCTCAGCACCTGCCGAGGGCTCCATCCATAGCAGTATGAAAAAGACACTTCCGGGTCTCAGGGGTCACTTGGTTGAAGGAGCAGGAAGAGCCGAGCATCTGTGGAAGGCAGAGGCAATCCTCTTGTTTATGCCTGCATTACTCTGCGAACATCAACAAGAACTCCAGCTTCAGGGTCACAAATGTGGTCCAGAAACCTCCAACACAGAGAGCCTTTTGCTCTTGCCAGGTTTGCGTCTGTGCTTTGCCCACAGTCAGGAAACCTGAATAAAACGACTCAACGTCCACTCTGACACCATGCTTGCTTGCCTACTTCATTCACAGGGTGGAAAAAGAAGATACTCTCCCAAGGACTCCTGAAGAAACAGTGGCCAAAAAAACACACGAGTGAACTTGTCAGGAGACAGCAGTCTTTGTCACACATAAAGGCAGAACTTTGCCTGCATAAATCCCAGGTGTACCTGTTATAGGCAGATACTTACAAACAAACTGCAGAGAATAAAGCTAAGACCTGGCTGAAGTGGTGATGCCCTCTAAGGGGAAGGATGCTGAGCTCCCTGATGTCCTTACTCATGTACTGAGGCCTGGACCTCATGACCCCACCTTGTGTAAACCAATGTTCAGATTTTTCCCCCTTCTCGGCTCCATCAAATAACATTCCTGCCTACAAAAGTCATTGATATAAAGAACCCTCCAACCATGCTTGAGTTTATTAATGATCAACTTGACCAGAAACCCCCACATTTTCACAGAGATAAGGCTTACAGAGAAGGTACACTTTGCTGAAAAATATTTATCCTATGATCTTGGTTGGGTGAAGGGCACATCTTTCCAGGCCTTTTCAGGTGGTCAAGACAGAGTCCAGTCCAGGACAGTCTGAGAGAGGCACCTGGGTGCTTCACTGTAAGCTACAGGACCTCTGAGGTGATTTCAACATCAGGTTAAAAGGTAACTTTGGCTTTGCGTTCTGCTCCCTAACTGAATTACAATCATCCTATCTAAGGTCCTGATTTCATTCAAGGAAGATGTTCACTACAAAATAAAACACACACACACACACACACACACACACACACACACACACACACGATTCACATGCATTTTTCAAATTAAGAGACCTAGCAGGGTCTTGTTTTGAATTTTTTAAGGTTTTTTTGTTTTCTAATGTGTGCTTTTGCCTGCATGTATGTAAACACACCATATGAGTGCAGTGCCCATGGACGCCAGAAGAGGTCCTCAGATCCCCTGAAGAAGGAGTTAACAAGTAGTTGTGAGTCACCTGGGAAGAGAACCTGGGTCCCCTGCAAGAGCAGCCAGCATTCTTAACTGCTGAGCCATCTCCCCGGGCCCTGTGTTTTGAACTCTTTATCAATCCCAAGGAACAGTGCTACTGCTGCTGTTGTCTGCATTGACATCTCCAAGGGCCATGTGCCCCACCCTAGGACAACCTTTTACACACAACTCGTTCTGTGCTCACATCTCCCTACGATGAGAAAAAAAATTTTTTTAATTTATTCTATTTGTATACATGTGTCTGTAAGAGTATATGTCTGTGGAGGCCCAGATACAGAATCAGTCCCTCTAAAACTGGAGTTATAGGGGGTGGAGAGCTGCCCACAAAGGTGCCCCCGGATCCTCCACAAGAGCAACCACTAACCTCTGCACTCTCTCCCTCCCTCTCCCCCACTCTCCCCAACCACTACAGTGAGACCCTCCCTGCCCCTTCTGTACAGAGGAGCAAATGGCATCTTTTTGCTGGGCAAATTCATACCTGGGCCTAGTATTTTCTTGTAAAAAGGTCTTTTCCACACACTAATGAGAGAGGCTCAAGAACACAGTTTCTGACAGAAGAAGGGTTAACAGTCCTCACAGAAGTACCAAGCAAATAGAAAGCCTTTCAAAGAATGGAAATGACTCAGAGAGAGAGAGAGAGAGAGAGAGCAATCACACCCAAAGATGCTCAGAAGACCTCTACATCCCCAGTCCCAGACTTACTCAGCTGTACCAAGGGCTACACCCTGAGGCCAACAATCTTAAAAGAGCCATACAGATTCACCATATTCACTCACTAATAAACTGGACTCTCATTCTAAATCCATAAATACATATGCTATGCATTGTGGCTTTTAAATGAACATTCAGGATTTCCTCTGCAGCCAACCCTGAGATAATTTCTAAGATTTTTTTTTTCTCTAGTTTATGTGTATGTCTGTGTGAGCGATGTCACCTGTCATGGTAGTATCCACAAAGACCTAGAGAGAGATTCAAATACCCTGGAGCCGGAGTTACAGGCCATTGTGAGCTGCCAGATGGAGGTGCTAGGAATAGAACTCAGCTCTTCTGGGGGAGCAGCAAGTGCTCTTCACCACTGAGCCATCTCTCCAGCCCCCACTGTGGCATTTTATAGGTGCCTTCTTTTTTTTTTTTTTTCTTCCTAATTGTTACAACTACTTCCAGGTTTCGTAACTGTTCCTAACACTCCTTTTTAGAAAGATAGCCTGGGGTAACATAATACCAACAGACAAATCTTGATCTTGCCCTAAGCCTACTGTCCCTCATGACGCTAACTGGCTTCTTGACACGTGTTAGCGTTGATCAAGCTCTAGCTACAAAGCTCTGCTCGCTTGAGCTTTCCTCTTTAAGTTCACTTCCGGAACTTCCCCCACCTTCTACTATTCTTGATTCATATTCCTCCCACCTCTACAACAATATCTAAGAAAGGATGAGCAGTCCCCAAACCATATGGTAAAGTTGGCTGAGTCAGAGCAGTGGCGGGCGCACTTGCTGCTCACAGTGCTAGCCTGCGCTGGCAGCCAGCTCTCCCCGCTCAGGGAGCCCAATTTGTCCCTGCTCTGTGGAAACCCGACATCCTTTCTGAAGTCTTCTGTATCCTAGAGGAAAAGCTCACTGGAATGTCAGTCTCCTTTATAAACTATCCTCATATCCCTCCACTCCTTTATTTCTCTGCTGAAATTTTTCAGGACTCAACCTTGAAGACGTTGATGCTTTTAAACTGTATATGTATATGTATATCTCCATCTGTGTTGAACCCATGTTTTGTAATGACAAAAGGAAAGTATACATTCAGGGATCCCGTCTTTGCTGCTACTGTTCCTTGTCAAGAACCACCACTGTATCCCAGAAGCTCCTGGCCACTCCCTATCTCTTTTGTAGCAACACTTCCTTTTCACAATGTATACTTCGTTTAAGGGACTTAAGTGACTCAACACCTGACTCCTGGTGAAGTCTATCAAAACACTGAGGGCTAGTTATGGAAGAAATAGCACATGATGTTTCCTTACCACTAAAAAATGCTGGATATGGCATACATCCCAAAGCTGAACATGCCCAGGAAAATAAAAAAAACTAAACTCAAAAGCAAATTCCCATGCTTAAAAAAAAAAATCATTCACCAAGAAGACAGATAATTATCATCAAGATACCAACAAAAATGCAAAAAAATGCCGGGCATTCTTTATGGCTACTTCAAAGTAGTTGTTTGTTAAAAGGAAGGAAAAAAAACTAGTAATTTTCCCTATATTTTGGTCTAGTGGTTTTTATGTATATCAATTAGACTCCGTGATCATGCAAGAACGGTATTTCATTTCTTTGACTACGACCCTACTGCCCATTTTAACCTCAGCAAATTTTTGGTCCATTGCGTAGAAGACTCTCTCTACTAATAAAAATGCAACCTATTAAAGATTAACTTGCCCCCAGGACAGTCCCTCTAAAAACAAATTCCAAGCATTATAATCACCAATTTACACTCTGAAGACTTGAAGGCCAACAACCTTACTTACCCTGGCTTAAAATGGAAAATCCCATCTACTTTTTAAGGCTATTGTGAAAAGAAAAAGAAAATGGCAACTCACACATTCACGATCACCATCAATACAAACAAATGCAACCTAGCCCTATTTGACCTTTCCCAAAGAAAAAGTTTCCTCCTAAAAATACCCATTATTTTTGCCAGATTTCAGTTTTTATCTACTTTACTTCTGTAATCCTTAACTTGCAAACACTTTCTGTTCCCCAAATATTTGTCAAATATATCTTCATATGTTACAAACTATGGTTCATACTTGAAATGAGTTGGACCCATGAGGTCACATTTCATTAAGAAGCTCTTGGTATTCACCAACACTGAAGCAAGTCTTGTTCCTTAAATATCAAATGTTTCCCTTCCCATAAAGCCACACATACACACACACACACACACACACACACACACACACACACACAAAACCTTTTAAAAAATCAACTTCTATTTTACAGGTGGGGAAACTGAGGCCAGAGAGAGGCCTAGGGCTTTGGCCAAGGTCTCACAGAGATTTGAATGCAAGTTTGGGTGACTATGGGGCTCATATCTGCTATAGCATAAATCAATTAAATGCAAATTAAGTTCACCAAATGTGGTGATTCTGTGGAGTCATAAAATGTCACAGTGCAGTGTGCGCTGGGTTCTATCCTCAACTGGCTTCAAGGCTTACTTTGCCGACAGGGTAATGTATTTGTACGTAACTCTGGAACACAAAGCAAAGGTCTTTTCAATCACTAAGTGGAGAATTCATTATGTACTGGTGGATAAGGGCTAACCACTAAACATCTGGCTACTGAAAAGCGATTTAGGCCTTCACATATTTGAATGGCAGGCCTAAAAGAGGGTTAACACTTCATGATTTCAGAATGGCCGAGCCATACTTCATTGGATCCAAAATGAAAATTCACTGAAAAAAAAGAAATCCCCTGGGAGACCTCAGATTTTTACAAGTGAACCTCCCAGAAACTGGCATCCGTGGCAGTATGTGTGCAGGGTACCCATTAAGGGTGATACCACCGTGTTCTTAGGAGGAATCGCTCGCTCTGTTCCCAACACAAGCAAGAGCAAGTTGGAAAGTGGTTGAAATGGATCAGCCTAGGATCTTTAGGTTCAATACGAACAGCCTTCAACAATATGTCTGCAACCTAATTGTAACATTTTGTTTTCTACTCCAAAACCAGGCAAAGTCAGGGAACTAATAAGAAGGAGTCACAAATGAAAATCGCTGAAATGTTAACCCAGCTTCGATTTTCAAATCCATTACTTTGCTACAAAGTTACATAATTTAAGGGAAAAAACGAGCCCGAGACATGACATTAGGGATGTTTATCAATAGAAATAAGCAACAAGGGAGAGAAAGTCTCAGCCCTTCCAGAAACGCCTGCCAACCACTCCTGATACTTATTTCCACCAAGTTATTGTTTGGGAAAACATGTTGTTCTCTCTTAAAAAATAACCCTCTTAATTGTTCTGAAAAGCCACTGCGTTTCCAGGGAGGAATAACTCGCTCCCATACCGCGATACATTGACTGATAAAGTCAAAATAAGTCACGCGGACAGCCGTAAAAGCAAGTCTGAAGACCTCTAAGCTTTCCGAGCTGAAGGATGAGAGCCTACCGAATGCTCACCACTCTCTCTGCCTGAGACTAGGGACCGGTTCTCCTCACAAGTCTTAAAAATAACGGTCGTTCCCAGCTACCTCCCTTCTGCCTTTGGATGTGGGAGGTAAGCCACACAGGTGACCACGCTGGCTGGTAATGAACATTTTTAAAAGTCAAAATGACCTTGGACGTGACGCCATTCATCCTAATCCCTAGCGCAACACATCAGAATTTGCTTCCAATCCAGTGTGGAGAAAGTTTTTCTTCCTGGGAAATTCCCAGAAACTCTATAAAGAGTTTTAAAAAATAAAATAAAATAAAATAAAAAGTAAAATTTAAAAATCCCCGAATTATTAAAGACAAAGTCAGACTCCCACAGCTGCGAGGGAGAAGTTTATGAACTGAATGTAACTCTTAGGAGCGTGGCTCCCCTGACACATGCTACACATGGATCCCCATGCCTGGGTGACTTGCTCCAGCCCAAGACTCCAGTTTGGGGGCGGGGGCTCCCAGCTGAAGCCTTGACATCTGCAGCGTTTTTTCCAGGCGACCAGACCAGGCCCTAGCTAGAGGAAACGGATACTGAAGAGGGCAGGGAAAAGACGCGGCAGGGGTGGCCGGGACTCCCGGCTGCGAGAAGCCTAGCAAGAGTCACGCACGCTGGGAGGTCCCAGCGCGTGGGGATGCCACGGCCCAGATGTCCCAGCTGCAGCTGGCATCTCCGCAGTACGAAGAGCAACTTAGGATCGGCCAAACAAACTCGGGCCTCCAGCTCCTCCGATCCGGCGAGCTGGCAGAGTGGGGTGTCCCGTGCGCCGACTGGGTGCGACGTGGGCCCTTAAGGAGTGGATCGGGAGCAGGGGCATGCCTACCTTGGAGCATGGCCTCGAGTTTCTTCCTGTCCACGCGGAAGCGTTCCTCGCTCCACTCCGGGCTGTGCAGGGGTGCCGCGGCCACCAGATCGTCCTCGGAGCCGGCCACCGGCGAGTCGGTGCTGCGCTCGCTGTTGGAGCCGGGGTCCGACTGCGCCGCCAGGTAGCCGGGCTCGCCCTGCGCGGCCATGGTGCGCGCGGCGCTCGGGCTGCCGCCGCCCCGGCCCGGGCTACTCTAGCTCCGCGCACCGCAGCGCTAGCTCCTGCCCCCGCCGCCGCCGCCGCCGCCGCCGTAGCCGCGGGAAGCCCTGCGCATCCCCGCCTCGGGCGCCGCCCCCGCCCCGCCGCGCCGAGCTGTGCCCCGGCCCGAGCCCCCGCCTGCAGCGCCCGCTCCAAGCGCTGAGCGCAGCCCGCGCCTCCAGCCGCCGCCTGCCCCGCCGCCTCGCGTGCTCATTGGCCGGCCCGGCCCACGGGGAGCAGCGGGCGGGAGTGGCGGGCCCGCGCCCTCTCACACGCACCACGTCCACACGGCGCGCAGCGCCGTCCGGAAAGCCTGCCCCCCCCACCCCCCGCCCCGCGCCCGTGCTGGGACCCTCGGGCTCATGGACACTCTTGCCAAGTTCGAGCCCAGAGCTCCCGGGTGCCCGCTAGGCGTCCTCGGTCACTTATTGCCACTTTTCTATGCTTTCATGTAGAGTTCATCCCTCCTACAAACTCACAAACTTGCATATCCTCCAGAAAGGCCAAGTTCAAGCCCCATAGTTCCGTGTGCCTGCCAGGCTCACAAGTTGGCTTATCCACACCCACCCGAGCCACTTACTATCATTTTTTCTGTCCCTACACCTGGATTCCACCCTTCTCCATACTCAGAATACTCCAAACTTAGACGTGGCCAAGTTCAAGCCCAGCATGGCCCTAAAGTGCTCAAGGAGTGCCTTGACAAGCCCACTCCTATTTACACAACCTCAGGACACCCTGAGTCTGTGAACTGAAGTGGAGAGTAAAGGGGGAGTTCTTGGGGCAAGAAGGATCGACACCCAACTTTTGCAGACATCAGAGAAGACCTGACTCGCGTGCACCTAAGGATTCCAATCCAAAGGGCCCTTCTCGCATTGCCAAAGCAGAGGCACAGGGCAAAGGTGGGCGGCAAAAGGAGGCCTCTCCTACAAATCCTTTGTGGTTTTCAAGGAAGAGCTAGAAATGGCTGGGGCAGGGGAAGAAGGGTGGCTCTGACTTTGTTCTTTTCTGGTTTCTCTTCAGCAAGACATTTCACCACCACCTGAAGCATCCATCCTTCTCCGGAGCTCATCCTCTGGGTAGGCTGCTAGGGCTCCACTCTGTTCTAGGCGGATCACTGAGGAAGGTCTGCAACTTCTGCTCCTGAGTTCCGGGCTACCCCATGCACCACAGCTTCTTAAGATGAGCACGGAGCTCAGAGGACCAGGCCCTGCTATAAGCTTAGAAAGCTCTCCTTCCTCCACACCACGCAGATTCACACTGCCGTCCTCCATTGAATAACCAAACCACAAGAATGCTTCTTCTTCCTGGGAGAGACATTGAAGATAAATATGGCAAAATATCACTGTGCTACAGAGGGAAGCAGTAGGTTTATATGCGGGGCGAGCCATAGGGTTCACCATTTACAATCATACAGTGTATTTAAGGTAAAGCAAAACTCTTACAGGCGTGGGAGGCTGGAGAGGTGACTCAGAGAGCAAGAGCATTTGCTGCCAAGCCTTACATCTTGAGTTCGATCCACAGGGCCCACATGCTGGAAGGAGGGATCCGACTTGGGCAAGTTGTCCTTTGACCATCACAAAAGCACTTTGAAACACGCACTCACACACACATAAACAAACAAATAGTGAGATGGATTTTTTTTTAATCTCCAGCTGGAGAGGTAGTTCAGCCGTTAAAGGGTACTTGCTGCTCTTCCAGTTCCAGTGGACCAGAGTTCTATTCCCTGCACCCACCTTGCATGGCTCACAGTTGCCTGGTAACTCCAGCTCAGAGGCATCTGATGCCCTCTTTTGGCATCTTCTGGCACATGCATGTGAGGACATAAAGAGAGAGAGAAAGACAGACAGACAGACAGACAGACAGACAGACAGACACACAAATGTAACTGTTACATTCTTCTAGGACCAGCCTTACTTGGCTGAGCTTGTGCATCCGTGTACTTTACAGATGAAGAATCATGTAGAAGTGACTTGAGCTGGGCAGCAATGGCAGACGCCTTTAACCCCAGCACTCGGGAGGCAGAGACAGGTGGATCTCTTTGAGTTCGAGGCCAGCCTGGTCTACAGAGTGAGTTCCAGGACAGCCAAGGCTACACAGAGAAACCCTGTCTCAAAAACAAAACAAAACAAGAAGCAGCTTGATTAAGGACACACTGAGGTAGGGAAAGGAGGCAAGAATCAAGGCTAGTTGAGTGCCTGGGGCACTTTCCCTACACCTCCTGCCCAGTGTGACTTCCGCTGACCTAACAAATATCCTGTTCAGCTGCTCCCTGCCAACGTGTGGCCCCTGGTTTTTTCTGATTGCCATTAGTGGTTCCTCAGCAGAACATAGGTGCCTCCAACAGGGTGTATTTGGCTGCATCCCACAGCCCTCCATGAGGGTATCTACCCTCTTTCTCTGGGAGTAAATACTTGTGGGAACCTTGCTGTGCTCCGGGTACCCTGTTAGGCCTGAAGAATGGTAAGCAAAGAAAGACACAATCCTGGCACTCTTGAGACTAGCCTTCTTGGAAGAAAGGCAGGGTGCTACCAGAAGGTAAATATACATGTTAAGAAGTCCTTACAGTGCAGGGCGTGATGGCACACGCCTTTAATCCCAGCACTTGGAAGGCAGAGGTAGGTGGATCGCTGTGAGTTCGAGGCCAGCCTGGTCTACAAGTGAGTCCAGGACAGCCAAGGCTACACAGAGAAACCCTGTCTTGAAAACAAACAAACAAACAAACAAAGAAGTCCCAGCAGCAATCTTTGTAAAAGGGGACTCAAGACATAAGAAAACCTATAATTGACTTACTAGGTCCAAAGAGGTCATTGGGGGCTTATCAAAAGACTCACTCGAGAATTTACCTATTGCAGAAAATATTACCCAGACAGGAGAGCGGAGGGAGGAGTCATTCATGCAAAGTAGGATATGGTCACAATGGCATCCCTGAAAGTGGATTTTACCATCATCTGTGTTCTATGGTTAAGGAAACTGAGGTAAAGGGACCAGCTGCAGTAAGTCTCGAGATTAACACAAAAGCTCTGTGGAGGTGGCAGAGCCAGGCCAGGGAAACGAGGGATCTCATATGCTGAGAGGGAAGGTTCAAGTAAGAGGCGAGTTACACCCCAGTCAGCCAAGTTGGGGATTCTCAGAGCAAAAGCAAAGTACACAAAGGCTTTGGGTAAAAGGTTGTATAGTTTAAAAAAAAAGAGCATTAAAGAGCCACCAGCATAGTTTAGAGAACAGACTACAGGGCAAGGATAGAAAAGGTGGTCCTAGAAACCTACAAGAAAAACATCATGACAGGCAGATCTGGACCCAGGGGGGTCTGCTCAAACTACTGCATCAACCAAGGACAATACATGCAGTAAATACTGAACCCTTAGTCAGATCTAGCCATTGGACAGGATATTCTCCACAGCTGTGTGGAGAGCGGGGACTGACTCTAACATGAACTCCCATGCCCTGTATTTGACCACTTCACCATGGTAGGGAGGCCTGGTGGCACTCAGAGAAAGAATAGGCAGGCTACCAAGATGAGACTTGATAGGCTGTGACCATATGGTGGGAGAGGAGGTCCCTTCCTGTCACAGACCTAGGGAAAGGGAATAAGGTGAAAGACGGAGGGAGGGAGGGAGGGAGGGAGGGAGGGAGGGAGGGAGGGAGGAACGAGAGGAGACAAGTAAGGGGATAACAATTGAGATGTAATCTGAATAAATTAATAAAAAAAAAAAAGAGCTGGGCCAAGCAGGACATGGTGGTGCACACCTTTAATCCCAGCACTCGGGGAGGCAGAGGCAGGTGGATCACTGTGAGTTGAAGGCCAGCCTGGTCTACAAAGTGAGCCTAGGACAGCTAGGGCTACACAGAGAAAACCTGTTTCAAAAAAAAAAAAAAAAAAAAAAGGAAAGAGCTGGACCAATATAGACACTACCTAGGAATCCTACATCCCGGAAGGCAATGGCATTGGCATCCGAGACAAGAGAGAGAGAGACATCAGAGGATTTGTGGGAAGCATTTCCATGGTGTCATCAGTTACTCTGGTAATGGACGAGACATGAATGATGGCAAGGGGGCGGGTCTACAGGATTATGGCTGACTCAGAGAAAGGTTGGTGCTCTGAGCCGAATGACAGATTCCTGGGAGATTGTTGTACTGGAGGGATGATCACATTGATCTCAACATAATGAGGATGGGGTGTCATTGAGAACTCTAAGATGTCAAACAAACAAGTGGTTCTAACAGTCTGGACTTTAGTGCTGGGGTCGCGGACTGAGAGATGAATACGGTCTAGAGTCTAGAGCTCTGACATCTGCCTGTCTCTGCTTCTCCAGAACTGAGCTGATAGGCACATCCCACCACACCTGGATTTTCTGTGTGGGTTCTGGGGTCTCCAGGACTTAGGACCCCATGCCTGTGCAGCAAGCATTTTACTTGATCCATTTCCCCGGGGCCTTTGCAACTTTTAAAACCGCGTTTGCTTCCATGAAAGGCTGAGCTGGCCTGGATTATCCGTTTCATGTGGATGCTCACATCCTCTAATTGCTTGAGGCTTTCCCCGAGTGCCCACTGCTTCGTGGGTAAAGACACAGAAAGAATACGAGTCTCGTCAACTACATACAGCATCAAGAAGTAAAAGTCAATGGAGCGACGCTTAGCGGGAAATCATTTCAAATGCAAAAGCACCAATTAAACACAAATCTAAAATTCATTCCTTTTGAACGTTTGTTTATTTTTATTTTATGTCCCTAGGTGTTTTGCCTGCATGTGTGTCTGTGTGAGGGGTGCTGCGAATTGAGCCAGGGTCCTCTGGAAGAGCAGTCACTTCTCTTAACCACTAAGCCATCTCTCCAGCCACCACCACCCCCCAAACTCATTCTTAAAATAAGACAACTATGAGCCCAGCGTGGTGTTGCACACCTTTAATCCCAGCACTCAGGGAGGCAAAGGCAAGCGAATCACTGTGAGTTCAAGGCCAGCCTGGTCTACAAAGTGAGTCCAGGACAGCCAAGGCTACATAGAGAAAATTTATCTTAAAAAAACAAGAGGAAAAAAAGAAAAAACAAGAGGGGTGTAGGGAGGGGAGAGGAAGGAGGCAGAGAGAGCGATAGATAGATAGATAGATAATCAATAGATAGATAGATAGATAGATAGATAGATAATCAATAGATAGATAGATAATCAATAGATAGATAGATAGATAATCAATAGATAGATAGATACTCAATAGATAGGTAACCAATAGATAGATAGATAATCAATAGATAGATAGATAATCAATAGATAGATAGATAATCAATAGATAGATAATCAATAGATAGATAGATAGATAGATAGACAGACAGACAGGCAGATAAGATTTTCATTGTATTCTAAGGTAGCTACTGAAGATCGCATAATACCCAAATAAGAGAATGAAGCTAGAAGTAGAAAAAAACAATAGAATACGAAACCTGAACGGTCTAGCACAGGGATGTAAAGAATGATTCAAGATGATAATGCACGTAGAAGCTGAGCTGGAACAGGCCCTAAGTCTCAAGATTCTGATTTCTTCCATATCAAACTGAGTTCTTAAAGTATAGGAGACTCAAAGGCATTCAGAACCCCTGGTTGAAGACGTGGATATCACTGATTCTTAAGTTTGAGTTATCTGTCAACCCAATTTCTGAGTCCAAGTGAAGCATGGTTTTACGCAGGAATGTCAAAGTTTTTGGTGTAAGCACCATAGCTGCACTGTAGCTAGTGTCCTGTAGATAGAACGGAGACAACTATGAGTGCTCATCTACCTGAAGTTATGTACAGCTAGACTAAGAATACAGAATTTTGAGACGTGCCAGGGCAGGGGCAGGTGTGAAAGAGGAGGCAGTGCTTTTACAAAAACAAAAGGAAGTCACTCCTCAGAGAACATCAATAAATTATGAATAACGCTCTTTGAAAACCTAGAATTAGCTAATTAGCTATCTCAGCATGTTATTCCAAGGTGCATGAGTGAAAACAGGGTCAACCTAGAAGTTTTAGAAGTAGCTACCTACAGAAAGCAGGAAATGGAGGGAAGGCATCAATATTTCAGGCTTTTATTCTGGATCGTTTAAGTCATATGAGCTTGCTAGTTTCATTTTGGAAAAGCAGTTAAAGCAACCTATTCTTATTATATCATCACTAGAATAAAAAAATAAATAAAATAAATAAAAAACATGTTGCACCAGGCATGGTGGGATCTCTGTGAGTTCAAAGCCAGGCCTGTTCTGCAAAGTGAGTCCAGGACAGAGCCAAGGCTACACAGAGAAACCCTGTCTTGGAAAAAAACAAAATATGAGAGAGAGAGAGAGAGAGAGAGAGAGAGAGAGAGAGAGAGAGAGAGAGAAGAAAACATGTAAATAACTTGAATTATTTGGGAATTCATGGGAACCATGCTCTTTCCATGAAAATTGAAGCACACCAGAAACCCCCACTTTTTGTTTTCCTGTGCACATGTTTTTCTGGCATTTTTTTAAAAACTTCCCATTTCTTGAGAAAGAGATTTCAACTCATATGAAACTCCAAGTATAGGAACAGATGATTCAATGAATCATAAACTCACTTGGAAATTAAAACAAAAATACAACCCTACAACCACAAGAAGTTTTCAAATTCACCAGGTAGTAGTGGTGGCGCACACTTTTAATCCCAGCACAGGCTGGCCAGGGCTACACAGAGAAACCCTGTCTTGAAAAACAAAAACAAACAAACAAAACCTTCAAATTCACAAAACTTGAAAAGTGCCAAAATAAATTTTTAGAAAAATAAGGTGCTCATGTTGTAGACACCCAATCTTGATTAATTAATTAATAATTAACTAATGATCAAAAGAAAACTACTTGTTATGATTTAAGAAAAAAATGGATTGGTGTTCTTTTACAGGCACAATAGTCCTCCGATGCATTTCTTCTAAGGCAAATTATAGAAATATGGACCCCAAACTTAGATGTTTTGTAATAGTCACAAGAGTTTATGTGAAAGAGGCTGTTCTATATTTTTTAAGATGTTAAAATAGTTTTTAATTTATTCTTTGAAATTTTCAAACATGTAAACAGTTATATTGCTCACATGCTCCTCACGCATCCATGTTGGTTTGTTGAGACATTCTCTGTGTAGTCCTGGCTGTCCTGGAACTCATTCTGTAGATGAGTGTACTGTCTGGTCTTGTGTGTCAACTTGGCAGAAACCAGAGTCATCAAAGAGGAAGTAGCCTCAGTTGAGGAAATGCCTCCATGAGATCCAGCTATAAGGCATTTCCTCAATTAGTGATTGATGGAGAAGGCTCAGCCCATCCCAGCTGGTTCCTTCCCTGGGCTGGAGGCCCTGGGTTCTATAAGGAAGCAGGCTGAACAAGCCAAGGGGAGCAAGCCAGCAAGCAGCACCCCTCCGTGGCCTCTGCATCAGCTCCTGCCTCCAGGTTCCTGGCCTGCTTGCGTTCCTGTCCTGACTTCCTCCAATGATGGACTTTGATCTGGAAGTGTAAGCCAAATAAACCCTTCCCTCTCCAACTTGCTTTTTGGTCATGGTGTTTCCTTGTAACAACAGACACCCTGACTAAGACAACCAGGCTTGCCTTTAATTCAGAGGTTGTTGTCGTCACCATCGTCATCGTCATCGTCATCGTCATCATCATCATCATCATTATCATCATATCTGGGAATTAATCTATCATTCAATTTAGACAACTGCATGGCCATGGAGTAACTACTTGAAAGAATACAAAAAGAAGAGTTCAGTGCCACTCTAACTGCCACTAAAAGGTGATCGGTAGGCGGCAACATTCTCTGCAACTGGCAGCTAAGAGATCAGACCTGCAGAAAGACACAGAAGGACCGGAATTTCATCTGACACAAAATAAACATAGACTCATCAGGTCTGGCTGGCGAGATTGCTCTGTGAGTGAAGGCCCTTGCCTAGCGCCCCAGTCTGATCTGCAGAAACCAAGTGAAGATGGAAAGAAAGAGAAAGAGAACTCCACAAAGTTGGCCCTCTGACCTTTGTATAAAGTCACAATCACACAGCCAAGAAGCTCCAGGCTGCTGAACGGTTCTGTTCTTGTTTTTTTTTTTTTTTTTTTTTATCCCTTTCTCATAAGAGGAGGAGGGGTTTGGCACTTTGCAGAAGTCATGGGTAAAGTCCTCCTAGGTATAGAGAACGTGGTTAGAACTCTCTTGCTGTTTCCGTGAGTTTGGAAAACAACAAACAAAACAAAACAAAATCCTCAAAAGTGAAAAGTTATTATTGGTATTTTCAACATCTCAATGGTAAAAATAATAAAAATAAAAATAAAATAATAATAATAATAATAACAATAAAAGTGAGACAACACAAAAGCTGGACCATCATAAAGAGAACAGAATGGAAGAATGTGGACAGTTAATGAGAGACAAGGATACTGAAGATGGAAATGAATTTCACCATTATTTAAATTTGAACATTTCCTGATACAAAACCTTGCCAAAAGTAAAAAATCTGAAAAGAGACAAGAGTAGTGCTGTGTTGAAATTGCCACCCAAAGAGGTGTCCTGGCCTCAGACTCACAGCGTCTTTGGTTGTCAGGGTTTCAAGGCCTGTGTTAATTGAGCTTTTGATCTACAGCTCTGGCTTTACCTGCCACCCCTTTTATTCCTAGACTAACACCCACATGTAAATTTGTTCTCATGACTCCCTGGGACTTCAGAAAATGCAATGGTTTTGGCGAAAGACAACAGTAAGTAAGTGCAAAGTTGTACCTTCCTGTATTGTGTTTTTTAACGAACTGACAGTCTACTGGCAATGTGACTTTTAGGTTTAGCCAGAATCAAAGAACACAGAGCCAGAAAAGCATTCAGCCCGCAGGCTGGCTCGGCTTCTGAGGCTGCGCTCACTTGGTGACAAGGTAAATGCCACCACTGCCACTTACGTGCTAAACCTCACATCAAACGAGGAGAAATCACTTCCAAGAATTTTGGAGCCAATGGAGTTTTGAAAGGGAGCCTTCCCAGGCAGCTTGCGTGGGAAGTACGGATCATAGCAGAGAGAGAAGATTCTCAAAGCCGCAGCCAGGACCAAAGTGCGCAGGAACTCCAATGGCCAAGTCCATGGTCCTCACTTCACCACACCCCTGGCCTCTTTCATGGCTGTCGTTACTAGCTGATCACAGCTCTTTTCCACTCCAGGTCAGGAAATGCTTTTCCACACACATTCCGAGCAGCCAAGGCTGATCACTCGCAGTTGGCTCTCAATATAAATCTTGCTCGCCGAGTTGGATGCGCCGCTGTGGTTAAAGGGCTAGAAAACAGACTGCTCCCGATAAGCATAAGCTGCTGGCCTCTTTCTCCGCGGAGGTTGAGCCTAAGAGGAAGGGAAACAAAAGGAAACGCTATGTCTCCGCGCATCCCTTCAGGATCTTTGCACAGCTGAAAATGACTGGGAATCCAACTGAGTGCAGTGCATCCAGATGAGAACGGGCAGCAAGCTATGTCCATATGGGACTGTGAATCCATACCTCAAGTATCAAGAACCCTTAACCAGACACCAGGAGATGCGGAGTTTAAACACACACATACCTACGTCCTCTAGTTATGTAACTTTGGGCAAGTCTCATTATTGATGGACTAGAGTCTATCTATAAAGATTGTCTTCCCCTCCCCCCCCCCTTTTTTTTTCCTGA
The DNA here is from genome assembly GCF_964271855.1 of Acomys minous. NCBI lineage: Eukaryota > Metazoa > Chordata > Mammalia > Rodentia > Muridae > Acomys > Acomys minous. The sequence continues at coordinate 98,124,121 of NC_140495.1, forward strand.
GCTGAGGACCGAACCCAGGGCCTTGCACTTGCTAGGCAAGCACTCTACCACTGAGCTAAATCCCCAACCCTTATTTATAAAAATTGGAAACATGGAGCTTGCATGTAATCCCGGCAGTCAGGGAGGCAGAGGCAGACAGATCTCTTTGTAGCCTGGTCTACAAGGCAAGTCTTGTAGGACAGCCAAGGCTACACAGAGAAACCCTGTCTCAAGAAACCAAAAATGTTGATGTGACGTGGACTGTAAGGGAATTGCTCAAAACACAAGATCTTCATGGCTTCCTTGGTTACTCAGTTGGGAACTAACTGACCAGTTCAGCAACAGGCTGAGGGAACAGTGAACGCAAGCAGAGAGGACCGGAAGGGCGATGGCGTTGGCGCTGTAAGCAAAGCAGCTCAGAATGCTGGAGGTCGGGCAGCCATTGTCACGTGGAGAAAAGAATGCAGCCCTTCAAGCCAAATCCCTGGTGACCACACACTGGGCCCCTGGTCACTTGTACTCCAGTGCGAAATATCTATTGCTACAAAGCTAATTACTCCCAAATTTAGTGATTTAAAATAGCTAACATTTGTTATTTCTGGGCTTGGATATTTTTAAAACTTTATTATAAAGACTTTGCAAGTTTAAAAAAAACATAATTTTTTTTAATTTCTGGGTTTTGAGGGGTCTAGAGTGCCCATATAGTTTAACTGGGTGCTTGCTGGCCGGAGGTCATCCAGAAGGCTTCACCCCAGGAATCGTTTAGGACTGTAGTGTTATGCCAGGGCCTAGTTGAGTGAAGACCAACTTTCAACTCATGTGGTTCTTAGAGCAAGTCATTTCCTTATTGGCTGTTGGGGTGGGGGTGGCAGGGGCAGGCTCAGCTCCTCTCTGACTATTATGGTTTGGATACTAAATGTCTCCCAAAGGCACATGAGTTAAAGGCTTGGCCCTGCTAAGAGGTGGGACCTAGAAGCAGTAAGTCAGGTTGCTTAGGTTGTATCCTTGAAGGGGACACTGAGACTCCAGCCCCCTTCCTGTTGCTGGCTTTGCTTGCTGGCCACCAGGACCTGTTTTGCCATGTGCTCCTTCCACCGTGTGCATTACAGACCCCAAGAAATGAAACCAACACACCGTGGACTGAAAACCTTAGAACCAGGAACCCATCTGAACCCTTTCCTTGTTTGCAGTTGTTTTCCTCAGGTATTTGTCACCACAACAGAAAGCTGACAACACAGTTGCTGTGGGCTAGATGCTCCCCTGGGTCCCTGCAGGAAACAAGGAAACATACCTGTCATCTAACATTATCTCTCTGAGCTGCTCAAGAGGTGATGTGGGGCTGCAGAGATGGCTCAGAGGTTAAGAGTGCTTGCAGAGGACCTGGGTTCAGTTATGAGCACCCACATGGCAGCTTATAACTGTCTGTAACTTCAGTTCCAGGGGATCCAATGCCCACTTCTGGCCCCTTGGGACATTGTACGTTCATGGTGCACATAGGTACACACAAGCAAATCCCCACACAGGAAAGGTAAAATAAATACATCTTTTTTTATGAAGAAGTTTATTATATGAACATGAGGAAAGAAGGAATGGGTAGAGGGGTACGAGAGAGAAAAGGAGAGAGAGAGAGAGAGAGAGAGAGAGAGAGAGAGAGAGAGAGAAAAGAAGAAGAAGAAGAAGAAGAAGAAGAAGAAGAAGAAGAAGAAGAAAGATGAGAGAGAGGGAAAGAGGGGTGAGAGAGCTACAACTTTTTTTTTTAAGTTTCTTGAGACAGAGTTTCTCTGTGCAGCCTTGGCCGTCCTGGACACTCGCTATGTAGACCAGGCTGGCCTAGAACTCATAGCAATCTGCCTATCTCTGTCTCCTAAATGCTGGGATTTAAAGGCATGCACCAACACGTGCATATCCTTTATCTTTTTTTTTTTTCAGTGACATAATGTACTTTGTACATCCATTGGAAGCATGTCCTTGGTGCAGTTCATTCAAAAGAGGGGGCAGTGAGAAGGAGAGAGAGGGAGAGGGAGAGGGAGAGGGAGGGGGGAGGAGAGAGAGAGAGAGAGAGAGAGAGAGAGAGAGAGAGAGAGAGAGAGAGAGAAGGAGAGAATATCATTGGAGAGCTCTTCAAGCAGAAATTATCCTCTGCTCAACAGCCATGATCATATATGTCAAAGAAAGAAGCTTGCAGCTAAAAGTAAATATAAAAGGTGGTGGCTGACGCCTTTAATCCCAGTGCTCAGGAGACAGAGGCAGGCAAACCTGTGAGTACCAGCATGGTCTACAGAGCAAGTTCCAGGACAGCCAGGGCTACACAAGGAAACCCTGTCTTGGAAAAGAAAATTTAGAGACAACTACAGAGTATTATATTACTGTCAAGGTGAGCATAGGGCACTTTAAACTACAGCATCTATAGGGTAAAATTTAAAAGACAAAGTAATAAAACCTGTGCCTGGGAACATGCCACAAGATACACTATATGCAAAGTGTCAATTGTATCAACAGTATTATTATGGTGGAACTGGCAACATTCAGGTTGGAGAAATAAAAGCATGGTGTTTTTGTAGGTTGTTCTTGGTCTGCTCTGTGTGCGCGCGCACACACATGTGTGTGCAACGTGCAGACCAGGCATGTCTTCCATCACCTCCCACCTTAGTCTGTGAGACAGGGTCTCTCACTGAACCTGGCTAGAATGGCTGAACATTGAACCCCAGAAATCCTCCTGCCTACACCCCTGCTCCCCAGTGCAGGAGCTATAGATCAGCTGCCACACCTGGCTTTTTATGTGGGCGCTAGGGAACCGAACTCGGGTCCTCGTGCTTGCACGATAGCTACTTTACTGACTCCGCCCTCTCCCCACCCACTGGGGATTTTTAAAAGACTGTGCTGCGTATTTTCTACCAGCCCCAAGCTGACCCACACTCATTCACAACTGCTTAAAATAGTTACATAAATGGGGAAAGAATCCAAACATATCAATAAAAGAAAAACCAATAGAACGCAAAAGACTACGTGAGGAAAGAAAGAGTCAGATTAACAGAAAACAATGAAGAGCAGTATGCCCTTCCCTGACAATTACTTCAAACATAAATGGATTGGACGCTCCCAATCCAAAGATACAGAGGGCTAAAGAAATAAAGGCGCAACTGTGTGTTGTCCAGAAAAAAAAAAAAAGTTGACATTGATTCTGAACCATGTGTGTCTCCATCTCCTGGAGCAAGTCAATTACACTCAAATGATGTTCAAAGAGCACGTGGTTGACCAGGCTGTCCCCATGACCTGCTACGAAGCATCTCCCTTATATCCGTGACCACCGCACAGGAAGTTGCTTCAGTGATGCCTCGGCACGTGTGCCTATGCCAGCATGCCGCCACTGGGTGTCTGAAAGCCACCAGCTCTCCCTGTGACCTGCAGAGAAGCAAGAAAGGTCCAGAGTTTTCACATTGTGACATGTCAGCATGTCTGTACTAAAATACATACAGTTTAGAAAACAGTTTTCAGGAAAATTTTCCTTGGATATATTAATATTATATTGGACTGGAGAGATGGCTCAGCGATTAAGAGCACTGTCCACTCTTCCAGATGTCCTGAGTTCAATTCCCAGCAACCACATGGTAACCAATAATCATCTATACTGGGATCTGATGCCCTCTTCTGGTCTGCAGGTTCACATGCAGATAGAGCACTGACATACACACAATAAATAAATCTTTTAAAATATTACATTGTATTATGGATATATAGTATTCTTTTAAAATCTGTACTTTTAAATCTTGACTGTCAGACTAAGAGATAGCTCAGTGGTTAAGAGCTCTTACTGTTCCTGCAAAGGACCCGAGTTCAGTTCCCAGCACCCACATGTCAGCTCACAACCACCTGTAACTCCAGATCCAGGGGAATCCCATGTCCTCTTCTTGCTTCTGCACACACACACACACACACACACACACACACACACACACACACACTCACACACACACTCACACACACACACATACTCACACACACACACTCATATACACACACAAAGAGAGAGAGAGAGAGGGAGGGAGGGAGATCTAAAAAGCAAATCTTGACTGTGACCATGTGATAGTCCAAGACGCTGGATATATACATATACATATAATATACGTATACATATAAGATTACCTTTAGATATAATTATAGATTTTTTAAAAGTGCTTGGCTTATTTGTATTTATATTTTACCTTTTAACAAATGCAAACTAAACATAAATTTTGAAATATATATTGAATCCTGTATAATTAGAGAGACATTTTTCAAGATTATAACTATTCTTCATCTTCCTTCCTACTAAAGAAAATTAAAGCGGTCACATTGCTGATGAATGAGAGACAACTTTTATATGCAACATCCCTTGGTTGCCCTTCATGAAGAGTGACTCAAGCAGCTTCCGCCCCTGTTGACAACATGCATGCACAGTAGCTTTCCCATTGCTTAACATCCTGACGCAGTACCCCAAAGCTGACTCAATTAGCATAGTGAATACATGACCGCCTAAAAGCCACTATGTGACACCAAGCCTTGCATTTTAATTATTTAAAATATGAAGATCATAAAACTAAAGGTTGTCCATAAAGATCCTAAAACTGGAAGGGGAAAAAACACAACAGCCTTTTTAAAAACCAATGGCATCTGTTGTCTGGGGAACTGTTTACTCTGGGCATGCCTTCTGGTCTGGTCTACTCCTTCCCTGTCTTTGGCCCCTTTTTGTACACCACATAATCACAGCCATTTCTAGCTAGGGAACACATACTATTTGTGCTAAGAGAAAATAGATGCCTTGGGTTTTCTGTCATACGCTTCTTATTATATTTAGGAGGTTTAAGTCCATCTTTTGTTTTTCTTAAGACTCGCATTGTCAAACTCACCACCAAATTTAGGATTATAAAATTTAGGGCATTTTCTACCTTTGAAATGTATTTTCTGTTTGCCTTTTGATGGTAAGATATATTATGCGCTTACAGGTGTGTTTGCACGTCAAGACAAGATGCCATGTGGAAACTTAGACTTTCCAAAAAGGGATAGCATGCACAGAGTCCTTAGAGTGAAGAGAAGATGGTTTACACAGAGCCCTTACCAATGGCTCTCAACCTGTGGGCTATGACCTTTTGGGAGTCACATTTTAGATATCCTATATATCAGGTATTTGCATTATGATTAATAACAGTAGCAAAATATGGTTATAAAATAGCAATGAAATAATTTTATGGCTGGGGGGGATCATCACAACAGGAGGAACTAGATTAAAAGGTCACAGCATTAGGAATACTGAGAACCACTGCCTTAGAGTTGAGGGGATATATAGTGGAAGTTTTTGTTTCTTTAAAAACTCAGTCACGTTATGTAAACATAGTTTTGTTTTAATCTCAAATGTGGAATATGGGGCTGCCTTAGCTTATCCACAGTTGCTAATTGCCTCAGAAAGGGTTGTGCTCTTTGCCAGCTTCAGTTAGTGGAATTCTGAGGACTCTGATAAGGTATAAATATCAGAGCCTGGAGAGAGCTGAAAACTCCGAGAAAGAAGAAGGCTGTTGCTCCCAGTGCTGTTGCTGGGTCATCCATCTGCTGTGTTTGCTGTTTGCTGTTATCTGGACTGCTGGATATCCTGATGACTAGATTGGTATTGCCCCCAAAGAACCTGATGACCCTAAACAGCATAAATAGCTAAAGAAACTACGCCCCCTTCTCCCCACTAACCTTTTTTCTCTCCTACCTACTGTTGGGGAGTTGGAAAGTATTAGGGGGAATGATGACTGAGAATGGAGGTAGAGGCATAAGAAACTAAAATAAAATAGATTTAAAAGGGTGCAACATGGATAGTATGCGCTGAGCCCTGGGTTCAGTATGCAATGCAGCAAATAAATAAAATATCCAAAAAGGAAATGAAGGTGTCAGTTCCTCTAATTCAGAAGAAATGCTGGTATTAGGAGCAGAAATTTGGAGGATGAGGTAGATATTGGCAGGCTACGAAAGAGAAAGAAATAAGAAATACTTCAACCTAAAGTATTTAAGTGTCTTCAGTAAACATATTTTAAATATTTTAAAGTAATTCAATGTTTAAACAAATATTTGAATATTTAAAATATGTTTACTATATATAATCCCAATACTTGGGAGGCAGAGGCAGATGGATCTCTGAGTTTAAGGTCAGCCTGGTCTACAGAGCAAGTTCCAGGATAGACAGGGCTACACAGAGAAACCATGTCTCAAAAAAGCAGGCAAACAGACAGACAGACAGAAATTTGGGGATGCATTTGTATCACATAAAAGGGAAGCATATAGCACTCAGGAGGCAGAGGCAGGCAGATCGCTGTGAGACCTAGGCCAGCCTGGTCTACAAAGTGAGTCCAGGACAGCCAAGGCTACACAGAGAAACCCTGTCTCCGGGGAGGTGGTACGAGTTCTGTTCCCAGTACCCACATTAAGCAAGTCACAATGCTTGTAACTCCAGCTCTGGGGATCTCCCACCCTCGTCTGGCCTCCTTGGGCATTGCACCCATGTGCACTGTACGTACACTCACAGACATGCATGAATAAATGTTTTAAGTTTCTAAAAATGCTTTTAAAAAATAAACGTACAAAGTAATTTAAATTTGGTGGCATCAGAAATATTCGCATTCTTAGACAAGGCAAGTGTGTCAGGGCGGTGAAGAGAGGCTGAGCACAGAGGTCTGCTGGAAGCCAGACATTTTCTATTTCCACATGACTCATTCATCTTTTGTTCTTCCAGAGAAGATCAAATGTCTGCAGAATTTTTACTGTGCGTAGTTGATAGCTCATACTCCAAAACTGCTCCATTTCCAAATGGCTCCCTCCATCTGCACTGTGGCTGGGGAACTTTCACACACTACAGAGAGAAGCTGGTGTGTTACCAGGAATCATCACGCTAAAGTGGGGGGGGGGGCGGAAATCCCACGTTGAGCTATAACTAAGATTTTTGAGAAGTGAGTAGTCATGAAAATGGCAACGTTTATTCCTTAGCTAATAGTTGTATTTATCTCCAGGCAGCTGAAGTGTAAGTCACAGAAAACGTTTGCGGGTGTATTACTCCATCCAGCACATGCTTCTGGGTGCTCTTTGTCTATTACTTCATTTAATGTAACATCATCATCATCAACATCATCATCCTTTTCTTCCTCCTCCTCCTCCTCCTTCTCCTCCTCCTCCTCTTCCTCCTCCTTCTCCTCCTTCTCCTTCTCCTCCTCCTCCTCCTTCTTCTCCTTCTTCTCCTCCTCTTCCTTCTCCTCCTCCTCCTCCTCCTCCTCCTCTTTCCCCACAACCCCCTGAATGCTGGGATTAAAGGCATGAGCCACCACACCCAGCTTCTTTTTTTTTTTTTTTTAAAGACAGGGTCTCCCTATGCAGCCCAGGTCAAGTTCACAAACTTCTTGCCTCAGCCTCCCAATTGTTGAGATCGTAGAGGGTTGTAAGATCACAGACTACTACCCTTGACTTTGCCAACCACCTTCTACTGTAGATTCCTTTATCACGACCCCTTGAGAAGTGGAATCTCAGAGAGGGGAAGAGTTTAACTAAGGACACACAGCTACCAACTCTCAAAGGGTTACTATCATATCTCAGTTTTGACTTTGAACATCCTTTTTTTTTTTTTACCCCAATCTATGGGTAACTTTAAAGCTTAACTATGTTTTGCATTTTATTCCTTTTTTTTTTTTTGGAATTTTAATGTACTCCACTTACCACTTCTCCTGCTGATGAGTTTCTATATAAATGCACTTTTATCTTAGAATACCTGTCACGCGGTTTGAAGGGTTGACATTTCAAAGCAAGTACCAAAGTAACTATTTTCAGAATTAACTTGACAAGAATTTTTCCCCATAAACTAGGTTGTTTTTTTTTTAAAGCAAATCATGAGACTCTCAAAACTGAGTAAAACTAGTAATGGTTAGGCTCGTTGGAGTAGCACGAAACTGGAAGTAACACACGCCAGAGAACGCTTTGCTTTTCCTCTTTGTGAACCTCCAAAACATCTGAAAAGAGTTAACCTTTTCCCAAAAATGTTCACCTTTGGGATGGAACCAAGTACGAAAAACTTGGGCTCCAAAGGAAGCATTCTTTAAAAAAATCAAATCCTGAGTGAATTAGAGGAAGCAACTGCCTGGAATTTGGTTGCACACGAAGCTGTGTTTTGTGCCCACATGTGCTCTGCTATGCACTTCCTGCTTGGTCAGCTCTGATCATTATTATTCTGAGAAATAAATATTTGCTTCTCAGAGCTCTCCATCCCAAGACCACCATGGAATCTTGAATGGATTTCGTCTCATAAATCAAAGCGGGACACAGGCAGCTTTTTGTTTGGGTACATGATTTAGATGGTGGCAGGAAAAGGGTGTCAGACTTCCCATCTGCCAACCTGGTCCCTATTGCGGGGGAGACCTTAATTACATCTTCCAAAGAAAATAACTAATACCCTCTCAATACAGGCCATGCTTCCTTTGCTTTAAATCAAGTTGTGAATAGACTTTGGCTGGGGCAGGAGAAGGATAAAAGACACAACCCAATGATGGCCAACTGTCACGAGATGTAAGTTACACTGCATTGTGTAGAGGGGTGACTTTTGGTGCTGAGAGATGGCTCAGCAGTTAAGAGCATGAACTGCTCTTCCAGAGGACCCGAGTTCAGTTCCCACCGTATATGTTGAGTGACACACTACTACCTGTAACCACAGCTCCAGGAAACTATCACATCTTCTTTTGGTCACCACAGGCACCAACACATGCATCGGTTACCACAGGCACCTACACACACCTCTCTCTGTCTCTGTCTGTCTCTGTTTCTCTGTCTCTGTCTCTCTCTGTCTGTCTGACTCTGTCTCTGTGTCTGTCTCTGTCTCTCTGTCTCTCTGTCTCTGTCTCTGTCTCTCTCTCTCTCTGTCTCTGTCTCTGTCTCTCTCTCTCTCTGTCTCTGTCTCTGTCTCTCTCTCTCTCTCTCTCTCTCTCTCTCTCTCTCTCTCTCACACACACACACACACACACACACACACACACACAGACACGCACATATACACACAAAGATATAGAGGGGGTTTGAGCTGAAAAGGTTTGAATACTTGTTGAACTGAATTAAATTAAAATATAGCATCCCCAAAAGGATTTAGCAGAGGGTCAAAAACCTTCTCCCTGTCACTTCAGTTCCATTACAGATGTGCTAACCAGGCCTATTTCTAAGGACATCCACTCCTGTCCATCCTGGGGGCAGGAGACCCATCCTGGGTCAGATTTCTACATCCTAGGCACTAGGCACTGGGACACAGACAGGCTCAGCTGGAAAAGGCAACAGCAAGAGCACAAACGAACATCTGGAACCAGGTCCTGCTCTTGGGTCAGTGCATCATCCATGAGTCAAAATCACAGAGCAGTGGCTGTGCAGGGAGAAGCACGCGTGCAGCTGTATGAGCCGTGGAAAGGAGCCAAGCACCCCAACACAGCTTTGCCTTTGCATTCGCTTGTGACTCAGCTGCATCTCTTCCATTTTCCACTCACATTGTTGTCTCAGTTCCACAAACAGTAACAGACATGCCCATGGACCAAATCTGGTCCAGCACCAGGCTAGAGAGATGACTCGGCAGTTCAGAGCTCTTGCTGCTCTTTCAGAGGACCAGACTACCTGACTTTGGTTCCCAGCATGCACTCGCACTGTTCGCAGGAGCTATAGCTCCATCTCCAGAAAGATGCGACACCCCCTTCTGGCTTCTGTGGGTACCCACACGCATGTGATGCACACTCACACAGACACACACATAAATAAAATCATAAATATCCACTACAGTATTACCAAGTAGCATTAGAATGACTTGCCCTCAAACCAGAGCGGTCTTAGGCTGGGTGCTAAGTGAAAGCTGGCCTGACTCTGGTCCCCTTTCTGGCCTTCCCAGCGACAAGTCAACATTATCTATTTCCGTGCTGTGTGACCAAAGTTGGATCTACGTTTTCTTTGAGAAGTCATATTTCAAGTGGTAGTTGAATTTCAGTCCAGGGCCACAGCAGGTCCTTTTACCTGTCTGTGATGGATCCACAGCCCACTTAGTTTACTTAGAAAACAGCCTCAGGGACACTGTAGGACTGGTAGTTGCTAAGCAAAACAGTGTGTGGAGTAAGAACGTTTTCTTGCAACTTCAGTGTCTGTTTTTAAAAAGAACAGAATTTACTGGAAATTCTGGCTAACTCCAGAGAAGGGGTCTGGGTGGTTTTCCAAGGCTTTGGAGATTGTGGGAGACTAGATCTCCCCCAATGAGGCTTCATAACTATTAACCTCAGAATTTTAGCACCATTCAAAAACAAAAACCAGTCTAGACTAACAGTGCCTCAACTGTCTCCCATGGTTGCCTCTATAAGGTAAAGTTCTCTGTCTTAAGTATGTCTACGCTGCTCAAACTTTCAAAGCTAGTATGTGTTACTTTTAGAAACAGAATAAAAGCAAGAAAAGCACAAACTTCCTTATAGCTTCCTTTCCCAGGACACTGCTATCTTACCACAGTCTTCCCTGCTTATTTCTAGTTAGCCTTTTTGTTTTTTAATGAGGGTTTTGATATGCGTTCTAGGCAGAGCTCCCACTCGCTCTATAGCCCACGATAGCAACAGTGCTGCAGCAGTCCTTGGGAGCGCTGGGATTACAAAATGCTCCACTTAGTCCTGATCAAAGGCCCTTGCCTGTGTGGAGCTAGACCCTGAGGGAGGATCTGAGGTGTGTGCGAGGCAGTGTTAGCATAAGATGCTCCTGGGTTGCACTGGTCCAGGAGAAAGAAGGGCGCGGGAAGCCCATTGTGAATAGGCCTGCTTCCTCTGGCCTGGAAGGAACAGACTTTATTGTTGTTGTTTGTTTGTTTGTTTGTTTGTTTTTCGAGACAGGGTCTCTCTGTGTAGCCTTGGCTGTCCTGGACTTGCTTTGTAGACTAGGCTGGCCTCAAACACACAGCAATTCACCTGCCTCTGCCTCCCGAGTGCTGGGCGTTTAAATGGGAGTCTCAGGAACACTGGAGGGAAAATGAGTGTGTACACAGACTGCCACAAAGAGTGCACACTTAAAACCAGGGAACGGTGCTGGAGAAATGGCAGCTCAGCCCTTTAAAAAAGTACTTGACAGAGGACCTGAGTTCCCTTCCCAGCCCCACGGTAAGTTCCTCCACAAGCACCTGTAACGTCAGCTCCAGGAGATCCGATGCCCTCTTCTGGACTCTGTGGGCACTGCACTCAATGTGCAATGTGGTATGCAATCACCTAAGTAAAAATAAATCTTAAAACTCGACAAAAATCCTCCATAGCTTATAGGATTGGCATGAGTGAGCAGATAAGTGGAGGAGGGGCTACTATTTTAAAAAAAAAAAACTAAAAATCTCCAATATGTATTGAATAGTTGCTAATAATCTGTCACTAAGAAATGAAAAGCTCTCCCCATACCATGGCATTTTATCTTCCTATCCTGCCTGTGAGAGATGAACAGACTGGACTGGGGCTCCCAGTATAGTTACAGTGACTGCAGTCCCAGAGAGGTTCCTAAAGAGAGATCCTGCAAATACCACCCAGCTACATGCTACCTTGACCTTAGCGTGACCAGACTATCACTCAATGGGGACGAAGAGAATGGTAGGGGAATCACATCACAACAATATGTGGGAAGGGACATGGAAAACAAGGCAGGACACTGCGGACCCCTTTTCTTCAAGAATATCATAGACATAAGAATGGCGATGCGGACAGGTCTGTAAACTCAGCACTCGGGAGGCAGAGGCAGGTGGATCGCTGTGAGTTCAAGGCCAGCCTGGTCTACAAAGGGAGTCCAGGACAGCCAAGGCTACACAGAGAAACCTTGTTTTGAAAAAAACAAAACAAAACAAGAACATCAATGCTCGAGTTACTTCCCTGCTCCTCAGGCAAAGGTGGATAGACTGTTCTTTCCCACGTTCCCCAGTTTCCTCACCTGTGATATGGAAGTCATTATACATACCTCTTTAGAGCTTTATAGGGATTAATCTAAAATGTATGTAGGTCCCTACATGTATGTATGCCCTCCCAACACATACTTTATAAATGGTATATGTGTCACTGGGGGGGGGGGTCATTACAAACAACAACAACAAAAATTTTTTGACAACCTAAAGAAAAGGGAGCTCCACTGAAAGCAATGCAGAAAAGTCAGAGAATGAGGTTCCCAGTGTTTACTTAAAAGTAAGCAGAATACGATATGGTTGCTGGAGCTTTTTAGACATTGGGAGCTACAGTGTCTGGTCTTGTAGTGAGAGCAATCTGAAAGAAATGACATCTCCCAGATTAAAAAGAAAGAAAGAAAAAAACCAAAAGACCCAAACCTATACTTTTTCACTGTTGCACACTCCAAAGCTTTGCAGACCCAGCAGTGGCCCTGAAGCCACCTGCAGATTAGGACAATAAGAAGGGAGCAGGTTAGACTTTGGTGGGAGAGACCAGATGGGGGTCTCCACACAGCAAAAGTGTACACAATGGCAAGATGAACTAACTCTCGACAGAAGCCTGGGTCCCATAGAGAAAGAGGCAGCCTCTGCTGAGAAGCTACAAAAATGAACAATAATCTTTTGTCACATAAACATGAGGTAATTTTGAAATGAAAAAAATAATAAACCAACCATGTATTTGCTTGTTTGTTTCTTTATTTAAAGATTTGGGTTTTTTTGGGTTTTTTTTTTTTTTAATTTAATGTCTATGGATGCCTGCCTGTGTGTCTGTGTGCCATGTGTATGCAGTACCCATGGCAGCCAGAAGAGGGAGTCAGATGCTCTGGTTCTGGAGTTACAGATGCTTGTGAGCCATTTTGTATGTGCTTGGATCTGAACCCTGGTCCTCTAGAGGGGCCATCCGTGCGCCATCTCCTCAGCCTCCAAGTCCTGTATTTTAAAGGAAGACACCTGTAAGGCCAACAGCAACCATGCTTGGGAGCTGAGGCAGGATGAGTTTGGGATTGAATCCAATTAAGAAGTGAAAGTGTGTACATCCCATCATAGGCAGGATATCGGTTTCAGGTGTTTGAAGACTGAGTGTCAAAACTCACTTTAAGACTGGCTTTTTTTTTAACTTTATTTTTTATTATATTTTATTAATTTATTCATATTACATCTCAATTGCTATCCCATTCCTTGTATCCTCCCATTCCTCCCTCCCTCCCATTTTCCCCTATGACTATGACTGAGGGGGACCTCCTCCCCCTGTATATGCTCATAGGGTATCAAGTCTCTTCTTGGTAGCCTGCTGTCCTTCCTCTGAGTGCCACCAGGCCTCCTCATACAGGAGACAAAAGTGGAACAGAGGAGAGAACATCCTATTAGGACTCTAGATGAGAGAAGCATGGGAGAATGGGGAAATAGAGGGATCCAGAGGGTCCTAGAAACCTACAAGAAGAACATTATGATGGGCAGATCTGGGTTCAGGAGTCCTGCTCAAACTATGGCACCAACCAAGGACAATACATGCAGTAAACTTCGAACCCCTACCCAGATCTAGCCAATGGACAGGACATTTTTTTAACTTTAAAACTGGAGCTTGCCATGTACACTGAGCTGGCCTCGAATTTACAAAGATCCACTTGTCTCTGCTTTCCTGAACGCTGGGCTAGGCTCCACTCACGCAGAATGTGTGAGACACTGTAAACCTCTGAGTGCTTGGGATAGAATTAACATTCTCATTTATGTCATCTCATGAAATCCTATTTGGAGCCCATGTTTTAAAAACTATGATACAATTTCAACAACAAAATGCAGTATGTGTTCGATGTGACTTGACAAATTATAAATCCATACAAACGCATCTAAACTCAGTAAGGGAGCATTTCCAGCACGTCTAACTGTTGCCTTATGCCCTGCTGAGTCACTTTGGAGGATGCCCCTCTTCATGTTAATGCTGTTGGAAGCTAATTTTGCCTGTTGTAGAATTCGGTAAAAATGTAATCCTGCTATATCGACTCTCTTGAGCCTGTATTTGCCAAACACGATCTTTTTGCAATTCATCTATACTCCCATAGATATAAACTATTTTCCCTCTTAATGTTAAATAGTATTCCATTAATAAATATGTCACTGGGCTGGGTGTGGTGGTGCACAGAGGCAGGCAGATCTCTGAGTTCAAGGCCAGCCTGGCCTACAGAGCTAGTTCCAGGACATTCAGGGATACACAGAGAAACCTTGCTTTGAAAAATCAAAAATAGATAGATGATAGATAGATAGATAGATAGATAGATAGATAGATAGATAGATAGATATCCCATGGAAAAACAAGCAAGCAACAATAAGTGGACAGCTTAGGACTGTCCTTAGGAATGACACCCAAGGGTGCCTTCCGACCTCCCCACGCACTCACAGAAAGTACAATACCTTTTTTTTTTTTTTTTTTAAGAATTTCTTTCTTCATTTCACAAACACAAACTGAGGCTCAGGGGAAATGAATGATTAGCTAGGCTGATTCAACATTAGAGCAAGACAGACTGGGTCCCCAGCTGCCTGCCCAGGCTCCCCTGGGGAGTTGCAAACATTAGCTAGCCTCCCCTGTTTCCCAAGCCTGAACTTCAAAGGCCACAGAGGACTGCTGGCATTTCCTGGTTAAATAAGTCCCTGAGACGCCACCACCACCACCACAACCCACCACCACCACCACCACAACCCACCACCGCATGATGGCACTCAGGCCTGCCAGAGCTCCTGCTGGAGGCAGCACACCTGGTGGGTGGTGGGAGGCTGGAACACTGCAGAGTCCAGATTTTGAAAGGAGGACACGGGGAGTCTAAGGGACAGCAAGTGCCGGAGAAGGGAGCCCACCTGGAGAAGAGGCAGAATGACAGCAGTTAGTTACTGGCAGAGGTGAGATTGGGGGGGCGGGGGCAGGGGATTACAGCAGGGTTACATTTACAATGAATCCTACAACAGCAAAATTAACTTCTAACAACATAAACATGAAGAGGGGCGTCCTCCAAAGTGACTCGGCAGGGCATAAGGCAACAGTTAGACGTGGTGGAAATGGAAATGCTCCCTTACTGAGTTTAGATGAGTTTGTATGGATTTATAATTTGTCAAGTCACGTCAAACCCATACTGCATTTTGTTGTTAATTTTATATCACAGTTTTTAAGACACGGACTCCAAAATAGATAGTTCGTGAGATGGCATTAATGGAGTGGTCTGGCCAGGTGTGGTGACAAACGCCTGTGATCCCAGCTCTCAGGGAGGCAGAGGCAGGAGGATTGCTATGAGTTTGAGGCCAGCTTGGTCTACAAAGCCAGTCAGGGACAGCCAGGGCTATACAGAGAAACCCTGTCTTGGGAAAAAAAAGGGGGGGGGGTGGTCTGAGGATGTTAGTCCTATCCCAAGCACTCTGAAGTTTACAATGTCTCGCACATTCTGCGTGAGTGGAGCCTGGCCCAGCATCCAGGAAAACAAAGGCAGGTGAATCTTTATAAAATTTGAGGGCAGCTCAGTCTCCATGGCAAGTTTTTGTCCCCAGAAGAAAAGGGGACAAAAAGGCAAAGAATCTGCAATATTGCTAAGTCCTCTAAGAGGTGGCCAGATGCTTACCAGCAGCCAGCTGACAGAACCTGCCGTCCTCTCTCTGGAACAAAGCACCTCTCACACAACGTGATAGGCCACAGCCCCAATAAACCATCACAGGGTTGGCTTCTGTCTTTCCTCTCTGGAAATCTAAGGAATTAAAAAACCAACTGCCAACACTCTGGACTCCAGGAGTGACAAGACAGCAGAGGAGATCTAGAAAATCCCTAGGGTCTCATCCTGTCTCGTGTGTACATTTTTAAGTTAGAGAGAAGAACCAAGGTCCTGGATTGTATCTATATGCAAAACTATTTACTGTGAAATGTTTTTTTAAAAATATAATTGTGTAGATCAGGGTTAACAGACTCACCCCAAATTCTCTGTCACAGCTTCCGAGCCCTGACCATGTCCACTGGAATAATAGGTTAACAAATGGCTAGGTTCTGATAAATTATTAATAAAAAACCAGAGCACAAGCCAGATTTGGCCAGCTTGCTGTTGTTTTTATGACTCTCTCTCTCTCTCTCTCTCTCTCTCTCTCTCTCTCTCTCTCTCTCTCTGCGTGTGTGTGTGTGTGTGTGTGTGTGTGTGTGTGTGTGTGCGTGCGTGCGCGCGCGCGCACATGCAATCCATGTGCAATGTGGACATACCACAACATGTGACAAAGGATAATCTTGGGCATCAGTCCTTCCCGCCGTAATGCTTAAGGCAGGTCTCTGCTAGTTTTCTGCTAGTCCACCAGGCTAGCTGGCCCGTGGGCTTCCGAGATTCTTCTTTCTTGGCCTCCAATTCCTTATAGGAGGGGTGGGATTATAGGCTGTCTCCCTGCACATCCACTTTAGCGTGCCTAGTTTTTGAGTAGCAAGTGGCTTTATCCTACCCCTTGCCCTCTTGTTTGTGCCACCTGATCTCAAGCTTTCATGCCCCAGAGTAACATAAGACCAAGTGGGTAAGCTTCAGCTAAAATTCCTGTACGAGTGATCATGATAATGATGACTATCGGTTATGAAGCTCTCCCCACATGGTTTGCTTTATTTAATCACTCCACCAAGTCCTAAGAGGTGGATACTATGAATTTTTTTAAATAAATGAACTTACATACAGAAATAATAACCTGGAAACTGGGGGTAGGAGGAGAGAGCCTGTCTTCATTGAAGTTTCTGCTATGTACTTCAAGAATGTTCTGTCCAGTTCCATATACACACATATATGTATCATCTGTTCCACTCGTATATAAATTAGTTTAAATGGAGTTACCCTCTATAGGTCCCAGATGTCATAGGTCAGCAAATAAAAAGCCCAGTGCCAGGAGTGGGTTATTTCCCTTTGATTTGTGGGTCTTATGCCCCCCCCCTTGAAAAATGATATAGACCCTTGTTTTTCTTGGCTACCCTCTAGAACTTGATGGTTAGACACGATTGCTGATGACATCATATACTTGAGTCACAAACATGGAAAAATGTAGCTGATACTAATATCCAAGGGATCCCACCAACCTACACACATGTGGCCCCCACACGTAAATAAAATTAGAATAAATCTTTTTAAATGTCGTCGTTGGAGCTGGAAAGATGGCTCAGCCGTTAAGAGCACTGGCTGTTGTTCCAAAGGACCTGAGTTCAATTCCCAGCACCCATGTGGCAGCTCACAACTGACTAGAACTCCAGTTCCAGAGGATCCGACACCCTCACAACAGACATAAAATGCAGACAAAACACCAATGCACATAAAATAAAAATAAATAATAAGTTTTAAAATATCCTTATTGACTACAAGTTTCAAGACAGCTTCCCACTAATTTCCTGTAAGCTGAGAGAACAGAGTCACACATCACTGAATTGAACACCAAACACATATTTGCCACATTCTCCATCCTAACAAGGCAGGGGGCCTAGACCCACATTCCTGTCCTTAAAACTCAGCTGCCAGAGGAATTTGATTCCTCAGCTATGAGGAAATATCTTCCGGGGTCCGGGTGGGTTAATATTGGGCGTTCCCATTGAGGCCTGGAGATAACACTGTTTGCTCTGATAAAGACTGGGCCTCTCTCCCTCCGCTTAATCTGGACTTGTCAAGCACAGTCATGACATTCTGCATTTTTCCTTTTTCTCCCTCTTGCCCTGGCCCCTGTTGGGGACTGATGCCAGATTTCTGTTTACCCCACACGCTGGTGGCTGTAACCCACTATTCACATCCCCACTGTGTTCAATAAAATCTTTTTTTTTTTCAATAAAATCTTGACACTGGAAAAAGGTCTCATTTGGAAAATACAGATTTTATAATGTGGGGCAGCTACAGAGCGAGAAGGTGTTCGCCCTTTCAACTTCGGTGTTCGCCTACCCGGTCTTGCTGTCCTCTGTTAAATCGGCTGGTGTAAGAGGTCACACCACAGGTGGAAAGGCAGCAGTGGATAGAAAGAAAGAAGAGGGAAGGAGGGAGAGAGGGAGGGAGGGAGGGAGGGAGGGAGGGAGAGGGAGAAGGAGGAAGAAGGAGGGAAGGGAGGACAGAAACCCACGCTGGATTACCAAGTACTTGCAGAAGTACACAGGCTTTGTTTGGCCAAATGATAAAGGCTATGCCTGGGATACCCCGCTTTCTGTGGGTCAATGTTCAGAAAGAGTCACTGACAGATGGAAATTTACTCTGAGCTAAATGTTCCAAATCTGTGAGTCTGGTGAGCTTTAAGATTGAGATGTATGCTGTTCTCGGTAAATACCGCAGAAATTAATAATGAGTGAGTGATATATGATCTTCTATATTTGTGTGTGTGAGAGAGAGAGAGAGAGAGCACGACATAAGAGTATGAATGTTGAAAAGTGTGCATACAGGGCACACATGTTGATGTCAGAGGGCAACCTCAGTTTCTGACCTCTTCCATCATGCTGGAGACAGTGGGCCTTGTTATTCCCCTCAGCATACGCCAGGCTAGCCCGCACACTCAGCATATGCCAGGCTAGCCCACAAGCTTCCAGTCTCTGCTGCCCATCTCACCGTAAGAATGTTGGGGCTACAGGCACATTACTGTTTCCAGATTTATGTGTGTACTAGGAATCCGAACTCAGGTCCTTGGACTTGCACCACAATTGCAGATCCTGTGAGCCACCTCCTCAACCCTCTGTCTCTTTGCATCAGTAGAGCGAAAGTTCCCAGATGTCCTCCCCAACCCTCGACACAGACATCTTTGTGTCAGTACAGTGAAAGTTCTCGGATGTTCAGTGACCTCCTCGGAGTCACGTGGAAAATCTAAAGTGTTGGAAGTTGACGAGACAGAGCATTTTAAAAATATCACCCACTGTGACCAGAGCTCTGGATTCTGGCTCTGGGTTGGTTTCTTTGTTGTACCTCTGGGTCTTTATATCACAGAAGGGAAACACTCAACCCGTGCTTTCTTGCAGTGTCTCCGACACCTGGCGCCTAGGTTTCCCCACGTCTCTGTGAGAGAGGCCAACAACCCCCCGTCCTTATTTCAAACCCTATTTCCCAGTTCCCTCAGCACAGGGGGCGGGGGCAAGGCTCCAAGTCATTCCTCCGTATTGTACCATCCTCCCTGCTCGCTCTTATTTTCATAAGGGAAACCACAGAAATGCGATCATAATGGAAAACAGTGAGTCAATCAATTACTTCATTGTCCGCATGGTAAGATGAACCCCGGAACTCCCACAGATCCTCCCCATCTCTAACCTCAGCAGCCATGGATTCCCCTCCACATTCATGCTAGGTAGCTCCAGCCACCTCTCCCCAGAGGGCGACTCCAATCCCAGAGACACTCTTTCTCCATGTCTTCTAGGGGTGCCCCACAGTTCTCAGCCTGGAACAGCCTGCGTCACATGTTCCACGGCCCGCAAGACAGTGGTTGAAGAACTAAGCTCTCCCCCCCAACCCCCCACCCCACCCCCCCACCTTCACACACACTCATACAGAGTGCAAACTCTTCCCCTCCTGGGATACTCCCACAGCCAGAAGATGATTATAATCCCTGAACCACAGGCAAGCGAGAGCAAAAACACAGGCAGAGTTTTTGCGATGGTCCCAACGGGGACTGGCTTAGCCACCCAAGAAGCAGAACGAGAGAGAGAGAGAGAGAGAGAGAGAGAGAGAGAGAGAGAGAGAGAGAGAGAGAGAGAGAGAGAGAAGGAAGAAGAAGAAGGAGGAGGAGGAGGAAGAGGAAGAAGAAGAAGAAACGGAGGGAGGGAGGGGGGGACACGGAAGTGGCTATTCTGTGAGGCTATGGTGAACAGTATCCCGCTGCGGTCCTGCTGTGAGGAACCCCAATTTGACCTCGGACAGAATGTGTGATGTCAGAAGAGTCACTGTCCCCAAGCACTTTACATTCTTCTTTTTAAAACGTTCGTCTAAGGCTGCCAAGACGGCTCAGTAGGTGAAAGTGCTGGTGGCCAAGCCTGATGACCTGAGTTCAGTCTCAGGACTGCATAGTCAAAGGAGAGGACCAACTCCTACAAGTTGTCCTCTGCTTCCACATGTGTGCAATGGCATGCGCACACGCGTGCACACCACACACTAAATGAACAGATGACTGATAGATGATGATGAAGAAGATGAAGATGAAGATGGATAGATAGATGGATGTAATTTTAGATACTTTACATATAAGATTTGAAAAATAAAGGATTGAGCCAGTGAGGTGACTTAAAGTGAGTGAGTTAAAGAAAAGTCCCGATTCCACATCTAAAAACCCGAGTTCAGTTCCCCGGAAAAATATGGTAGGAAGGGAAATTGGTACCTGCAAGTTGTCCTCTAAAACCCCCATATAAGCATGGACTCATGAGCTCACAAGATAAATAAGTAAGCATGTAATTTTAAAAAGTAAACAAAGCTTATCTTCACTTTGGGGTAATTGCAAGATTTCCTTTTAACAACAGAACACTTGCTCTAGTTTGGATGTCTGTCACTCATAGCCTGACCTACATAGAATTTTAACCCTGAAAGCCATGGTACTGATATTGCTGGGCCAGGGGATTGGGCTGAGTGAGTGAGTGTCCTCATCATCCTGAGTGAGACGGGGGCTCTTGTTTGCCCAGGCTAGCTCCTGTTTGCCCAGGCTAGCCTGAGAACTATGGCAAGTGATTAGATTACGTTAGGTCATTAGATTGAACCCTGGGTGCTCTCTAAGGAAACCAAGAGACAACCCCCCCCCAGACACTGATGGTATAGCAGCCAAGCATAAGATGAGGGTGGGAATTCTCCCATGAACTGGTGCAATAACATTTTTACATGAAAGTCAATATATAATCATTGTAGAATTATTAAATACAAATAAAACCTTAAAATAGATCCATTGCCCACAGCCTTTATGGCCTTATGAACTAATGGTGTTACCATCTTCATGGAATCCTTTCTGCGACACCAACTGAGACTTTACCATCGGTTTTAGGTATTACCAACTCTTCGCATCACTCTGACAGATAGCCTGATAGAATTGACTAGAAAAAGGGGGCTGCTGAGGTAGCTCAAGGGGTAAAAGTGCTTGTCACACAAGCCTGAGGATGACAGGGTGATCTTTGGAATGCATGTAAAGGTGGAAGGACAGGCCGATTCCACAGAGTTGTCGTCCGACCTCCACATGTGAGCTATGGCATGCATGTGCACACACACACACACACACACACGTGCACACACAGCATATTTCAAGAAATAACTTAAGAAAAGAAGGTTCTATTTTGCCTCACAGTCTGGAGGAAAGAGTCTGCCATGGTAAGGAAGGACGATAATGAAGGAACTTGCCCTGTTGTGGCAAGGGAGCTTATAAACAATTTGTTCCTCATATTTCAACGAAGTCAGGAAAACATAAACATGGCTACGCCATATCCCCTACACATACAAGGTCTCCCCTCAGCAATGCATTTCCTCCAAACAGGCCTCACCTCCTAATGGATCCGCAGTGTCCCTAAACACTGCCACCAGCTGAGCAACAAGTATTCAGATGTATGATTCCGTGGTAGTTACCGTGCCATGGAGTAGATCACTGTACGATAATCAAGTTTCCTCTACCAATCAAATTTCTTTTTGATTCAGATGTACTGAAAATTTCAGGACGTAGGCAGGACACCCTCAGGATATTAGCCAGACCTAACATGGTTGGTCCTCTAGTCCAGCTCCCGAGAGCGTCCTTACCCCACTGAAATCCTGCCAATGTGGCCCTTACTGATTCTGTACTTCAGTCTGTGTCTCCACCGGAAGCACCCACAAGCTCTGCTTACAGCATTCCCAGGTTCTCCGGCCCGCATCTCCAAACTCCTCCAAAAGCCTCAGAACCACAAAGATAGGAGGCTTGCCAAGACAGGGATCAAAGTTACTGTGCCAATGTCGTGTACTAGTTACTTTTCCTGTTGCTGCGAGAGGGTCGCCCTAAGGATCGAAGGATTTACTTCGGGTCACGATTCAGAAGGAACAGCCCATCGCTGCGTAGAAGACTTATGGCCGCTGAACGGGCTGGAGATCCGCGGTGTCACGAGGGAGTTTATTCTCCACTCTCCGTAAATCAGGAAAGAGAAGGCTCATGTTTCTCCAACTATGCTGCTACTCCTGTACCCCTAAAGAGTCCACAGCCTCCCCAAAACAGCGCAAGCCTCTGAGTGCTGGGGGCACTTCATACTTAGACTGCGTTATTCAAAGTGCCACTGTGTCACACAGCGACAGTGGCCCTCAGTGTTTTTCTGGAATTTGCGCCTGTGCCACCAAGCTGTCCATAAAAAGGCTGAGCATTGCCTGGTTTGTAACTAACTCCTAATAGGGTACTACTTGAGTATTTGGATGCTGTACGTAGGAAGGCTGTCTGAGGATGATTATGGGGGTGAAGGTGGGGGAAATCATTGGAAGACAAAACTGTGATTAAAATAATAAATGACCAAGTCTGCTGCTTCCATTAGTGGTGTTTTTGTTGTTGTTGTTGTTAAAGATGTTTTTATCAGCTTTAAACGCAGTGTATCATATTCCTTTGATTTTTAAAAAAAGAAAATTATCTTAAATTTGTAGAAGGAACAAATCCCATTACAATAACATTGCTTGGTATGTGTTCCACAGCAGGAAGATACAGGGAGAGTCTCTCAAAAGGAATTCTGTGGTCGGAGGAGTTTAGAGAAAGCTATGCACAAAATTTACCTCCTTCAAAGCTCACAGAGAGATCAGTATATGTGTGTGTGCATGTATATATATGTATATATATATGTATGTATGTATGTGTGTATATTTACTTTCAAATTACATTTTATTTATATTGTATGGGGGAGCAGTTGTGCCATGCTGCACATTTGGAGGTCAAAGGGCAACATATTGGAGTTCTTCTCTTCTTCCACCATGTGGGGCCTCAGGGATCAAACTCCAGTCATCAGATCTGGTGGCAAGCACCTGTACCCACGGAGCCATCTCACTGGAGTATATTTAATATTTTTAAAGACTCTGAGATGTCTTTGCAAAGACCATTCTTAGTTTTCCCAAACTCACTTGCATTCCTACATTTCCTTGGATAGTCATAAGCTCACCCGAGTTCAAGGCATTCACTTTAGAATGCAGCATCAGCTAGCACATCAATCCGGGGTGGGAGGCCGCATGATACAACGAGCAGGCTGGCTGATTTGCATTGAGCACGTTGCTTAACCTCTCTGATCTTCTGACTCTTCCTTTGTGGGATATAGCTAAGAATTTACCTACATCACAGGGTTTCCCTAAATACTAAATAGAATAATACAGTTGACACACTTGGCCAGAAACAAGCACACTGTAATTGTTCAAACACACCAGAGGTTCTATGATCAGGAGATGTACGCAGAAGGGAGGGTTGGGACGGTGGGTTTGTGGTGGAGAAAGGGCAAGGGCAGTGGCCCTGAGCCCAGGATGCTCCTCTCTCTGCCATTCAGTTTGCCGTGGCAACCTGTCCCTGAGCATATGACATCCTCCATCACTGGTACTGATACAGAACTTTGTGAGATGTTTTATGAAGTATGGTGTTTCTACTTTTTTTTTTTCCTTAAAGATCTACTTCCATCTGTATGTGTGTAGGTGGATGTGTGAACACCATCTCCTGGTATTTGGCATTTAGTAAGTAGTTAGCAGATTCTATTCTAAGATCTGGAGATGTAACTCAATAATAGGATATTTACCTAGCATGTACAAGACCCTGGGTTTTACTCCTTGAGAGAAAGATAAATGGGACGGAGGAGAGTGTAAAATAGATAAAGAGAGAGGGGAGAAGAGAAGGGAAATAGAAAGGACGGAGGGATGGGGAGAGAGAACGGGATAGGGAAACAGGAAAAGAAAAGAGAAAAGAAATGGTTGCACATATCTGTGGTCACAGTGCTAGGAAGGTGGAGGCAGGGGGTTGAGATCATGGGTTCTAGGTCAGCCTAGGTTCAACAGGGAGACCCTATCTCAAAAATACAGTTCTGTTACAATCCCATTTGCATTACCCTATGAATAAAGACAATAAAATAGGAAAGCTCAGGTCTGTATTTTAGTCACGGCTGTCCTAAGAAACGGGTCCACTAGGATATGTGAGATTGAGATTGGTGTGTGGATGTGTGCGCATGCCTGTGTGCATGCATGCATGTATGTAACTGGATCCTAGGACTATGAAGGCTGGCGAGTCTGCAGGGCAGGGAAGGCCCTCATGCTGCGGAATCAGGTCAGGGCTGAAGGGAAAACCAACACCAGGCAGAACGTTCCTCTGGATGAGGGTGAGGGGACAAGGACAAGGTCTTTGGTTTTATTGGGGACTTCAGGACACTGGAAGAGACACATCATATCATATGGAGAGCAGTTTATTGTGTGCAAAGTTCATTGATTCAATGCTACTCAATAAGAGAACCATCAAGAATCACGAACATTCAACCGGGTACCAAGGCCCAGACCAACTGACATGTCAGTCTAAGCTTGCAGCAACCATGACCAACCTATGGCACCATATTAAGGGTAGAAATGTTGGATAGATTTCCACTGCCTTACCAACAACTGAGATAAGTTGGCTTAAAAAGAAAAGGTTTGGGTTTTTATTTATTTTTGAGATTATAATAAAATTATAACATTTCTCCCTTTCCCTTTCCTCCCTCCAAACCCATATGCTCTTCCTTGCTCTCAGATACACGACTTCTCTTTTCATTGTTATTAGGTGAATATATATATGCATATATTATACATAATTATATGTATATATGTATATTTATACACACACACATATTCTACTCAGCCTGTATAATCTACTTGTATCCAGCTTTTCAAGGCCTTGGCTCACATTTCCATAGATCTCAGCCATAACTGATTGGCCTTCCACTCAGTTCCTATGGTGGCACAGTATATCACGCTATATGTAGCATGTGGCTGACGCTGAGACATAAAGAAACAGGCAAGAATCCTACAACCTCCTCCAAGTGTACACCCCTCAATGACTCTAGACCTACTCCTCTCATAGGCTCCAACCACCCTTGATAGAGCCAAGCTGAGGACCAAGCTTTTATCACACAGGCCTTTGAGAACAAACCAGGATCCACACTCCTGAAGAACAGGAAGTGTTTTATCACTGAGAGTCAGCTAAAGAGTGCACAGATGGGGGTCTGGAGCTGAAAACATATACTGTTCTCACAGCGGACCTGAGTGTCTTGCCAGTACCCACATCATCTGGCTCATAAATGCCCGCTAGTCCAGATCCAGGGAGCCACGTGCCTAAACCCCACACATGTGGCAAAACACATGCATTCTCTCTCTCTCTCTCTCTCTCTCTCTCTCTCTCTCTCTCTCTCTCTCTCTCTCTCTCTCATACACACACACACACACACACACACACACACACACACACACACACACAGAGAGAGAGAATAAATCTTTAAAAAGAAGAGTATGCAGTTGATGCTATAATGGTGAAGAGCCAATTAAATTTCAGTGACATGATCTCAGTCATACCTAACGAAGGCAAGGGAAGGGTACTGCTACTCCGCAGACGGCCTCCACCATTCCTGCTAGCAGCTGGCCAAGTGAAGCCAGCGGTGTGTATGTGGTTAGCCAGAAGTTGCCTTTAGAAATAGCCTTCTAGCTCTATACCCAGAGATGGTTTTGCATAAAACAACCTCCCCGTGTTCTGCTGGAGAACCTTTCTCTCCTCACTTTGCTGGTGTTTCTGGATTGCAGAATCACTCTGAAAACAAATGAGCGTCTGAAAAGAAAGAAGCTGAGTTAGCTAGGAATGAAGGGGTCAGATTCAGGCTCAGCAAACCAGGATGGCTTTCCCACCACAGTCTGAGGGGTGAGCAAGGCATCCTCTGGGGTGTTTTATATCTCTGGCTGACTTATGCAAGAGGATTATGCAAGGGTTTCAACTTTCCTGACACATGCAGCTAACGGGCTGCTGTAAACGCCTGGTGCAAAACCAGAGACAAAGAAGGAGTTCGGCTAGTTTACAAAGGCTAGGAGCCGGGCTGGGAAGTGGCCCACAAGTCCCTGTCTTCCTGTGGATGGCACAGCCAGCTCGACGGGATGTGTTTGTCTGGTTGTGATGTGCAAATGATCTCAGTTGTGTATTTACACTTGAAATTTTCACCGATTCCTGTTATTTCAGACCACATACGCCCACACGGCTACAGTTTCCTGGAATCCCTCACTGGAATCTACGAGGAGTCATTGGGTCGGTATGCTATCTTTTGTTGATAGTTGAAAACCTTTGGATACAACACAAGGAGTTGACAAGCCCCCCTACCCCCCTTCTGCCTGCACCCCTGAACTTGGCTTTGTGTTTGAAAAGTTGCGGCAATTTTTTTTTTCTCTGTATCTTAGGACTCTGTGACTAGCTCGGGTCTAGCTCCAAGGGCCTCCATGATATAATTCAAAAACAGAAACAAGATCCTGGTCTGATAAATTATTCATAGACCTGCTTTAGACCTCATATTGCACAAGAGTTATTCAAAGGGCCATTCCTTTATTAAACTACAGTCAAAGCCTCTGGGCAAAGATGAAGGTTCCTGTGGGAAAGCATATTAAACAGCCCCGCGCTATTTATCACGTGTGCCAATTTTAACTGAAGATTCCATGGGATACTAAATATCTTCCACATCTGATT
This sequence comes from Acomys minous, assembly GCF_964271855.1. NCBI lineage: Eukaryota > Metazoa > Chordata > Mammalia > Rodentia > Muridae > Acomys > Acomys minous. The sequence continues at coordinate 98,150,699 of NC_140495.1, forward strand.
ACAGAAGTGAGAGAGGAAACCCAGATGGAGACAGCTGTGGTTTGGGTGAGTTGGTGGGACTAAGAATATGGTTAATATAGCGTATTCTCTTTCCCTGAACACTTGTGAATTAAGTCAGTCTCTGGGAAAAATCTATCTGGTCTGAGATCGATCTATGAAGATAAGAAGGCAGATATGGTTTGCAGCATGTGAAAACAAACGTACAAGTAGTAAAGTTGATAAATAAAGAAAAAAATTTTTAATTCTCTTAGATCGGTTAAGTTCATTAGGCAAATTTATGCAAAGGAAACATGAAGCAACTCCATGATCGATACCTAGTGAGGTCAGTGAAAGTCAGAGAGTGGACATTTTGGGTTGGCCCTTAGTTCTGTGGGAGGGAAGGAGACAGTCAGCTGACAGCACATGGGACTAAACCGATAGTCACAGCTTGCACTCTCTACTGTTAGCATGCTGTGCACTACTGGGTAAACCACCCACCCTTTCTGAGCTGGCAAATCTTTCTCTGCAAAATAAAGAGGCTTGGGCAAATCCCAAGTAAAATCCCCTGTTTACTTTAAAAGGTAATTTTCTGCAAGTCTTACATTTCTAGATTTCTATGATAATAAATATTTTAGGAAAATGACTGAGCCTTTAATGAGATTTGACATGAAAAGCTACCTGGAAAATGATAACTTGACTCACATTTTATTCTTCCCTCCCAGCCCCCCACATTGAACAAGAACTGATGTTTAAAAGTTCAGTGCCTACTATGAACTAGATACTGCAGTTTCCCGTAAAAGGCTTCCCATATAAGAAATGCATCATTCCTTTAAGGACTTTACAGCCAAACAGAGGTGCATATATACATAATCTTATTAAAGGGTAGTAAAAGTAAATGAAAGATGTGTGCACAGCAAGCTTTCAGGGGAGTGGGGGCAGAGAAAGCACAGCCATAACCTAGAGGAGGAGGTGCTGGAGGAGGAGGAGGAGGAGGAATTGAGGTTGCTTGGTCTACAAGGGAAAAATAGAGGGATGACACATAAACCATGAAAGTACAAGTTAGCCAATGATATAGCGTGAGGTGTGAGCAAGGACTACACACGCAGCAGCCTCTGCACCCGAGTTTCCCTTTACCCAACAACCAAAGTGTAGAAGGAATCGCTCGTGTTTGTATGGAAGCATCACCTGTCGATAAAAAAGCTTATAGCTGAGGCAGGAAACAGGAGGCGGGACATCTGACAGACAGAAAGGATCCTGGGATAGAGGCATGCATGGGAAATTCCCCAGGGCAAAGTGTGAGGAGCGCAGATGCATGGGCCCTGAGCAGAGGTAACCAGCCACATGGCAGAACGTAGATTAGTATAGTGGTTTATTTTAAGTTACAAGATGGTCTGAGAAGAGCCTAGATAGGTTGCCTAGGTGTTTGTAATACTATTTTGAGTCTTGTGAGTCTTTATTTCAGGAGCTTTGGGCCAGGAGGGGGAAAAAACCCAACACAATACCAATACTTCTTAAGGAGAGCAAGGCCCAGATGCAGCAGAACCAGCTGGTTCCTCTGGTTGCAGCCTTGATGCTGACTCTCCGGACATAGCATCTGGGGATCTGCTCTAAACACAGCACCCGGGATTCTGGAGATAGCCTTCTGCCGCGGCTTAGGCACTCACTCGCCGAAGGTAATGGGGCAGCTTGGAAGAAACACAGCTAAGTGGCCAAAAGTGGAAACTTCTCAAGCCAGAATGGCTCCTTTCTCTGTATGCTTTTCCTGAGAGTTTTGTCATGGTGGTGACTGAGGTGAGTGCATTCGTGTATTCGATGGCTGTACAGCTATATTTTAAACTTACTATCCACTGTTATCATATGAGTAAAAGAATTGGGGTCCAAGGGAGATTGCATTCCCTGAGAGAACTGATGAGAATAAGGTAGATAAAAATGGCCTTGGTAAACATCGGGGTGGTGTAATGGCCGTGTCTGGAAGTCACTAAAACCCAAGCGGCTGTGCATACCTGTGAGGCATTTCAGTGGTTGGGTTATTTGAAGTGGGAAGGCACACCCTAAATCTGGGCCACGCCTCCTGGCGGCAGCCCACATAAAAGGACATGGAAGAAGGAAGCTTATGCTTTTTGCTTGCTTGCTCTCACTCTCACCAGCAAGTTCATCTATCCTGCTGTGGAGGCATCCCTTTGCTGGTGTTAGAACCCACTTCTTAGGATTCTAGTGTAGACTGAAGACAGGCAGTTCCCTAGGAATCCTCTTGAACTCCAGCACCAGATTGGGACTGCTGAGACATCCGGGCTTGTGGCCTGAAGTACTGCCAGATCCTTGGCTTTTCCAACGGGAGACAGAATTTGTTGGACTAGTCATAGCACAGCTTATAAATCACTCTAGTAAATTCCATATGTGTGTGTGCATTTGTATATATGTACATATATGGATTGTATTATATATAATGTTATATATGTGTGTGTATGTATACATACATGCACACACACACATATATATGTATATGTATATGTGTGTGTGTATATATATATATATATATATATTCAATTGGTTTTGTTCCTTTAAAGAACCATGACTAATACAGGTGAATCACTATCACTGGTAAAGAAATTAAAACTTGGTGTTCAGGGCCAAAGAGATGCTTTGAAATGGGACTGAACCTCAGCAATAAGGCAGAACCCCCCAATTATAGACTGAGAGTCAAACAGCGATAGCATAATAAACACCAACATTCACAAACACCAATTGGCGCTGGCTTCTATTTTGCAAAATTGGAAGAGTAAAGTCATTCAAAGCAGTATGCAGAGTCTGTTAGTCTTCCCATGGACGACACAGGACTCCTGGGTCAGAAAAAGGGACAATTCATGGCTTACAGTAAAAGACAGAGTGTCCTGTACCCTAGGGCATCACCTCCCTGGGGGAGAGACCAAGGCATGCATTGTACAAGTCAAGCTGAGTTCAGGCAGCCCAGATCTATAATTCAGGAAGCTTGCTTGTCTTTTACTCTTCTCTCCCTTCATCTCCCTCCCTTCCTCCCTCCCTCCCTCTTCCTTCCTCCTTCCCTCCTTCTCCCCTTCCTTTCCCCAGCCCCTCCCCTTCCTCCTTCTCTCTCCCTCTCCCCTTCACTTGCACCCAAACCCACTCTCAGACCATAGGAATGCCTCCCTCCTGGGACAGAACGAGTTTTCCCATCATGCCTTGCCCCTTCTTCCTCTCAGAGGATACTCATCCAGGTGGTACATGACAAGCAAGACGCTCCCACGGTAGACAGCCACATTGTGGAGTTCTTTGGTCTTTGACTACCCCAACCCCCAGAACAACAAGAAAAGAAATGTCTATTCCTTACAAATCATCCAGGCTTGGGTATTTTATGATAAATAAACCAAGACACAATATGCAGCCATGTTCTTGTTTGTGTGCTGTTGGGCATTGTACACATCAAGTATATGCTCTGCCACCATCCTACATCCCTGGTCCACTGACATTCAGTTCTGGTGGCCCCTGCTGAGGAGATGGGATTTACCCCAATTCGCCCCTAAAAGCCTCAAATGTAGATGTTATTACTGTTTCACATGCTGTGGCCATTTGTAATCCAGAGACCCTGGTTAGCCTCTTTGTGAGATTCTGTGCTGCTTCTAGCTTAACTCTTTCTAGTAGCTTCTGAGCACTTTCTAGTAGACTGCAGTGTGCAAAGTTTGCAAAGTATCTACCCCAGGAGTACAAACCACATGTTTGGTGATAAGATGGTCTACTTTCACCTTAGGAGCGAGCACAGTACAGCGTCATCAGAAAGTCCAAGCGCGGGGAGGTCACGTCCCAGTAGAAGGGGCTCTGCTGCCAGCTGGTCTGGCTTCACCGTGAGCTACTTTCCATATTTGCCTTTACATGCGAAAGGAAGGAAGCCTGTGAGTTGCTGGGTTCGGAAAATACAAGGCTCAGGTCTAAGACACAGATTTGCTGGGTGGGCGGGGCAGCACATGAGTGGGCGGGGCAGCACATGAGTGGGCGGGGCAGCACATGCCCGGGAGAACTCAGATCAGCTAGGTTTGAATCCTTACTTGTCACAAATTGGTTGGCTTCGGCGGGCCATGCATTTTCCAAGGCTTGCTTTTCCCATTAGTAAAAGGGGAAGGTTAACGCCTGCGTGGCAGGGTTTTCTATGGGGAACCAAGGAGGGATGAAGCATCGTTTATCACAGTGTTTGTCACATTGTAACCAATGTGACATTCACCACAGCCTGTCTGCCTCTGAACTCAAAGAACTGGATAAAGCCCATGGCGAGGGAATGTTCACGTGTCTGGCACCCAGTGCAAACTGTTGTGAATGACAGTAAGAGAAACCATACGTACTTCAAGCTGGAGACACAAGGCAACTGAGAGCTAGCCTCGGCACCAGGAAGAACGCGGAAGCGCTAAGAACCGAGGCAAGATGGTGAGGTGTGGGTTAGCTAAGTCACTAACAGCTCCATCGATGGCCAGGGGACAAACGCATCTTTAGATCTACTGTTTCAAATAAAGGCAGAAACAGGTATCTTTGTTCAAACTCAATTTTTAAAGTATTAGCCCAGCGCACCAGTCAAAATGTCTATGAGCTCCATCCAGCCCTCGGCTAGGAAATACCCTGTTAAGGCACAGTTTGCCTGACTCTATTTCCACCCACTTCTCACTGTTCTCCAATTTTCAGTGCCCGTGTCCTTCCCAGTGACATCTCCTGATCGGCTTAGATGAACCGTGTGACAGCAGGCTGGTGTCTCACTCAGGAAAGAGCTACATGATGAGCTCTCCTTTGGGTGACATCCTTTAAGATCTTAAAAAAAGAAAAAAAAAAAAAGGAAAAGTTCCAGAACTTGTTGACTCTTCTCTTCTGTGATGAGGGGATATGGCAGCTGGATGCCTCTGAGAGGCTGAAAATAAACAGGTCCAGGAGCACTGAGGAAGCAAACGGGCATTGTAGGTGGAGGAGCTGCCCAAGATAAATACAGCTGCTGAGGCGGAAAAGTCTATTTACTTTGGCTCTTTTGGGGTCTACCCTGAAGGCTGGGGGAAGCCTACTCACCCTTAGATCCACCATGTCCTGATGGTGGAGACCCAGTCTAACGAGGTCCCCAGCATAGGTACATCCAGCCAGTCCCCATGGGAGGATTCATGGGTAACCAGGTGTCTCAAGTACCACAGTGTGTCTGTCTGTCACACGCCTTATCCCCAACTAAACCGGCCTGTGACACCACAGGGCATTCAGACAGAATAAAAATGATGACCCCGGGGTCTCTGTGTTTTCTGGTTTGGATTGTAACTCATATTGAACATTTAACAGTGAGTGTCTGATTGCCACATAAACACAGTGGGAAGATATTAGCTTGGGAGGCAGAAGGCCGGAGCACTGGTCTCAGTTTTATAGTAAGCTGTGATCAGGTGAACCACTGTGACATTCTAGCTTCTTAGCTCCTCAAGTCTAAAGTGAGGAGTCAGGAGAGAACACCCTTGGTTGTGGGGGGGAGCAAGGAACAGAGATCTTCATATACAGCCTGGCTCTGATGATGCTATCCAGGGTGTCCCTGCACAGCAAGAATATCATCTGCCAAGCATCTCAGAGGAACACGGCCAGTCAGTCATCACACCCCTAGACTGCAAGCATGAAGGAGAGATGAACTTGTGAGAAATAGCTTTGCAAGGGGCCATATGAGCAGAGACGGATGCATCACATGAACCTAGCTTTGAGTTCTGACTAGAACACTTCTGTGTGTTTATGGACAGGTCTCAAAATTCCATTTTTATCAAGAAATGAAAAACGGAAGAAACAATCCCTACTTCACTCCAGTGGTCAAACTGACTGCTTTAAAGAAAATGTTAGAACAGGGAAGACACCAGGTATTCTTCCTCATAGTCCTCGGGACAGATACCCAGTGCTCTTCCACACAGTACCCACGGTGGGCACTGAGCACTCTCCCACACAGTACTCATGATGAGCACTGAGAACTCCCCCCAGGCAGTGCTCAGAGCGAGTGCTGAGTACTCCACCACACAGTACCCATCACAGAAACTGGTCTAAAGTTTCCATTTCAAGTGTTTATAGTTCAGGTTGGCTGGATCCCAAATCAAACACTGATCTAAACCAAAAGTATGTTTTCCTTTGACAAAGAAAAAATAATCATCATAATGAGAACAACAGGATTGAGTTCGAGTTGAACACAAACCTCCTTGTTACTCTGAAGCTCACAGAGAACAGAGTCAGGCAGCCAAGCATCCTGGCCCAGGCTCAGCTCCCAACTGCACCGAGATAAAAAGTATGGGAAAACCCTTCCACCACAGGCGAGAACTTTCCCTTTTGCAGAGGGGGAGTCTGTGGAAACGCTGGTGGACAACGGTCCAGGAAGCAAAGCCCCAAACCTCACACAGACGCTGTAGATCAAGTTCTCAGGGCAGGGCTCCAGACTCCAGCAAACCTCCAGCACAGAAGTACACGTTCTGTCGAAATCACTCCCCAGATCTTGCCAGCATCGGAATACACTGAAAATAAACTGCATCCAGATGGCGAGACATGGGTTGACAACCCGTCGTCGAGCGTGAGTTATAGCCGTTTGTTGACTTGCTCATTCAAAACATAGCAAAGACTGGTCCAGTGTGTATGAAACATCAAAGTGGATCCTGCCACTCCGGCCACAAGGCAAAGTCTCCCTGACTCAGTAGTGACCTAAAATACAAAGATGCCGCAACGGAATGTCTAGGGCTTTGTGTTGTCCAAACCTAGTGCTCCAACATTAGTGCACACAGGAATTCTTTGACGTGTCTACTCTTTACAGATAACACATGGCTAAGAATCCATCCTTCTCACAAGGAAGCATTAATTATTTATACCAACAAGACACAGAACATCATTTCTAGTTGAGGCAATGTGAATGTCCATCCAATGTTGGCCATGGTGCCTACAGCTGGAGTGTTTAAAGTGATGGGTTACTGTGTAAACACAAAAAGTATGTGACATGGATCAGTGTAACGAAAATCAACTTATTTGTGAGATAACTGCAGTAACAGAAACAGGATATATTTTTTAAATGCTCAAATTTGATCATTGAAACACACACATTTGTCTTATTGAGACTGGGAAGATAACTAGAAAACATTTGTAGATATAGTAGGGTAATGGGATATTTTATTATACTGTCTCAATATTCTACACTGTGTTCTATTTTTTAATAAGCAAAATCAGATGCTGGTATGTACTGTGATCTCATTAACGGGAGAGATTTCTTTGTGCGTTCATGTGTGTTTGCGACATATGTGAAATTCCATGTGCAGGTGTATGTGTCCACAGGCACACGTGGAAGCCAGGAAAGGGCATTGGGTATTCCACTTGATGACAGCAAGAGCCAAGGGTCCTTCCATATCTATGCTATTCTCATAGCCCTGTGGTCACAGGGATAAACAGGGTTATGCTGAACCTTTTATGTAAGGGCTAGGCTTGAACTCAGTCCCTCAGGCTTGCACAGTAAGAGCTCTTACCTACTGAGCCACCTCTCCAGCCCTAAGTGTTCTTCTTCTTAGAAATATCTCACTCGACAATGGTCCATTTTTGTAGAACCATGACAGGAACCCTGAGGGAGCCAAGTTAAAAACCGCCCAATGGCCAATTCGGCTCAGTTTTGGCTCGCTGCCTTCTGAACCTGCGGCAGGGCGGGATGTTACAGTGGGAAGCGTATGGCAGAGGAGAGCTGTTCAATCCTCAGTGTCTGGAAAGTCAGGGAGTAAGAAAGGAACACCCACAGTCTCAGCCTCCCCCAGTGACCTAAGCTTTCTCTCAACGGGGATGCTGTCTGACCTCCAAGCCCATAACACAGGAGACGTTTGGGGGAACCCTTGCCCCTTATATTGCTGAATGACTCTGTGTTACAGGAAACACATAATTTATTCAGTGACACAGTAATTCTTTTTTTTTTTTTTTTTTTTTTTACTGTTTCCAACCCCACTTCCTTCCTGTAGTCCCGCTGGAGCAGCTTAAGCTTGGTCTCTTGTCTCTCCTCATCCCTATGAGCTCGTCTCGGTCTGTACTTTTCAAACTGCCCAGTGGCTTAGCTATTCAGTCCAAAGACCTCTTTTCCTGAGCATCCTGCCCTGGTTTGAATGACTTCCTGATGTACAAAGTAGTGCGAGCCCATACAGCATCTGCAGGTCACAGTAGCTGCTGACGCTAAGGGTACTGAATTAAGCAGTACCAATTTCATTCCTCTGCTTCACTTCTCCTTCCTTCGACAGAATTCCCAAGTCCTCCTGTTTATAGCCAGAGGTAGAAAAGTACACTCGGTGCGCCTGCAGCTTCTGCAAGAGGCTAGCTAGGTTGCTTCTGAAAACGTGAGGGTGCCTCATGCAAGAAATAACCCTATTAACAAAAGAGAGAGGCTGAACTACTACATCCATTGCTGGGTGTGTGGCGCATTCTTGTAATTTTTTTTCTTTTTTTTCTTTTTTTTCTTTTTTTGTTTTTTGTTTTGTTTTGTTTTTTTGTACATTTGTTTGTTTTCAAAACAGGGTGCAGTGGTTTGACTAGAAATGGCCCCCATAGGCCAATGAGTTTGAAGGATTTGCCCATGGGGAGAGGCACCATTAGGAGGTGTGGCCTTGTTGGAGTAGGTGTCGCCTTGGTAGACTTGGTAGACCATTAGTAGGTGTGGCACTTGTCTGGAAGTGTGTCACTGGAGCAGGGGTGGGAGGAGGTTGGGGAGGGTCCGGGGGGGGGGGGGAAGGAGGGACTGCTTTGAGATCTCTGATGCTCAAGCTACACCCAGGGTGGCACACTGTCTCCTTCTGCTGCCTTTGGATCAAGATATGGGACTCTCAGCTCCTTCTCCATAACCATGTCTGCCAGGATGCTGCCATGCTTCCCACCATGATGATAATGGACTAAACCTCTAAAACTATAAGCCAGCCCCAGCTAAATGTTTTCCTTTATATGAGTTACAGTGCTCATGGTGTCTTCTCACAGCAATGAAACCCTAAGACACAGGGTTTCTCTGCGTAGCTCTAGCTGTCTTGGAACTTACTCTGACCAGGCTGGCCTTGAACTCAGAGAGCCACATGGAGTGCTAGTATTACCACACTGAGGGCTGGGATTAAAGGCATGCACCGCCGCCGCCACCACCACCACCGGGCTTCATGCTTGTAATTTCAATGCCACCGAGGCTAAGGCATGTGGACTGCCATGGTTTCAAAGCTTAGCTTTTTTTTTTTTAATAGGTGTGAGGAATCTGCTGTGGGGCCTCACACTCACACAACAAGCATTTTATTCACTGAGCTATCTCTCTGCCATGGTAAGGAATTCTTAAACTAGGAACAAAACCTACTGAGCATAAAATTACCAATCAATACATTTGAATCATTGAATGTTGAAGCAGTATATAATAGAATATTTCCAGAATATTTGACATTTCACATAGGAAAGGAAAAAAGGAGTTAAACAAAAACAATAACAAAAACAAACAAAAACAAAAAAACAAACAAACAAAAAAACAATGTTGGAGTGTCACAATATTTGATTTCAGGGTATACTGCCAAGCTATAGTAACAGAAAGATAACATAATAGTGGCACAAAAACAGACAAAGCGTAGAGCCAGAAGAGAGAATGGAGGCTGCAGAAATTAACTCACACGTGGGAATTAACCCACCCAGCTGTGGTCTCTGGGTCTGGTTTACTTATGTGGCAAACAGAGACAAAGCTCTGGATTGCTATCTTGGATTTATGAGCGTCAGATAAGAGGATAATTACCAATTATCCTCTTAATTGGTGAGGCCTTCCCAAGCATTATGTATGTGTGTATATAATATATGTATATGTGTATGTATATATAATGCATATGTTTTACACACACGAATATGCAATAATATATTATATATGTAATCATGTGCATGCCTGGTGCCCACACAAGGCACTGCATCCCTGGAACAGGAATTATGGATGGTTATGAGTTGCCATGTGGGTGCTGGGAATCAAGCCCAGGTCCTCTGCCTGAGCAGCCAGTGCTCTTAGGTGCGGAGCCATCTCTCCAGCCCACTCCTATGCATTATTGGGCAGCATGTGGCAGCTGTCATTCCCAGCGGCTGTCAGAGCCCTGGAATCTCTCATGAGGAGCTTGTAACATCTGCCTGGGGAAGACAGAGGATCCTTTCCAGCCTTCCCTTCATTTCCAGTTCAGGTGCCTGACAGCGCCAAGTTACAAGCAAGATTATCATCTCAATGAGTTCACCGTATATGAAAAAAATTTGCACGTATAAAACACAGTCACCCTTCATCACGATGGGTTCTGCACCTGTCTGTATATTCTGCCAGCTGTTGGCTGTGAATATTTGAGGGGGAGGGAACAGTGTTCTAAACATGTTGCCTCGTGGTGATTCTATAAACAAAACAGTAAGCACAGGACACAGAGATACATGCCTAAAATCCTAGCACTTGGGAGGCTGAGGCAGGAGGACTTCCATGAATCCCTGGCCAGCCTGGGCTACACAATAGACAATCAAGTTCACCAGGGTTACATAGAAAGACATTGTCACAAAAACAAACAAACAACAAAGCCACAGAATACAGTGCCTATTTACACAGCACTTACATAAGGTTTTATATCGCTACATTCCTTAACATAGACATGACCGAAAGTTTGCTGGGGAGTGGCATAGGCCATATGTAAATATTCTGCCACGTTACATATTGATTAAAACTTCCATGAAGATACAAATCAATAGAAGATAGATAGATAGATAGATAGATAGATAGATAGATAGATAGATAGAGATAGATAGATAGATAGATAGATAGATAGATAAAGTACCGACACTACTTAACTCCCTGCCTTGTTTCTACATGACTGAAAGTGGAAAGGCCAGACACAGAGCTCCTGGGGCAAGAAGGAAAGAAAATAAACAGTACAGATATCTTGCATACAAGCAACAAAAAGAATCAGCAATGGATATGATAGCGACATTAAAAAGAAGAGTGACAAAATACAAGGCAATTGTAGGTTAGGCAAACAAGTCTCAGCTATCTCTCCAGAGGATACTTTGTAAACTAATAAAGTGATCATTGGATATGACCAAAATTAAAACAAACAAACAAACCTTGTCTTAAGACTGAAGAAATAGCTGGGGGGGAGAGGGGTGGCAGTGGCGCACGCTTTAATCCCAGCACTTGGGAAGCAGAGGCAGGAGGATCACTGCCAGTTCAAGGCCAGCCTGGTCTACAAAGTGAGTCCAGGACAGCCAAGGCTACACAGAGAAACCCTATCTCAATAAAACAATAAATAACAAATAAATAAATAAAGGCTGAAGAAATAGTCCATCTGCTAAAGCACTGGCTGAGCAAGGACAAGGACCTGAGTTCAATCCCCAACACCTACAGCAAAAGCTGAGGTGGCAGTCCATGCTCATAACAGTGTTGGAGAGGTGGAAACAGGTGGATCTCCAAGGCTCAGTGGTCAGCCAGCCTTTATCAGTGAACTCCAGGTCTTAGAGAGAAAGACCCTCTCTCAAATACATATTCCTCAGAACCATCCCGGGACTGACCTCCAGCCTCCATGTGAACACAACTTTTTTGCTCATCAAAAAAAAGAAAATAATAATAATAATAATAATAATAATACTCTCTTCACATTAATCTTCTCCTCTCACTCCAGTTGGAGTATCTATGATCTGAAAGATAAAACCACAATAAAAGCTGAAGAGAATGCGGGGAAAGAGGAGTCTCACACTTAGATGGCGGGAGTGCAAACCGGTGCGGCTACTATGGAAACTGGTGTGAACTTCCTTCCATAAAACGAAAACTAGAGCTTACATAGGCCTGGCCACAGCAGGCCTACGTGTACACCTGACAGAATTCATGCACACCACAGGTCCCTGCACATCCATGCTGCTTACGGTGCAATTTACAGCAGCTATGTACATGAAACCGGGCTGGAGGCCCAGCAATAGATGAATGGATAAATGAAATGTAAGAATGTGTGTATGTGTGTGTGTGTGTGTGTGTGTGTGATTTTATTCATCATAGAAAAGGAAACCAGAGCAGTGGGTGAATATGGGCATGATACCATAACATAGATGTGAAATATCATAAGGAAACCCAACGTTTTATAATAACTTTTTTAAAAAACCTGTTTGACAATATGGCTGGCATGGTGAAAAAATATTATTTGAAAGGCACCACTCCCCAGGATTCAGGCCCCGTTCCAGAAAATGAGGCAGAATGATTGCAAGAACCAGAAGTCAGGGGAAATTGGGATTTAACATTGTCTTCTGACCATGATGGGACCAGGGCACTCATGGTCTCACGGCAGCTGTGGTTGTCCGCACAAGATCGAGCTAGTCAATGGTCCAGCTGGATGGGGAAGGGCTAATGAGGAGCTGAGATGCTACTGACAGGCAATGGCTTCTGGATGAGGGAGAGCCAGCTTTTATTAAGGCTGTGGCCCTGGTGCGTGGACCGCGCTCCAGTGAATGGCCCTATACCCAAAAGTCCTTGGGCAACCCAAATTGGAATCATGGGTTATCAAATAATAAAAATTAAGACGTGTCGGCGCCGCACCGTCCAGCGGAAATAAGACGCCAACAACCAGACTTCTTCTCGAGATCTTTACTCAGGATTTAGCTCAGTGGGAATGGCCCCGAAGAAGGGAAGGGCCAAGCTTAAGTACAACTCAACGGCCAATCAGCTCATGCCAGGTGTCACCTCCTCATAGGTCCGCGTCAGAGTAGGACTGCTCGTCATCAGATCACCTGTTACCTTTGCACAGCCTTTTGCCATATAAGGACTTGTTTATCTTAGAGAGCGCTCGCCGTCGGGGTGGGGGAAGGCGGAAGCCTGCGCCATGTTAAGGCACGGCACCTCGCAGCTCTCTACAGCCCCCCCTGTTTTATTTTGTAAGAGCAGGACGAAACGGGTAAGAGTAGAGGTCTGACTCCAGAGGGCACTGATGTATGACCGCCCATAACCCAGGTTATCCACCTTGATCATGTACGGAACCCGCCCTGAAGTTTGGCCACTGATGTACAACAGAACTCAGCTAGGGGCTCGGCCCCAGCCTAGCTCTGGACCCGACCGACACCTTTTTCTGGAGGTGGGATTTTGGGTGTCAGCCGTGCTCTCCAGGAAGCCATTAACTGCAAACAATGTACCTCCTGTGCAGTGCTTTGCCTTGCACCCCGAACGTGACGAGGATCAGGACTTAAAGGCCACCAGCCAAGCCTGAGGGGACTGTCCAGCCTCAATAGCATAGAAGGCTTGTGCAATTAGGGCACGGTCTCTGTTTCGGGATATGACCAAGCGTCGAAGGAACACAGGCAGAGGAAGCTGATAATCAGAAGGGCCATAGCTAAAGTCCCCATACCCGCCCACTCCTTAAGATGATGCATAGCTTGTTGAATCCAAGAGGCGAGGCCTTCAGCTGTAGATACATCCACGCATGTAACAATGGCAGTGCACAGATCTCTTCAAACTCTGCAGACCAGTTCCCCTGGAGATAAGCTGAAAGACTCTTAGACAAATTAGCAGCACGTGTAAAATTGTTATATGGCACAGACGTAATGCATAACCCTGACATTTCCATTCGCATCTGAGCTGAACCACCTGTTAGAAGTTTCAAAAAGGTCAGATGTATTCCAGCTGAAAGTAGTATTACCAAATGCTCCTCCATTAATCATGGCCATTGGCATCAGCTGCCATTGACCCCACAAAGGAGCCAATAGTTAAAAGGATTGGACGGTATCGGCAGGTTAGTTGACCTGATACAGCAAACCAGGGGGTGACGGTATCCCATTCTGACAAAAAGGTTTCCAAGGTTTTACTCTTTAACTTGATTCCCTTTGATTTTAACAGCTCTTGAAGAGCGGCGAAAACCGGATGAGACTGTGACGCACCCATATTTTCGCTTTCTTTTCCTCGATAAACCTCGCGTATTGGCTCCCTTCCGGAGACTTAAGAATTAGCTCTTTTCCTTTAGTTTTCAGCAGCCCTTTCTGAGCCGCCCTGATCGGACATGACGAAGAGTTTCCCATTTTTAAAGGGTCTCCGAACGTCCCCCGCTTTACCGCGGACTGAAAAACTTGTCTCAACCTGAGAACCTTCCCCCGCTTTACCGCGGACTGAAAAACTTGTCTCAACCTGAGAACCTTTACACTCAGGTCCTAATTTACCAGACACTTACCGATTGATCGCCCTGTAGATCAGGAGTTCTGAAGTCTGACGTACCGAGGACTTTAAGTTCCCCGTACGGGCCACCACTTGTCGGCACCGCACCGTCCAGCGGAAATAAGGCGCCAACAACCAGACTTCTTCTCGAGATCTTTACTCAGGATTTAGCTCAGTGGGAATGGCCCCGAAGAAGGGAAGGGCCAAGCTTAAGTACAACTCAACGACCAATCAGCTCATGCCAGGTGTCACCTCCTCATAGGTCCGCGTCAGAGCAGGCCTGCTCGTCATCAGATCACCTGTTACCCTTGCACAGCCTTTTGCCATATAAGGACTTGTTTATCTTAGAGAGCGCTCGCCGTCGGGATGGCGGAAGGCAGAAACCTGCGCCTTGTTAAGGCACGGCACATCGCAGCTCTCCACAAAGAAGACGTGAGGTCAAGACATGGGAGTTCTGGTAAATATGAAGAAAATACATTGGCTGTAATACTCAAAGACTTAATAAAATATTTACTTAAGGAAGGGAGGGCTGAGAGGTGGCTCAGTGGTTAAGGGCACCTGTTCTTGAAGAGGTCTCAGGTTCTATTCCCAGCATCCACATGGTGCCTCACAAGCATCTGTAACTCAAGTTCCAGAAGATCTGATGCCCTATTATGACTTCTGTGAGAACTAGGCACACCATTTGCAGATATACATGCAATCAAAGCATTCACACACATAAAATAAATACAAAAAAATTAAATAAAAAGAAATCTTTAGAAAAATAAATTTAAAAAATGAATACACAAGCCATGCACTATGAAAAAAAGAATATTTTTAAAACACATATCTGCTAGAGAATTGGTACCCAAAAATATATAGAGAATTCTCTAAAAAAAAAAAATTTAAAAAAAACTAATCACAAATTAAACAGAAAGTTGAATCAGAAACTTTGTCAAAGCAGACAACATACGAGAATATTTAATTCTTCTCACCACCAAAATGAATAAATTGTTGCCATGGCATCATGAGTGACAAACTGTAAGGGGTGGAGTTGAGTGGAAGTGGTTCCATGGTGCTTTGCAGATCCTTCTGGCTCAGCACCTGAGGGACCACAGTTGCCTTAGGCCATGTATACTGATGTGGGAGAGTAAGCAGGGGTGGATTCTGTATACTCTCTCTTTGGGCTCAGTTGTCAGGTCGATCTTTTACCTCAACAGGGAGTCACTAGGGATTGAAGGCAAATGTTGCTAACACTGAAGAAGGCCAAAGGACAGAACAATAAACCCCCAGTATGTCCGTCCCATTCTCCCCCAGAGTATGTGACCCACTAGTTACACGGCAAGAAGGAATTCCTGCTGCCGGCCGTTGATCTTAAAAATAAGGATTATCTGGGGCTGTAGAGCTGGGACCAAGGCTTTTACAAAGGTGACAACAGAAAGTGGAGGCAGGAGGGTGAGGGTCAAAGTGAGGCTTGGAGGCAAAAGCAAGCCCAACATGGCTGCACGCCTGTCATCTGTGTATTTGGGAGGTGGAGGTAGGTGGACAAGTTAGTGGCTAGCCTTGGCCACCATAGTAAATTCCATGCTAGCCAGAGCCAGGTCTCAAAATGAAACAAAGCCATGCCAAGCCCAGCCAAGCCAAGCCAAAGAGATTTGGCTTGGGGAAGAGTTTCCTGGCTGTTGTTTGCCTTGTTGATGTAGCCAAGAAATGTAGGAAGCCCCTAGGAACTCACAAATGACAAGAAGATGGATTCTTCCCTGGGGCCCAGAGAGAGCAAAGCATCCCTAGGCTTGATTTCATCCCAGTGGAATAGCTTCGAGAATTTAAAGTCATCTGTTAGCACGACAGTAGGAAACTACTACAGTGGGAAGCAAAGCATTTGGGCAAAAAGCTTAGACCGGTGGTAACCTTGGACCACACAGGGCTGAACTTTGGCCCCCTGGGGATAGAAAAGGAAGGGATCTTCAGAGCGCAGAGCCATAAGTGCTATGAATTATTTCTTTGTATTTCTAACCAACCGCTAGCTGCAGGCCACAGGAAAAGCAGAAGAGAAAGAATTCCCGTCTGGCGATGGATAGAAACTTGCTGAGGTAGCGCAGGGAATCAGCCAGCACGTTGTTGTGTCAGGTAGATTCAGCTGCTGGCTTGCGCAGCGCCTTACCTGAATTAATTCAAGGGGCAGCTTCCCAAGCTGAGGCAGGAGCCAAATTCTAGAGCATTTTTGAGGTCTGACTTTGACCAATTCCTGAAATCCTTGAAGAGTGCAACCCCACTCGGATGGAAGTTTTATTTGTGTCAGACTGTTAGCCAGCATTATTTAAAAAAAAAAAAAAACCTCTTCGTTATATGATTGATGACCTTAAACCGCACTAACTGAAGGACAAGGCATGAAAAACAGAAGAATTTGCTTACAAAGCCTTTGGATCTGAGAACCGAATGGAAATATTAATTTCTTAAAGCTGAAAGCAGTTACCAGATAAAAACGGCTAAGGAGCCTTAACAACCTACTGAACCAAAACAACATTCTGTCCCACAAACGCTTTCAACCCGTGCCGTGAAATAAAACAGACACCGGCGACTTTTTTTTTTTTAGCCGCAGAACATAAAATAGGGCCCTGGGCTTCCATTACTGTGAAGTGGAGGCATATAATTAGCACATCATCTCCCGCCCACCCCCACCCCACCCCAGATTAAACCTACTGCTGGATAATTACGCCAAAGTGAATGTCTTTTCGGTTTTCTGGGAAAGAACGGTCAGTATGTTTTGCTTGGTCCATGCGCCGCCACGCATTGGATGGGCCCCTTGGTTCGGATGTTAGTGCCTGAATTTTCGGGCCCTGGGGAAAACATACCCTGAAGCGAAGCAGAGTGCCTGCCTTACTCACCTGGCATTCCCTTGACTTACTGTGCCAAGGGTAGGAAGCTAGGTCCATCCTCCATAACGCCCTCTCACGACCCTCAGTGGCTCCCGAAGCTGCCAAGGCACTCATCGAACGTGGAACATGTCACGGAGACATTGGGCTCCCTGAGGTCACGTGGTCTCCAAGAAGATGAGGCCCACCTGGTCTCATTCCACACCCTCTCTCCTCGTGCCTAAAACTGCGCTTGTTAAGTAGTGATTTCTCTATACAAATATATAGTGAATTGGCCAAATGAGCCAGCAATTGCTTACCCCCTCCCCCGGTGGCGGGGGGGGGGGGGTAGGCTGGGAAGTTTAACCCCCAAACAACCAGGTGCTTTCAAAATAACTCTTTCAACATCCATGAAGAGGTGGTGGGAAATTTCTAAACATAACATTTGTCAAAAGAAAATTCTCCTCACTTGTCTGCCTACCAAGAGAGCCCTCTTATTGAAAGACCTCTTCAGCTTGCCTACACTGGGGCCACATGTGATTCCACCCCCACCCCACACCCAGAATTCTGTTATTTAGGCATCTAGTGTGTTCTTGGACTGCCTGCTTTGTTCTGGGAGCACTTGAGGCAAGGCCCCTTACCTGTGCCAGCTTAATGTCAGGCACCGAGTCCTGGCACAGACACCTAACCGAACATGGATATGCAGAGATCGGATGCTGTTTGCTTGTGACAGAAGAGGTACAATTCCAGTGCAGCAGCCTTGGGATACTGCTATTAACAAGCAGGGAGATGGCCAAAGCTGACCTTGAAACTCAGTTTTTCTCCTTTACTATGAAAGGACGATCAAAAGATAAACTTTAAGGGAGACAGTTTATTGACTTACAACGAAAAGGTATTAGTGTCTGTGATGTCACTAAAGGGGGAAAAATGAAAAATGTCACATAAGATATTCCATTAGAATACACCTCATATCAGTTGTCTGTCACACCCAAGCCACAGACCAGAACACTGCTCTGAAGTTCAGAGTGATGACTTTGAAACTTTTAAAAAACCAAACTTTAGCCGAGCAGTGGTGGTACATGCCTTTAATTCTAGCATTGGGAGGCAGAGGCAGGCGGACTCCTGTGAGTTCGAGGCCAGCCTGGTCTACAGGGTTAGTTCCAGAACAGAACAGCCAAGGCTACACAGACACCCTGTTTCGAAAACCCAAACCAAACCAAACCAAACTTTCTATATGCACAAAGAAAGTGACACAATCAAAAGACTTGGGTGAAGAAACCCTTCTAGCCCAAGGCATGGTGGGTAAGGGCGGTTTCCCATCCGCCTCAGCTCTCTGTGAGAACTGCTATCAACACCATGGCTATGTTTATGTCCCTCAGCGGGGTCTGGCTCACTGATGTGGTAAGGAGAACTCTGGGAAGCCGAGTCAGGGATGCTGAGTCATCTGTTGTCTCCTTGGGGCTGACCAAAATGACAGAGGCTACTCTCACTATAGCAGACCACGGAAGAAGGTAGGCAGGAGACTTCTCCCATCAGCCTCTGACCACTTTAAGAAAAGACAGTTTCGACAGAGCAGTGGGAAGATGTTAGCATCGAATCTCAAGACAGCCTCCGACCCCTTCTGTCATCCCGGCCACACTGAAATGTGAGCCTTGCTAAATGAGTGACCCACTTTGAGAAGCTACTGCGTGCAGCTTAAAGTAGGCTCACCCCATGAGCCTGCTGATATGGTTCGATGGAACTGTCCTCAACAGGTTAGTGTTTGACTTCCCCTTTGGTGGTCCTGCTTGGGGACATTATGGAACCATTAGTAAGTGGAGCCTTGCTGGAAGTATCTAACTGGGGGTCGGTTGTGAGGGCTTATAGCTGACCCTCTTCTCCTCCTCCCTTCTTCTCTGCTCTCCCCCTTTTCCCTTCTCCTCCCTCTCCTTCCCCTCCTCTCCCTCCCTCCCTCTCCTGTCCTCTCCTCTCCTTTCTCCCTCCCCCTTCCCTCTCTCTCCTTTCCCTCTTCCTTCCTCTCGTTCTCTTTTCCTCTCTCCTTACCCTTGCCCAGCCCCTCCCCCCTTACCCTCTCCTCCCCTTCTGCTCCCCCCTCCCCCCCCCCCCCCCCGCCTTCCTGTATGCACCTGGAATGTGATCAGCCAGCTTTCTGCCCCTCTGCTTTGCCTCCTCTACCATTATAGATCCTGCCCTTCTGGAACCATGAAGCAAAAATGACCTTTCTCCCCTAATTTCTTTTTGTTGAGGTGTTTAACCACAGCAACAGAAAAGTAACTAATATACCTACCTTTCCAATTTAGAGGTTTTGTTTTGGTTTGGTTTTGTTGCTGTTGTTGTTGTTGTTTTGGAGGGGGGGTAATTTATGTGGATGGATGGATGGATGTGTGTGTTTCTATGTATGAAGGCAAGGGGTAAACCTTAGGTATCCTTCATTCTTCAGGAGCCATCCACCTCGCTTTGTTTTGATTTGTTTTATTTTGTTTGAGACAGACTCTGTAGGTTTGACTGGCCTGAAGCTGACTATGTAGACCAGGCTGGCCTTGAACTCTTACAGATTCATGTGCCTCTTTCTCCCAAGTGCTAGGATTAAAGGCATGTGCTACCACTCCCAGCTTTCACCATGGTATTATTGTTGTTTTGTTTTGGATTTGTTTTTGTTTTTTGTTTTTGTTTGTTTGTTTGGTTGGTTTTGGTTTTTTGAGATAGGGTTTCTCGGTGTAGCCTTGGCTGTTCTGGAACTTACTCTGTAGACCAGGCTGGCCTCGAATTAACAGAGATCTGCCTGCCTCTGTGCTAGGATTAAAGGCCTGCAATACCATTGTGCCAGCTCTACCTTGTTTTTGTTTGTTTGTTTGTTTGTTTGTTTGTTTTGAGATAAGGCCTCTCACTGGGGGGGGGCAGGGGGGATTGGGGGCCAGGGGCCAGATCTGCTTGCCATTGTTTTGGAATTACAAGCTCACATCATCATGGCTGGCTTTAAAACTAGGTGCTAGTTATCAAAGGCAGATCCTCAGGCTTACACCGCAAGAATTACTGTTTGGGCATCTCCCCAATTCCTCTACTTTTGAATGTGCTCACGGTAGTGTGTGAACAAACCTACTGTGATAATAGTGGTCAGAGGTACAGGTCAGAAAACCATGTACAGTTAACAAGACGCAAGAACAAAATAAATATGTGTTACTGGGTAAGAACTTACCACGTTTTATATACCAATTTCAGAGTGAACATCCTTTTAAAAAAATGGTTTCTGTGAGCTACAGTGATGGCTCAGCAGTTTGTATTGATCATACAGAGAGGACCCAGCACCCACATCTGGCAGCCTACAACCTCTTCTAACTCCAGCCCTAGGAGATATGATGCCTTCTGGCTTTCCAGGGTACCTGCATTTATGTCACACATGTGCGTGTGTGCGTACACACACACACACACACACACACACACGCGCGCGCGCGCATGCACACAAACACACATACGTACACGTTACAAAATAGGTCTTTTAAAAAAGGTTTACTGTGAGCAACACACACAATGCTGAACCAACACCAGTCTTAAACAGCTCATGTTTACTGTCCCTTGGTGGCACCAAAGGCTGTTTTGAGAGCTTGACCTATGTAAAAACATCCTTTGATGATCACTCAACAGGAAAAAAATCACCTTCTGATTCATTTCTCTGAACATATTCCTGCCGTTAAATAGCACAAAGCTAAATATAATAGTTACATTATATCCTGTCACACATGAGTATCTTCATATATTCTTTGACTTCAGAACATGCAACAGAAACCTGTGCCTACCTTTACTAGAAGAGCGTTCATGGAAACATTATTTTTTTTTTCCTTGCAAAATCCAGAAACTCTGTGAGTCCCCATTGATGAGATGCATTTTGTTATGTTAGCACAAGAAAATTCTGAGGAGCATGACAAGGAAAGAGCTGTAACTATATATAGCAGTGTGGGTGAGAGCACCAGACATCACCCCAGACTGATGAAAGAAAGAAAGAAAGAAAGAAAGAAAGACTACCACAAAATGACCAATACAGTGTGTTTTCCTGAACAGTCAACTCATAATGAACAAAAATAGAATGCCAGTTTCATGGGGCAGAGAGAAGGATAATTTTTGTTTAAGGGGTTTAGTCTCATATGTGATGATGCAGAGCTCTGGAAATGGAGGGTGAGGTGGTTACACCCCGGTGAGAATGTGAGCGATGCCACTGTGCTGTGTGTTCTGAGATGATCAAGACATTAAATGTTAAGTATAAATTACACAATAAGAAGTCATCTCCTTGAAACTTTTCAGTAAAAGTTCTTAATATAATAGGTCTCAGGCTGGGGATGGAACTCTGGGGTAGAGTGTTGGCCTGACATGTGTAAAAGACTAGGTTCAATCCCCAGCAGCACACACACTGTGTGTGTTTGTGTGTGTGTGTGTGTGTTGTAATACGTTCTCAATAAACAGTTGATGAAGCAGCACACTTTCTAAGAGAACAGCTCCATCAAGTCTAGCTTAGTGAACCAGTACAATCACTGGGATTACTTATAGAGTTGAAGACCTACAATCAAAAGGTCCCCATACCACAGGTGGCGGCTTAAGAAACCTGAATCGCTCTCCACTGCTGCTCTTTCCCTGCAGTTCTTACCCACAAGCATTCTCTCCACTGCCCACCGCCATCCACCCACACCCCGACTGAGCACTTGTGGCCCCCGCCCAGCCTTCCTGCATCAGCCGTTCCCCAGCACCTTCCATGAGATCCTCCTCACCAGCAACCACAACTGTATGATTTTTCTCTGTCCCACACACTGAGGTTTTCTTATTTTTGAATGTATGAAAGTGCCAGTATGTTGCTTGTACAAATAATGGGGTTTTTCTTCCTACAGCTCAACCTAATATACAAATTTCCCACTAAACAGCGAGTCCCTTGAGTAAGAAACTTGAAAATTGCTGCCCGTCGACATAATGAGTCTGACATTTTGCTTGCAACACTGAAATTGAACTTTTCCTTCTCAGACATCTCTGGTGAGATGAGAAGATGAATCAAAGTATATTTTAAAAATCCATTCACTATTGCATGTTCATCGAGGCAGCAAATGCATTTTAAGGATTTATTATAAGGAACCGAGGAATGAAAAATTATTTAGCTATAAATATTGATAGCCTCGTATTAACAGTGGGAAATTGTATAACACTAACCCATGACAAAATGTCCATCATTAAGAGACTGCTAATAACTTATATTTCTGTATAACTAATTTTACAGATTTGTGAGAAATTACATATTAACAAGAAATAAATCAACAAAGTGTAAATTTAATATGGAACCACATAGCCAATCGTTTTCTCACCCACAGATGTGAGCCAGTTAGAATGTGCCACAAAAGAGTAGAACCTATCAGTTAATTATCAAGAGCCCAGCATAAGGTACAAAAGTCTAACAAGAAATGTAAAAGGAGGTGTAGCCGTGCATGCCTTTAATCCCAGCACCCTGGAGACAGGCAGGTAAATCTTTGTAAGTTCTAGCTTAGCCTGGTCTACATAATGAATTCTAGGACAGCCAGGGCGACATAGTGAGAACCTGTCTTAAAAAAAAAAAAAGAAAGAAAGAAAGACAGACAGACAAGTCAGGGAAATAAAAAAAAGGTAGCAAGCTTGATGAGGAAAACTTAAAGCACATCTGAAAGACACAGTATTAACCCTGAGAAATGGGAGGCTTGAGCCATGAGAGTTGGTCTACTTGTCTGTTGTGATTTCAGCAAAGGCACCAAGATTTCCCACAAGGAAGAAAGAGTATCCAAACTCACAGAGAAAACAGAGACAACAGAGCCAGGAGCCAAGAAAGACAGTGTGTTGATGGGGAAGGAAACATACCCACATCAAATAAAGAAAATACAGTTGTAAGTCTCGTGTAGTGAATTAGTATAGCATTTGTGGAAGACAGGATGAGGCCAACTCACCAGGCTTCCAAGAGAATCTTAAAATCCAAAATTAGGTCAATACACAAGCATTAATTAAATGCCCTTTAAGTGGCATCCCTAGTCATTGGTTCTGTTGGGCATGAGTACAAAAGTGAGTGTGTATTAAGAAGCCGCACACAGTAGCCCACGCGTAACCCCACAGAATACGGAGACAAGGACGGGAGGATAACTGGGGTTTGCGTCTCTCAGATAGGGTTCACCTAGGACCAGCAGGACTTACTCCATTGATAGGTGTGGTTGACCTGCCTGGAGGGGGAGGGGCAGAGGCTGAGCATTAGGAGAGACCACCAGGGTTCTTCTTGTCCTTGTTCAACCCTCACTGCTGCATCCTGAGCCCAGAGACATTGACTCCCCCATTAAGGCACTCCTGGGGGGGTTTAGGAGGGACAGAGGCTGATGGGGGAGCGTCAACAAGCCTCTAGCCTTGCCAGTGGCTTCAGCCATCCATGCTTTCAGATCCAGCGTGACTTTCAAACTCAAATCACATTTTCCTAAAGAAGTCACCCAGTGAGTGACTGAGCACAGCACAGCACAGCACAGCACAGCACAAACGTGAGTGACTGGCAATTTCAGTGGACTTGGCTACTTCTCGGCTCTGTAAGCCTTGACCCCCATGTGAAATAGCATACCTGAGCGTGAGGGGCTGAGGCAATTTGCCAAGCGTAAAAGGTTTGTGCATTAACCAAGAATTAATCCCCAGCCAAGCCTTTCATGACTCTGGGCTCTACTGGCCCATGGTGCATCATGGGGCTTTAGTGCAGGCTTGCTCATGAAAACACTGCACAGTGGACCGCATGCACTGTCTACCACACAGCATCAAGGAAAGGCGCCCAGATCACCTTGGCACAGAATTGGGCCCACTGTTATGAACTGCAGCTTTTTCCATACCTGCACAGTTGGCTGGTCTTTTATAACCATAACAGTTTAACTATGAAAACACAAAGGCTTTTAATATTTTCTTACAGACATTCCTCTGTGTGAAAGTATCATATTAGTATACCTTGGGATTTTGTTCTTTCTTTTTTCTTTTCTTTTCTTTTTTTTTTTTTTTAACTCAGAATGCTTGAGTTTTTAAAAGTGCTGTTCTGGGCTGGAGAGGTGGCTCAGGGGCTAAGAGCCCTGTCTGCTCTTCCAGAGGTCCTGAGCTCAGTTCCCAGCAACACAATCATCTATGTATGCGCTCTTCTGACATGCAGGTGTGCATACAGATAGAACACTTATATACATAAAAAAAATTTGCTGTTTGAGGTGCTGACTCGAGTTTCACAAAATGAATTCTGGCTTGGGATTATGGTGGAATCTCCAACAATTTCTGAAATGCCCTCCTAAAAGCACGCCTCTCATTTTGTATTATGTATTTACGTGAGGTGGCATTCTCAGCATTGGCAACTAGAAAATCAAAATATCAATGTATGCTAAAAAAACAAAACAAAACAAAGCAAAACAAACAAACAAACAAAAAACACTGAATGCTGCTGTGTTTTGGTTCTTTATTGAAGAAGCACAGACATCACCAGTATACAGATTTGCTTTCATCTTTCAATTAATGGTAAAATTTAAATACCATGGTAAGCCAAAGAGTTGTTGTAGAACCAACTTGTTATTTATACTAGAAAATATATGTTCTGCATGGTGGTTTGAATAAAAACAGCCCCCATAAATCCATAGGGAGTGGCACTTTTATGAGGTCTGGCCTTGTTGAAGTAGGTGTGGCTTTGCTGGAGGAAGTGTGTCACTAGGAGGTGGGCTTTGAGGTCTCAGAAGTTCAGGCCTGGCCAGCGTGTCACGGTCACTTCCTACTGCCTGCAGAGCCAGATGTAGAACTCTCAGCTCCTTCTCCATCGCCATGACTGCCTACATGCTGCGGTGTTTTCCTGTAAACCTCTGAACTGTAAGCCAGCCCCAATGAAATGTTTTCCTTTATAAGAGTTACCATGGTCATTGGTGACTCTTCACAGCAATAAAACCCAAACTAAGACACTCTGTGTATCTATTCTATATGTCTGTCTACCCAGGGTTACGTAAAAATTTCTTAGACAAAAGGAGTCCTGGGTGGAGAGAGCTTTAAGCCCTGCTCCGACAGGCTGGCCACTTTCTCTCTGGAGCATCCCGCTGTCACAGCTCTGTTTGTTATCTGAGGCTCTCTGCGCCTGTATCAGTTCTTTTCCAGTCACCTGACAACACTGTCCTCAAGAGAGGAAGGGTTCATTCATCCTGGCTCACAGTCTGAGGCAACAGTCTATCATGGTGGCTATTAAAGGTGGCATCTCAAATCACTGGTTTTGCTAAGTGGGTGTGCAGATAGAAATGAATGTCAATAAAAAGGCTGGGCACAGTAGCCCACACCTGTAACCCCAAAACTAGAGAGGCAAAGACAGGAGGCTCCCTGGGGCTTGCGGATCAGCCCGGCCTCACCCAGGACCAGCAGGTAAAGGCGGGAGTTAGTGCATTGACAGGTATGATTGGCCCTGTCAATCTCAATCAGGAAACTGCCTCACTGACAGGCCCAGAGGTTTGTTGCCATGGAGATTCTAACCCACGTCAAGGTAGCAATGAAGATCAACCAGCCTTTCTTTTCCCTTCACCTTTCAATGCATGCTCTGCAGGAGCACCCACGCCCTCCTAGTTAGATATATCTGAGGGACTACTTCCCCCCTTCCCCCCGATTCAACTGACACACAAAAGATCTCAGATCTAAGCTCCAGTGTGGGGCCTGGTGAGACTGTCGAAGCTTAAAGACAACTAACGCCAAGGGACCCCACATGGTAAACAGAGATAATGCTGTAAGGTGTCCTCTGACCTCCATACATACATAGGCACTTGTGTGGTTTGTAGATACCGCCCCCCCTCCTCTTCCCAGCTATTCCAGGATCCCCCAAGCCCCAGCTGTCCTCTTGTCTCTAACCCTCCAGCACTGGGCTTACAAACACACACAGCCACTCTCAGTCCCTTTATGTGGGTGCTGAGTCCTCTGCTTGCTTACTAAGTTCCACTGAGCCGTTCCATACAGCCCCAGGGTCCATATCTCTAACGCTGGTCTGAGAACTGCAGCAGGGAACACAGGCCAGCTGCGCCTGATACACAGGAAGGCCTGTGAGGGAGGAGAGGATATCAGGAGGTCCCCCCACGTCTGTCTGTCCTACCGGCCAGCATAACTGTGGACCCTGGCAAGCCGAGCTATACACTGTGTGAACATGCTCAGATCCTGGTGAAGCACTCCAGGCTGCCTCACTATCTAGGGCAATGCTTGTTTAGAAGAGTTAGGGCTATGAGCTTGGCCCTGAAAGATCGCCCACCACACCCCTGGGCCATTAGCAGTGGCAAGAGGGAGTCACAGTCACTCACTGAGGAAACAGGGACAAGTTACAACGGTCATGTGGTCCACGTGTGAGGTTCGGCTCCACCGCGGCATGTCCTCTGATTCAACTGAAGGGACACAGTCAGAGACACCAATTGTGGGGCTGGCTTCAGGCCGCAGCTGTTGCTCACCTTCACTCCGGGCATCACTCGGGGTCAGTGTCAGGAACTAGAAACTACTTTAATTAAACAGGAAGAGACTGAAGGAATGCAGAAGACTGGCTCCAGACAGAATAGTGGGAAGGCTGGAAAAGTACGTGTGTGTGTGTGTGTGTGTGTGTGTGTGTGTGTGTGTGTGTGTGTAACTCAGGAAATACTCAAGAGCAGCACCAAGAACTGGCCTCCCCAGTGCAGATACCCCTGCCACAACCAAGACGGTGGAGTCAGAAATCTTCCTGAGACTAACAGCAGTCAGGAACGAGGCTGCTTTCAAAGCCACACTGCTGCTAGTCTGTGCTGAAACAAAAAACCCTTGCCCTCCCACACCCCATGCCTTGTCACCCTTGAAGCCAGCAACTGAGGAGCCACTAAGGAAAGCGTACTCCATCCATGCCAGGCTCTGCCCGCTGTGCCTTCCAAATAGCCCACGGCCTGTCCGAGAGACCACACTGCAATCGCAGCTGGGACCTCAGTTTTCCTGGAAACATCTCAGGAGGAACAGGAAGTGTGCTAAGGCACCAGGAATCTCAGCCAGCTCCCTATGACCCTGGAAGAAGTGGGGGGCCCAGTAGGCTGTGACCTGAACAGGGAAAGGTATCTCCTGGCTTAAAAATAGAGGTAACCAAGGAAGGCAAGAGCATAGCCCTAGCTGACCAGCCTGAAACCATCTTCCTCGGACTCTGTCAAATGCTGCCTTCTGCTGCCCTCTAGTGTCTGTGGAACAAACTGCTTCTCCACCCCACCAGATAAGGTCTAGGTTATTAGTCCTGATACTAAGAAATAACTTCAGGACTCCAGGAAAAGGCCTCCAGACCGGTCAACAAAATTACTATAAAGTGATTGGTTGGCTGACATTCAGGTCACATTTGCTCTACTGTTATTGGCTCAACCCTATTTATCCTATGTAATCAGAGGGCTTCTGTGAACAGATCAGAAAGGTGATGTCATGGTTCAGGTGAACTATGGCTTCCCAGTAAGCCTTACTGCAAAGTGTCTGATTTGCTGCTAACTTGCTTATCCTGACAGGGCCCTATACCCACCCCCGCCGTCACCATGGTTGGGGAGTAGGGGGTAAGATTTTTCAGGACTCAGCCAGTAAGAAGCAAGTGACTAGCAACAAGCAGGATCTTGGAATGAAGTGTGCAACCACTAAACCAAAGTTGATGAGTTTAAGTCTGGAGACCCAAAACACCTGTCAGAATGATGGGCTGAATGGTAAAGTGACATCAGAGAGTGTCTTTCCCATGCACATGTGGGGTATGTTCTGCAGCAGTGTCCTGCCTGCCTCCCCGGTTAGGTCCCTAGTATTGCATCCACTGGGAGGTGGCTGCCTAAACGGTTAAGACTGGGGAGCTGGTATTAGTAGTTAGACAGTGGTACAAGCTATCCCAAAGGCCCTGAGGACTATGGGAAACAGGAAACCTCAGGACCACCCTCAAATATGTCAGTGTCATCAGAAAAGCATGTCAGCAACACCAAAAGCACATCACAGACAGGATCCAGGTCCCCCCTAAGTTACCCTGAGCACTTTCTGTGCATGCACCAGGTCATTTATAAAAGGGGGACCACCCCACCCTCGCTCTCTTCTTCCTCGCGTCTCCCCAGAGACCACCTCTGTATACCCCTCCCAATAAAGCCTATGTGGGTCTACTGGGTGATGTGATTTGTTTATCTATTACATAGTTAGGCCGCGCACTCCTAACACCAGCCCATCTTAAACTTCCTGTCCCTCATAATAATTGTGTGTTAAGCTGGAATGTGGTTTTAGATCGTTTTATAAGGAAGATGACTGAGAGCACGCCTCACTTCAGACACTTTCCCTTTGCCCACTTCCTTCAGTGCACTATTCCCTTTAAATCTCTGTGGGCTCTACCCAGCCAACTTCCAATAGGTCTTCAAAACCACCACGGCTGCGGCTTTAGTGCCTTTTGTGAGAACTGCCTCAACCCCAATGCCACCCTCTCCAAAATCCTCTAAATATTTGCAAACTCCTTGACACACCGTTTCAAACCCCTGCAAGCTGGAGGTGCCAAAAGAAAACATTTCTTACATTGTGCTTAGACAGCAAAGCCCTTCGCTTCCAGGTGCCTGGCCTGTCCCCGACTGTCCCCATCCCATTTCTCTGAAGCTCTGCGCTGCTAGGGAAAGGCATTTGCAAACAAGGCCAGGCGGAGATCAGAGGTCTCCTGCATGGGGACACACATCACTGCTCTGTGCATCTGCTGTTTGCTTTCTTCCTGGGGAAGATATGGGGCTCCCCTTGAGGCAGTGAGGATGAAAGGCTGCAGGCGTGGGGGTGAGGGTGTGGGGGAGCAGGGGTGACAGCAGGCTTGGAGCTACATGTGGGGTCAGGGCCTGTGTAATCAGGTCTCTAGGGAGGCTGATGTGCTGATCTCCTTCAAGGCTTTGGAATCTGAATCAAGGGAGGTCACCCTGCCGGGTGCACAGGAAATTGCCAAGGGTTTAGAGGTGTCTAGCTGCACAAGTGAGACCACAGAGGGACAAACACTTAGGAAAAGAGATTGTCAGTGCTGTTGTTATGATAATGAAAACAATTGCCAGACCCCTGTGATCAGCAGTACAATCATAGGACAAGAAAAAAAAATGTGGCTCTGAGAGACAAGTCAAGGAGGCATAAACAATTACATCATTCACAGAGAGAAGTTACAGGCACCCAGTTAAAAATGATTTGGACACACATTGCTGGCTGGTCGGTAGCTGGAACTACCTGCCACTCCACACCACAGATCAAAGGAATCCATCTGAATCACAGTGGAGTGCAAAAGGAGATATGTGAGTCTAGTCACTGATGCGGGTTTCAGTAATGACAAGTCATGCAATGACCTGCTTTAAAAGTTATGGCATAGCCTGTGTGGTGGCACACACCTTTAATCCCAGCACTTGGGAGACAGAGGTGGCGGATCGCTGTGAGCTCGGGGCCAGCCTGGTCTACAAAGTTACTCCAGGACAGGCAAGGCTACACAGAGAAACCCTGTCTCGAAAACAAACAAAAAAGTTATGGCATAACCCCCCCAGGGAAACACGAGGCAATGTAAAAGGGGATGAAGCCAGGCAGTGGTGATGCAAGTCTTTAATCCCAACACTAGGGAAGCAGAGGCAGGTGGAACTTTGTGAGTTCGAGGCCAACCTGGTCTACAGAGCGAGTCCAGGACAGCCAGAGCTACACAGCGAAACCCTCTTGGGGGAGGGAGTGAGGAGTTATCACTCCATGATGTCACGTGAGCAGTGGACTCAGGGAGAAGAGACACTCCTGCAAGTTGTACAGGGAGCTCTAGGTGTGTTTTCCCAACCTCTACTGGGGTGACAGAGCTGCCTAAGAGGCATACATGGTCCCCAAGAAGCTCCAATAAACCCACTATTTCACAAGCTGGATTTGAGTGAAAGTCTATCTTTGTTATGTCACCCTATCTGGGGTGACACTAGCAGGCCACATGCTTTTGTTTCCTTCCTGCTCTGGGTATAGACACTTTCTCCAACAGTTCTGACACAGCTCTGTGTGCACTGAACATTGAAACTTCATTTCTTGATCAGCTATGGCCATCCTATTGGTTCCTCCCCAGAAGTACTACGATAATAATTTTCAAATCTACTAATAGTTTCATTAGCAATTTGAATTTTTGTTAATTTCCTAAGTTTATATTTTATTCTAGAAAATACAATGCAATGTTTGTTATATATTAGATGTTTTCTAATCTCAGTGCTCATAACATACAGTCCTGATCTAACTGTGGGTAAAAAGAACTGAATCCTGGAGACAAGACTATGAGCAAGTGTAGGCATAAGGCTATTGTGTAATTCAAATGCTGATTTCTCTATCCCCTATATCTGGTTGCAGTTCTTGTTCTGTGAATTTCCTATCTCAATATTGTGTAAACACTGCTCTCACTTGTCCCCTAATATGCCAATGAAGTAAGTAGCTTACAGCCAATCACTGAGCAAGGGAAGGAATAGGGCTGGACTTCCTGCTAGCCATGGGAGGATGAGTTAGAGGAGGAAGTAGGGGATTCAGACACAGGCAGAGGTACAGGAGAGATGAATAAAATTCAGCTGGAGCAAAGAAAGACCTAAAAAGCAAGTAACTTGGGAATTTTGGCAAAGATGGAGTCAGGATAACATCAAGGGTTAAGAATGGCCCAAAACTGCTCAAGATTGTGTTGTAAAGCTTTATAAACAAAAATAAAAGTCTTAGTTACTTGGGTGATGGCTGGGTTAAGAAAGAAACTAAGAGAAGCAAATACAGTAATATAAAAATAACAGTAGCAGGTAAGTGCTTCTGCCATTCTGACATGTCAATTTTCAGTGTAGCTCTCAGCATCAAACTGCTGTCCCCAACTGAAATCCATCTTGAGCTGAGATCTCCTATACCCATTTCTCCATGTCCCCTCATTGTCAGGAAGGGATCTCAAAATCAAAATGTTCCCTGGTCTCCTTTGTATATCAGGAGCATTTTCCTGACATATCTTCATCTAGTTAGTGGAGTACTTCTGCCTTTCCTCCTAAAGGCTTGAGAGCCCCCACCCACCCACCCACCCACCACTTACAGCAACGCCAGTCTGGGAGGACACTTCAGATTCAAATCATAACAGACGCTAAACCAGGTAGACTATGACAAAGGTCACAAGGGGCTTGATTTAACTATGCATGAACTGTCACCCTGAGACTATCTGTTGATCATTTCTTTCATAGTATTTTATTGTTCAAATTTTCACTTGTAATTTAATTTCCCACTTCTCTATCCTCTTGTTGTTGCTCTTGTTATAACTAGGTCTAGAACCTGGCTTTGTATTAGGCAGATGTCCCAGGAGGAACAAGAGTAAAAATAACAAGAGGGTGTGTAACAGATTTGCATCCATAGGGTCTGGGCAGCCCACAAAAGTGGTTCTCTACAGGCTGAGAACCCTGAGGTCGCCTAGTCTACAAGGTTGCACATCTCCCCAGGCCCAAATCAGTGACTGAGGCCAGAGCTCCTTGTAGACCCATGGAATTGAGTTCTTACACTGGATGGCCTGAGAATGGAGTCAGATGCCAGTTTTGGGGGATGGGGCAGCAACAGTAATTACAGATCTGTCCACAATCTACAGAAAACAGCTTCTTGCCTCAGAGGAGATAAAAGATAGTTAGTTCTGGAGCCTAATGTGAGTGGTCATGGGTGAGAACACAGAGGACTTATTATCTCCTAGCCTGTCGAGCCTGCCTGTCCATCATGGAATCACAGGGGCGACCTGCTAACCTGTTGGGAGTGAGAACTTCCACTTTCTTTCTTTGCCAATCACTGTTGAACTTCGAAGACTGGCTGCGATGAGCTTCTGACTCTCCAGGCGAATGATGCTTAGGCCCTACTCTCCTTGACATTGTGTGCGGTTCCCTCCTCAAGCCCTTCACCCTTGCTTATTTTGGAAGTCCCAAACGAATCTCTGCCACGGTGGCCAGATCAGGCTCCAGAGCTTCCCTCCAGTGCCTTTGACACATGCCCTCATGTCCTTGGGTGCACGTTCCAGATCGTGTATGTCTCTTGTGTGACTCTCCTTGGGGGGATGTGAACAAGTATCTATTCACCCTCAATAAGGCATCAAAGACAGACTGAAGAAAGAATCCAGCCATCTAGCTTGGTGAACCAAGTATACTGGGTTTACTTACAGGGCATGGCTGACTTGGGCAGCTCCATCAGTGGAAAGCTGCTCCCTGTCCATCCTGTAGGCAGCTTCATAGAAGAGCCTCTTCTCCTTCCAAAATCCCTGTTGTGCATGCACATAACTCCGGAGAGGGGCCTTGTGAATCTTAGAATCCTTCCTTCCTGCCTGCCAGGAGAGTATGTTTCTGCTTAGAGCAAATAGCTCCACATCACCTTATGCAAATGATGCCTCAATTCTACAGGATAGCAACTGTCAATCTTGCCAGTTCACATACTCGCCTGTATTCTACAATCCACCCCCCTTCCCCACAGGTCAAGTGCAGGATGGAAAAGAGAAAAGAGTATGTGATCCAACAGTGGCTTTCACACTGTATACCATCCCTGGTTGCTTGCATATTTTTAAAAAGAATAAATTTGGCTCTGCCCATCTCTGCGGTTCTATTCATACCGTTTTGCTAAAAAACCTGGAGCACTGAATTCTGGGTAGAATCAAGTGCCTAGTTCAGCTTAGCTCATGATTCAAAATGCAACTGTTCAAGTGTTACAACCTTCTTTTGATTCCTTTCTAGATCCCTCACCCACCCCAGTCATCAATTTATAGTTGAGTCATTAGGGGCCAAGAGTTTATGGGGGGTTTTTGCTTTGTTTTGTTTTGTTGTTGGTTTGTGGAGTCTCATCCCTTGGCCAGGATGTGCGCCAACTGTAAGGCAGTATTTGGATGGGGATGGTGGAGAACTAAGTGCACAGTGGTTTGTCCACGAATTTTGGTATTGACATTATCTGAAATGCTGGTAGCTTGGCACCGTATGTTCAAAAATCTAAGTTATTCAGGACATTTCCCAAAGGCTGCTTTTTTTTTTTTTTTTTTTTGCCGTGAGGTCCCACTTGTCATCATTATTGAGTCTAAATGAATTTGAATAGCTGATGAGACATCGCCTTTCTGAACAATGGTTTTCTCACACTCATACACCATGTACTCTCTGCCCTTTTACCCCACTGTTCCATCTGTATCTCCCCACATGAGGCGAAGCATGAAGCAACCATCTTCCTGACTTAGGCTTACTTAGCATGATGATTCCGTTCATTTTCCTATAAAAGAGATTTCTTTGGGTAAATAATGCCTGGTTTTTATGGAGAGTGGGACATGATGGTTCTGTTGGCTGCTGAGAATAAGAAATGGGAGCATAGGCTGGGTGTGGTGGCGCACGCCTTTAACCCCAACACTCGGGAGGCAGAGGCTGGCGGATTGCTGTGAGTTCGAGGCCAACCTGATCTACAAAGTGAGTCCAGGACAGCCAAGGCTACAGAGAGACCCTGTCTTGAAACAAACAAAAACAAAAACAAAAAAAGGAGCACAAGAAGACACAACAAGCAAAACAGCCAGAACTAGCTCTAGTCCTCTATAAAAGCCAAGCAGAAGAAAGGGCTCCAAAGCAATGAAACTAACTAAAATACAGAAAGCAGCTGTGTGGCCATCTTCGCGGCTGTTCTACTGCTGTGACTAAACACCGAGACCAAGGCAACTCAGAGAAGCGGCTCACTGCAGACTTGCTTTCTGTTTCAGAGGTGAGGCCAACATCTTCATTCATTGTGTTCCAACAGTAGTTGAGCACTTACTTCCTGATCCACAAGGAGCCAGAGAGTGAGATTGAGCCTGGCATGGGCTTTCGAAACCTCAAAGGCCACCCCCAGTGACACACTTTCTCCAACAAAGCCACACCTCCTAACCCTTTCTAAATAGTCCACCAACTAGAGACCAAACATTCAAATGCATGCCTGCCTAAGAGGCCATTCTCATTCAAACCACCACAGCGGATGTCCTGCTTGGCTTTCGGTTGCCATGACAATTACCATGGCCAACAACAACTTGGGGAGGAAAGGTTACAGTTTATCATCCAGGAAAGCCAAGGAGGGAGCTCAAGGCAAGAACTTAGAAGCAGGAATGAAAGCACAGAACATGCAGGATTACTGTTCCCGGCTTGCTTCTAGGCTCAAGTTCAGCTAGGGGTGTAGGGGTGTAGGGGTGTAGGGGTGTGTGTGGTCTGTTTTGGTTTTTGAGACATGGTTTCTGTGTCGCCTTGGCCATCCTGGACTTGCTCTGTGGACCAGGCTAGCCTCAAACACAAAGATGTGCCTGCCTCTGCCTTTGAGTGCTGGAAATACAGGCATGCACCACCAAGCCTGGCTCAGCTAGCTTTCTTATACGACCCGGTCCCATATGCATAGAAGTGGCACATCCACAGTGGGCTGGGCCCTCTCCACCAACCAGCAATTAAAACAATGCCCCATAGACTTGCCAATAGGCTAATCCGATGCAGGCAGGGTCTTACTGAGTTTCCTCCTTCCAAGAGAGTCCTCAGTGGACACCAGCAGCTTCTAGGCCTTCCAAGGCAACTGGGTATGGAGTACCAGTGTCCTGAGTATGCTATGTCTCTCTAGTCTGAGTGACAATGGCCACTAACCAAGACTAACCGTAAGGTAGTTGTACAGAAACTGAAGGGCACATGGGGTGGGGAGGCGTAGGCTCAAAAGAAAAACAGTTTGCCTAGCTAGGCCAACTGGCACTCTGCTTGAGATGAGCAGAACTGTGCCACTACAATGCAGATCAGGCTTGCAAGTCAGGAGCTGCCAATCTTTGTTGCCTGGGCCGGAATTGGGAGGGAGGGTCTTTTTCTAAAGACCTCCGGGTTTAATAATGTGAATCATGCGGCTGCTGTGTAGCCAGCATATGGATTTTAGTGCAGAATAGATGATGTGTTAGGGCATAAAACAAGGCCAGCAACATAAAGACAAACACCAGCAATCAGGCACAACGAAATATGTCAATCCACAAACTGTGGAATTATCTATTGCCTTCCTCCATGACTAAAATGCCAGAGACAGTCAATCCACTGGAGAAACAGAATTCAGAGCCGGGCTGGAGAGCCGGCTCAGCCGTTGAGAGTATTAGAGCACAAATTGCTTTTACAGAGTTTGGGTTCCAGCATCCACATCGAGTTCACTACAACATTGCAGAGAGTCCAGTGTCTTTTGGCTTCCTTATTTGCACACCTGCATATACTGGGTATAAGCCTGCACACATGCACACAAATAAAAACATTGTTTAAAATTAAAAATAGCAAATCCAAGTTATTTTAAAGCTATATAGCCTATGAAAAACCTTCAAGAGAGCTGCTGGGCTGTGGGTACTCCTTTACTTCCTCAGAAGACAAAACAAGTTTGAGGCCAACTTGGTCTACAGAGTGAGTTCTGGGACAGCCAGAGCTACACAGAGAAATCCTGCCTCGAGAAAAGCAAACACAAACAAACAACCCGCAAACCTTCAAGCTAAGAAAAACTGAACATTTCAAAGCAATGTTTCTGTAATGAAAACGTTAATGTTTTATGGAAACAATACATGCATATGTGCAAAGACAGTTCAGAGCTAGAGTCAGGAAAGGGCAAACTCACAGGGCTATATGAAGCTGGAAAGCAAGGCTGCTGTGGTAGTTTCCTAGGTGAGCATTAGCTATGCTTAGATGTGCTGGTATGCAACTGAAATGTTCATCAGAGCTCTTGTGTGGACGGTTTGTGGTGCAGCTAGTGTCAGATCACTGGGTTTTCTTCTCCCTCTGGGTAACTACATCTTGCCCCTGCTGTATCCCTTTTCTCTGCTTCCTATCCATGCACTTGGATAGCCTCTTGCTCTAAATCTTTCCATCAAGGCTCCTGCCTAACCATAGACCCACCATAGGCACACAATACAACACGAAGCGAAGTACCCTCGCCGATTTTATAGATATTGGACTAGAGTTCTAGTAAAAGCCCATAGGAGGTAGTCAGGATCTGAACACACCTATGCACAAGAATGTTAGTTCAGAGTACAGCTGTTCTGGCCAGAGATCACATCCAAAGATCTTCTACGTCTATGTGATCCTCCTGGAATATAAACACACCTTTAATCCAGGAGACAGAGGCAAACAGATCTGAGCTCAAGGCCAGCCTTGTACTGAGCAAGTATCAGGTAAAGAAAAGCTTAGGTCCGGGTGTGGTGATACATGCCTGTAATCCCAAACGAAGGTAAAATTAGTTTGGAGAAGAAACTAACTCATGTTTGAAAGTGATGCCTAATTGAGTGCAGAAAAGGTGATGAAACAGGTAAGATTTGACAAAACTCAACACACCCAACTCTCATAGAGAGCAAAGCAAAGCTATTTAAGGAGCAGTTTTACAGAGAGGGGAGGCAGTTTTTACCAGGACAGTAATAGAGACAGGTTGCAGAGAGAGCACTCAGGTGAAGACGCAATGAGCCAGAAAATGAGAAACCAGATTAGAGCAGATTGCTGAGTTAGTTTGAGGCCAAGCAGAGCAATTTTGGGATGAAAGAAAAGCCAGATTAAAGTCAGCTGGGAAGAGAGTGTGAGCCAGCCCAGAGCTCAGAAAGAAATACAAAGGGTTAGTTTACTGAGCATACGTCTCAGAGGCTGAAAACTTTCAGGCCTAGGTTAGATTGTACGGAGGCTAGACACTTCCAGGACTAGGCCTAGGTTAGCTGACAATTACAACAGGAGTATTAAAAGTTGCTTTTATATAAGCAGTTAGCCTCCCAGATAACAATCGAGCCAGGAGAATAAAATTACTTTTACACATCTAATCTGATTATCAGGTGGAATTGGGGCTGAGCCAGGGCTTTGTGGATGTTAGACAGGCTCCCTTCCTGAGTGCACTTTAGACAAACCAGATTACAGACATTTTCAGATTTTACAAATTTTTAAAAAAATTACAAATAAATGAGATCTTGGGGTAAAACCCAAACCTAAAATAAAGTGTGTGTGTGTGTGTGTGTGTGTGTGTGCATGCAACATATTATATATATAACCTAAAAGTTATCTCCCACATTTCCAGCTGTTTCCACTTCCCTGTGACCTATCAGGACCATAAAGTGAAGAAGGCTCTCATTGCACTGGCAATGCTTAAGGCTTAAGATTAGAAACATTCTTGATTAGAGGATGCTAGGGACTCCTCAACTTCTACCATTTTATGCCCAAAATGAAGCTACAAATACACCTTTTACCATTTTGATCTTCGTGAACATCGTATGTTTACATCAGAAACCATTATAGTTTATAATGAGCCTGATTTAAATAATAGGGCTGTATTTAACATATTTCAAATTCTTGTTTAGCATTTAATTTAAATATGCAGTTTCTTGGTCAGCATTTTTAACTCTATAAAAGAATGGCTTTATGTTTCATGTATTTTATAACAAACATGATCAGTAATTAAATAGCAAAAATATTTCATTTATGAATGATAAACAATTGATGGTACCAATTATGCATAATTTTACTTTTTGCTCAGGAAGTTTTGCAAATTCAGAGTAATAAATTCATTTTATTTTAAGTTCAATTATAAAAAAATATGTACTTTACACTTCAAAACATACAAACAGTTATAACATTTTCAAGCATGTCATTTGACAGGCTGGTGCCAAATGCAATAGGGGGGGGGGTGGGGGGGGGGAGCCCAGTGGTGTGGTGGTGCCTGCTTTTAATCCCAGCACTTTGGAGACAGAGGCAGGCGGATCTCTGTGAGCTTAAAGCCAGCCTGGTCTACAAAGTAAGTCCAGGATAGCCAAGGCTACACAAAGAACCTTGTTTTAAAAAATGGGAGGGGGTTGCTGTCAGGGGAAGTAAAACATTATCATTTTATTTTATTTTTTTGAGACAGTTTCTCTATGTAAGCTCTGGTTGACCTGGAACTCCCTTTGTAGACCAGACTGGCCTTGAACTCGAGATCTGCCTGCCTCTGCCTCCCAGAGTGTTGAGATTACAGGCATACACCACTACCCCCTTCTTACAATGATAGCCCAAGCCAAGCACAGTGGTGCACAACTTTAATCACAGCACTTGGGAGGCAGAGGCAGGTGGACAGCGATGCCAGCCTGGTCTACAAAGTGAGTCCAGGACAGCCAAGGCTACACAGAGAAACTGTCTCAAAAAACAAAAACAAAAACCCAACCAAACAAAAAAGATATGGGCAAACAGAATTGCCAGACACTATTGCTTCGACATATAAGGTGGTGTCTCAGCACCACCTGGTGGCACAGTGACTGTGAAGAAACCCAGGAAGACTTTCTAGCTTCCTTAGAGCCATTTAATGTATACTAATACCAGCTTTTAAATTCAGAAAGACACACTTGTACCAACTAGAGTGGTTTGTTGTTTTAAGGGCAGTGCTTTAAAACAAAAACAAAAAACAAACAAACAAAAAAAAGCAAGGTAAAAGAGCAGGCTATTTGCAGTGTTATGAGAGATAAGACAGTAAAATAGCACAGTCCTTGTAAGCCTCAATGATCCAAAGTCCTGACCCTCTAATTACAGAAGTATAAAAGTCCTTCATGGCTACCTAATTTGGCAGATACAGGCTCACCTCATGCCTTCAGCTCCCCCCAACACTTCTCCAGTTCCCTTGGCAACAGCTTTTTTGCTGTAAAAAAAAAAAAAAAAGAAGTCTACAACCAGGCTTTTGAGTGGCTATTGGTTACTGATGCTGAGTTCTCATCCTTGGTAACAGAAAACTATGTGGTAGGTCAGTCTTCCACATTTACTGAGTGTGGCATGGAACCCAGGCACACATCTTTAATCCCAACACTTGGAAAGCAAAGGCAAGCTGATCTCTGTGAGTTCAAGGCCAGAATGGTCTACATAGTGATCTGGGACAGCCAGGGGTGCATAGGGACTGTCTTTAGAAAAAAGGCATGAAAACCAGATTAATGTATAAACAGTAAGCTTCTTTGACAAACAAGGAAAATCAGACCGACCAAGTATGAAAAGGCTCCTGTCCAGACTTCTCTTGGTTTCCCATTCCCTTCCCGACTAGGCTGCAAGTGCTTGAGCACTGTCCACCGTGCCCGGGAGGGTATAAGCTACGTGGTTCCATGCTTAGAGCTCTGGAGAACTGGTACCACCATGTGTCACCGTAGTGCTTGCTGTTCCTGAGTCTCTCTGAAGCACATGGTCAGTGTTAAGTCACCATTTGCTCCATTCCAAAGACAGAACCAATCAGTTCCCTTCCAGAGATCAAAGGAACGCTGGGCTCAAGTCTCCTGGAGCTGCTCTTGGGAAGGACCAAGACAGCAGCAGCTCACCCCGGCCTCTTTTCACCACCTCCAAACTATGCTGGTTTCAAACCCATACCATCTACTTCACCAAGGGAAAAAGCGGGCCTGGATTCCAATCCGCTGGGGAACTTCATCTTCAAAATTCTGATACATATTTATCTCTTTGGGGGAGAGCTGCAGAGATGGGAATCGAATCCAAGGCCTTGCATATTCTAGGCGAACTTTCTACCAGTTATATCCCCTAACGTTACATATGTAAATCTTCCATCTTCCTTCCGTATATTCTTCTGTTCCCACCTGTTCAGGGATTGCAAACGCCCGAGCATTGTGGAGCTCTAACTGCACAATCTCTAAATATCCTCAATACAGAAAATACATATGAACTCTGTTACCCTGTGTCTCTGAGAGCTGCTCGGTGGTGTGCAGTTTGAAGCCACTTGTTCTCTAAAACAAAACAGATATTGAAGAGTGATGGCTCCAACTTGGCGAGGGCTTATGGGATAAGCCAACTTAAAGGGGGTGGGGGGACGCCTTCTCTTGAGCAACACTCCATACAATGTGGCCTTCTGCACTGTCCTATACCATTACTTCAGACCAAAGAATATTTTTCTTGCCAGCACTGAGAAGAACTAGGCTTACAGTGACCCAGTGATGTCCCTAAGACAGGGTGACAGCACCATGAGGACAAGAAGCACAGCTCAGAAAACTAGCCCTGCATGCCTGGCAGCCATGATGCAGCAGGCTACAAATCATGGTACAAACTGTCTGCAAAGGGGCAACCAGATCCGCTGCGACTTCTCGAGCATACAGCACCCAACACAACAAAGCTGAGAAAAGCATATGGCTGTGTTCCAACAAATTCTAGTCACGAACACTGAAGATCATATTAATTTTTACATTCATATTTTCCTTTCAAAAAAACTATTGAAACATAAATTCGCTTCTTAATGAATAGACTCTGAAAAGCAGTTAGTCAGTGGGCTGGACGTGGCCTGCTCAACAAAGCTGGCTCTCTCCTGCACAGGCCTTTTAGCTGCCTTGGGCAATCTTTCAGATTTCTGACTTTGGAGATTAATTTTCCACATTTCTCATTTAAAAATTTATACCGCATAACCTCTATGAATACTCTCATATCAAAAATTCACTAAAAAAAAATCCTACCTAAAAAAAAAATCTATTAACCAAATAGTTCAGTCTTAAAATACATAATTCAGAAACATGTTAGGAAAATTAGAGTTTTTATTCTATGCAATAAAACAAAATGCATAGACTTGGTACATAATTTCTAATTTCTTAGTTTTTACTTTAGGAAAAAGATGAGAAAGACTTGTAAATCTCTCTGTTACTACTATAAAATGCTGTTATGACATCATCAATCACTTATATGTACAAACATCAACTCTACACATGATTTATGCCTAGGAATCACCTCATCTAATAAGTCTAGAAGCTTCTTTGAAAATGCAGTTACTTCAGAGCTCTGCCACAGCTGTGAAAGCAGCTCTGGCCCCAGAACACAAGGGGGCACACTCGCATGTAACTGTCATCAGTGTGAAAACTTCACAAAGCCACATAACTATCACCAGTGTAAAAGTCACTTCACAGTCTATCTACCAAATGCAGAATGAGTCACCACCACATGCAGACGCATGGACAGCCTCAACTCCAGTTCTTAACAAAAGGCAGAACTTGGCATGATCCTCCACTATCAGGGCTCAAAATAGTAGCAGAAATGTACTCAATAGGCAGAAGTCCATGGGCTACAAAAAAGGGAACTGAATACCAAATGTTAGCCACCTTTATCCTTTCTAAGTTGACAACTTAAGGCGTTGAGACCTAATTGGTTTCTTGTGCCTAATCACAGACAACTCCGTCTTCTGTCTTAATTCTCAGTGATGTCTCCGGATCGTTTCACACTTCGCCGGATGAGATCACTTCGTCCAACTTCAGCCATTTGCTCTTCCCAAGACTTCATTTCATTATCATAACGAATTCTATCATCTT
Organism: Acomys minous; assembly: GCF_964271855.1. NCBI lineage: Eukaryota > Metazoa > Chordata > Mammalia > Rodentia > Muridae > Acomys > Acomys minous. Next base: position 98,191,917 of record NC_140495.1, read on the forward strand.
TAGCAAGCTGAATATATGCCTGAGAAAGAGTGTTAATGTTATACTTAGAAAAGACCAATTCATCTCTGGAATGCTTCCATCCTACACAGAAATTATATCACTATCCCATGTACCAAAGGGGAATACAGAAATAATTTTTAAAAAAAATGTTCGATGAGAAAAAGTGAAGAGACAAAGTGTTTAGGAAAATGTTCTCCAAGAGTTAGTGGGTTGTTAAAAATTTCAGGACATGGAAGGAGAGAAGATGGAGGGACAGATGGGACAAGGCCATGTTTTAAATGCCAGTTTCTTTACTGACAAACATTACTAAGAGAAAAGCCAAGCTGGCCTTAGTACTTCCATCACTGGTGCTGCTGGGCTGACACTACGGGAGCCAAGGCTTGCCCTAACACACTCTTGGGCTCTCCCAAAGGACATGTGCAGCCGGAAACTGCACTACTTACCTGCTTTTCATCAAGAGACAGGTTTTTCCAAGCCTGATTTACAGTCCTCAGTTTTCCCTGTAAGACAGCAGATAGCTGAAAGGTACACACAAACACACACAGACACACACACAAAAAAACCAACAGCAGAGGAGAACATTCCTCACTTATTCCAACAAAGAACTATCTACCTTCACAAGCAACACTAAGCAACATCAGCTGACACTTGTTTCGACTGAGCTGTCACATTTGCAAAATGGAAGTGAGAATCTCTTTGGATTAAAAATGCTTGTATACAAGTATAATCTCCACTTTGTCACAAGCTAACTTCGTAGGCTGTTTTTTCTTCCTGGTAGTTGTGTTTGGTTCTGAACTTTGTGCCTAGGTGTTTGTTTAGGTGTAGTGTCATCCTGGGAAGGAGGCTATACTTTACACGCCTCCCCTCAGGCTCTGTTTATATAAGGCAATAAGGAGAGAGAAGACAGTTTAGTTTTGCACACTCCTCCAGACTCTATTCAACAAGTTTACAGTATAAATGCATGTGGCCAAACCAACAGAAATACCTATCCCCTCTCCCCTACTCCTCAAAAAAGCGGAGCCCACCCCCACTCCCAGCACGACAGGTCCCATAAGGACTGAGCACATCCTCTACCACGGTAGTCTGGCAACACGCCTTTAATACCAGGACTCAGAGGCAGAGGCAGGTGGATCTCTGTGAGTTCAGGGCAGCCAAGGCTATTACACAGAGAAACCCTGTCTCAAAAAAATAAAAAATAAAAACAAAACCCAAAAACAACAACAAAAAAAACCACCAGAACCCCTGAAATACGAATCACCCACAGAGTCTTAAGGAAAGGCTAGAATGAGGGTAAGCGCAGAGGCCACCGTTGCGGAGGGACGTGGCATGCTGGTCCTCACTGGGCAGATGGCTGCTGCCAGGCCGGAACAAACCACATGCTCCAACTGAACTAGCACGACATATTTAGATATACTGAGTTAATGAGCACTTACAAACTGAGATTCAAAAGAGACTGTAAGTGAAACTGAGTAATTTGAGTAATGTTTCTTCTGTAAATATACCGGGGATTCAACTGCTGGCAAGCACCTCATGCAGGTGTATCTGTATTTGTGTATATACTCATGTTTGTGTCTGTGTGCATGTGTTTATTTGTGTGCATCTATATATGCATGTCTCTGTGTGTACATGCACATGTGTGAGACTGTGCGCATGAGCATTAGAAGGTTGGGGTGTCTGCAGAAGTTCTCGCGTGGCTCAGGCTAGCCTGGAATTCTGTGACTTAAACTCGCCTTGAAAATGTAATTTTCCTACCTTGGTCTCTGAAGGACTGGGATAACAAACGTGAGTCACCCACCCAACTTAGCCAGTATTTTTAAGTGAATAAAACTGTCATCAAGTTCTATTTCCATTACTAAGGACAGAGTCCAGTCATTCTGCATATATTGAAAGTTTCAATACTACTATATTGCCAGCACAGAGCTTTCCTATAGTTTAAAAACATAAATAAACCCATCTAAACCCAAAGTAAATCAGTGAAGAAATTCTAAGTATCACAAAGTAAGCCTTCATCTCACTAACACTGAATCACATAATCTAAAACCCCAAGGAGACTTTCCAGCCACTAACACTACCACCAACCTTGCACTCTTACTGCCACAGCTTATGGACAAGAGTACAGGATCAAGAATTCACACTGTGATGAAGAGGTACAGGTATTTCTTTCCTAGGATTTGAGAACTAGGAAATGATTCTAGAAGATGCCAGAGTTTGAAATACTGCAAGATGGAAGAAAGATCCAATTTTGCTAAGTGGAAATAAATGAACAATGCTGGTTCCTGAAAAATGGTCTAAAGAATAAACTTCCTTGACTTATTCTAGGCTCTAACTTGTTTTTAAACTTTTATTAGTGTTAATAAAGCTGTTTCTATTTAAGGAAAATACTTTGAAGATCAGAAGCCATTTTTCTAAGCTAATCTTGGTTATTCTAGGAAAAAAAGTTTGATTTTACACTACACTAAAAAATATATTTTGCGGGGCTGGAGAGATGGCTCAGAGGTTACAAACACAGTCTGCTGTTCCAAAGTTCCTAAGTTCAATTCCCAGCAACCACATGGTGGCTCACAATCATCTATAATGAGATCTGATGCCCCCTTCTGGCACCTCTTATTATAGACATAATAAAAAAATAAATCTTTAAAAAATACATATATTTTTTGGTAAAATGAATAAAATTTTAAAATCCCAAAGAAAAGTGACTAAGAAACCAGTACAAGCCCAAGAAGAGGCCTGTTATACACATGCACTTTAAACGCATGTAGCATGTAAGTGCAACAGGACTTGTCAATGAATGTTGGATACATGTAACCCTAGTGGTGTGCCCGCTGAGCTCAATGCCTAGTGATGGCCTGAACACCTGCACTTCTTAACCACAGCAAGGAACACACAGCTGCCACTGGCACTCTTGAGGAGAGATGGACAGACTGTGTCCATCACGTTCTTGTGACTCTGTCCACATGCACAGCATGGTCCCATAGGGCAGAAATAGCCAGTCTTATTAAAGGACAAGGCATGATGAAGAGATAAGTCACACCCAAGCCCAGAACAAAGCAAGACATCCTTAATCGCTTTGCAGAGAAGCTGAAACTTCAGAGCTGTTGGATTCAAAAGTTCCTAATTCTTAACATCTCATAATGCGAAAACATTCTCTCTCTTAAATGTAACATCTCATAATGCGAAAACATTCTCTCTCTTAAATGTAAAGTTATATTACATAGAGTTCTGTGGATGTGTACATGTGTAAACCATGAAAACAGAAGGGTGACAATTAAAATTTTGAAAGTTGTCCTAGTATGTACCCAGTATGTATGTTGCAGCAGCAATGTATGGTAGCCACACAACCAACTGCATGTGGTAACAAGAGCCTCTATCTTTTCCAGCACTGGGAATCATTGGAAACCCAAGGTATCAGCAGACCCAGCTCCAAGGATTTTTATTCAGACACAAACCAGCATTTGAACTACACAATAAATTTCCATATTTCCTTCATCATGTGACACGAGACACACCTACAACTTCCTAGATGATTTTTTTTTTTTTGGTTTTTCGAGACAGGGTTTCTCTGTGTAGCCTTGGCCATCCTGGACTCACTTTGTAGACCAGGCTGGCCTCGAACTCACAGTGATCCACCTGCCTCTGCCTCCCGAGTGCTGGGATTAAAGGCATGCGCCACCACGCCCGGCTGATGATTTTAAACTAACACAAAACCTAAGAGCAACCTGCAGCTGTGCTTACCTGAGCAGATTCATCCTTAGCCTCTTGGAAGCATTCAGATACATAAATGTTGTACGCTGATCGAGGTCTTTTTGGTTTTCCAAGCAAAATTAATTCCTGAATAACAAAAATGAAAGTGGCAAATAGTCACCAGAAAGCCTAATGTTATCTGAAGAAACAAAGCATGACAACATCCAAGTGAACACAATTTTGCTATGTTTTCTTGAGATGGGGACTTGCTGGCTGCCACTTTGCGGCCATCCTTTTTCCTCTGCTTCTCAGTGCTGACACACACCCTGCATCACCACACCCAGCAATGCTGTGATCTGTATATAAGGTATGCTTGTTCTATCTTGGAAGTCTGAAACTTTTTCAAGCATAAAATCTTAAAAAGGGTAATACATGAGGCATTTCTCCATAAAGGTTCTTTTCCTTTATATTTTATTTTTGTAGCTTCCATGAACTGAATCTGCATTTACATATAAAACCTTCTTAAAACATTTTTTTAATCCCAGTTTCCTCCGTGCAGGACATTGTCCTTCTACTGGACTAGTCTACACATGTTCCCATTGACCCCAATAAACACACAACTATTTGTTTAGTAGCCTTATTTCATTCCTTTCCTTGCACGGCTCCTAACATTTAAAATTCGAAATATATACTCAATTCTTGCCAGTTGACAAGAAGGAGCTATGGAATGGGCACACTGCGTCTCTTGTGCTTGATCCCAAACTCACTGTGATAAGATACGGCACTTTTCTCTATTTTCTGAGTTTGGAGAGCAGCAGTACCTGACTGTATCAAGTCCTAGGGTAGATGACACAGCACAGCAGATAAAGGAGTGTATTGCACAACCCCAGGAAAGGTGAAAGGGCAGAATCAACGCCACAGTTGTCCTCTGACCTTCACACTGGTGCCCCCCCCCATAACATATATACACACATGAATAAAATGTAAAAACTGGAGGGGTCCGAAATGTGTTAGGAAACCAAGGGTATTAACTGACGAAGGTCTTATATACATGGGTTTGATTATAGAAACTAAAAGAGTGTTCCTTAAAGAAAAATACAGCCTGATTTTGAAACAGTGGCCTTGATGTGAAAGTAAAGGTGAGAAGGAAAAAATTTAACCATGCAGATGTTTTAATAGTTATTTCTTTGAAAGAAAATAGAAACCTACCTCAAGGGAACTCCTTACTTGAGTAACTGGCATTTTCCTCTGATGTACTAATGAAGGTATTTAGTATGTTTGGCAACCTTCAAAATCATGATCCTCTATAGACAATTCAAACGTGAAAATTACTCTAGAAGGCAGACTCAGAGTAAAGACTTTTGCTGTGCATCAGTCACTTGCTCAGGCCAGTCCTACTGACAGTTGCAACCAGAACTTCCCAGACAGAGCATGTGATAGATGATGACCCCGCTTTTGCCTGACTAGAATGCCCAAAAGCACTCTGCTGTATCAAATCTTCTGACACTGACACAAGGGAGAGCTATTGGACCCTTGGTTATGATGACCATTTTCACAGGAAACATGTCACTGATACTCACCCTTCTTTTTATCAACGCTTTCTTTTTTAAACGTTTTTGCCTGACTTCTTTCTCAAAAGACACCAACTGACTTGGTGTTAGCTGTTTTTTAAACTTGTCCATGGCTTCTTTATACGCTTTCCAATCTGCCTTAAAATCAGCTTCATATGCCTGTAAATTAAAAACCCAAATAAAAATCAGCAAACTGGTGCTGGCAAACTCAATACATCACATTTGCCAAGGAAAGACAACTACAGTGAGATAAAGGTAGGTGAACAGCCAAATGCAAATGTATTCCAAGATGTATTTTTCACATGCTTGCTAATCAAACTACAAGGACAGCAACTGGCCACCCTTCCTGACTGTTGTCAACCTTTACCTGAGCTCCACCCGTCCACATCAACATCATCTATGAAACAAAAGGTATAAAACACGTATGTGGCATGACTGTGGGAGGGTGGGGGAAGACTAAGAAGATGGCCAGTGTCTATAACCCTCATGCTGGGGCGCAGGGGTTGCAGAGAGAAACAGGTGGATCCTTGGAGCTTGCTGGCCAACCAGTACAGTTCAGTTCGCAAGCTATGAGCACAAGCAAAGGCCCTGTCCAAAAGCAAAAGTTATGAAAATAGGTATCTCTAGCCACAGAGCTGGTCAGCCAAACTGAAAACATAAATGCTTACTTTTTTTTCTTCATCTGGTAGTTCCCTCCACACGGCCGCAATTTTTCTAACCAATTCTGAAAGTTTTGCATCTACAAATTAGAATTGAATAAAAATGGATGTCTCAATTTTATTTCTTAGGGGTTAACGTCTCCAAGCTTTTGAAAATAGCCTAGTGGCACTAGAATAAAACTAATTACATACATCTCTACACTCTAGCTTTACGGAGTATGTACAGACTACCAAGGAGTCCTTAGAAACCCATTGCTAGGTTAAGCACTTGGGTAACCAAATGCTTCAAGTTTCTGATTTCTTTATTTCAATCAAAATATTCTGTCATGTCTTTCAGGAATTATTGTAAGTAAAACCCAAGTAAACCACAAACTAGCCTTCCTCACACAACAGCATCTTGAGCTGGGGACAACCAGCTCATCCATGAGTGGGACCTGGCCTGGCTGCAGCAGGCAGATGTGCTAGTGTCTGAAGTGACACAGCCACCCCTGGGTGTTGCCTATGAACTGGGCTGGGCAGTGGCTTGTGGTAAACAAATTCTATGCCTGTTCTGACTACAATCTGGCCGAGTGCTTTCCACCGTGATCAGGGAGCAGGAGATGGCTCGAGGTTCCAGGTATGCATGGGGCTCCGTAGAGGATGAGGTGGAGACCAGGCGTATCTTCCTCAGGGGACACCTACCTTCAGTAAGCCAAGTGTCTGGCTTAATCCTACTTTATTAAAGAAAAAAAAATTTTTTAAGAAGTATCATAAAGATATTATAAAATGAATCCATTTCCTCCTTTGTCTTTAACTGGGGATACAACTGCTTTATCAGACATGTGTCAGTACCAAGTCTTACATATTAGAAAACAAGGATATAGATATGTGCACACGTCAACCTAATTATTTACCTTTATTTTACGTGCATTGGTGTTTTGCCAGTATGCATGTCTACGTGAGAGTCAGATCTTCAAGTTACAGTCAGCTGTAAGCTGCCATATGGGTGCTGGGATCTGAACCCGGGTCCTCTGGAAGAGCAGCCAGTGCCCTTAACCACCGAGCCATTTCTCCAGCCCCTCAATCTCTTATCTACAATAAGAGTACTTTAATATGATTTTCACAAGTGTCTTGTGAGGAATACAGACAAATACCTCAGGCTGTGGAAATCGTAAGTAAGGACTAACTTATTAATTCAACAATTATCTTTACATTACATAACTCACATGAAAGCCCTACATTTTCTTAGGCTACCTGGAATCTTTCCTATTGCAGGTTGTTTTTTTTTTTTTTTCAGGAACTCAGATAATTTTCAGTTAACAGTGATTTATATACGTCATCATTACATTTTACAGAACACCTCCTGGTTAAGTTATTTTACTGCGCCTTTACAAACAATGTCCTATTGCATTAGTAAACCCAGGACAACTAGGTCTCAGCTTTAACTATTTTCTCTAGGGTATGCACCACTCTACAGGTTATTTTAAAAATACTGTTCTCATTCATATTTAAGAAATTACTATTAGCTATAAGATGCTATACAGACTACCAAAGAAAAGGACTGTTGCCAGATGCCCTGGCAGCGCAAATCAAGATTGTAGATTAAAAAAAAAAAAAATCACATTAGAGAAAAGATTTAGGCCGCAAACTCCTTACCTGGGTATTTAGCTTTAAATCTGGGTAGCTGTTCTGTAGAAAATCGAAGGTATGAGCTCATAGGTTTCTTTGGATAATTACCCAAGTTGGATGAAAAACATTTAGGAATACAGAAAAGGCTACACAGGAATAAAAAGAACCGAAGGTCAGATTTGTAGCATTCATACACGGACCTCGGAGTCTAAATATAGCGCCAGCCAAGGTGCTAAAATATCCAACACCTTCACCTAAAACACTAATAACTGGTGAGGGGGCCGGTGGGGAAGTGGGGGGTGGCGGGAGGACAGGTCTTTAATCCCAGCAGGAGGCAGAGGCCAGCCTAGTCAACGCAGTTGAGTTACAGGGCTACACAGTGAAACCCTGTCTCAAAACAATAGATAAATAAACAAACAGCGAATGACTTTTAAGTGATTTCCTTTCCCCCAGCTGTGTTAAGAGTTAAATGCACGCGCTTCATTTGTATAAGCTCGCTATGAAGCTCTCCACAGCCGACCACTCCCAAGCCTTAAGAGTTAACGTTAAAACTCTGCCATAACCAGGGCTGAAGCCTGCAAACAGGGCACCCTGGGTGACGCTAGCCAAGGGGAAGACGGGGCTGCAGGGATGAAGCCTGCAAACAGGGCACCCTGGGTGACTCTAACCAAGGGAAAGATGGGGCTGCAGGGATGAAGCCTGCAAACAGGGCACCCTGGGTGACTCTAGCCAAGGGGAAGACGGGGCTGCAGGGATGAAGCCCAAGCCAGGTAACAGTAGGGGAGACCGTTCCGCGCCACAGCTCCTGGTCAACACCCCCCCCCCTTCCCGCCACCACCTCCAAGGTTCGAGGAGGTCGGAAGGAGCCCTCTGCGCCTCCGCGCCGACAAATGACAGGAAGTGTGTTCGGGCACTAAAGGCGTGAAGCCCGTGAAGCCCCACGCGGCCCGAAGACTCCGGTGGAACGGGGGCAGACAGATGAAGGGACGTGCGGCGCCCCTCGCCCGCGGCCTACCTGAACGGCGAGGGCAAGAGGCCCCCGCAGTCCGCGCACATCGCGGCCCTCGAGCGCCCGAGTGCCCTTAGCGCGCCCCACATTCCCCGTAACAGCGCCATCGGTCGGGCCGACGATGCGTTAGCCCGGCGCCGCCCGTGGAGAGCCGTCGTCGCACGCAGCACGATGCACACCCCGCGTGGGAACACCGAAGGTTTGTTATCATGCCCGCCACGCGCGGGGCACTGTGGGAAGCCCGGACTTCCGGTCTGCGGCAGGAGGTGGAGCGGACGGAAGGCGAGGTTGCGTCCCCCCGCCTCCTTCGGTGGGCGGAGCTGAGAAGGGAGTGGGTCTTGGGCGAGGCAAGGAGGGCTAGAAAGGGTGTAGCTGGGCCGCTGGCCGGAGGCCCCGCCGAGTGTTCTGGGCGGCCTGCAGGCTGATGCAGGACTGGGGCCTCGCCTGCCAGTTCAGATACCTTACGTTCGTGCTGCGGCTTATGTCACAATGCCTGGGCCCTGAGTTCAGAAGGCAGCGGTATTGCAGATACCCAAGCCTCAAACTGCAGGAGAAGGCAGTGTCCTCTGAGCTCACAGGAAAGCACACGGGGCTGGAGAGGGGGGGAGTGGTCATGAAACATCTGGTTTTCTATGCCGTCCTCTCTTTACCACCCCCAAGGGCCTACATGACTGAAAGAGAGAACCGACTCATGCAAGTTGTCCTCTGACTTTGGCATATACACACAAAAGTAAATGTGAAATTTAAAAAATCAATAAGCCGGGCATGGTGGCACGCGCCTTTGATCCCAGCATTAGGGAGGCAGAGGCAGGTGGATCGCTGTGAGTTTGAGGCCAGCCTGGTCTACAAAGTGAGACCAGAACAGCCAATGCTACACAGAGAAACCTTGTCTCAAAAAAACAAAACAAAGTAATTACTAATACTATTACTAATAATAATAATAGTAATAATTAATAACAGTAATAATAATAAAGCAGGGTGTGATGGCGCATGCCTTTAATCCCAGCACTCGGGAGGCAGAGGCAGGTGGATCACTGTAAGTTCGAGGCCAGCCTGGTCTACAAAGTACATCCCAGCATTTGGGAGATGGAGACGGGTGTTCAAACTCATCCCCTGCAACAAAGCAAGTTCAATACTAGCCAGGGATAATACATAAGACCCTGCCTCAAAAAACAAAACAAGAGCAACAACAACAAACTAGTCCTAATAATAACAAAACAAAAATATTCCTAAAGTAGCAACTGAGCAGAGAATGTAATACTAATACTCAGTTTCCCACTTTGCAAATCATACCGACTAGATGAGTTTGCCCAGCCACAGCCCTAAAATTGCATCATGAGGACACCTTGAGTGGAGACTGACCACTCATTTAGTGGTCAATTTGTGCCTTACAAATACTAGGTTCTGTTTTTTGTTTTGTTTTGCGTGCAATGGCATGGAAAACATTAGGAAGATCTAAAGATGCCTAAGGGCTTCAAGCTGTTAAATATGCTACTTAAGGGCTGGGAGTGTAACAACTTGTAGGGTGGCTGCCTGGTGTATATCAAGTCCTTGGCTTAGATCCCCAGCATAAGCCATAAGCCTCTAGTCCCAGGACTTGGGAGGCTGAGGCAAGGAGGATCAGAATTTCAAGGTTATCCTTGGCTACATAGTAAATTCCAGATCAGCCAGGTTACAGACTTTGTCTCAAAATTAAATTAAATTAATAACTTCTAAAAATAACTATCTCATCAGGCTTGGTGGTGGATACCTTTACTTTCAGGGAGACAGGAGAAAGGTGGATCTCTGTGAATTAGAGCCTGGTCTATATAGCAAGTTTCAGAGATAGAGTTCACAGATCCAGCCTAAAAACAAAACAAAACAACAACAAAAGCCCACCTCTTCTGTTGCATACCTATGATTGAGAATAGCAACATCTTACTAGTATTCCCCTGAGCTCAGAGTCTTTGACCTTTCTGTAGCTTTGAAACATTGGCCCCTTCAAGCCACGGAGGGTAAAACCCACTCTCTCTAAGGCCATATTTAGCATCACTTCTGTTTTCATACTTTCTTGGGGATAAGCTAGACTTGTAGCTCGTCCTTTCAAACCTCCTCTCAAAGTAGCCACACTTAGAGTGTGTCCAAACAGGTGTAAAAACACATTTTCCCATACAGTCCAGGGGCTGCACAAGCAATAAGAAATTATAGCACCTTGCTAAGATGGAGGTCTCCACAGGACATAAATCCTCCTGACCCCATTTCAAGTGATTTCTAAGGTGATTTGCTATTATAAGTAAGTTATATCCTTGTTTTCATCAGACACCGACCATTAGGTTGTAGTGATTTTATTTGTAGGTGTGTACTTGCAAAGGAAACATTACTTAAATTATCTTTGAACAGAAAGACTTGTGGTTTTTCATTTACATTTACTTTAAAAAGCAAGCTTAGCACAGTATTTCCCTGGATTTTGCCCTCCATGGCCATAAATCTACTGTCTGTCAGCCTCCTGATTTCTATAGTCTATGAAACCAACATCTCTCCTTCCGGCTTCATGGCCACAGACCCACTGAGTGCCACTGCCTCATGGCTCCTGTGTTCCGCACTGATCACGGACTTTTGAGGACATCTCGACCACTTCTCGCTGACACCCCACATTTTAAAATTCTGTGAACAAAAGGAATGACCTTTCCACTCTACTGAAGTTTTCCACTTCACTCATCCAAATCAATAACTTCTTAAATTGTTTTAGAATCTCCCCCTTGAAACTGCACTTACTGACCCACTGCTGATGCGGGTAGATGGAGCTACCTACCTTCCAGAATACACCCGCATTGGTATTATGGACAGAAATAGGCTGGAAAAAAAAAATCACTTCTCTCCAAAAGGAAAAAAAAAAATGCACTCAAAGTCAAGAAACATAATAGGAAGGCCAGAAAGTGAGTACACTATGGAGACAGCTCAGTAAGTCCCTGCCTTGCAAGCGTGAGGACCTTTCTTTGGATCCCTAGCACCCAGGTGAAAAAGCTGGGCATGCTCCCAGAGCTGAAGAGGAGGAAACAGATCCTGGCAACTTGCTGGTCAGCTAGTCTACCCAAAGCAATGAGTGCCAAGCTCAGCGAGAGATGCTGTCTTTAAATAAATAAATAAATAAATAAATAAATAAATAAATAAGGTAGACATTGAGGAGGGCACCCAGCAGCAGCATCTGGCCTCCGTGCACACACGCACACTTGTGCGCATACCCAGATGATGTACACAGACCTCTGGACATGTGTGGGAGTGTGTCTCTACTAAGGCAGAAAGCCTTACAGTGAGTGGCACCTGCCAGCAAGTAGCCCAGACATAAAAAGATCCCCCAGGAAAAACAGTGTTGCCTGCCTGCTTTCACTTTTTCCTGAGGAAGTAAACCGCTTCGGCTGCCACTGCCACTTTTTGACATCCTTCACCGACGTCAGAACACAGACAGCTTCTTGCCTGTCCAGTGTGGACTGATAACCATTGTCCAGAAACCAACCAGGTCTTCAGTGCCACACTGGGACCTGCTGAGACATCCAGCTTTGTGAACTGAGAAGCTACCGACTGCTGTCATGCGGATGGCCATTGTTGAACTACTTATCCCTATGGCGTAAACCGATTTGACAAATCCCCTTTTTGTAATATGTGTGACCATGTTAGATAGACAGGACGCTTTATGGACAAATGGATGGGTGGATGGCCAGCTGGTGACTTAGGTAGATAGAAGATACATAGATGGATGAGTGGATGGATGATGGCTTTTTTGTTTTGTTTTGTTTTGTTTTTATTTTTTTTCAAGACAGGGTTTCTCTGTGTAGCCCTGGCTGTCCTAGACTCACTTTGTAGACCAGGCTGGCCTCGAACTCACAGTGATCCACCTGCCTCTGCCTCCAGAGTGCTGGGATTAAAAGCGTGCACCACCACACCCGGCTGGATGTTGTCTTTTAACAAAATCTGAATCGCTAGATTTTGCCAATAAAGACTTGGGAGCCAGATGCTGGGGTGAAATCCTTCTAGCTCAATGAAGCAGGGAAAGCACCCAGCTGACTTTCCTCCTCAGACGTCCCCCAAAGGAAAAAACCTCCTTCCCCACACTGTCTCAAAATACCCTCAAACTGAGTGTCTCTGCTTCTACTTCCTGTGCGCCTCTCTCCTACTTCCTGTGCGTCTCTCTCCCGTCCTCCTGACTTCCTCTTACTCTCAAGTTTTCTTCCTATGTCCACTCTGTAAACTGCTTGCTTGCTTGCTTCTGCCTCTTGACCTATGGTTGATTTTATTTAATCTTGTCTTGGATTAAAGGTGTGTGCTAGGGCTAAGCCATACCATAATTAGAAACAGGTTTTTTTTTTTCCTGTAAAAAAACACAATCTTGGGGTTCACAGTATAGTCAAATATCCTGCAATGTGGCTGGATAAATGAATGGGTGGGAAAAGCTAGCATCTACCCAATTGTTTAAAATAAAAAAATTGGCCCAGTGGGGAACAGTGGTTTCTGTCAAAAGTACCATGTTAGCAGATTGTCCTGCGCTGTGTGAGCTCACTGAGAATCTGTTATGGGAGCCAGGGTTGCACATACACCCACCCCTGCATTTTCAGATCCAAATACATTTGTTTCAAAGTGTCCTTCAAAGTCTCTTGTCTAGGGATGGGCTGCTCCCCTCCCTCAACTCTGACAGAGAGGAGAGTAAAGCAAACAGCCCACGAGTAAAAACATTGTGTCCTTAAAAACAGCTGGAAGGTAACCTGTGTCTGCACTAAGTCTATGCAGGGCAGTTCTTTATAGAAAGAGTGGTTCTGTGTAGATGTGGGAAGCACATTTTGGGCTTGTAAATATGTAAGTAATGATTTTGGTTTGGTGTAATTGATACGTACACAGTGGTAATGCATAAAAGAGCATTGGCAATTTACACTGGCGACCACAGGCCCGGATAGTTCCATGCTGGATAATGGAGTCAGATGTATGGATACTCTTCAAAGAAAGGGGAAAATATTCCTAAAAAAGAAGACTGTTTTGTTTCTATATTTATGATGAGCAAATAGCTTAGCCATAGTAGGACCTAGACCCTATGAGAGCAAGAGAGCACAAAAGCCAGCAGTTCCCAAAAGGGAACCTAGAAGCTGGGCATCATGGCGCACACCTGTAATCCCAGCACTTGGGAGGCAGAGGCAGTCGGATCTCTGTGAGTTCAAGGCCATCCTGGTCTACAAAGCAAGTCCAGGAGAGCTAAGGTTACACAGAGAAACTCTGTCTTGAAAAAAAAAAAGTGTCCTGAGTTTAATTCTCAGCAACCACCTGGTGGCTCACAACCATCTATAGTGTGATCTGATGCTCTCTTCTGGCCTGCAGAGGAACATGCAGTAAGAGCACTGTATACATAATAATAAATAAATAAATAAATATTTAAAACAAACAAAAAATACCACCACCACCACCAACAACAACAACAACAACAAAGAGAACCCAGAGCAGAGTGGACTGTCACAGTAAAAGAAGAAAATTACCATAGAAAAGTAACTCCATCAAACTGGGGGCTCACAAACACCCAGCAGAAACAGACTGAGGAAGGCAAGTTAAGGCAGCATTAGGAGTCATGGGCTTTTTGAGACCTCCCAGTAAGAGAACAGAGAGCAACACAGAGTGAAAACATCACGAGAATCTGGCCCTCAGGTCATATGGCAGAAACTAGCTGTGTTAAGTTCGAGTCAGCTGGAGTTCCTGATGAGCTCTCTCTCTCTCTGTGGCTGAGCTTCCGGCTTCTTTTTTCCCAGGACAGGCACTTTTCCTGGGATAAATAACAGTAACATCTATAGGAAATTGTTACCTTCATGCTGTTTTCAAGGCTGCAACGTTTTTACTCTTAAGCCGTTTGCTGCCACAGAGCTGGGGGAGGGGAGGGTGCAATCCATCCTGAACAAGGGGACAATTTGAAACAAATGTGCTTGGGTGTAAAAAAAGGCGGGATGGGTGTATGTGCAACCCGGGCTCCCAGAACTGATTTCCAATGAGCTCACATAGTACAGGACTATCTCCTAAGGTAATAGATACAATGTATATTACAGCAGAATGGAGGCAACACAATAAACAGATGTTTTTCCCAACTTAAAGGAAAACATATTTCTGGAAATACAATATCCTCCAAACACCATTTGCAAAGCTAATTTGCTCAGCAGCAGTTACAGAGCAATGTGGTAGAAACTGTCATCCTGTGGTTGGGGGAAAAAGATTGTTTACACAAAAACTATGTAAGTGTAGTAACTCGGGCTGGGGTGAGGGTTGAGTTGACAAAGTGCTTGCTACACAACCAGGAGGGCCTCAGTTCAATACCCAGCACCCACACACGTGAAGAGCAAATGTGAATCACTTATATACTCTCAGCACTGGGGAGTGGAGACAGGAAGGTTGTTGGGGCTCTCTGGCCAACTTGTCTAGTATATTTGGTGAGTCTCGGGTTCTACAAATAAAAGGGGTGGGGTTGCCAGCGATTGCTACTCTAGGTTCCTTACTGTCTTCCACCCTTCTCCATCCTTATAACCCCTTAACCCTAGATAGAAAGAAGGATAGAGGAGAAAGAAGGCAGCACTCTTGTTGGACTACTTCCTGCTGATTAAAGACATCGAGTTCCTTAGGGGCAAGTTTGATCTTTGCCGGCAGGATGTTCACTTTCTTTTTTCTCATCTCTTTGTTCATGACCACTTGACAAACTGCAACAAAATCACACTAGCAGCAACCAACAACCAGCAACCAGCAACAACACCAGCAACCAGCAACCAGCAACAACACCAGCAACCAGCAGCAGCAGCAGCAGCAGCAGCAGCAGCAGCAGCAGCAACAGGAGAAGGTGCATCCACCACAGCCCCAATTACTAAAGGAACATCAAATTACTCTTAGCAATGCTATAGTGCGTTCAAAAATAAATATAGCTCTTCTGTCTTTTTGACAGTATTAAAAGAAGATTTATTCATAAAAAGAGAAAGGCCAGAAACAATTGAGGCTGAGAGGTGGCTCAGTGGTTGAGAGCACTTGCTACTCTTCCACAGGACACCCAGGTTTAATTTCCAGCACCTACATGGAGGCTTACAGCCGTCTCTAACTTGTTCCACAGGATCCACTGCTCCCTTCTGACTATGATGGGCACCAAGCATACAAGCTGTACACTTAATATTCATGCATGCAAAACACTTAGATAAATAAAATCAAACCTTTGTTGTTGTTAGTTTTGTTTGTTTGTTGTTTGTTTGCTTTGAAACAGGGTCTCACTATGTAGCCCTGGCTGTCCTGGAACTCCATCTGTAGACCAGATTGGCCTTGAACTCACAAAGATCCTTCTGCCTCTGCCTCAGAGTGCTGGGATTAAAGGTGTGTGCTCAGCACGTCCTAAGTCTTATAATGGGTGGACCAACAGGAGTGGGCATTTGGAAACCTAAGATTAAAGGATTTAGCTGTCTCAACATCATCCAACAATAAAACCAGCAGAAACATCAACAGCCTTTTCTATCTTTAAGCCAATTGTCTGCAATCCACAGGAGATAGGAGAAGCAAACAAGATAAGCACTCATATAAATGTATAGGACCACGATTCATATTACAGGAAATTCCATAATGGTTACCTTGGTGTAATAATGCTATTAATAAGCTAAAGCAGCCTCTGTGTCTGCCCCCTGTGTTGCGGCAAGTGCCTCATTCATGCCAATGATGAGGAAAGCACTTCACATACACACCATTAAGATTTCATGAAGTGTACAAGGTGCTGGGTTTTGGTTTTTTTTCCTTTCTGCTTTATCCAGAGAGCCATATAAGCCAGGGCTATCATCCTTGTCAGCATCTTTTTAACAAAAATTTCCAGCTCTGAAGCTATAGTTTGCTGATTTTAAATTATATTATATGCAATGCATGCACAATATAAGCAAATCTACAATGAGGTTGTAGATTTCATGTGTGTGTGTGTGTGTGTGTGTGTGTGTGTGTGTGTGTGTGTGTGTTTGTGTACAGAGATGAGTGGTTGATGTCAGATGTCTTCTTCCTTAACGGGCACTTTTTTTTTTTTTTAAAGCAATGACTCTTGCTGAACTTGGAGTTCACCACTTTGCCACTTTGGCTGGACTGGCTGGCCAGCAAGCCCTGGGCACCCTTCTGCTTGTACCTCCCCAGCCCTGGCATTATACAGTCATGCTGCCTTGGCAGCCTTTTTTACCTGCATGCTGGCGATCCAAACTCAGGTACTTATGCTTGTGAGCCGCCAACCTCACAGCTCCGTGGATTCACTTTCCATTCTTTCTTTTCATTTTCCACAAACACTCTGTAGGACTTGGCACATGTTTTTATCTAAACTCTTAACTTCCCTTATTTCCTTAATAAGGCTTGGATTAGGAAAACAAAACCTGGGCTAGAGAGATGGCTCAGAGGCTAAGAGCACTAACCGCTCTTCCAGAGGTCCTGAGAATTCCCAGCAACCACGTGGTGGCTCACAATCATCTATAATGTAATCTGATGCCCTCTTCTGGCCTGCAGGTGTACATGTAAATAGAGTGCTCATATACATAAAATAAATAAATAGATCTAAAACAAAAAACAAAAAAAAAATCACACACACACACACACACACACACACACACACACACACATTCATGGGTGCCTATGCATTAAGAAAAAGTACAGACAGAAGTAACAGACAAACTGAGCAGGTTCTACTTATAAATTTAGGAATAGGAATGTATTTATTCATCTATATTTGTGTGTATATAACAACAAATAATGAAAAATAGAGAGCAAAGGGGGATATATGGGAGAGTTTGGAAAGAAGAAGAGAGGAAAATATGGTAATTATAATCACAAAAAGTAAAAGAAATAACTCTAAGAAATTTTAAAAATATGAGTACAGAATATTAAGAACTTTGAGGTAGTGGTGATTATATGTATTTATTGTAGGAGCAAGCAGACAATCTTTATTTTTACTACATGTATTTGTGTTATTTTTTCTAAAAGGCAGTGTTAGTACACATATTTTTGTAATAATTAAAAAACGTTTTCAGTTTCTAAGACAGGCTGCTCTGTGTTGGACACTGCGATAAGTTCTAAAAATACCGAGATGACTAAGGCCTGACCCATCTGTTTCTGTTTGCCTGGAAGAGCAGCGGATGGCTTACGAAAGTAGGTGACCCTGGAATAGGTGTTGTCAAGTGCAGAAAGTGTGGGGTGCTCCCTAGAAAAGAAAATCTGTGAGTCACGCGTGTGCTGCGGAGAACAGGCAGACACGCCAAGAACTGGCTGGAGCAACCACAGAGAGGTCTGATCCGGTCCGCTTGGGAAGAACTAAACATGGTGCGAGAGGTTTGTCAGCAGAGATGGCAGAACAATTGCTGCAAATTATTGGCACAATGAAGCTGGCTTCCAGGCAACTTCTGATAGGAGCATTGGGAGAGACAGGAGAGGGAAAGGCAGAAGAGACTAGAGAGGAAATGGTTACTGCCAGCGGGGAAGGGGACTGTGAGTCAGAGCTGAGACTGTGCCACCTCACACACCGGAGTCACTCTTTGACCTATCATGGTGACCAGCCTGCAAGATGCACTCATGTAATAGTTGCACAAAGCGTGTGGGCTAAGCAACCAGCCTCTGATTGGATTTAAGACCTATTCCCAACATGGCTTGCGTGGCCTGCATCCTTACTAGAGAAACTACCTTCAATTGGTAACTGTCCTCAAATGAAAATTTACTTTTCTGCAACTGAATGTCACTGAGTATTCAAAGTATTTTTACGGCCCAGGCCTCATGACGAAATAACTCAATGGCATTTTGGAAGGATCTCTGTCTCATAATGGTTTCTCAGGGCTTTTTTTTTTTTTTAAACTACCTTACCAAGTAGTTTATATACCTTTGTTTATATGTTATGGTTTCTGATTTGGGGTTTTTTGAGCTTTCTGTGTGAGCGAATGTGATGTCTCTGCATATATATGTTTCTTTTTCTTTGGCTCTTTTTCTTGCTTGTTTCTTCTTTTGTCCTATTCTGGCTTGTCTGTCTTTATTTTTGTCTGACTTTATTTTATTATTGTTTGTCAGATGCTTGTGTGTCTCCATCCTAATGAAAGTGAGAGAAAGGCTGTGGATTTGGATAGGTGGGCAGAGAGAATCTAGAAGGAGCTGGGGGAACCACAATCAGAAATTACATTTTAAAAACCTATATTCAATGACGATGGTGGTGGTAGTGATGGTGGTGGTGGTGGTGATGGTGGTGGTGGTGGTGGTGGTGGTGGTGATGGTGATGGTGGTGGTGGTGGTGGTGGTGGTGGTGGTGGTGGTGGTGATGGTGGTGGTGATGGTGGTGGTGGTGGTGATGGTGGTGATGGTGGTGGTGATGGTGGTGGTGATGGTGGTGGTGGTGGTGGTGGTGGTGGTGGTGGTGGTGATGGTGGTGGTGGTGGTGGTGGTGGTGGTGGTGGTGATGGTGGTGGTGGTGGTGGTGGTGATGGTGGTGGTGATGGTGGTGGTGGTGGTGGTGGTGGTGGTGATGGTGGTGGTGGTGGTGGTGGTGATGGTGGTGGTGGTGGTGGTGGTGGTGGTGGTGGTGGTGATGGTGGTGGTGGTGGTGGTGGTGGTGGTGGTGGTGATGGTGGTGGTGGTGGTGGTGGTGGTGGTGGTGGTGACGGTGGTGGTGGTGGTGGTGGTGACGGTGGTGGTGATGGTGACGGTGGTGGTGATGGTGGTGGTGGTGGTGGTGGTGGTGGTGATGGTGGTGGTGGTGGTTGTGGTGGTTGTGGTAGGAACCATGGGCTTGTATTTCAAGCAGGCTTTCTAGGCAAAGGCTCTGTATCCAGTCACTGTGGGAAGCACTGCTGTGCAGCGTCCTCAGGGAGAGCATGGAGAGTCTCCACTGCCGAATGCTTCCTGATCTGCTTTTTCCTGCAATTGCCCAGCTGTGGATCTGTGCATGGTCCCTGTGCCTGTGAGTGACAGCCGCCGAATGCTATCGACGCTTTTCTTGCTGTCACAACTATTTCGCAGGTGCATCAGTTTATATTAGATTATTTCAAGTATAACATCTAATGCTAATACTTTTAGATGATTTTCTTCTTCTTCTTCTTCTTCTTCTTCTTCTTCTTCTTCTTCTTCTTCTTCTTCTTCTTCTTCTTCTTCTTCTTCTTCTTCTTTTTCTTCCTATTCGGTCAATTCAGCTCACAACTTAAAAGCACGTTCTTGTGTAAAAAGATCAGGGAAAAATGTAAATGTAACAAAATATAGATAAATGATATAAAAGATATTAAAATGTCATTCAGAAGCCAGGTGTGGTGGTGCATGACTTTAATCCCAGCACACAATGGGCAGTGGCAAAAGGATCTCTCTGTAAGTTCGAGACCACCCTGGTCTACAAAGCAAGTCTAGGACAGCTGGCCAAGGCTACACAGAGAAACCTTGTCTCAAAAACAACAAAACAACAACAAAAATGTTGTCGTCAAGATATTACAAGATGGGGCTGGAGGGACGGCTTGGCAGTTAAGAGTTCAGATCCCAACAGCCATGTTGGGTAGCTCACAGATACCTGTAACTCCAGGTCCACAGCTCTGGCGCCACCATCTGGCCTCACTGGGCACCTGCACTTACATGCTCACAGGCACATGTATACACATAATTAGGAGATTTAAAAAATCCAGACATGGTGGTGCATGCCTGTAATCTTGGCACTCTGGGAGGCAGAGGCAGAGGCAGGGGGATCTCTGAAAGTTTGAGGCCAGCCTGGTCTACAAGGAGAGCCCAGGACAGCCAGGGCCACACAGAGAAAGCCTGTCTCACACACACACACACACACACACATCCCGCCGCTCCTGGGCAAAGAAATAATAAAAACAAAACTTTAGAGGAAAATATTGTTTCACTGGGAATTATTTCTACCACTCAAACATCAGCTTCGCCCAAATCCTCAATTATCATAACTATTGGAAGTCAAGGTGAAAGATTACTAGGCACAAGCCTAAGAGGAGCACACAGGGTCGGTGAGATGGCTGAGCGGGCGAAGGGGCTTCCGAGCAAGCCTGACGACCTGAGCTCAATCTCCAGTACTCACAAGGTGGAAGGGAACTGACTTCAAGTTGTTATCTGACCTGTATGCACACCCCTGTGGATGGATACATGTACACGCAAATAAACAAATGCAATTTTAAAAAAAGACAAGGTTTTATAGATATTACTCAGCAGAATGAGTTGTTATCTACACAGTGTTGTAACAGATGAAACCAGATGCCTTTCCACCAGCTGCCTCATGTATAAAACACAGCTGAAGAACAAGAAGAGGATTATGAAGGGCCAGTGTCCTTCAGCCTTAGGGTATGTGCCAAGTGTGCAAGAGGTCCTAGGCTCCATGCCCGCGGTCCTAAAATGAGTGTGTACCAGGGGTGTGACTCTATGCGAGATCAAATTCTCAAGCATCATCAACTGGACTAGAAACTGAACCCAGTCCAAACTGACTATGAGTAAACAGACATATAAAGTAGTTCTACCGAACGAGTTCCAGGACAGCCAGGGCTGTTACAGAGAAACCCAGTCTTGAAAAACAAAACAAATATTGGGGGCTGGAGAGATGGCTCAGACATACAGAGCACTGGCTTTTCTTCCAAAGGTCTTGGGTTCAATTCCCAGCAACCACATGGTGGCTCATAACCATCTACAATGAGATCTGGTGCCTTCCTCTGGCATGCAGGCACACATTGTATAAATAATAAATAAATCAATCTTAAAAAATAAATAAACAGGCTGGAGAGAATGCTCAGAGGTTAAGAGCACTGACTATTCTTCCACAGGTCATGAGTTCAACCTGTGGTGGCTCACAACCATCTATAATGTGGTCTTATGCCCTCCTCTGGCCTGCAGATGTACATGCAGGCAGAGCACTGTATTCATAATAATAAATACATCTTTAAAAATAAATAAATAAATAAACAACCCCCTCAAAAAAAAAAAAAAAAAACCACACACACACACACAAACAAACCAGGACAAGGGGTAGGAGTATAGCCCCATGTGAAAGCACTCATCCAATGTTGAAGTCCTGGGCTTCCTCCTGTACTGTGACAAAACACTGTAAAGGTTAGGGCTGTGGCTCCGTTGGTAGGATTGCCTGCATCCACTTCTACCCCAAGCACCACACAAACCTGTGACCCCAGGACTTAGGAGGTAGGTAGAGGCAAGAGGATCAGAAGTTCAAGGTCATCCTATGCTACAAAGTGAGCTCTCACGTTCTGCGATCAAGTCATTTTGGGTCTTTTGAGGCTGATAAGCAGAGGCTTAGTTCCTGCTGTCAGCCTAATGGCAGGGCTGTCAAGAGGACATGAATCGAGCCAGCTAATTAAATGTGGCTCCCACAAGACAGCTGGGGATAGAGAGGAGGTGACGTAGCTTCTTGTATGTGGCGTTTACAAATATCTACAGTCCGTTTTATAGGTTCTCACCTGCCTGAGCACATCAGGACATCAAACGGGGAGACCTGAGCACCCAAAGACTCCATCTTTGGCATTCTCAAGTCCATGTTTAATTTATAAAAAGCCAAGTGGGATATCGTTTTGTGATATATATATATTATATATATATAATATATATATATACACATATATATACATACACACACACACACATATATATATGTATGTGCATATTTTTTAGTCTTCGGCGCATGCTCGTGGGAGGCCAGAGGACAACTTGTGGGGGCTGGCACTTTCTTTCTATCTCTTGGGTTATAGGGTGTTACTCAATTAATCAGGCTTGGTGGCAAGCATCTTTATTCACTGGGCTAGCTCTTTGGCCCTTGGAAAGGCAGTTTTAAAATCTAACTCACGTTCTGGGTTAGCGTAAAGCAAGAACAACAGACTCAGAGGGTGGTCTGCTCTTTGCTTCCTTGAAAAGTAAGACTATTTCAGTTAGGAATAAAATTGTGCTTACCCCTGTGGATTCCAGGTGTACAAAGACAAACAGGAGTTAAAGCAAGTTTCAGACCTTAAAAAAAAACAAAACAAAACAAAAAAACAAACAAACAAACAACAACAAACAGAAAAGGGCTAGGGGGATGGATGCCCAGGGATTGGAACACTGGCTGCTCTAGCAGAGGACTAGAGTTCAGGTCCCAACTCACAGCTGATTATAACTCCAGATCTGATGCCCTCTACTGGATTCCTTGGACACCAGCATACTACACACACACACACACACACACACACACACACACACACACACACACACACAACATACCTTTTAAAAAAAAGTTATAAACACAAGGATACTTCCAAAATTAAATATCGTACAAAAGAAAAAAAAATCATTTGTTTTTGAGACATGATCTATCACACTAAATAAACCAGGCTGGCCTTGAACTCATAGAGATCCTCTTGTCTCCGCCTCCTGAATGCTGAGATTAAAGGTGTATACCACCACACTCAGCACAAATGAGTTGTTGGGTTTTGTTTATTTTTTTTTTAAGTGAAAGATACTCAGGAAACAAAAATCTCTTCCTTTCAAAATATACCCAATATTATCCAAACTGAGAGCACCCAACCCCAGGAAACATGTAGCTTACATAGAGTGGATGGTAGCATGTGTCTTGCTCATGAGATGCTACTTCGAGCCATGAACATCTTTCTGAAAGCCTGCGTTTTCTTTAGTTATTTCACGGTATTCATAAAGATGGATTTCCTAAGGGGCTAGCCTGGGCTTCAATAGTAACAAATAACAACAAAAATAATCAATGGGCAACTATGCCCATCAGATTCTTAACTGTTCACACAGCTACTACCGCCCTGATGTGCCTACGAGCCATTAGCGAGAGGTTATGTTTACCGATCTCAAAGAGCAGAATTGTATTTCTTTGAAAATCTAGACACATAACCTGCTTGTTTAAATTAATTCTTAGCTGGCAATTTATAAAAACGGGGGCATCATTTTTTCTTAAATGACTGATAACATGCAGTAAAGCTTTTCTAACTGTGATGGCATTACGATTCCATTTTAGTAATTCTAGACTTTAAAACACTGAGCAGTGTCATGGCAGTGGCACAGCGCGTCACCCTCACAAGTCGACCTGGAAGTTCTTCAGAGTTATCAAGCCTGTGCCTTAGGGTGGGGACTACAAAACCCACACTCCTTTCAGGACATTTACAAGTAATCCATCATAGATGAGGATAAAACCCAGCTTCTAAGTTCACATCCATAACAAGGGACCAAAGCAAACCACCTCCCCGCAGACAAGCTAATGAAGAGGTGCTAGTCTGCTGCCGCCATAAAGAGCGTCTATGCACTGAGTGGTTGTTAAAAATGCCAAGCTAGGAGGTGAGATGATGTGGTCATGGGTCCAAGGCACTGGATGCCAAGACCAAAGTGAACCGAGTCGGATCTCAAGGAACCACCTTGTAGGAGACAACTCACTCCTACAACTTGTCCTCTGATCTTCACCCCCAAATAAATGAGT
This sequence comes from Acomys minous, assembly GCF_964271855.1. Lineage (NCBI taxonomy): Eukaryota > Metazoa > Chordata > Mammalia > Rodentia > Muridae > Acomys > Acomys minous. Next base: position 98,215,878 of record NC_140495.1, read on the forward strand.
GAAAACAAATTTCTTTTAAATGAAAAGAAAAGAAAAAAAACCCACATCTTCCACCTTGGAAATAGTTTTCACGCGAAACTATATAGAGTTTTGATCCATAAGAACAGATGGAGCAATTTTGGTTTTTGCATTAAGTAATCAAGACAAATAGTAGAAAAAGCATTTTATTTATATGGAAAAAGCTACAGTAAGATCTGTAAAAGGTGTCAATATAATATTGCCTATACAGAAAAAAAAATTCAAATGTGAAGAGCAACAAAAGAAAGTCACACACTTTCCTACTTAGCAGTGCAATTAATTCACATTGCAATAAAGTTAAGTCAAGTACAATAAAACCAAAACAAGTGTTTCTCCATTCTAGTCAGTATACTGAGAAATACAGTGTAAAGATCAGTTCCGGTTTAAGAGATAAGCATTCAACCCACAGAATATCCTAAGACAAGGGGGCACAGTTAATTCATCATCAGTTGCTGGGGGCATCAATACTGTTCACAGGGGAGCAAAGTCATGAGTTGACATAGAATATATTTAGTCTATACAGTAAAAAAATACAAATTATAAAGTGAGCTAACAAAGAATGAAATCTGAATTCAGATTTATAAAAAGTGACGACATCTTGGACAATACATACAGTGTTTCTCATGTAAAAACATCTCGTTTCAGCCACCAAAAAAAAAAAAAAAATCATCTGGTTGCTTTTCAGTCACAGCGCAGATCTTGCTGGAGATGCAGGTGTCCAAGTGTGTCAGACCAAAATAAATGTCCTCCTTGACGAGCACAAAATGCTAAACGCTCTCGGTGTCGTTTCAAGGGTGTGTTTTGGAAGTTTGTTTTGTCTTGCTTCATAAACACATTTAAAATGAGTGAAAAACCAAAGGGCTCATGGAACAAAGGAGACAGCAAACGGCACTCGATTTACTGCTAATGTTGAAAAAGACCTAGATTTTACAGTACTCTGGTATAAGTGAAAGTGTTTTCAGCTTTACATTGCATATTTCTGAGTCCATTCTCTTGCGTGCCTGTTGTATCTGTAGGCATACAAAACAAAACAAAGCAAAACACATACAGTTAACCCACAGAAGCCTCTCCTCATGCTGCCTGCTGCCCTCTGCACACACACGTGTTGTTTGGGTTGGGGGCGGGGCATGGGAATAACAAAAATGCATGCAAACATAAGGGCAAAGCAAATGACTTTTAAACTTCTAGATTCCTCAGCAATCTATACAAAAACAAATATAAACCATAAGAAAAAAAAAAGACACACATGTGCACACACACACATAAACAACGTCAAATAGAAATCGGTAGAAGCCAGCTCCTGTGGTGGTGGGATTTATCTCTAAGACGCAAGTGAGCTCCTGACCCAGGAGGATGAAAGAGCTTGGAGGTCAGCGGGGGTGGGCAGAGAAGGAAGTTCTCTTTGGAGGACAAGATGGGGAAACAACGCCAGGTGCTTTCCAGTAATTAACTCCTCCCACGTTTAATTTACCAGCTGGAAATGAGGAGGCCACAGCACAGACACTGAACACGTAACTACTAAACCCAAACACTAGCCAGGAAAGAGGTTTGTTTGTTTCTTTTAAGACAGTTAAAAAAAAAAAAAGAGTTAAATATGCTTCAACTATCATGCACAGGCAGCCTCCCCCCACCCCTCCTACGTTTAAATGCACCCAACAGGAAGTGCACAACCGGAAACACTTACTTTTCTTTGTCTGATTTATAGATCTGTGCGATATCTGGTACTAAGGGGTCGTCTGGATTAGGGTCGCAGAGCAGCGAGCATATGGACAACAACACTAGGCCAGAAAGAGAACATTCCATTAGCTGACGCCCTTGCTGCTTTGTAAAAACTCACACGCCTGAAAATAGCTGCATTTGCACAGAAAGAAAAACGGAAGAGGGGAGGGGCATGCGGAGGAGGCAAGAGCACACACAACTCAGGGGCAGGTGGCTTGATAAGCCCGAGACCCGGGAAATAAAAACAAACAAACACAAACAAAACAAAAACCCAGCACTGAAAACAAAAAAAACAAAAAAACACAAAACCTACATGGAGGTGACATTGTATATGAACTTCAGTTGCTACATCAATATTATTTTTTTTAATTTATTTATTTTTATCTCATGTGCATTGATGTTTTGCCTGCGTGTATGTCTGTGTAAGGATGCCAGCCCATCCCCTGAAACTGCAGTTAGAGATGACTGTGAAGGGCCACGTGGGGGTGGGCATTGGGAATTGAACCTTGGGCCTCCAGAAGAATAACCACTGAGCCATCCCTCCACCCCTTCATATATTTTTCTCTTTGACATTTTAAATCCTAAGTTATCTATGTTTACCTAAAACAGTGTGTGCCCTCCAAAGTAGCTATTAGCAATCTTTCAAGTCAAGTGTGTGTGTGTGTGTGTGTGTGTGTGTGTGTGTGTGTGTGTGTGTGTTTGGGTGTGTGTGTGTGTTTGGGTGTGTGTGTGGGTGTGTGTGTGTGTTTATGTGTGTGTGTGTGTGTGTGTGTGTGTGTGTGTGTGTGTGTTTGAGTGTGTGTACCCACCCCCATGATAAGTAGTTCTCTTCAACAAATCTTCCATCCCACATACCTCATATTTGATTATATGCATTTAGAAACAACACGAACAACCATCTCTGTTTAACCTGTATATTTTAAAACATAAAAACTGCAAGGCATCTTTTGCTATACCACGTCAAAACTGCTAATACAAATAGCTACACTAAGACAAAACGAAACAACCCAGAAAACAAACCCTACGCCAGGCAGACGAGGAGCACATACATGCCTGTCATCCCAGCACTGCAGTGGCTAGGGTGGGATGGCAGCCAGCTGCACACCAGCCTGGACTACACAGTGAGACCTTGTCCTAAAAACAACAGAACCCCACCAGAGTATCCCAAATAGGAAGAAAGGAAACCCAGGGCCTCACCTGCTTCATGCGTGTGTGGGACATCCAAGGAGCTTCTTCATGAACATGTCTCCCACTAACACCCTCCCTCCTTTGCTATGATTTTTCATGTTTTTTTTTTTCAACTCTTTCTAGGCTACAGGTAAACGTATAGAGCAAGAGTTACTCTCTAAATGGCAGGGACAAGGGGCAAACAGGGATGATGGGAAAGCAATGTTTTCTCTCCTCACCCTGCCTCATGAGACTCGGGCCTTGTGCATTCAAGCAAGAGGACAGCAACCGTTTTCCCAGCCTCCTTGCACATCCAGGCTAAACTCAGGGCAAAAGCCAACCAAGGCCTTTAAACACAGGAAAGTGAAAAGGGTAGGAATAGGTGCGTGAGGGCCAAGCTACCTCCTGCCACGGACAAGTGTGAAGTTCCTCACTCCTCACTCCTGCCGCCAGGAGCCATCCGCCCCCCGTTTCGCCATCCCAACCCTATGATCGCGAGGAGAGGACTGACGTGTCTACCCCAGGGCTTGGCGTGCACCAGGTGCGCAGTGACTGAGTTCAGTAATTCTGTCACGATCCTGTTCTACAGGTAAAGAGACTGAAACAGTTTACGTTCTCAGTAAAGTTTTCAGGAGCTATCAATAACTGTCTGCTTTGTTTTTTTTATAAAAAGCTACCGCATCAGTAAATAGGCTCTGAGCACCTGACAGTCCGCCATTTCTCTAAGTGATAAAGACGGAGCCATTTTGTGGCACTATTCCAAGAAAACTATGATAATCTAAAGAAATCTTCCTTTGTCCACTTTACCTAAGTTCATTGCCGGAATGTTTTATGAAAGGATGCTACAGGACCGAAAAACGGCCAGTTATAAATAATTAATCTGAGGCCTCTGGCTTTACCTGACTTGAAACAACTATGGCTGTGAACCATGCTTCTGGTTAAAATTTTCCCTTTTAAGAACAAGCTAGGGGCTGGAGAGATGGCTCAGAGGATAAGAGCACTGTCTGTTCTTCCAAAGGTCCTGAGTTCAATTCCCAGAAACCACATGGTGTGTCACAACCGTCTATAATGAGATCTGTTGCCTCTTCTGGCCTGCGGCCACCTATGTGACCAGAATGCTGTATAAGTAATAAACCTAAAAATAAACACAACAAAACAAGCTATAGGACTGAGATACAGCTCAGTTGATAGGGTGCTTGCCCAGAATGCACTGAGGCCTGAGTTCCATGCCTAGCATCTAATAATATAACCAGCCATGGAGGCTCATGCCTGTAATCTTAGGGCCCAGGAAGAGCCAGGAGTTCAGTGCCTCATGAAACCGGCAAGGAAGCCTTGAGTTTTATTTTTAAAAATGGCGGTTACATCAGAGGCAGATGTGTATTACGCAAGCAGCTTCTTCCAGCTGCCAGGTTCCGTTGCTTTAGAGAAACAGGACCAATCACTGCTGGCACAGTCTGTCATATTGGGTAATGGAGCAAATCGGTCTCTAAGGATCTATGGGTGCAGTTGACAGCTCAGCAAAGAAAAAGGTGAGGCCACCTCTGGAGGATGAGCACCAGACAGGTCAGGTGTCAATCATGGTGATGCTAAAAGTAACTCAAGCTAAACGTGGACGCTATCTATGAAGAGCCACTTTGAGATACAAAATTATGCCTTTCCTTTTTGTTAACTTCTTCTTCTTCTTCTTCTTCTTCCTCTTCTTCTTCTTCTTCTTCTTCTTCTTCTTCTTCTTCTTCTTCTTCTTCTTCTTCTTCTTCTTTAAATTCATTTTTGGTTTTTCGAGCCAGGGTTTCTCTTTATAGCCTTGGCTGTCCTGGAACCCACTCTGTAGACCAGGCTGGTCTTGAACTAACAGAGATCCGCCTCCTTCCGCCTCCTGAGTGCTGGGATTTAAAGGTAATGTACCACCCTAACTGGCTTAACTGCTTATTTTATCAGCCAGTCCTAAAGTGGCACTTTTGATTGTCAATAGACACATTAATGAATGGGATGAGTCCCAAAATCTGTTTGTTTGTTTGTTTTTAATACCCTTTTGAGGAAGCCAATATATTTTGCTCTTACTTCTTTTGTAAAGACAGAAGGGCAAATACCAACAGGCTTACTATAAAATCTCTAACTCTAGTAAATTTTAAAGATTTAGTTTCTGTTTTTAATTATGTGTATTATATGTGTACCTTCATGGAGATATGTACACATGTGCATGTGAGTGCAGATGCCCTTGGAGGCCAGAAGAGGGCGCTGGGTCCCCTGGAGCTGGAGTTACAGGTGGTTTGGGCGCTGCCCAGCTCATGGTGCTGGGAAATCAACTCGGGTCCTTTGAAAGCGCAGTATGCACTTTTAGTCACTGAGCCTTCTCTCCAGCCTTTAGTTCCAGTATTTTAAATCATTGGTTTCATTTAGATTTGCCCATCCATTCATTTCCCGAGACTCCAAAGTTTACTAAAAGCCAGAGTGACTGAGCACTCAAAACAGCAAGAAAGCATAGCGGGCTGAGGTACTGTTTTTGCTTACCTGGTTTTTGTTTCAACTCTGGCCCCTAAACATTGCACGATCTTCCCCATGCTCATTTTAAATCTGAAAACCAAAATTACCTTTTGATACAGTCAGAGCCGGCGACCACTGGGACCTCAGGATGTCAAGACAAATACTTCCGTTACTGTTTATATTTGGGTGGTAGATTTTTGTTGTGAAAGCAATCTAAACATAAAACGGGAACAAAAAGTGTGTTGATCGTCACAAGCAATGAGCAAACAGAACCAATCCACTTCAGGGTACTGCATGTTCAACCTCACACAGCTTTGGAACAGAAATGTATACACGTAGCTTTGTTGCTGGGAACTTGAAGAAGGTTAATTCGGGTTAACCTCCTTTTCCCCTCCAGGCGTTGGCAAGTGTCTGGGGAGTAATGAGGAAGTCTGAAGTAGCTGGTGTGACTGGCTGAGTGACACCTGGACCCATTACTCTGGCTTTCATCACACCTCAAAATATTCCCCTTAACCCGACTGTCAGTAATGCCCAGAAGGCCACATGGACTGACAAACAGGCCACAGAGCCTGTCCAGGCAGAAGTGAGATGTCTCAGCTCATCACCTGTCCTACAAAACCAACAAAGAATCTGAGTTTTGACAAGAGCCACTGTCGTGTGACGTCACCCATATGATTGTTAAACTACTTGCTTCAAAAACACTGTACTCATTTCCCTGGAGGCATATATGCTCGTTTTCCCTCCTTCATACCCCCCATCACTTGTTTTGTTTTTCCCCCTTTGGACTTTAAACCTCAGAGAACGTGTGTTTCCACCCCCTTCTGTTACTCAGTGTCCTTTCTTTGTCTTTCCCACTGTGGAGACAGGGTGGATGCTCAATATACATTCACTGGATACTTAAAAAAGAAAACTGGGTCCTTACCTAACACTGGATATAAAAGCCTGATTGTTGACTATAAAAGCATTCCAAACTACACATGTCTCATAAGGAAGAGAAGTCCAGGCGCCTAACCTGCAGCCAGTGCAACTGTTTCTTTATCAGGCATAGAAAAATACTTCACTAAGAAAGAGTACTTTAGGGCTGGAGAGATGGCTCTGTGGTAAAGAGTATCGGCTACACTTCCAGAGGACCCTGGTTCAGTTCCCTGCACCTATATGGGAGCTCACAACTGTCTCAACTCCAGGTTATTCCACACCCTCACACTGACAGACATGTAAGCTAAACATCACTGCACATAAAATAAGCTAGAAAAAAAAAAAGAAAAAGAAAGAATACTGTAGATTTGGAGGTTGCACAAAGGAGCTTGCACCCACTAACCTACCCATGGCCTGTGACATCACGAGACCAACTCTAGACAAACAGTTTATAAAGCCCTCTATGGGACACGTCAGTGACAGGAATAAATACCTTTGGTGGTTTAAAGGGATAGTCTGTAGGAAAGTGGACAGTGAGGAAGAAGACTCCGCCTTGATATGCGCTGTCGGGCTGAAATTACACAAGAGCGCACATCAGTGTCCAGCCACAGCACATGCTCGACCACTCCGAATGACCTCCCCCCCCTCCCAGACGTGAACAGTGTGAGAGGCCCTAATTTTCTACACAATCCCATCCAATATCAGCTTCTTAAAAAAACATGATCCTTGTGTCATGAGTTCAAGGAATTTACCTGGAGAGCTGGCTCCTTCCCGGGAATGAAGGTTTGCAAGGTGCCCACCAAGTTTAAAGAGAAGCAGACATGCACAGCAGTGTGATTTAAGCAAACAGACCATGGGTAGCAGTGTACACATGAGGCCGGCTACCAGGAGGGAGGGTTTGCTAGAGCAGTCATCAATACTTTTAAAAGGTCACAACTAATATTTATATATATATATTTTTTAATTTCCAAATTTCAAGTTCTAATGTCCACTTGAGTAACACCAAAAGGGAATACACTAGTAAGAGGGTTGAGTGGGCACCATCACATAATTTACCCCAATATTCATTTACTAGTACTTCATATTGTAGAAAATAAAACCCCAAAATCAAGCTGGATAAACTCAGTATTCATGATATGTTGAATGAAGAACAAACTTGACTGAGGTTTTTAGCCTGGCTACCTGCCTACATGGTGTATGTATGTATGTATGTATGTATGTATGTATGTATGTGTATATATATATATATATATATATATATATATATATATGAAAGATTAAAGGAGAAAAATACCAAAAATAGTACCAAAATATCCTCAAATTCTATTTTAATTCCTTCCTATTTACTGGAATGCATCATGGGTAATAACAACAGGTCTGTCATTCTTTCCCTCCTTCAAGTTCTGCATACAGATCAGAGGCTTACATTGTAGAGTTATTCTTACTGCGTTGCCCCATTCTAGCTCATTACATGTAAAGAACGTAAACACGTTACCAAGATAAGCATGGTCTGCATGGACAGTCAAGGGGCGTTACAGAAGGGGGCGGAGTGTGTTTATGCTGCCGAGACAAGACAGGAAGTCAAAACAACATCACAGCTGCTGCTACAGGTGATTTCACCTGAGAAATACGGTGGAGGCCGCAGCTCTGATGGCGAGGCTTTGAAAGTTCGCAGCAGAAAATGAACACGAGGTGGAAAGAACTACATTCTTATTGAAAGCTGTTAGGTAACTATGTTGGGTTCCCCCCCCCCAATGTAACAACTTAAAAATAAATAAATAATAGCTTAAGTCATTTAGGATAATTCCTCAGGGACTTTTCTTTGAAGTTCAGCATAATTTTTTTTTTTCAGTTTGGATTTTAGGGTAAATGATTTAAAATTCCACGACTGAGTAGATAAAGCGCCCCAAGGGAACTATGTATGGTCTGTCAGCATGGCAGCAGCTAGTGTGTCTCACCCGGACAGAGGACTGCAACAAAGTGGCTGCTCTCTCACTATTAGCGTTTTGTTCATTAGAAAGAAAGCCCTGCCTCAAGTCATCGCTGCTTTTCAGGTAAGGAAAGACACATAGATAACCAAGAGGGGCCAGAGGTTTAAGGCAATGCAGAAAACTGAGAAGGCAACAAAGACCACCCATAGCGGCATCCTCCACTCCTGTAGACAAAAGCCATGATGAGACTACTGCAAACTGACACTTGCCAGATGTAGCGATTCCACTGGGCCAGACTTATTTCAAACCTCTGAAAACTGTGGATTCGTAAGGAAGACTCCTCTTCCTTTAAAAACAATTGACACTGTATTTTTTTTTTTTAATTAAGGCCAACACACAGACTGCTTGCACAGACAGCGTGACCTTGCTATGAGGAGGTGTTAGCACAGGAAAAATAGCGCTGTGACCCAGCAGGTATTGCCAGCCATGCTTTAGGAAGTCATCGCAAAGCCTCAATCATGTTTTGCTTCGAGGGTGAATCAGAGGGCAAGACTGGTCACCCTGAGTCAGAAACATCTGCTCACAGGTCAAAAGGCAAGAGTGAAAAAGAAGGGGGTGGGGGCTAGTCCACACTTGTGAGTTGTACTTACGGGCCCCATGATGGTCGCTTGCCAGTGGAACACTGAAACACAGAGGAATGGGGAGGTCACTTACAGTTGCCTAAAGCCATCCTTCCAATGGTAGCAAATCCTAACAACAGAGTAGACTTACAGTCATCTCCCACGGGTCCCGCCGAGCAGTGAGCAGGTGGATCACGCTGCAAATCACTTAGTTCCTGAAGGGAAGCAGAAATCCTCATGGTTAATCCTTCCCTTTCCCAGGAGGCAGACACTAAGAACCCAGAAAGACACAGACTAGCAACTTCTCTTTAAATCATTTCAGGTTAATTGGACTCACGGTGGACTTTCCCACTGCGGGTGGAAGGATGAAGTTATATTAAAAATTCCTTTATGAGACAGCTCCAGCCTCTGCAGAACAAAGGCGCTTTCCTTTTAAGATTCCTACTATGTCCTTGTGCAAGGTCATATATGTCGTTGCTATGCAGATGGTGCTAACAATGCAGGTCCTGCTGGCACTGTAAGTCACGCATGAACTCCCCGGGTTTCATTTCCAGCCCCAAATAAACAAGGCTCGACTTCCAGGGGTTTGCAGTGTAATGAAGGGGAGTGAGGGCTTGGGGAGATGGGTCCTTAAGGAATATGGCTTGAAGGACCCAAGGATCTGAGTTCAATCCCCAACACCCATGTAAAGATTTGGATGCGGTGACGCAAGCCTATGATCCCAGCACCGGTGAGAGAGAGACTCTATAGGATCCTTGGGGTTGGTTGGCCGGCCAGCCTGGCTGAACTGGTAAGTCCCAAGCTCAGGGAGAGCCTGTCTCAAGAGTAACGTGGAGAGCAATTGAGGAGCACGCCGGACACGAACCAACATCCGGTCTCCCAATGTTGACACCACATACATGTGTATTCAAACTGGCAAACACACATGTACATACACAACATAGGAGCACAGAGTAGGAAAGTAGTCGGGCTAAGTCCTGTAGGTTTCTCTACAGTACTGATTGGTAGGCTCTTCTCTAGCCTCAAGGCATTGAAGCAAAGACCAATGGCAGACACAGTTTTCAGGTTCGCCAGCCCTGGCCCAGAGTCCCAAATCCAAGGGGCTCCACAGCTTTAGGTAAGATACTTAGCCATTCTAGCCTTGGCTGGGAAAGAACTGGCCTTTGTCCAACAAGAAAGATATGAATTCAGTATTCAATGCCACACACTAGAGAGAAGGCTCAGTCGCTGAGAGCAGGCGCTACTCTTACACGTATCAGCACTCACACAACAGCTCATAAATACCTGTTAACTCTAGCTCCAGGGGATCCAACGCTCTCTCCTGGCCTCCACACACACCTGCACTCATGTGTGCATAAACACATGCAGATGCACACACACAGGCACAGATACAAATACACACACACACACACACACACACACACACACACAATTAAAGATGAATCTTAAAAAACAAAACAGTACCAAAGACCATACATGGCTGGGGGTGCAGGTGAGGGGACAGAGTGTGCGAAAGTCCTAGGCTCCATCCCTTACCGCTACACAAAGAAAAGATTATTCCTGAATAAACTGGCTCAGTCAGGAAGATCAAAGGCTGTCTATGTCTGATGAAATCAGTGAAATGGAGCCGTAAGGGACGATCGGAAGTTAGCTCTGAGGGGGATATGAGATGAGCCTGGGAATGTAGGCAGAAGCCAGACAGGAAACAGAACACACATCCCACAGAGGGCAGACAGTTACACAGTGCACAAGGAAGCCCGGTGTGGTGGCGCACGTCTTTAATCCCAGCACTCGGGAGGCAGAGGCAGGCGTATCCCTGTGAGTTTGAGGCCAGACTGATCTACAAAGGCTGTCCAGGACAGCCAAGGTTACACAGAGAAACCCTATCTGGGGGGGGGGGGGGATGTGGTGGTGGTGGGGGAGCCTGAGTAGAAACTTCCCATTGCAGCATGATTATCCAATTTAAACCCTCCTTCCTAGTCCACATCATGAAAAAAAAAAATGAAAGAAAAAAATAATAACAATACAGTGCACAAGGAGATTTGTGTGTGTGTGTGTGTGTGTGTGTGTGTGTGTGTGTTTGTTTGTTTTTGTTTTTTGTTATTTTGAGACAGGGTTCCTCTGCATAGCCTTAGCTGTCCTGGACTTGTTTTGTAGACTAGGCTGGCCTTGAACTCAACAGTGATCCACCTGCCTCTGCCTCCCGAGTGCTGGGATTACAGGTGTGCGCCACCATGCTTGGCCTTATTTTTCATAAAGACGAGGTGTCACTATATTATCCTGCCTAGCCTAGAACTCACTATGTAGACCAGACTGGCTTTGAACTCACAAAGATCAGCCTATTTCTGCCTCTTAAATGCTGGGATTAGCTGGGCAGTGGTGGCGCACGCCTTTAATCCCAGCACTTAGGAGGCAGAGGCAGGCGGATCTCTGTAAATTCGAGGCCAGCCTGCTCTACAAAGTGAGTCCATGACAGCCAAGGATACACAGAGAAACCCTGTCTCGAAAAAACGAGAAAAAAAAACCCAACAACAACGGCAACAAATGCTGAGATTAAATAAAGGTGTGAACCAGCATGCCTGGCTCTAGACTTTAATGTAAATAGTACTTGTTTGCACTCATTTAATCAGAAAAATGCAGTTTCTAACTGTGGTTTTAAAAAAAACTACTAATGATCTGTACGTACACATTTGTGTGGTGATAATGTGCATAAGAATAAATCCAGATATAGACACAAATGTACACTAATTAATTTTGTTTATTAACAAGCCAAGCCAAAACCACCTTTAACCATATTCAAGCCTCAAGTGTCAAGCTGTTCTTCAAATCTCTCTAAAGTATTACATTTAAGGCCGGGTGTGGTGGCGCACGCCTTTAATCCCAGCACTCGGGAGGCAGAGGCAGGTGGATTGCTGTGAGTTTGAGGCCAGCCTGGTCTACAAAGTGAGTCCAGGATAGTCAAGGCTACACAGAGAAACCCTGTCTTGAAAAACCAAAAAGAAAAAAAAAAAAAAAGTATTACATTTAAAAGAGGTGTCTTATTCTCATTTTTTTTTTTTATGTCTCAATTCCATTTCCTCTTTGGAAGAGGGGGAGTGATGGATGAGAGGAATAAAGGAACTAACAAGTAAAGTCTACAAAGCTCAAGGTTCTCAAAGTGTGTAAGGGAAGCCCACCCACTTTAAGAGAGAGAGAGAGAGAGCAGATGGAACATCAAACTGCCTTCCATACATCTTGCTAGGCTGTCAGGGAACACGCAGCCACGGGCATGGTGCGCAGAGTTCAGGCAGAATGAACGACAGCAAGGCTGCAAGACATACATTCCTCCCTCACCTGCAAAAACACAGACCTTCCTTACATACAGCAAAAGAGAAACGAGGAGACTTAGGGAATTCTGAGACGAACTAATGAAGCGAAAACATAAAGCTATGAACACACACACGCACAGTCTATGAAAACTGCGTCCGAACACATCCAAAGCCACCTTAGCCCTTAAGTTAGCTCGGCAGTCAATGTAGTTTTTAGGGGACACAGGGGGCCAAGGGTCACTTGGTTTATGTGCTCTTTCCAAACTAACTGACATTATTACATATCTACCTCTATCATATCACGTATTGGATGGTAAAAATAATTCAGTGAAGTAAACCAGGTTTAACCACCTAAATTACTCAACTACTTAATCGGTGTAAACTAATCATTGAACCTACCTGAAGGTTCCATTATAATAATCAGAGCATCTTGCCCCTAGTCCTTAACCTACATTACTTTTTTGCAGCTCTCTTCAATGCAGCGATGTATTTGTGTGCTAACAGCTGATTCTCATCTAAGCTTTTCATCAAAGAAATATATCAAATTCATTTCTCTTGCATTTATCAACTGGGGCATAGTTTCACATTAATATGAAAATGAAAATACCAACTTTAATACATACACTAAATTGCATTACATTTGTTTCTTTTTTTTATATCTTTTTTAAAAAAAGTTTTATTTTATGTGCATTGGTATGTAGGTGTCAGATCCCTTGGAACTGGAGTTAGAGACGGCTGTGAGCTGCTTTGTGGGTGCTGGGAATTGAACCCGGGTCCTTTGGAAGAGCAGTCAGTGCTCTTAAGCCACTGAACTATCTCTCCAGCCCCACTTCCTTGCTTCTTATCAATCCACTTGAATAGCCTACAGTGCTAGACACTGAATGATCGGTGTTAATTTTATTGTATTGTTCATATGTATTTGCATCTTTGCTCCCGTAATTATTTCTGCAGATAAATAAAAATATCTAAGTCGGGTGTGGTGGCATACGCCTGTGATCCCAGCACTCGGGATCGATGTGAGTTCAAGGCCAGCCTGGCCTACAAGCGAGTCCAGGACAGTCAAGGCTAACACAGAGAGACCCTGTCTCAAAAAAATAAAATAAAATAAAATAAAATAAAATAAAAAATAATCTAATTTTGACAAACTTCACATCTGCTCTAAAATGAGTAGTCATGGACACCCTAAAGATTTATGTTTGGAGTGTTAAAAAATAAAAAAAATGACTCAGTGATGGTAGAGCCAGCAAGATGGCTCAGAAACTAAAGGCACTCGCAGCTAAGCCTGACGATCTGAGTTCGATCCCTGTGTGGTGGGAGGAGAGAACTGACTCACGCACGCTGTTCTCTGCCCTCCAGACGTGAGCGTGTGGGTGCTGCACCTCCCCCGCGGCACACACAGACTAATGATAATGAGTTAAAAAAAAAACTTTAAAACGATAACAATAACAAGCTAGGGTTAAGCTGTCTCTCCACATGTTCTAATCTTCTGTTCTCGAAGAGTTTGACACTAAATTATACAATGTGCTCAAGAACACAGGGTACTTGTGCGAGTCAGCCGCACTGGAAATTCTACCCTGAATCCCAGTCACTCCACAGATAGCGTTCTACCGTTTTAAGGAACCCTCAGGCTTTAGGCAGACCCCTTCGTGGCCATGTTGGACCAAAAGAACCCGAAGTTCTTAAGACCGTTCTTTTTACAACTCATGATGGCATCTACACGTGTGCAGAAAAGCAAAGCAGTGACTTGTGGGGACAACAAAACGCGCAATGGATGAGACACCCGCCAGCTCTCACCCCAAAACCGAACCATTGTTAACAGATTAGAATACTCCCATTCATAGCTCAACTGCGATGTGAGGGTGCAGCTCAGTGTGGGAGGGGCGTATGTTGAAAGACAACTTTGGGGAGGGCAATGTGGTAATGACTATGACAGTGGAAAATGTATTTGGTCCTTGGCCCAGTAAATTACCTCATAGAAATCACCATGCAGGCAGACAAACAGACAGACACACACACACACACAAACACACACACACACACACACACACAGAGGATGTTTGGCATAGCCTCTTGCCTAAGTACATAAAGAGATGGCTTATAACCACACACTATGAAATTCTGACAACCACTGAAAAGAACAACAGATCCCACACGCTGACAATGAATAACGTTGAGCAAAGGTAACACAACATTCAAGGCGAGTGCACTATTACACACTAAACACAAACATAAAGCAAATGACTGAAGACACACGCATGGAACCCTGAGTTCTGTGTCTTCGTGTTTGAGAGAGGGTGTCACTACAAGGCCCATGAAGGCTAGAGTTGGTCTTGAACGTAAATCCTCCTGCCTCCGCTGGATGGAACAGGACTGCTCTTCTTTTCATCTCTCTGTATATTTCAAGTGCTTTCTCTTCTCATTAAAAATGTCTAATAAGACCAGGAGAGCCTGAGTGACTGTCATGGTCTGCAGGGTAGCTATGAAAAAGAGCACAGACAAATCCAGTGTGAGATCCGAGATAGGGGAATCCTGGGACAGGAGAAGGACACGGTGGCAGAAGCCAGGAAGCCGAGCGCTCTTCTTAAGCTGTTTACTGCATTATGGTTACAGAAGCTGTGGAATCAACTTCCTATATTATGTTGAAGTCTTTCCAGAATATTAAGATTATTTCAAATTAATTGGCGCATGTTGTGGGCGTTGAACCCAAACCTTGTGTAACCTGGGCAACCACTGAGCTAAACCCTTAAAGGACATTATTTTTTAAAGATTTAGTGTGTGTGTGTGTGTGTGTGTGTGTGTGTGTGTGTGTGTGTGTGTGTGTCTGTTTGTCTGTCTGTCTGTCTGTCTGGGGTATATGCAGGTGAGCACAAGTGTCCACAGGATTCCCTGGAAATGTTATCATAGTTGGTTGTGAGCTGCCATGTGGGTGCCGAAACCAAGTCTGGGTTCTCTGCAAGTGCAGCAAGTGCTCTTAACCACTGAGTCATCTCTGCAGCCTCAAGGACCATTTTCTAGAAGTAAAACCTTTGGAGTCAAATTTAGCTATGTTGAGCCTCACAGTTGACCTTTGTTAGTAGCTGTGCAGCCCTAAGCAATTACTCCCTTTGAGTCTCAAATGCACAGTGTGTAGGGTGGGGACATCTCCTTGAACTCTGCTGAGTTCACCTACTGAGTAAGCACATCACCCAGTATTGGGCATCTGTAACAGGCGCTTTAAAAAATGCTAAGTCCTCTCCCTTTCCTCTTTTGCTAGAATGTTTTTTTTTGTTTGTTTTTTGGGTTTTTTTTTTTTTTTTTGCTTTTTATTTTCACTTATATTTCAAGAGAGGGTAGGTAAACAAGGTAGCCTCAAACTTGCCACCCTCCTGCCTCCGCCTCCCTAGTCCTGGGATCATAAGTGTGTGAGCCTCATCCAACTTGGAATGCTTCTGTTTTTGTTGTGAAATCAAGACCTTTATGCCTCTTGTTCCTGCATCCCTCCACAACACCTGGCGGGGCGCTGTCCACACACAGATGTTTGGTATTATCTGAGCCACGCTTTGGTCAAATTTCAGAAGAGGGGGAAATGAATAGATTTGGCAAGCAAATAAAAGCCATTTATTGCCTTTATAGCTGGGTAAGTTGCACAGAGTGAAACATTTAGCAGCTACCTAAGTACTGTACAGGCCTCTTAACCGGGAGTGTCCTTTGTAATAACGTGTCATTAATGGCGTCTGAAAATGAATACCAAGAAACTATCAGCTACTGAGATATTATATCCCAAAGATTTCTAGTACGTGGTATGTAAGATGCCGTCTAGAAAAGTCTCTAAGCCCAGAAAGAACTACCATTAGGCTTTTATTTCTAGTTTAGAAAACCTCAGCCGGGCGTGGTGGCGCATGCCTTTAATCCCAGCACTCGGGAGGCAGAGGCGGGCAGATCACTGTGAGTTCGAGGCCAGCCTGGTCGACAAAGTGAGTCCAGGACAGCCAAGGCTACAGAGAGACCCTGTCTCAAAAAACCAAAAAAAAAAAAAAAAAAAAAAAAAAAAAAAAAAAGAAAACCTCAAAACCCCAACCTTCTAGTTTATTTGGGATGGTGCTGACCTGCTTTCCTGTCACTGCTTCGGGTGGCTCTCCCCAGTGCCGTAGGGGTCTGCATTGAGCTAACATAATCTCAAAGTATATGGGCCCCTGACCACTGGTACTGCTCAGGGTCAGCCGTGCCCAGAAGGGCTAGTCTGTGGTGTGGATGGAGATCTTAAAAGAATGTACTTCCTCCGCGTGTGGTGGAACATGCCTGTAATCCCAGCACTCAGGGAGGAAGAGGCAAGCTGATCGCTGTGAGTTCAAGGCCAGCCTGGTCTACAAAGTGAGTCCAGGACAGCCAGGGCTACACAGAGAAACCCTGTCTTGAAAACAAAAACAAAAACAAAAACAAAACTTCCTGCTCAGTTTAACCACCTTGTATAATTATAAAAGTTCAACGAGTCTTTTCCACACATACCCTTTCCTAATACACATGATTCAGATTTTGTCATTTTTGTCTCAGGATCTGTTTTTAAGGACTCATTAGCAGTAGATCACCTTAGATCATCCTCTTAGGTCACCAGGGAGGTGTGTTTCAGGATGATTAAACTGAGGCATGGAGTTCAAAGAGCACTTACATATTTGTAGGAGAGAGTGTCTTCACAAGGTGTAGTTTGAAGGGACGAGGGAAGAGGTCCTGAGGAGTCTTGGAAGTGTGTATGGCAGCTCTAGCCAATGCACCCTGGAAACCTCCGTAAGAGCCACACTAAGTCTCAGGGATGACTCAAGGGCAGCGCTCCTCAAAGTTCAGACTATTTTCCGGGACATGGGAGGGGCTTACTGCAGAACTAGGTAGATTAACTTAACTAGTGCAAAGTGCCTTTAAATCCAACACTAGCCTGGTGGGATGGCTCTGGGGATGGCTCAGATGCAGAAAGTGCTGTATACCTAGCGCTCACATCAAAGCTGCACACAGCCATGCCAACTTCCAGTGATGGGGAGGCAGAGACGAAGGACCCCACAGGGCTCATTGGCCAGCCAGCCTAGCTGACTCAGCAAGCTACAGATTTGGTTCTGAGAGACCTTGTCTCAAATCAGAAAGCAGCACACTGGCATGGTGATATACAAGCCTTTATTCTCAGCACTTGGGAGGCAGAGGCAGGTGGATTGCTGTGAGTTCAAGGCTAGCCGGCTCTAATACCAACAAAACAAAACAAAACAAACAAACAAACAAACAAAAAACAGAAAGACAGACAGACAGAAACAAAAATAAATAAATAAATAAAGTACAGAGAGGGTTGTGGACCCTTGGCCTCTATGTGTGCATGTCTGCACATAAATGCATGTCTGCACACATGCACAGAATGGGCCCAGCTTCACCAAGGATAGGCAAAATCAAATCAGAACCTATTCCAGCATACTCACCGGAAGGTTAAGGGGACAAAGAAGAAAGTATCAGTGCTGGGAAATGCGGACCCTGCGGCTTTGCACAGAAAACTGTCGGGCGATAAGCAACAACTAAGACAAAGCGTAGGGCACAGCAGTCCCACTGGCAAATACACACGGTCACACACAGAAGCTCATCTTAGGGGGTCTCATTTGCAATGGCCCTAAGCCAAGGACAACCTGAATGCTCACCAGTGACAGCAGAGCTTGCTGTATGACTGAGGCAGCAAGAGCAGAAGAAACTTGAACTCCATGAAACAGTTCAGATAAAGGTCCGAAACAGCACACGGGAGGCACCGGACAAAAGAGGACAGACACACCACAGGTTTCACTCTAAGAGCAGTTCAAAAACATTGGCTTATCTGAGGGGAGGGAGAGCTGGGGAGAGATGTCTCTGGGGGGCTCCTGTGACGGACTTCCTGAGTTCTAGGTGCAGCCTTGTCTTCATTTTGTAAAAACCCATCACCCGTTCTGTATGCTCTGTCTATGTATTTTATAGCTCATCAAAAGTTCACACTCTAAAAATTATTCTTTTCTTTTTTTTTAATTAATTTATTCAGATTACATCTCAATTGTTATCCCTTCACTAAAAATTATTTTTAATTGTGGGAGGGGGGATGGGAGGCATGAGTACAGGTGGGCAAGGAGGCCAGCAAAGGGGTTTGGATCCACTGGAGCTGAAGTTTCAGGTGATTACGAATCCAGGGAACCGAACTTGGGTCCTCTGCAAAAAGCAGCGAGTGCTCTCAACCCGCTCCTCCGTCTCCGCAGCCCAACACTGTAACTTTTTAGATGAGGCGTCCCTTAATGAACAGCATGGTATTAGAAGGGAAGATGTATGGAGTTCACGTCAAGTAAAGTATGACTGTTACATGACGACACCCCGGTTACTCATGGCGGCACGCTCACCGGGTGAAAACGCCTGCAACCTGTAGACGCAAGTTATGGTCTCATTCCAGAAATCCTAAAGTGGAAATGGGCTGCTCATCAGATCGCTTTCTTCACACCTGAGATGGCGCTTATGAAAGAAGCCAGCCTCTATCTGAATATAGATCAAGCAACGAATAAATACCATCAGCATGGTTGGAAAACGCTCCCCAGGGGAAAGTGGTCTCTGCCAAAGAAGCAGTTTTTAAGTTCGCGTGATGGTCGTGCAGTAGGGGGTATCTAAATTTCAAAATGCAAGCTATTAATAGGCTACAGGCCAATGTCCTTATAGCTTGACTAGAACCATTAAAGGGGGGAAAAAATCCTTGCAAGGCTGGGGGGAAAAACGTGTGCTTAAGGGATTTTTAGAGCCTTCTGCAGCTAGGCACGTCTATTCCAGTGCAGACTTCTATAATCAGCAAGACACAAAGAGAAGCATTGGGAGGCCGCAGCTGAGTTTAAATGAGCACAGATGGCATGTTTATACCACACCCCCACAATATGCTAAGTGTTCCCCACAAAAACCAACCAGGACACAGCCCCTGCCTCTGGGGACTTGACATCTAAAAGTAGACAAGGCCCGGCTAGTTCAAAGAAAGTAAACAAATACAAGGAAATGAAGCCGGGAGTGGAGTGAAGAAGGAGCCTGTGTCCCTCTCCTGGCTTCCAGGAAGAGTAGGAGCTCCTTCATCGACTTCAGCCCAGGGGGACCAGCAAGCCAGAGCGGCCTTATTTACCCCAAGATTTAATGTGACGCTGAGTGGTAAATATTTGTGGAGAACTGACGCCGGGCACACTAAAAATGCCTTTGTGGTTGTCTAGCGGCAAGAGGCAGAAGGTCTGAACCTGCAAACGGGATCATATACACTGTGACGGGCGTGGGCAGTGGGCAGCACACAGCTGTGCACAGAGGCTGATTAATGGCCTCAAATTTAAATTATCCAGTGTCAAGCTCAGGAAAGCATTATTTTTAAAACCCCTGGCTTCACCAGCAATTAACTAACAGAGTTTAAAAAAAAAATGCTTCTACCTTAAAAACCTCAAACCAGCCAATGACTCTTATTGGACTGAAAAATCTTTTTTTTTTTTTCTCCCTAATTTGGTGTTGCCTCTAAACGGACACATGAGCTACATTTGTTTTGTCTGCAAATAAACATTTTTATGGCCTTATAGTCCAGGCTGGTCTCCACACCCAGCAGACTGAAGCTCTTTTAACAGAGAGATGTCAAACAGTCAAAAGTGCCTCCCCACACAGGGCCTCTCCTATGCATTTGAGTTGAAGGGCATCTCGATTTAATACCACAGGGTTTCTTCCTGGGACGATTTCAAAATGCTAACACTCAATTGGTTAAGTTATAGGAGCTGGGCTCACTTCAAAAAGCTGGCACTGGCTGTTTCACACATCAGGTGTGTCTGTCAAAGGTTGCTTTTAGGGGAGTGTCTGTGAGTGTAGGTGTATGTGTGGACTTGGGTCCACGTGGAAGCCACAGGTTAACCTCCTTGAGTCTGTCCCCCTTGTCTTCCAGTTTTTATTTTAACTATTAGTGTGCGTGTACACGGTTACGTGTGTGAGATGTGCATATGTGTGAGTGTGAGTAAGAGCATACCACTAGGCATCCCCCAAGGTAAGAGGCCAACTCTCGGAGGGTGTCTTTCTTCCTCACCGAGGCCAGGCTCTGTTCTTGTTTCTGCCAAGGACCCCTCCAGAGGAATGAAAGGACTACAGATGTGCACCACCACATCTGTCTTTTTCCGCATGGACTGCAGGGATCTAACCTAGGGCATCAGACCTGCACAGCAACTGCTACACCCACTAAGCCGTCTCAGAGGCCCCACTTGGTGTTTTTGTTTTTGTTTTTAAGACACGGTCTCTAACGGGGCCTGGAACTTGCAAAATAGATTAGGCCAGTGAACCCAATGATCCTGCCTACCTGCCCAGCACTTAGGATTACATGCACATGGGTACTCAGGTCCCCACTTATGCACAGCAGGAACTTCACCCACCAAGTCATCCACCCAGCCCAAGACGGCTTTCCAAAGAGACAATATAGACAAATTCCATCGGGGTAAGGTGGGGCGAAGAAAGGAAAGACCCTGGTACCTTTGTCCCACTGGTGTACATCAGGACCGGAGTCCAATTTAGAATAAAATTTGAAGGTAAAGACTGGGGAGCACTGTCCACCCCAACATGTCATCTCAGCATCCACTTTTCTAGACTTCTGAGCAACCACAATGGCTGCATTTCCCAAGTGCTATCTCATGTCTAATTTCAAACAGCCCCTTTATTTTATTATTTTTATCAAGTGCATGTGTATGTCTGTGTGCATGTAACAGTGTGTACATATTTGTGCCTGCAAGTGCAGGCATGTGTGTACTATGGAGTACCCACAACCTCGGGTTGCTTCCCACCTTCCACTTAGTTTGAAACGGTCCCTGTGTACCCCAGGCTAGCTGACTTGCAAGCTCCCAGAGTTTCCCCTGTCTGCTAACCCATCTCAGCATAGAGGGCTAGGTGTTAGTAATCAGGCAACAATGCAGCCACCCCTGAAGGTCCTGATGATGAAGGTAGGGAAAACAGGCTACAAGTCACCCCTCCCCACCGCCAGCAGGACTCAAGCCACCTAAGTCACCTGTGCACCTTCTGCGCATGTGTATGTTCCTCCTGCGTATTCGCTAGGTAGTTTATAAAGGGAATTCTTCCCATTTCTCTCTCTCTTCACATGTGTCTCCAGAGAAGGTTTCTCTATTCTTCTATTAAACTTCTTTTTTTTTTTTTCTTTTTTTGGTTTTTCGAGACAGGGTTTCTCTGTGTAGCCTTGACTGTCCTGGACTCACTTTGTAGTCCAGGCTGGCCTCAAACTCACAGCGATCCACCTGCCTCAGCCTCCCGAGTGCTGGGATTAAAGGCGTGCGCCGCCATGCCCGGCTCCCCTATTAAACCTCTTAAATGGATCTGTGGCGTGGCGTGATTCCATCCCGCCACGCTTTTAACATTTGGCGCCCAACTAGAGAGGAGAGGTAGAGAGGAGAGGAAAGTAGAGAGGTAAAGAGAGGTAGAGAGCGAGCCACGTGGAGGGTGTCTTTTGTATGGCCCAGGGCAGGGCCACATCCCAGTAGCAGGTAAGCAGTGACATCACAGGTAGGCAGACTAAAGCAGAACCCTAACGCTAGGATTATAGGATTTCACCTACACTGTACCTGGCTTGAAGTGGCTTTGGGGAATTTGAACTCAGGGGTCCTTACTTGAGTGGTCCTTGCCTTAGGTAGCCAGCGCTTTACTTACTGAACCACCCTCCCCAAGCTTATAGCATCCTCTGAAATAGAAGGCCCTCAGTCACTTCCAAATATACATACAAATGCATATATATTTCCATCTCAGGAATTACATAAGTGAAATATACTTTTGACAAATCCAAGCTATATATGAGTCTACTTTAGGGAGTCTTAAAGTCAAGACATACTTATTCGTGCCAGTGCTCTACACTCTAGCTTTGGCCATCTGTTGCCTTTCCTTACTGTCCACCTCAGCTTCCCACACCTTCTCATTAGTAAGTACACCGGAGGGTTCTGACTCTCCTCGGTCCTCATCTCTCCCTGGGAGGGTTCTAGAAGGCAACTTCATGCAAGCCAGTGGAGGGCCGCACAGTAAAAGTGTCCGATGTAGTCAGAGCAGGGACCTATCAGGATAAGGAGGCAGACAGTCCTCACTAAAGCTTCTGGGAGCACACTGGATGATGGGGACGGGGGCGGGGGCAGGGGCGGGGGCGGGGGCAGGGGCGGGGGCGAGGGCGGGGCAGCCAGCAAGTGGGGGGTGGGGAGCGGCTGCTGAAGAGACTTGCAGAAGATTCAACTTAAAGGGCCAAGCAAGGGGACAGGAATGAGTGTGTCAGAACAACTGAAGAGAGCCCACCATCAATGTCCTTACCTTCTCATTGAAATGTCCCCTGCCATCACCCCAGCTCGGACCCTAGTTGGGAACACTGTTTGGGTTTTCCCACC
Source organism: Acomys minous (assembly GCF_964271855.1). Classification (NCBI taxonomy): domain Eukaryota; kingdom Metazoa; phylum Chordata; class Mammalia; order Rodentia; family Muridae; genus Acomys; species Acomys minous. The sequence continues at coordinate 98,238,419 of NC_140495.1, forward strand.
TAACCCACTCCCGACGCCAACATTTCCAGTTGGTACCATGTCAGGCCTTTGCGGTATTTTCCATTCACCATTCGGTATGGATTACATCTAGAATTGATGGCATATGCTCGTAGTTCTCAGACCTCAGGGCACTGAACGGCGAGAGTCCAAAGGTGGCTGGGCCTAGATAGTAAATCTAGACTACACAGCTAAGCCCAGTCTTGAAAGAAAGAGGGAAGGAAGGAAGGAAGGAAGGAAGGAAGGAAGGGGAAAAAAATCTTCGCCCTACTCAAAATGGCTGTCTGTTTTCCAAAATACCACCTTGCTGGCACTGTTCAACATGGTTTCCTCTTAGGAAGATTTTTAATCACTTCCCCCTCTCAACTCACTCTCTCTCTCTCTCTCTCTCTCTCTCTCTCTCTCTCTCTCTCTCTCTCTCTCTCTCTCCCACCCCCGCTTTACTTTTCCCTCCCCTCTTCCCCTTAATTTTACCAACCTCACCTTTTATCTTCGGGTCTTACCTTAAACATCACTTAATTAGAGGCGTTCTCTCACCCTCCTTGGGTCCCTACTCTATTCCCAGAATACCTTGCCTGTCTTTGTTCAAGACAGTCATCAGAATGACATTGATTCTTTCGCAGTCAACCCCAGATTAGGAGGCGTTTCGTTCCGTGGCTTCACCAGGCAGGCTCTGTATTGAGTATATAATTCCCGGCATGGACCTCCCAGGTCCTCCACTTAACCAAGGCCGCATGCCCCACCCCATTGATGCTTCCCAATGGCATGGTCATCTGCTCCATATCAGTCACCGTGTGTCTAGAGTCTTTAGTTCCATAGTTTCCATATGCTTCCCACTGCTCTAGTCTATGTCTAAGTCCGCCTTTGCCACTGAAGAGCTCCTAATTTCCTCCAAGGGAACTTGCCTGCCCCACCTGTGACTCCCTTTCTGCACATTTCTTACATCTACCTAGTTGCAGTCAGAGCTTCTGCTTTACCCTTACCCTTACTACTGGTTATTCCCATTTTCCCATGAACCTCCTTATTCATTTAGTATACCTTGTATCAGAAGGTGTTCTATAAATGCGTGACTCAGGAGCCCTAAAACTCTACGGATGAGGCAGCTGTGTAAGGCAGCTCTCTCTAAACACCTGGAAGAAACAAGCCTTAAAGGGCCAAGACACCTGTCAAAGAGATGGAAGCTAAACAGAATTTAGAAAAGCACATCACATTATCAGCCCATCACAGAAACACTTCTTAGCTGTGTCACAAATAATTGATCCGTAATCAGAGGACCTACTAACATCCTATGACACATTACGATGCCAACACTGAAAAGTTCAGCAGGGTTTTGAATATGTCTCAAAGCCAATAGAATTTATCTCATATGGCGGCAGGGCACACAGCTCAGTCTTTACCCTTGTGACAAGAACGAAACAAACCGCAAATGGCATTTAACTTTGCTTGAAATTATAAAGGGGAGGCTCTGGAGATTGCTTGGTGGTGGAGTCTTTTATATAGCTTGTGGGTTTGATCCCTCACAATAGTGGAGAAAAGAATTAGAGATTGCTGTTATGCATACACCAGCAAAAAGCCACATATGTATATCGGACACAGCACACATATCCACAGAAGGGACCGCTGAAATGACCACTTTCACTCAACAGGTTTCTAGGTGGGGGGAAATAATGACTGGAGTTCTTGGCCAAGGTCACACAGTAAAGCTGAAACAAAGGTTCAGACTGTCTGACCTCTTTTCCAGCACTCTTCTCGCCCTGATCCACTCACCCCAGGGCAATGATAACCAGAGTGCTCTGCTCCCCATGAGGTGAAGTGGATGAAAGGATTCTCTCTCTCTCTCTCTCTCTCTCTCTCTCTCTCTCTCTCTCTCTCTCTCTCTTTCTTTCTCTCTTTCTCACTCTCTCTCTCTCTCTCTGGACCTCACAAAAGGTTTGAAATGGCACTACTTTGTAAGCTTTGAAGAGCATTTGTGTTCAAAGACACTCTCAGAACCAAGAAAAACATGGCAAGCCATGACTGCACACTTCACAATACATGCACACTCTAAACACGAGGAATATGCTATACATCACCTTCCTCTCCTTAGTCTTATTTGGTTGGTTTTATTTGTTTTCCTTCTTGTTTCTTTTTCTTTTCTTTTACTTTATTTTATTTGTTTGTTTGCTTGTGTTGGGGTTTTTTTTGTTTTTGTTTTTTGAGACAGGGCTCCTCTGTGTAGCCTCAACTGTCCTGGACTCACTCTGTAGACAGAGATCCCCCTGCCTCTTCTTCCTGAGGGCTGGGATTGCAGGTGTGTGCCACCATACCTGTTTCCTTTGCTTGTTTTAGTGGTTGATTTTCATATGACTTTTATTTTATTATTATTATTAGTAGTATGTATGTATGTATGTATGTATGTATGTATGTATGTATAGGTGTTTTGCCTGTTTGCATGACGTGTCTGGAGCCTGTGGAGACTGGAAGAGGGTGTCAGGTTCCCTGGAACTGGAGTTACAGACAGTTGTGAGCAATTATGTGGGCATTAAAATCAAACCAGTGTCCTCGGGAAGAGCATCCAGTGAGCCAACTTAACCACTGAGCCAACTCTCCAGGCCATATACTGCCGTTTAGTTCATAGTAACCAAGAAAGATTGTGTTTGGGGCAGGGGGAATTGAAAAAGAAAAAAACCTATTTTTAAAATGTGCATAAAACATGAACATACCTACCAAGTACTTGCTATTAAATATTGCTTTTCATAGCTCTATTCTTTTTGAAAATCTTTATTTTATTTTTATTTATTTCTCTCTGTGTATATACATGTGTGTGGCTGCCTGCAGAGACCAGAAGAGTGCATGAGACCCCCTAGGGCTAGGGTTATAGGCAATTGTAAACCTCCTGTCAGTGTGTGGATGCTGGGAACCAAACTCGGTCCTCTGGAATATGAGCAAACACACTTTGAGCCATCTCCCTCTGTAGCCCCCAGAGTTCCCTTCTTAATAGCTGGCAAAGTGGTGGCCCACACCTGTAATTCCAGCACTCGGGAGGCAGAGGCAGGTGGATCACTGTGAGTTTGAGGCCAGCCTGGTCTCCAAAGTGAGTCCAGGACAGCCAAGGGTTATCATAGAGAAACCCTGTCTCAAAAAACAAACAAAAAATTGTTTATGTTTGAAAAAAAGCCATCTTACACTGGGCTTGGTGTTGCGCACCAATGGATTCTCACACGCAGGAGGCTGAGCAAGAAGGAACCTGGGTTTGAGGGCAGCAACAACGATTCTGTCTCAAAGTAACAATAATAAAAACACTCAAGGTGCTACTCTTGAACTCTGTGCAGGACACCACTGATAGTATATTCTGTTGTTACCTGCTGACAGAAAACAATGAGTGTTGATACTTTGTATTAACTGGAAATGTGTCCAAACCCGGAACATTTTTTCTTGTGTATGGACGACTGACTGGTGGGCCAGTTTTTATGAAGTAAGAGTTGGAATGTATTAAGTAAAGATTTTAACACAGATTTCAAAGCCAGGTGGTAAGGGAGAGAACAGCATAGGTCCAAGGGCAGGGCTTCTCGGGAGAGCTGCCTCTTTGGGTCACATTTGTTGGTGATTTTTAAAACTTTCCTTTCAGCCATGTACATTAAGAAGTAGATTTGGTGGTGGTGGGGGGGGGGCTGGAGTGATGGCTCAGTGGTTACAAACACTCACTGGCTGCTCTTCCAGAGGACCCTGGTTCAATTCCCAGCACCCACATGGCAGCTCACAACTGTCTGGAACTCCAGTTCCAGGGGATCTGACATCCCCACACAGATATACATGCAAGCAAACAACAACGCCTATAAAATAAAAATAAATTAAAATAAAAATTTTTTAAAGTAGATTTTACATCACGACTTGGTACTCACATATATACAGTTCCCTGCAGCACCACCCAGCCACACTGTTCCCAAACCCTATGACATCAGTGGAAAGTAGCCACCCTAAGCCCACACACTAGGTTATCTGAGCAAGTTTAAGGTAAAGGATGTGGCTGAGCCCACTCCTTTGAAGAGGAGTCTGACAGGCTTCCCAAAAAGCAACACAGGCGGGTGGTGGTAGTGCACACCTTTAATCCCAGCACTCCGGAGGAAGAGGTAGGTGAATCTCCAAGTTCCAGGTCAACTTTGTCTACAGAATGGGTCCCAGAAACCCTATCTCAAAACAAGCAACCAAACAAACAAACAAACAAAAAGACAAGCAACATACACAGACTGGGAAGAGAGCAGTTGGAAAAACAAAACAAAACAAAAAAAAAACAGGAAGATGGAAGACAGTGGGACCCTGTGCTTCTAGACCGCACATTGCTTCCTCTCTGCCCCAAGGAGAACTGCATGTGGTGGGCCCTTGTGCTGTCTGTGTGATGCTGATGCAGAAATGCACAAGATCTCAGCTTCTCACGGGTCATGGAGACCAAGACAGTCTGCATTTCCATGCATATGTTCTCTCATGGGTGACTTGAGAACCTCTCTGAGCCCAAATTGCAAATCTGGGCATATCATGCCACCCAGTGTCACTCCAGGGCTTTAATGGGTGAGAGAAGGGACATGTCACTTAATACTCGTTTTCAGAGAAATATGGTTTTTTCCAGTAATTAAAAGGGGGATGGGGGATAGGGTGGGGACCAACACACCGGTAAGCCACCACTAACTTCCTTCACTACTTTTGATTAGCAATGCTGAATGAAAATACAGGCCCAAATGCTTTTGTGTGTATCTCAGTCAGGGAGCCAAAGGGACAGGGATGCTTCTGGCTTCCTGGAGGGTAATCCGCATCCTTCGGTTTTAATGTGTCTAGCTCCCCAAATAGGCGGCAACGGTCTCATCTAAGCCTGTGCTATTTATTTGCCCAGAGAGGGAGTCTTAGAACTTTTAAGCTATAATAAATTATCTCTTCTTCTTGTACCTTTGTTATGGTAAAGAAAGAAAAGTACAGACTTGGGGGGAGGAGGTGGGGGGGAGGGCAGAAGACTGAGTTTAATTACAGAGGCTTAAGAAAGGAAAGTCCCCACTGTGGCTTCCTTGAGAATAGATACTGCTTCCCTTTCCTCGCAAGGCAAATGGTTCATCTACTGGTTTCCTCTTGTTTCCTTTTAGGCCATCTCCCTCCCTCTGTAGCCTTGCATTTAATCTTAAAATGTGGATCGCTTACCACTCAAAGGCCCTTAAGTAATTGCACCAATTCAGTTGAATTCAAATGAAAACTGCACAATAAAGTGATACCAACAGACTCTCTAAAGAACTACAAGCAATTGTTTTTCTAAGTCCATTTGGAGGAGTCAACATTTCCAAGGGCGCAGGGCGATGAGTGAAGCTGTTATGCTCCGGTGTTTAGTGATGAGGGTCATCTCTGAGGAGCAGGGTGACTGAGCATCACTCACAGCTGAGCTGTGGTGGTGATTAACTATGCAGGGTCCCTAATCACAGAGTTGAACATTATTACGCTAAGCACCGGTTGTCATAAACTCATCTGACTCTGTGTCTTCTTTATTACGTTGTTTGGTTGGTTGGTTTCTCCAGACAGGGTTTCTCTGTGTAGCCTTGGCTGTCCTAGAATTCACTTTGTAGACCAGGCTGGCGTCAAACTCAGAGATCCACCTGCCTCTCCCTCCTGAGTACTGGGATTAAAGGTGTGCGCCACCACCGCCAGGCTATTCATGTGTTTGTTTTGAGATGGGCTCTCATATAGCCCAGGCTGGCCTCCAACTCAGTATGTAAGTGAGGATGACCTTGAACTGATCCTAAAGTCCCAGCCTCTTGACTCCATGTCTTTCAGTTAAAAACAAGCACACACACACACACACACACACACACACACACACACACACACACACACCCCTAAAGGTCCACATGGTGGAAAGAAGTCTGCACTTAAGCCATCTCTGGGCAGAGTGTCTGACTTGGAACCCTAGTTATTTCCATATGCCAGATATGGGATCCTCCGTATCCCAGGTAACCTCTTTGTGCCTTCATTTTGTCAGTTGCACAATGAGAATAAGATTGTTTCTAGCTCCATTGTTTTGAGTTCATGAAGGACTCAAACAACTTGTGCAGGCTAAGCTTGTGGCATGGTGTGGCAGATCAACTTCCATGCATGGTGATGGTTGTCATCCTTAGGGATACTGTATGGGTAAGAAAACTAAAGTCAGTCACCGAAGCCAGAGACAAAAGCTGGGTCCTCTTTCCCTTGGTGATGACTCAGACACAGAGGGGCCAGGCTGCTTAAGATGCCACCTTTTCTAGACCAGAACAGACACTGTGATCTAGAATCGGACAAGTCAAAAATCTGAGCAAAGCATTAAAAGAACAAACAAACAAACAAACAAAATCAAAAGCGTCATTTAATTTATGTTCATGTACACAATTTAGACTAATTACTAAAAAGGCAAACGTTCAAGTTTTGGAATCAAATGCAACCCATTTCGTCTTGCAGTCGAACCTGGAGACTTGAAAGCAGTAGGTGTGTGTGTTTAGCAATGAACCACAGTCCTAGGCCCAAATGTTTCATTTGGAAACAGAACACTATACAGGAAAGGATAATTATCTGTGTTGTGATATTTGTGAAAGAAAAGCCTTTTGTTTAACTCTTCAGAGGGCAGACAAAAAAAAAAAAAAGGCCCGAGGTCTAACACATACCATCTAGTGTGATTGCTACCTAAAATGCCTTATGTAGAATAAACACAAAGGGAAAGATACCACAATGTTGACAACGGCTGCACTAGGGTGCCTTTCTCCCTTAGGTTTTACAGTGTTCCGTATTGTGTTGTAACATTTATCATCTAAAAAGTGATTTTTTTTTCAAAGCAAAGTATACTAAAGACTGAAAAACAGTGTTCGCAGAAGAAACACCTAGAAAACAACTATTAATAGACACTCAGCTGAAGGCTGCTGCTCTCTTTTGTCAAATCTGCTGTGGGCTTCTTTCCTCAGATTTTGTTCAAACTTTATTCCTTCAGTGATTTAGGCGGCTGTAATAACATCTTTCTCTATGTCTAAAAATAGGCCACGGGTGTGTAAATTTATGAGCTGAAACGCAAAACTGGCACAGAGTGTCTAAATTAGAGCATTAAATCCCTTAGTCTACTCTAGCACAGAGATATATTTGAAGCACCGGTGTTCACATGCTTTGTATAAAGACACAGTTTTAATCCAACATCTTTGTTCTTTTCATAGGTGGAGAAATGAGAAGCTGTGAACGTTGTTCTCAAACGCGTCCAATCACTTCTCAAGAGATTAGTCCTGGGCAAAACATGTTTCAACTCCAGACTCTGGTTCTCTCTTTGGATAAAGAGAACAGAGCAGAACATCACGGCCTTTGACCTTTCCACTTTAACCCCAACTCAACCTCAAGACTCAGCATCTTTCCACTGGCAGCAGTGGGGTCTGCACTGCCTCTGCTCCCTGCCCGAGGGACTGCCTCCTCCCTGCCTGTACTCTTGGCTACATCACTGCAAACCTGGGGTTCCAGGAGCTTCTCAAGACCCGATATATTAGGTGAAGAAATAGCACAATCCAATGACCTGAAGCTATCTGATTGCTTTAAAATATACTCAAAAGAAGAGAAGGCCAGCGGTTGGAGAGATGGCTCAGTACCCAAGAATAAGAACGCTTACTACTCTGCCAGAGGACCCTCAGTTACCAGCACCCACATCTGACAGCTCACAACTAACTGCCTGTGGCTCTAGCATCAGGGGACCCGATGGTCCCTCTCGGCCTCTGGGGGCACCCCACACATGTAGCATGTATTCACAGATACACACATTAAAAATAAATCTTTTTTTTTTAAAGGCCAAAGGTTGTCTGTCATTGAACTTCATTTGTTGGAACCACTAAGATTCAAATAAGAATCTGAACGCCGAGGGTATCAGAGGGTTCTACAGCTAGCTGCTCGTGGGGCAGCCTGTTCAGCCTGGACTTGGTTCTAAGCATGGTAACAGGTAAGGGAGGAGGAAGACGGTAGATTCAGCTGGGGATGAAGGAGTGGCTGACATGTATGACTGATGTGATTTGTGGCAGTCAACATCTGATGACAGGAACACAGTGTCATCTGACCTCCAACGGCTTCTCCAAACTACCAGTTTGTCACAGGCTTGACATCATTTGTACTGAAGTGTTATCTTTGCTCTAGACAACTCTGTTTAACACACTATATCTACAAAAAAAAAAAAAGTGGGCATCTGCCATACTAACATAAGCCAGATACATGGGCTTAGTATGACTGACGAGATTTGTCAAGCCTACACATACAACGATTTCTTGTTTCTCTGAGTGGATACTACAAATAAATCCTATGATATCAAGTCTCTTCTTGATAACCTGCTGTCCTTCCTCTGAGTGCCACCAGGTCTCCCCCTCCAGGGGACATGGTCAAATGTGAGGCACCAGAGTACGTGAGAAAGTCATATCCCACTCTCCACTCAACTGTGGAGAATGTTCTGACCATTGAGGTAATCCCCCTCAGGAACAGTCATAGGGGAGGGGAATAAGGGGGAAATGGGAGGGAGGGAAGAATGGGAGGATACAAGGGATGGGATAACCATTGAGATGTAACAAGAATACATTAATAAAAATAAAATAAAATAAAAATCTTATGATATCTTAGAGCTCCTGTGTGTGTGTGTGTGGTGTGTGTGTGTGTGTGTGTGTGTGTGTGTGTGTGTGTGTGTGTGTGTGCGCAAAGCCACATGGAAATGCCTCACCATCATGAAAGGAAGCTAAGTTTGAAAACTTCCTTGGAAAAATGTGTGTTGTCTGATCCAAAAGGGAACCAACATTACATTGGCGTTGAGAAGTAGGCATGGTAATAAATGATTGTAGCTCCAAAATTAGGTTTGTTTATATGGTTAAAAAAAAAAAATCAAGTGCAGCCGTGTTATCTTTAAACGAGAAGACGTCATTATTTAATAAATGCTGACTTTACATTTTATAGTGAGTTGACCTTCAGTGGTACAAAGAACAGCAACGAGCTACATGGCTAATGTTTGTATCAAAAAAAAAAAAAAAAGAACCCAAAATCTGGCTGGGTGTAAAAGTTGCTGTCCTCTGTACCAAAGGATGCCTGTCTACTACCACTCTAAACTCAGGACATTTGTAGCTGGGAAGGCTGATGACATGTTTGGCGAGCCATCCATTTCTTGTGAAGTCAATTACCAAACACATTTCCCACTGTTGGCGCAGTTGCTTCCAATGCGCTCCCAAGCACCACATTCCCACCCAGCAAAGACTATCGCTGTAAAAGGTTAAGTAAGACACTCGAGTCAGGGGACAGGCTAACAGGAGAAACGGGTGCGGTAAAGAATACAAAGAAGAGGGCTGGGATGGATCCTATGGGTTGACTGACCGTCCCTATTTCTTCCTCGTTCTCTACTCATGCATCAAAGCATCCAAACAATTTAATTTGTGGTCCTCACTGCTGTGTCTTCAACTCTACACGGTAAGTTTATCATGAGCGTGTAAAAACAAAAAAACCAACAACAGCAACCTGCTTGGCTTGCCTCGCCATGAATCACAGCCAGGAGGTCATCTTGCTGTGTATCAGCAACTATGTTCTCAGTACAGCTATGTGACCTGAAGTGGCAGCTGCATGCAGAACCACCAAAATAGCAGGGGCAAGAGCTTTCTGCTGGCTCCTCGGGCCCCAATCCCGCTTCCCCAGCCCTTTCCTCCCACTGAGCACCAGCCAACTGCAGAGCCCAGAAAGACCCAGCCCCACGCTCTGAGAATAAAGGCCGTAGGCCCACCACACCTTCCCTGTCCTCCCGGGGAGCTTGGGGGTGCGAGCAGATGAAGGAGGGTTCGGGGAACACTGAGAGGGCGCAGGGCGTGATAGGGGACGCAGGCCGCCCATTGCAGTGCAAGCCCAGCGGGGATGCATATACCTCGGGACAATCTGGCCACCTCAGTCACCCGCACCGGGTGCTCTAGGCTCAGCCGGGGAAGGGCATGACAGGATCAGGGCGCCCCGGGTTCCAGGCACCCGGACCCTGCGGGGGCGCGCCTCACCTGTGCGGGCCGATCAGCACCCCGGCCTCTCCTGTGCCCGTGCCCCTCCCACGCCATGCACTCCGGGCTCCTAGGGACCCCTCGGGGACACCCAGGCCGGTCCTGACCACCACTCACTTTCTGGATCCGCTTCAGCGCCATGGGGCAGGCGGCGGGGGCTGCGGCGGGTCCGCGTGTCCCGGGCTGCCGCCTCGCGGGGCTGCTCCGTGTGCGCCCGGGCGCGGTGCGCGAGTGTGCGGGCGGCGGCGCCGGGCTCTTTTGTTTCCGCCTTTGCTGCTGGGAAGGAGCCTGCGCCCTCCCCGCCGCGCCCCGCCCGCCTGGCACACTGGGAAGTGTAGTCCGAGGCCCGGCCTCTGCTGCCCGCGCGGACGTCGTCCGGTCACCCGTGGGTGACAGCTGCGACTAGCCTGCTGCTCCCTGCAGCGGCTCTGCAGAGCAAGGTCTCGAATGTGCAAAACCCGTATAGCAGGTGAGCTGTCGCTCTTGGGAGCCGCTGAGATACAGGGATCGCTCCTCCTAGCACAGACCCTGCAGCGAATCTTAACTTCCTTTGCAGACATTTCTCCTTTCTGTGCTTGCCCCTGGAAGCTGGAGAAGTCTTCCTCAATTGCGTTCCACATTAATTTTTTAAATCTATTTTTATTATTTATTTTTTTGGAGACAGGGCCTCTCAACTGAACCCGAGGCTTTTCTTTTACCCTTTTTGTCACCGCCTCCCAGCAATGGGATTGCACACAGCTTCCAACACACCCAAGCCTTACTTGCTCTCTGGCATCCAAACCTCAAGTCCTCAGGTTCGCGTCCTTTGAACCATGACTTCTGGGTCTGGTACCAGCAGAATGGGTTTTCGCTTTGGTCAGTCACAGATTTCTGATGGTTTTGGGTCATTCTTGGGTTCCTGGTAACTAAAGTCAACCCATTCTTTTTCTCTAGCGGATTTGAATCCCATTTTGCTTCCCCAAACACACTGACTTCCACAGTGTCACTGAGCCTGGACCAGCCGCTCCTGTGAAGGTCTCTTCTCGAGCTTTACAGTGGTCCACAGGACACCAACCTCACGCCCTCTGCACAAGCTTAGAGCTGGGCTGCAGCCGGGAGTCTGAAGAACTGGGCTATACAGAGACCCACCCAAAGCAGTCCTGCTCTGTCTGCCCTCTCGTCTTCTTTCCTGATTCCAGATCAACCTCTCTTTGCCATGGCATGGGCCCGGTGCAGCCTTGCCTCTACTACGCGGTGTTCTTCCAGGCGCTGTTTTCATTGCTTCGTGAACAAGACACACACACACACACACACACACACACACACACACACACACACACACCTCGGACGTACACAGGCCGTGTGTGTGTGTGTGTGTGTGTGTGTGTGTGCGCGCGCGCGCACGTGAGTGCACTATGGAAGCCAGAAATTATTTCCCAGACATCAAAATCAGCAGGCAAGTTCTGATAGAACACAGGGCATGCTCTGAAAATACAGAGCCAAGTGCAAAATATCAAGACTACTGTGGTGGGTTGAGTAAGAATGGCCCCCATCGGCTGGAGAGATGGCTCAGCGGTTAAGAGCACTGACTGCTCTTCCAGAGGTCCTGAGTTCAATTCCCGGCAACCACATGGTGGGTCACAGCCGTCTATAATGTGATCTGATGCCTGCAGGTGTATGTGCAGGTAGAGCATGATACACATAATGGTTAATAAATAAATCTTCAAAAAAAAAAAAAGAATGGCCCCCATAGACACTTGAGTGCTTAGCCATCAGGAAGTGGTGCTACTTTGGAAGGATTAATAGGTGTGGTCTTGTTAGAAGAAGGGTGTCACTGGGGGGAGGGGTGTTTTGAGGTTTTAAGAGCCCAAGCCAGACCCCAGCAGTGGTGGCAAACACTTTTAATCCCTGCACTTGGCAGGCAGAGGCAGGTAGATTTCTGAGTTCGAAGCCAGCGTGGTCTACACAGTGAGCTCTAGGACAGTCAGGGCTACACAGAGAAAACCTGTCTCAAAAAAACCAAAAGGCGGGGCATGGGACGGCTATTAGATTGATGTCCAGGATATGGTTCATGAAGTCCAACAATGGCTGTCCCCCACAGGAGAGTCCAAGAATTTGGTGGTTGTCAGTCCATAAGGCTGGATGTCTTATTTTATTTTATTTTATTTGATGTTTTGAGATGGGGTTTCTCTGTGTAGCCTCGGCTGTGTCCTGTACTCATTTTGTAGACCAGGCTGGCCTCAAACTCACAGTGATCTGCCTGCCTCTGCCTCCCAAGTGCTGGGATTAAAGGCGTGCGCCACCAGGCCCAGCCAAAGCTGGATGTCTTAGGAGTACCCATCTGGGGCTGGAAGCCTGGAGGAGTCCTTGGAAGGCTGCTGGACTTCAGTGTATGTTGGAAGCCGGAAGGAGTTGGTTCTAATATTGTTGAAGGAACAGGGTAAAGAAATTAATTTCCCGCAAGAGTGAAGGCAAGAAGAGAAAAACCAATACCTTCTTTCATGGCCTTTTATCCATGTGGATAAAAGGTGGAGCCCCCCCATTTAGGGTGGGTCTTGATGCTTCAAATGATCGTCTAAGAAAACCCCTCACTTGAGTGCCCAGCATCTTGTACGTAGTTGATTAGCCAATGAGGTTGACAACCAAGATTAGTCAGCACAGAAGGAAGGGGAGGAGAGGAGAGGGCAGGGAAGAAGAGAAGGAAGAGCTGAACTTACAGGAGAGGTGATTCAATCCCAACACCCCTTCTGTCCCTATGTGGATATGGGGACAGGATGTGTACCATTCTTGCACAGAAACTAGGACAGGTCAAATGCTTAAGACTCGGTGCTTAGTAAACAAAGGATGAGTGAAAAAGAAGGCGCCGTCACCATGCTTGGTCCCAGGTCCTGTTGAGAATACATGCGGCGCCACCTTAAGCTGCTAAGTTTCAACCACAGAGTGCAGATCTGAATGCATAACAGAATAAACAAAGAGCTTTTAGGAATGACCAACGTCCGGGCTCCCAAGAAGGCTCCCCGAAGCAGGTGGCAGGCTGTTTCTAAATAGAAGTCCCTTCATGTCAGTGACCCTTCAGCTATAGGATGTATGGTGCTGTGGACCACAGTTTCTTACATCCTTGCTCTGGGATGGGGTCCAAAAAGAGATGATTCTAACAAACTCCCCGTGATGTGGGTGCTACTGGGTCTGGACCACATGCTGACACTCGGTGCTCTGGATCCTTACAGTTCCAAAGATGGTCCATGGGGCACACAGCCTCAGCATCACTTTGAAAACTTGTTCGGAAGGAGCAAATGTCTTGAGGATTGCTGCGGACATGTGTCTGACCTTGCAGCAGTCTGGTAAGATCCTAGTTACTTTTCTCACAGATGTAGCAATGGCAACGCAAAGGAGGAAGGGTTTATTTTTGCTCAGACTTTGAGGGAAGTTCTATTGGATGGAAGGAATGGGGGCAGGAGAGGGCAACTGGCTACATTGCATGCACAGTCAAGAAGCTATTCAGTCTAAACCCCTAGCCCACTGGGTGCACTGCCACACTCAGAATGAATCTGCCTGCCCTCCTTGGGTAAACCTTTTGAGAAACAACCTCATGGATACTATACCATGGTGTGCTCCTATGCTGATTCTAAATCTAGTTAAACTGACAATGACTCGGAGATGGCTTGGTGGGTAAAGCGTTTGCCATCCAAGCACAAAGCCCTGGGTGCAACTGGGGATGGCTCAGTGGGCTACAGTCTCAGCACTAGGGAAGTGGAGGTAGGAATATCAGGAGTTCAAGGTCACCTCATCCTTGGATACTTAGTGAGTTCAAAGTTGTTACATGAGATACTGTCTCAAAAAAAAAAAGAAAAAGACTTTAACTTAGGATAGCATCCAAGACCTATTGGTACCTACTCAAGCCTTGGCCTATGGAGGGTCATCATTTGAGAGTTTGCCAGAAATGTAGGCTCTTAGGACCTAGCTCAGACCTTCCAAGTTACGCTAGGCATAGAAGGTGTGGAGTTAAATACCCAGCATCACAAACACACAGACACACACACACACACACACACACACACACACACACACAGAGAGAGAGAGAGAGAGAGAGAGAGAGAGAGAGAGCTTTATGGACTATCTTTTTTTTTTAAGTAGCAAGTATTGGTGAGGTAGGAGAGACTGTCTCCCTCACACATTGCTGATGGAAATATGAAATGGTGGCGTTCCTCTAAACACTGAACGCAGAGTAGTGAAGATGGCCAACCACACAAAACCTCATCCGTGAGTATTCACTCTGGCATTTTTCATAATGAAAATGTACAAACACACACACAAAAAAATAAATCCACTCGCTGCCAAATAAAAAATAAGCTATGTGGTCTGTTGTGGTGGTGAATATTATTCTGCAGTAACATGGGATAAATGTTCCAGTGTGCCAGTGAGGAGGAGTCTGGTCACAGAAAAATTACACGCTGTGTGAGCCTGTTTGTGTGAAGTATCCAAATGGTTGAGAAGTAGATTAGAGGCTGTCAAAATTCTGGGAGGCGAGCTGGACATGCTTAGGAGGGATTGGGTTTGGGACTTGTGGGGAGATTATGAAATCATTCTAAAATTAGATTATGGCCATTGTTAACAGAACTCTAAATAGGCTTAAAATCTCGGAATTGTACACTTGAGCTTCAGGATGCATAATTCTATCTCAATAAAACCGGTGCAAAGAAAGGATGGTCTAGGCACCACACTCAGAACTTGAATCTTTAGGTGTTACTACAATCACTCTTGCCCCTAGATTCCTCCCAGGGCCAGCCCTATCTGTAGCCTCCTCAAAGTTTTATGGTTTTGTATTTTCATCTAAGTAAGAAAAGAACTAAGAGCCCCAAATCCCTCACCTCGGCCAACATCTGTAAAGCAAGAAGAAACCCTGATTGGAAATTTTGTGGTCATATTTGAGTAACCCCGTTTGAAGCTGAGAGTACAAGGAGTATGGGGACACGTACACCCCCAGGGCTAGGGGCCAGCCCAAGCTCAGAGAGCCGCCAGCAGCTCAGCTCTGTGGGCTCCACGGGCCTTAGTTCCCAGGGGCCAGACTCAAGCATCCGCAGAGCAGAATGGATGTTAGGTGTTTATGTGTGTGCATGTATCCCGTGTGTGTGTGTGTGTGTGTGTGTGTGTGTGTGTTAAACTTGGATGTCCTCTCCAGTCATTCTACGACTTGTTTTGTTTTTTTTTTAAAACAGGCTTTCCCACTTATGACTGTAACTGGTTCATTTGGCTAGGCTAGACAGCCAATACGCTCAAGCAAGAAGCAACCTGTTTCTGCCTCCCTGGTGCTGGGGTTTCCAGCTCAGATTCAGCTTCTCAAGTTTGTTGGATTGAATCCATCTCTCCATCCTTGGATGCAGGATCTTGACGGAGACATGCAATGATGCAGAAACTGAATGAAGGAGAACGAAACGTTTAGAGAAACCTTTGAAGAAGACCGATGACCATGTGGAAGAGGTGACTAAAAAAAAGCTCTCTGAAACCAGATAGGGTGTGCCCACCATGATACACCAACTTGATGGAGTCGGTGACACTCCGGGCAGTTTTCAAGAACTTTGGAGGAAGTGGCATGGTGACAGAGTCAGATGTCCAAGAGACTACAGGAAGTCCAGGCTGTACAGCCAGAGCCAGGGGAGCCAGGGGAGGCCAGCAGAGGGAGCCTGAGCTCCAGAAACTGCCATCAGCACCGCCCTCACTGAAACAGAAGTCACTTGATGTGTGACTGTGAATTTACATCTAGTCTCCATGAAAAAGCGTCTGTCTTTGCAAATGCCTGAAGCCCTTTGTGTCCCCTCTCAGAGGCTAGGTGGCTCAGTAGTTATTCTTGCTTGGAGCAGGCTACCCCAAAGTTATCTCCACCCATGGGTGCTTTCCCTGGGTTGACCAGAACTCTCATTTGTCCTGGGGCACCTCTTAGCTTCTAGGCCACCCAGGCCTTCATATACAGCAGAGCCTTTTCCTGCTTGTGGTTTAGAAGTCCCAGCGCAGTAAAACCAGAATTCCCAGGGGGCAGGGCTTTAGCAGGAGAGCTGGGAATGGCTGGTAACAGGTGCTGGGCTCACATACATACAAGCATCTTTCATTTTTCCTGTGTTCCCAACAGCTGTCTGAGCTGTTGGCTCATGAATCCCACAGTGTCAACTGCAGGCCAGAAGACTTTGGGGGGATCATCTTGAGGCCCCTTTGAGTAGGGACCCTCTGCTTTCTTTATAGGGCCAGTGTTGACTGAGGCCCTCTTTGAAATTGGGACAGAATTGAAATTCAATGAAGGCGGAGCCCACTGGAGCCTTCTCAGTGAGCTGCTGCTATCTGGGGCGTTCCTGCCCTGTGTTCACTACTGTCTCTCAAGATTGCTCCTGCTTGTGACCACTGCTTTTCTTTCTAATGCTAAAAACCCTAAAACCAACCAAATAAAAAGTTTGAGCACTGAATAGCCAGCAAACACATATCTTTTGTTTTGTTTCCTTTATATATATATCTTATATATATGTATACACACACCCATGAACACACACACACACACACACACACACACACACACACACACACACACACGAATTTTTTAGTTGATGAAGTGTCAGAAGAAAACTCCTATCTGCGGCCCTAAGAAAGTTGTCATGAGCTAGGTCGGAGTGGGCCTACAATCCCAGCATGAAGGAGGCAGAGGCAGGAGAACCAGGAGTTCAAGGCCAGCCTTGGCTGCCTACTGCGGGAAGCCTAGGCCAGATGAGTCTCTGTCTCAAAAAATGAACAAAGAGAGGAAAGATGGGGAGGGGAGAGGAGGAGAAGGGACAGGGAAAGGGAGATGAATTCTAAGCAGCCCTTATCAAATCGAATCAGTGCCTCACCCATCTGTGGCACAGTGCCCAATAGACAGGCTCCTGGCAGCCACAATGAGGCAGGGACCCAGAATGTGAAGACCAGGATCTGGTGGACAAGACTTGAGGGCCATCTTCTCCTATCTATCGTCAATTGGAATGGTTGAAGACAGCTTGATAGCATCCCCCTTGTCTGGTCGTGAGAGGAGGTACCTTAGTTCACCCAGCAGTCTGGAGAGTGTGATTTTTTTTTTTCAAAAGGTACTTGGATGTGGAAGAGATGGCTCCTGGCGTATGTCATAAAGTGTTTACCTCATAAGCTTGAGGCCGTGGGTTCAACCCGCACAATTCACGTCAAAAGCTGGGTGTGGTGGTGCATGTTTGTAATCTCAGCACCGGGGAGGCAGATCCCTGGGGCTAGCTGGCCAGTCAGGCTGGCCTAATTAGAGTTCTAGGCCAGGGAGAGACCATGTCAAGAAATAAGGTGTCTGATGACTGTGAGAGGAGACCTGACGCTTGACTTTTGGCTTCTACATATATGTGAACCCACATATACATGCTTATGCACACACATATACATATATACAGAAGCAGAGAGCATTAACAAGTATTAGAAGTTTGGGAAAGTTTAGTAACTACTGACTCGGCCCACAATCCTTGTCAAAAGGATTTTTTTTTTCAATTCCACTAACAATTTCTCTAATACCTGAAGTCTTGTGACCTCCGCAGGAACTTTCAGAACTGTAATCTCTTTCTTCTTTAGTGTGAATCTTTGCATTGGGTTATTATATAAATCTTCCTGTCAAGGCCTTTCAACTTGACCTTGACACTGGGTCCCTCTGAGAATATTTCCTCTGTAGAAGCATTGCATATAGCCGTACAATAAATGGCCTTTGGTGCCATAAATGTTCATTCCTAGACTCATACAGGCAGATTTATTGCAGTTTACCGAGAGAGGGATGTTTGTAACTTCAACCCTCACTATAAGCTGTAATAAACGAGTTAATTCTCTGAGAGTTGTTGAACAAGTCTACACGATACAACCCTTTAACAAACAAACCCACTTCCAAGAGCCCTGAGTCATAGCTGGCTGTGTTTGCTGAGAAGCTGAGCAGGATCTAATTATAGGCAACAGATGCAGACCTGACTTGATCATCAATTAAGAAAGAGGAAGGCTAGGAGCTACCCACCTACCAGGACCTCCACAAAAAGGCAGAGGGGCGCAGGTACTTCTCTAAGCCAAAGGGATTCAGTGGTTAGACTTAGCCAGGGAAAATATACTCCAAAATGCACACTCCAATGTGGTCCTTTAAAATATTGAATTTACTTGGGTTTTTTTTTTTTTGCATGTATGCATGATTATAAGTGCGTTTTTGTGCACGACATGGTTCCATGATGCATGAATGGAGTTCAGAGAACAAGTTTTGGGAGTGGGCTCCCTCTTTCCATCCTGTGGCTTCTGGGGATTGAACTCAGGTCTTCAGACATTGTGGGAGATGCCTTTACCTGTTGCCCTCCCCCATATCATCTTGCTGCCTCCCCCCCCCCCAATAGCGTTCTTTGTTTCCAATGTCAGGGTCTCTGCTCCCTAATACCCTCTCTCTTCCATTCCCCTTCCCTTCTCTCTCTCTGCTCATCCTCTACAACCAAGCTTACAGACGCATCTCACTCAACCCTCAGGACACCAGATGCTGCTCGCATTCCTTCAGCATCCGAACTCACCCCTCAGGCCTTCAGGAGAAAGGAGTTCTGGCAAGCACCATTTCCCGAACCTTCAGGGTGTCATGCTCATGAAACAAGCCACTCATGAAACGGTTCTACAGCATCCCACTTCAGTGAGGTACCTCTGCATGGCAGCCTCTCTTACCTCAGCAGGAAGCAGAGGGGGATGAGTGTGAGCACAGCTGTAGTCTTCACACCATCTGAAGATCACTTTCCTCTGCTGGTGTTAAAGCCTCGGGCCACTGGCAGGTTTCAGGGCATGAGAAACTCCTGGGATAGTTTTCAGATGTTTCTAACAATATACTCTGAAGAGGGGGATGGATGCAGAGAAAGGGGAGAGAGAGAGAGAGAGAGAGAGAGAGAGGGAGAGGGAGAGAGAGAGAGAGAGAGAAAGAGATAGAGAGAGAGAGAGAAGAGAAGAAAGAGGAGAGAGAGAGAGAAGAGAAGAGAGAGGAGAGAGAGAGAGAGAGAGAGAGAGAGAGAGAGGGAAGAGAAGAGAAGAGAGAGGAGAGAGGAGAGAGACAGAGAGAGAGAGAGAAGAGAAGAGAAGAGAGAGGAGAGAGGAGAGAGAGAGAGAGAGAAGAGAAGAGAAGAGAAGAGAAGAGAGAGGAGAGAGAGAGAAGAGAGAGAAGAGAAGAGAGAGGAGAGAGAGAGAGAAGAGAAGAGAGAGGAGAGAGGAGAGAGAGAGAGAGAGAAGAGAGAGGAGAGAGAGAGAGAAGAGAGGGGAGAGAGAGAGAGAGAGAGGAGAGAGGAGAGAGAGAGAGAGAGAGGAGAGAGAGAGAGAGAGAAGAGAGAGGAGAGAGAGAAGAGAAGAGAGAAGAGAAGAGAGAGGAGAGAGGAGAGAGAGAGAGAGAGAGAGAGAGAGAGAGAGAGAGAGAGAGAGAAGAGAAGAGAAGAGAGAGGAGAGAGAGAGAGCGAGAGAGCGAGAGAGAGAGCGCTCGCTCAGGAAAGGAATTTCAGGACCCAGGATTCCCTGTCTGAGACAGGGAGCAAGCAAGATTCTCTCCCTCTCCCTCTCCCTCTCCCTCTCCCTCTCCCTCTCCCTCTCCCTCTCCCTCTCCCTCTCCCTCTCCCTCTCCCTCTCCCTCTCCCTCTCCCTCTCCGTCTCCCCCTCCCTCTCCCTCTCACCCTCCCCTTCCCTCCTCTCTCTCTATGTGTGTGTGTGTGTGTATGTATGTGTTAGAATCAAACTCCAGCCTCATCTGGCAAACAAGCACTTTTATCATAAGTCACATCCTCAGCCCTGAAGTCCTCTATGACTGATCCTTAGCAGGAAGTGCCCCAGGCTCTGTAAGGCAGGCAAATTCTTGTGCTTGCCGGGCCATTTTCATGACTCAGTTAGTGGAGAGCAAGTCATTCCCAGGCAACCACAGATTTAGGGCTGGATTTGCGGGGGTAACACCCCAACAGCGAAAGCAACAGATATTTATAGCATGGAGTCTAGGGATAACACTTGGCACTGAATTTCCTGAAACCGTGTGACACTTAAATTATTGAATGTACGCACCTACGCACAGGTGCATTCCTCCCATGGCTGGGGACCACGGACAGAGCAAATGCATAATTGCTGCATGTTACTTTGCCCGACTGTGGAGGGTTGCCTATCGGCATAAATGGAGCTGGCTTCTTTCTTTGAATGGCTGCTTCCTGCATGTCGCTATGGGCTGTGATTAGTTTTGTCTGACTTCCATTCATTCACTTTTAGATCATCTCTTTTCACTTTCAATTACAAAAATACCATGTAATAATTTTAAGCTTAACATCACTTACACACAAGTGAATAATTCTTTTCTCCTTTTTTGTTTGTTTGTTTGTTTTAGTTTTAGTTAGTTTGGTTTTTTGTTTTGTTTTGTTTGTTTGTTTTTGAGACATTTTCTTCGTGTACCCCTGGCTGTTCTGGAACTCACTCTGTAGACCAGGCTGGCCTTGAACTTCACCTATCTCCGCCTCCTGAGTGCTAGAATTAAAGACATGCACTGATGTTAGGGTCCTGAAGTGCTTAAGAAAATACTCCAGACTCAAATAGTATGCTAGCAACAAAGTGTTTATTCTGTAGAAATCCTGCATGCTGGAGTCACCACTTAGTCACCATGGTGACCCCAAGGTGAGCTTGTAGGCTCTTTTTAAAGACACCTTGGGGAATTCCAAAAGGGGTTGGGTAACCCTCAACACGTTTAGAGCATTTAAACTAAAAAAAGTGGGCAAACTTAGTCAGTGGTCATGAGTTAATCATAAGACAAGAGATTTCCAGACGAGCAGTAAATCTCTCTTAGGCAATCAGAACAGCAATAAACCAACCTTAAGAAACCATATCTTTCTCCAGCCAGGTGGCTAGGCCGTCTCTGGTTGGCTGCCCATCTTTCCGCGGTAACCGCTGAGCTCATTTCTGAGGAATGGGGACTCAGGCCCACTCCAAATTAACAAGAAACCGAAGCCTATCATGGAGTCATCTAGACTTATTTAACCAGGTCTCTGCACCACCACCACCCAACATGAATAAATCCTTGGGATGGATTCTTAGACGTTGAGTTTCTAGGCCAAATGATATACAAATTTTAGGGTTTTAGAGGTAGTGGCATGAAATCCTTCACAAAGATTTCTTCTTCTTCTTCTTCTTCTTCTTCTTCTTCTTCTTCTTCTTCTTCTTCTTCTTCTTCTTCTTCTTTTTCTTCTTCTTCTTCTAAATCTCATCTGGAATGTCATTATTTTCTTGTAAACGTGAGCAGTGGATCTGTTAGTGCATTGGACTGCCTCTGCATGCTCTCCCAAGGGAGCCTTCCACGAAGGGACATGGCTCTCAGATCCTGTCCAGTCTTTTGCAAGAGCCATGAAGAAAGCATAATGCAAGAAATTGCAAGCACTGGAGGGGGGTAAGGTGTCCTGTAGAGGCAACCTTCATGCCACGTTGTATTAAGGCGTGTTTCTGTATATTCAGTGGTTAATTGCTCAGCACAGTGAGCTAAATCCTAACAGATTCTGGCATTGTCATTGCTATTGAGGAATCTCCTGTCTCAATGCTGTATAAAAATTGTTCCCTAATTATCTCTGATTGGTTAATTAAAAAAAAAAGGCTGAAGAGTCTATGACTGGGCAAGGGACTTGCCCATTCCCAGCCTGGGGTGGGGGAGAGATAGGAGAGAGAGAAAGAGAGAGAGAGGGATGGGGAGAGGAGGAGAAGGGAAGAAGAGGAGGAGAAAGAGGAAAAAGAAAAGAAGAAGAGAAGAAGAGGAAGAAGGAGGAGGAGGAGATCGCCAGGCCATGAAGCCATGAGGACAAGGATGGAGCTGGAGGGAAACTAGACAGGTTAGAACAGATGAATATCTGCCCAGCTGTAGTGCTCTAAAGCTTATTAATAAAAGTAATATGTCTCCATCTCATTATTTGGGAGCTAGCATGAGCATAGGAAAAACCATTGATTTCAACCATGCCCCTGTTCACACAGGACCATGGACAGGGATGACAGCCCAGTGCAGAGACATCTCTCCACAGAAGATGGCATCTCTCCTTCCTTTGGTTCTCTGAAAGCCTGGGAACCCAGCAGCAGTGGCCAAACTTCTGGTGAACATTTGAGCCAGTGACTGCGCTCTGGGTAACAGGGGATGAAGCTCTGGAGGAACAGAAAGGGCATGGGGCTTGGACTTCATGGTGGAAGGACAGGAAGCATGGGAGAAGGCCGGCTTAGAGGGAGGACACTGTTGAAGGAGTTCATCGCCACCTCTTTCCTGTCATTATCTCTCAGCGGGTTAATCATACCTGGACTGAAACTGTCTCCATGTTCTTCACGAGGCCTCCCGAGGGCTGGGATCACAGGTGTGCACCACCACACCCAGCCCAGTCTCTGTGTTCTTCACTGGAAAGTTCTGTCTGTTCTTCTCCTGGTGGCACAGGCCAAGGCATCAGGGTTCTTGCCCTGTCCTCTTTGTTCTTTTTTTTTTTTTTTTATTTCACTCCACTGAATCGCTAGTGCCAACTCTGGCAAAGGTCACCTCACTCATGAGCTAGCATCCTGTCCCTGTACCCGTTTTCCATCAGGAGAAGACATACAGGGTACAGGTCACCTTGGATACAGGAGAAGATTTGCTTTGCTGAAATGAGGCTCCCAGATCTTTCTATTACATCATGTCTTCCAAGTTAAGAGAAAAAAAATTCCCCCCAACTCAGTCAAGAGAGATGCCCGACAGAGGCAGCAGCCTGGAAGCCTCCAAAAGTCATGGATCAAAAGTCAGGAAGTAATGTCATAGGTCACATGGTCTCACACTGTAACTGACATACAAATTCCCAGGTGACAAGTAAGGACGGTGACAGGGAAGAACAGCTGGAAGGAGCGGGG
Organism: Acomys minous; assembly: GCF_964271855.1. Lineage (NCBI taxonomy): Eukaryota > Metazoa > Chordata > Mammalia > Rodentia > Muridae > Acomys > Acomys minous. The sequence goes on from NC_140495.1 coordinate 98,261,299, forward strand.
CTAGATTCCTACCCTTGTCCTCAGAATGAACTTGTTTGCTACCCTTCAGTCTGTGACTATTATTTTTTTTAAAGATTATTTATTATTTATACAATGAACTTGTTTGCCACCCTTCAGTCTGTGACTATTATTTTTTTTTAAAGATTATTTATTATTTATACAATGTTCTGCCTGTATGTGAGCTGGCAGGCCAGAAGAGGGCACCAGATCTCATTTTAGATGATTGTGAGCCACCATGTGGTTGCTGGGAATTGAACTCAGGACCTTTGGAAGAATAGCCAGTGGTCTTAACCTCTGAGCATCTCTCCAGCCCCAGGCTGTGATTATTATCAAGAATTGTATAAAGTAAGTGTAACTCTGCACTTTCTTACATTCTTTCTTATTTATTTATATTTATTATTAAATATTTTTAAATTTTTTACATATACATATATATTATTACACATATATACAATAAACTACCTACAGGAAGAAGAATCATGAAACAACCAGGAATTATATGAATGTTACATTCTTAGTGTTTTGGCTATTTGTATTTGGCAGCCTTGAAGAAAACATCTTTCCTGTCTTGGTGTGTCTAAAATTCTGAGTGTAAATCAATATCTATCATATCTCATCATTATCAACTTAAAACATCTATCTAGACCTAAAAACATCTTAACCCCTAAACAACTAAGCTTAATTGTAAAACTAAACTATCTGGTCTTCAAACTCATCAGAGACTTGAGAAGGAATAAAATGAATTACCTGAGTAAACAGGTTAGCAGTTTCCCAAATGAGAATATGACAGACAGTTTTCTACCTGAACAGTCACCTAAAAATCTCTATAACATTAGAGCATTATCTTCAGCCTTCTGGCCCAATATACCTGACAGATGTGTTTGTGAGGCAGGAACTATTGAGGACTTGCTTACCCTGTGTTGGCAGAGTTTGGCCATTGACTCTGCCTGCTTCCAAGCTGGCCCTTTTATAGGCAAAATTCAGTGTGTGGTAGAAACAAGGACATTTTGCCCAGTGGCTTGTTTGCCACATTTAAAGCCATCTCCATAAGGAATTTTTTTGATGCTCATCATGCCCTTTGAGGTACACTGGGTGTTGCCAGGAGTTAATCTGCTTATTGTCAATGAATGTTTAAAATAATAAACATTTTAAATGCCATATTCTGTATGTCTCTGAGGTTTTTGAAGATCTTATCTAACTATTTTACCTTATCTTTCTATAGAATCATATCTATCTGTTGCACCTAAGATGTATATTCTTGTGATAAAAATAAAAATTGACATGACCATGATTTGATCAACTAGCAATTAATTTGTATAACTTATTTATCCTAAACTGCCTATAATATCACTTTCAAAGTATTGGAAGTAAATGTTGTATTATAATTGAGTTATATGGGTACAATACCTCATATTAGAGTAGACATATATACAATATGTGTGAAGAATAATCTTACATTTGAATTCTATACCACTGTATCTAAAATTAAACATCTTGCATCTATATACAAAATTCGATACCAGTGAATTAAGAATAACCTTGTGGCATTAAGGCATTAAGTTGAGGAGTAGATTCACTAATCAGCTTTCTGTTCTATCTTCCCTATATATTTCTATATTCCCCCTTCTTTCTTTTCAACCCCTTCTCCAAACCTAAGAATGGAAGATAAAGGAAAAGAGAGACATGCCTGAGTCCAACCTTGCTTTCTCTCTAAATAAGACCAATAATAACTTATAATCAACTCCCATTGAAAATAACCCTCTATAGCCCAAGAAAGCAACCAAACACCCACTTGACACCCCTTAAAGGAAATGGGGTGCTGCTCTTTTAAGGTTTATTCCACCGGGCTTGGGACAAATAATACCTTTGTAAGGGGCCCAAATAAAATTGGGGAAAATAGTTAAGCAAGCTAGCAATAGCATTTGTGGTCCAGTTTTTAAATGTTGCAAAATTCCAGGCTTAATTAGAGTCCTGTGTGAGACAGTATGAAATGCTGGACCAACTGGGATTGAGGAACAGCAACTGAAGCATTTGATGCTGGAACGTGAAGGATGAAGGGTGTCAGCATCCACCACGCTGAGAGGGAATGAATCCTGCCAGGTCTGTTCCAATGTCAGTGTCCGGTTCTTTTGTTCTGAAAACATATAATTTCTCACAAGCATTATAGTGCTAAAATTATAAATGTATATATAAGGTGTGTGTGATACACAGAAAAACTAGGGCTGGTTCTCTGTTCTTTGTATGAGCAGAAAAGAAAGACATCTGTAACTCTTCATTCATGTCCTATGAAGAATGGCATCTAATAGTAACTCATATGAATTCTGCAGCCAACAAGAAGCATTGTCTATGTTTAGACATTCATGTCTCAGCCAGTCTCAGAGCTATTCCCATATAGTGGGATTAGCAAAATAACTTACCTGATTGTTCTGCGGTTTAGATTCTTCACATTCCGATGGAATCCCCCTCCCTCATTCCCTCCCAGACCCTCATCCCTCATTCTCTTTCCCTCCCTCCCCTAGTCCTCAGAAAAGGGAGCTCTCCTCTTCTAACATCTGACCTCAGCCTATTAAGGCTCACCGGTACTAACTACCTGTGACCTCTTCCTCTGTAGCCTTGCAAGGCCTCCGTGCCAGCGGGAAGTGATCAAAGTTCGGTGGCCAGAGTCCATGTCTGAAGTAGTCCCTACTCTGCACATTGTGGGGCCCCACGATGAGACTGTGCTACTACATCTGAGCAGAGGGCCTAGGTCCACATCATACATGGTCCTTGGTTGATGTATCAGTCTGTGTATTGTAATGTAGTTATCTGTTATTATGTGGCTAATATCCGCTTATGAGTGAGTATGTACCACATGTGTCTTTCTGGGTCTAGGTTATTTACAGACCCAGATAGGTCTTGATAGGTCTTGTTGGTGAGGTCCATGATGTACGGAGCCAAGATACATCTTGAGCTTAAAAACAAACGAACAGGAAGTGAGAACAACAGTAAGCCACAGGCCACAGGGTGGAGTGGATACTTCCGCAAACAGTCTTGACGTAAAAGCACAGTCTGACCAACATCTTGCTTCCAGTCATGCTGGATTCCTGGCTGATGAAAATTATGAGCTAGTGATTAATGATATTTGAAGTTGCTGTATTTTGGGCAATACCAATATACAACAATTAAGTAGCCTGGTGTGGCAGTCACCCCAGTGCTCAGGAGGTGAAAACAGGATGGTTTCTCTGTTTTCACAGCCGTAGGAATCAAAGAAAAGGCAGAAGGAAAGATGAATCCTACCAAGCCTTGCACAGCTGTGCCTTCTAGAACCAAAGAGCCCATATTTGCTGTTCACAGTCACAGCATTCCTTTCTGTGAGCCTCCAGATCTCCATGGTGAACTTTGAGCATTAGCTCATGGTGAGGGTGGAGGCTTGGCTCAGTGGGAATCTGAGAGGAAGCATCATGTGCCACAATCTTATAGATAGAAACCCCAAAGAGGCCACTTTAAAGCCATTAAAACTGAAAAGTGAGTAGAGTAGAGATATCCACCCCCCCAACACACATACACAGTGGTGTTGCTGGTATTTCTGAAATAAGAATGAAGAATGCAAACCATTTACAGTAGGCACAAGGGGACCAAATGCCTAGGAGCATATTTAACCAAAGAGGTGAGAGATCTCACAGATACAGACACATATACACACACCTACAAGCATTCACAGATACAGACACATATACACACACTTACAAACATTGACAGATACATGACATATATACACACATATACATACACACATGCATGCACATATGTACATATATACATAATGGATGTGCACGTGCAACATATACATACATAATGCATGCACATGTACATACATATATGCACACATACACATAGACACACACATATACACAGACAAACACACCAATTGAAAGATATCTGTTTATAAAATGGGAGCATCAGTATTATTAAAACACTACTCAACAATATGAAGACTTGACAAGATATATTTATCACAGAACTAGGAATAACAGTTGTAATCACTAAGGGGGTAAAAGCCTATCACATAGCACACAACATAGTGGATGGTGTTAGAGTCTCCTGTCTTGAGAACATGCTACAAAGTTATAGCAATCAAAACAGGGTGGCATTGCCGTAAAAAGACATAGACCAATGGGACAGAACGGAAAGACAAGGCCATGCTGTCATCCACAGCCAACTGGGGGCTCTTATTTTTCCTCTTTTTTTTTTGAGACAGGCTCTCATGTGGCTTAGAATGATCTTGAACTCACTTTGAAGTAGTAGCCAAAGCTAGCCTTGAACTCCTGACCTTCCTGCCTCCACCTCCCAAGTGGTGTGTGTGTGTGTGTGTGTGTCACTGTACCTGAGTGTCAACTGATTTTTGGCAAAGGTGCTCAGGACACACAGTGGAGAAAGGACAACTTTCTTCATTTAGAACTAAGTATGCTCTTTGGTTTTATAATTCAGTTCTCTTACTGGGTTGCATGTATGGTTCTGACTAATTTCCGTTTTCTTTTGATAACTAATTGTCCACGTCTCTCCTTCCTGCTTTTAAATTACTTATTTTAGAACCATGACTTTATGGTGTACGTTTATTTGGCTACCATTTCTTAATTATTCACAATAATGGGCTTCACTGTGGCAATTTTATACATGTAGATTATGTATTTTGATCATATTTACCCACCACCCTTTTTTGTCTCTCTCTCTCTCCTGCTAACACTCTTCCTGTTCCTAACTGGTCTCCCCTCTACTTTCATGTCATTTTTCTTCCCTTGTTTACGACCCAGTGAGCTCCACTGTTTCCAAGGCATGGGTTAGGATCATCTCCTTCTCCCAGCAACAGGAGCTGCCTCAGGATCCTCAGGGAGGGGCGGGCCTCGGGCATCTCTCCCCAGTCATAGGTTTCATGCTATTATCACTCTTATTGGCTACCCGCACGTCTTCTTCTTCCTCCCCACCCCCCTCTAGTTCCCTATCCTTTCTTTTTAGACTTCCTCCCCTCATAGTACCCCCTCCACTTTCACATCCCTTTCTCCGTGTGTGTGTGTGTGTGTGTGTGTGTGTGTGTGTGTGTGAGAGAGAGAGAGAGAGAGAGAGGGAGGGAGAGAGAGAGAGAGAGGATCTAGATTCTGCATATGACAGGAAATACTCAATCCTTATATTTCTGGGTTTGGCTTTGCTACATTTAACACGATGCCCTGCAGTCCCATCACTTTCCTGCAAATGACCAGGATTTCGTTCTTTTTTATGTTCCTAGTGGGTGTGTGGCACGTTTTCTTCCACTCGGCCTATGGTCGGCTCCCCTAGCATGTGCGGGGGTTCTAGGCTCAATAACGCATAGCGTACCAAAAAGAAGGAAGAGGAGGAAGGGAAGAAAATAGACTTTTGGTTATCATGGGTGAAAATGTAAATTAGTCTAGCCATTATACAAAACAGAAGCGTGTTCTTCAAGAGAGTAAAAACAAAAAATATTGCACAATCCAGCAATCGCTTCACCACATCAAGGCGCAGAGAGATGCCTGTATGTGGAATCTAAGTCAGCTCTCATAGGAACTGGAACTGGAAGGCAGGCTGGGTTGGTACCATGAGCTGAGCCAAAGGGCAGATGGGTAGATTCTGCAGATCTACAGTGATGCACTCCCAGGATCCAGCCCCAGGGGGCAGGATAGTCCCGAGGCCAGGGCCAATCTGAGCCACTGGGGAGACCCTGTCTTAATCAAAACAAAAACAACAAACAAAATCCCAGAGTTAAGAGAGGAGAGAGAAGTCCTGCTGTGCTGTCTGAGGTAGAGTGACTACAAATGGAAGCTAAGTGCTGAGCACCTCAAAAAGCCAGAACAAAGAATATGATTTTTTTTTAACCATAAAAATAACTCTTTGAGAGGATGTTTAACCTGATTTAAAAATTACATAAAATCAAGCCGGGTGTGGTGGCACACGCCTGTAATCCCAGCACTCAGGGAATCACTGTGAGTTCGAGGCCAGCCTGGTCTACAAAGTGAGTCCAGGACAGCCAAGGCTAACACAGAGACCTTGTCTCGAAAAAACAAAAAACAAAACAAAACAAAACAAAACAAAACATAAAATCACAGGATGTACACATGTATCAAAACAGCACTTGCTACACTGTTAGTGTGTATCTTATTTTTGTATCTGTTACAGTGCACTCAAAAAAGATAACACTGGTGGGGGGAGGAGTAAAAATGAAAATAAAAAGGAAACACCCTGTATCACTTAAAATTCCTTCATTGGTGCCTAAGGCTTGGGCACTATATTAAGGTAGCCTCCTTCTCTCTCTCCTTAAATTGTGACATATTTAGACATTTGGAAAATGTAGAAATTATGTGAGAGACCCCTCAACTGTAAGCACACACCACTTATATTTAATGTCTATGTGTATATATATGTTTTATATATAATGTATTATATAAAGATTATATATAATGTATTATATATGTAGAATTCAGTGTCACAGCTAAAGCTATGCTCATTATACTTTTTTTCTAAAGAGAGAGCTCCTATGCCACAGTTTTGTGTGACCCTTTTAAAAAGATGTATTATCTATTTATGTGTAGGCGTAATACAAACTTACATATATATGTGTATGGGTTTGTGTGTATAGGTGCAGGTGCCCTTGAAGGCCAAAAGAGTGTGCCGAACCTTCAGGAGCTGGCATTATAGGGGCTTGTGAGTTATGGGGCATGGGTTCTGGGCACTGAACTCTGGTCTGTAAGAGCAGCAAACACTCTTAACTGCTAACCCACCTGTGGCAGTTTGAATAAACATGGCCCGATAGGCTCATAGGGCGTGGCACCACTAGGAGGTGTGGCCTCACTGGAGTGGTTGTGGCTTTAAGGTTTCAAACATTCAAGCCAGGCCCAGTGTCACTCTCTTCCTGCTGCCTGTGTGAGGATCCAATGTAGAACTCTTCAGCTACCTCTCCTGCGCCATGTCTGCCTGTATGCCATCACGTTTCCTGCCATGATGATACTGGACTAAACCTCTGAACTTTAAGCCAGCCCCAGTTACATGCTTCCTTTATAAGAGTTGCCATGGTCACGGCCTTTATTCATAGTAATGAAACCCCAACTAAGACACTCTCTCTCCAGCCTTGTGTTTATGCTGCTTATTTATTATTTATTTAAAGTCTTGATTTTGCTACATAGCCCAGGCTACTCCCAAATTTGCAACCCTCCTGCCTCAGCCTCCAGATTGTGGGGGTGTGGGGTGCAGACTTGTGCTATCAGACCAGGCTCTGAGAATATTTTTTTATAATTTTGGTGTGCATTCATGAACATGTAGCTGTGCAGCTATTATCACTGATTATACTATTGTGCCTTAATTTGTGTGTTAAAAATTACCAATTGGTCAGTTTCTTTTCCTTGCACAACAAATGTTTTGGGGACTTATTTGATGCATATGAACCAACCTGTTAATAATTTAAAATGCTTGCTATTTTATGTGGACACCTTACAGTTTATGCACTAGTTCAGTTCTCAACCTTCCTAACACTGTGACCCTTTGGTAGAGTTCCTCATGTTGTGGTGACCCCGACCATAACATTGTTTTCATTGCTACTTCATAGCCGCAATTTTGCTACTGTTATGAATAGTGATGCAAATATAGGATAAGCACAACATCTGGTATGCGGGCCCTAAAGGGGGGGGTGGTCACAACCACAGGTCAATGGAGATTTTGATTGCTTGGGTTTATGCTACTCCTAGCGAGCGTCATTAATGCTTTTTGTTTTCTAGATCTTTTGTTTTGTTTTGTTTTGTTTTGTTGTTTGTTTTCAACACAGGGTTTCTCTTGTAGTCCTGAATGTACTGAACTCACTCTGTAGACCAGGCTGGCCTCGAACTCACAGAGCTCCACCTGCCTCTGCCTCCCGAGTGCTGGGACTAAAGGCTTGCGCCACCACTCCTGGTTTGCTTTCTTACAGCTGAGCAGTCTTCTGAGGACAACCCTGTGAAGTTGGTTCTCTCCTTCCACCTCTACGTGGGTTACGGGGATCAACTCAGGTCATCAGGCTTTTCCAGCCAGCACTTGTACCCACCTCACCAGCCCGAGCACAGGGGTTTCTGGTTGAAACTCTAAGCATAAAGTGTCTGAATTTTACAGTCCATGCATCTTCATCTTCTCTGGATGCTGCTAAATTGTTCAAGCTCTTGCTCTAGTTTTCAGTTACTCATTCTTGTTCAAAACTCAGTAGGATTGTTTCCTACTTTTTTTTTTTTGCAGGGGGGTACTTTTTTTTTTTTTACCTTACTGGTCTTTTGATTGTAAATTATGGCTTCCAATTTTATACTTTTATATATTTTCTTGTTTTTCCTTTGGTGTGTGTGTGTGTGTGTGTGTGTGTTTGTGTGTTTGTGTGTGTGTTTCATACTTTTTCTTTGTTTTTTTAAAAATTCTTCTGGTTTGTTTGTTTGTTTAATGTGTCTGTTTTCTAAAGAGAGAAAGGCATCATGGAGTTGAGTGGGTGGAAGAGTTGGAGGGTCTGGGGGATGAGGGAGAAGAAACCATGATCAGAAAACACTGTATACATTTTTATTTAAAAAAAAAAATACAAAACAGGAGCTGGAGAGATGGCTCAGAGGCTCAGAGCACTGAATGCTCTTCCAGAGGTCCTGAAGTCAGTTCCCAGCAACCACATGTTGGCTCACAACCATCAATGATGTGATCTGATGCCCTCTTCTGTAGGTGTACATGCAGCTAGAGCGCTGTATACATAATACATAAAATAAATCTTCTTAAAAATACAAAACAATAATTTCATTTTGTTTTTGAGAGACAGGGCTTGCTTCCTTGTGCAGCTCTGGCTATCCTGAAATTAGCTCTGTATACCAGGTTGGTCTCAAACTCACAGAAATCCACCTGCCTCTGCCTCTGCCTCTGCCTCTGGAGTGCCATGACAAAAGGGTATGCATCACCATTTCCCCGCTACCAAAAAAAAAATAACTTAAGAAAACAAAACAGTATGATTAGAGTGTTCTGATAATTGGATGCACACCCACTGGCATCTTATTGTGATTTATAAATCAGCAATTTCCTGGTCACTGTGGAAGGGAAGCATCTCCCATCTGCTCAGTTGTCCCTGTATGCACAATGCCTTCGCACATTTGTGGCTGTTTAGAATGGCATGCTTGCGGGACTCAGAGGGGTAGGTTTTCTCCTTCAACCACGAGGATCTGGGGGATCAAACTCAGATTGTGAGGCTTGGCAGCAAGCCCCTTCTTCACTCACTGAGCCATCTAGCTGGCCCTTCCTATTTTTAGCCTTATTCTTCTTTATATATTCTGCATATTAGATGCAAGTTTTAAATATTTATGTAATCAAATTCCCAAGGGATCTACACAATCAGCTCTTTCCCTTTTGAGTTTGTGGGTGTTTTTTTTTTTTTTTTTTTTGAGTCTTATTTAAGAATTCTCACTTCGTCTCAAGGTTATTAAGGTATTCTGATATTTTGTTTTTCTAAAACTGTGTTTTTGTTTGAGTCCAAGGTTGGCCTTGAAATCTGGCTGTCCCTGCCTTCGTCCCCTGAATGCTGGGTTATAGTGTAGTTATAGGTGTATGTCACCAAACCTAGCTTTCATAAGCAACTTAGTGCTGGGAATGTATGTGGAACTGTCGAGGAATCAAGTCTGTCATTTTCCCTGCGATGGACACTGTGTCCTGCCACTGTTTAAGCTCTGTACATCTTTATGCTGCTTCTGCCTTTTTCTCTGGTATTATTATCCCACGCTGAATCATGCTACTTCAATTACTTTAGTTCTATAATGAGTTGTATTTGGCCTATTCTTTATTTCTTTGAGACAGGGGCTCACAGTGTAGTCTGGGCTAGCCCAGAACTTACTATGCAGCCCAGGCCAGCATCAAACTCAATAATCTTTAGTCTAGTGCTGAGATTTCATCTGTGAACAACCAGAACGGGACTATTCTTTACTGTTTCATGTGAATTTTAAGATCTGCCCATTCAAGTCCTGAGAAGCTGTGGGGATTTGGTTGTAATTGCATTTGATTACCCTGGGAGAAACTGATATCGCTAACACAGCAGTCATATGCTAGATGGCCCATCTATTGTGTTGCTCGCTTGGCTTTTAAAATCTCTCTCTCTCTCTCTTTCTCTCTCTCTCTCTCTCTCTCTCTCTCTCTCTCTCTCTCTCTGTGTGTGTGTGTGTGTGCATTCACATTATATATATGTATATATTAAATATATATATATACATATATATATAAATCATGTGGGAATGTGCATATGTGTGTGTTGGTGCATGTGCACACATGTATGAGTGCATGTGGCTGCTAGAGGTTGATGCTGGGTGCCATCCTCAATCTCTCACCACATTATTTTTTGAGGGTTTCTCACTGAACCTGGAGCTCTTCTATTTGCCTATGCTGCCTGATGGAGGACGAGGATCCACTCATCTCCACCTCCTAGAACAGCTGGGGATGCGGGCCACCTTGCCTGGCTTTTTCTGTGTGCGTCAGAGCCCCAAAGTCTGCATAAGGGCTTGTACCTTATGCTTGTACCCCAAGCACGTTAGTGAATATCTCATCTCCCTAACTCCCTTGTTTGCTCATCTTTAACTGAAGCTTTAGACCTTTCTCCATAAAATTCTATGTATCTTCTGTTGTATGTGTGTCTTGCAGTCTTGGTCTATTGTATTCAACCGTCATCTAGACTGTTGTTGCTGTGGCCTACATTCATGGTTCGTAGGCTTTAAGAATTTAGCTGATGCGGTGGTGGCGCACGTCTTTAATCCCAGCACTCGGGAGGCAGAGGCAGGCGGATCTCTGTGAGTTCGAAGCCAGCCTGGTGTACAAAGCAAGTTTAAGATAGCCAGGGCTACACAGAGAAACTCTGTCTCAACAAACAAACAAACAAACAAACAAAAAGGAGGAGGAGGAAAAGTGGTGACAGGTGGGTGGACTTTAGGGCTCTCTGCCTATTATCAACATTTCTTTTGGTTTTCCCATTGGGATGGGGTGAGTAGGGGGTTGGTAAGGGAAGAAAGCACAAGGAACCGGGCTGGTGCCTCCTTGTTTAATTTGCAGAATTCTATCCATCTCTGCTAGGGGTGGTTTTGGCCAGCCTGTTGCCTCATGGAATTCTGGGATTGAGTCCTCCTGAACAGTGACATCTGTTCACAGTGAATTCTCCCTGGGACTTCTGAGGGCAGGGAAGGGGATGGTCACCCCAGGATGAGCCCGATGCGAGGTCTGTGGAGGGTGTCCACAGTGACCTAGGCTGAGACTGAACTCTCCTGCTTCCAGAAACCCGGCCTCACATCTCCAAGTATCACGTCACATCCTTTGGACACATATAATCTTGATACTCTAGAGGCCAAGATAGTAAAATCCTGTGTGTGAGGACAGCCTCAGCTACAAAGAAAGACCCTGCCTCAAAAACAAACAAACAAACAAACAGAATTCCATCCAATTCTTGAATTTCGACAGTTTTATTTTCTAAATGTTTTGAGTTTTCTAAAATAAAAATGTTATTAATATAGATTACTGAAAATGAGTATTTGTAGGTCTGTAATTTTCTGTAGACTTCTGTTTTTCTAAGTAGTGCAATGTTTTAAAATAATTGTGCATACCTTTAATCCTAGCGCTAGAGAGGCAAAGGCAGATGGCTCTCTGTGAGTTTGAGGCCAGCCTGGTCTACAGAGTGAGTTTCAGGACAGCCAAGGGTTACACGGAGTCATCTTGTAATATAAATGTTATTAATAGAGCCAAGCGGATGTTCGTGGTCTGTGCTGCTGCCTGAAGCCACAGTGATACCTGCAGGCTGGGCTGCCACCAGAGACCATCTTGGTGTCAGTGGTCTGTGTTGTCCGGAGGCCGTAATGATGTCCTTGGCTTCTGAGAGCTATGCTGGTGTCTATGGCCCTTGCTGTGACAGAAGGCCGTGTGTTGGTGTCTGTGGTCTGCATTGCCACCTGGGACCATGCTGAAGTCTGTGGCATGTGCTGGCGTTGGAGACCATGTGAAAGCCCATGGTCCATATTCCCCTTGACTGTAGGGCAAGGAAGCTACTTTTGCGGTGGTATTGATGACTGCAGACTCACAGTTGAGAAAGAGGGACACAGAAGCCTCTGTGACACGGCCTAAGCATGCTGAAGTGTAGCTCTTCACAACTGATGGCGCCTGGCAGGTGTGTAGGCAGGGAAGGACCCAGTTTTCTTTAAGGAGCTGGGAACTGGGAGTTTGACCATATTCCAGAGAGGATATGGGAAACACAAATTGGATTTGGTGTTTTTTCCTTTTCTTTTTTTTTCTGAGTGTGTGTCTGTGTGTGTATGTGTGTGTGTCACAAGGGTGGGGGTGGCAGACCTGGGAGGAATAAGTGTGATTAAGATATATATGTAAAATTCCTGAATAGTCAGTGAAAACATTATGTTGGAAAAAAGAAGAAAGTTGTTTGCAGTAAAATGAGTGCAACTGAAAATAATGCTAAACTAATTACATCACTCTCCAGAAAGACACAAGAAATGTTATTAGTACAAAAATGTGTTTTATAACTCTTCATCTAAAAAATTAAAAATATCGTCCTATCTCTGAAAACTATACAGTCTTTTTTGCCTTTGTATTTTTTAATATATTTTATTAATTTAGTCATATTACATCTCAATTGTTATCCCATCCCTTGCAATCCTCTGTATTTTTGAGAGGGGAATGAATCTGGAATTTGGTTTGAAATTCTTCATTAGTGAACGATCATTGGGTCTGTTTTTATATTTAATCTTCTGAGTTGTATACGACGGGGTCTAACATGTTTCATATGTTAAAAGGAAAAATGGTAGGACTAGAAGCAAATAGCATTTTCTATTTATTTGTTTGAAATCTGAGATCGGGTCTCACTGTATACCTGAGGCTAGCCTGGAACTTGCTATGTGGACCAGGATGGTCTTGAACTCACAATCGATCCTTTTACTTCTGCTTCTGGTGTTCTGGGACTAACCATGGTCTACCACAAGTTGTATTTATATACGTTATACACAGAGCACAGCAAGTTAAAAATTACTCTCCATCTCTGCACATTGTCTAGTTGAGGATCTCTGTGTTACTTCCTACTTTCACGAGAAGCTTCTCTGATGATGGTTGAGCACTGTTCTAATCTGGGTTCCAGCCTGGTGTGGACGCTGTTGAGTTCTTGGTACAAAGTGGCTGTGTGTGTGTGTGACACAGGAGTGGTGATGGGTTAGAAGGAAAGGCTGGTGGGGAGGAGTTATGCATGCAGAGGTTTTGGTTTTGTCCACCCCACCTCCCACCCCCACCCTGAGATTGAGTTTCTCTATGTAGCCCTGGCTGTCCTTGACTTGCTTTGTATACCAGGCTGGCTTAGAACTCACAGAGATCTGCTTGCCTCTGCCTTCCCAAGTGCTGGCATCAAAGGTGTGCATCACCACACCTGGCATATATGGAATCTTTTTTTTTCCTCCTGATGGAGTTGCTTTGATCAGTTACTGTCTGGTGTTCGATCCTACTCTGAGGTTTCCCGTTCCCCTCATTTCCTTAGACACCAATAAAAGCTTAGCTGGTTGGAGCTGCCTCTTTGAAGTCACTGTCTCTTAGCCAACAGTACCGAAGTCTTTTCAATTCAGGTGAAATTATCAAATGAGGAATTTGAAAGACTGGTTCCCTAAGCGCAGCGAGGTATGGTCATCAGATGGCCACCTGCGAGGCAGGAAGTCTCTAGACCCCGAAATCACACCTCCCCAGGCAGGTGTGAACCAACAAAGAAGTGGGGGCCAGGGGGGGTAGCGAGGCTGTTCCTACGGCTTCTCTCATTCATTTCCAGTGTGCTCCCTTTGTGCAGGTGGCTGTTTATAGTTTATCCTTCATATCCCTCTCCAGTTTCCGCTTAGGGAACCCGATCAAACAAGGGCCGTACACACAAAGCAACCTAGTGCTGCAGGAAATGGTTGGCTGATCGATGGTGATTATGACTAAGCTGTAGACTTTGGCTCAAGGAACAGAGCTTCTCAGACACGACGCAGTCAGGATTCCTATGGCACGGTGGCATGCTGCTGCTATTCAACGTCAAGTGACGATGAGTAACTGAGCACCCTTAGCAGAGGCTGGGCAAGAATTATGGGATGTCGTCGTTTGGAGCAAGCTCCTTCCTGCTCCAGGTTCCAAGAGAACTAAGTCAGACTAGAGAGTGAATGCCTAACCAAATGACACCTTTAAGGAAATAGATAGAACCGCAGACAGACCAGCTCTTCTGAAAACCGCGAGTCCAGTCTGAGTGAGCTAAATGAGGAACTGGCCTTTGCTTCAGTCTTCACAGAAAGGTTACCGTGAGGCTGGAGTGTGGTGCAGCGGTAGAGTGCTTGCCTAGCATGTGTGAGGTCTTGTGTTTGCTTCCCAGAGCTGCAAAGATCAGCCTTAATTTTTTCTTTTTCTTTCTTTCCTTTTATTTTTTTAAAAAAGATTTACTTATTAATCTATATACAGTACGCTGCCTGCATGTACACTTGCAAGCCAGAAGAAGGCATCAGATCACACTATAGATGGTTGTGAGCCACTATGTGGTTGCTGGGAATTCAACTCAGGACCTCTAGAAGAGCTGTCAGTGCTCTTAACCTCTAAGCCATCTCTCCAGACCTGCAGTCTTAATTTTCATTGTGTACTGTCCTCATGCAACAAAACCTTGTTTTACTCCTGCCCAGTGGGAGCCCTTGTCCTAGTTCATAGAATGGAAGCTCCTTTGATTTCATGAATCTCTAACAGAGGTCAGTCAGAACTGTAACTCTGTGGTAAGTTTTCCTTTTGATAAACTGTATGACCTGTATTTTAGTTTCATGACCACTCTGTGAGACAGTCCCGTTACCCCTGGGTTATAAGGGTTCAGGAGGGTTAATGATTTGACCAAATAAATGCCTTAGCCCTATATAACACATACCCCCTTTGAAATTACCTATGGCACAGCTTAATTTACAACGGACATCTGTTCAACTGCAGTGTCTGTCAACAGATGAACAAAGAAAATGTGGCACCTACAGACACTCGGTGGATCCTGTCATTGGCTACAACATAGGTGGAACTGACATGTTACTTAAGTGACATAAGCCAGGTGAAGAAAAACAGGCTTCTCGCAGTTTCACTTGTAGATGGCTGCTGGCCCATGGTCAGTGGAGGCTGGGGACAATAAAGCAGGTAGAGGGACGGGGGCTCAGTCATAGCTAAGGAGCAAAAAGCTGTGTGTTCCACATGAGAGTAGGGTATCGAGGGGAACAGTCATTTGATTTGCATCTAAACAAACTAAAAAGGCCTTGAATGTTTTTACCATTGAAAAATGGCAAGTGTTAGAAGAGTCACATGTGTGCACTGATTTAAACACTATATGATGAATAAATGTACCTCAATGCTATGTATGCAATTATTCTTCTTTTGCGGTACTGGGGATTGAACCCAGGGCTGTACATACACAAGATAAGTGCTCTCCCACCAAGCTACACTCCCACCAATGTATGCTGCTTTTTAAAAAATTGTTGTTATAATCTTACATCAGTTAAAATTTTCATTTAGTTCATTTTTTAAAAAACCGACACTTGTTTGTACAGAGGTCAAGAATATCTGCCTTGAGCATCTCCTCATATGTAATGATAATGCCTAAGCAGCAGGCACGGATTTTCTATGCTCTCCCATGAACTCTTGCGTGTTCTGGGCTCTTTTGCCCTCACAATGAGGGATAACAATGCAGTGTCAAATTGTATTTTAAAGGAGGGAAAGTACACAACATCTTTTTTTAAAAGTATAGCCTCGGCTGGCCTTGAACTTGTGACCTCCTTGCTTCGCCTTCTTGATTCCAGTGTGTGGCCACAGAGGCTGGAAGTGAGGCACCTGAGTGTGTGTGCACCCAAGCTGAGGTGAGAACCCAGGACCAAGGGCTCTGAAACTGATCCTTTCAGAGGACCAGAAGGCAGCCCTGGTGCTTTGCTGACAGCAACCAGCCTTATTTCATCTATGGATTTAATTTCACTTTACTCTAAGACACCACAGAAACCCTGACAATCCCAATTACTGACTGGTCAATTATCTGGGTACCCCATGTCCTACCCAGCTGACACATACAACTAGTCATTGCAGAGAATGACCTTAAGAACTCCACGACGTGAGGGTGAGCAGGGACTTGAATCTTTTAAGTTTCTTTTTTGCTCTGTATAACTCTGAGCCAACCATGGTGCCCAGACTGTCAGGGACACAGAGGGAATGGCACACGTGGGACAGAAGGGAGAAAGAGCATTGGGAGGTGTAGATGCTCTTTCATGTGTCCAAGAAGATGAGAAAGGCCAAATAGACAAGGAGCCCTGGCTACCAAAGGGACAAAGCCGAGACTGGTGTAGAAGGTCTGTTGCTTCCAAGGGTTCCTGGCACAGGTAACAGTGAGGATCCCAACATAGCCTGTCCCAGCCCCAGAGCCTGGCACCCCAATTGGAGAAGCAGCTGCTGCTGTCATGTCAGCGTTGGAAGCAGTGACCAGGGTTGAGTGAGGTCAGGGGAATGAGAGACCAGCAAGCTGTTCAAGGCTGGCTATCACCTTGCAGCGTGGCAGCTGTTTGAGCAGCACTGTAGACAGTGGTCAAGCTCAGCCACCGGGTAGGAGATTTCCCGAAGATCTGGCTTAAGCATTATGAGTACGTGCTGTTCTTGCAGAGGACCTAGGTCCCAGTACCTACATCAGACAGCTCACAACTGCAAACTCAAACTACATGGGGATCTGACGCCTTCTTCTGACTTTTCTGGGCTCCTGCGCTCCTGCGGCACATATACAGACAAGTAGGCAAACATATACGTGTATAATAAAAATTAAAATTCATTATGCACAGGCATTTGTGTCTGTGTATGGGTACACACACACACACACACACACACACACACACACACACACACACACACACACACGCAGGTGTCCTTGGAAACTAGAGGTGTCAAATCCCCTGGAGCTGGAGTTACAGGTGGTCATGAGCTACCCAGTGCGGATGCTGGGAACCCAAAGTGGGTCTTCTGCGAGAGCACTAACTACATATTCTTAACTTCTGAGCCATCTCTTCAGTCCCCAGATAAGTTCTTAAAGGAGAGGGTGGGGAAAGGTCACCTTGTCATGGGGTGACAGGCTGTATCAAGAATGCTGCTGCGTTACAGGTCACCTCACCTGTCCCTGCTGTACCCTGAGCATGCTGGCTCACAACAGCCTGGACAGAGGCTGTGTGGCCTTTACTTCTGCAGTTCCAGGGTCAAGTCACACCAAGTGAGCACTCAGCCACCTGACTGCACCCTCAACTGGGTCACCCGCATAGGATGTTGGTTTACTGGTTGATTTTTATGCCAGCTGAGCCACAGCTTAAGTGCTGATTGGATACTTTACAGCCAGACCTGTCAGGGCGGGTTATTCAGCATGTTTTCATGGTTGGGGAAAAAAAAAATAAAACCTAAGTTTAACACAAAAGATGTAGTATACAAAACTAGAGAAAACAAACAAGGAAAAAACAAAAACAAGCTGGGCGTGGTGGTGCATGCCTATAATCCCAGTACTTGGGGAGGCAGAGGTAGGCGGATTGCTGTGAGTTCAAGGCCAGCCTGGTCTGAAAAGTGAGTCCAGGACAGCCAAGGCTACACAGAGAAATCTTGTCTTGAAAACAAAAAAACAAAAACAAAAACAAAAACAAAAAACTACCACCACCACAACGAAACACACAAATACACACAGACAAAAAAGAAAATGAATTTTCAGGTTTGGAGAGGAAAAAGCAGGGATGTTGGCTTCTGGGCAATTATCTTTATAGCCTTTAAAGTTACATTCCATTTCAGGTGTTAACGTCAAATAGTATTCACTGAACACTGCTGCTCTAGGGCTAACATTAATGACCAAAAATGTAAAGCTTTTCCCTCAGGTATTAAGAACACTACCGGTGACTACCCAAACCAGATGTTCAAGCCACAGGAAAGTCAGCTGTTGAAAGTGACCCTGCTTTAGGGGGATACAAGGTCAGGGACTTCAGTACTCAACCAGATGAGCTGTGTGTAATTTAGGGTTCCATGTTGTACCAGATGCTGTGCACTAGGTGGCGCTCTGAGACAAGACTGAAGCTGCAAGAGTGAGTGACATCATCTAATTTGCACGGTTTTGAAGGAAGTTGCTTCAAGTTGGAAGGGTGAAAAATGAACATTCTCAGAAAAGTTCACAGTGGGGCTGGTGTGTTGGAATGACGTCAGCTGAGAAATTTAAAGTCATAGTGAGTTGAACATGTAGCCGGATTGCATTAAGATTGAAGAACAAGGTGGTGGTGGGGGGGGGGCAGTGCTGAGGCAGGAGGATTTTGGGGATTCAAGCCCAGGGCTGCATAAGGAGATCCTGGCTCAAAGGACAAACACAAAAGAGAACAAACAAGGGGAGGGTGTGGGGGTGGGGAACCAAAAACAAACAAACAAATAAACAAAACCTGGACAGAGGCTGGGGGAAATTTCTGAGTTCGAGGCCAGCCTGGTCTACAGAGTGAGTTCTAGGACAGCCAGGGCTAAAACAAGAGAAAACAAACCCAAATAAACCTAAGGGAAAAGGGTGGCTCGGCAGAAACAGATGGCTTAAGAGATTACATTTTACAGGAATTGTCAAGACTTTCTGAGTTTAGTGGGTAGAGCCTGGAGACACGCCTTCTGAGTATTTTGACAAGCCACTGCCTAACTCAGTAGAGGGAATTCAGGTTTGTGATGGAAGCAGCAGAAAATACAACTTACCCCCAAGTCATAGGCAGGCAGTCAATGCTAAAAATTATCCCATGAAAGATAAAACTGGGGACCCATGAGATGGCACAACGGGTGAAGTCCTTGCCTGATGCCACGTTGTGACCTTGTGTTAGATCCCCCGGACCCATGGACTGGTGGAAGGAGAGAAGCAATCCTTCGGACTTCCACATGTGCGCCACCCCCCCCCATCACTCCCATACACAGTAATAAATGATCAACTGGGAAATCTATACAGCTCTGTACATCCACCCGAGGCCTTGTCCTTCTGTTGAGACAGGTTGGAAGCACAATGACTGACTATTCTGTCACCAGAGACAGAGGAGCTGTCAGCACGGAGGTGCATCTTCCTGACACAAGGCTAGGCTGGCATTCTCCCAGCACATGTTCGATGCAGAATGACTTTTTTGGTGTTCAGGGGATGTGGTGGTCAATGACGATTGTCAAATTGACAGGACTGAGGACTGCTTATGGGCACGCACCTCTGGGTCTGCCTGAGAGGGGGTTTGTGGACCCTGCTGAGATGGGAAGATCCACTCACAGAGTGGCACCATTCCATGGCCTGGGGTCCCTAACGAAGAAAAAGAAGGCGGACGCTCGGCAGAAATTCATCCTTTGAAAATCTTCCTTCGGAACTGGTATGGTTGTCACCTCAAGTCATGCAGCACTGCTCTGGGTTTGCACCCACGGTGGTGAAGGGAGCGGAACTGGAACACACGCAAAGCAGTGACTAACTTCCATGAGTGTGCAGTGCTGAGCATACTCCAAAGTTTAGTCAAGCATCAAGGTGCATTGACATCATAATAACAAAGTCACTCTAGGACTAACGTCCTGGAATAGGACCTTGGCTGGGTCCATCTTAGACTTTGTGACTTCATAGAGCAGTTACATATAGTAGGAACCAATATATGGCTGCTGCCTTCTTATTTTGTAAGGAAAAATACTTAAAGGAATTGAGATGCTTCACTGAAGGATACTTTAGTTCCACAGATGTGGGAATAGTATTACAACAAAAAGTAAGTTTATTCTGATAACTTTTAAAATATTTTTCCTTTCTGGATAGCCAAAATTTTGACCTTAGTCAAGATTTGGGGACAAAAGTCTTATATGCCATTTAGCACAATCAAGTCTACTTGAAAAGCTGTGAAGGGAAGTTGCTCTGCCTGTCAGGGAGAGGTCCAATGTGGTAGCTTAGGCCTAGACACTAGTAGGTGAGCAGCTCAGGCAGGTCTGTGTTCAAAGGCAGCCTGAGCTACACAGTTAGGCTCTGTCTCTAATAAATATATCTTGACATCTAGCAGAATACCAAATGACCCTACACCACTTGTGCTACTAAGTGGGGACCTTAGTCAATGGGGTTTTTTGTTTTTTTGTTTTTGTTGTTTCTGTTTTGAGACAGGGTTTCTCTGTGTAGCCTGGGCTGTCCTAGACTCACTTTGTGGACCAGATTGGCCTCGAACTCACAGTCATCCGCCTGCCTCTGCCTCCCGAGTGCTGGGATTAAAGGCGTGCGCCACCACACCCAGCATCAACCTCTACCTTAAAGCAAATGCCACCACGGTGGATGCAAAAGCCACCTATTTGATGGCAGCTATCATTCCCCAAGTAACTCTTGTCATACAATGCCACAACCAAAAGCCTAGCTTCCCTGTTATATCACAAATTGGGATATTCAATTATGGGGTGTACACATGGCCTTCTGTCAGACAGATGTCACCCCATCTCTAAGCACAGCTCCTCACGCTGGAAACTAAGCCAACTCAAGCTCTGACTGCAAAAAGTGAGTCCAAGTGGAGTCTTCGGCTGCCAGCAGTTCCCCATCAGGACAGCTACAAAGTTTATGTTGGTCTAAAATTTGGAGACCAACCCTGCAAAGGCCAGTTAGTCCAATTTTCTTGATTTAAAGGGCTAAGAAACAGGCTAGGGACATGCCTTAGTGGGTAAAATGCTTGCTCTGTTTGCATGAGGGATTAGCTAGGTGTATCCTGAACCTAGTGCTGGTGGTCGCAGGAACACAGGAGGATCCGTGGCCCGCCAGTGTAGCCAAACTGCTGAGACCCAACAGTGACCCCTGGCCTCCCATGTAACCACGTGTTCCATACAAACGCATACAACATGCACACAGTTAAAATAAAAGGGCTGAGAAGCCAAGTGGCACTGCCTGAGGCCAGTGAGTGGTGGAGAAAAGACAGCATACTGCTTGCCAGAGGGTCTGCTTGACAAATGAGGAGCCTGAAGCCTCAGATGCTCAGGCAGAAGAGCATCCGTGTCCACTAATCAACACTTGTCTTAAGCCTTTGTAAGACAGAGACTGCAGAGTTGGAGAGAAGATGGGCTCCATATTGTTTCTTTACTAGATTAAGCCATGCATCTGATTACCCAGGGTGAGAAATAAGAATTTCTTGTGCTTTTCATTGGGTCTCAGCTGCTCATCAGGGCCTTCAGTCTGATGCCCTTCTGCTCTTAGGCTGGAGCTCCTCAACACTGTATTTTGTTTTTGCACATACACATGTGTGATGTGCATGTGTATAATCGTACTGACAAGTGCATGGTACATGTATGTTCTTCAGGTGGAGGCCTGAGGTTGAGAGCAGTGTCTTCCTAGATAGCTCTCCTCTTCATTTACTGAGGCAGAGTCTCTCGCTGAACTCAGACTTCAAGAAGAACTCTGGCTAGTGTAGTCAGCTTGCTCCGCTGATCCCTTACCTCTGCCTCCCAGTGCTAGCATTACAGGGAAGCCGCCATGGCTGCCTGGCTTGTATGTAGACACTTTATCCCCAGAGGCACCTCCCCAACATTCTTTGTGACTCCTTAACATCACCGTGGTCTCCATTTCTGCTAGTGGTGTCTAGAGTGGATCAATTAAATATCCACAGAGATGAACACAAAGGAAGTTGTTGCCCCTTTATTGTTGACCTGGGCGACTTTAAGGAAAATAACATTCAGTTAATTCTGACTGAAAACATTAAAACACGAAAGCTGAATCCATGTCATCACCTTGGCCAGGAAGGTCATGGCAGGTTTCTCCAATGCCGTTTAAAAAAAAAAAAAAATCAACGCAACTTCATCACACTCTATTACTTTCCAGGTTAACTAAGTCACGAAAAGGTGATTCTCTTTCCCTTAAACTTACAAGTACAATGTACATGTACATGATTTTGAGAATAATTTAATACGTTAACCTCAGATACAACTATATTCTAAGACCATTATTTTAAAGGAACGGATCCTTACAAGACCAAAAGAACCCATATACCACGAGGTCGGTTTAGCCTTTTCTTCTTTCAACAAATGTGCACCACGGTGTGTCAATAGCAAGGCTGACGCCATGAATATGAAAGCTGCGATTTGCAAGGTACCAACCACATCTAGAGCCCGGGGAGGCCAATCAGACAGAGTGGGTGCCATTCTACTTAAACGATCAGGTGACATCACAACACGCTGGGGTGCAGCACGGCAACTGTCCATTAAGTTTCTTTTTTCTTGATGATCAGAGGCCCCACGTTGTCTCCAGTCTCTTCGTTGTGCTTTATGTGGGCCCCGTCACAGAACGGGAACTAGAGAGAGAGGGAGAGAGAGAGAGAGACTGTGAAATGTCTAGTCCCCTCACCCGTCTGTGCTTGGCAGAGAGGTAGTGAAGCCTGATTCCAACACATCATGCCTTTTATTTTTCTTGGTTAGTCTTCACTGGGCAGGAGGAGGAAGCAGACAGGAGGGTAATCACCAGATCGCTACTCAGACTGTCCTGACATCTGGTAATGCACGCTAAGGCTTTGGCCTGACTACTTACTGGCTACTGTTCTAGTGACCTATGCCTATTGCCTACTACTACTTAAAACAAACAAACAAACAAACAAACAAACAAACAGTATGCTGAGTGTGGAATCCCGGGTTTTGTGCTCTATTTGCAAGAGTTTAGGTTTATTCCATTAAGATTGGTTTGTAGGCGGGTGTGGTACACACCTGAAATGCCAACATTTGAGAGGCAGAGGCAGGAGAATCAAAAGTTCAAGGCCAACCTGGGCTGCATAAGTTCCTGTCTGGAAAAAACAAGGAAAGGAAAAATCAATTTGTTTATCCACCCCCTATGCCTAGAGTTTTCTCCTTTAATGAGGTTCATCTTGATTGGTTCAAGGAGACAATTTCTTCCGGAAATATGATTATAAATTTGTAATGTTCACTCATTTTTACAAATTCCACATCATAGGTACAAGTGATAGTTTTGTGACTGGTGGGAGAGTGGGCCATACTACTCTCTGCCAGTGTTTCCCAGACTTCTGCAGGACACAGGCTTGCTTTTGCTGTGCTTACGAAACAGATCAGGGAGGCCCCTGAGTCACAGAGGTCTTTTTTTTTTTTTAAAATTTATTTTCATTGTACTTGCATGGCTATTTTGCCTTCACGTATGCCAGTGCACCGTGTGTGTGCAATGTCTGACGGCCAGAAGAGGGCCTCAGATTCCCGAGACTAGAGCTGCCACATGACCACTAAGTTTAATGGATGGACATTTAGAGCACTAGCTTGTGTCTGGTTTTTTTGTTTTGTTTTGTTTTTTGGGTTTTTCGAGACAGAGTTTCTCTGTGTAGCCTTGGCTGTCCTGGACTCACTTTGTAGACCAGGCTGGCCTTGAACTCACAGCGGTCTGCCTGCCTCCACCTCCTGAGTGCTGGATCTGTTCTTGACTCTTCCGGAGACGCTGAGATCTTAACTCTAACATGTCCACATTCACTTTATGGGACAAGTCAATCCAAAGAAAGTTCCTCCCTCTTGTCTCTGTGAGTCCCATTTCCAGGTCTTTACCCCAAGAAGCTCATATTGTAGTATTTGGTTTTTGGATACCACAGGCTTTTACTGTCTTGGACACAAGAGTTTAAATTGTTCTGCTGAAATGGCAGCAAAAGGTCAGCTGCTAATTGCTTAATCCAGTGTGTCCATCATCACCCACTCACCTGGCAGTGCGGACAGTCCAGCTCAGCACCAAAGCTTGGATAACTCTCCTTCCCGACTTGGCTCATCTTTACTTCTCCCTGGGGCCCATCCCATCTCCTGACTCTGTGCTGTCCAAGTGCAGAACCTTCTTTGAGATCTCATCTGACTCTTACTGAGTCCATCTTGCCTGAGCTGTTCTACTGGCTGCTGTTGCCACAGTGTCCCTAAGTCACACCCACTGCTGTTGCACACTCCAACTGCGCCATCACCTCAGACTCTCTCTCTGCAACTGAACTCTTTAGCGCTGCTTTTCAACCAGAATTCCTTGTTTCTGGTAAAGGCTTCATTCTCTTTAAATCACACACATAGATTCTATAATTTCCTATCCAGTCTGACTAGTCACTGCCAGGGCTGGGGAGACGTTAGCTGCTAAGAGTGTGCTGTTCTTCCAGAGGACCTGAGTTTCGTTCCCAGTACCCATGTCCGGTGGCTCACAACTGTTTATAACTCTAGTTTCAGGGGCACCTACACACACACACACACACACTTAAAACTAATAAAAGTTTTCTAAAAAGTCACTGTTTTCCACTGATCCTGCTCATTTCTCTCCATTTCCACAGCCAGCGTCCTACTGTATCACAATGTTATAGCCCAAACCATGAGGCAAAACGTTGCCCCTGGCTCTTCTCACGGATTCCTCCCTGGAGGGCCTGCATCTTTACCCACCCTCTTTGCTTACGACTGCTTCCTTGCACATTTTGAGAAAGTGTTCCTAGTACTTGCATACGCTGATGCATCCGTCTCCCGTATTTCCAGAGGCAGTCTAACTCTCAGAGAACGTTAACCCATGGCCGAGGCACTCCCATTTATTAAAGCGTCTGAACCATACACCCTGGGCTCGCCGCGGACACCCACCGCGGCCACTGATGTTTGCCTGTGAGCATGTGAACAGTTACACGGTGAGCACTTAAGGAATGCACATTTAACACCGCTGACTTGGAGCTCCTGTGCCCAGGAAGTCTCCCTCCGGCTTTACTGTCTATGGGTTAGTGAGCAGCAAGAATGGAGCCTAGTGTGGGCGCACCTTTTAAAGCAGGCCCAGTCCACAGAAACCGTGTCCTCGTGGCTCCAGGAGTACCTACAGTGAGCATCCCAGGTCCACAGCAGGCCATTGCGGGGCACAGTGACGTCTCCTAAACTGTCTCCTGGACCATACAGCACCAAGCTACTAGAAGTGCTTACTGAAATATACTTCCTAGGGGCTATGATGGGGGATGAAGGGATGGAGAAGGCCTAGGATGCACGTGAGATGGAAGCTGACAGGGGAACTTTTAGGGGCTAGAAATGGGACCGGTAAGAGGTGACGAAGGGCAGGGAGGACAGTGGGGAGTGGCAAAGAACAAAATATGATGACATATACTCGTGAAAATGGCACAGTGAAGCCCGTTTCTTAGCATGCTAACTAAAAAACTAAACTATACACCCTCCCCCAGCCCCACAAGCAGGGCTAGAGAAGGGCTGGGCAGGCAAGTGTGTGCGCCCTGCTCCTGTAGAAGACCAGAGTTTGAATCCCAGCTCTGAGCACTGATGCTGGGCACCTTAGAACTAAGTGTAACTCAGGCTCCAGAGGAATCTGATGCTCTGGCCTCTGCAGATACTTGCACTCATGTGAACATAACAACAACAACAACAACAACACACACAAAATAATGAAACACTCCCGCAAACACACTTTCTACCAGGTATTAGCCTTTTCCATGCTTACAGCACATGATTCATAACAGCATTCTCCACTGTGGCTAAGACTCCAACACACTGTAATTTTTCAAAGATCCGCCTGCCTCTGTCTCCCTGAGTGCTGGGATCATAGGTGTGAACCACTGAGCCTGGCTGGTTTTGTTGTTGTTGTTTGTTTTTCTTTTAAAGACCTAGGGACCAAACTCATGGCTTCTTGGAAGGCCCCCACCCCCACCCCAGCCTATACTCCCAGTTCAGCACGTGACGGCCTTTAAGCTTTGGAAATACACTTTCCACAAACGTGAACGGTAGTTAGCACTGGGTCTCTCAGGACATTTGAAGTTCTGAAGTCACCTAGCACATCACCCTGTCAAGATGCTTAGAAAGACAATCAAATCACACTGTCCATGTTTAGAGCCTGCAGGTGTCACAGGTGACACTTCCATCTGACAGAATATAGTTCTCATCACATCAGGTGAGCTTTGACCAATTCCGTTCTGCCAGGTGTTTAGTTACAGGAACTGCAGCTAGAAGGTGGCTTAGGGTATTTACCAATAGGAAATCTGAGCCAGGTGAGGAGCTGCACACCAATAATCCGCACTCGGGAGCCAGAACAGGAAGACCAGCACAGTGAGAGACCAGCTGGCTACAAAGTGAGCCTCTGTCTGTCTGTAGGTTCCCAGGCCGCGCAGCGAGAGCCTGCCTCAAACATACTTTGCTCAGTCTGTTTCTCACTGTACTCAGGCCGCAGGCTCCTCCTGAGATCACTTGGAGAAGAAATCCCAGTCACTAAAACGCAAGAAGATGGCTAACTCTTCAACTTAGTGAAGGTGTGATGCAGTTTCACTGCAGGGCAGCTGACAGTTTAGAATATATAACTCACAAGACTGTGGAAGGCTGTGTGCGGTGGTGTAAGCCAGCGATCCCAGCAGGGGTGGCAGCACAGTGAGTCTGAGGCCAGTCTGAGCTACTTGGGAAGAGCCCGTCTCACACAGACAAACAGCAAGCTGTATGTGAAAACTTGGGAGGAAAAAAAAAAGAGACTCCACAGAGACAAGAAGGAAGAGGTTCTTCCCTAGCCTCCCACAATGCCACCCTTGCAAAGCCCTCACCTTTTTGGACCTCCAGCAGCGACAGTACACAGCTTTATCTCCTAGGTCTTCCATGTCAAAGGCATGCACCACCTTTGGGTTGTCTTTCTGGATCTGGAGGTTCACCATAGCTTTGGTGCGATTCTCTTTAACGTAGAACTTTTTGTAAGCCAGGTAACCGAGAGCAGCTGTGCCAGCAGCAAATGTGACGGCTGCGATCCACTCAACTGTAACAGGCAAGGGAGGTAGGGACAGTCAGAGACAGGAAGGCTCATGAGCCCTGACGACAAGCATACTGTTTACAACCACATGGTGTCTTATGTATGTGGAGGTGGCAGGTGCTCACAGCATACGTGTTGAGGTCAGAGGGCAACTTCTGCGAGTTGGTTCTCTCCATCCTGTGGGCCCTGGGACTCTAACTCAGGTGTTCAGGCTTGGCAGCAAGCACCTTTACCCGCTAACCCATCCTGCCAGTCTGAGGAAGATTTTTTTCAGTGTTAATAAGTGACCCAACCGCAGTGGTGTTGCACTTCTCTTCTTAAGGCTTTCCACAGCCCTCATCAACGCAAAGGTGTTTTCCTACTGAGTTGACAGCTAAGTTAATATAAAAGAGGGAAGAGCAAAGATTATTTTCCCTTCTCTAAGGCAGAAAAAGGAAAGCAAAGGCTTGGTCATCTTTTACGTGTCCATCAATATTTTCAGCAGCACGTGCACCTGTAAGGTCCTATTGCTTAAAGAAAACAAAATCTGAAAAATAAGACTCAAGTTATGAACAAAACAGAAAGATCAGGAGGTGATGTTATTAGAGTTCATTTAAAGAACAAAATCTGCCGCTGTTGGAGGTGGTGGTGGTACACACCTTTAATCCCAGCACTTGGGAGGCAGAGGCAATTGGATCCCTGTGAGTTGGAGGCCAGCCTGATCTACAAAGTGAGTTTTAGGACAACCAGGGCTACACAGAGAAACCCTGTCTTGGGAGAAAAAAAATCCTTTAGTGGCTTTGAAATGCTTTAATTTACCAAAAGCCAATGTGACTCTATGTCAACACAAAGAGAACGAGAGACAAGACAAAGACCAGCAACCTCCCCATCACTGATCCCCGGGTTCTGCCTAGCAGGGCTGGTCCTACATCTGATGTCATTTAAAGGCCATGAGGATTTGCAAATCGCTTTCTCATTAAAATGCAAAGCTGACCACAACTGTCTCATACAAAACATTCAATAAATCCCACATTGCTAATCTCTTTCTGCGTTCCCTAAAACTTTATTTTAAGTAAAACAGTATTCTACGTCTAATAATAATAAGAAATTGTTGGACTAACAGGCCATGTATTTATTCCTTCTGCGTCCAAAGACTCCTTAGAAACCCAGGTGCTTAGCGGCCACCCTGGCTCCAGGCAGTGGCGGCAGAAGCCAAGGTCTGCGTTATCTGGTGGTTGTCTAGTCCCAGGGCTGCAGGAAGATGTCGAACAGGGTCAGGGTAGACACACGGGACTGCTTCCTAGCACTTCCTGAGTCAGCTCTTCAGTCTGAAATGAGTTCCCCGACTATCAAATAAAGCCCTGGAGAGATAAGTACAAAAACACGTTTTATCACTAAACACAACCCCAAGGGTATAGATAGGGCAGGAGGCTTCCACGGTGTCAGAGTCCTCACAGGTGGGATGGTTCTAATGGTGCCCACACAAACCCCTTCACTTCAGTCTCATTTATTCTTTAGCTTGTACCCAGTGCTGCTAATGGGCACACTCTATGGCACATGGACTCTATTTTCAACTACAGTAGCATTTTTCTCTGCAAAGAAATTTTCATTGTTTTCCATCCCAGGTCACTTCCGCTTTTTCTTGCTATGACAGCTAAAATAAACATTAACTAGTATTTTGTTATTCCCAGGTGCTCTGGGACCAGTGGTCACTTGACAGCTTCAAACCTTTCACTTCAGGAATTTTTCTCTTTTTACAGTGCTGGGAACTGATCCAAGGCTCCAAGCATGTTAGACAAACGCTCTGCCTCTATACTGTATCCCCAGCCTGTCAGGATGGTTTGCAACTACACGTTTTCTGTACGTTTTTCTAGTATAGAGTACGTCGGTATTCAAGCTCGGCTGTAATTTACTGTGATCTGCCTGACTCCCAGCCTTCCTCTTCAGTGCACGATTGAGGAAGCAGCTGCAGGATCTACAACCAACGGGAAGAGACTCTGAATTCAGAATGGAAGAGTTTGAGGCCAACCTTAGACACTGACTCTGCCTCAAAAGATGAAAATCTCAATTTCACTGAGCCCACTGATACTGTAAACAAACTCAAAAGGCAGCTATAACCCCTCTTCTAAGCTAAAAAAAAACAAAAAACAAAAAACCCACAACTCCTTGACTGTTGTAATCTTAGGTTTTTGTTTTGCTTTTTGCAGAAACTTAACTTTGCAGGTAAATTATTAACTACTCCACCTCTCATGTCTATTTGCTGGCATGGAGCCCAGGCCCCACCTCCTCAAAAAGCCCTTGCTATTTATTTTAATGATCCCTACAAACTTCAGATGTCCTGTGGTTGGCATCAATTTGCTCCAAGGTATTAAATCCATTCTCTTTTCTCATATTACCATATTAATATATAGGATGACATTAAAAAAACAAATCCTAGCCAGGCGTGGTGGCGCATGCCTTTATCCCAGCACTTGGGAGGCAGAGGCAGGCAATCACTATGAATTCGAGGCCAGCATGAAGCAAGTCCAGGACACAGAGAAACCCTGTCTCAAACAAACAAACAAACAAACAAACAAACAAAGCAAAAAACAACTCCCCCCCCAAATCCCAAATAAACTTTTACCTTCTCCAGATTTTTTTGACCAGGGAAGAAATGACAGAGGAACTGACATACAAAAGCAGCCACACCATGGACGACACAGCAGATGCACACCCTAGATACTTAAGGGTTTCAGTCTTGTGGAAATCAAAACACAGGCTCTGTGACCAAACGTCTGGCAAGGGCACTGCCCACCCTGACAAGTGTCACAACACTGTCAGTGTACTAGAGAAACAGTGTTCCCAAGTGAGTGCTTTAGACTTACAGAGCTACATAAAGCCTTAGAGGGAAAAAGTCAATTCTTCCCTCTTCCCAAATCCTAACTTTTCTAATCTCACGAGGTACAATTTGCTTGTTTCCAGATGGAAGAAAAATGTTTCTATTTTATCACTCCATTACTGCAACTTCAATCAGTGCTTTCTCCCCCCAAGCAAAAAGTGGCAAACATCCTTGGCAACTCCAGGGCAGAGAAGGAAAAGGGAAGAACAGAGATAGAGTAAGAAAATAATACTAATAAAAATAAAAAAAATTCAAAAGCCAGGCTGTAAGACAGAGAAATGACACGGCCCAAGAACACCCAGAACCTGGTGGGGCCCAGCCCCTTTAGATTGGGAGCACTCCGAGCAAGCCTGGTAGAGGTCTATCTGCTCACATTGGTTAACACCCACTGTGAAAGCCGGGCATGGTGGCGCATGCCTTTGATCCCAGCACTTGGGAGGCAGAGGCAGGTGAATGACTGTGAGTTCGAGGCCAGCCTGGTCTACAAAGTGAGTCTAGGATAGCCAAGGTTACACAGAGAAAGCCTGTCTCGAAAACAAACAAACCAAAAAAAAAAAAAAAAAAAAAAAAAAAAAAAAAAAAAAAACAACCCAAAAACAAAACACCCACTGTGAGCTTGGAAGGCTCCATTCACTATCAGAAGCCCGGATCTGGCCTCTTCAGCTCGGGATAACTCAGGGAGCACCAGGCAGGGGTTAGTCTTAAACTCACAACTGCAGAGGCAACACAGGGCTCTAACAAGGCTGGATTATTAACTTCTCTATTGGCACCTTTCAGACCGTGGGCCAGAACGGGGGACTCCAGAACCGTAAGCAAGTTCCTGCCTCCTCCGGGGCTAGCCTCTTTCCTTTCCTTCTCAAGGGCCGCTTGGTCATGGAGATCCATCAAACCTGTTTTCTTCTACATAAACACCATTAAAGGAAGATCAGAGCCCGCGACAGGCAACCAGGCTCTCTGCTGCCTCAAGACTGCTTTAGAGCTTCCAGTTTCTCCTGGACAGGCTCCTAAGCCCACAGCTCTCTCTTTAACTGACCCCTCAGGTCTGCTTTCCTGTGAAGGTTACTTGGTTTTTTGACTTAGAAACCTCACCCTGCTTTTCCTTTAGACTAGTTTCTGCCCAAAGGACCTTCACCTACCCACTACCACCAACTGCCACAGAACTGGAATGTGCTGTGGTCAGGAGAGGGGGAGGGGCGCTGGGCAGAGAGCAAGCCTTCCTGGCCTGTGTTTTATTTTGTTTTGTTTTGTTCTCCCCTCAAGGCTTGACCGAAGTGGAGTGATGGGTGACCAATTCGCCTTCATTTTTCATCTATCCCTTTTATGGCCTCAGTGCTCCCACACCAAGTGCTTTTTTTTTTTTTTTTTTTTAGACCTATGTAAGATTTACCCTCTCAGATTCAGAGCACCAGCATGGAGCACCTCAGGTTACTCGTCCTCACCCCTGAATCCGTCTACCACGTTCAGCCACCCTTATATCAGCTCCAGCTCCAGCTCCCGCGCCTATTATCTGCTTACTAGTTCCTTGGCGGGACGTGTACATTCTTTCTCAAGAAAAGGAAAAATCCATTAAATAACTTTACGAGATTCAAAAACAACAACAACAAAAAACCTTAATGAATATATTGTGAAACAATGAACTGGAAAAATATAAAGGAGTCTGAGGAAAATCAGGATAAAAAAAAAAAAAGAGTATGAACAGGTCAGTCAGCACTGGCAGACAACAGATCACATGCAAACACATAAATCCTCTTTACAACCTGCGGACGAGACCAGGTAAGGAAATGTTTCCAGAGAAGGCAAGGCAAGGTAGCCGTTAAGATACTAAGGCTTACAGGCAAGATGGCTCCGTGGATATCAGGTGCCTGCTGCCAAGTTTGCCTACCTGAGTTTGACCCTTGACCTATATCATGGGAGGAGAGAATAACACCCACAAGATGCCCTCTGACCTGCATGCAAGTGCTGTGACCCGCACACCCCAAACATACAAAATAAGTAATTTATTAAACTAGAATTTTGATGTAAGGGGCTCATGGGAAAGCTCAGTGAGTAAAGGCACTTGCTGGGCAAACCAGATTGCCTGAATTCTGCTCCAGTAACCTGCACGGCTGAAGAACAGACTCCACAAAGCTGTGCTTGGACCCATATTCTATTCAGCTGCTTGTATGCCTTCCTCCACATCATGGGCACACTCATGTATGTATGTATACATACACACACACACACACACACACACACACACACACTTTAGCATTTTGGGGGAGATGGGCAGTGGGTAAAGCATTTGATGTACACATTAGAACTGGAGTCTGGAGCCCCAGAATCTGCAAACGCTGGGTCAGCTCGGTGGCTGCCTATAACCCTGGCACTTGGGAAGCAGATTTGGGGGGCCTCCAGAGAGAGACGGCTAGCTAGATTAGCCAGAATCAATGAGCTATGGGTTAAATGAGACCCTGCCTCCATAAAGACAGTGGAGAGTTATAAAGACAGAACACGTGACATGACATCAACTGCATGCCTCCATGCAAAGTCACACATGAAGCCATGTGTGGACGTAAACATGCACGCACATAGACATAACACACGAAAAAATTGATTTGGAGGGTTGAAGAAGTATCTCAGATGGTAAAGTGCTCCCCACAGAAACATGAGGAACCATGTTTAGTAGCCAGCACCCATGAAAAAACTGTTGCGCGAAGTAATATGCACTGTGTGTGTGTGTGTGTGTGTGTGTGTGTGTGTGTGTGTGTTAAGACAGATGGCTCTAACACGCTTCATTAGGCCAGGCAGTCTAGCCTAGTCTAGTCTACCAAAGGTGAATAGTATCTGAGGCTGACCTCTGTTGGTGTGAACACACACATACACACACTATTGGTTTAGCTGGCTTCTTGGCTTTAGAGATGAATTACGACTGACTTTTGGTTGGATAGAGAAAAACCTTTAATGTGGAGCTTGTTTTAAAACAAGCAGTCAGTGTGGTAGGTTATCCTTTTAAGCCAGCATTGGGAGGCAGTCAGGCAGATCTCTGAGTTTGAGGCTAGCCTACTTACTCTACACAGGGAGTTCCAGGCCAGCCAGGGTTGATGAGACCGTGCCTCAAGTAAATAAATGAACAGAACCAAAAAACAAAACAAAACAAAACACAAAAAGCATGGCAAAGAGTTCCAGGAAGCACGTGACAAGGCTGTCTAGCGATCCAGGGGAGAATGGCTTTAGTCAGCCTTGAGGAAGGAGGAGGGTGAAGGATGACAGCTCGCTCCGGGAGGTACGGAGGTATTAACAGTGAGTCCAGAAAGGCCATCTACTGGGCGAGAGGAACAATCATGAGATGTGCACGAGGGCAGTGAAGGCCACTTTCAAGAATCCATAATGAGCTCACTGGTACATGCCCAAAGCAGCCCATGCTGACCATAGGAAGGTCTCAAGGACCATCACTCTTCTGCACTGCCTATTTCTAACTCCAGTCATGGTCTGATACCCACTTATTTTTATTAACTACCGTCCCTCTGCACCCCAGGCTCCCAGTCCCCCAATATAAAGAACTCTGAAAATATAGACATTCTTTCTTCCCTTAATTTTTTTTCCCCTTATATTTCTGGTTGTGAGCCTAGCCTTTAACGGCTGATCCATCTCTCCAGCTCACATTTTTTTCCTTCTTCTTGAGCTAGAGGCATGTTACATAAGCCCAAGCTGGCCTCCAACTCTTGATTCTCCAGCCTTGGTCTCCAGAGGGCTGAGATAGGAGGTGTTTGCAACCACACCTGGCTGTAAGTCAATATTTTACTTTTCAACTAAGTACCAGTAGGAATGTAACTCTGGGGGGTCCTGGGGGTGGTTCAATTGGCACACTGCTTGCATTGTTTGCAACAAAGCCCTGAGCTCAATCTCCAGGCCCAAGTAAAATAGGTGTGAAATTGCACACTTATAATTCCAGCGCCCAGAGAAACCCTGTCTTGAAAAAAAAAAAAAAAAACCAAAAACAAACAAACAAAAAATAATCCCAGCACACCAATATGTGGAGGCAGAAGGATCTGGAGTTCAAAGGAACCTTCTGCTATGTGGCAAGCTGGAAGTCAGCCTGGGCTACCTGAGACTCTGAATAAGGAAGGATAAATAAAACAACAATTTTACAAGATACACGAAGTAAACAGTAAAAGTTATATTACAGGGGCTGGAGAGATGGCTCAGCGGTTATGAGCACGGGCTACTTTTCCAGAGAACCGGAGGGTTCCATCCCTATTATGCACGTGTCTGTAATATCAGTTCCAGGGTAACTGGCTGACACCCACTTCTGGCCTCTGTGGGTACCTCGTGGTACACTAACATACAAGTAGACAAACACCCATACACATAAAAGTAAATAAATCTCTCTTTTTTTTTTTAAGGGCGTGTATATTTCCAAGGCATTCTATATTCTAACTCTGAGGTGCAAGGGGTTGGTAGAAGAGACTTGCAAAGCCTTTGGGACTCTCTCTCTCTCTCTATGGACTTCATAATGATCTCTGTTTTTCCTGTTTAAAAAAACGTTACCCAGGCAGGCGTGATGGCACACACCTCTAATCCCAGCACCCAGGAGGTAGAGGCAGGCGAATCGCTGTGAGTTCGAAGCCAGCATGGTCTAAAGAGTGAGTCTAGGACATCCAGGGCTACACAGAGAAACCCTGTCTCACAAAATAAATAAATAAATAAAAATTAAAAGGAAAGGAAAAAGTTACTCAATACAACAAAGGCGTGGCTAATTGGGGGTTTCACCAAGAGGTTTCATATTTCTTAGATAATGGTAAACTAACGGAGAGTCACCTTTGACCTCCCTGTGCCCACAGATTAAACCAAGCTAAATCCTTATCTTTTGACTGCAGGAAAGACTATTGGGGTTCACCTACTTCCTCTTCAAGAACACACTATCCAAATCACAGTCTAGTATCCACTTCACAAAAATGTGATTCCAGATTGCAAACAAAGAAACATATCTTGCAATCTTTTGGCCCACCTCACGCATGTGCAACAGTGTTTGTACAGAATTAAAACAACTGCACCAACAGTCACATGAGTGTTTTATTTTATGCAATAGTCTTATTGCCAAGAGCATGGTTTCTTCAGGTGTGCTGGCACAGGCCTACAGTCTCAGCCCTGGTGAGGTTGACACAAGAGGATTTCAAAGTAAGCTTCGGCTATAAAAGAAAAAAGAGTGCCTTGAAAAGAGAAAATAAAACAAGGGCAGATTTTAAAACGCCACAAAGAAAATTTAAAGGCGCCGAAGTGCGTATACTTAAAGGAGGCCCAAGAAAGCTGCCCTTTAAAGTAAATTTTGCAAAGAATTATCTTTTCTGTCTTTAGTAACTTAAAGCTATTTGTTTAGGCAAAGCATGACAGCTCAATGGGGAAAGGGGCCTGCTGCCATGCCTGAAACCCGAATTTGATCTCCAGGACTCACATGGTGGGAGAGAATCAACTCCTACAAGTTGTCCTCTCAAATCCACAGGAGTCATGGCACAGACACAAAGAGACACTCATACAAATAAATGTAATAATAACAATAATAATAAAAGAATTTCCCCTCCTACCTGCCAAATCAGTTTCATCGACACTAAGTAGAACTTTCCGGTATATAGAACCTAACTACTATAAAATTAAAGTCCAAGTTAGGGATGGTTCCATAACAGAGCACGATGGATTATCCATATTTGCTGAGTCAGTCAATGGAGCTCATTGTAATTAATTTTTTAACTTTATTCAATTAAACTGAAAGGTAATTAAACCCTGAGATGTGGCATTTTATATTTGGGCATAGCCTGTGGACCATTTTAACAGTTTATCACCGGGGACTTTACACTAGCCAAGTTCAACAAATTCTCGAACTTCTAGTCAGATTTCTGCAAAATACTGTTTTCAAGACTAGGGAAGGAGGCTATTTTTAGTTGTTTTTCGGATCACTGCCAGCAGTGGCCGGATGCAAAGTACGTAAGAAAACTGGAAATTGAAGACCTCGTATTGAGTTTCTTCACCTAGAATTACAAAGTCAGCAAAACATCTACGACATGACCAGTCCCCGAAGTCAGGGTGGCATGAAGCTGCCCGTTTCCCCACACCACTCGGTGCCCTGAGAGAGCCTGAGGGACAGGGGTGTTTTGGAGTGGAGAGAGACCCTCAGGTTTGGTTGCTCACAGCGTGGCTGGCTGGGGGAAGTGGTCCAGGGCTTGGACGTCCGGCCCGCACCAGCATCCCGCATCCCTCATGCCACGAGCTCCCGGCAGGCCTCCGCCTGCCCTTGTACTGATCAAGGTGACAGTCTGGATAAGAGTGGCGGGGACCTGCCGCCGGCGGCTCACCTCGCACAGCGGAGTCGGAGCTGAAGCCCATGGCGCGGGCAGCGGGAAGGCCGTAGCAGGACCGCGCGGGCGAGCGCTGGGGACCGCGGAGACCCCGGCAAGACGCGACCTCAAGGCCCACTCACTGCCACTGCGCAGGCGCCGCGGCAAGCTGGGAGCGCGTGTGAGGGCGCGCCGGTAGAGTCGCGCATGCGCAGCGGCCCCAACCCAGCTGACCGGTGAGGATTTGACAGCCGCGGGACAGCCCTAGTCGCCACGGCGCTTAGTGCGTCTGCGCCGCCCGCCCTTGCGAGCCTATCCAGGCCGGGTTTTACAGGCGGTCCAGTGAAGAGCTTTTCAGGTGACTCAGGACAAGTACCTGCGGGGTCGTCGCCCTAAGTATGGACTGTTAGTCCTTTGGCTTTGGTAATAAGTAACCCAAGGTGTGACCAGCTCAGCCTGGGTCCTGCAAAGCCAGACTTTGATATAGGATGCCAGTGCAGACACACGGATGGAGCTGCATTCTAGAACCACAGCTTAGCCACATTGGGCCTTCATCCCTTCTGTCTTTGACGTTGCCAGTCAAATACCCAGAGGGTCCCAAGGAAGACAAAAACAAAAACTTGCTTTGGCTGGCGAGGCTTGCACAAGGGTTTTATGCTTGCCCAATATGCACAGTGCTCTGCCTTCAATTCCTAGGATGGCCATGAATAAATAAACACAAGTAGAGGGTTCATCTCTCTCTCTCTTTTTAAAAAGTGTTCATTTAGAAAAAAAACGAGTAGAAAGCCGCAGAGGCATAGAGATCCAAGTTTGACTCCCAACACCCGACTTTGGTGCGCTCACAATGCTCTGTTAGTCCAGGTCCAAGGAGCACTATTCCCTGAGCACTGGCCTTTCCTGAGCACCGGCATACACATGCAATTAACAATCTTCTTTTTAAAAATGAGTTAGGATGACCGTCAATTTCTAACACACGAACTTGTCATGAGTACTTTGAGGCAGCGGTCGAGCTGGTTGCCAGCTGGTCTCTTTGATCCCGAAGGGCAGGACGTGGTGGGAGGTCCGCTCTGCTGCGGGTCACACTGGGACCCTGGACGCCTGTTAGCACCCTGGAAGTGCTGGGGTGCTCGAGATGAAGTAAGCAGTCGGCGAGTGAGACAGGAGTCCCACCTGGCAGCCTCTGAGCATGCTCAGTGCGGGTCAGCTGCGTACTGGGTCTCCAGGCCTGCTATGGTTGGTGCGGGTCATCCTTCTGGACTTGCTCGGTGGAGGGGTGAATGGGTCTCTCGTCAGTGGCTTCTGCGCACGCTCAGTGCGGTGCTGGCCCGGATCCAATAGTGTAGCCTCTGGGCATGCTCAGCCGGATCCCGTAGAGTAGCTTTTGCGCACGCTCAGAGTGGTGCTGGCTGAGCCGGAGCGCGCAGGGGGCGGGCAGAGGCGGGGCCGTGGCGCCCTTATCCCGGGCGCGGGCGGCCGGGGTTCAGAGTGCGGGCCGCGGAGCGGGCAGCGCCGTTTCGGCATGGGTCCGCGCGCTGGTCTTGCGCGGGCGATGCCGCCAGGTCCTCCCTGACGTCTGACGCCAAGTGTCGCCGCCCCGATGGCCGCCGAGTCCCCCGCGCTGCGCCTGCGGCCGCCGGGAAGCGCCGGAGACAGCCAGCCGGTGCCGCGCCTGCTCGGAGGCTGCGTGCCGCTGTCGCATCAGGTGGCTGGCCACATGTACGGCAAGGACAAAGTGGGTGAGTGCGGCCTCGAGACCCCTTCCCCGGTCTTCGCTGTGCTCTGTCCGGGCAGTCCCCGGCTTCCGCTGTGCTCTGCGCTGACAGTCCTCGGCCTCCGCTGTCCCCAGCCACGGTGGTCCTTTGAGATTAGCCGTCGCCACCCCTACAGTCATTGGTCTCCACTGTCCCTACTCCGGCAGTCCCAGGCCTCCGGATCACTCTCTCAGCTGCCCCAAGCTCTTCTGTCCCCACTCTGGCGGTCCCCGGCCTCCCATCCCGGTCACAGCTGTCCACGGCTCTTCTGCTCCCTACCCGTCAGTCCCCAGCCTCCGATGTTCTCGACCCCGGTTGTCCCTAGCCTCGAGTCCCCCGGCTCCAGGCGTTCCGAGCCTCTCCTGCCCCCGGGGTTAGGAAGCCGGGCGCCCCCAGGAGCAGCCACTGGCTTCTAGTGGCACGGAGAGGCGTGCCCCTTCGCCCCAGAGAAGGCGAGTGTTGATTGGAGAAGGCGTTGTTGGTAAAAATAAGGAACTTGCTTTTCTTTTCTGGACCGGGAAGTAAATTCTCTCTGGTGCTCAAGATGTGTTTATTACTGGGAATAGTAGTTGCAAAAGGGACTCAAATGCATACGATGCTAATCTGGTGCTTTTCTGCTAGGTGCAGCTGCATCGCTGGAGGGGAAGAAAAACCAAACTGCTATATATATGTATTTTTAACTTGCCTTGGCTCATCCAGGATCACTCCCAGTCCCTAGAGGAGGATTCTCGGTGTCTTTGATTGTGCTGGGAGGCGTGGTTCAGCTGTGCAGAACCTTGCCTCCTGGGTAGGCTACACGCCTGGCTGTTACAAAGAACAGTACACACATAAAAAAAAAATTCTTTCCTTGCTCATCTTTATAGACTGTTCCGAGGCGATTGCATTCACGATTTATGGAGCAGCACAGGTTCTACTCCAGGGCAGAGACTAATTCAACCCTCTACTCACAGTGGATTGGCGCTGGACATAGGGAGAGTAGGATGGACTTGGGACTTTTATGGATATCTGACCCGGAACTACCATAAGAGACTGTTTGTTTTGCTGATAAAGTGATTCAGGTTTAGGCTGGTATGGTAGTACTTTTTCTTTTCTTCTCCTTCTTTAGTGGTTTAGAGGATTGATTCTAAGACTTTAGACAAGCTAGGTAAGAGCGTTGCCACTGACCTACATCCCCAGGTCATTTTTCCTTTTTCCTTTTCTTTTTTTTTTTCTTTTAAGACAGGGGCTCCCCAAATGTCACTTGGAGCTTCCTGAAGCCCAGGCAGGTCTTGACCTTTTGATCTTCCTGAGTGGCTGAGGGTGTAGACACGAGGCCGCTAAGGTAATAGATTTTTAAGACAAGCCTGGTTAGGCATCGCATCAATGCAGTGCCTGCCCTCGAATCAAGGCAACACCCACCATGTTATTGTGCTTGTGGGAAGCACACAGACTGGAGCCCAACTACATCCAGGAAATGTTGAAAGACTGCGTCAGAGTTAGGAAACTCCGCACTTGAGATTCTGGCTGAACTATTTCCTCCTATGCATCATACCTGGAGTCAGCTGGCCCTTAAACGACAGGATTCCTATCTGTAATCTTAAGGAAGGGATCATTTCCCTGAAGGCCCTGGAGTCTATGCAAAGAACACACCCAAAGAAGGGGCCCCTGTGATTGGCACCTGGGACTTAGCTTAAGGGACGCTAGTGGCCTATTTAGAGTCATTGGTGATTGATTACAGAGTGCCCTGAATGTGACCTTGAACTGTATTACAAACAGTACTGAAAGACCTAATTTCTCACCCAAGCTGCCTAATTGAAAGAATAATTTAGATTTCAGAGAAGGTCGTCTCCAATTTTAGTATTAAGATTTTTTTTTTTCCGGGCCGGGCGTGGTGGCGCACGCCTTTAATCCCAGCACTCGGGAGGCAGAGGCAGGCGGATGGCTGTGAGTTCAAGGCCAGCCTGGTCTACAAAGTGAGTCCAGGACAGCCAAGGCTACAAAGAGAACCCTTGTCTTGAAAAAACAAACAAACAAAGAATTTTTTTTCTTCTTTTTTTCTTTCCAGTTTCACTAGATTCATTTGACTGAGAGAACAGATTCTTCATGTTGTACCAGCAGTCTGATGTTTCTTGCTCTGGCTTCTCAGATATTTACACTGTAGACTGCACCATTCGTCCCCAGTGCTCACAACTAGTTAGCAGGCAGTCAGCAGTTCAAAGTTCAGCTGTTTACTATTGTCCCTCCATGGTTACACTGCTTAGAACAGTGGTTCTCAGCCTTCCTACCGTGACCCCTTAGTACAGTTCCTCACGTCTTGGTGACCTCTAACCATAAATTTATTTTCATTGGTACTCCATAACTAATTTTTGCTAGTGTTACGAATTGTAACATAAATATTCATGTTTTCCTATGGTTTTAGGTGACCTCTGTGTCTTTGGGGGTCAAAGACCCCCATGAGTTGAGAACCACTGGTTTTATTTTATTTATTTATTTATTTATTTATTTATTTATTTTAATTGTTTATTTATTTATTTATTTATTTATTTGGTTTTTTTGAGACAGCATTTCTCTGTGTACCTCTGGCTGTCCTGGAACTCTCTTTGTAGACCAGGCTGTCCTCAAACTCACAGCCATCTGCCTGCCTCTAGAGTGCTAGGTTTAAAGGTGTGTGCCACTGTGTCCTGCTGAGAACCATTGGTTCAGACCCTACCCTGTTCTGCCTTGGTTCTTTTTTTTTTTTTTTTTTTTTTTTTTTTTTGGTTTTTCGAGACAGAGGCTCTCTGTGTAGCCTTGGCTGTCCTGGACTCACTTTGTAGACCAGGCTGGCCTCGAACTCACAGCGATCCGCCTGCCTCTGCCTCCCGAGTGCTGGGATTAAAGGCGTGCACCGCCACGCCGGCTCTGCCTTGGTTCTTACAAGCTGTGGAACAGGTTGTGGGTGTTTGTACTTGTTGTCATTTAAAAAATTTTTTATTATAATTTATTCAGATTACATCCCGATTGTTATCCCCTCTCTTGTATCTTCCTGTTCCCACCCTCCCTCCCTCTACCACCCTCTTCCCCTCCCCTAGGCCTTTAACAGAAGGGGACCTCCTCCCCCACCATAAGACCTCAGCCTATCAGGTCTCATCCTGATAGCCTTCTTCCCCTTCTATGTGCTGCAGGGCCTCCTTACCAAGGGGAAGTGATCAAATTGAGGGCACCAGAGTTCATGTCAGGGGCAGTCCCCCACTCTCCCCACAACGGTGGAGAGTGGAGCTATTTGTCCATTGGCTAGATCCATTGGCTCTACCCAGAGTCTAGCATCGAGTCCCAGCATCTGTCCAAAGCCCCCCGCTGGGTGGAGTCTCTCAGAGGACGTCTATGTTGGGCGAATATCCATTTATAAGTGAGAATATACCATGCGTATTTTCATTTTTAACTGCTGTTACTCTCACTACGTAACTGGAGTTTTCATTTTAGGATTGAGTATCATCATCAAGGGAAAAAAAAAAAGGAGCTGTTGATTTTATTTAAAAAAGAAAAACACGGAACTGGGAAGAACTCAAGTCCTTGAGCGCCAAGCTCAGCCAATGGAAAGCTACTAGTGTTTCTGACACTGCCTTGCTTTTATGTTCTTCACTGAGGTCGTATTTCCTCAAAGAACATCAAAAACTTAGCTCTTGGGAAGCAAAATGTTTGGCTTCTGAAGATTATAAAAACATTCATGATCTCTTAGGAACAGAAAAGTATAGTGTCCTCACTGTGCCTGTCCTAGGGTTGATCACTGCTGCAGCCTTTTACATGTCCTTGGGCCGTTGTTTTGGGGGCACTTAACGACACCTGTTGACAGCGCTCTGAAACTTCACACAGGCACGACAGTGGCACATGCTGGTTTTTTGATCTGTGCTGATTCTCGTAGTAAACTGTGTTCACTTCTGTATAGATGTTCCTTGACCTGCGGTGGGGGCACAAACCCTTATCAAACACACTGCTGTTTGGTGGCCTGGTGGCTATCTGGGAGCTTCCCCTTTATCCCTCCTCAGTCGTTGGGACAGTTGTCTTCCACAGACTGCACATACCAGAATCTGCTTACCTGGTCCCCTCTGGCTGGATGTGCTTGTGTTTGCTGTAGCAGAAGATGCAGTAGACAGTCCTGGACACCATAGCTCACTTTGCACATTGTAGCACCAAAGTGCAAGAGCTCTGTCAATGTAAAAATCCCCAATGTTCTCAAGTGTTTATATGCAATCCCTTTTTCTTTCTTTCTTTCTTTCTTTCTTTCTTTCTTTCTTTCTTTCTCTTTCCCTCCTCCTCCTCTTCTCCTTCTTCTTGTATCATCACATACTATTAGTTTCACTTTAAAAGCCCTTCAAATTGTGAACAAGTGGCTCAAAGCCGGAATGTGCGCCTTGGCCAAATTTGGTACACAGAAATGTGGTGGTCTGTGGGGAAAATGAGGGTTTAGGAGGAAAGCCTCAACAGCTATTTTGCATTATTGATCTTCTTATTCTGTAGTAGAAAGCAAGGACGACATAGAAGAACAGCAGACAGACACACAGACACACAGACACACGGAGAGAAAGAGAAAGAGAGAGGCATGTTGCCCAGTCTGTTCTCAGCCCCTCACACGTGACTTTTCCCCTGAACTTTCTGTAAGTAGGTTGCATATGTCCTGCCATTTATATAGTGACACTTCTGTGTGGATTTCCTAAGAAAATCCATACTGTCTCCTGTAGCCAGAGTGTATTTATGGCATGTGGGGATTTAAACGGTACAGCCCTGTAGCTGTAATCCGCACCCTCATTTAGTCACATTTGAATAGTGTGTTTTATTCTATCCGTGTTCCCCAGAACAGCAGGCCTCCATCCTTACCACCAGCCTTCAGTTACGTCTTTTCCACTTCGGTCTGTAACGAAGCCTCACCCTTTCTCTCCAGTGGTCTTGACACCGAAGAATACACATCAGCACACTTTATGAAATGCTCTCCTGCCTGTCTGAGTTTATGAAGGTTCTGTAGGATGAGACTCAGGGTGTAAATTTCTGACTGGAATGTAATGCTCACCTGGACACCCATGGTAGCTGTCTGACCTTTTATTAGTGGTTAGTTTTGGTCATCTGGTTCAAGCCTGGTCTGGTTTCTCACTGTGTAATGTTTTAGCCCCCACCCTTGCCCCCCCAGAATGAGTAAGCTGTTTGTGGGAGACATTTGAAGGCCATATGGGTGTCTGGACTGTCATGAGACCTCACCCGTAGA
Source organism: Acomys minous (assembly GCF_964271855.1). NCBI lineage: Eukaryota > Metazoa > Chordata > Mammalia > Rodentia > Muridae > Acomys > Acomys minous. The sequence goes on from NC_140495.1 coordinate 98,304,167, forward strand.
TTTTGACTTACAGTGATGAATCTTGTCCGAAACAGACGGTTGTGAAAGTATGATTTTCCCCCTTACCTCTACCACTGCCGTTAGCAATCAGCTTTCTCAGAAATCACCCCTGGTCATGCTCATCCTTGTTAATCCACCATCTTGGGACTCGTGTGTCAGACCTGACCACAGAGCTAGTTTTTCCTTTGTCACTGAACTTCCTTTCTGGTCCAACTGTGGGATGGCATCACTCCCCTCCCTCGGCTGTAGAACTAGCCCTTTGTGCAAGGCCCTTTTTTTACTGGCAAATGCTTTCTCTGTTTTTCCTTTTGCTTCAGTTCCTCAATTGAACTCAGGGCCATGGAGCCTCCCTGACATAGGAAATGACCCTATGCAGAATCTCGGACCTGGAAGTTAGGGGTGTTGTTACTGGGGTGTCATGTCGGACCTGGGAGTTAGGGGTGTTATTGGGGTGTCATGTCGGACCTGGGAGTTAGGGGTGTTGTTACTGGGGTGTCATGTCGGACCTGGGAGTTAGGGGTGTTGTTACTGGGGTGTCATGTCGGACCTGGGAGTTAGGGGTGTTGTTATTGGGGTGTCATGTCGGACCTGGGAGTTAGGGGTGTTGTTACTGGGGTGTCATGTCGGACCTGGGAGTTAGGGGTGTTGTTACTGGGGTGTCATGTCGGACCTGGGAGTTAGGGGTGTTGTTACTGGGGTGTCATGTCGGACCTGGGAGTTAGGGGTGTTATTGGGGTGTCATGCCTTTGTGGATGCCGCTGATGGTGTGTAGGTATTTTAGAAGTCACAACTGCATAGCTACAGTTCCATCCCAACCTGAGTCCTTCCTCTCCTGGATTCTAAATTTGCCTTTCTCCACTTCCCCAGTGAGAACCCTGGCTCCCCACGTTCTCAGTCTATTTATTCTGCTGCATAATCACATAACCTCTAGAATTTCCACACCCAAAGTGTGGCAGAAAACAAACAAACCATACAGAGTTCAAGGTCAAGTCTTTTATTTTACAATTTATTTAGTGTGTGTGTGTGTGTGTGTCTGTCTGTCTGTCTGTCTGAGTGAATTTAGATCACCCATATTTTATGGTACCCGTGGAGGACAGAGAGCATCAGTGTCCTGAGATTCGAGTTATAGGTGATTGTGAACCTGATGTAGGTGCTGGGAACCAAACCTGGGTACTCGGCACAAGCAATAAATATTTTAACCTTTTAAGTCGTCTCTCCAGACCCATGGTTAGGCTTCCTGTGTAGAGAATATGAGGTTAGATACTGCTCAAACCTTTTTTTTTTTTACATTAGATTTTTTGTTATTTCCCCCTCCCTTTTATAATAATAGCTATTTGAAATTTAGTCGGTTTCCTTTGTTTCTGCTTAAACTTAATTTCCCCCTTCTCATTCTGTTCCAAAGGTCAAGACCATAGAAAGGGTTGGGTGTGGGAGTGCACGCCTTAATCCCAGCACTAGGGAGCCTTTGGATCCCAGAGGCGGAAGCGGGCAGATGTTTGAGTTGGAGGCCAGGCTGGTCTACATAGCCAGTTCCAGACCTAATCATACAGCCCATTTCTCAGGAGTATTTGTAGGTGACACATTTCAGTATTTTCTTATGCGTCCTTTCTTGAGCTTCTTTAAGAACACGCTTTTCCTCCTCTGCCTGACACAAAGGGTGATAATGGATAATGCCGTGGACGTCTTTTCACAGGTGGCTTGACACGTTCACAGCATCACCTAAAAATCAGTATGCCGTGTATCCGTGCACACAGCTTTTCTTTCTTCGTAGCTCTCTGTGCTCCAGGGTATATGTGGACCACAGTTTATTCTGCCAGTCTCCTGGGTCGGCTCTGTCCCACTGCTCTGTGCTGTAGTAGGCATCGGGATAATCGTGTAAGCATCCCACTTTCTGTTTCAGTGTACTGTCTTGACTCTTTCTGGCCCCTGTGACCAGGTATAGATTTCCAATCCCTGCTCACTTTTCCTCAGAAACCTGATGAAGTCTGGCAGTGCGTTTGCCCTTCATAGATTGCGTAGGAGAGCTGGGGTTCTTCACCCTCCAGAGCTCAAACACGAGGTGCCTTCTCTACCCTTCCCTCCTCCTCTAGTTTTGTGACTGAGTGCCAGTTCATTAGAGAGTGGTCATACCCAGAGTTCACTAGGCTTTGCAAAATAATTAATGCCACACTGAATTGTTCTGACGTTTTAACGAACTTTTCTGGGGAAGACGTTCAACTATATAAAATATTGCCAGAAGGGCAGTAAACCCAGCTGTGCCCAGGCTCTACAATGGCCCCATGTGTGTGAATGATGGCTCGCAGAACTGCTTAAGAGTAAGTTGTACCATTACCCTCTGTTCTAATGATTGTGTATCTCCTAAAAACACAGCATTTGTCTTGCCTACTTACGATAAAGCAGTAAAACTCAGCCTATAGTATTTGGCAGTTGTCATCTACGCAATGAAACCTGATATCAAATGTGTGGCTTCAGCGGTAGGCTGCTGGGAACTGATCCTAGAGTCTTTCAGACCAAGCACATATTCTACCATGGAGTTACACGCCCAGCCTTCTTTATGAATTCATTGCATTTACTTATTATGTGCGTACGTGTGTGAGAGAGGTGGTGTGTACATGTTCATGTGTGTGGCAGCCAGAGGTTTCCAGTGAGTGTCTTTGTAGGTATTATAGCGTTTATCTTACTCCGCCCCCGCCCCCCCCCCATGGGCATAAGCATAGTTATTTAAAGGGCGCTTTGGAGAGCACATCATTTCTATTTAGCAAAACCACATCAATAGCTTCCCTAGAAGAGCTATGGCCTCCCCAGCCTGAGCCAGCAGTACCAGAAAGTAATTCCCTTCCAGGAGAATGCTTTTGATCCAATAAGAAAACAAGTGGTTGGTTACTCTCATACCAGGCTCGGCACATCTTGTCTGACCAGTCAGTGTTGTTACCTCTGAGTTAGACTGCAGAGGACTGTTCCCCGCAACAGCCTGCGTAGCGCCCTCTGCACCACTGAGGGCTCGCCAGCAGAGTAGAAGTTTCTAGCCTCTTTCTACCTTGATCTCTCTGCCCCGCGATGAAAGCAGATGCCTTCAGCAATAGGATCTTATAGTCAAGTTCTGTCCACCTTGTTTTTAGAGGCCAGGTCTCTCACCGAGCTAGGAAACTTGGGCTCTAGACTAGTTGGCCAGCAAACCCCAGAGATTCTCCGTGTTTTAGCCTCCCCAGTGCTGGGATTACAGGTGTCCTGTCCAGTGTTTTATGTGGACTCTGGGGGTGTGAACTGAAATCCTCTTGATTGCCCAGACAGCATCTACCAACTGAATCATCTTTCTCAGCCTTCTTTTTCTTATTTGCATGTGTGTGTGTGGTGTATGTGCAACTGTGCTTCCATGTTTGTGTGTGTGTGTGTGTGTGTGTGTGTATGTGTGTATGTATCTATATAGTACATGCAGCTGTGTGGTACAGGCTTGTGGAGACCCAAAGTTGGCATCAATTGTCCTCCTCTATTACTGTATCATTAAAGCTAAGCCTGGAGCTCATTGGCTCTTCTTGGGCTGGCCAGCTCGTGTAGGCATCCGTTGGCTCTGCCTCCCGATAGGCAGCCACCATGCTTTCTTGTCTGGGTGCAGGTTCAGGACATCTAATCTTGAGGCCTCATGTGCATGCTAAGTGCTTTGTCCGGTGAGCCATTATCTCTCCTTTATTTTATTTTTAAGTTTATTTATTTATGTATTTATTGAAGCAGAGTCTCATTTTGGCCAGCCTGGCCTGGATCTCACTGTGAAGCCAAGGATGACCATCTTCCTACCTTCATGCCCCAAGTTCAGGACTGTAGGTGTGTACTACTGCACCAGGCAGCCATGGCCCTTTTGCAGCATCTGAGACCCGAGTTTTCCCATACCTTTAGACCATTTGTCCAATTGTTTCATCGTGGCTCAGAGTCAGACTGTGCGATTTTGCTGTGTGAGTTCACCTGTTTTCTTGGATCATAAGGCACAGGTTGGTTATTAGTGGCATCGCCAGTGCCTTGCTCTCATGGCTAAATGCGAGCTGTTGTTATTTCCACCAGGGAATTACCATTTTTGCCATCGTTATTAAGTAACTTGGGAGGAATATTTGAGTATTATATAGCCCTTTCCTCACTTCTGTGATGTGAGCGTCCACTGAGAATTGCGCGCTCATGTATCATTGCGAAGGCTACACCCGGAAGCACTCCTGTCTTTCTCCAGCAGTTGGCATTGTGCACCGCATGTCTCCTCTCATGCGTTCTTTTCTAGGATGGACTAGGATGTCTCAGAACTCAGTCAGCGGATATTACCCATATTGTTGCTGCTAATTTTAATCATCACCAAAATGCCATTCTCCTAAATTTGGACAGTGGCAGCTCCTGTGTCTTTTTGACATTTCCTGTTTTTTTTTTTTTTTCTTTTGAAGTGATGTCTCTGTTTCTGGCATAAAAAAGATGATGCATGCTTGTTTTGTGTCTTCCTTGTTCCAGCGCAGGAACTGGGAGGAACTGTGTCCTTTAGAGATGGGTGGCATTTTGAATCTGGATTCCAGGTGTGCGTTCTGCATGTCCTTTGAGCAGACTGAAGTAAGAAACAGACAGCCTTCACGCATCGGGGTTGTGTGTGTTTACCTGTGTGCATGAGTGCACGCCCTGGAGACTGCAGGCAAGGCACCGCCCCTGCACAAGCAGCCTCTCCCTCCCCAGACCTGGGTTGGGCTTGTAATTTGAGCTCAGCATCTTTTTTTTCCTCTTCAGCTTTTAGGGACTTTATTTTCCTTCCATTTTCCCCTTTGCTCAGGTGTCTGCAGAGCTCAGGAAGGACCTCCTCAGTGGCCTATGCTGTGGGAGCTGCTGACCAGTGGCTAGCTGGGCACTCCAGTCCTCAGTAGGGAACTGCTGGATGGGTACGGAGGGCACCTGCATCCCTCAGACCAGTCTGCCACCTCTGGCTGAGCAGCAGTAAACTCAGGAGCTGGCACAGTCCACTCAACTTGGAATTCCTCCCTGGTCACGGCCTTCTCAGCAGCAGCCTGCTCCTCCTTCGCAATCTCCTCTGGGTCTCTGTAGAAGTAAAGTTCAGGCATAACCTCCCCATGGGTGCTCATGGGAGAAAGTGCCACGCATTCGAAGTACTTCCCGAGCCAGCATCCACCACCTGACACCCACTGAGCAAGCTCCCTTGTTGTTGCATGGGATGGCAATGTCCCCACAGCGCAGAGGAGAATCCGTGTTGCACAGAGTGATGGTGGTGAACCCAGCATCTTAGGGCTTCGTCTGCCATCTCGATGCGGACTTCATTTTCTCACAGCATTACTGTTGAAATACCAAGTATTACATGTTGAAATACCAAGTAAACTTGTTCCTGGTACAATACATATATATGTATTGCTGTATTAATTTTACCCTTTTTTGTTTGTTTGCTTGTTTGTTTTGTTGTTGTTGTTGTCGTTGTTGTTGTCATTTTTGGTTTTTTTTGAGACGGGTTCTCTGTGTAGCTTTGCTTGTCCTGGACTCCCTTTGTAGACCAGACTGGCCTCGAACTCATGGCTTTCCACCTGCGTCTGCCTCCTGGGTGCTGAGATTAAAGGTGTGCACCACCACACCAGACTTTTTTGTTTGTTAGGCTGGCTTGGAATTCCCATGTAGTCCAGGAGGCATGAGGCACCCGTCCTGGCTTTTACTGTTGTATATTTATATTTATTTTATTTTTATGAGGTTTTTGTTTTGTTTTTACCTACTTTGTCTGTGCACCACTTGCATAACTGGTGCTCATGGAGACTGGAAGAGGGCTCCATCTCTTCTGGAACTGGAGTTTCTGACTGTTATGAGTCATGATGTAGGTGCTGGGAATTGAACCTGGGTCCTTTGGAAGTGTGACAAGTGCTTTTAACTACTAAGACATCTCTCTGATCCAGTTACCATGTTTTTTAATATGTTTGCAATTATGTTTATTTTTTTTAAAGATGTAATGTTTTGTCACTCAAGTTGGCCTTGAACTCCTTATGTAGTTAGGTGACCTTGAACTCTTGATGCTCTTTTCTTCCAACCTCCTAAACTGTGATTAAAGGGATGTGCCACCACACCTAACCTTTAGAGTGATAAGAAGCTATTCCCAGCCGTTGTGATGATGTTTATTTGAGAGTATGGTCTATAGTTTCTTGTTTTGTTTTGTTTTGTTTTGAGCCATTTTTGTTGGAGTTTTCAGAAATCACAATTACACTATTTTATATAGACCAGTGGCTCTCAACATTCATTAATGCTGCAACCCTTTAATACAGTTCCTCATGCTCTGGTGACCCCCAACCATAAAATTATTTTGTTGCTACTTCATAACTGTAATTTTTCTACTGTTAGGAATTGTAAATATCTGATATGTAGGATATTTGTTATATGTATATATATGTATGTATAGGATACATATACATACATACACATATCTATACATATGTGTGTATATACATATACATGTGTGTATATAAATATACATATGACCGCCAAGAGGATTGTAGCCCACAGGTTGAGAACTACTCAGTAGAGAATTATAGAGAGCAGCACTTGGGAGGCTGATGCAGGAAGATCAAGGCTGGCCTGGCCTAAAGAGCCTCTCACCCTAACCCTTTCAGACCTCCTTCAAAAACAAACAAAAAGTACTAGAGAAAGATACTATCTTGCTTCCTGAGAAATTTGATGAGATTAGTGTTGCTGTTTTTGTTTGTTTGATTGTGTTGGGAACAGTCGCTAGGAGGCCATTTTGGCTGCGTTTGCACCCCCTTCTTCCCAGCCCTGCCCACTTTCTGTGTTCTGAGCTGAAGATTAAATTCAGAGTTACCCTCATGCAGGGGGACCACTTTTGTCAGCAGCCTGTGCCCCTTAGATTTGTTTCTTCCTGTGCCAGTTTTAATGCTGTGTATTTAAAAGAATTTGTTTCATATATGTGGCATTTGCTGATTTTAACCTCATATCTTTTCCTTTCATTTGAATGTTCATTTATTCATAATAATGATAATTTATTTTCTTTTTCTTGATCTGTTTAGCAAGATGTTTACCAGTTTCTCAGATCAGTCGCTTTTGATTTCACTGATTTTTGTCTGTTGATCATTGACAAAATTACTTATTAGGACATGTTCTTCCTGGGCTGGAGAGATGGCTCAGTGGTTAAGAGCACTGCCTGTTCTCCCAAAGGACCCGGGTTCAATTCCCAGCACCCACATGGCAGCTCACAACTGTCTGTAATTCCAAGATCTGACACTCTCATACTAAGGCACATTAAAATTAAATAAAATATTTTTTTTTAAACGACATGTTCTTCCTGTATCTCTCAGGCCTTTATCTTTAACTCTTGACCCTGCTCTCTTGCCTTGGAAGTGCAGAGATTGCTATGCCTAGCATCCAGTTTTTATTAATTGGCTTTTTGTTTGTATATATTTATTTGAAATTAATCTTTCTTTCTATGACACATGAAGTTTGGTTCCTTTTCCTAAATGATAGAAATGTTTAATGCTGTCTTTTTATTGTATTTATTTGGTGGTGGTAGGGTGCCCGTGTGGAGGTCAGCAGAGAACTGGTGGGAGGTCCCCCCTGCCACCATGCGGTGTACAGGGATTGAACTCGGGTCCTTAGCGTTAGCAGCAAGCGCCCTTACCCACTGAGCTCTCCACCCAGTGGCCCCTACGTATTTCTCCGAGAGCTGCACTGTGCAAACTGGGATATGCTTGTTTTCCCCATTGCATGGAGTGCTTTCTCATTTCTCCTGTGGTTTTGATCCATGTGTAATGACAGTGGTGTTGGTAACTTTTCTATTATTTGACACTCCCCCCCCCCCTCCCCCGTGTCTTGCTGTTACTGCTGTGGTTTGAGGGCATCCTCTGCTCAGTTCCAATCCCTGTGGATTTGGGGCTTGGTAAACAGAACATTTATACTTGAAGGGCTTGTGTGTTCTGCCAGACAAAGGTCTTCGTCCCGTCCTGTGCTCCAGACAACCCTCAACTGTGCGGGAGTTTCTACCTCAGCCGGGACTGTAGCTTCTCTACACTGTAAACTGGTCGATTTTTTACTGTTCAGGTTTTGCATGTCATTACAATGTCTTTGCCACCGCATACCAGAAAATCTTTGTGACTTTGTTTATTGTTCTAGGTGTCCATTTTTGCTCCTTGCATCTGCAAGCTATGCTTTTATAAGCTCTGTTACATGTCTGTAATTTTGTATCTTAATCAGCTGGCCATGTCACTGTGAAAAGTCTTTTCTAAATAGCAAACAGTTCCTTTCCTTGGGACCGGAGAGATTGGTGAGTGGCTAAGATCACTTTCCCAGCACCCACATCAGCCAGCTCACAACTGCTGTAACTCCAACTCCAAAGGGTCTTGTGCTCTCTGCTGGTCTTTTCAGACACACACACACACACACACACACACACACACACACACACACACACACACACACACTTAAGAGGATAGAAATCTAAATTACTTCTCTTAGCCAGCCATGGTGCTGCACAACTTTAATCCCAGCACTTGGAAGGCAGAGGCAGAGGCAGAGGCAGGCAGATCTCTGTGAGTTTGAGACCAGCCTGATCCATGAAGCAATTTCCAGGAGAAAACTAAAAGACAAATGAACAAAACCATTCCTTTCCTTGGAGCTTGCCATGTGATGATGTGCTGTAGCCATCTTCACCTATGACCGAACTTGCAAGTCCTGTCTCCCTCCCTTCCCCCCTTTCCCACTGAAAGGTTGAACCCCAAGCCTCACACTGTAAGCAAGCATGGAACATGTCTCCAGCTCCACTTTTTTCTTTTCTTTTTATTTTTTCCTTGTAACTACCCTGTGTCTTTATATTTGAAGGGACTAGGGGTTTGATTCTCCCCCGTGTACTTAGGATTCTATTTGTCTCTGCTGTGGATTTATTTTTGTTTGTTTGTTTGTTTGTTTGTTTTGTTCGAGACAGGGTCTCTCTGTGTAGCCTTGGCTGTCCTAGACTCCCTTTGTAGACCAGGCTGGCCTCGAACTCACAGAGATCTGCCTGCCTCTGCTTCCCTCTGCCTCCCCAGTGCTGGGATTAAAGGTGTGCGTCACCACGCCTAGCTCAGATTTATTTTTTTTAATTTATTTTTAGCATATCTTAGTCTTATCATTTCTATGCTTTCTCATTTTCAAACACGTCCCTCCATTATTTTTAAATGCCATATTTATAATAACTACCTTAAATAGAATACGTAGTTCTTTTAGTTTATACTTGTTTTCTTTAACATAATTTTATTTCTAATAATAAAAGGAATATGTGTTAGCTAGGTCCGGTGGCCCATCAGAGAAAGATATAAGAGCCACTGAATAGTTAATAGTGGTGCATGCCTTTAATCCTAGGGCCTAGGAGGCAGAGGTAGGTAGGTCTCTTGGGTTCCAAACTAGCCAGGGCTACATAGTGAGACCCTGTCTCAGAAAACAAATAAAAACCCAAAAATATGTTTATCATAATAATTTCTAGAAGGAAGAAAAGCATAAAAAAAGATGAAAAATTAAAATGACCTAGAGTGCCTTTTTTACGTGAATTTATTTTTGTTGTTTGTTTGTTTTAGACAGAAAGACTCTAACTCTATAGCTTTCTGGCCTGGGCTTTGCTAGTTCAGGCTGGTCTTGAACTTGAAATCTGCCTGCTTTTTCCTCCGAGTACTTGGATTAAAGACATGTGCCACCATACCTGGCTTCCTTTCACAGAAATGTTAGCAGATTGTTGCTGCGATCTTTCTGAATGCTTTCTTAAATGTGGAGATCTTACTACAGTGACTCTGTGGTAAAGACTCAGCTTTAAACTTCCCACTGAGCCTACAATAGAAACAGTCGGCCCACTGTGAAATGTGTTCTTTGTTCATGTATTGTCTTTCTGTACGTGTGTGTGTGTGTGTGTGTGTGTGTGTGTGTGTGTGTGTGTGTGTGTGCCTGCATGAGTTTGTCTGTACCATGTGTGTGCAGATACCCATGGAAGGCAGAAGAGGGCGTCAGGTCCCCTGAAAGTGGAGTTGCAGACAGTTGTGAGCCACCTGAGAGAGCTCTGTGGGCTGAAGGGAGCATCTGCAGAGCCGCAGGCTCTCTACGCTGCGGAGCTGCCTGAGCCAGTGGCTCTCCTGCCCCAGCCTGAGACCCTGAGGTGTCTTTGAGAACACTCGACCTGATGAACACGTGCCTGGCCTTGCTGCTGCCGTGTCACCACTGTTCTGCTTTCTAGGAGCTTGAGCACTTCAGATGATTCTTCTGAGCGGAAGCAAGAAGTAACTGGCTTATCTCAGGTGCCATCTGAAGCGTTTTGTTACAGCAGCTTTAGCTTCCTCAGGGCCTTGAGACAGGCCCTAGGTGTCAGTTCCTGTGGGGCTGACTTGCCAGAGGATTATTTTCAGCTCTTTTTTTTTTTTAAAGACTTATTTATTTATTGTGTATACAGTGCACATTAGATCACATTATAGATGGCTGTGAGCCACCATGTGGTTGCTGGGAATTGAACTCAGGACCTCTGGAAAAGCAGTCAGTGCTCTTAACTGCTGAGCCATCTCTCCAGCCCCCTTTTCTCAGAGACAGACCCACAGGTGTTCCTGCCCCTTTCCTGGGTATACTGGATTGCTGCTGGCCTAGGACTCAGAGCTGGGGTTAAAGGCATTTGTTAGCATACCTGGCCCCTTTCCCTTAAAAAAATTACTACCGCTACCACTACCACTACTACTACTGGTTTTTAGAAACTTCTTTATAGCCCAGGCTGTCTTGGAACCTGCTATGTGCACCAAGCTGGCCAAGAGAGCAGAGATCTTCCTGCTTCTGCCTCCACAGTCCTGAGATTAAGGCATGCACCCCCACATCCAACTTCCCCTTTATTTGGAGACAGGGCCTTGAACTTGTGTCCGTCATTCCTCAGCCTCCCTTGGTACCGCTGGCCCTGGTTGCTATTAGCATCTCTTAACGTTCATTTTGCTCTTTCTTCTGGGATAATTTATTGACCTGCCCCTCCCCCCAATTATTTTCATCTCATATTGTGGTTTTTTGTTTGTTACTGTTTTTATTTTTTTTCTGTTCTGGAATGTCCTTGGGTTCTCTCAGTCTCTGCACTTTTCTCTAATTTCTGTAGCATACATGGGATTTTTTGTTGAACAGGCTCGCTTCCTAATTACAATCATGTGGCCACCTTGCGTCAGCATCTGTTGATTATGCGCCATTCTTCCTGTTCTTTGGTATGCCTTGTAATTTAGTGCTGATCATAGGACGTCCTGTTCAAAGGACACTGGGAAACAGGGCACATGGTTTTGCTCTTCCCTCTCTGCAGAGCTCAGGAGAACCATGCCGTGGCCTTAGTTAATGGCTGTCCCTTGTCCTAGCAGCAGGGAGCTTGCTGGTTGGGATTTGGCTTTTGTCTCCAATGCTACAGTTTAGTTGGATCTGGTTTCATTCACCCAGGACTAGGTTAACTACCTTCAGTTTTCTCAGGAAACTTGGTTATTTTTTTTAGGACCCAGGACTCTATTCCTGTGGGGATGGTCTGGGATCCAGTCTGCTATGCCACACAGCTGGCTGCAGTTGCCTGGTCACTGCCTGTAAATTAAATGTGTCCAAGGAGCTCCTTGTGTGGAAGGGACATTTTACTCTAGAGGGCTTCTCTACCCCAGCTAGTTTCCAAATAATTGAGGCAGAGACTTTTTAGATTTATAAAAGCTTTAAGGCATAGTAAGTGGACAGATACCAACCATCTAAGTTACTTTGCTATTTCCCAGCTACACGCCCCAAGTGACTGGCTGTGATTGTCCCTGCCCAGGCTGCTTCTGCTCTGGGAACATAAGCACCACCTACTTCTTTTCTGCCCAGCTATGGCTGTCAGCAACTTTATTTAACTAGTCAGAGAATATTGGCAAGCAAACTTTACACAGTATGGTGTACGTGAGAATGTGTTGTTACAAAGAAAGAAAATCCCAGTCGTTCGATTTTGCCAATAAAGACTCAGGAGCCAGATGCCGGGGTGAAAACCTGTTAGCTCAGAGAGGCAGAGCTAACAGAGAGTATCCAGCTGACCTTCCTACTCAGTCAGTGTCCCAGAAGGAAAAGACCTTCCTCCTTCTCCATGCTGTCTTTTTAAAAAAATTTTATTTATCTTTTTATTTTATGTGCATTGATGTTTTGTCTGCATGTATGTCTGTGAGGGTGTCAGATCTTGGAGTAACAGTTGTGAGGTGCCATGTGGGTGCTGAGAATTGAACCCAGGTCCTCTGGAAGAGCAGTCAGTGCTCTTAATTGCTGAGCCCCTCCATGCTGTCTTAAATACTCTTAAATTCAGTGTCTCTCCTTTCTACTTCCTGTGCATCTCTCTCCATCCTCTGTACTTCCTTCCACTGTTTCCGCCCCCCCCTCCCAGTGTTCACTTCCTGTCAATCTGTTACTTGCTCTGCCTCTTGACCTAGGGTTAACTTTATTTAATCCTGTTTCCAGAAAGCTCTTGGATAAAAGGTGTGTGCTAGGGTTGAGCCACACCCCCAAGTACTTGACTACAGTAAACAGAAAGCTCTAGGACCAAAGCCTGAGCCATACCAAGATTAGAAACAGGTTTTTACAGTTCCCCCTCTCAGGGTTCACAATGGGATCAAATATCCTGCCGCAAGAATGTGCTTGTCTGGGTGCAAACAGACCGTGGGGGCCAGTGGTTAGTGTTTGAGTGCATAGCAGCACCAGATCAACGCCCAACAGCGGTGAAGACCGGAGCCTGCTGTGAAGTGTGAGGGCCTGGTGTGAGGGGCTACTGTGAGGGCCTGGTGTGAGGGGCTGCTGTGAGGGGCTGCTGTGAAGGGCTGGTGTGAGGGCCTGGTGTGAGGGGCTGCTGTGAGGGCCTGGTGTGAGGGGCTGCTGTGAGGGCCTGGTGTGAGGGGCTGCTGTGAAGGGCTGGTGTGAGGGCCTGGTGTGAGGACCTGGTGTGAGGGCCTGGTGTGAGGGGCTGGTGTGAGGGGCTGGTGTGAGGGCCTGGTGTGAGGGCCTGGTGTGAGGGGCTGGTGTGAGGGCCTGGTGTGAGGGGCTGCTGTGAAGGGCTGGTGTGAGGGCCTGGTGTGAGGACCTGGTGTGAGGGCCTGGTGTGAGGGGCTGGTGTGAGGGCCTGGTGTGAGGGGCTGATGTGAGGGGCTGCTGTGAGGGCCTGGTGTGAGGGGCTGATGTGAGGGGCTGGTGTGAGGGCCTGTTGTGAGGGGCCAGTGTGCTTCTCTGCTGGCTGCTGAGGCCTGGGTTTCTCCCTCTAGGAGTCAACCTGTCATTCTTCATAGCTGCACAGTCGAGGACATTTCCTCCCCCTCCCCCCAATCCCATCTTCAGAAACAGGTTTCACATCAGTGCTTTTTAGTTATGTTAGACTAATCCTGATGTTCCCAAGTCTTTTTACCAGCCAAGCTTCCTTTCGGGTTATTGTCCTCCCTTTTGTCCTGCCAATGTCTAGATCCGAGACTTCTGCTTTGAGTCTTTAAATTATTCATTTTCGCCATTGTTAAAAAGTTCGTGTCACTCGCCAAAAAGAAGTAGAAACACAAGGATTCTAAACAGAATTTTATTTATTTATTTTTTAGTCTCATTTTTTGGTTTTGGGAGACAGGATTTCTCCGTGTAGCCTTGCTATCCTGGACTCCCTTGGTAGACCAGGCTGGCCTCGAACTCACAGCGATCCGCCTGCCTCTGCCTCCCGAGTGCTGGGATCACAGGCGTACACCACCACGCCTGGCCTAAACAGAATTTTATAAACCACACTTTGTTGCAATTGCCATGCTTCTATAAAATCCCAATACATAAATATTTAAGATTTTCAATTTGCTACGAGTGCTTTTACTTACGTGGATTGGGCCAGTGTTGGTATGCATTTGGTGACTTGGAAAAAGACTCTCGTGTTGCTTGAGCAGGCATTCCTGCCTGCTCCAGGCTGGGACCCTGCACAGCTGTGTGCAGTGCATCCGAGCTGGAAAGAGGAGAGAACTATAAAACACTGCCAAGTGTAAAATTCATATATGGTTACTATAAACACACATTTTTCCTTGTTTATAAAAATGAGCTGGGTTTGTATTACTGGGTGTTTTTTGTTTTGTTTTTTGCTATTACTAAGAAGTTTCTAGAAAATCCAGGGACCATAAGAGAATCTCCCTAAGGGAGGAGAATTGAAAATGATAAAGCTAAGTGCTTGTGTGTGGGCTGGTCTCTCTCTTTGTAGCAAGTATTGAAAATGTTGGTTGAACGTTTGGAACCGAGTAACAGTAAGCCCTTACATTGATGAAAGTGGTTGACTTGTGGTTTCAGGAGCAGACGCATCCTGTGAAACAGGGTTACCGTAAGCAAAGCATTGAGCATACCTAACTTCTGTTGCACAGGCATACTCCAACACCCGGATGGTACAGTTCTGAAACAGCTACAGCCGCCACCACGGGGCCCAAGAGAGCTGGAATTTTATACCATGGTAAGCAGTGTAAGACGCTTTGTTGCTGTATGTGCTCTTCCATTTTCTGCTGTGACTCAGAGTGAGAATCGTGTTTGACAGCATGTCCTGGGTCCCTGTGTGACAAGCAGGCTTCATGGAAAGATGGCTCATCTTCCAGCGTTTCTGCTGCAGCCGAGTATGTCCCGTTCCGCTTCACAGCCTGAGGAATCTTATTCTGAGTCACTGAATTGATTTCAATCAACTGGTCGTGACCCACAACTTGAAAAAAACACTTACAGAGTTTGCCACTCTCAAAAATGCCAAGTTACTGTTTTTAGCCTAGCTTTGCTTTGTTAGGCAGGGTCTCCCTGTACATCACAGGCTGCCCTCGGCGTCATGGTGCTCCTGCCTCTGCCTCTGCAGTGCCCTGTGCCACCGTGCCCTGCCTCCTGGAGACCTCAGAGTTTCGCTGCACTGTGGGAGAAGGGCTCATTCCTAATACCTAACTCATCATATGACTCAGGATGTTTTTTTTTTTTTTTACTGTGTTCCCTGTGTTCTGTGACCACCAATTATTTTTTAACTGCAAAACACTTAGCCACCTTCCCTGCCCACCAGCCACAGGATCTGCTTTCTTTCCACGAGCTTGCTGACTCCTGTGTGTCTTCGCC
Source organism: Acomys minous (assembly GCF_964271855.1). Taxonomy (NCBI): domain Eukaryota; kingdom Metazoa; phylum Chordata; class Mammalia; order Rodentia; family Muridae; genus Acomys; species Acomys minous. The sequence continues at coordinate 98,319,236 of NC_140495.1, forward strand.
AGGATAATGCTCGTTCAGATCCCCACCCCCCCCCATTTTTTAGTTGAAGAGCATATAAAAAGTATGCCTACATCCTTACAGCAGTACTTCGTGGATATTTAAGCCCCTGGCCAAACAGGAGCTGGGAGGTGTTCCCTGCCACTCTGCAGTTGTCCTTTCAAACACAAAGTCATGAATTTTGGTGAGACCCAGCTTCTATCTTCTGATATAGCCTTCTCCAGTTGCTGTTTGAGAAGGTTCTATTCTATAGCTGAGGAAACTTACTATGAAGCCCGGGGCAGCCTTAGGCTCACAGCAGTTTTCCTCAGTCTCCCGAGTTTGCACCACCACGCCCAACCCTTTGATTGGTTTTGTTTGAGTTTGTATTACTTTTCAGTCACCCTGACTGAAAGAGCATGAAGACACCTCCACTCCACTGGGAGCTCTTTCCCCCTCTGTCCTCACCCACTATTCTGTCCTGTGTTGTCTTTGACCTGCTGAAAGTGCTCTTCCATGTGAGAGTCCCCTAAGAGAGGGGGTGGGAGGGCGGGTGCTGCACCCCCTGGCTGGGGCTGCCTAGGAGGTGCCTTTTTCACACTTAGCCCCTGATCCAGCCGGCTGCAGGGGAGGTTCTGCTGAAGGCTTCTCTCCCTTCCTGCCCATGGGCGGTGGGCGGTCTCCTCAGATCTTCTGTGGGTTTATGTCCCACTGTGCTTTCTGAGAACACCTCAGCGTGGCGTATCCTCGTTTTAACCACAGCGATCTCCTTGCAGCCTTCTCAAGACGTGTTCACACTCTAGGCACGGCGGTTGGGTCACACAGCTATGTGGTGGCTCACAGCTCACGCCATAAATATGATTGATTCCCCAGAAGCGAAGATTTGTCTTCTTCCCTCCTGGGAGAAATGTCAAAGTCCTGGCCTTGGAGACTAGAATTAGACCACTGTGCGTGACTGTTGGCCGTGTGTGGTGTGTCAGCACGCTGTGTTGCCGAGCCATGATGTGCTCGGTTAAGTAGTCAGCATTTCCTGGGAGATCTCTGCTAAAACCAAACAAAACAATAACTCATTTTCTTTCCCCTTCCTCCTAGATAATGAGGTTCAGTTTCTGGTAAATGCAATTCTATCCTCTGCGTTTCCTAAAAGTTTATTGAAGTTTCATTTTTAACCCTTGTAGTGTGCTAACTCATAAAATTATGTTATCTAGACATGTATTAAAGCTGTCCCTTAATTTTTTACAATAAACAAAACTTGTTTCATAGATATAAAAAATAAACAATATGTAAAATAATTTATTTAGTGAGAAAATCAGTCACGTGTTAAAAGTGGTTCAAGGAGACTGTCAGGATGGTTCAGTCAGTAAGGGAGCTTGCCAGTAAGCCTGATAACCCGAGTTTGATTGGGACCTCATGGTAGAAGGAAAAGATTGATGATAGGTTGTCCTCTACACACACACACACACACACACACACACACACACACACACACACACACAATGAACAAATGGTTGTAAAAATTACAAATAAAAATGGCTCAAAATGTTTGTTAGCTGAGGTGCACGCCCCTCCCCCAGCAGGAATTTATTTGGAATTTGGCATCAGTTAATGCAGAACAGTTGGAAGATGCTGACAGGCAGGACTTATCACCAGGTCGGTGGCTGTAAGTAGCTGCTTATCATTGCTGTGGGCTCCCTGGCTGTCGCAACCCATGCTGGATGAATTCCAGCTCTTGTTGCACTTGGTCTTCCTGAGGCATTGTGGGAAGCTGACCAGCACTGCACCTCTGTCCAGGTTTACGCTGCTGACTGTGCCGATGCTGTTCTCCTGGAGCTGCGGAAACACCTGCCCAAGTACTACGGCGTCTGGTCCCCTCCCACTGCACCAAACGGTAAAGCACATTTTAAGTTCATCTTGCGGTTTAGTTCACAAACTTAGCTTTATGAAGGGTCTGCATTGAGACTGGAAACAATGGGACAAGTGTGCTTTCTTTTCCTACTTTTGCTAAGCAAAACTCACTGGTACTTTTACTTTTTATTGCTATTTTCTTGAATGACATGCTACACATTAGCTGATAAAAGTGTTCCAGCTGCGGGAACACATCTCAGTTCTGTCTTTATTTACAAATGGCCATTTCTTTTTTTAATATTTATTTATTATTGTTATGTATTGAGTGTTCTTCCTGCGTGAACACCTGTAGGCTGGATCACATTACAGATGGTTGTGAGCCACCATGTGGTTGCTGGGAATTGAACTCAAGACCTTTAGGAAGAGCCGGCAGTACTCTTAACCACTGAGCCATCTCCCCAGGCCCCCAAAATGACGATTTTTTATCTAAAGACTCAAACATTAGGAACCCAAACAAAAGTGCCTGCCCTGCATAGCTTGTCTCCTGCTCGAGTCCCAACCCCACTGGCTTTACCTTTGAGTCTTCTGGGAAACCCTGCGAAGTGCCATGGAGAAGTGAGATGGTGGGGGGTCCGCCTTGGAGCCTGGTGATGTGTCCAGTTAATAAGGCTACAGGCTTGCTGATATGAGTCTGGAAGCACATTGTACCACTGTCTGAGCTTTGGCCCCTAACATACTGTGTCAGATGCCACTACCGGGGCATCTTGACTCCTCCCTGAGGAGGAGCATACCAGACAATTGTAAGTCCCTCCAGACCATTGTAACTGCCCTTGGGTCACTTTTTAGTTTTTTTGAAACTAGGTTTGGATATGTAGCCCTGGTTGACCTGCCTTGCTGCCTAGATGCTGGGATTAAAGCCACATGCCTATGTGTCCATGGGTCCTTACTGTCTGTAGTCTGTCCAGCACATGCTTGTAGACACACTTTCTATTGGCAACGTCTCCCTTTCCTCCTTTGCCGTGAGCGGCACATAAGTATTCACTTATGTATATAGAATCAGCACATTTCTTTTTCTTTGAGACGGGGTCTCTTTACAAAGCTCTGGCTGTCCTGAAACTCATTATGCAGAGTAGGCAGCCTGGAACTCAGAGATGCACCTGCCCTCAGAGTGCTGGGATTAAAGGTGTATGCCACCATGCCCAGCCTTTTTTTTTTTTTCCTTATATCTTTGCTATGGATATAGCAGCTTTAAAAAAAATACAACATCAGAAAAGTGGTTCTTGCATCTGTTGCAGTATTTTTTTTTCCCCTGTGTATGATCGAAACTAGTGCATAAGGCTTTCTTTAGCAGGAGCAAAGCAGGGAGATGCAGGTGTGGTTGGCAGCAGCTTGAGCCAGCATGGCTGTGTGAGAAATGGGGAGACGTGGAAAATCCTGCACCACGGCTGAGCTCCAGCAAAGGCCGCTTGAGCCTGGCGATCAGATTGCATTTTGCCCTCTTAGCTCTTTTCAGCTTGAGATAAAATCAATATGTAATAAATAGATGTTCTTGTTAATGTTTAACTGTGGGCCAAGGCTTAGGGTTAGCTTCGGGGTGAGGAGTCCCTGTTATCAAGTGCCTGGCTGGGTTGTGATTGTGCCCTTTTATTGTGTAGTTATAACGTTGCATTCGTCTTACTGGGAAGGGGAAGGGCCTGCTCTAGGGATTCGCCTGCTGTTTGTGTTCGTTCTGCATGGTCAAGTTCAGCCCGAGTGCACGGCAACCTTGCATGGGCTTTAATACCTGCCCGTCATGCTCATGCTTAACAGTTAATGTATTCTCGCAGGCCGACCCGCAATGCTCGGTGAGCACCAGGTGGCACCAGGCGCTGTGCTGAATTTAACTTCTGTTCCTCAGGAGCAGCTCTGGAAGGCAAAGCTTTTCATGCTGTCGCCTGTGTGCCTCAAAGCAGCGCCTTGTCACATAACCGAGCTTGTGGCACTGCCCTGACACATCCTGAGCACTTTGGACCACGGTACTTCTATTTCATGGTTGCCTGTGCTGGACTCCCTAACCTGTATATGCCATCGAGGCCCAGGGCATGCTAGGAAACATAGGCTGATACATGGTACAGCTCGCATTTGAAGTCTCTTTTTTCTGGTTCTAAAAATTGCTTTAAAAGCTATCATTTTGTTTAAAATTTCTCAAGTATAAGTTGTACAAACAAATACATTTAATTAAGCAAGAAGGGCATTTTATTATGGGGAGATAGGGATGTCTTACAAAAGTCAGGGGCGGCGTAGCTGAGCCATGAGCAAGCAGAATGGAGCCCAGGAATGTTTCTGCACATGCCTCCAGCCCACCAAAGGGATCACTCACATTTCACATAGGAAATTACATGTCCTGCCGTGTGCTGAAGATCCAGAGAACGTCACAAGCAGGTTGTCTCTGAATCCCAGTACCAAGCCAGTTCCAAGTTGGGAAGACTGCTGCACTGTTGCAAGCTCATGTCAGATATTTGCCAGTTTCGGTGGCTATGGCTGGGGGCTGGGTTCCAGACTGTGACAGGAACACTTCTGAGGTCTTGTGGGTAGCCCTGGAGTGAGATTACACCATGACACACAAGTAACATTTGTGATACACCTCAGGCTGTATCAACTGGAGAGCAGCTGCACATCAGGACTTACTGTATGCCAGGCATCTCTTCCTCCTTCTATTCAGTCCATAGTTCATTTGTGGTTGTAACTGACACATTGAAAAAAAGGCTGCTCCACTCTGGACCCAGGGGGCCTGGCTGAGCAGACATCTTTTGTTACTGGTCTGGAATTGTTCGGGAGACTGTCCTGTAGTGACAGTATGCTTTTGATCTTTGCATAACCGAGCCTCAAGACCAGCCCCGCTTTGAGCGTCATTCTACAGGAACCACTGAGGGAGTCTGCTAGAAACACTCTTCAGAGGGAAGCGGTGCTCAGGGTTACAGACAGACACGGCAGCTGTCAGTCTAACAGCCTGGCGCTCAGGCTGTGTCCCGCTTTCTTATTTCTCTCTCTCTCAATAGGTTCTGTTTAAGCTGCTTGAGCCCAGCCCCAGTTCTCGCCTGAGAACACGCGTGTTGCTTTTCTCTTGTGTGTGTCAGGATAAGCTCTCGTTGTGTCCCCTGGGCTGGTCTGTAATCCACAGTCCCCCTGCTTCAGCCTCCTGGTGCTGAGCTGACAGGCATACATACTCATCCTCAGAGAGAGCTACAGCTCTGCGTCCCTAAAGCAGGTTTTGATGCTTAGTTCTTTTTTTTTTTTTTTAATATTTATTTATTTATTATGTATACAGTATTCTGCCTGCACGTACATCTGCATGCCAGAAGGGGGCACCAGATCTCATTGTGGATGGTTGTGAGCCACCATGTGGTTGCTGGGAATTGAACTTAGGACCTCTGGAAGAGCAGTCAGTGCTCTTAACCGCTGAGCCACCTCTCCAGCCCTGATGCTTAGTTCTTACAGCTTAGAAGGAAAGATACAAATGAAAGTGTTTCACCCCTGTAATCTCCACACTGGGAAGGCTGAAGTGGGGCCGTGAGTTCAAGGGCAGCCTAGTACGATGCTGCCTCAAAACACCAGAAAAGAAAAAGGGAGGGGCATACCATTCTGGTGTGTGTGTGTGTGTGTGTGTGTGTGTGTGTGTGTGTGTGTGTGTGTGTGTATGTTAATATATATGTGTGTATATGTACATGCATGTGTGAGTATATGTATGTATGTGCGAATGTGTGTATATATATAAAACAGACCAGGGAATGGAAAGGAATCATCTACTCAATCCTCAGAAGACCTTAATTCATTTTCATGTTGAAAGCTAGTGATCTAGCAGTGCTGCAGTTCCAAGCACAGACACAAGAACTGGCTAAGTTAAAGAAATACAGACTTAGCTGGGCGTGGTGGCGCACGCCTTTAATCCCAGCACTCTGGAGGCAGAGTCAGGCGGATCACTATGAGTTTGAGGCCAGCCTGGTCTATAAAGTGAGTCCAGGACAGCCAAGGCTACACAGAGAAACCCTGTCTCAAAAAACAACAAAACAAAACAAACAAACAAACAAAAAGAAATACACACTTGGCTAGTTGAGTTAGACACAAGTAAAACCGTGTGTTTGGGTTCTACTTCTTGAAGAAATGCCTCTATCTGTTATAGTGTAAGGTGGGCTGGGTCCACAGTGTCCAGGGCAGTGGGAATGGATGGGGAAAGCAACACCCATATCTAGCAGGTGTTCGCTGTATGAGAGAGGATAAGAGAGAACAAAGAGGGATTTCTGTATTTGAATTTACAGGGCCATGCATTTGACATGTAGAAAATAGCCTTCCTTTGATGTGTGCTGGGCCTCACGGCTCACAGTACACTCTCACACCCTAACTCCAACGTCTCACCTCTAAGTTGATGGTGATGTCTCTGGGATACTGGGTATCTCCCGGCTCTTTACCAATACACGGGGGTGTAAGCCTTGAGGTTGAGGCTCTCCAACACTGAAGTGAGGGTGAAGCTGTCCTTTCCGAGACTCTCCATCCTCTGGCCACCTTTCCAAACACAGAAGCGCGGCTGTGTCCCGCTTGAGGTTTGTCCACCATCCTTTGCTGTTTACGCCCGCGGTGTTGCTGTGTCCGGGCTCCTAGGTTGCTTGTACTGCGCTTCCAGGCTGCTGTCCCATCAACCACAGTGCTAACCTGCCCGCCTTGCTTGACCGCGGGATAATGTTTACCTCTTTACCCTTACCCTCTGCAGAAGATTGATCCCTGTTAAGTCTGGAGGCCTTGAAAGTTCTTAAGGCCTGAGTTCTCGTTCGGTTCAACACAAACCTCTTTGTTGTAATTTCAAAATTGTGCCAGTCTGGGTGGGACAGAGAGCGGGACATTAGTGCATGGGGCTTCTCTTACTCCGGCACCTTTTGCCAGGTTTAGAGGGAATGTCCTCTTTTCCTAATTTTGCTATGTGTGTATGCACACATGGTGCACGTGTGCGCATGTATGAGCCATGGCACACGTGTAGCCATCAGGACAACCTTGGGTGTTGGCTCTCACCTTCCATCTTGTTTGGGGCGGGATCTCCTATCCACTGCTGCATGATCCGCACGATCTTACCTCTGCCTCCCACCTCTCTGTGGGAGGCTCAGATTGCAGATCACTCAATTTGTCCAGCTTTACGTGGGTTCTAAGGATGCTAACTCACTCCTGGTGCTTGTACGCACTGTACCCACTCATCCAGGCTCTCAGCCTTTAGAACTAAAACGGGAATCACGATTTCATTGAGAGTTTAGACAGGACTGTTTTCCTTAGGAAGAGGGGGCACTATTTCTTTTCTTTTTTTTTTCTTCTTACCCAGGTTTTTGCTCTCACGGTTAGCTGTGAAAAAAGGCTTTTGTGGTGACAGCACGTTCTGTGGGCAGATGTATGCAAGGGCACTGAGGTGTGTGACAGCAGCAGTGCATTTGAGGGCAGCAAGAGGGAATTTGGTGGTGTCATTTGGATTCGGTTCCCAGTTTACTGATGTCAAATGAAGAACAAACTTTCCAAAATTCTTAAAATACTAAGAGATCGATCTCATTCTGAGCCCAGATGGCATCATATGCACAGAGGATGGGGGTCCACACATGCACTCGCTCCAGTGGCACCTGTGGCTACACGTCATAGTGCTTTGTCTGATGTTTGTGCTCACTAATACATGTGTTGACAATAGATTTACTCTTAAGTCTTTTCTCCTCCAGCATTTCCTCTTCTGTTGTCCTCTGGAGGTTACTTGAGTGATATGGCTGCCTGTCGTTAACTAAGGTTTTTCTCCAATAACAGATGTATACCTAAAACTGGAAGATGTGACTCATGCGTTTAATAAGCCCTGCATAATGGACGTGAAGATAGGGCGGAAGAGCTATGACCCCTTTGCCTCACCAGAGAAAATCCAGCAGCAGGTCAGCAAGTACCCTCTCATGGAGGAGATCGGCTTCCTAGTGCTCGGCATGAGGGTAAGCGCAGTTTCAGTGACGTGTGCGTGTTCCCTCACACACCACTCCATGGACTGAGAGCCATCACGCGTGTTCCATCACACACCACTGCATGGACTGCAGAGCCATCACACGTGTTCCCTTATACACCACTGCATGGACTGCAGAGCTGTCACACATGTTCCCTTACACACCACTGCATGGACTGCAGAGCCATCACGCCTGTTCCCTTACACACCACTGCATGGGCTGCAGAGCCATCATGCGTGTTCCCTTACACACCACTGCATGGACTGCAGAGCCATCACTCCTGTTCCCTTGCACACCACTGCATGGACTGCAGAGCTATCACACGTGTTCCCTTACACACCACTGCATGGGCTGCAGAGCCATCACACCTGTTCCCTTGCACACCACTGCATGGGCTGCAGAGCCATCACATGTGTTCCCTTACACACCACTGCATGGACTGCAGAGCCATCATGCATGTTCCCTTACACACCACTGCATGGACTGCAGAGCTATCACACGTGTTCCCTTACACACCACTGCATGGGCTGCAGAGCCATCACACCTGTTCCCTTGCACACCACTGCATGGGCTGCAGAGCCATCACATGTGTTCCCTTACACACCACTGCATGGACTGCAGAGCCATCATGCATGTTCCCTTACACACCACTGCATGGGCTGCAGAGCCATCATATACTGCTAGATCAGAGCGAGTGTGCTGTGGAGTTGTCTGTGATGCTGTGTGAGCTGCAAGGACAGGCATTTTATCTGCTGCTCACTGGTCTGTAGTCGGTGACACTGGTCCTGACACCTATTAGATTTAATGCGTAACGACCAAACCCTAAGACGGTAATGTGATAATTTTGTTTTAGAGAAGTTTTAAATTTAAGTGCACAATAAATATTAAAAGTAAGCATAGTCATTGCAGTTTCCCTGTAAGAAAAGAGCTATTGTATAGCTTTTGGGTTTGAAGACAGGGTCTCACAGTATAGCCATCTGCTCTGGCCTTGAACTCAGAGATTCACCTGCCTCTGCTTCCCAAGTGCTGGGGGAAAGAACTCTTTTAGAAATAGAAAAAAGAAAAAAAAAAGCAAAAACAAAACAACCCACATTATTTCATATTTTTATTTAAAACAGTTGCTTTATTTGTACATAGTTCTATGGATTACCATTTAAATTCTTTTATTTTAACTGATACATAAGAATCTCATATTTTTGCTTTGATATGCACACGTACTCTTTACCTCAGCATAGTCAAAGTCTGGTGTCATCCTGTGGCTGGGCTGCTTGTGTCTCTCTTTGTCCACATTCTGCCATCTGGGAGAAGGTTAACTCGAGCATCTATACCCTGGGACCACATTCTGAGGGTCCAGAGCAGGCGCCGCAGAGGCAGAAATGACTTGCCGGCATTTTGTTGGGCTATCACAGGGTTGCTCCCCACCTCTTACGTCATGACACAAATGCCAGAATGCGTATGATAGGAAGGAAGAATGATTGAATCCGCTTTTAAGGACTTCACTACAGCTGAGAATTAACGTGACACTTGTACCTCTAAACCAACAGTGTGTCCTCTAGGCATGCCCGATGATTGCAAGTGTGCAGGAGTGGTCAAGTGACAGATGATCTTCTTCTCTTGAGTCTTTGTTTGTTGTTTGGTTTTGCTCTTTCAAGATAGAGTTTCTCTGTGTGTATCCCTTGGCTGTCCTGGACTCACTCTGTAGACCAGGCTGGCCTCGAACTCAGAGATCCACTGCCTCTGCCTCCGGAGTGCTGAGATTAAAGGTGTGAGCCACCACACCTGGCCCCTCTTGAATCATAAACAGAGGTGTTCAGAGGACGTTTTGCAGGAGATTGCTAATGTGCTGGTGATGACAGCAAAGTAAATCTGATAGTTTACTTGACTTCTTCATCAATAAAGCAGTTTTTAATTTTTGGAAACTACAATAAATGTGAGCATATAAGAAAAGACAAAAAGGGGCCAGCAAGATGGCTCAGTGGGTAAGGGAGCTAGCTATGAAAGCCTGACAAGGGTTTGATCCCTGGGACTCACTTAAAGGCAGAAAGAAGAACCATCTTTATGGGAACACGTACTTTATTCATGATTTATTTCATGTAGATTTTCTCTGTGTTTTTATCTTCTATTCAGAGGACCTTCCTGATGCTGCCTAGGTTGACCTAACCTTCCTAGGCTGAAGTGAACCCATTAGTGGGGCTTTCCTTATATTTGGGACTGTAGGCATGAACCATAGTGCCTGGCACTCCGTGAACTTCAGAATTAGTTTATATGGCTAAGAAATGGGTGGTTGTATTGTAATTTTATTTTAATTGCAGATTGTCTTTAGTATTGTTGCTGACATTGTGGCACTGAGTCATTTTGGAGGTATTTTATGACCATTGTGATCTGAATTGGGTATCTGGATAGCATCTTTGCCTCTGGTGCGTTTGTAAACCAATCAAACTGTGTGTGTGTGTCAGGGAAGGTAGGTGGTGCCCGGCCTCCCAATTCTGCGGCTGAAGTTATGAGTGAGTGTGAGCCACACAACTTGAGTGCCGGGAATTGAACTCGGGTCCTCTGCAAGAGCAGTAAGGCTCCCCTCCCACCCCTTTTCTCAGACAGGGTCTCTGCACCTAGCCCTGGCTGACGGCAACTCATTTTCAGGCTGCCCTTGAACTCAGAGATCCGCCTGCCTCTGCCTCTGCCACTCGACTGACTCTAGATGGAAAAAAATGATAAAAGACCTTATAGCAAAAAACGCTTTTATGGAAGCTTTTCTTTTGTCTTTTTTTTTTGAAAACAGCATCTCATGTTGACATCTTGGCTGAGGAGGTGACCTCACCTTGAACTTCTGAGCCTCTTGCCTCCATCTCATACTAGGTCCTGGTTTTACAGGTGTGTGCAGCCACACCTGCTTTTATTGGTGCCAAAGACTGACCCCAAGGCTGTTTGCCTGCGGGTGAAGTATCACTGAGTTACATTCCCAGCGCCTCCCGGCTTTAACTTTTTTTTTTTTTTTTGGTAGAGTTTCATCCATTGCTTTAAACTTTCTGTGTAGCCAAGGATGACACTGAACTCCCGACGTTCTGCTTCTACTCCCCAAGTGTTGAGCGAGGCATGCGTCTCCCAACTCAGCTAAACTTCCGGTGTTAGGAAATGCTTTTGTCTCGGGCCATGCAAATTCATGTTAATCTTCATGGGTTGAAGCAGACAGTTCCATCTCACTGAAAATCATCCTTGCTCTTAGCAGCTCTTCAGAAGTGGGCGGCTGCACGCTTGGTGTCCTTTCAGCCTCCGCTCACGTGCTGCCGTGACTCCCTTCACCTCTGTGTGAGGGATCGTGTGACTAGCTGTGAGTCACCCCCACGTGGCCAAGGGGGGCCCCGCATTAGTGCTTGGAGATTCACAGCTCTTTTATTTTGACAGGTGTATCACGTTCATTCTGACAGCTATGAGACCCGAAACCAGCACTACGGAAGAAGCTTAACGAAGGAGACTCTGAAGGAAGGTGAGCCCCAAAGATGACTGCTTTGCCGCTGCAGTCGCTAAGATGGCTCTGATGGTGTTTGCTTTAGTTCTCCTTCGGGATGACGATTCAGCTCATTATCCTTGGGCCCTAATATCCTCAAGCGTAGGTTGTGAGTGCCCCTTCCTCTCACACTTTCGCTAGTGTCGCACGCATATTCTTGCTGGCCCACTTGCTTCCTATAGCTGTGATAAAAGCCCTAAGACAACTTACCCAGGAAGAAGCCTTTATTTCAGTTCAGTTTCAGTGTGTGGCGGTAGCTTCTTTCCCTTGGGCACATCACAGGAGCAGTCAAGGGGTGCAAATCTGTTCTGTTCCTGGTCGCCCCTAATGGCCTGTGTGCTATTAGCCCACCTCCCAAAATCCTAAGACTGCCTCATACCAAGTATTCAACTTGAGGTCTCGGGGTGCTAGCACAGGGCCGTGCTGTAGCAGTGTGCAGTCTGCAAGTACAAACAGCTGAAAACTGTTGTCCAGCTCAGTCCCAGAGCTCTAAAGGCACACTCAGCTGGGCTGGTGGCGCGCCCCTGTAATCCCAGCACTGTGGAATTAAATTATAAACTAATAAAATGTGTTAAGTATAAATTATATCTAAATTGTTCATTACACAAGAGGCTTTAAGGTGCTGTTTCGTGGTGTCTTTTTAAGGCCTCCACTGTATAGTTAAGTGATATTTAAGCTTCTAAAGCCACTGATGAATAAAGAGGTGTTAATTGACTTAAGCCCATTAACATGTGCTTCTGGAAAACTCTGGTGAGCCAGACATTACAACAGGAATTCTATCTTTTAAAAACAATTTCACATTAGGTTATTCTTAACTCTATGAAAAGATGACTTGTAATGTAGAGTTTGTGGGAGGGTACTGGTGTTACATATAGAAAACACTTCTTCTTGTAGCCTAATAGCTCCTGTTTTCACATACTTAATTAAAGCAAGGTACTACTTAATTTGACTATTTAAAAAATGATTTTTTTTCTCCTTGGCTATAGTTTGGTCCTATCTGATTTCATTTCTTTTTCTTTTTTAATTGAATTTAGTAGATTAAAAAAAAAACCAGTATATTCTGATTATGGTTTCCCCTCTTCCTAACTCCTCTTTGATCGTTTTCTCTCTCCCACGCATCCAAATCCTCTCTCTCTGTCTCTCTCTCCCTCCCTTCCTCCCTCCTTCTCTCTCCCGTTAGGATACAAATAGGTATCTAATCATCATCGTCATCATCATTATCATCATTATCAGGTGGCGGTAGCTCCCGCCTTTAATCCCAACACTCAGGAGGCAGAGTCAGGTACATCTCTGTGAGTTCGAGGCCATCCCGGTCTACAGAGCAAGTTCCAGTAGAGCTAAGGCTACACAGAGAAACCCTACATCAAAAAACAAATAAAGAAAAAAAGAAAAGATAAAATAAAAACAAACAGGAATAGGTCAAAACAAACAAAGAAGCACCACATCCCCCCATGCAAAAATCTCATAAAGACACGAGACCAGAAACCATAATACATACACAAAGGGCTGGTAATATAAAGAAAAGAAGAAAGGTGCTCAAAGCATTAATGACACAAAGAAGCTCCCAAAATGCCATTGGGTTTGTGTTGTGTTGCCCATGTACTGCCAGGCGTGGCTTGGGCTTAAGTGTGGTTTGTGTGGCTAGTGAGACTCCCTTGGAGAAAACTAATTTTTCTTTTGAGAGCAATTATCGGTTGGAGGTAGCTTCTGTGTTAGGGCAGAGGGCTTGTGTCCACTTCCCCTCCGGTGCTGGCACCCCACGAGGCCCAGAGCAGCCGCTCTACACAGCTGCCACAGTTCCTGTGAGTTCCTATGCTGGTCCTGCTGCATGTAGTAGGCCTTGCTTGTTTGCTATCTTCTGTCCTGACTCCTCCAGTCTTTCCTCCTCCACTTCCCTGAGACACGAGGGGAGGGAATTGATGGAGATACCCCATTTAGGAGTGCCTGTTCCAGGGCTCACTCTGCACATTGTCTGGCTGTGGGTCTCTGTATGCTGCAGGAGAAAGCTTACATATGAATATAGCAGAATGTCCTTGGGCGCCATTTTACTGCCTCAATCCTGTAGCAGAATGGTGTTTGGTTTTCCCTAAGTCCCAGGCCTAGCCACAAGACCACACCTGCTCCAACAAGGTCACACCTCCTAATCCTTTCAATTTGTGCCGCTCCCTGGTGACCCTTCCTACCACCAGGCCCCACCTCCACAATTATTCCATTTCCCCTCCCTAGGCAGTCCAACCCTGCCCACCTAGGCTCTTTACTGTACACCTAACTCTGTGGTTATGTGGATTGCAACCTGCTGAAGACTGAACAGCTGATGTCCACATGTAAATGAATACATACCAATATTTGTCTTTCAGGTCTGCGTTATCTTACTGAGGACTTTTTTTCTAGCTCCATTCAGTTTACTTGGGAATTTTATTTTATTTATTTAAGATTTATTTATTATACAGTATTCAGCCTGCATGTGAGCAAACAGGCCAGAAGAGGGCACCAGATCTCATTATAGATCTAATGGTTGTGAGCCACCATGTGGTTGCTGGGAATTGAACTCAGGACCTCTGGAGGAGCAGTCAGTTTACTTAACCTCTGAGCCATCTCTCCAGCCCTGGGAATTTTATTTTTTTAAACAGCTGAGTAATACTTGATTTTTGTCATTGTACCACATTTCCTTTATTCATCATCTGTTGACAGACCTCTAGCTCGTTCCCAGTTTCTGACTGTTCTGAGCAGGGCAGCCATGACCATGGTTGACCAAGTGTGTCTATAACAGTATAAAGCAGTCCTTGGGTATATGCCCACCAGTGGTATAGCTGGGTCTTGAGATCTATTTCCGGCTTCCTGAGGAAATGCCACATTGATTTTCCCAGTGGCTGTACGATTTTGGATGCCACCAGCAACGGATGAGAATTCCACTCACTCCACATCCTCTCCAGCGGGAGCTGTCATCTGTTTTATTGATCTTGGCCTTTCCTACTGGTGTAGGATGAAGTCTAAAGGTCATTTTGATTTGCATTTCCATGATGATTGACCTTATTTCTTAACAGTTTGTGTCTTGTAGTAGGCAAACAAGTTACATAAAAGCAAATTGGCTAACCTGTACAATCCCAAGTATGATTAAATATTAAGGTATAGCATTATTATTATTATTATCATCATCATCATCATCATTACCATTATCATTATTGAGACAGGGTTTCTCTGTGTAACAGTCCTCGCTGTCCTAGAGTTTGCCTTATAGTCCAGGCTGACCTCAAACTCAGAGTGTTGCCTGCCTCTGCCTCTCCGAGTGCTGGGATTAAAGGCGTGCGCCACCACTGCCTTTAGTGAAGAATCTTATCTGCTGCGAGTGCACCCTGTAAGTAACAGCTGCACAGTGCGACCCTAACTCTGATGCATTTCTTTAACAGGCGTCTCCAAGTTTTTCCACAATGGCTTCTGTTTAAGAAAAGATGCAATTGCTGCCAGTATTCAGAAGGTTGAGAAGATTCTCCAGTGGTTTGAAAATCAGCAGCAGCTCAACTTTTATGCAAGTTCTTTACTGTTTGTCTATGAAGGTTCATCTCAGCCAGCTAGTACTAAATCAAACGATAGAACTTTGGCGGGGAAGCTTCTCTCCAAAGGACACCTGTCGGACGCGGATGTGCTGGAGTGTAATAACAACTTCCATCTGTTCAGCTCCCCGGCCAACGGGACCTCCGTAGGCAAAAGCTTCTCCAAGGTGTACTCGAGGCACAGAAAGCTGTACACAAAAAAGCACCAGAGTCAGACTTCCCTGAAGGTTGAAACTCTGGAGCAAGACAACGGGTGGAAGAGCATGTCCCAGGAACATTTAAACGGCAACGTGCTCTCCCAACTGGAAAAAGTGTTGTACCACCTCCCCTCGGGTCGGCCGGAGATCGCGCAGGTGGAAGTGCGGATGATAGACTTTGCTCACGTGTTCCCGAGCAACACAGTAGATGAGGGGTATGTTTACGGCCTGAAGCATCTAATCGCCGTGCTTCGGAGTATTTTAGACAGTTGAGTCCTGCTACAGTCTGTGAGGGAGTGGGGTCAACCACCGTTGCGAGCCGCAGGCGTTAGCCGTGCACCTGTAATGCTCTGTAAAAAAAAAAATTTGTATTGTGAGTCAACGTTTTATTTGTCTTTATACTTTTGGTAGAAGGTTAACTTTTTTATATTCTTACTCAGGAATACTAATTTGCTCATTAGAAAACTATGAAGAATAAAGAAACAGGAATGTCGAGCAGGGAATGTGGGACGGGGTAAGCAAAGTGCAAAACCATTACTCAGTCATTCAGAATTCACGGAGCTTCCTGCAGCAGGTCACCTTGAGATCTCTGTCCACCCACCCTTGCCGGTGAGCCGTGTCAAAACTTCGACATCATATTCAGACCACCTTCAGATCTAGAAAGTACAGATCGATTTCATCAGGATCGGTGTGTCTGAGCTCCCTACCACTGGAGAGCCGTTCAGTACACACACACACACACACACACACACACACACACACACACACACACCAAGAGCAGTACTTGAAAGGTGCTTAAGTGGGTGTGGTTCTGTGCTCAGTGCTTCAGAGAAGGTCCAGTGATACAGATGGCGTGTAGCTGCCGCAGCAACAACAGTCTTTGAATTAAGAGTACAAATCTTCCTCCCTAAGGTCAGAAAAAGAGAGAGTATTAATAAAGAACAAATTACTTTTTTTTTTGTTTGAAAGAATTTCATTTTGGAAAAGGTTTTGTTTACTGTGTTGTGGAAGCTGTCACAAAGCATGGTGTTTTTATTACCAGTCTGAGGCTTTGGAAAGGTGGATGGTGGAAACTTTGTTTTATTTCTGCTTTAAATAATTTTTGAGAGTCTTTTCCATTAGGAAAAAAAATCAATTTAAAAAAAAATGTATCCTCATTTACTTTTAAGCCTCAGCATGAGCACGTTTCTGAGACTGTGGTTAAGCATCCACAGAATGCTGTGCCTGGTGCAGACCAGAATCCTTCGTAGGTTTCGCTCCTGTGGCATCTGACAGAAATCCTGGTTAGTTTCCCTCAGAACAAGGGCAGGCAACTTTTCCTTAAAAAAGAAGAAGAAGAAAAAAGATAAGTATATGTTTATTTTATAGCTACCACCTTTCTCAAAATAACTATTTATTTGTCATTATTTTTAAAATTGAAATTAAATTTGCAGATCCTTTTGCCGTCGGTGCTGTACTTGCTTGCACTTTGACTCACTGATGTGATAAAATAATCGAACAGCTTGTCATTTCTGGAAAAATACTTTTGAGTTATGACTTGACCTTTTTTTTTTTTTAACCTCTTCTCCTTTCTGAATTTACAAATAAAACTGCTAAATCCAAGAACCATTTTCTGTAACACAGAGGGAGCTTTTCCATCAAAATGTAGTTTGCAAATGCCCACGCCCAGATGTGAGCCCTAAGTAAATGGGTCGCTAGCCAGAGTGACACAGGCCTGTGCGCCTTTGCTTTTCCCCCCCGGGAGGCTGTACACACTCTTCAGAGAACACTTAAGATGTGAAGTCGGCATTTCCCAGTCTCTGCCCAGGTGTGTACTGCCTATAAGCGGATTTTCTTCCATTTGGTGGGAGTGAGTTTCAAGCGATAATTATTTGAAAATGTTTAGTTTTACCTTTTTTTTTTTTCTTTTTACAATATTGATTTGTTATCTGGGTGTGACTCAGTAGCTCAAGCTCATCTGGTGAACAACACTATTTTGAATCTTAAGAGGCAGTTTGAGACGATATCAGCTGCTGAGTAAGTAAACTCAAGTGTTCTGTTCGAAGCTTCGGGCGCAGTCAAGTCCTTGGTCCACAGCTGATTCCAACACGTTGGAAGCCAGCGCCCTGCCTTTCTGACGACTAGGTTTTGTCTGAATGAAACTGTCTGAATGAAACAGGAAGTGATTCGTATCTCTGCTCCTCAGGGAAGGGGCTAGCATTCAGTTCTTGTTTACACCCTGCCACTGTTGCCCACTTCATGTTGCTCTTTTTTTTTTTAATGCTTTTTGATGATGTGATGAACATGTTTATGGTGTAACTGACCTGTGGCGTGTTCTGGTCTACCCTGTCTTTAAAGACGATGCTGAGATTTGCCACTTTGGGGACGAGGTATCCGTCACTAGCCACACATATGTGAACACACAGAGACCCAAGAGATAAGCAAATGAGGAGACCGTTTGAACTGATGGGAAGGCTGGCGCCCTGCCCCTCCCCCCCCAACATGATTTTAGTGTATTTCTTATGAGATGCACTCATGGGAAGGACTTTTAAGAAATTGTGGATGTGAATACATTTCTCAAATAAAAGTTTAAATTGTAAAATAGTTTTATAATAAAGTATTTACATTAATTATTTTAATATGGATGGAAGTTGCATAAATTATAATTGTTAAATATTTAAATAGTCTTTCAAGAGAGTTTTGAAACTGTGTATAAGTGGCTGTGACAGCCATGGTGTTAAATCAGTATGGGATGCTTTGTTTTGGGTGTCTGAAGGGGGCCTGGGCACCCTGCCTGTCCACACTACAGGTTGCTACTGTGGCTTTGCAGCTCAGCCAGCTTACGAACTATTTCCTGACTGTTGCTGTCTTGTGATTCCGTAGTCTGTGATCTCCACAGCGATGCTCTTCCTGTCAGCTCTGTGAACTATCAAATCTATAAAATGTTGGGGGGAAAAGGAATCTCCATAATTACTTCTGCTGCACTCTTGTTGTTGATTTTAGAATTTGGAATGTGTAGGTTGGGAGGGAGGGCCGGACTGTGAAAGGACAGACTTGACTGTTAGTACCACTCCACTAGAACTCGGCTGTCCAAACAGCTGTGTACACTGCTGCCCTTCACCTACAGAGCCCTTGACCTTGATTTGTGTGTCTTTGTAGCTTCAGTTGCCCTTTTTCTCTTGCCCCCTAAAATGGTTCAATTACCCAGATACATCAAGTCTTTTCTAAGAATGGTCTGGTGGTTCTCAGCACGTTAAATATTTGCAACCACTCTAACCCCCCAAGTGTACATCTGGGAACTTGTCAAGACTGCTTCCAGCATCCTGGCCAGGTGGAGTGGCTGCTGGGCCTTCTTTAAAACAGATCATAGCCACCTGTATTTAAAGCTGCTAAAGAGGGTGTCTTAGTCAAGACTAAGTGGTAAGTATCAAGTTACAAAGGAAGCAGATAATTTTTGGCTTCTGGGCTGAGATCTAGAGAAAGTAAGGCAAGGTTAGAAGTGCAGAACTGTCACCTCCGATTGACTCTCTCCCCCTGGCTGGCAGCTATAAACAGCACAAAACAGCCTTAAAATTCCACTTTTGCTCATAAAGGTACATCCAGCCTTCAACCTACAGAATAATAGCGCAGTGTTATTGCGGTCGCCCCTTATTACTACAAACATTTTAGAAGTGAAGTTTTCAAATCATGGGGATTCCAGATTTGTCAGTGGATAGGAAGTTACCTCTTCACTTCGGAGTGATTGCATTTATCGTCGAACACTGTGTCATTGTGAGTAAACTTTGGCTTGGGTGTCAACTTACAAAATTCACAGTTTAACTGTTGAAGGTAGGGTTTGTGATCCCGATAGATACAGGAGACGCGTACATAGACACTCTGCTGTGGGATCTGCACTGGAAGATAGAAAATTGCACCGGACTTTTGTTCGCAGTCGTTAACAGGCAGCAGTGCCAGCCCTCCCATACTTGATGAATGAATGTATCGCTGTACTTCAGTGTAAATGTCAAAATGTCTCTAGTTTCCTTTTTCAGTGTTTGTAATTTGTACTATTGACAGGATATTCTTGGGGTGCAAGGGTCATCACTGTGTTTCTAGAGTCATCTAATGTGACATAGCAATTTTTATAAGTGATATTTAGATAATGCTAATAACTGTACATCCAACAACTTATTAAAATGTTTTGCATTGGAGTTTCTTCCATTAATGACCAGTTTGAAAAAAAGTAGTGATGGTATAAAAGACACTCAACAGGGGCTGGAGAGACGGCTCAGCAGTTGAGGGAACCAGCACCTCTTCCAGATGACCCAGGTTCAGTTCCCAGCACCCACACGGCAGCTCACATAGCGTTTGCCTTAGACCTGAGACAATTTCTCCTTCCCTGCAACTTCACTTCAGTTCCAAGAGATCCGACAACCCTCACACAGACATACGTGCAGGCAGACCAGCAGCGCTCATAAATAAAAAACAAATCATTAACAATAACAAAGACACTGAACAAATGTTTGGGTGTTGTGGCATAAACATAGTGGGAACCCGGAGGGATCCGAGGATGTGTGCATGGGGAGAAACTGACTGAGTGAGGGGGTGGAAGTGGTTTGTATGAATGCTGTTCCCCGCTCCCCAATCATGCAAATTAAAATCTTGGGGGAACTGGCGTTGCTGTGAATATGCTCCGGGTTTTGATTTGTTTTGTGAGATAGACTCATGTAGACCAGGCTGGCCTCAAACCATAGTGCTCTCCCTCCCTCTGCCTTGAGAGTTCTGGGATTAAAGATGTGGCCACCATATCCAGCTTTAAGATGTGATTTTTAAAGTTAACTTGAAAAGACTTTTGTGAATATTCATTCAAGTTTTGTGGATTGGTCTACTGAGTGGCCAAGGTATTTTTGGGCATTAAAATCTCCTTTTTGCCTATGCATCTTATTCATGAGGTTCCTCAGTGACAACAAGAGTTGTCTGATTTTTCTTTTTTCTTTTTCCATGTGTGGAGAAACTGTTAAGAGTCTGTGATGAGGGCTGGAGAGATGGCTCAGAGGTTAAGAGCACTGCCTGCTCTTCCAAAGGTCCTGAGTTCAATTCCCAGCAACCACATGGTGGCTTGCAACATCTATAATGACATCTAGTGCCTTCTTCTGGTGTGCAGGTGTACGTGTAAACAAAACATTGTATACATAAGAAATTAAGAAAAAAAAAGTGTGATGAGCCAGGCCTTGTAGCACACGCCTTTAATCCCAGCATTCCGGAGGCAGAGGCAGGTGAATTGCTATGAGTTTGAGGCCAGCCTGGTCTACAAAGTAAGTCCATAACAGCCAAGGCTACACAGAGAAACCTGTAGCCTTAGCCTACAACCCTTTTTCTCCTCATGTTGCTTTTGGTCATGGTGCCTATCACAACAGAAAGCAAACTGGGACACGTGATAACGTTTCAAACCCCTTACAGGCAGCAGAGGTGCCTGTTTAACAGATCAAAGCCAACCTGGCTACCGCCACCGCTGCCACCACCGCCGCCACCACCACCACCACCGCCACCGCTGCCACCACCACCATCATCACCACCACCACCACCACCACCACCATCACCACCACCACCATCACCACCACCACCGCCGCCACCACCACCACCACCACCACCACCACCATCACCACCATCACCACCTCCACCATCACCACCACCACCACCATCACCACCACCACCACCTCCACCATCACCACCACCACCACCATCACCACCACCACCACCTCCACCATCACCACCACCACCACCGCCACCGCTGCCGCCACCACCACCACCACCACCACCACGACCACCATCACCACCACCACCACCTCCACCATCACCACCACCACCACCATCACCACCACCACCATCACCACCACCACCACCACCACCACCATCACCACCACCATCACCATCACCACCATCACCACCACCACCACCACCACCACCACCGCTGCCACCACCACCATCACCACCATCACCACCATCACTGCCACCACCACCACCACCATCACCACCACTACCACCTCCACCATCACCACCACCATCACCACCACTACCACCTCCACCATCACCACCACCACCATCACCACCACCATCACCATCACCACCACCACCACCATCACCACCATCACTGCCACCACCACCACCACCATCACCACCACTACCACCTCCACCATCACCACCACCATCACCACCACTACCACCTCCACCATCACCACCACCACCACCATCACCACCACCACCACCACCACCACCACCACCACCACCATCACCACCACCATCACCATCACCACCATCACCACCACCACCACCACCACCATCACCACCACCATCACCACCACTACCACCTCCACCATCACCACCACCATCACCACCACCACCACCACCACCATCACCACCACCATCACCATCACCACCATCACCACCACCACCACCACCATCACCACCACCATCACCATTACCACCACCATCACCACCACCATCACCATCACCACCATCACCACCACCACCACCATCACCACCACCACCACCACCACCACCACCGCTGCCACCACCACCATCACCACCACTGCCACCTCTGCCACCACCACCATCACCACCACCGCCATCGCTGCCACCACCGTGACCACCACCACCACCATCACTACCACCACCATCACTACCACCACCACCATGCAGCCAAACTCTTCCTTGTTCTATCCGTCCATCCTCTTCCCTTGGAGAATCTATTTTTACTGTTGCTATTTTCTTAGTGGGGGGTGGAGAAGGCAGGTGAACTAAGAGAAGATGAAGGGGCCTGCTGATATGGTTCTCTGGAGGAACAGTGGCACCTATGGGCTTCTTCAACAGTATCCAGAGACCACTGACGTTTGAAGCCATGAACTTCATGGGTGCCGCTGTTAGACAGCTGTGTTTGCTGTGTTTCCTCCAAACCTGTTCAGCAATAAGGCACAGCTATTAGGTTGGTAGGAAAGTGGAGATAATCAAGGTTTGGCTTTCCCAAGACAGTGATCATTTTTTGTGTGTGTGAAAGGGTAGGCCACGACTGAGAGGCCAGAAATGAAACTGGTCCCAAGTGCAAGGGGGGTGGGGCAGGGGTGGGGGATGGGGGCATCACAGTTCCATTCCCACCAAACCACTAGGGTAGGACTGCTGTGACTGAGGGTAGCCTGTCACAGCTGACCCCAGAAAGTGCTGCAATCAGACATCAGGCCCAATAAGGACTGCCCTTCAAAGGGTGGGAATTGCATGCTGGGTAATCACATGCAGAGTGATTCACCCTAAGAGGACTGCTCATGCTAGGCGGGTTATCTGTTTGCAAGGCACACATTCTGTTTCCTTGGAAACAACCTGGCCCGTCATAGGTTCACAGGACAGACAGGAGAGGCTGGAAAGGGAAGTGTTTTCTTCTCTATGAAGGCTGAAGATCCTTTCCCAGCCTTTGCTCCTCTCTGCTCATTGCATTCATTGCAATGGAAGGACGAGAATTTTGTGTTCAAAAATCCAGTTTCTTCAGAGCTAGTCACACACTTGAACACCCTTCCTTTCCCTAGACAGACTCAGGTCACTGAGCCAGACAAGCGTAAAGTAACTGGTTTGTGGGCTAATCATTACTTTCAGTTTGTTGGCTCTTTTTATTTGTTTGGTTTTTTTTGTTGTTGTTGTTAGAAAATAATTGACTTCATTTAGAAGTTGAACTGTGAGCTTCGTGGTGGCTAAACACTAGCTAATAGTTACCACCACGTCCTTACTCAATCCAACACCCGAGAGCCTTCAAGCCATTGGCCATTTAGACAAGCATGCCGTGTCATTCAACCATGCAAGAACTCTGTTTCAGAAAGACTTAGAGAGAAAAAAAAAAAACCAACTCAGATTCATTCCTGGTAATCCCTAGCTCAGATCACGTCAACATCATTTTTCCATCTGTCCTCGCAGCACCGTTTGCTGGCCACTTTTCACTTCTGTTTTTCATGCGCCCCAAATAGATTTCACTAGAAGACACATATCCCCAGCTTCTCCCTTCCTCTCAGCGCTTTCAGGGCTGCCACCCTAGCTTGCATTCTTCCCTACAGCAGTGCCTTCCATCACCCTAGCATCGCCCAACTTAGCAGCAAGAGGAGACGCTAAAAATGCAAGGCAAACGGTTCCACTGTCAGTGCTCTCGGAATCCTACAGTAATTTCTTCTCACACTTGGGTGGGATCTGAAATGCTCACTATCTCTACCAGAATCTTCTATTCCCATATCTGTGACTAGTTCTCTTATCTCGCTTCCTGCCACTCCTGTTTTGTACCTTTCCGACAAACCCAGGCACTGGCATTTCTTTTATTGCAGCCTGTCATTTGCACTCACCTTCACCAGGGAACTCCTGATGTCACATGCTCTCTGAGCTCTGTAAGCTCTGAGTGTGTCATTGACAGGAAGGTTTTTTTTTTTCTGGGGCAAAAACCAGCTAGTTCCTCCTTACACAGGGAGTCTCCGGTCTCATTCTGATTTATGGCCTCGGGATAGTTAGCTTTAAGAGTCAACA
This sequence comes from Acomys minous, assembly GCF_964271855.1. NCBI lineage: Eukaryota > Metazoa > Chordata > Mammalia > Rodentia > Muridae > Acomys > Acomys minous. Next base: position 98,342,805 of record NC_140495.1, read on the forward strand.
TCATACACCCTGGGAATCGCCTGAGAACAGCATGTCAATGAAGAATTGTTTGGAGTGGGTTGACCTGTGGAAATGCCTGCGGGGCATTGTCGATGTGCAATTGATGTGCAAAGACTGGGCTGAAGTATGTGGCGCCATTCCTCTGTCTGGGGCCCAGGACTGTGGAAGAGAAAGCCAGCTGCATGCTAAGCCTGCACACATCCCTCTGCTCTCTCTGCCCTTGGCTGTGGATGTCATGTGATGTGAACTACTTTGAACTCCCGCTTGCCTTGATTTCCCTTCAGGAACAGACTGGAATTGAGAGAGAAAAAGAACCCGTTTCTCCCGGCAAGCTGCTTTTTGTTGGGTGTTTTATCACAACAGCAGAAGGAAAACAGGACAGCACCGTTTTTGTTGTCCAGGGTTGTTTCTATACCTCTGCCGGGGCTCTGAAAAGGATACTTTAAAGTTGGGGCCTGCGTCATGTCAAGTGCTGAAGAACTCAAGGGCCCAGCGGCAAGTCCCCTTGAGTCTTCCTGCCCTTTGTGGCCATGATTCTCTTGCCTCCATGGGACAACTGGAACTTCTCTCCTACAAACACAATCATAAAACTAAAAGTGCTGTAATGGCCATGCCCAGGCCATCAGGAAATTCTGTGACCAGCCAGGTGGTGGTTGTGGCACATGCCTTTAATCCCAGCACTTAGGAGACAGAGGCAGGAAAATCTCTGTGATCTGGTCTACAGAGTGAGTTCTAGAACAGCCAGGGCTATATACAGTTTACTGTCTGAAAAACCAAAAACCAAAAATCAAAACCAAAACCAAACCCAAACCAACCAACCAAAAAAGAAAGGAAGAAAATCGTTCTGTGACCTACACATGTCTAATGGAAATGTGACTATTTAGAGGTCTTGGGTCAGGTTCAGTTTATCTGCTTTTTAAAGAATTAAAAGGCAGGAAATAAGTCACAGTCACGGCAGGAGAACAAGTGTTAATTAAAATTAAAGGTGCATGCAATACACACACTTGCTCTGCCCTGCACACCCCCCACAGACTTGTCACAGTGAGAAAGGAATCCTGAAACAGAAATGCATTTTCCTTCTGGAGGGCTGGGGCTTTTAAATGATTTTTGTGGGATGGACTGTGTCCTCCCTTTCTTTCCTTTTTTGTTTTTGTTTTTTTTTGAGACAGGGTTTCTCTGTGTAATAGCCCTGGCTGTCCTGAACTTACTTTGTAGACCAGGCTGGCCTCAAACTCACAGTGATTCACCAGCCTCTGCCTTTCCATTGCTGCGTATGAGGTGTGTGCCACCACACCTGGCCCCTTTCATTTTGAATTGGTCAATTTAAATAAAGAAGAGGAAGCTGTTAGGCCCATAGCTCCAAGGAGGACTGACCTTAAGTAAGGACAGCCTAAAGGGGGCGGTGCCACTACTGTTATCCTCAAGAGGGCGTTTGCTGCTGCTACATTTGGGAAGGCCACTATAATCAGCAGTACCATAAAAGTGCACCAAATGTGAAAGGCGTGGAAGTAAACAGATCACCTAGAGGGTGCATGTGTGGCCAGGGCCATGATGCATGGATGTCGGCTCAGTTTCTGGGAGGCTGAGGCAGGAGGATTATGAATTCAAGACCGGCCTGGGTAACACTGTGAGACCTTGTCTCAAAAATGAAATAAATCCTGGGTAGTGGTTTATGCTTGTTATCCCAGCACTCAAAAGGTTGAGGCAGGAGATCTGCTGTGATTTTGAGGCTAACCTTGGCTACACAGTGAGTTTTAGAGTCAGATTCTTTCTAAAAAAAGAAGAAGAAGAAGAAGAAGAAGAAGAAGAAGAAGAAGAAGAAGAAGAAGAAACAAAAAGGTGTTAGTTCATGAGAGCTGAAACAAGAAGGTGATATGGCCTGTTGTGTCTCAGATGACATTGCGACACTAGGAGACCCAGATCTTCTGACCTGTGCATATGTACAAACAAGTGACTTGTGCTGGGTTGACACAATGTCAACTTGAAAAAAACTAAGGTAATCAGAGAGGAGAGGAGACCCTCAATTGAGAGAATGCCTCTGTAAGATTGGGATGTATCAAGCCTATAGGTCATTTTCTTCATTAGTGATTGATGTGTGGGGGCCAGCCTGGTCTACAAAGTGAGTCTAGGGCAGCCAAGGCCACACAGAGAAACTCTGTCGCAACAAAACAAAACCAAAAAAAAAAAAAAAAAAAAAAAAAAAAAAAAAAAAAGAAAGAAAGAAAGAAAGAAAAGAAAAAGAAAGTAGGTTGAGCTGGGCATGATGGCGCATGCCTTTAATCTCAGCACTCAGGAGGCAGAGGCAGGTGGATCGCTGTGAGTTTGAGGCCAGCCTGGTTTACAAAAGGGAGTCCAGGTTAGCCAGGACTGTTATACAGAGAAACTCTGTCTTGGAAAACCAAATAAAAACAAAAACAAAAACAAAAAACAAAAACAAAAAAAACCCAAAAAAATCAAAAAGAAGAAGAAGAAGAAGAAGAAGAAGAAGAAGAAGAAGAAGAAGAAGAAGAAAAGAGAAAAAAGAAAGTAAGTTGGAAAGGCCAGGAGGAGCCAGCCAGTAAGCAGCACCCCTCTGTGGCCTCTGCCTCAGCTCCTGCCCTGTTTGAGTTTCTGTTGTCATTTCTTTCAGTGATGAGTAGTAATATGGAAACATAAACCCTTTCCCTCGGCCATGGTGTCTCATCACAGCAATGCTAACCCTCGCTAGGACATGACTGGTACACTAGTCTTGAGTTGGAGGCTACAGATAACTTAGCAAGTGAGTGCATTTCCAAATTTCCCCGATGAGTAATGAATTTCAACTACAACACACACACACACACACACACACACACACACACACACACACACACAGAGACACATGGACTCACACACACACACAGACACAAACACATACACACACACACACACACGGACATACACATGGACACACACAGAGACACATGGACTCACACACACACACACACACACACACACGGACATACACATGGACACACACACAGAGACACATGGACTCACACACACACACACAGACACAAACACACACACACACACACACACACACACACACATGAGTCATGCACACATTTTTCTAGAACATTCTGTCCTTATGCTACATTCTCAAAGGAGTCTGAAGTACTTTCCTAGAATTTTGTGAGAGCCTGGGGATTGACTTCAATGAAACCAACCCCAGCATCATGTTCTTCCTCAGTCTTTGATCCTGTCTCCCCCTCTGTTTCTGTGCCACCACCACTGGGAGGTGGAGCAGGCTAACACCAGCTTCTCTTCCTTAAATGTCCCTGAGCAGTTTGTGCAGGGCTTAAGGGAAGACACGGGAATGATAAACTTAGTTATTGTGCAGTGATACAAACAGAACAAAACTGAAGGTTAAACAACGCGTTCCTCAAGTGGCCCCTCTCCCACGACACCACACTCCTGCCCCCACAAGGGGGAGTTCCTTCATTGTTATGATAGCCAAGTCTTTTTTAAAAAAATATTTTATTAATTTATTCATGTTACATCTCAATGGTTATCCTATCCCTTGTATCCTCCCATTCCTCCCTCCCTCCCACTTTCCCCCTACTCCCCTCCCCTATGACTGTGACTGAGGGGGACCTCCTCCCCCTGTATATGCTCATAGGGTATCAAGTCTCTTCTTGGTAGCCTGCTGTCCTTCCTCTGAGTGCCACCAGGCCTACCCCTTCCAGGGGACATGGTCAAATATGGGGCACCAGAGTTCATGTGAAAGTCAGTCCCCACTCTCCACTCAACGGTGGAGAATGTCCTGTCCATTGGGTAGATCTGGGTAGGGGTTCGAAGTTTACTGCACGTATTGTCCTTGGCTGGTGCCATAGTTTGTGCAGGACTCCTGGACCCAGATCCGCCCATCATAATGTTCTTCTTGTAGTGAGTTCACCCAGAAGCAGAAAGAGCCAAGTCTTTATTAAAAACAACAGGCTTGGATGAGAGAGGGGAACGGGGGTGGAAATGGAGATAATCATTATAGGTGAATATGAAAAGGCTGGAGGATAAAATAATGAAAATACAAAAACCCCACCAGGCTTAATTTAAGGGGCTCACTGGGCTATCTTCCTCTCTCCTTCAATGGCATCTATTAGTAGAGCAGAGGTTGAGAGAATGGAGTCCTGACAGCCTGGCTTTGTGGTTATTTCATTCATTCATCCAATCATTCATTCATTCACTCATTAATTCATTAATTCATTCATTCACTCGTTTGAGACAAGGCCTCACTCTGTAGCTAGATTGCTCTTGAACTTGGAAATCTTCCTGTTGCTATGCCAAAATACCCAAGGGAAGGGAGATCTGTTTTGGGTTTCACTGCCTCAAATGATGGCCTGGTAGTGGTCATTATGGGGAGGAAAGAGTAGCAGTGCGGATGGTCCTTGGTGGTGGGAGTTGAGGCAGCAGTGAAGGCCAGCTGGAGGAACAGAAGAGTGGAATCTTCTAAGCCCTGAGCCCTGAGGCTCCTCAGCCTTCAAATTAGCACCACAACGCTGGAGGCAGAGGTCGGGGGTCATGACGATAGGCATACAGTGTTTCATTTAATTGCCCGCACACCTCTCTAGGGTAGGTTTGCCTTTTTGAGGTTGGCCTCAAACTCGCCCTGGCAAGGATAACTCTGAATTCCTGACTCTCCTGCCGCTGCCTCCCAAGAGCTGGAATTACAGGTATGTTGGACCAAACTTGACTAAGGTCAGTGTTGAATATCTCCATTTAACAATTGAGGAAGGGCTCCCTGGGGGAGGTCGCCATAGTTTGTTTATGGGGTCCTGTTAATAGTAAGAATCAGCCCGAATGAGACTCTAAGCTAGGCGTTTGTTTTTATGTATTACTGCTACTGTTTTCACATCTCAGGTTACATAACCGCCCAAAAGATTCTTTCTCTGAAGGAGTCCGACATAGAGTTAAGGCTTGTTTATCTCAGCTCTCCAGGCTATTTGACAGGGGATTTCTAGATTAGGGAAAACAAACAAACAAACAAACAAAAACAATCCAATGTGCTGCAGTGGTAGGAGCATCTATAATAGAATTAAATGCAGGAAAAAAAACCACATGAATTGAATTAAAAAGGTAGGCTTATGGGCTCCTGGAGTTCACGGAGAGCCACTGCAAGGTAGAGGCTTGGGTTGTCTGAGCAGACATTTTAATTGTATGCTGAATTATACTGGCTAATTAGTTATATTTGTGACCTGATGGTGACTTTCTGAGAGGAGAAAAAGTAGAACGCTGGCAGTGTGGCCAGATTATGTAAATATAAATTTCAACATAAACAAGGAACTTTCTTACACACCTAAAGCTCTCAAGATTCACTGTGGCGTTGGCTTTCCCCCTCCCTCATAGTTTTACTGAGATTAATTCAATATATTTTTAGTAAATTTAAAAATTTAAACTTATAAGGTCCAAAATCTTGTTTTAGAAGCTTTCCATCACCCTTAAATTTCTTTTTTTGTTGTTGTTGTAATGCTAAGTTGTAAAGCCCAGTTTAATGTAAAAGCGTCGCCCTCCTCCCTCCTCTGGAAAAGTACTCTAGTGCCACCTAGTGGTAAATACGCACAGTGCAAGTTGCAAGCACCAAACTGAAAGAGGAGTTGCTGACCTTATGATTGAAAAGTTCTACCACGAGGTTACTAAACAGCTTCTAATATTTGTGGGCTATCATTAAAACTCACTTTCAAAATATCCACACACTCATATAAAATTCTGATTATATAAATCTTCTTACACGATATGTCAACGTTTTCATTAAGTAAGTAATTTTGGTTTGTTTTTTTGAGACAAGGGTTTCTCTGTGTACCAGATCCCTGGCTGTGCTGGAACTTGCCTTGTAGATCAAGCTGGCATTAAACTCATAGAGATCCTCCTGCCTCTGCCTCCTTCCTGAGTTCTGGCATTAAAGATGTGTGAGCGCCCCCCCCCCGCCCCCCCCCCCCCCCCCCCCGCCCACACCTGACCAAAGCTTTATTTTACACAGGAATGTCACTCTTCCTTTACACTAGAGTTCATTTGGAGCCCAGGGTGCTTAGGTACTCCTGGTTGATGCAGGGACATGGTGACTCGTGAACCTCATGAAATTAAATGCTTTTCTCCCACTCGCAACACCGGTTATATTTACAGTTGTCTGTGAAGCAGCCGATTAGTGGTTCAAAGCTGGGGCCTTGATGAAAAGAAGATGGAGCGATACTTGAAAACAGAGCGCTGCTCGTTTCTGGGTATCAGAGGAATCAACGAGGGTTTCCTTTTGGCTTAAATTTTTCTCTTGAGTGTGTGCAAATACTGTAGGATAAAGTATATACACTAGGTTTTTAAAAGTCGACATAAAATTTCAAAATACTGCCCAAAAAATGATTGGGAAAAAAATTGACTTCCCATGACTATCGCCTCCCTTTCTTGCTCTCTTCTTAGTGAAGGTGGTAACTTTATCTGGCCTAGACTGAAGATCAAGGCACCGGGGTGTCTTGTCTCAGCCTTGAGTGGCTCTTTGCTGGCACCTACACAAGTTGTCTGGCTTCGTGGAGCTCAAGATTCTAAGATTCATCAATGCATGATAGGGTGAGTTTTATGTGGTGTAACAGGCACTCATAACCCTGATAACACTCTTGGGAAGTCATCCAGAGAAAACAATAATTTTAGCAGAGTTGTGCAAATAGGAATGTATAATAATAATAATAATAATAATAATAATAATAATAATAATAATAATAATAATAGCCCAGTTTATATTCCATTCCTGCCTCTACTGTTTTTTAAGAATGATTTATTCATTATGTTTTTTTTATGTGCTTATGTGTCTTAGTGGGAGTATGTGCACATGAGTATGGGGACCCTCTGTGACCAGGAGAAGGCACCGAATTTCCAGGAGAGCTGGAGTTACATGCGTCTGTGAGTTGCCCTGTGTGGGTCTTGGTTACTGAACTTAGGCCCTCTACAAAAACAATATGTATCCTCACCTAGTCAGCTTCCCAGCTCCCTGTCTCTGATTCTTACTTTCCATGTGACATTGAGGTAAGCCATTTGACTTCCTCCTGAATTGGGCCCACTAGTTGATGTCCCTGGTAATATGGAGATAATAAAAATACTTGTCTTGAGGTTAATTTGGGAACTGGATGAATTGAACATTCATAGCTTCTATTAAGTGATCAAGAAAGTCAGGTGCAGTGGTGCATGCCTGTAATCCCAGTGCATGGGAGGCAGATCACTGTGAGTTCAAAGCCAGCTTGGTCTACAATGAAAGTCCAAGACATTCAAGTTTACACAGAGAAACCCTGTCTCGAAAAACCAAAAATAAATAAACATGTGATGCTTTGTCTTTCTGGGTCTGCCTCCCAGAGGCTGAAAGCATATTGCTGAAGACAGTTATGTATAGGAGCTGATTCTGTCCTCAAAGTCTTCTCACAAAAGCGTCATCTCTAAGAATGGTAACAGAAGATACCGTGCAAGTTTCTGAGTGAGGAAAGCAACCAATAGTCCTGCCCAGCTATGACGTCTTTGAACTAAAAGGATGATCAGCACGGCACGATAACCCTAAGAGTGCAGCGCTGGCACACATACCTTGGCAGTAACCAATAGCTCTCTAATTGTCCTTGATACCTGCTTGTTGTGGTTAATTTATAAGTAGGCCTAATAAAAGTTGTTATTAGGCTATAATTACCACTGTGGTATTTTCTAACCTGCTTTCAATCAATAAAAACACAGACATCTCTTATATTTTAAAATAGCCTTGGTCCACCTGGAGCAGGGCAGATATTAATCCCCTAAACTACCTCCCATATCTCCCTGCCCCAATCCCATGCCATCTGCTTCTAGTACTTTCTTTCGAGCTACCTCCCATCCATCATCCCAAAATACTTGCTCATGCTCTTCGCTTGGGCCAAGTCCTCCACTCACGCTGGCCATGTGCTTCTTTTCCTCCTAACTCACGGGTCTCTCACTGCTTCTTTCCCCAAGAACCTCTCTTTTCCAAAAGCCTGAGAACCTTAGCCACACCTATCCCATTTGCCTGCCCAGGTCTATTGGCTTTTTCTTGATCAGACAAGAATACGTTTTTAGGCAAGGTTTCACAGCAATATTTGGGATACATTAAAAGACAGCAAGCAGTAATTAGCATCAAGTTACATAAGGTGAACCTCCAACGCCTGCTCAACAGGAGGGAAGTCATGTCTGCAATGGAAATCTAGCCAACGACTCAGGCCTAATAAAGAGAATGTACAACCATCACTTTACTAAGCCAGCATAGTTCCTCACCAAAGTCTAAATATTTATCCTTATGGGTCTCATCTTCATCATATAAACTTCTCACAACAAAGACCACCATTACAGAAAACCACAGCCTATCAAAGTGCACAGAACAAGCGACCGTGTGGGGCCCCAAACAGTAGATATATCTCTGTGGGAAGGCTGTACAGGCTGGAGTAACAGGAAGTTTGCTCTGGGCTTGCATCTCCTAGAAATGTCGGAGAAGCTACATTAATTAAGTCTCATTAACAGGACTGCATAAAGAAGACCTTTACACCGGGTGTAGTGGCACACGCCTTCAATCCCAGCACTCGGGAGGAAGAAGTAGGTGCATCTCTGTGAGTTCAAGGCCAGCCTGGTCTACAAAGAGAGTCCAGACTAACCAAGGCGACACAGAGAAACACTATCTCAAAAAAAAAAAAAAAGAAAGAAAGAAAGAAAGAAAGAAAAATAAAAGAAGACCCCTACAAGGATAAAACCAACAAATATGCTAACATTGAAGGTTGGAATTGCATGGGGCCTTCCCAGACAAAGAATTACAGGCAACTAAGGAATGCTGAGAGCAAAGGTTGGGGTGTGAGGGGTATTGGGCAGTGTTGGGTATCATTTTCCTCAGGAAAGAGCCCTGTAGTTAGTTATCCAATACCAAGTGGTCAGCTCTGAAATCATACACATACAAATAACATTATATGAACTGAACATGTTGTATTTACATGTTTATGAATAGACATATATGCATATTTATATATAACATAGCTACAGACATATCTGTATGTATATATGCATACACACATATGCACATATATGTATGTAATATATATTATACACTACACACATATATGCACATACATGTATATAATATGTGTGTGTCTGTGTGTAACAATTAAAGAAATAGAACCATGAGTTTGAGAGTGAGAAGTGTATGTGGGAAGTGTCGGAGGGAGAAAATTATGTAATATTTTAAAATTGAAGCACAAAACAAAACAAAAAAAGACTCCAAACAGCAGCACAAGGCACTGTCCGAGGTGCTGAAACCACAGACGTGGGTGCGGTGTGTTTGTTGGAAACCGTAACCCCTGAAATTGGAAGCAAGTGAAGGCATACACACACACACACACACACACACACACACACACACACACACACACGCATGTATGGTCTCACAAATGCACACAGAGGGAGAGAAGGAGGTGCAAGGATGGTAAGAGAAGATAGTCAGCAAGCCAGCGCCCGACAAACAGGACAGCAAGGAGCTGAGACAGTGATTCACATTGTTCTCAAATGCACATCTTGCATGCATGTGTATGTGTGCATGTACACTTGTGTATACAAATATGTGTGTGTGTGTGTGTGTGTGGTGTGTGTGTGTGTGTGTGCATGTGTGCACCCATTTGTATGTTTTGGGGAAGGAAGTTTATATGTATTCTTTCAATCTCTCAGTGGTATCTATCACTCTCAGTTGCACGCAATCACTCAGAAGCTAGTACTCATGACTGAGCAGCAAGGTCCTAGAGGACAGAGACAGGGTCATGTGCACTCCTCTGAGGACAAAGGGTAGCACCAAGGTCTTAGCTCAGGCCGGCGTCAGCCACCACAGACTAGGTGGATGAAACAAGCGATATGTATTTTCTCAGATTCCAGGCACCTGCAGGTGTGAGATGGAGGGTGTTAGCATGATCAGGTTCTAGTGAGGACTCACTTCCTGGATTGCAAATGGCCTCTTCTTGTGTTCTTACCAGGATGGAGGCAGTGCAGGACTATGGAGGTTTCTATGGAGTAAACTCTCCCCATTACAAGGACCTCTATTCATGCAAAGTAATTAAATATAGACTAAAGATAGTTAACATGCATTTCATAAAGGAAGATTTGCATCATACTTCTTTTTCCTTTACTTAAACTTCTAAATCTACCTTTGATCCATTCTCAGGTCCAGTCTTTTCTTTTCTTTCTTTCTTTCTTTCTTTCTTTCTTTTTTTCTTTGTTTTTTGTTTTTTGTTTTTCTTTTTTAGGTTTTTCGAGACAGGGTTTCTCTGTGTAACAGTCCTGGACATCCTTTTGTAGACCAGGATGGCCTCCAACTCACAGAGATCTGCCTGCCTCTGCCTCCTGAGAGCTGGGATTAAAGCCGTGTGCCACCATGCCCGGCTCAGGCCCATTCTCTTAAGCAGCAGAGAATTCTTTACCTCCAATGATCTGTTGGAGGATTTTACAGGGCCTGAGTGAGTCCTCCAGAGAATCTGAGAATTGCTCAAGGGGTATATCGCTTTAGTAAAGCCTTCACGAGACTACTGGTCACTCTCCGTTTCTTCTGCAGTATTTGAAGTCCTCTTCCACCAGGAAGTTTTGAAGCTCTTTTTAAGATAGTGTGCATTTCCTAGACCCTCAGCTTGGTGATCATGAAGCTGAGCTCTGCCCAGCGTGGTCTGAGCACTGGCGATGATGTCATCATTCCAGCCACGCCTTTTAAAGGGAGGGGTTCCCATGTCCTTACCTTTTTTCTCTTCTTCACGTGTGTGTGAGTGCAGGCGCTTGCTTGCGGAGGCCAGAGGACAATCTCGGTGTCTCTCCTCACCTTCGCCCTGTTTAAGATAGGGTCTATTGTATACCCGAGGATTTGCTGAGAAGCTTGGAGACTGTGCAGAGTGTGCAAACATACACTGTAGTCAGTCAGGGTTTGTAAATTCTTTCAGGAGGCCTGGGAAAAGATCGTTACCTAGCCCACTGGGTAGACTTTGTGAGCACGTTGTCATCCTAGCTTTGATGCTGATTCTTTAACAACAGCTCAGGGATCACGTTGCTTAATAACTTCTCCACACTGTCATGTAAACTACCAGTTACCATAGCAACGCTACCTGATACGAAAGGATGACTTTCCAACATCATCATTACTCTGCAAGGCATGTCTCTGGTGAGTGAGTGAGTGTCTAAAACCCTGCTGGTGATGGGTTTGACATCTCTGGCTGCCTGCCTCCCACTTTGATCATTGTTTAGCATTGTCTTAGGGATGCTCAGGTGATGTGCCGGAAGCATCTGGATGCTACAGTTTTACTTCGGATGCTGTTTGCTGTTCCCCTGGACTACTGATTCCCTACTGCCGGTGCGACTATTAGAACTAACTTGAATCACAGGTGCTCAGCGCTCTGGAATTATGAAGCCAAGCCCGTCATTTTCCTTCTGGCTTGTCTTGCATCATACTTGTTTAAAACTCATGTGGTGAAGACTTCTATTCCTCAAGATCCATAGCCTATCTAATGAAAACCAATGACTAGACATAAGGAACCTCCTTTCCAGTTGTTGGCCAGGGGAGCCTGAGAGACTCCCAAAACAACATAGGCTTTTGCTGCTGCTCTTGGTTGTCTCCCAGCAGCCAAAGGTAAGTCCCTATTGCTAATGAGGCCTCACAATCAGATACAGGACTTGGAAGATTTGAGCTGGATCTGACCGAAAGCCTCCCTTCTAAAGCCTGGCTTCATGGTACCAGAAAGTTCATGCAAGCTGCCAAGGGAAGGAAGCAATTAATAGTCCTCTGCAGCTGTGATGCCTATGAACCATAACACTGATCACCTAAAGGTACAATAGTGGCACTCACATGTTGGCAGTAACCAACAGCTTTCCAGTTGGACTTGGGCATACTCAATAGGAGGGAATTCATGCCTGGGACTAGAAACATAACCAAGTACTAGTGAGGCCAAGGATCTTAGAGTTCAGTTTTATTTTCAGTTTAGATTTATTTTCAGTTCTCTACTGCCACCTTACTAGACCAGTGTAATTCTTTCGTTGTTGTGTTTGTTTGTTATTTTTTTCGAGACAAGGTTTCTCTGTGTAGCCTTGGCTGTCCTGGACTCACTTTGTAGACCTCAAACTCACAGTGGATCTCTGCCTCTGCCTCCCCAACTACTGGGTTTACAGGCATGCACCACCTCACCTGGCTGTGACCAGTGTAATTCTTTTTTTTTTTTTTTTTGAGACAGGGTTTCTCTGTGTAGCCTTGGCTGTCCTGGACTCACTTTGTAGATCAGTCTGGCCTTGAACTCACAGCGATCCACCTCCCGAGTGCTGGGATTAAAGGCATGTGCCACCATGCCCGGCCATGACCAGTGTAATTCTTAACTGCATTCTAAAACTCCTCCTCTACAAAGGGACCAGATTGTGCAGTCTGGTCTCCAGCAGACAGTCACTTTTGAGTTGTGCACTTACTTCAAGGCTGGAGTCAGCTCAACTCAGCCTTTGGATGTACCCTGATTCCTCCTGTACTAACAAGGCCAAGTGTTCTAGCATCTATGAAGGACATATTCTGACTATTCAGCTATTAAAAACAAGGAAGTCTTGAAATATGCAGGCAAATGGATGGAACTAGAAATGATCTTCCTGAGTGAGGTAGCCCAGATCCAGAAAGACACACATAATATATACTCACTTAAAAGTGGATATTAGCCCAAAATAGATCTTCTCTGAGAGACTCCATCTAGACGGGGATCGGGACAGATACTGGGAGTCAAAGCTGGACTCTGGGCTAGGTGCTGTGAGTTGTAGGGTAGAATGAGGGGATGGAAGGTCAGGGAGGGAGCAGGAGCTCCATAGGGAGACCCTCAAGGCCTGTGATCTGGACACAGGGGTGCTGTACAAACTGATGCACCAACCAAGGACAATGCATGCAGAGAACCTAGACCCTCCGTTCAGATGTGACCCATGGACTGGGTTTCTCCACGTGGTGCTGGGGCCACTGCTGCTGAACCTCTGACATGCACTCTGGTGGCCATGATTTGGTCACTGGCCCTTGCCAAGATGGCCTTGCAGGCACACAGAGGAAGGGGACGCAGGCTATCCTGATGAGACCTAATAAGCTGTGGCCAGACAGTGGGGTAGGAGGGTCCCTTATCAGAGGTCTAGGAGAGGAGAATAGGGCAGAAGAAGGAGGGAGGGTGGGAACGGGAAGATGAGAGCGAGGGGCTAACAATAGGGATGTAATGTGAATAAATTACAGTAAATAAAATACACATAAAAAGAAAGATATATTCTGAATTTAGAGTCATGCTCTTGACTTCTCTAGATGCCTGATTGTATTATCTAGTTTTAGGTTAACTTTTTTGACCCAAGATAGAGTCTCTGGGGAGGAGGGAGCCTCAGCTGAGAAAATGCCTCCATAAGTCTGAGCTGTAAGCAACCCTCTATGGAATTTTTCCTAATTAGTGATTGATGGGGGAGGACCTAGCCCATTGTGGGTGGTGCCATCCCTAAACAGGAAGTCATCCTGGGTTCTGTATGAAAGTAGCCTGAGCAAGCAAGCCTTAAGGAGCAAGCCAGTAAATAGCATCCCTCCATGGCCTCTGTGTCAGCTCCTGCCCCCAGGTTCCTGCCTCTAGGTTCCTGCCCTGCTTGAGTTCCTGTCCTGACGTCCTTCACTGACAGACTGTGATGTGCAAGTGTAAGCTATGTAAACCCTTCCCTCCCCCACTTGCTTTTGGTCATGGTGTTCCATCCCAGCAATAGTGACCCTGACTAAGACGCCCATGCTTTATTTTTCTCTCCTTTATATTTCCTTATATCATTTTATTCAGCCCACAGATTGTCAATTCTCTTGCAAGTCCTCAGCTTACGGCTCATATTGCACTCAGCTTTGCGTACTCTGTTCAGCACAGTGGGATCTCTGTGGGTTAGGAAAACAGGGGGCCATGTTTCTCAGGAGTCTTGGTTCAGTTCCCTATGTTCTGAAAAAAATGAAACGTTTTATTTCTCTTTGTCCTTGTAGATATTTCTTAGGTTGGGTTGGGCTGTATCTTCATCTCTGGTGTTTGGGTCCAATAAAAAAAAAAGGAAACTAAGGAATAGTTTGGTCAGGGACTGTCTGACACAAAAGTTGTGAAGCTACAGCCCAAGAGTAACTTTATAAACAAACCTCACAGATGCAATGGAGCTGAGGAAAAGTTTGTCCGGATAGATGGGAGGTAGGTGGGGGTCAGCTGTTTTGGGAGAAGGCATGGTTGCAGCCAGTGAGTGGCAGAGATTTTGGCTGGTTTTCATGGCTCAGAGATGGTCTGCAGCTTCTGGGCAAGCAGCTCTTTAGGACCAGCTAGCTGTGTGCTGTGGCTGGTATCTGTGTTCAGAAGGTTATGGCCGGGTGATGACTATGCTACACAAGGCCAGGGCTTCCATGGTGAGGGCTGGACCTTCTGTGTACACACCACAGCTAGGGCCAATCACCACATGTCCTCACATCCATGACTGACCACATAGTCACAGGAAATAGTAAGAGAGCCCCTTCTGTTTGGGATGTCATACTCGTTGCAAAAGAGGAACGCATGGAGAAATTGGCCCAGTTAATGCAGAACCTGAGTTGAATAACGCTGAACAATGGAATTTGGGGCTTACTTGATTGACAACCAATACACAAGGTTTCCTTGTCCGTGGTTATAGTAAGCATGCTATGCTGTGCTATGCTACGCTACGCTACGATGCTGTCTCAGCCATGAAATGGGAGACTTCTTGGGATGGATGCAGGGATTGGATTACTTCCTCCCAAGGATTCTTTCTGTGTGACATTGATACCTAAGCCGTGGTTGCCTTTCTCGGGGTGAAGGAATGAGAATTTCACTCACCCACTCATTTCCCTTCCATGCCAGATGTGCACAGAGCTTTGAGGTGAGCCATGCTTTACCTGTCTATTGGTCAGTTTCTGGCTTTCCCTCTTGGGAGCAGGATATAAGGAAAAGCTCAAGTACCTTGGCAGCTTTTGTCCATCTTGGTTACTGTTCTGTTGCTGTGATGAAATGCCATGGCCAAGGCAGTTGGTCTTACCCAAGGGAGAGTTTCTTTGGCTTACGGCTGCAGAGTCCGTTGCAGCAGAAGGCCAAGCAGCAGACATGCATGGTGTCCAGGGAAGGGAGCTGAAGGGCTTTGTATTCTCAGCTGTAAGCATGAAGCAGAGAAAGTCAAACTGGAAGCAGAATGGAGTTTTAAATCCTCAAAGCCTGTCCCCTACCATGATACTTCCATGAGCGAGGGTGCCCTTCATAAAGCTCCCTAGGCAGCGCCAACAACTGGAGACCGAGCGTTCAAATGTCTGAGCCTCCAGGGCTGGGGAGGAGCATCTTCATTTAAACCACCACAGTTGCTTCCTCAACGACTTCCTAAGAAAATAGCAAGTTAGCTAGCGTTCCCTCCCTCTACCTGTGATGTTTGTTCCCTGGGGATTCCAGTCCATTTTGGATTAAGGGTTCCCTGCTGTCTTAAAAAGGTGCCCAGCAATAAATTGCTCATGTTAAAGCGGAGGACGGCACGCAGAGGAATGTGGTTTTTGGCATACAAGAAGGATACATTTGCAACTTGATGGAAGAAGTTAACACTTAAACATTGGAAATTACAGCGCAAAACAGAGCAGAATGACCTGAATGAGACATTGCTGCTGGCACAGTAAACCGGCGTCTTCCTTTTGTGTGGGCAAATCAATATTTTTGTAGGCGGAAATACATTCTCTTTGCCAGCCAATGTATTCTCTTTCCCTCCCTCTCATGTGAAGTTGAATGTTTTCCAACTCTCTGATTAAATCGCATCTCGCTTGAGATGTCCCTTGCCAGATCACTTAAGAATATCATTACCCCAGGTGGGAGGTGTGTGAATATCAAAGCATCTAATAGAAGGCGAACAAAAAAAAAAAAAAAAAAAAAAAAAAAAGACAGGATCAAATCTTGGTGACCTAATTTTATCAAGATGGATGTTTGCCTGCTTGTCTGTCTGTGTACCACATACAAGCAGTGCCCGAGGAGGCCAGAAGAGGATATTAGATTCCTGAGCCTGGAGATACGGATGTTGTGAGCTGGTGTGTGGGTGCTGGGAATCAAACCTGGGTCCCCTGGAAGAGCAGCTCTTAACTGCCGGGCCATCTCTCCAGGCCCCTTATTTCTCTTTTGGGTGTAGGTGTCATGCATCCCAGGATAATCTCAAACTCACTATGTAGACAAGATGCCCTCAAAATCCAGTCTTCGGGCCCAGGCTGCAGGTGTGTGCATGCAGGGTTTAGGTGGCATTAGGGATTGGTCCCAGGGCTCAGCATACTAGGCAAGCACTCTACCACTGAGATGTACCCAGCCTTGCGTTTGTTTCACAAATGAGTATTCTTGCAAAACAACCCTAGAAACCCTCAGGATTTATAATTCTTTTTTTTAAAGGGTTGCTCTCCTGCGGGCACTAATTCATTGGTTGTCTTCATAACTTAAAAAAAAAAATCTTTGACAAGAAAAAAAAAAAGATCAAACATGCAGATTATAGATGGTTAGGTTGGTAGAGTGAAGCATGATGGGAGGGAATTTACAACTCGGGAGGCTGTCAGTTCTGTCTTTCAGCTCCCGAGGCAAATCTTGGTGTAAGAGTTGGTTTGCTATTTTTTCCCCCTCTCATGGTTACACCTCTAATATTCTCTGAAGATTTTTATAAAAGTGCCAAGATTTAGGCTGAAGCCACCCCCACCCCCCGCCAATTTGGAAAACAGTTTCCTATAGCTCAGGCTGGCCTTCAACTTACTATATAGCCAAAAGTAGTTTTGAGATTCCTATCCTCTTGTCTCCACTTCCCAAATGCTGAGGTTATAGCTATGTATATATCCATATATATCACCTGGTTTATGCAGTGCTGGGGATGGGATGGGGGCTTCATGTGTGTCAGCTAAGCACTCTACCAGCGGACCCACATCCTCAGCCCCAGCTCGAGAACGTCAAAACACACATTTAAACACTCCTCTCTGGGAACCAAGCCTGGTTACTTAAGGGTCACGTGTCTTTTCTTTTCCTTAGACCTTGGACAGGGAAGGGCTGTTGCAATAAGCAAGGGATTTTCATTTTATTTCATAATTAAGGAAATCGGTGTCTCCCAGTTGTGTTCTCAGGAGCCTGTAAGGTCTGGCGTTCAAATCCAAGGCTTCCTATGACAGGTATTGGCTCTTTTCGGTCACGTGTTTGTGTTGGTTGTGAGTGGCTGGTGCCGCGTGCAGTCCATGAGCCACTGCTTAAGTTGGTCCCAGGAGAGACCTGGATGAAGGTCGGAGGTCTAGTCTTGCAGTGTGGATAGGATGGTAGCATCAGACCCACAGTTAAAGCTCAGCTGACTTTCTTAAAAATTATTGCCCTGGACAACTTAATGAGAGAGAAAATGGCAGGAAATCATGCTTGTTTGGGCCTTGTGTTCCATGGTGGTCAGGAGCTCTTTAAAGAGCCTCCTTCCACCTGCCATGTAAAACAGTAGGCAGCACTTGGGCATGTGATTGGATGCCATTTCACAGAGAGAAAGACCCATCGAATAACACAGACTGGTGAAAAAGGGAACCTGTACCTTTAAACTGGAAAGATCTGGGGCAGTTTTCTGTAAATGACATCAAAATGACCTGTCTATTTCTACCTGTAGTGAAATGGAGTTTGCATACGGAACACAGGCTGGGAGTTGGAAATTGGAGCATTTTGAAAAAGTGGCAATCTATTTTGGAAAAGTGGCTTCTCTTTTGTGCCATAATAACTTAAAAGACACTTAGCAAAATTAGCATGCGCCGCGAGCACTGTGACCCAGCCAATGCTTGTGGCCTCCAAAAGTGCTGGTTGTATACCTTTGGTGGCAGGCTAGTAATCCAGCTGGAGGGCGAAGCAGGAGGATGCTAAATTCAAGCCCCATCAGGGTTATATTAGAGATAAATTCAAGGTCAGCATGAGAAGCTTAATGAGAAATTAAGGTTCTGTCTCAAAATGAACAGGAAGGCTGGAGAGATGGCTCCAAGGCTGATGGCCTGAGTTCAGCCCCTTAAAGTGAGATGGTGGAGGGAATGAAATGACTCCTGTAGGTTGTCCTCTGACATCTGCACACACACACACACACACACACACACACACACACAACATACATAGAGCCCTCTTGCTGTTTTCTTTTGGGGTGCTGGGGATTGAACCCAGGGTCTCTTGTATGTGAGAGGACCAGGCCTCCACTGAGCTACAGTGTGTGTGTGTGTGTGTGTGTGTGTGTGTGGTGTGAGGAGGCTCAGTGCTCTAACCACAGAGATTGGGTTCTCTGTCTCCATCAAGGGAAGATACCTGAGCGAAGGCTTCTCTTTCGTTCTCTGAGCACCTTTCAATTTAGTATTCCTAACCGATGCACCTTCCTTTACTCCATCGCTTAAAACACTGATGCCACAAGAGAGCTTTATTGGAAGGTGTCCATACACATCACACTTTATAAGATTCTTGCCTGATTCTAGGCTCCAGCTTCCTTCTACTTTGGGCCCGTGTTGTCGGTTACTTTCTAATTAAGGATGAACGGAGTAGGAACCTTTCTACTTGTGTTTTGGTTTAAGGCCAAATGGTCTGAATTAAGAGTTCCAGAGGAACTGGTGGGTAAGCTGATTAGGATCCTGATAGGAATTAATTTTTTAAACTTCCGGTGTTTGTAGTCTCAGTGCTGGGGACTGCAGCCAGGTCGCTGCGTGCTAGCCAGTCATTCCACCATCTCCATCTACGCCAAGAGGAATGAATCTCAAAATCCTCTATTCCATGTATGCTGCTATCACAAATACCAGCAAAGCCAGAGATGTTTATAGGGGTGCAGTTGGCTTTCTGCCTTAGGTTTTTCAATGGAGTCCCATTGACTTCTGTTTGCTCCTGTTAGGCAGAGGCTATCTGACTCTCAAGGGAGAGCTATGACATCATTTCACACTGTTAGGGCAACTCAGCACACTGTGATAAAGCCAGAGCCTAGAGCGTGGAGCTGAGCATTCTAGTTTAAATGCTGATTGCTGGGCTGGTGGTGCATCGCTCAAACGGGGTCCCTTTGTCAGATCACACGATCTGTGTTCCATGCCTGGCTTGATCACTCTCCATGTCATTTCTTAGCTCGTCCCAAGATCTCTAGATTTTTCTCTGTTCCGCCAATTCTAGAAGCTAATTTTCAGAAGCTAGAATTCTTCATACTACCATACTCTCAAAAATGCAGGCATAGTGTTCACACCTCCAGTCAAATTGCTCTACCACAGCAAGTTTGCCTTTAGCTTGTAAGATGAGCTCAGATCACAGTGAGTGTTAAGAGGCAGTTTGGTGGCCAAAGAGGAAGTGATCATTGAAAGATGGCGTTTTCTGAGGAAGGGTTTCCTTCCGGAGGATCCTTGCTCATCACCGATGTGCTCGTGCTGGTGTGGAAGTCAGTGACAGGGAATATTATATGAGAACAAGGACAAAGACAAGGACAAGGACAAGGCTCCCAAACACTGCACGCTCTCATCTGAACTTGACCTTTGGTAGTTACTATGGTAATTTCCCATAGTCAAAAGGAGAAAGGAACATTTACCTTCTGGAGTGGATTTTATAACTCAGATACTCCACACGGAAACATCTAGAGCGCTTGACTTGGAAAATTCCCTTGAACAGTGTTTGTTTCCTTTAGTTTTGTGCACAAAGCATGCTCAGACAACAGCTTCAAGAACAGCATAGAGTCGGGGCTGTGTTGGATGTTAAAAGGGGTGTAACACGTGGGGTGTTAGGTCAGCACAGCCTATGTTCTCAATGACCATGTCTTAGTATTGAGTTGAAAACGAGAGGTGTGTCCCAAAGCAGTGCCAGCGCAATAGGAACACACATTTGCACACACCTCCACGTGTGAGCATACAAGTGAAGCTGAGCACCTCTCCAGGCTGGAGGAGTTCTGTGGTCAGAGTCTCCACTCCAAGGTGACATAATGAAGTTCCCCTAAGCTAGAAAACTGTGGAGACCATTTGCATAAGCTGGGAGGGTTGGCAATACCACTTTAGGGCCAAGACTCCAATAAGTTAAAGAGAGGGGAGTTGTAAGTCAGGGAACTAAAAATAAAGGTGTGTGTGTGTGTGTGTGTGTGTGTGTGTGTGTGTGTGTGTGTGAGATATCATGCCTGTGAGGGTCAAAGGACAACTTGGGGAACTTGGTTCTCTCCTTCCACCACATCTTGTTGGTAATTAGGGTATCAGGCTTGGTGGCAAGCACCTCTCTCCACCGAGCCGTCTCTCTGGGCTCCAGACCAAGGTATTGTCCTAGTAAGTAAGCAGATGATTTAGGAAAAAAGACAGGTGAAAGCAAGAATCAGAAGGGTTTGAGTTTGTGAGACTAGCTGAGATGGAGGAAGGCTTTGAATGTACTCTGTCCCCCTCCACAGTGTGTATATGGGGGGGGGCGTACACACACAGAAGAGAGCTTGCTATGGTGACGTAGGAATGTGGGGTGTCAATGGTAGACTGGACTCTGACTGACTGAAGCATGCAGGCTGAAAGGCCACAGCTGAAATCCTGCTGTGGGGCAGTAGAATCTTTGTAGAGTTTTTGTTCACATGCTCTCACATCATGAACATGTTTTTATTGAGCCGTCTGAACACAAATGCATCTATTGTTTAAAATATGGTGATCTGGATTCCTCAAAACTTTTACCTTCTATACTGTGTATAGGCAATGAGGCTTATGGTCCCAGAGGCAAACAGAATATTGAGGTCCTTAAGATACCTGGTAGACCTCTAGGCTAACCCACACAAGTCTGGTAGTATAGGCTGTGAGGTAGGAAAGTGGATTCAATATGCTAGTTATCTTAAATGTTGTCCTTGTCATCATCGTCATCATCATCATCATCACCATCATCACCATCATCACTACCACCATCATCATCACCACCATCATCATCATCACCACCACCGCCATCATCATCACCACCATCATCATCACCACCACCGCCATCATCATCACCACCATCATCACCATCACCATCATCACCACCACCATCATCATCACCACCACCATCATCATCACCACCACCATCATCATTATCACCACCACCATCATCATCACCACCACCATTTTTTACCATTCTTGAAGATGAGGAACTAAATTTCTAAAACATCAAGCCGTTCCCTAGATGTGTCACCTAGAACACATTCAGGTTTAGCTTGAAGCCCGCCGTCCCTGCCTGTAACTGTGTCCACAGCAGAGTTGTGAGATATTTGAGCTATATCAGTGAGTGAGCTGCTGCGGTAGTCAAAACGGAGCCCTTGTGGGCGAGGCTCTGATTATGGCAAGTAACGAGTGCTTAGCCAGTGCCTGTGAGTGCCCTCTGTGGCCAAGTACAGTGCCTAGAGGAAGGGTCAGGCTAGAGTCCATCACAGTGGTGGCTGGATAAAACCCCACTGACCGCTAGGTTGGCCCTGTAGTCCATAGCTATTGTGTGGCTCACCTTGGAGCCTGCGACAGTTGGGTAAGGTGAAGGGTGGAGGCGGGGCCGTGAGGAGGAAGGTGCAGGATCCTCTCTCTATACCCATCTCCTGGTGACCCTGCCCCAGTACAGGAGTGATGGTATATAGTCTGCCCTCTGGATGCATTTTGGCTCCTACAGGCTTTTTACCTCATGAGTGACAGGTATTCTTCAACAGCACCTTGTGTTGCATTCAGGCCACTTTCTCTCTGAGGAAACCTACTTGACAGATTAAATGCCTTCATCATCATCATCATCATCATCATCATCCTCACCACCGGTTGATGAAGCAGCTTGGGCCACAGACACCATATAGGACAAGATATTTTTACAGGCAGAGGGCGTTCTGATGTTAAATATATTTGTGAATGTGAACTCCATACGTGGCCCAAAACAAGCCTGTTGATTGTGACTGTGTAGTTTTTGGCTGCCAATTTCGTGGAGTCAGTGTAGTGAGAATGAGGGCCAGGTTGGGGGGTGTGTGATAGAATAGTGAGTTCATTTTTGATGCTTTTGTCTTATTTAAGACAGAGTCTTGCTACCTGTCTTAGATTGTCCTCAAGCTTAGGACCCCCTTCAACTTCCTCAGTTTGGGGACCATGGTTGTGTACTACCATGCCTGGCCAGCTTAATTTTTCACAATCTCCAATAAGTGACTAACTTCTTATAATGAGTGCCTAAGTAGCGGTGCGACTGTTTGCATATGTATAGATTTTAAACAGAAACATCTTTCCTCATTATCCCCATATCCTGCCTGGTCTTCAGCTGTGGGAAAACTGAAAAGGTCCTCTCTGAATGCCAGAGAGTGTCATTCAGACTTTGGACACTAGGTGGCAGGCGTGCACTTGTTAATATTTGCTGAGCAAGTTTGCAGCCACAGCTTGATAGGGAGGACGACTCTTTTAATTAGAGACATTCCCCACACAGGATGTTCACACCGAAGCAGTCATCTATTCTCAATCCCCAGGGAGCATGTTTTCTTGTTATTGATAGCTTGGCTGGGAGTGACTCTGAATAGCTTTCCAATTCATTTCGGAAATGGAGCAGAGTCACCGGACCCTGGCCTCCCAACTCGTCAGTGGTGAGGAATTGGAGACTCAGAGCTTTGGTGTAGCGGAAGTGCTGGGGAGACAGAGTCAGGCAGATCCCTGGAGCTCAATGGCCAGGCAGCCTAACCCAATTGATGAGCTTCAGACGGAGTGTGAGACCCTGTCTTAAAAGAGAGGGTAAAGATTACCCTAGTCAGAAATAACTCAAGTTGTCGCTGTGAGAACCACCTGAATAGAGTCTCAGTGGATTATTTGCCTTTTTCAGGTTGATCTATTGGGATTCCTGTAGGGAGTGGTTTTGATTGAGGAGGTCCCAGCCCACTGTGGGCGGCACAATCCCTAGGCAGGCGGTCCTGGGCGCACAACAAAGCTATCTGACCAGGAGCTAGGAGCTACCCAGCCAGCATCATTCCTTCTGCTCCAGACTTCTGCCTGAGTGCCTGCTCTGACTTCCCTCAGGGATGCATTGGGTCTTGGAAGTGTAACCCAGATTAGACCTCCATCCCCTAAGTTGCTTTTGGTCAGAGCTTTCTTTCTTTCTTTCTTTCTTTCTTTCTTTCTTTCTTTCTTTCTTCTTCCTTTCTCATCACAGCAACATAAATTAAATTATAAAAGAAAACAATTAAGGAAGACAGTTAGCATGGATCTCTGCCCTCCACAGGCACATACAACTATCTATCTATCTATCTATCTATCTATCTATCATCTGTCTATCTCTGTCTTTCTGCCTCTATCTTGCTCAGCTTTAGCTGGACAGCACAGCACCCCATAGCCATGGCTGCAGGGCTACCGCACCCCAATTGTATGATTCTGTTTAGAGTAGTAAGATATTTATGTCTTGTTACAGGTTCCTCTTGCGTCCCCAAGGCTAAAGTGTCACAGTAGTGTGGGTGTCACCTTCGGCAGTTAGCAGTACTGTATTGTGTTGCTTATTAGACTCCCAGAAGCAATCAACAAAGTGCTGGGCGTGAAGCTCTGGGCCGAGAGGTGCTGACGGAAGTTTAGGGTCTTGTATCATCTGGAAGGGAAAGCTGCAATATTTGGGGGTGTGGATGTTCACTGGATATTGAGGGATGATGACCCAACAGAGGGAAGGGCGTGATTAGGGGATGTGGAGGTCCCTAAAGCACATGTAGGGTGTTTTACAAACATGCCATGGTGGCTCAGGCTTAGTACTTAGTAAGGGAGAGTCGGGTTTCCAATGTCATTCTTCCTGAGTGGGATGTGAGTCACTCTGTCAGTGTCAGAAGCACACTGCATTTCTGGGAGTGCTGATACCATCAGGTCCCTGGCAAGACAGAGCCTCCTCTTCATGGAGGTCACACTGATCTCTAAGACATCCATAAGAATAGATGAAAGGCGTATGGTGACTGACCACCCAGCCTGAGGCAATCATACCCCAAATTAGTCAGTGTCGTGGGGGAAATTTAAGTTGAGCCTTTCATCGTGTATAAATGTAATATAAAAATAAAAAGCACGGAAGCACTTTGATTGATTATAGCTTTCACGTTTAGTACTGTGTGTTAGTTGGTACCAGCTTTAAAATGCCTAAAAGATGGCATTATATTATTCACTTTAAAATGATGAATTTGTGTTTTGTGAATTTCACTTTAATAAAAAAAACCATAAAAGGTAGATTTTTCTACTGAAAAAAGTCTTCCAGCCTGCTACCTATCAATTCCAAAGTATCCATCTAAATCAGCCAGTTCGTTTTTTTTTCCAGTGTAAATGTCTGGAGTTTTCAGCTGCTGTGTATCTATCCCACCCCAAATAAGCACATATTGAATTCTGTGTATAAGCACACATAGAATTCTATATATAAGCATGCATAGAATTCTATATATAAGCATGCATAGAATTCTATATATAAGCATGCATAGAATTCTATATATAAGCATGCATAGAATTCTATATATAAGCATGCATAGAATTCTGTATTTGAGCACACATAGAATTCTGTATATGAGCACATATAGAATTCTGTATGTGAGCACATATAGGGTCTGTAGAGAACACAGAATGTGTGGTGAGCTGTGAGCTGGTCCCATTCAGAGTTCTTTGCTTGCCATGGAGCTTTATCAAGCTCATAAATACATGACTTGGAAGCCAATATTTATAGCAATCTTCTTCCAGTTGCTCAGTCATGGGCACATTGGTCTGCAATGCAAAAAGGCAGGACCCGGGATGAAGGCCTTTACCGAGGGCAGCAAAACCACCCTCAGGAATCACAAGCCTTGATGGTTTTGCCTGTTTCACATCCAGAGAGGGTCAGGGTGCAGCAATGAGCTCTGGGGCCTGCTGTAAGACACAGCCAGGAGCCCCACAAAGCCAGAAATGAACATGTATTTTTCCCAAAGAAGAGTTTATAAAGTAATCACAGACATTGTTAGAGTCTGTCATTTCTTTTCTCAAGGGAGACAGCTCATAAATATTCCTCTAGAATTTAGTTGTGTGTTTGTAGCTGGCACAGAGGTGTAGTTGTTCGCGAATGTCAATATTTGTGACAGTATGCCTTTGTTAGAACCGTAAAAGGCCTGGTTTTGTGCTCACGATTCTCTTTGGAAAGAGTATTACCCAAGGCTGCTTGGATGTTAAAAAAAAAATGCAGTGGCACAGAGCAAAAGGAATAGCTCTGATTTTGGCATCTGAACTCTAACAGAAGTCATTAGAGGGCGCAGAGATCACCTATGAGATGAACCCGAGAGAGGTGCTGCACTTTGAGAAGTCATACTTCATACAGCTTACTTAATCATGAATAAAACAATTTCTTCCCCTTTTTCTGGTTGGTTTGTATGTCTGTAGGGGTGTAGGCATATGCGTCTTGCACGTCCTCAAGTGTGAATGCCAGAGATCAATGTTGAGTTTTTCCCTCTCTTGCAGTCTTTTTTTTTTTTTTTGAGACAAGATCTGTTACTGAAGTTGGAGGTCACTGACTGGGCCTGACTGGGATGCGCTTGTCTTCGTCTCCCCACTGTTGGGATTATGGAATACTCTATTGTGCCTGGCTTTTATGTGGATGCTGGTGATTTGAGCCTAGGTCTCCAAGGATGCATAACAAGCACGTTAGATACTGAGCCACACCCCCAGCTCCCTGTCTCCTGTTTTTGATTTTCAGTAACTAATCAGTTATAAACAAACTAGACAACACAGCCATGTTGTGTGTTCCCGTGATTGATGGGATGAGATGAGCTTCCTGGCTTTCAGCCTTTACACTCAGACTCCGTTCTTAATGAGAGGTGTTTTCAATGACAAATGAGCCAAAACATCCCGTGTGACAGGAGGCACTGAGGTGCCTGATGGATGCGAACTGCTTTGTTTGGTTTTCCAAGGAATGATTTGCTTGTGTTGTGATGAGGATGGCAGGGGAATGTTCTGGATGCCATGTGACAGCCCCGCCCATCAGGACTTGATGTGACACTTGTCTGCACTGTCTGAGTGATTCTGATCACGTCAGCAGATGGGAACCATCTAATATGGCGTGGGAAGTGTGAACAGGGGTGCGGGTGGTAGTGTGGGTCTCCTCAACTGCCTCATAAATCATAGCACATTATGGCGGGAGAATTCATCCTGAACCCAATTTGGATGTGAGCCAGAAAGTTCCTTGTCTTTTTAAAGTAGGTTTGTTGATTCCATCTTGCTGCAAGTTGTTAAAAAAAAAAAAAGACGAAAATTGTTCAACATAGACATTTTGTGTTGTTGTCGTCCCCCAACCGTCCCATTTGTTATGTTCTTGATTATTTTTTATATCAGAATAAAAAGGGAAATGCAATAGGGGAAGGGTAGAAAACCCTGGCGGCCACAAGAAGACCATCAGAGCCAACGAACCAGGGCCCAGAGGAGCTTGTGGAGACTGAAGCACCAGCACAGACCATGCATGGGCTGTAGCTAGGCCCCCTACACGGATGTAGCCGATGGGCAACTCGGGCTTAATGTGGGTCCCTTAGTAAGGGGAGCAGGGGCTGTCTCTGACATGGACTCTGTTGCCAGATCTTTGGTTATATCCCCTTGGCAGGACTGCCTCGCCAGGCCACAGGAGAAGAGGATGCGCTCAGTTCTGGTGTAACTTGATGAGCTGGGCTGGGTTGGAAATGGGGCTCCCCTTTTCTTAGGAGTGGGGGAGGGAGGATAGGGGAAGAGGGAGGGAGAGTGGGACCAGGAGGAGAGAAGAGGCGGGGCTATGATTGGGATGTAAAGTGGATAATAAGTTAATGAATTAAAAAGAAAACAACAACAACAAAAAGGGAAATGCTATTATGCCTCACACACAGTATTTCTATCAAACATGAAAAGGAAAACCTAGAACAGGGGAGGTTGTACCTTTCCTGATTTTCTTGTGTGTGTGAAATTACAGCAGTTCTGTTCTCACAGAGCACACCTGTGTTAAACAAAACAAAACAAAACAAAACAAAACAGGTAATCCTTGTTACATGACAAACATTTTTTGCTTCTCAACATTTTCTGCATGGATTCTAAACCTCATTTGGGCTTGAGACACCATTTTTAAAAGAGGATTTAGTCTCCTCCACATGGTTTGCGCTCCTAACCTTTCAATTTCCTTCCATCTGTCTGATAGTGAAAAGTGATA
Organism: Acomys minous; assembly: GCF_964271855.1. NCBI lineage: Eukaryota > Metazoa > Chordata > Mammalia > Rodentia > Muridae > Acomys > Acomys minous. Next base: position 98,369,921 of record NC_140495.1, read on the forward strand.
ACTGACACAATCTCTTTGTCACCCTTCAGAAAGCTTCTGTCCAGGTGGTGTGTAGCTGTCTAAAGTCCTGAAGCCTTGCTGCCTTCAGAGCCTGGTTTCAAAATAGGCTGGATGTTGGAGCCACCAAGAAGCTTAGGCAAGGTGCGTCTGTCTCACTGGGAGAAGTCTGTTCCAGATGGTCCTTTACTTTCATTTAAAATTATATTTGGCCTGGCGGCACTCAAAGAAAGAGTAAGCAGGCTACCAAGATGAGACTTGATAGCCTAAGGCCATACAGTGGGGGAGGAGGTCCCCTCAGTCTTAGACCTAGGGGAGGGGAATACGATGAAAGTGGGAGGGAGGGAGGGAGGAATGGGAGGATACAAGTGATGGATTAACAATTGAGTTGTAATCTGAATTAAAAAATTAAATAATAATAAAACCCACAAAAAATAAAATTATATTTATTTGTTTTATATTTTGTGTATATAAGTATTCGGCCTGAATGCAGTCTGTGTACCACATGTGTGCAGTACCTCTGGGGGCCAGAAGAGGGCATCAGATCCCCGGACTGGCATTCCAAAAGGTTTGAGTCACTCTGTGGGTACTGGGGATCGAACTCTGGCCCCTGTAGGATCAGCTGGTGCTCTTAGCTGCTGAGCTTTCATCCCAGCCCCTTCAGATGGTGTTTTTAAAAAAAAATTTATTTATTTTGTATACAGCGCTCTGCTTGCATGTACACCTTCCCACCAGAAGAGGGCATCAGATCTCATTGTAGATGGATGTAAGCCACCATGTGGTTGCTGGGGATTGAACTCACGACCTCTAGGAAAAGCAGCTGGTGCCCTTAACCTCTGAGCCATCTCTCCAGCTCCCTAGCTGGTGTTTTAAAATGCCACCGGGAGATTGTAATATGCATGCGAAGGAAATTAAGAACCAGTGCCTGTGGCCACAGTTGTTTCTTTCTGTTACCACTCTGAACGTCTTTCTTCTCGTGCACAGAGATCTCTAGTGTCATTTAAAAGCTTTTTCTGCATGAGTTGGCGAGATGGGTTAGTCGGCTGAGGAGCTCGCAGCCAAGCCTGGCCACTTGGGATTGATCCCTGGGACCCACAGGTGGAGAGAGCATTGAATCCTATAAGGTGTCTTCTGACATCCACACACACGCCGTGTCATGTGTGCACACAAGCAAGAACACGAACACGTATTACCGATAAGTTTAAAAATTAAAATGTCTTCCTTAGTGTAGGTAATATATAGTATGGGTTAACTAAATGGCCAGTATAATCATCGTGGCTTTTGTTTTATGACACACATACAGTGGTTTTTGGCTACACTCTGGTTGTAGACATTTTCTCTCATTATAATTGTTTTTTTAAATGATACTTTAAATATACTTCTGGTATTTCAGAAATCATATAATTAGCAAGGACATAATTTTCAGCTCAACTGATGTAGACGACTTGAGGGAAACAGGAAGGGGAGAGAGTGCAATTTTAGTTAGAGAAAAAAAGCTGTATTCTTAAGCTTGGGAGACATATGGGGTAAGATGGTGTTGACCTCAAACCTAGGAGTATTATTCCGACGCAACTGTGCGGAGCCTCCAGAAGGAAGAGATATGTTAATCGGAGAGCCATGGAAACAAGGAAGAAGCCTCCTCACCCTCTGGCTCTGGTCCTAGAATTGACTGCAGACAGCATAGTCCACACTGAACCACACAGAGGATTTATATTTGCACATCCTGAGGTCAGTTCTGAGGTTTAGAAACAGTAGTGGCCTACTTTGCAAGTCGCCTGATCTGAAATGTAAAGCTACTGCTTGAGTCTCTTTTCCCCTGCATACCCGACCACATACTTGGCAAGAAGCAATTTAGAGGAGGAAGGCCTATGTTTTGACCCATTTTTTTTTTTCTCTCCAAGCCAGGGTTTCTTTATGTAGCGTTGGTTGTCCTGGACTCACTATGTAGACCAGGGTGGCCTCGAACTCACAGAGATCTGCCTGCCTCTGCCTCTCGAGTGCTGGGATTAAAGGCGTGCGCCACCACCGCCCGGCTTGACCCATGGTTTGAGAGAACACCGTAACCGCTCGCGGTTGTGGCCATGGCACCGAGGCTGTTTCTTTACGTTTTAGCAAACCAGGAACCAAGTATGGGACAGGAAGTGGGGCTTTGGCTCTTCAACTTCATAACTCATCCTCTGCTCCTAGTAACCCACTCCAGAAAAGCTCTGCCTCCAAAAACCAAAACCAAAACCAAAACAAAACAAAACACTGCCACCACTAGCTTGGGATGGAGGTAGGGTACTCAAACACAAGAACCCATGGGAGATATTTCACACTCAAACTGTCATATGGCCCTTGCTAAACTGGGATAGGATGCGGTTGACCCAGGTAATGCAAGACCCTTTTCCTCTCTGGTTGGGTAAAATAGATCTCAAAAGAGAGGATGACTAAATTGAAACGGAAGGAAGGATTCTCTCTAGCAGAGGGCAGACCTTCTTCCATCGCCAGCGTCCGGGAGTCAAAGGAATAAAAACAACCTGGTGTTGTCTTTCAAGCGCTTTAATGCCCATTGGCACAGGCAGGTACATGCTCAGGTACGCGTGCATGCACGACGGAAGCACGACGGACGCGCACGCACGACGCACACAAGGACGCGCATGCACGATGGGCACACGACAGACACACGCAGGAAGCACAGGCCGATCTACAGCTGGTGGATTCTTCGCCTTTAGGACGAGAATGAGTTTTGAAACTCAGAGACACGTAAGTCCTGGATCCACTGGCTCTAGGCCTACCTCTGACTCTGTGATGCTGAGATGGGTGCATCTCAGGGTTTTAAAGAACGCCTCATGGTGGCGCACACCTGTAATCCCAGCACTCGGGGGCCAGAGGCAGGCGGATCACTGTGAGTTTGAGGCCAGCCTGGTCTACAAAGTGAGTCCAGGACAGCTGAGGCTACGTAGAGAAACCCTGTCCCGAAAAACCAAAACCAAAACAAACAAACAAACAACAACAAAAAACAAAACAAAACAAAACAAAAAACCCCCAAACCAAAACCAAAACCAAACCGAAAACCAAAAACCAAAAAGCACGCCTCAAATGCTACCAGAACACATTTTAAGGAGATTCACGAGATTCCTCAGTAAGTTACCTGGAGATCATCTTTCAGTTTCTAACTTTATTGATATTGACATAGATTTATTGGCTTTCTATCAAGACTATAGACCCTGCAGTCAAGTCACCCGCGGATCGATGGGCAAAGTAACTAATAGCTGTTTTTGTAGTTTTTAGTAAGATGATCAATTGTTCTGGACTTTTAAAAACTTACGTTATCATTTCTAGAGTAATTGTATCTACTCCATAGGGTTGTGGTAAATACAGAGACTCATGCTAAATAAATAATAATAGGATGTAAATGAAATGACATGGCTTCCTGGACAAGTGGTTATTCCGTATTACATGTTACCTGTCCTTCCTCCTCTGCCACTCCAAACCAGCTTACTATTTCCATCAAGTATATATAAAAATAGCAGCAATAATATTATGCAGCTTTTATTGAACAACTATTATATGGTAGGTACTTTTAAGGCATTGTTTAACTCGGCTTTAAAATGAATACTGTGATTTGTATATAATTAACTTCTCATTTGTAAGTGAGATATTTCGAAGCCCAGTAATTTGTCCAAATGGCACACTAGCCAATGATGAATGTAGGATACCTACCATATAGTGCCCTAAGAAACCACAACTTGAGCACTTGAATTCTGTTAGCAAGTCAAGCCTTCATTTTGCCAGGCAAACGGACATGCCTATTGGGTGGATTTTATTTTTTCATTTTGGGGTGCGGGTCAGGTGGGAGTGATGGCAGAGTGGGTAAATCACTTGCTGTGCAAGCAAGAAGACCCACATTTGTTTTCCCAGAACCCACATGATTGTCAGGTGAGTATGGTGGCCTGCCTGTGATCCTAGAGCTAGGGAGCAGAGATGGCTATCCATAGGTCAGTCTGAGTTGCCTGACTCACAGAATCGGTGAACTCAAGATTCGATTGAGAGATCCTAATTCAACTGCAAGACGGAGAGAGATCAAGAGAGAGACCTGAAGCCGGGTATGGTGGCACATGCTTTTAATCCCAGCACTTGGGAGGCAGAGGCCAGCAGATCTCTGTGAGTTCGAGGCCAGCCTTGTCTTACAGAGAGAGCTCCAGGACAGCCAAGGCTACACAGAGAAACCCTGTCTCAAAAAACTGAAGAGAGATAGAGAGAGAGACCTGATGTTAGTCTACAGCCTCCACGACACACACATATACACATGTGTGCATACTCACACATATAAACATACACTTACACACACATACACACATACACACACAAAAGTAGATTAAATTTAGTTCCTGTTTGTGTATAGAGCAAGCTATTTTCCCATCTTCTTCCCTTGGTTTGATTTGCTGTGTGCTTGTGGCTTATTTAAAATCTGGTTTCTCTTACAACAGCTGTTCTTCCTGGAACTGAAACCACTCCTTTGGCAGAGGAAAATGGTGCAAAGTTAGTCAAAACTTGGGCAAAGCATCCTCATTTCCTGCATAGGTTTCTGGTTCTCCCAGACAGCGTCAATTGGTCCTGCTGTGGCTGAGTGTAGCCAGAGCAGGGGTGACTCATAGTCACCCTTGCATCGGGAAGTCTTGGTTGGGGCTTAGCATAGACTACTCTGCTCTGTTAACCAGGACTGCAGGCTGTGCCAGAGGTTCATCTGCAAGCAGTTGACTGATGGAGGTAACAGAAGGGAGTGGAAGACAGACATGCCTTGCCTCTTACTTTGACAGGTGGTAATCAATCTAGGCCAGCTTCCCAGAGTAAAAGACTCAGTGTATGTACATACAACACAAAGACACACAGAGACACAGACACACACATGGACATTGACAGACAGACAGACACACACACACAATATAACTACTTATCTATTATCTTTCTTTTCAGCCAGAATAGACACTCCATGAAGATAGCTGAAGCCCCTATTAGCATTTGACAATCACGTGACATTCCAAAAATCTAGAACTAAGGCTTTGACTCATAATGCAAAGTGGTTAATTTTGATTGTTATCTTTTTCTTTTAAAAGATTTATTTGTTTATTATTTGCACAGTATTCTTTCCACATATGTGCCTGCAGGCCAGAAAAGGGTACCAGATCTCATCATTGATGGTTCTGAGCCACCATGTCAGTGCTGAGAATTGAACTTAGGACCTTTGGAAGAACAGACAGTGCTCTTTACCTCTGAGCCATCTCTCCAATGCCCTCCTTGACTGTTATCTTGATAAGATTAAGAAACACCGGAGAGATTGGGTTTGATCATGAGGGCTCTAACCTAATGAGAGGCTTAGTCCATGAATGGAGTACACATCTGAACAGATTCTTGGGGGATAGTAAAGATGCCTGCCTGGTTGGAGGAAGTAGGATGCTGGGGGCGGGGCTATATCTTATCCTTATCAGTTCCTGTTTCACTTCTGTGAGTTTCCATGAAGCCAACAACTGTCTTCCACCATAGGCTTCCATTGTCCCATATTCTCTCCAAATGTGTGTTATTTAGTGACCGTGAATAAAGCCCTCCAAAGCTGTGAGCTGAAATAATTCCTACCTCTTTTAAGTTGTTTTGGACGGGTGTTTGGTCAAAACTAAGAGAGCTGGCTGCTTGCTCATCTGAATCAGGAAATTCAGCAATGGTTGAGGCATCCAACCACTGCTCTACTCACATCCTGTCAAGTAGTTACATTGGCTGCATTGTGTATATGTCTTTTACAAAGACGTTTTTGTCTCTGAGAAAGATTTTTGTTAAAACAAAATCTCATTTAGTCTTAATTGGCCATCTAGATTATGTCAAGCTCCCCTTGCGTGATTAGGGTTTTGCTGTCCTTTTATGTTTGGCTCTTTGTTGGTGTTTTATGGGCTGTTAGGAGCCAGGAGCTGAGATCTGGAGTAATATGTCCCTTAAAGAACACTGTGATGGCCCAGTGCTTACCATGATGTTCACACACTGTGAAAGCAATATCAGACTTTATTTCTTTGCCGGACTTCCAATGCTATCTTCATATTAAAATGAGATGTAAAAATAAGAAGATGATGTCTCCTCTCTTCCTCCATCCTGTGATTTTTTTTTCTTTCAGTCAGAAAGGAATCATACTTTTAGGGAGACTTATTTACCACTGTGTTCAATGGCCATACCCATTACACAGTGGGTCCTTCACAGTTTCTAAGATGATGAGCTGTGAAGCCACGATTGAAATATCACGTGGAATGTTCTGAGTTTGTTCAGGATGTTTGGTTTTTCTCCTCCTTTTAGTTTCCCTGAATAAATGCTTAGTTAAAAATTTGCATGTACTAGATTTTATTTAAAAGTTTTGATGGTGGCACTCAAGGGGCCATCAATCTACCAGTGAAGTATTTTTCAGTTTACCAATTACTTTAATTCAATTACGTTTTTTGCTAATTGTTTTTGTCCCAATACATTTTCAAGGAATTCTGCCAGCAGTTTGCTTGTTATACTCTTAAGAATTGATTGTCTCACTTCTAATTAATAATAATAGCAAGGAAAATGGCTAAGCGAGGCCGTGACTATTGATGGCATGCCAGCGGTCCAGGATGGGAATCGGTTCTTATGCAAAGATGCCATTCATTAGTGAGTTAATCTCTATAAACAGTTTTGTAATTCAATGAGCCCTGGGAGGAGGCTACAGTTTCACTTACTGGATAACATGATTTGAAAGGCTGTGGAATGCAAAGGGTCCCATATCTAACTGGATTTCACCTCAGAGAGAAGCCTGATGGTTCTGTGAATGAGGGTTGATGTAGTCAAACAAACGAGCAAGCAAACAAACATTGCCCTAATGTCAGAGACTGATTTTTTCTAAGACAGAGTTTCTCTGCATAGTACTGGCTGTCCTGGAACTCACTCCATAGACCAGGCAGGCTACAAACTCAGAGATCGGCTTGCTTCTGCCTCCCAAGTGCAGAGATTAAAAACACATATCACCACTACCCAGTTAATCAGAAATTTTCTAATGAATTTTCTGTGAGCTTTTGGCTCATCCTTTGGAGGCAAGTTCTCTTGAAAATTGAACATCCCTCATTTGCATCTCCTCATGAACGTGCTTATTTCCAAGTTCTAGGAATGATATTGGTGATTGTGGTCAATGTTCTAAATGCCACGAATTGGGCTTTGTTTGCTCGTCCACACAGGCTCACTCTGTAGCTCAGCCTTACCTGGAACTAGCTAGGTAGTCCCACTTGGCCTGGAGTCCACAGCATCTTCCTGCCTCAGCTTCCCAAGTGCTGGGATTACAGGTATTAACCACCAGACCTAGCTCACATATTGAACACTTAAAAAAAAAATACAGTTTGTATTATGTAAATCTTACCAGAATAAGATAAAACGGGGGAAAAGTCACAGGAAAGTAACAGAATTTATTGTCAAAACTTAAAATTGGCGAATACTTGCCAAGACTAGACAGGAGCAAGGATTGGAAAGATTAAAAAAAAGACTAGGTGTGGTGCTAAACTGTAATCCCGGTACTGAGGGGAGGCAATGACAGGAGGATTGCTTCAAGTTCTGAGGTCAGCCTGCGTTGTGTAGTGAGACCCTGTCTCACACAAAAACAAGCCAACAGTTGTTGGGGTCTGAAAGTCCAAAACAACCCAAGCAATCACAAGAGTCCAGCAAAGCAAATTCTAATTGAATTAGGCAGCAAAAACTGACCAGTCAGGGATAATCGTACAGACTCGGGAGTCGACTTGTGCCTTTGAACATTCACCTTAGTATGCCTTTAAGCAGAAGACAACATTTTATTGTACTCAGGCTGCTACTGACTGATCAGGGACCTAGAAAAGACTCAGGAGCTAAACTGCAACCCGAGCCTGAATGGTACAGAGTTTTAAAGTCCAAAACCCACAAACATCTGTGCCAAGTTACAGTTATATTTTCCCCACCAGTCAGGATTCAGGGATAGGGGACTTCCTTTGGAGGATGTCTTTGTGGTACACTTATCCTGTTCCCATTGGTTGGGTTATTCAGTTGTGGCAGGGTGACTTGCCTAGCATTCATGTCTCAACTTGCCAACCAGGATGTCAGCTATGCACATACTTGTCTGCTTCTGCCGAGCAGGATGCCAATTACCCAGGGAGGTCTTGGGAACTTAAACTTTATTTGAGCCTTATTCAAAATGGAAGTCTTATTCAAAATGGCTTCGGTTTGGTTCCTTTCTACAAAATAACCCACAGAAAGCCGCATGCATATAAAGATATGAAAAGGAAAATAAAACAATGAAAAATATAAGTAATAACTGTAGACATGATGGAAAATTTTACAATAATATCAATAAGCCTTGTTTAGGTTTTGATTTGAGCTGAACCCACTGCCTGTGCCTAACAGGGAGATGTTCCCAAGATGCGGTGGTTAAGACTTAGATAGCAGCCTGATGTACAGTCCTGATCTAAGTTATAGAGGCTGAAACAAGTTCTTGAGTTCTTGACTAACCTGGCATACATAATAAGATCCTGTATCAAAAAAAAAAATCCTGTGTCAAGACAAATAAGTAACACACTTACATCCTTGATTGGGGAGGTGGTCTTTATTCAGTATAGCATTCCCCCCCCTTGCCCCCCCCCCAGACAGAGTTTCTCTGTAATAGCCCTGTCTATCCCTGGAACTCTCTTTGTAGACCAGGCTGGCCTTGAACTTACAGAGATCTTCATGCCTCTGCCTCCCGAATGCTGGGATTTAAGGCATGCACCACAGCTATTTGCTCCAAACTACCACACTATCCAGCTCTAGTCTCTTCAAACTGCTGTTTGCCTCACGCCAACACCGCACGCCATGCCACACACTCTCTGTGCTCTCATTTACATCCTCAGAGCCCTCTCTGTGCTGCACGACAAAGGCCTTACCAGCTGGCAAAGGCCACGCCAAACATGAGACAATTAACAGCTGTGGACAAACAAAAGCTCAAACTGAAATCCCATACTTGGGGATGAAAACAAAACCATATCTACAGAACACAGCTGAGTTTACAAAGAAGTCAAAATTAGCATTACAATTCTTAGAGTTGGTGTGGGGTGGGTGAGAAAGAAGCGGAATCTCTCAGTAATGTACAGAGGCATCTTCTTTTGAGATAATTGGAGATAACTGACCACCAACCACTACTGAAAACTATTCATGAATGACTGCTAGTCTAGCCACGCTCCTAGTTGCTATGACAAAATGCTGGTGAAAAAGCACACCAAATACAAAAAGCAGGGCTTGTTTTGGCTCATAGTTTGATGTTAGTCTATCAGGGTGGGGAGCTTGAGCTGCTGGTCACATTTTAGGAAGCACAGAGAGATGAATGCTGGGCTGGCGTTCAGCGTGCTTTCTACTTTTATTCCGTTTAGAACTTGGACCATGGGATGGTATTACCCACCTTCCAGGTGGGCCTTCCCAGCCTAATTAACTTAGTCTAGTCAATCCCTCACAGGGATGCTCAGAGTTTGGTCTTCTGGGTGATTCTAGACCCTGAGAAGTTGGCAGTTTTGTTAACGATCACACCGCTAACTGTGCTAAGACCATTCTTGATATGCATCAAATATTTTGAAATCATTTCATTTAGTAATATAAACTAACACTTAAGGAAAGTGTTTTTGTTTTTTGCTTTTTTTTTTTTTTTAAAAGATGTCTCCATTTGTTTGAAAATGATCCAGAGAAAACAGTGGAGTCAGGGATTAGAACCACAGTTTTGAGTGTTGGTCCCAGAAACTTGGCAATACTTCCATTAATCTTTATTTTTGTTTTTACTTTTTTTGGGGGAGGGGGACAGGGTCTCTCTGTGTTAGCCTTGGCTGTCCTGGAGTTGCTTTGTAGACCAGGCTGGCCTCGAACTCACAGCAATACGCCTGCCTCTGCCTCCCGAGTGCTGGGGTTAAAGGCATACGCCACTACACCAGGCAGTTTTTACTTTTTAAAATGTTACTTTTTATTAGTTCTTTGAGAGTTTCACAAAATGTGTGTGATGATATTTATCCTTCCTTCCCCATTCCTCCCCTTCTTTTCTAACTTGTGTCCTTTAAAGAAACAAAAACAAAACCAGAAACAAACAAACAAACAAAAAGCCTATCAAGGCCAATTTCTGCTGGCCTTGAATCTCGTTGTGAAAATTTCAAATAAATAAAGAGTAGCCTGGGAAAACATTACCTACTGGTGTACCAGTGGCACATCCACCGTGGAAGTTACCAGCCCGCATTATGATGATAAGCTGGCATAACATTAAGCTCATTTGGATATGTAGCCTTCCACTGGAGAATGGTTGACATACCACGGGCTGAATTTTTAGAGAAAACTAACTCTCTCCCTCCCTCCTTCCTTCCCTCCCTCCCTCCCTCCCTCCCCCAACCCCCCCTCTCATTTACAGCCTGATACCCTGTTATGGCCTCTTCCCCCACCCCCACCCAGTCCTGTCCTCACACTCCCTTACCCCCACGCCCCCTCTAATTCTTTTCATAGAAGTGGGGTCGGGGTCCCTAAGGGCTACCAACTCACCCTGGCACATCAAGTCACAGCAGGACTAAGTGCATCCTCTGGTACTAAGGCCAGACAAGGCAGCCGAGCTAGGAAAAAGGGATCCAAAGGCAGGGAACAGAGACAGCCCCTACTTCCATTATTAGGGATCCCCATGGTGACCGTGCTGCACATCTGTTACCTACGTGTAGGCTGTCTGGGTCCGGCCCATCGAAACTCTTTGGTTGGTGGTTCGGGGTCTGTGAGCCCTATGACTAGCCCTTTATCTCTTAACAGCTAACAGTTGTCAATATCTTTTATGGTAGGGGTAAAACATCATGTTCAAATCTCTTCTCCATCTTGGAATTGGGCTGGGTTGGCTTTGCACATGTCTTGTTAATCCTATAAAAACTACTGTGAGTTTCTTTGTGCAGCTGCCCTGCTGTGTCCTGAAGACAGTTTCCTTGTAGCCTCTTATCCTCTACACTTTGACAAGTTGTGGCTTTCTGCATTAATCACCACCTGCTTCGAATAGAATCTTGTTGGATGAGGAGTGGCAGATGCACTGATCTCTGAGTGTGACAATAAGTCAGTAGGAGTCAATTTAATACTATGTCAATTTATCATCGTAGTATCCCATGATGGGAGTTCCACCAGTAAGTATGACCACCAGTAAGTATGGTCATTATTTATTTGAAACTTTAAAATTGAGTATTAAACAAAAGCACGTAAGAAGGAAAAATTGGAACAAGTCCAATTTGTATATTTCTATACCTTTTGGACCCTGTCTCTCCACAGCAACAGAGAGACTGGTTCAAACACAGAATGCTAACACCCACTTTCATGCTTGCGATGACTGTCTCTTTGCACGAAGCTCTTTGGGCAGAACGTTCAAAGAATATTTCAAGGGAAATACAATTGTTCATCGAGTAGTTCTATTTCTCTGATGATTCCCAGCCTGTATATTAATTAGAGGTGAAAGTCTTGAGGGAAATGAACTGTGAGAATTGGTTTGTCAGTTGTGACAAACAACGGCCCGTGGACACAGAATGTTCAGGAAGGCCCGCATTGCTCACTAACGATCTTGCAACCCTGTTACTGCTGGCATTACTGTACCCACTGTTAGAGAGTTGACTCCATTATAACTTTCCCACATATTTTTGTGAAGGGACATGTTGGTGTTACTTCTGGGTCCTGTGGAAGGCTAGGTGAAGGAGCTGCAGAAGTCTACGGTTTCTCCTCTGTAGGATTCATGGATGCCTCATGGCAAAAATGGTTTGTTGGATGTGTTAAAATTCAGGACCTTGACAAAAAGGGAGGGCTGTGGTGGTGGTGGTGGATCCATTGTTTTCACAACTGTAAATTAGTATAAACACAAGACTTCTCACAAGAGGAAGACAAAGGGTGATTGTCTGGTGGAGAAGTTGATATACGCATGGAGTGGATGTGGGCTGAGGCTCTAGCTCAGTAGGTACAGTGCCCGCCTAGCACGCACAGATTTCTAGTTTGGATCCCTAGAGCAGCAGATGTGTGTGCAATGCACATCTGTCATCCAGTAATGAAAGGTAGAGGCATGATGATTAGAAGTTCAAGGTCGTCTTTGGCTACATAGTGAATTTGAGGACAGCCTGGGATACATGAGACTGTCTCCAGCCAATCAACACGGAACAGTTGTCTGAAGCTTTCTAGCCTTCTCCCAACTCTGCCTTGGAATTTGTTTTTGCCTATCCCCTGGCCCTCCCTTTCTTCTGTAGAAAGAGCCCATAAGCTAGAACTATGATTTGGTGGCTCTGGTGGCCTCTGGGTCCTGGCATGCTACCTGCTTCTGTGTCTGGGGTCTCAGGGAGGTTATCATGGTGACTCAGGTTTTCAGAAGGAGTGGAATGCTAGATCACTTGGTAAAGTATTTGAGGTGTACTTTGAAACTTCAGCTTACTTTCTGAGTGTCTGATTTCTGTGTAGGAAGAGTAGATGGGAATTCTTTACTGGCAGAGGGGCTTTTCTCATGTTACTTTCTGGGTTGTGTTAGAAATGACAGGGATTTATTATTTTCAGAATCATACGTACAAATTAAGTAAGCAAGTGGACAAGTGGGAAGTGGCTGGGCTTATTAGCCTGAGACATCCAGGTTGCAGTGTCATATTGTTGGAAGGACATCTTTGCCTGGAAGATATCTGTTCAGACCTAATAGATTAGCTAATTGCACTTGTACGCTGTTCATGCTCTGGTGTTTGACATTTTATCTTGGCTACCTTTGAGAACTGTATTAGACTCTCATGTGAGATACAGGGAACATTGACTTCCAAGTTGTCTAGCAGGCTTTGTGATGATCCACCTATGGTCTTTTTATCCAAGCACAGTTCAAGAATAATCACAGTCTGTTTTTAAAAAAATTTTATTTATTGATTATTAATTAATTAATTGTGTGTGTGCATGTGCATATGTATGTATATGTGTGTGTACATGTGTGTGTATGTGTGTGCATGTGTGTGTGTTTGTGTGTATGTGTGTGTGTGTATTCATGTGTGTATGTGCTTGTATGCATGTGTGTGTGTATGTGTGTGTGTGTGTGGGTGTGTGTGTGTGTGTGGGTGTGTGTGAATCCATGCATGTGTGCACCACTGCACAGGTGTGGAGATCAGAGGGCAGTCTGTGGAGTTGGTTCTCTCCTTTTACCATCTAGGTCCCAGGGATTGAGACTAGGTTCATCAGGCTGGGCTGCAAGGGTCTTTACCCATTGAGCCATCTTGATGGTACCTCAGCCACAGTCTTTAACAGCAAGCCCAAAGACTCGGAGCTCTTCTTCTCCTGCTCAGGATCAATGCCCTGGGGCTGAAGAGATGGTGTAGGATAAAGACACTTGCTGTGCTTGTAGAGGCCTATGGTTTGGTTCCCTGTGATCATCCTGGTCAGCTTACAGGAGGGGCCAGCGTCATCAACCTTCGAAGTCAGAGGTAGGAGCAGAATTGATTATGACAGTTTCTGGTGTCAGCCATTGTGCATAAATTTGTTTATTCATTCAGTTATTTTTAGTATTAGTATTTGAGATAGGGTTTTCTGTTTTTCAGGTTGGTCTCAAATTTCTAAGCTCAGGTGACCCTCTTGTTTCGGCCTCTCATGTAGCCCGACCATAGGCATGTACCATTGCTCCTGAACATCGAATGATTTAAATGAGCCAGAGGGAAGTCTAGGGACTGGTACAAGCAAGATGAGGGGCTGTGGCCTCATCTGAGGACAGATGCTGAGTTAAGTTACCACATCACTTTGCAAAGCCTTGGCCCAGTGGGTCTGTGTTTCCGGTATAAGTGAAGGCGTCAGGCTGGGTGAACATTTCCCAGTTCTGGCAGTCAGTGGTTCAGGCCTGTGAGACAGGATGGGAAGTGTGGTGCAAGTTAACTGTTAGGCTTTCCTTTGAAGTGGTGAAGTTTAAGGCTGGAAAGATGGTTCATCAGTTAAGAGCACTGGCTGCTCTTTCAGAGGACCAGGGTTCAATTTCCAGCCCCCACATGGTGGCTCGCAACTGAAAAGTCTGTAACTCCAGCTTCATGGGCTCCCAACACACAGGATCCTTAGAGCAACAGAACTGTGTTATATTGTAGCTTATAGAGTAGCATCTAGAGTGGAGATGATAACTGGGTCATGGTCCTTCTGAAGCTTCTAGGCTGGGGTGTGATGGATAAGGAAGGAGTGCTCAGCAACAGTAACATCAAGGACAGAGTGAGTGACTGGTCAGGCACCTGACACCAATAAAATTAGTCAGTGTCTCAGCAAAGCCTTTCAAGAGGCTAAGCACGATGGTCTTAGGTAGAGTTTCTATTGCTACAATGAAACAACATGACCAAAAAGTAGGTTGGGGAGGAAAGAGTTTATTTGGCTTACACTGTGGGTCCTAGTAAAGTAGAGTGAGACTGCGAGGGACTGGTGGATTCGGTAAGCATACCTAACTTTCACAAGGCTTTTATGCTTAGAGCAGCTTTGCTTACATTCAGTGAGGACCTGGATACACTTAAAGAAAAAGATTCAAGCCTCCCCTGGGCTCGGGACCCATAGCACAGGAAGGGTTCCTAAAGGAAACGTTCATTCTAGAAAATGTTAGGGGATGTACATCCTAGCCAGAGAGTCATCTGAATTTTAGAAAAGGTCCTATGAGAATCAGACTCTAATCTGAGTGAGTAATCTAATCCGAAACCTTCAGTTGAGGGAATGCCTCCATGAGATCCAGTAGAAAGTCATTTTCTCAATTAGTGATCAATGAGAAGAGCCCAGCCCATGGTAGGTGGTGCTATCCCTGGGCTGGTGGTCCTGGGTTCTAAGAAAGCAGGGCGAGCAAGCCACGAGGAGCAAGCCAGAAAACAGCACTCCTCCATGGTCTCTGCGTCAGCTTCTGCCTCCAGGTTCCTGCCCTGTTTGAGTTCCTGTCCTGAGCTCCTCCAACAACTGTTTCCTTCTCCACACTAACCTTACCTTCATTGTTAGGGATTAAAGGTATGTACTAAGGGTGTGTCTGTATTCCAGTCAGATCACATAGACCTAGAAGGTCTCTGGATGCAATCCCTTGCCAGAGCAGCCATGTTGCTGGATTAAAATTCCTCTACATCCCTTGTCTATTTTTTTGCCTTCTCTCGATAGATAGTGAATAGTTCATTAAATATGCAGTAGAAAATAAGATTTATAATTAAACATATTAGTCACATTTTATTTTAAGATATTTTAAAAAGTATCTTAATGTGTGTGTTAAACTACTTATTTAAGATATTTTAAAAAATCCTCTCTCTCTCTCTCTCTCTCTCTCTCTCTCTCTCTCTCTCTCTCTCTCTCTGTGCGAACGTGCCATAGTGTGTGTGTGTAGGGAAGTCAGAGGACGACTTGTGGGAACCGATAACTAAATTCAAGCATTGAGAAAACTTGTGCAAGTTCATATATGCTCACTTTCATTTTTGACAGTAGCTCATTGAGTATTAGAGGAAAACATACACATTTCAAGAATACAGAGTTAGGAGTTTATAGACACTCATGACTTTCACTGGGCCAGTTCAGGGATAAGCTGCCAGTGACCACCTGTGAAGCTTGCAGTTAGCCTGGCTTTTCGCTCGCTGTGATCTGATGAAATATTTTAGCTGTATCTACCTTTCTTGTGTTTTCTTTGTTATTCTCTGACACCTGGGCATCAGCTGGAAGTGAATTAAGGTCTCAGAAGCTGTGATTCTGCAGCCAGCATGGAATTAGAATAGAATTGATTATCTGGAGGTGTTTGCATATGAAGGGCCCCCCTACCTATTCATTTCCATTCTAACCTACAAGGAAGGTGGGGAGCTTGTTAACACCTTAAAGGGTTTGATCTCTGCCCATGTGGCTTCTGATGCATGGATGAAGGCTTGAAAGCCATAAAAGGGAATCATTCATAAAGGCAAGCAGGACAGAGGTCAAATACACTTCTGAAATATTATACATTATCTTTGGGCAGCATAAAAACAACAGAAACCAAATTCAGACCCACTAAAAAGAGACTTATCTGCAAATGCTGTTGCAGCTGCTGGGAAGGAGGAAGCTGTCATGGTGGAGTTTTCTGAGCTTGTATTAGAAGCCTCCTGAGGCATAGGTCTGGGAGCTGCTCTTAAATTTGTAATTGTAGCATGGTTAATCTGTAATGTCCACTTGTAAGTCAGTACATACCATGTATGCCTTTCTAGGTCTGGCTTACCTCACTCAGGATGATCTTTTCCAGTTCCATCTATTTGCCTGCAAATTGTGTGATGTCTTTGTTTTTAATAGCTGAGTAGTATCCTGTTGTGTAAATGTACCACATTTTCTTTATCTGTTCTTCAGCTGAGGGGCATCTAAGTTGTTTCCAGATTCTGGCTATTATGAATTATGCTGCTATGAACATAGTTGAACAATGTCCTGTGGTACTATTTGGTGGAACATCTTTTGGGTATAGGCCTAGGAGTGGTATAGCTGGGTCTTGAGGTAGATCTATTTCCAAAGTGATTGTACAAGTTTGCACTCCCACCAAAAATGGAGCAGTGTTCTCCTAGCTCCACATCCTTGCCAGCATGTGCTGTCATTTGAATTTTTGATCTTAGCCATTCAGATAGGTGTAAGATGGAATCTCAGAGTCCTTTTGATTTGCATTGACCTGATGACCAGGGATGCTGAGCATTTTTTAAAGTGCTTCTCAGCCATTAGAGATTCCTCTGTTGAGAATTCTTGGTTTAGCCCTGTATCCCATTTTTTAAAATTGGGTTATTTGATTCGTTGGTGTTGCCTTGTAGAAACTTTTCAGTTACATGAGGTTCCATTTATTAATTGCTGATCTTAGAGCCTGAGCTGTTGGTGTTCTATTTAGGAAGTTGTCTCCTATGCCAATGAGTTCCAGGCTGATCCTCACTTTCTCTTCTAATAGATTTAGTGTATCTGATTTTATGTTGAGGTCTTTGATCCACCTGGACTTGAGTTTTGTGCAGGGTGATAAATAGGGATCTATTTGCATTTTTCTGCATGCAGACATCCAGTTAGACCAGCACCATGTGTTGAAGGTGGTCACCGTGCTACAATCCACAGGCCCAAAGAAGCCAAGGAGGGCCCAAGGGAGGTTCCCTGAATCTCATTCAAAAGCGGAAATAAAATAGACATCTGAAGTAGATGGAGGGAGGGAGATGTGTAACCTTCCCGGGTGGGGAGGGTAACAGGGGTGGGATCAGATCTGGGAAGAGTGGGGGAGGGAGGAGGGGGGAGAGAGAATAGAAATAGGTGGGGGAGCATCTCTGGGGCAGGATAAGCTCCCAGGAGACTGTAGGGTAACCCTAGCTGAGATTCCTAACAGTGGGGGATATGGAAGCTGAAGTTGCCGACTCCTGTAGCCAGGTGGGACTTCCAGTGGAGGGAGGGGGACGCCAATCCACTCATAAAACCTTTGACCCAAAATTTGTCCTGCCTACAGGAAAGGAGGGGATAAAGATGCAGCAGAGAGTGAAGGGAATGGCACAGCAGTGGCCGGCCCAATTAGAGACCCACCCCACAGGAGAGAGCCAACCCTGACACTATCAGTGACTATGCTGTGCTTGTAGACAGGAGCCCAGCTTAACTATCTTCCATCCAGCAGCGGATGGAAACAGATGCAGATACCCACAGCCAGACAATAGGTGGAGCTTCAAGAGTCTGTGTGGAAGAGTGGGAGGAAGGATTGAAGGAGCCAGAGGGAGGGGTCAAGGACACCACAAGAAGACCTAACCAAGTCCCATGAGGGACTGTGACTGAACTACCAACCAAAGAGCTTGCATAGGCCTAACCTAGACCCCCTGCGCATATGTAGCAGATGTGCAGCTTGGTCATTGTGTGGGTCCCCTAACAATGGGAGCAGGGGCTGCCTGTGACTCTGTTCCCTGCTTTTGGATCCCTTTCCCCTAACTGGGCTGCCTTGTCTGGCCTCAGCGGGAGAAGATGTACTTAGCCCTGCTGTGACTTGAGGTGCCATGGTGGGTAAGTATCCTTTAGGGCTCCACCTTCACTGAGAAGAAGAGGGAGGATGGAGGGAGGGGGCGTGAGGGCGGGACTGGAGGGAGGGGGGCTGGTATCAGGCTCTAAAGACACTAAACATTTTTAAAAATTCACACTTAAAAATCATTTTCTAATTCAGCTAGTTTTATGGCAATTGTTATAGTAGCTTAGCACTTATGGATTTGTATTTTTCCCTTATGACACTTTGAATGAAAGCAGAAAATGTAGCTATTGGAATGCATAGTCACATATTTGATTCTCCTCCTGTGGAAGCATAATATAAATACCATTTACTTGAGAAGGAAAAAACTTTGTAGTTGTTTTGTAGGAGGAATAAAGCCAAGCGGAGGAAAAACCAGGTATGGGGTCAGCAGTCAGTGGGGTGATGGGATGGGCAGCTGAGCTGAAGACATTTGCTTTGCAGCCAGTTAGTTCTCAACAGGCATTTCTTTTAGGGATGTTGGTGCTGCTGCTTTCCAGAAACTTATATTAGCCCCAAGTGTTTGCATGACAGCAAAGGTGGGTAAAAATTCAAAAGTCCTGGGAAGAAGAGAAACCCTGAAACATGGTTACGTTCATACGGCGCGCGTTTTGCTTAGATTGGTTAGTGGGGCAGACAGCTCAGGTGATTGTCAGTATGGCTGGAAAGGGCAAGCCAGGATGTTTGTGTCTGACTTGCCACAGATCGGCATGGGTGGCACCTGGTGCTTGCTGTCTGTCAATCATCAGTACGGACGGAGACTTTGCAGTAATCCCTTTTTTGAGACAGGAATGGGTGGAAGGGTGTTCTTCTGTGTTGTTTAGCGTCTTCCTCAGAATTGAAACATTCTCTCCCAGAAGGAGGCCACTTAAGATTCAGAAACCAGTTATAACTTGCAGGTTCAGGAATCTCAGAATGTTCCAGATTTCTCAAGACCCTCCCCAGGATTTCATAGGCAGTAAGCAATTGCTGGAGCAAAGGGCCTTTGGCTGAGCTGCCTGCAAGTTGTGCAGAGACTCCACATACAGTGCTTGTGATCTGTCATCTACGTTGGGGTGGGGTGGCTTTTCTGCCATGCAGCTGCCTCTGAGTTAGTAATCGCTCATCCACATTCCTCTAGGGGACCCCAATAAACTCACAGGGTCACTAAGCTAGATTTGAGTGGGATCATTTCTTTGATCTGTGTTGGTTCCCTGTGTAGGGATTGGTATTAGCTTAGGACCCCCAAGACTGGTTCTCAGTGCAGAGGATATTTATTTGCCCTAGAGGGACAGAGGGCAGAGAGTAAGAGACAAAGACAGGAGAGAGCGGGCAAGGGAGGAGAGGAAGGGAACAAGGGAGAGAGGAAAGGGGTGTGTGTCCCAGAGTGGGACAAAGGACTGCCTTTGGATAGAGAGGAGACAGACATGGCCTATAGTGACATGGCAGTTTATAAAGGTAACTCCATGTTAGGATGAGGTCTTTAATTTTAACTGTCCCATGTTAGTTAGGTGAGCCAAAGGGAGCGTTTGATTGCTGGGCTCCAATACGTTGATAGCTGGATCTTGGTAGTCCGCCTCCAAGGAGGAAATTGGCCAAAAGGAACAGACCTTGGCGGCTGGCTTCAGGAGTGTAATCTAACAGTTTTAAGCAAGGCAGACAAAATGGAAGAGAAGAGCAAGGCCTGCCAGAGCTGTGCCTGCTACCCTCAAGCTGACTGGAAATTCTTCCCCCTGACTGAGGTGAAAGCAGAACCTTTAATAACAGGGCCTATTGGGGCAGCTGATAAACTGGGGCAGAGGTTTGTAAGGGATTAAGGTATTTTAAGGTATTTTCTGTGAGAATCTTGGTCAGTTCTTGCCTGGCTCCAACAAACTCTCTGGCTACTAATTCAGATAATGACCCTCTGTTTCTACACATGACCACCATCTCCTTCAGTCAAGTGTCAGTGCAGCCGAGAAATCGTTCTCATCAAATATGACGAGAGGCGGGACTTCCAGCCTTCAGTGTTGTGAGCAACACCAACCTGATTTCCTTAGGTCTGTGTCAGGTGTCTCTGTGAACAGCAGAGCACCGATACTGGATGGAGGCAGGATCCATAACTTTGGTTGACCAAACTAATAACTTGTGTTGTTCTTCAATACAAGGTTCCTAATGTTTCATAGGAGGTGTGAGGGGACGCAGAAATACGTTTGTAACCGAAACTTCTAGAGTTAGGACTTTCAAACCTCATAATACCTGGGTTAAGTTCCTTTCCTCATCATGAGTGGACTCGTACCGTCTTTCTCTCACCTTCTCAATGCTTCTCCCTCCTCTCTGTTGATATTATTTTAAGCACCATAGAGAAGCTACCTTCTCGGTAGAGTTAACTGGACTGTAAGTGTAAGGAAGGGTCTAGGGGCTATAGTGAAGGCCCAGGGGATAAGGGTATGTACTCAGTTCCCATGACAAGAAACTCACAAGGTACTGCAGCTCCAGCTCCAGGAGATCCAACACCCTCTTATGGACCTGTAGGTGCCTGCTCTTAGGCACACACACATGGAAATAGACAGACAGACAGACAGACACACGCACATTTAAATATAAAAATAAAATTAGAAGAAGGAATTTATCTGTGGTGACTCAAGCCTGCAAATCTAGCAATTTGAGATGCTAAATGTGGTGGTTTGATGTTTTTATTTATTTTTATCCTTTTAAAAAATTTTTTTATGTGCATTGGTATGAAGGCATCAGATCCCTTGGAATTGGAGTTACAGACCGTTGTGAGCTGCCATGTGGGTGCTGGGAATTGAACCCTGGTCCTTGCGAAGAGCAGACAGTGCTCTTACCCAGGTGGTTTGAATGGGAACTATCATCTCATAGGCCCGGGTGTTTAAACACTTGGTTCCCAGGTGGTGGCGCTGTCTTGGGAGCCAAGAAGTAAAATTGTCTGTGCTGGGCAATTGAGTGAGCCATTGCCTCACAAATCAACCAATTAGCCAGCCAGCCAGCTACCTTATAAAGGTCTATCATTTACTCATTGCTTAGACCTATGTGGCTCTGTTTACAACCATACCTTTGCTTTGACATTTGGCTTATCTTGGCAGCTACATGTCATCAGCAGGAAAGCGTGCCTCTTGAGGAATTAGCACCATGTTAGTGGTCCTTCCTGGAGTTAACATTATATGCAAGGAGCATGTCTAAGCAGGCGTCTTTGCCGTTCTTCTCTGCACCTGCTAGTTTGCATCACTCAATTGCCCAGCACAGACAGTTTTGCTCTTCGGCTGGGATTTTCTCAAACGGGGACAGTACAAAGCCAGCCAAATGAAATCCCTCACCTTCTTCTCCAGGCGAACAGGTGATCATGGGTAGAGGAAGGGAACCCTGGAGGGAGCCTGAGGGGAGTGAGTGGGGGCACTTTCCAGGGACACCCGGCGACAAGGCTGTGAGCACAGAGGGCCTAGGCGCAGGCTCCAGGGTCTTGTTTATCTTCAGGCAGCTGCAGATCTCTAGGCTTGAGTGAAGCATTAGCGCCATAGTGGAGGGGGAAACGACTCTGTTTTGCTCTCGGAGAGGCCTCCTGCGCATCGTGGCAATGAGGGTAGTGGCAGGGAGACTTTTGTAGGCTTCTTTCTGGTTCTGAAGCTGTCCCTCTTTTGTCACATGAGAAATAGAGTCAACAGGAGGCGGCTGCAGACACATTTTTAGTGATGTGTGTCCCTGTGTGAAGAGCTGGTGGTGCCGTTTGTAGCCAGCCAGGGAAGTCCTTTCTTGTTAGCGGGGCCTTACTGTCTAGTGCACTTACTAAAGGGTTGACAACCGATGACTTCAGGCAACAAGGCAGGTGTATATGGAATCCATTTATGGTTAGAAGCTTCTAACTCTGGTGTCTGCAAACAGGGTTGGCTATGACTAATATTTTAACAGTTTTAGAGAAGTTGTCAGAGGCCAGGGAGTCTCCCAATGGAGAAGAAAATTGTTAATAGCAATTCTACCAAATATAGCGCTTTGTAGGTGGCCAGTCAAAACATTGATGAACACTTATTTGGTTTGGAGCAAACTAGAAATAAAATACCAAATGATTTAAAATCCTTATTTTTTTGTGTGTGTATATGTGTTTGTGTATAAGTAGGGTGTGAGTGTGTGTGTGTGTGTAGACCAGCAGTCTATATCAGATGTCTCCTCTATTGCTCTCTACATTGTTTTTGTTTTTGAGTCAGGGTTTTTCACTGATCACTAGATATGGTGATCATTGATTGGCTAGATCGGCTGGTCTGCAAGCCCCAGGGTTCTGTCTGCCTCTGCCCACTCAACAGTGCTAGGATTAAAGTGTATGTCACCTTGGCCAGCTGTTGGGTGGGTGCTGGCATGTGAGTTCAGGTCCTCATGCCTGGGCAGCAGGCACCCTACTAGCCAAGCCACTTCTCCAGCCCCCTTGTCCTTTCCTTTCCACTATTTAAAAAGAGTTGATTTTCTTCTAGCACCTTTATGTGTCTTCGGGGGATTGAGCCCATGTATTAGGCTTGCATGGGAAGTGCCTGAACCCAGTGAGCCATCTTGAAGGCCTGGATGTCTTACCATTTCTTAACTTGAAAAAAACATTTATTAAAAAAACAATTTGTGGAAGAAGGCCTCTTCCATCCTTCATTTCCTCAGTGGTCCTGTCTTGTTTAAATGTGGTACAATATCTTGGCTAAGACAAGGACGGTAGAGCACCCTGCAGGAGCCATGTGGATTATGCCAGGTGTGTGTATAAATACATGTATGTGCATGCACATATGTGCATATATGTGTCTATACGTATTTTCTGTGCATTTTAGTCATATCTATAGACTTGCATAGTTGCCACTAAACTCATGACATAAAGCTGTCCTGTCACCACAAGGCTCCGTGCTGGCTAGTTTTATGCTAATTTGATACAAGCTAAAGTCATCTAAGAGGAGGGAGGCTCAATTAAGAAAATACCTCCACAAGATCAGGCTGTAGGCCCAACAGTGTACACCATTTTCTTAATTAGTGATTGATGGGGGAGGCCCAGGCCCTTCGGGTTTTTCGGTGGATGATGGGGATCAAACAGGTCCTCAGGCCTAAGCAGCGAGCATTTTATCAACTGAGCCGCTGCCGCGACTCCAGTACTGTTTCTGTTGGCCATTTTGACAGGCATATGGCAATGTATACATGGTTTTATGTTGCATTGTGGGTAATGGCACCTTTCAGGTGTCTTTTGTCACCTGCATTTATTTGGTGACTGTCTTCTATACCTTAAGCCCATTCTAACTGGCCTCTTAAAAAAGTTGGTGTGTTTTGACATTTCTTTTTAAGAATAATTAAAAATGTATTTATTTTTATATGTATAGGCATTTCGCCTGCATATATGTCTGTGTGCCATATGTGTGCAGTGGCCATGGAGAACAGAACAGGGCATCGGATCCCCTGACACTGGGGTTACAGATGATCGCCAACTGCCATCTGGGTGCTGGGAGTCAAACCCAGGCGCTCTTCAAGTACAGCCAGTGAGCTTAACCACAAAGCCATCACTTTATATATTCTAGATATGTTTGTTGTTGGCAGATGTGTGCACATATATCTTCCTACCATTTAACTGGTTTTCCAACTCTCAATAGAGTCATTTTCCAAGCAAACGTTTCCAACTTTGATGAGCTTCTGCTTATCACTTCTTCCTTTTGAATTGTTTTTTGCAATCGAGTCTAAGCTTTCCTCACTAAACTCTCTTTTTTTTTTATTAGGATTTTGGCTGCACTCTTTTCTAAAGGTTCTGTGGTCTCTGGTCATCTTTGACACCACTGTGTGTGGTACAGTAACTTTGTAACAGCTGTGAGCTTTGGACCCAGGTTAATTTCTCCTGGTGGCATCTACTTGTTCTAGTGTGATTTGTTGAGCAAGTTCATCCTTCTTCTGGTGACCTGCCCTTGCACCTGTATTAAAATCAGTTTGACATATTTCTGTCATATTGTGGCTCTGTTTCTGGCTTCTCTCAGTTGATCTATGTGCCTGTCTCTACTCCAATACCATGCTCTCCTGCTAGCTCTAGTTGGGATATAAGCTTTGTCTTGACATGTAGTGAGCATCTCTACTTTTTTAATGACAGTTTTCATAGCCAGCCTGTCTTCTTTCCTTCCTCCATTCCTAGAACAACCAACCAACCAACCAACCAACCAACCCGAAAAAACGTGCTCACATTTTTAATTTTTTAGCTTTTCCACACTATTTTTAGGCTAAACTGTTCTCCACCAGAAACACCATGTGCTCCACTTAATTCTTTTATAAAACTTTGACACTCATCATTGTGAATGTAGAAAAAAATAGAGGAACATTAAGAAGAAATAATATAATGGGGATGGTGAGAGGGCTCAGCGGCTTGCAGTTAAGCCTGATGACCTGAGTTGCATTCCTGAGACCTACACGATGGGAAAGAGAACCTACCCCTTCAAGTTATTCTCTGACTTCCACATGTACATCATGGTAAACACACACACACACACACACACACACACACACACATACACACATGCACAAGCACACACACACATGCACAAGTGCACACACACATATACATGCATGCACACATGTGTGCATCCCTCCCCCAAATAAATGAAAATGTGAGAAAAAAATAAAAATAAAAACTCTAATGACTAGACAGAAAGTCCTGAGAACTATTCTGGCTTGATCACACTGACATTTTCCTAGAGCAGCTCTCATGTGCTGGGTGCCATGCAAAGAACTCAAACAAACGTTTCTACAGTAAATCTCCCTGAGAACCTAGGTCCTGAGGATGATCATATACACACACAGGTTAAGCAGCAGGTCCCATGTCACCTTTATCAGGTGATAGAGATGTGATTTTAATAATAAGCACAGGAAGCCATGTGTATTAGAATTTTATCTGTTGTCGTATTTTCTCATCACCCTTTGCTCTGGTCTGGTGTGTTCTTGGTGCTTGCATTGCGTTCCTTTGCGACTAGTTGAGTATCCCTTATGTAAAATGCCTTGGATGAGGACAGTCTTGGAGCACAACATTGTTTTGGAGCATTTGCATGGGGAACTATGTTGATGGTAAGACCCAAGTTAAAGCCAACACTTCCTTAGGTGTCATCCTGGTCATGTCCACACAAACTGAAGATAATCCTATGCAGTTATTTTAGGGCTCTTGCTTTGATAGTGAACTGCCACATGTGATCATTCATGGAGTTGCCAACTTAGTGGCCTCACACTTTCATTGAGAGGGCTTTAGAATGACTGTGAAGGCATTGTGTGCTGATTCTCGTAAGAAAAGCATATCATTATGACTTGACTTATTTTGACACAAAAGTGATTATGAAGCTAATAATCCCAACATTACAAAATGGAAATAGAAAGTGTATTCTACTGTTGATTCTATAGGACTTGCAATCAACCCTCAAATTCTGTTAAAATTTATGTCAGAGATGAATGGGTATTGATTGTCATTAAACCTACATCTAATCAGAAAAAAAAAGGGCTTTAGATTTTGAACTTTAGTTTTTAGATTAGAGACATTTACCCCTATATTATAATTTGCTTGTTATTTACATGTCAACCTTTAAGAGGCCTTGGGAGAGTCAATGAAAGCATTTTAGGTATCTGTGTTGTTCCAGAAAACAGTACATTGTTTGAATATTGGGGATTATAGATTTGTCAATTGAAAACATGCTATAGGCAGAAGTGACGTGTTACCCAGGCACACACACAGGGCAGGCAGATCTCAGGTCAGTGCTGTGGTTTGGTTTTAGGAGAACGGTGGGTTCTCTGTGGTTTCACTGCATTGCTTAGGAATATTCACATTAAATCTCTGAGAAAGTATCATGATGTGAGAGTCACAAACTCCTGCAGGCAGAATAGGCCTGTGGAGTGATTAAACTCATTGTATAAACTCATCGTGTTCCTAAGAGGAGCCGTGAGGGATGAGGGAAGAGGGGTGGGTTGGTCTGCAGAAGCCCTTGCTCAGCAGGATGATGTGGCAGAGCCTTGAGCTACATCATTCCAGTGTCTCTCTCATCATGCACTGTATTTATTTCATTTGGGTAGAATATTGTCTCTATTTTGGTTGATAGTTAAGGAA
This sequence comes from Acomys minous, assembly GCF_964271855.1. Classification (NCBI taxonomy): domain Eukaryota; kingdom Metazoa; phylum Chordata; class Mammalia; order Rodentia; family Muridae; genus Acomys; species Acomys minous. The sequence continues at coordinate 98,395,951 of NC_140495.1, forward strand.
TTTATCTGCCTGTCTTTGTGTTCCCTGTGTCAGGATTGCAAGCGCACGCCATAGCATCTGGCTTGTTTTCTTAAGCATTTTTAGATAAGGTGTAATTTAAAAAAAAAAAAAGGTCTTTAGTAAATTAAAGTCTACCTGTTTTGAGGTAGGGAATAATTTTTTTCCTATATAATTGTTTTGTTAGGATATGTTGATTAAAATGCTAAAACAACTCAAGTGTAAGTCTTGGAATTAACACGATGAAGGATGGTTTCTTGCTTTTACATGGCCAGCAGTGGTGGCTAAGCTGGCATTAGGCTCCACTTGTCTGCACCAGAAGTGATATCTAAGTTAGTAGCTTTGCCTTTCAGAGCCCACAGCCTCCTGAGCTAGAGAGCACAGGGCAGGAACATCCCCCCCTCTCTACCCGCTCCAGTTACTTTTATATCTGATCAAGCTCATGGGTTGCATAAGGGGGACCAGAGGTGTGGGCTGCAGTGCTTGTAGGTGAGGAGAACAAGGTGTCACGGAGCTCTGACAACGGCCATTGAACACTTCCCCTATACCTTTGATCTGTAACATTCTCTGTATTGGACCATCTAATTTTGTGTGTATTTAAGCATTTATTTCAGGGATGTTTTGTCCCATTCTTCTAATTGTCTTTCCTTGGCAAAGAGTCTAATTTTTAGGATGCATTTTTTTTTTACTTAAGATTCTCAGTATATGGTGTAGTAAATTTCAAAGACAATCACTTCTCTTCATGGTCAACTTAATGGTTATAATTGTGTGACTGTTCCTGTATAGACTTTAGAAGCTATGTCAGACTGCATGAAAAACCCTATTAGATTTTGTCTGAAATTACACTTAATTTATAGATTAATTTGGCAGTACGTGACATCTTTAGGATATCAGATGTTGCTACTCATAAATTCTGAAGTTTTAAATCCTTCAACTGAGTTTTATGTTTTTGCTTACAAAATTCAGGCACACCTTCTTGTTAGATTTATCACTGTTTTTTTTTTTAAATAGGTGACTTTAAATAGCTTAAGTATTGCTCTAAAATAATGACCTTTTTGGGAGTAGGAACCTAGAGTTTGATTAGGATCACTTGTAAGAACACGGGCAGTTTATCCATTGCTGTACCACTGAGTAAAATGGCTCTCTCCTCCTTAGCCATGGTTAGCTTCCTACCGAGCCCTCAGGGAAGGGTGGGGTCCTGCCTCATCCTTCTCAGGACTTTCCTACCATTTCTAAGTGTGTCTTACATATAGAATGGATCTTCATAGCCTCCCTTTTCCCTGATGTTCTGACCAACAAATGTTCTACAATTTCTGCGTCTAAATTTTGCTCGCTAGAGTGTCCTGAATTCACTGTGTAGAAAGTTAGACTTCGAAAATAAAAATGCTGCTCTTTCCCTCCAATTCTTATGCCTGTTTCTTTCTCCCTCTCCTTGGCCCTTTGCCCCGTTTCTTCCTCCTTCCCCCCTCCCATCCTTCCCCTTCGCATCATTTCTCCCCCTTTCTCTGCTTCATTCTTCCTTACCCAGCGCCTCTCGCTGACTTCTCTAATGCTCTCCCAGACTCAGAGACAGCGCCTTGCCTGGCTTGTTAATTGGTTTGTGGTAGGTGTTTAGTGGGCCCCTTTGCACAGAAAGCAGTTTCCATTTTCATACTGTGCTGAATACTAGCATCAGTAATTGGTGCTAACTTGGTTGCACCAGGATTTGTTTTGAAAAGCAGTTCTGTGACTCTAAGTTTTCTCCCACAACGCTTGCAATTCATTATTTCCTTTTGTATGTGGTCGTGCCATCCTCCTGAAGGTGGTTTCAGGGCATGGTTCCTGTTTGAGGTACTTCTAATATCACGTGGATGTCCCAATGTTTAGATGGCACAGCCTTTCTTTTAAACTTTGACCCTCATTTATTTTTCTATGCTGTATTTTAATATACTTTGGCATGTGAATAAAAATTGTCACATCCCTATTAAGTCTGTGCTCGCTGACAGTGTTACTAACACAGAAGACAGAGCAATGTGTTTTAAGTTGATCCTTTTATTCCAAACTTAGGAAGAGCCAGTAATTATTTGTTCATGACATCATCAGAAAGCGTTAGCTCATTCTGGTGTGATGACCCCTCTCAGTACCCTGAAAACCACTTTGCTGTTTATGCTATAGCACAAACGTACAGAGTAAGCTTAAGGGGCGTAAGGAGAGAGCCAGTTATTTTTTTCTTTTTTTCCCCAATTACTGTTTCTTGTGCAAGAGCTGCAGAGACCTCCCAGCTTCCCTAGCTCAAGGCTTGCTGATTAACTGCTGCTTCTCACAGACAAGGGTGCCCTTCTCCGATTTTGTTTGTCAGCAGAGATACCAATGATTTCATTGTTTCCATCCCTCTACTGCCGCTCTGGCACTGGCTGCTGTGGAAATGTCAGTTAAGATTTCTTAGTTAGCCAGTTAGCGATTTTAGTCTTTCAGTAGGAAGAGAAGATAGGTATTCTTTTATAAAAAGAATAGAAACCAAGGAATCCAGATAGATTCAGGATAGAAGGCACTGTCTCCTTGGAGTTCACGTCCAGATATTTTGGTCTGAAGGCCAGAGGCTGCACAGATGCTGAACTCCTTGCTGGTTGGCTGATCCCGTGGGATTTTGTGAGTGATAAACTGCCAGCATCATTGAATGCCCGAGAGCAGATTCCATCTATGTATATGAGCTGGAGACGCCAGGGCATCTAATCCTGAAGCTTGTCTGGGTAATGGAAACGCTCTGAAAATGGAGCCAAATCTCCACTTGTGCACACTGCTAAGATTTCAAGTCCAGTGACTGCAGCCTGGAGTGGCCCTGTGCTTCCACACATGGCAGAAAAACGCTAGTCTGTAAGGATTTTCTCGAGAGGAATGGAAAATGGCCCCAAATTAACCACTTCTTCTTTTGTAGCCACTTTAAAAAGAACTAGTCAGAGACAGGCTCGCGTGGAGTGAGCCTAGCGTTATCTCCCCGTGCAGTGGACTGACAAACACTGTACTGTATACTAACAATAGTTTCTGTAATCGTTAACTCAGCAGAGATTTCTTGGAAGTTTTCTCAGCAAGTGAGCTCTCATATGTGAGCTTAAAAAAAAAAGATTTATTTTTATTTTAAGCGTATGGATGGCTTGCCTGCACATGTGTACCACTTGTGTGCAGCACCTAAGGAGTACAGAAGACTACACTACACACTCAGGATCTGGTACGTGAACCTGGGTTTCCTGCGAGAGAAACCAGTGCTCCTAACCACAGAGCCATCGCTCCATTCCCTGACTTAATTTTTGGAAGACACCAGAAAGTAGAGCATATACCTTACCTTTTGCTATGACAAACAGAACGAAAATGTAAAGTTTTGAGACACTGCCCTTGCTCTGCGGTAGAGATAAGCAGGACACAGGATCCATCTACAACACGTGTTGGGGCCAGGGCGGTAGGTGGGAGCTGTTGGTGTCACTTGGCTTGTGATTACCTCACCGAACCTGGAAACTTCAATTGTCACCATTCGGGCAATTGAGCTTTACAACGTCTGATAGCAGTTTCCTGGGTAGAACTTACTCTAGCCATCCCCGTACTTGTGCTTTGAGGACTGTTTCCAGTTAAATAGCACAGTGGCCCTTTAACACAGCTCCTCATGTTGTGCTGACCCCAACCATAACATTATTTTCACTGCTACTCCATAACTGTAAATTTGCTACTGTAGGGAATCATAATATAAGTATCTGTGGTTTTTGATGGTCATAGGTGATCCATTTACCATCCCACCCCCACCCTGCAAGAGATTGTGACCCATAGGGCAAGAACCACTGAATTAAAGGAATCAACAAGGAGAAAGTCGAAGTTAATGCCCATGTGCCTCTTAACGGTTTTAAACGTAGGTTTCCAGCCTTTGGACAGTCCAGTCATTGCCACATTATACCAACTAGATTCGTGGTAATTATTTTTTTCAGTGCCATAACTACACTTCTGCACACATACTCATGCCTGAATCTCCAGTTCCTGCAACACAGGTTGCACTTGGCGAATCTGGGGTGGGAGATTTTATGTTAGATGCCTCTCCTTTCCCCTCCAGGTGTCACCTGGTGTCACCCCTTCATCTTTTGGGCTGCTGGGCCATCTGTCTTAAGCTTTTTTCCTTATAGAAATGATGACAATGATTGCTGTAACAATGAAGCAAACATAGGTCCCAATGCATAAGAAACATGGGGAAGATGATAACACGTAAGCCTGAGCAGCCCACTTCTGATGAAGTCTCTCCGGCTGTACAGGCTGTAATTAGTCCTTCTAAACAGTGAAGCCAGGAGAGGAGCCATGTCACTTTCTTGCTACATGTACTCTCCCTGTTGGCCCTCATCCACTACAGGGGATTGACTGAATTAAGCATAATGGAAGATAAGCCTAGTGCAGAGTCTGTGCAGGAAGACATGAAGGGGGCTTGGGGTTAGGTGTGGGTCGAAATCCTGCATGGCAGTGGGGATCAAATGGTGGGTGGCAGCACTGAGCAACAGCACCCCTTGCTCTTAGTCTTATGGAGCCTCAGGCTAGCACTCATCAAATTTCCCGGGAAGTGGTTCAAGAGGGTTCAAAGATTTTTCTTTCTTTCTTTCTATTAATTAATTTATTTACTTTACATCCTGGTCCTATCCCTATCCCTCTTTACCTCCCAGTCCCATCCTCCCTCCCTCCCTCTCCCCGTCCCATTCCCCTATTTCTCAGAAAAGGGGAGCCTCACTTTTAATGTACCCCAGCTCCTGAAGTTGCATCGGACTGAGTGTGTTCTCTTCCTCTGTAGCCTGGCAAGGCAGTCTCACCAGGAGGAAGTGATCAAAAAGCTGGCAACAGAGTCCTTGTCAGAGAAAGCCCCTGGTCCCTTTACTAGGGGACCCACGTGAAGTCTGAGCTGCTCATTGGCTACATCTTTGTAGGAGGCCTAGGTCCAGTCCATGTATGGTCCTTGGGTGATGCTTCAGTCTCAGCAAGCCCCTCTCGGCTCTGGTTAGTTGGCTCTGTTGGTCTTTCAAAGAATTTCCTTACTATTCAGTAGAATTGAGCAGGCCCCAAGGGTGTGAGAGTGGGAGAGCTGGTAGACTGACCAGCTCAGATACCTCTCAGGCTCAGAATCAGGACTTTGAATTGGCTCACCCCAGCATCTACCCTATCAATGAACTGGAGTTCATTTGTGCTGGAGTGCAGGAAGGGACTGGTCCTACAGATCCAAAAGCACAGGATCTCCATGACACAGGGCAACAGCAGGGTGTCTGAGAAGAGCCCCAGTGAGGTTCTAGTATGATAGAGTAGCAGAGGCCAGAGGCCTCATACCAGGCTCATTCCATGACTCATCGCAATGAACATTTGCAAGCAAAGAAGTGTAGACAAAAGGGTGCACTGTGGGACACACTGTGACACAACTACAATTTCTTTTTGTCTGCTGATAGGTGGGAGGTTCCAAGGGTGGAGGGTGGATACAAGAGGGAGATGAATGGTATTGTGTTGCATGATGTGAAATTCCCAACAGCCAATAAAAAGTTTAAAAATAGTATATCATGGTGATAAGAATTCACCACATAATCTGTGAACTGAGTTTATGGACAGACTGTGAATGGCTCTCCTGGTGTGTTTATTTATGGAGTTGTGTGTGAGTCCAGAGAGTAAAGCCACTGCTCTTTCTTGTTGAAATAGGCATGGTTAGTCCTGATGCCAAAAGCAGACATACTGAACTCAGCATTCAGAAGAGAGAGAGATGGAAGTTTGTGGACTGACTCTACGTGAAGGAAGTGGCTCTCTGGGCCATCTGCTGCCTGGTAGGTGAGATGACCAGCGTTTAGCTGCAGATGGCATGGGGGGTGCATAGCTTCCTATTGCTGATGCTGCTCGCTGACTTCTGCTGTGCGTGTGACTTTTCTATTATGGACGTTTCATCCGGGCAGGATTTCTGTAGTCTCTTCCAAAGTCAAAGGATTGGCCGGGTATGCCTGATGCCGAGTTCAGGTGCAGCAGGAGTGCTGCTGTGTGGTTCTCAGAAAAACATCTGATGTGGAACCCACTGTAGGAAACTCGCCGAAGGCTCCCCTGATGCAGGTGTTCCATTGTGCAATCCCACAAGGCTCTCGGTGGACTCGGTGAGCAGGGCCAGGATTTGATGCGAAATTAACCAGAAATAATGGCAAACAAGCGGCACCTGGCGGGATGACTGGCTCAGTAAACACTCTCTGACTGTTCAGTGGAATCAGGGGTGCGGTCACGGTTTTACTCTTCAACCATCTCTTTAGTGTCTGTCAGAGCAGCGAAGGTAAATTATTTCCATGCTTTTGTGATACCTGAGAGACACTGGAGGACAGTAGAGGTCGAGGTCCCCATCTTAGCTGGGTGGCCTTGGGTGAGTTGCGTAACCTCTCTCCCTTATCAGTAATGGAACCGATGACAGCCCCTATCGTTTATGATTTCTGTGCAGATCGGGTGATACAAATGCTGGGGTGGTACATGCTAAGTGCTTTAAAGAGCTGCAGAAGTGTTTTTCATCGTCAGTCGAAGTGAATCCAGCACATTCTGTTCATCTTTGGTCTTGACGTGGCTGAAAAATCAGTAACTGGTCTCTCTTTTTGTTGCTATGGTTACTAATGCATTAATTGTACAGCTTGATGGGTTCCCTAAGACAGTACCATATGTGTGAATGTTGGGCATTTTTCTAGTTTCCTCTTGGTAGTTGTGATAAAATGGTCTGATTAAAGCAACTTAGGGAAAGAGAGAGTTTATTTGGCCTATATTTCCAGGACACAGCCCTCATTAGGGTAGGAACTCAAACAGAAACGTGAAGCAGAAACCAATGGAGCCTAGTAGCTAGCCTAAAGACTCACACATAGCTACCTTTCTTGTACAGCTCAGGACAACCTGGCCAGGAAATGGAGGCCACCTATAGTGGGCTGGCTCCTCCTGTGTCACTTAGCTATCCCCACAATCTGATCTAGGCAACTCTTCTACTGAGAGGCCCTTTTTAGATGACTCTAGGCCAGGGGTTCTCAGTCTATGGGTCTCGACAATTGGAAGACACGTATTCCTGATGGTCTTAGGAACCCTCAGCCATATACTTATTTTTTCATTGCTACTTACTAACTGTAATTTTGCTACTGAATGCTGTCTCAGTTTTTAAGACCACTGGAAATATGTGTTCTCTGATGGTCATGACCCCCAGGTTGAAAGCCACTACTTTAGGCTATATAGAGTTGAAAGTTAAAGCTAATTAGGTCAGACCTTGGAATCGTAGTCTTCTGCACATCATGGTGGTTACATCTGAGGCCATAGGGAGCCTGGGAAAACACTGGGAGATGACTGTGTTTAGTTATTTCACGTGAAATAAATAGGAATGTTGTATACACACACGGGGGCGGGGCAGAACTTGATTTTTTAGAAAAACTAGCCTTATTCTGAGAAGATGAACATTGGAAAGAGTCAAATAGCCTTAAGAAGACATCAGCAAACACAGCAGCATACATTGAATTCCTACGCTGATGCTTTTAGTAAACCAGCCAGGGAGGCAAATGTCAGGAAGGGCTCATGTGATGCTGACCTGTGTGTAAACCAGGGGTGTTTTCCTAGGCCACAGCATCTTGTAGAAGGTATCTAATGTCACTGTGCTTAATTCCTAGCTGTGTGGATGAGGCTGATGCTCTCCTTAGGAGCTGTGTGAGAAAGGTTCCGCCTCATGGGTTGAGTTAGTGTGCTCACCCTTTTAATGAGACTAGCTCAGAAAGAGCAAACATGAATTTCCCATATCATGAGAGAAGGCAGAGTTAAGGCAATGAATAAAGGTAAAGTGACAGTTGCCATCCCAGGGGGCAATAAGATACTGACTTCTGTGTGGATGAATTCATTTACTCCTTCCAACAAGCGTGGACGGTGCAATATTTTCTTTTACACACAAAGGCATGGAGAACAAGGAGCTGGCTGCTAGAGGACTAACACCTCCAAGCTTCATGGTTAAGAACAGAGGAGGGAGGGGTCTGGTATATGCCAGTAACTCTGGACCAAGTGGGGAGCCACCACATGGTTGTCAAGATCAGATCAGACTCTCCCCGATTCTAAAGCCCAGGCTCCCTCCCTGCTGGAATGGCTTTTCCAGACAGTGGTCACTGTAGGGTAGTACAGGGCACCTCAGTTCTTCACTAAGAATGGTTTCTAAGCTTTTGTTACATGTCCATCCTAGTGGCGTCTAGTTCCCATAATGCACATGGAGGAATCTCAACGACTGCTAACAATTTATACTTGTTCCAGCTCACCAAAGTTAAAATCCCAACCAGTAGACCTTGCTCTTCTGAATGACTGCTATACAGACATTTAAAAAAATATATTTTATTAATTTATTCATATTACATCTAAATTGTTATCCCATCTTTTCTATCCTTCCATTCCTCCCTCCCTTCTGTATTCCCCTTACACCCCTCCCCTATGACTGTGACTGAGGGGGACTTCCTCCCCCTGCATATGTTCATAGCGTATCAAGTCTCTTCTTGGTACCCTGCTATCCTTCTTCTGAGTGCCACCAGGCCTCCCCATCAAGGGGCGTAGCCAAATATGGGGCACCAGACCTTTTAAAAAACATCCTAACCTTACTCTTCTGAGTTAGGCAACTTCAAGTCTGTTTTACACACAAAGATGTTGATGGTGAGAAAGGCTACCGATACCTGAGTGAGTGATGTCAGTATCTGAAGTTGCTTCTGGGCATCTATTGGGAATTGCTAAGAATCGACAGTTCAAGGGTGTTGGGCAAGGCTCAGGATCTCCAGAAGTACAGGCTTGGAATTCACAGCCAGTTCTTCAATGTGTGTGGGTCATTAGGTGAAGAAAGTGGTGCTCCCCAGTGGGTCATGTTGCACTTTGGGATTAGTTCAGTTGTCAGGTAATTATAGGTGGCAGATATCTAGAATTATTAGAGTAAATAATCACAAGTTGCAAGACATCAGAAATGTACAAATCTGAGCCAAATTTCCCGAGAGAAAGGTATTAGGGAAAACATCCCAAGTTTTCAGATTTTATTTTCCAGGCTTAATGCCTTGCACTAATTAATGTCTTGTTCCACTAACCAAATATCCTAACGGGGCCTGGGTATGTAGCTCAGTGGTAGAGCGCTTGCCCAGCACACACAGCGTCCTATACTCATTCTGGTCACCACTCCCCCCTAGTTCTGAAGAATAAACAGGGCAGTCCAATTTATAAGTGGCAGCTGTGAGTGAGATAGCACGTATAACCGGTAAATGTAGACTGACGTTGAGCATACAAGTGGAAAATTATTCTGGAAACATCCACTCAGTAAAGCATTAGTTGTACTCCAATGCCAAGGACAGGCCCGTGGTGCTCTTGAACCACAGCTGTCACGTCATAGGCTTATGTGGCACCCGCGCCACCGCGGTACCGAGTCGAGGGCGAGGGACTGCGGATTTAACTCATACACACACACACACACACACACACACACACACACACACACACACACAATAACACAGCGGTCCTTCGTGCTAAGAGAGCAGCAGCCGCAGCCGCAGCAGCAGCCGTGGCAGTGGTTTATTATTCTTGTTTGTTCCAGAGTTCCAAAGAGCCTTCTTATAGGCAGCAAAACAGGGATCCTCCTCCCAGGTGAAATCCCTCAAGAGGTGATTGCACACAGGAGGACAAGTCTCGAGGAAGGGAGGGGTGCGTTCTCAGTGCAGTAAACATGACTAGCTAACCAAGATAAACACAAACATGGAAGCAGCTAGAAACAGGACATGAAACAGCAAGATAGGCAGGCAGCCCAGTCGGGCCTGGTTCCTACAGGCTTATGTAGTGGAGACACAACCAAGCCATTGGAGTTGACTTAATGCTGTATGTTTCCTTTGGCTTTGGTGAGTACACTCACTAGTTTCAATCTGGTTGTTATGTGGGAGTTACTGTTTCTGGAGACTACAGTCCCATCCTTAGGGCAAGTCACACTGGCCCTGGAGCATCAGTCTTTCCCAGATACCCGCAGAGGTTAAACATGAAGCTGCAATGCCTGTGGCTTAACATTTGTTAATTGTTGGCGTGGAGCATAACTGCTTCAACATATTTTTCAGTGGGAGTTGGGAGTAAAATTTTATTGGTTTAGGAATTTTCCGAAATTTCCCATTTAAAATAAAATTCATTTTGAGAAAATGCAATGGAGAGGAAAACCAATTATCTTTGGTTTGTCTCTGGGACACGTGCTTTCTGTTCCAACACAGCCCAGCACTCCCCTTTCAAAAGTCTCGAGTCGTTGACGAGGTGAACCTTTCTTACGACAGACAGGGATGGTGACACGGGTAGTCTGGAGCTCAGAGGTGAAGGTCATACCCCTCCCCCCCCAGGAGTCAATTCCCAAACTACAAGGGATAAGAGGCCCTGGGTTCTTTTAGCACCAAGCCTCCAACCCATCTATTTTGGGAGTATCACACGAACTTCAGGAATGGGCTCATGAAGAATACACACCTCCTGATGTGTGGACACAAAACCTACAGACTCCTGAGTAGACCCACACACTGGTGCCTTGTTAGGCTCTTGTTCTACCGACTCTCTCTTCTCAGTAAACCCTTGTGACATGTGGTTTAAGGACACCCAGTTTTGAAGTGGCAGCAGATCCTACTTGCTATGCAGCTCGGCCTAGAGCTCCCAGTGCCCATTTCTCACCTGGACACCCATCCCATGGCATCTGCGTCCTTTCGTTCTGTTTGCCCACCCATGGGAGTCTCTTTGGGAACCTGTCACTGTTTTGCCTGCACTGTAGAAGTGCCTAGGAACCCATACCCACTCATGGACAGATGCCTAGTTAGTTCAAAACTTTAGAAATTGCCTCAAGACAGGACACGTTGTGATGCACAGCCATCACATTACTTTTCTAGTTGCTGTGACAGAACATCTTAATCAAGCAACTTAAGGAACAGAGAAGACAGGGAAAAGTAAGGTCTTCTCTTGGTTCACCATCGGAGGAGATATAGTCCATCATTTCAGAGAAAACATGGTGGCAGGTGGCTCCATGCTAGCTGGTACAACTAGGCTTCCTCACCTGCTTGTATCTTGTTGATCAGGAAGCAAAGAAACAGACTAGAAGTGGGGCTGGGCTATACATCCCCAAGTCCCATAATCTTCCAAAGCAGCACCACCCATTGGAGCCCAAAATATCCAACTGGAGCCCGAGGGGACCATTAACATACAAACCCCAGTAGCTATAGGCCTCAGTTCCCAGGAAGCGTCAGGATCTGCGGTCCTCCCAGACTCTCCACCATCCTATTCCTGCATCCGTGAACCCTCCTGCTCTCCCCCGCTTCTCCCATACCCTTCCTGATCGCTGCTGGAAGCATTCTCGAATGAACAACGTACACAGGAGTTCTCATCTTTGAGACCAGATTTAAGACCTCATTATAGTTGACCAGGGAGGGAGAAAAATCAAACAGTTCTTAGCCACACACAAAGATAAAAGCTGCACTTGTACTGTGGAAGGTCTCACTAGTAGTCTAAAACTCTGGACATACACCTTTAACTGTCTTGAGAGAAAAAGCAAGACAAATACTGTGGATCAAAGTCTTGTCCTCTGGGTTCATGCTCACTGCAGTGACGTTCAGGCCACGGGAGGGTGGAAAGAAACCCTTTGTGCACACAGTGTGTCATTAACCCCTGTTGGGTGCTGTGCTTTGTCCCCCGTATACTTATGCATACGCTTGTGACATTTGCTTTGCCTCCAGAGTCTGCTTACATGGTTTGAATAAATACAGTGTGGTGAATTAGGTAGTTCTCAGAGGGCAGATGACGAGATGGCACAGTTAAGTTGCACTTCTAGCCTTATTTCATCAAGAGCAACGGACCCTGCCTCTATACACATTTCACGAGGCTCCTAAAATAACCTTTCCCCTGAGCTGTACGTGTCCAGGCATCCACGTAATGGAATGTTTTCGCAGCAGACTCCTTCATGGTTTGAGCGATGCTGCCATTTGCTAGCGTTCTCGGCATGCAGCTCTTCCACCCAGTTGCACCCAATTTCACCGATCAGCAGTTCTGGCTTAGCTTCACCCCCACATATTCAATAATTCACTTGGCAGGTGCAGAGAGGCACATCCACAAAGGAACCGCAGCATCCCAGAGCACCAGGCAACTACTCGCTGTTTGCTCTCTTGGACTCAACACTGAACTTAGATGTGAAGAGGCTCACCCGTCCAGGATATTTTGGCAGCAGAGATATTTATTAATGTTTTCTGAAAAGATGAGTTCGATTTTTATCTTTTCCTCCCCAAATGTGGTTTCCATCAGCAGATACTTCTGAAATGTCAATAGGATGTTCATATGTGACCTGTCACTAGGCTGTGGAGTTGGGCTGGTCAGAGACACAGATTAACTTAGAAACCCAGCAAGCTTTCCCTCACAGAAGTGTCTGCCTCATGTTATAACCATACTTATGGATGTGATCATGCAGAACCTTGAAAAGTACTTCAAATGACTTAAATTTATAGAAAAGTTCCAAATATAGGACAGAGGCTTCCTTCTGGCCTCCAGCCCATGTTTCCTCAGGCGGGCAGCCTATGTAGCTGTGGAAGTGATATGGGCACAGGGTGATGAATCAGTGCAGTGGTGTAGGGACAGTACTCAAAACTGTCACAAATACAGACTTTATTTGCACCTACACTTTCCCATGACGTTCCTTCTTTTGTTACAATACAAGATCCCATCATGCACCTGGGCACCATATTTCATCAGTTCATGTGAGTTTTCCCCAACCCCTTGGGCTGGGGAGGTGGCTCAGTCCATAAAGTGCCTACCACGTAAGCGTAAGGACTTGTATTTGGATCTCTAGAAGCCACGTAAAAAGCCAGGGGTGGCGGTGTATGCTTGTAACTCCAGCACTGGGGTGGGAGACGGAGACAAGAGCATCCCTGGGGCTTATTGGTCAACCAGAAAGCCAGAGTAATTGATGAGTTTCAGGTTCAGTGAGAGACTCTGTCTCAAAAAATATAGGTGGAGAACAAAGAGGCTCGCTGGACCCAGGGGGGCCTGAACAAACTGATGCACCAACCAAGGACATTGCAAGCAGAGAACATAGACCCTCTGTTCAGATGTAGCCGGTGGGCAGCTCATTCTCCATGTGAGGAGGGTGGGGGGTAGAGATCAGGGGACTGCCTCTGACATGAACTCTGGTACCCTCGATTTGGTCACTGCCCCTTGGCGGAGAGGCCCTGTGGGAACATAGAAGAAGGGGATGCAGGCAATCCACATGAGACCTGGTAGGCTGTGGTCAGATGGTGGGGGAAGAGGACCCCACCTGTCAGAGGTCTAGGGGAGGGTAATAGGGTGGAAGAGTAAGGGAGGGAGGGAACAGGAAGGTAAGATTGAGGGGATTACAATGAGAATGTAATGTCAATACATTATAATAAAAACATTACAGCCAAAAAAAATATAGGTGGAGAGAGACAACATCAACTTCTGGCCTTTACATACGTGCACACACATGTGCACACATACCCAAATACACACATGCATGCACCCCACAACCACACACACACACACACACACACACACACACACACACACACACACACACACACGTACTATATTCATAGATCTGAATACTTTCAGAATGAGAAAGCCTAAGTTCCAGTCAGGGGTCTGTGACTAATTTGCGGGATAAATGAGCACCTTATTAACCCTTGTCATTCCTTCTCTATAACCTGGACATACAAATCCCACCTCATCTGCATCGAGGGCGCTGTCATACTATCCTCACATGGTACTGTGGGGATGGAGCAAGGGAGTTCCTGTGGTAAAGCTTAAAGCGTGTGATCTTTGCTCCCTGCAGTTAGTTCTGAGCTGTTAAGCTGCCCCATGTAAGCGTCTACTTACTCAGTATTTGTTCCATTCCTGCATGGTTATGGGTCACTCTTTTAAAGTAATTATTTTCTGGAACAGACCATAGGCACATGGTGCAGAACAGTCCATCGGCACCGAAGAAGGCTTAGTGTTGTTGCCATCCCCGTTCGCCTGTCCTTGGTCCCCCTTACCCTACCATGAAGCTGCCATCTTTTGTCCTTTCTTAGACAAATAAAGTTCAGTTGTCTAAATACCCTGCCCTTCTGGACCTTTTGGCAATGTAGCAACTGCGAAAGGAAGCCTGTTACCTGGATGGCAAGTGTAGGCTTACTTCACTCGTGTTGTGAATAATGACAATATGAGCTGCATGTCACAGCACGATTGTGCTTGTTACACAGCAATTGTCACAGCCATTCTGTTGATTTCTCTTTGGTGATGCCCAGGCCTTGAGCATGTTAGGCCAGTGCTGTGTATTTGAGCGATACCCCCAACTCTCTCTCTCTCTCTCTCTCTCTCTCTCTCTCTCTCTCTTCCTTCCTTCCTTTCCTCCCTCCCTCCCTTCCTCCTTCCCTCCCTCCCCCTCCTTCTGTTTTGAGCTAGGCTCTCATGTGGCCTGCTTTTTCACTCCTCTAGCCAAATCTGGATGAGAACTCCTGCTCATCGTGCCTCAGCCCCTTGAGAGTCAGGAAGACAGGTGTGAGTCACCATGCTTGGTCCTTTATGTTTTAAATCTCTTCCTGTCTCTCTCATCTCACGGCATCCTTGTGGAGTAGCTACTATTAGCATTTCCCACTTTACAGATTAAAACACTGAAGGCCAGAGAAGCCCCAGGTGATCCAAGCAACATAGAAGTGGAACAGAGATAAGATCAGAACTCATTAACTTTGGCACCCGGACATGTTTGTTTCCGGGTTTGGATTCCTTCAATTCTTTCTTTCTTCCCTCCCTCCCTCCCTCCCTCTCTCCCTCCCTCCCTCCCTTCCTCCCTTCCCTTTTCTGTTGGTTTTTCAAGACAGGTTTTTTTCTGTGTGTATCCCTGGCTGTCTTGGAACTCGCTTTGTAGACCAGGCTGGCTTCAAACTCATAGGGATCTGCCTATCTTTGTCTCTCAAGTGCTAGGGTTAAAGGTGTGTGGCACCACAACTTTCTGTGCATCTTGAGATGTCACCATCATTGTCAGGACCCCGCACAGGTTCCATCTCACCTACCCTGGGCATCTCTACCATTTGCCTTGTCCAGAATCATACTCCTCACAACCTTCTCTGTTGCCGAGACGGCCTTATTAGCTCTTCACCTGCTAAGAATCCAGTGAAAGCAGTGCTTCCTTGCCTCTAGGTGTCAGCTTGTCTCACTGGAATGACCAGCTGTCTTTCCTTGCTATGAGCTCAACATATGGACTCATGGACAGCAGCCCCTGTTGGACAGTTGTTGCAGAGTCCACTTATTGATAGGCCTGACTAATCAAAGTCAAGGTGTCATCTCCTTAATAATAAAAAATGTTAGAAAAAGGAACTCTAAAGCATTTTCCTGCATTGAGAAGGGGAATTTTTAGTGTAAGTGTCCCTTTTCTGTGACTTAGAGTAGATCATATGTAGTGGCATACAAATTATGCGTTGATACAGAATCAGAGAAGATGAAAAGGGCGTTGCACATCCTGATTCCAGCCCCTGGGGGGTCCAGAGTTTGAATGACAGTGGCATCCCTTGTCAGATGCTGCCAAACCCCAGAGCTTTTGCTCAGCCAGGAGCGGGTCCACCATTGGGTGTGCTGGTTTGGCCTCCCCAGAAAGGGCCTGGCTCAAAGAACGGGTGCACTTTATAGTTTGCAGAAAGCAAGCTTGCCCTCACGGAGCTATCTGCAGGATTCGTAACAAGCCTCCTCCCCACAGAGAGTTGTTCAAATATTGCCTCCTTTCAGAGGTGCCGCAGCAGGGCTTGGCAATAATCTTCCCCGCTGAGATTTTGGCGATGGATATTAGCACCACTTGGCACAGTTCAGAGAGCGGTTGGAAGAGCAGATTGCATTGGTCTGGTGAAGGATTTTCTTTCCAACCAGTCTAGAGTGCCATGCTCCATAGAGCTGGGTCCCGTCCGTCCCTTTTCCATGACAACCTTTGATACCCTAGGAAGCAGGCCCCGTGGCTTTATCTCTTTATTCTCAGTGCCAACCGGATTTCCTGGCACAGAGTCGGCACTGAGGTAATGTTTGTTTGGAAAAAAAAAATATGCAGACGTAGGTTTCCCATGGAGGAGGCTTGAGACATCAGATTTTCCTAAGCTCAATGGATTTGGCCAAAGAACTGGGCAGATTTCCTGGGTTTAGAGCAAGATAAAATGTAAAATGGGAGTTTCTGGCTCAGAAAGCTCCTTAAGAACTTCCAGGAGCCTACATCATTTGAGATAATAACATGGCGTCCTGCTGGCGGCAGTTGGAGGTGTCTTGGAGCATCTGCTGTCCATGGTCAGTCCTCAGAAGTGGGATTCCAAGTAAATAAGCCGAACACATGCTACTTTCATCCCCTAGCTGTCTTCTCTTTGATCTCCGGTGCTTGTTGGGGAAACCGAGACAGTGTGGCAACTTCTGAGAAATGTCTTGTTTACTCAAGGAGAGCCTTAGATATTCAGGAGCTGGGAGAAATTTCAGATAGTAAGTTCTGGGAAAGCCCTTAAATGTGTAGAGGGCTAGAGGTGGGCTAAGCCATAGGCTCGGTGAGGTATTGAGGTACAATTGTAGATACAGTTTCTGTGTTCTCCAGGCTACTGGTCTCAGTAGTACTGAAGTGCACTCTCATTCCTTCACAGAGGAGACTCTGGCTGCTGTTGAGGAGACACAGAAGTCAGGTGCCTGTCCTCACTGAGACAGTTCTGAAGGACTGTCTCTGTTCTGGAGCTTTCCGAAGAATCTTGTTTCTCTGGCACTAGTGCACTTCCGGCCAGTGCTGCCTCTGCATGGTTTCACTCCCCTCTGTCAGCAGTGTTTACTCTTTAAAGCAGTGTTCTCAGCTTGTGGGTTGAGACCCTGGAGGGTGGGGTCAAACCACCCTTTCACAGCGGTCACATATCAGATATCCTGCACAACAGACATTTACATCATGACTTATAACAGTAGCAAAATTACAATTATCGAGTAGCAATAAAAATAACTTTATGGTCGGGGGCCATCTCAACATGAGGAACTGTATCAGAGGGTCACAGCGTTAGGAAGGTTGAGAAGCACTGATCTAGAGCAATTACTAATAGATCTCCAGCTGGGGGAATCTTAGAGCCTGTGTTCAGGAGAACAGAGAGTGTTCTCTGAAAGTCACTCATCAGATCTTGTCCTCAGGAAACAATCTCACAACTTCTCCCGCCCAAAACACAGTCATCCAGGCTCTTCCCACAGACACCCACAGCTTAACCATGGCAATAACTCTTAAAACAGGACCAAAAATAAATTTCCTTGCATGAAGTTTCCAAGAATTGAGTGATGGCTTTTGTTTCCCGGTGCCTCTGAAACACCTGGCACAGAAGGGCTCTTGCAGTGAGCCTGGTTCCATGTTTGGTGCCATGACGTGTCCTGCAGTTTCACACATCTGGAACAGTGAGCGGCTTCTGCTGCTGTGTCTGCCTTTCCTCTCTGGTCCACTGGTGTGCACATGTCTGTGGCTACTCAAGGTTCTGTAGTCTTACTTTTCTACTTACCTGGTATGGATGCATTAGGCTGTTGTGTTTATGAGGGAGAGTCCTTGTCATCTTCTTCTTCTTGCTTCCTGGCTACCATGCTGGGCCATAGATCACTAACCATGTGAGTAGGGAAGGGGAGATGTGAATATCTGCTGGATGTAGGGCTCTCATATGGGATAACAAAAGGAACTCAAACAGGGAACACTCCTTGAGTGTCTATCTTACTTTAGGTCAAGTCTATCCTTACATGATTCATATCATGCAGCTGTTGACTTGTCCCTCTCTCCGTTCCTCTAAACCACTCGTTATTCATAAGTGTTATGTCCAAATTCTGAGAGGGCCCCCAAACAGACCACCCAAGAGTGAGTCCAAATGCAATCTCAAGAAGTTCGGACTACATCTCGTATGCACTGACACAGCAGATGCAGGGAAGTGGCCCCGAGTGTCAATTGAGAGGGTTTTTAAAATAAGTTCTAGACAAAGAAATGGGTTTTATAGTATATGATTGAATGGCATTTGGGCAGAAAAGCTGCAAGCAGGGAGTTACAAGCCTTGGCGTTTTGTGGTTGGGTAATAGGTGTGGGGACAAGTTGGCCTATAGAAAAGATTGGTTGAAGCAGTCATGGGGGCGTTAGGAACTTTGGCCTGGCTTCTCCTAATTGGTTGTTGCTATGTGCCAGACCACATTCTGGTCAGCTCAAACAGCAGAGAATATATTTGGACTTTCCCAAGGTGAGCTGATTGTGTTGCTAGGGAATATTTTTCTGTTTAGACTAGTTTGTGGTTTTCCTGGAATCTGGGTTCAGCCCTTGGCCAGGTTTAACACAAAGTGGAGTTTCTTTTTCAAAATGGAGTTTGTCTGGTTCTTACAATAAGTAACACAGTTAGTAAAATGTCCATTCTTGTTTTATAGCACAAGTGTTGAATTTGATTTAACACCGAGGCTTTTCTTTCCTCCAATCTGGCTCGATGGTTAGCAGACATAAAAGTGGCTCCTTCTTCTTCCCTTCATCCATCTTATTTCAGCCATAGTTTCTGATGAGTGGCTTGGTCAGGGGAAGGGAAGGGAGAAGAACTGTTTTCACCAGCTTTAAATTTTCCTCAGCTGGGCTTCTTCTGTGTGACTCAGACAAGCATATCTAGTTGTTCGGAGATAATTTGCACTTGGCCCCTCCTATCATCTTGCCCTCAGAGGCTGGGCTACCTTACCTGCAGCTCCTTTGAGTACATGGTCTGTTAGTAAGTTGTTGCTAAGCCTTCCTGTAGTCAGCCACTGGTACCTTTAGCTTCACCATGATGAGAGTGCTTTATCTCCTACCTTCCAATGGTACTGTTAGGCTAGAGTCTAAGGCCCGTTGCCTCTCCTGGACAGTCTTGGTCTCTTTCTCAATCAACTTCTCCTCTTCTTTTTTAAAATATAATTTATTTTTAGATTATGTTCCTTGGTGGTTTACCTACTGGAATTATAGACAGGTGTGAGCTATCATGTGAATGCTGGGAATTGAACCCTGGGTGATCCGGAAGAGCAGCCAGTGCTCTTAACTACTGAGCTATTTCTCCAGGCCCCCTTCAACTTCTCTCTAAGGAGACATCCTTCTACCTCACATATCCTGACTCTAATCATGCCCCCTCCTCTCTTTTGAGTCATCTGTCGTCAGCTCCTGGCAAGTACAGATGTCTGGCTTTGCTTCCTTCGCTAACTGATGCAACCTGGTACCCAGGCTCCCCCATGTGCTCTCTGAGTGGTCTTCGTGGAGCTTTCCACCCAAGGCTTGAGTGAGCAAGGGTGTTAGCTCTTTACTTGGAATATCTTGGGATTCTCCGAGAATCAAGTTTGACAGGTAAGAAATGTTTAGGGAAAGTACAGGGTCACATTTTTAAAAAACATTTTGGGGGGTCTGTATTGAACTTGTTGACACTTTCACACGTGCATTCTGATTGCTGTAACCTCTCCCTTTCTCTGCTCTCCCTCCGTTACATCCCCTTCTGCCCCATAAGTCATGTTCCCCTTCTTTTTTGAGACCTACTGACTTTAACTAGGATCATTTGTGTGATGGAGGGTTTGACACCATACAACGGAGCCTTGTGGGCTCCTCGGTGGGACCATGATTAAAGACAGTGACTACCCCTCCCCACAATCCATCTGTAGCCAATACTTCATCAGGGATGGGTAGAGATGATGCCCCTCCCCTACACTTCATGATTGATTATTTAGGTCCCCTGAAGACAGTCACAGCTGCTATGAGGCCATGGCTGCATTGGCTGTGCCATGCCCAGAAGCCAGCATTTCCCAGCTTTTCTCCCTATCTTTCAGCTCCCACGATTTCCTCATCCTCTCTTCTCAGAGACCCCCTGATCGTAAAGGGGTGCTATAGGGCTGTGGGGGTGAGAACTCACCCACCACTTGTTTGTAGCATCTGAGCAGCCGTGTGGTCTCTGCAAGGAGCCCTGATTGAGGCCGGGAGTAGAATTTATCTGTGGGAATGGGCGTTCAGATAACATGTAGGCACCATGACAATACTGTCAGCTAAGTGACAGTATAAAGTTCACTCCTTGGGTCTCCTTGACTATGGGCTTTTGGTAGGGTTGGTTCACAGATTTCTATCACATCATAAAAATCTGTCCTTCATTCTCTGTCTTTCATTTCCCTGAACACCAAACTTGTTTTCTGTCTCCTCCCCTCTTGTCAGTTCTATGTGGTAGCTTCTCTTTAAAATGTGACATCTATTGCCTTCAAGCATCAACCAAAACCAAGAGAGGAGAAGCCTATTTTAATAGTTTTTCTGCATGATAAAGGCCGACCTCAGATTTGGCATGCATTAACCCTTCTAAATATAGAAAATTTACAGATCAGGAAACAAAGCCGAAGGAAGTTAAGTTTGCCAGATGCACTCAGCCAGCGAGTGGCAGAGCCAAAATTTACACCCAGGCAATTTGGATGTGGATCGCGTGCCATTAAGTACTGACTGCTCTGTCACCCCTTGCAAATGAGTGTGCACCCTTGAGCAATTTACGGTCTGGACGGGGAGAGAGAAGCTAATTAAGTAACTTCAAGGTGAAATAAGAAGACAGATATATCAAGAAAATTCAAGATTGAGTCAAAAGACAGAAAAAAAAAACCACTATGTGAGATTTGGGGATGTTTTCGTGGAAGAGACACTTTTTGGAGATTGGATAGAAAGTTTGGTGACTCATGCTTTCCTATAGCCTCAGCACTCCAGAGGCTGAGGCAGGGGAATTGACAGTTTGAGGCTAGCTTGGGCTACATAATGAGACTCTGTCTCAAAAAACAAACTAAACCAAAGAGGGATAGAACAGTAGGCTAAGATCCATGGCCATGGCAGGCAGATGGCGGCCTGTGGGAGCTGTGGAGTCTGGGGACCCAGCTTGATGGATGAGGGGTGGTTAGGGAAGGCGTGGGTGACAGAAATGGGGAGGTGACAGCTTTACTGTGACCTCGAATGTCAGGGCACTTATTTCATCTGACTTGGAGGGTCACGGGGACGCAGTGATGTGTTAGGGTTCAGAGGACACACAGTTGGTACTGTAGATATAGGGACAGGACTGGGTTGCCACCAAAACAAGTGGGGTTCCAAGAGAGGAAAACTGGAACCTGTGTGTGACCAGGACACTGAGCCACTGGGATGGATGGTGGCCCACTCCCCCCTTAACAATTTGGTAAGACCTGTGGAATTGAGTTTTCCTTTTGTGTGAACCTGAACTTTAAAGAGTCTTTATGCTCTTAGTAGAGCATACAACACATACTATATAATTTAATATAAAATAAACAAGTAGTTTGCAATGGGGTCTCCCATTACATAGGCTGGTCTTGAACCCAGAGCTTTTGCCATCTCCCCTCCCCATCCTCCTGAGTCACTGGGATGATTGGCAGGTGCCATTACACCTCAGTGCAGCTTTTTTTTTTTTTTTTTTTTTTTTTTTTTATCACATAGCTTATTTGGTCAAGCTTCCTTCGTCCATCGGCTTCTTTGGAACAGGCGTTTTCTGAGTCAAGATTTAACCTGAAAATTTAGTTTAAAAATTGTGACTAGTGCAAAAATTTAGCAGATAGAGTGAGTGCTGTGCTGTTGGAGAAACAAGGAGGGGTGAGAGAGAGAGAGTAGGATAGCTGCTACAAAAACACAGAGTGGGCCAGTGAACCTGTCCATTGGGTCTTTCAGGAGTTAATGCTTCTTAGAAGGAGGTTTTTTATTTTTTTATCATTTTTTATTTTTTATTTTTTATTTTTTTAAAAATCTGGTCTGAAGTTGCTAGAACTGCCTTGGCTTTGTGGAGGACCTCTTCTCGGGTGGACGGAGAGGAGAGGATGTCTAATCACCTGGAAATAAGTTTAGTACCCGCTAAGTGTCCCGGGTAAGCACCTTGCATGCACTCCTTCCCAGCCTTTTGGAAACCCAGCCGTGGTGTGCTCAGATGCTGGAGAGTTAAAGGTGCCTGGGAGGTGAGCCCTTGTAAGTCTGGGGAATTGAGGCTGACCCAGAGTATGGTCTAGACCAGCGTTTCTCAACCTCCGCAGTGCTGCACTGCAACCCTTGATACAGCTCCTCATGTGGTGACCCCCAACCATGATATTATTTAGTTGTCACTTTATATCTGTAGTTTTGCTACTTTCATGACTTGTAGCATAAATATCTGATATGCAGGATATCTGATATTTGATCCCCCCTCCCAGTAAAGAAGTTTTTAGACTCCCTAAGGGGGTCGAGACCCACAGGTTGAGAACCACTGGACTAGGCTGATTTTTGCAGGGTGAGCCTTCACAGGATTCATGTATCTTTACGAGTGCTGTGCTAAGGTTGTTGAGGATAACATCCTTGAAGCCCCGTGCTCTTGCTCCATGAGCTGATGGAGGAGATGCCTCAACTGCCATTCCCTCTTCCCAGGTGACTCTGGTGTTCGTCAATTGACATAGGCAGCATCAGATTTCTAAGATTTACTAGTTTGGCTTCCCTCCTTACATGGCAACACAGTCCTTAGCTGAAACCAGCCTACGCACTTGGAAATTGTTCTTGCCTTCTTTTCCACTTCTACCTTCTATCATTCCCCCATTGAGTCTACCAGCTCTTTCCACAAACAAATACATCTCACCTCTGGTGCCCTGTCCTGTGCAGAGCTCTTCCCAGCTCCCGTCTGCTGTGTGCACAGTTTCCCACACGCCCAGAGGGGATTTCGGGGTATTCTACTTTTCTATCCTAAACAGCCAATTTGCCTCAGTTCACCACGCAGGCAGATGCTCTGATCATCTAATTGCGCACTTTGCTCAAGGGAAAGAACACCTGGATAGGTTTTCAGCGGAACTGAATGGAATTCAGTGTTTTGGAGACTGTCATTTCCACTTCCACACAGTAGGTGGCACTCTGGGTCCACGGCTAAGTGCTGTCCTTTCAGGCTGAAACTTTTTGGGAGAAAGCTGGATTCTAAAATGGTTTGAGATGATCAGATTCTGCTTATAACACTTCAAATGTGTATGTTTTGGGGGAACAAATTATAGCTTGGAAAAATAAATTGGAAAGATTTCTGGATTTTCTAATAAAAAGCCAGCGCAACATTTCTATTGTTTGAGAATGGAGAATCAGTCTGGTGGCACAAGCCTGCCATCTCAGCTACAGGAGGCAGAGTCGAGAGAAAGGGGAGACACTCAGAGCTCACCTGTTCTACAGAGCCAGTTGAAGACCAGCTTGAGCAACTCAGTGAGACTCCTGTCTCAAAACACAAAGTGAAAAGGGGGCTTGGGGACACATCGTTCATCAGTAGGGTCCTTGACTAGCACACAGAAGGTCTAGGGTCATTCCTAGTAACAAAACAAAACAAAACAAAACAAAACAACAACAACAAAACAAAGACCAACCAACCAACCACCACCACCAACAACAAAGTAAACAAAATAATAATAGATAAAAAATGTTGACTTGTGGATGAGGTGGCGTTCCTGAGTGTACACTGAGGGGCATTTGGGCTAAGGTTTTGACATTTGGGGAAAAGGGTCTTGAATCAGAAGGGTTCGCCTATAGCCAGCTCAGGGTCATCCCGCTGCTGCTGCTCCGGGTTGTCCTTTCTCACCATAATCTTTGTTGCTGAAGGGAGGCTAATCCTCAGGCTCAGGAGACCAAACTGTGTTTTTTGTTTGTTTTTGTTTTTTGTTTTTTGGAGCAGAGGAAAAAAAGATATCGCAGTGGGCCACAAAGAGTCCTGTACATGAACTCACCACCTACTGTGTCTCCCCACTCTCCTTTTCTTTCTCCTTAAAAATTCACTGTACCCCAAGACCCCCCAGGCAGAGACTTGAGATGGAGGCTTGCCTCTCTTTTCTTTAGACCTGGCTTGGGGATAAATTTGTATCATTCTACCTGCTTGTTTCTCTTGGGCTTCTGATCGAATGGTGAGCAAGACCAATGATGCTAATACTTTTATTCATATTCTTGTGAAGTCAAATTTCTAGAAAAGCCACACCTTCATGTTAAAGATTTGGTAAAGCTGATTGAATGATTAGAACATCATGGTTATAGAAAGTTGGAATACTGCATGCAGCTCTAGAGCCAAATTATCTTGGACTAGCATCAGAATGTGGCCCAAGGATGGAGTCATTCAAGGGGAAATTCTGGGTGCTTGTGGGAAAAAACTCCAAGAAAACAAGAGTCTTACGACCTCAGTTTCTTTAAAACATGAAGTTGTTCTTGGAATGTGTTTGCATGTCTCTTGCAGGCACAGCAGATCAGAGAGAGCTCACTATAGATTGCTCATGACAACTGGCTGTTGTTTATATGCTTCTATGGAAAACCATGTTTGTGCCACGTGCAGCTTGTCCTTGTGATCGATACAGCTTGAATTCATGAGAGCTTTACTTGGGTTATTCTTCTTAACCCTTGGAGTATAAACTGATGCTCTGAATAAAGTTGGCTATTGCACGAGACTTTAGTCCGACTCATTTTTAGGTTTCATTCTCTGCCTCAGGAGCTAAGCAGGCTAGCATCAGTTCTCTCATTAGCGAGTCAGTTGCCATTTCTCTGTCTAACCCTCTTCAACTATGAAGAAAAAAAAAGTCTTTGGAAACGATTAATAGACTTGTTTTCCACCAGCCCATCTTCTGCCAACCCCAAAGCTAAGCCCATGTCATCAGATATCGCGTGAGGCTCATGGCAGCATCTTCTCTGTTTTCTTATTTTTCACTTTCCTGATATTTCTTCCAGTATATGTGAAAAAATATCTTGATTTAGGGTTCTCTTTTATTCAATAAGTGTAAAAGCTTCATGAAACGGCTTCCATGTTAGAACATTCTATTCAGGTCAACCCCGGTCAATGCTCCTGGGCCACGATCACTCCTACTTGACTCAAAAATAAGCAGTCTTTGAGTTTTAAAAAAAGATGAAAGTTTTTTTTTGTGTTAATGATGATCATATGTACAGGTTGTATCATTCTTCCTCTGGAGGCTGAGGACTAGCGCTCATTAAATAGAAACTGAGGTCCTAGAGACTCCAGGTGTGTGGGTGGCCACAGCTGGGGAAGAAGAACTTACCTTCAAGTTCACAGTGGTTATTTGAGTTTAATCCCTGAGGGTTTATGGATGAGGGAGGGGGAAGAGAGGGTGGTGGAGGGGAAATTAAGAGAAGGGGAGAGATAGGAGAGAGGAGAGAGAAGGGAGAAGGAGACGGAGCCTGAGAGAGTTATAGAGGAAAGAGAAGAAAGGGGATGTTGTGGTGGCAAGAGTAAAGAGTTGAAAGCGAGAGATAGAGCTGCCCCCCCCCCCCCCCCCCGCCTGGTTACCTCTAAGGGTCAGCCAGCATTTAGAACATTCCTCTGACCTTTTCTGCTAACCATCTATCCCTAGAGAATGAATCTGCAGATCTGGCGGCCACCCTAAAAGTTCCATGAGGCTCCAACAAGAAGCCTGTGTCCTGCTCAGGACTATACTGCCCCCCCCTCAAGTCAATACTGGGTTCACCTGTCACATGGGTACATCAGGCTCTGGTGACCTCCACGTGACTTTTCCTGTTGACTCACTTTCGGTAGAGAAGGTGAGACTCTTCTATCTCCAGGGCAGTCAGGACAGAGGCAGCTATGCCTGGCCACATTTCCTTGAGTTTCTTCTGTATCCTGGCCACATTTCCTTGAGTTTCTTCTGTATCCTATAGAAGGTAGAAGGCTCAGTGCTGGCCAACAACGCCTGGGACGCTTGTTGAAATTGCATTGGGTTATAGCTCCCTGCTAAGCCCATGATATTGTCACTGCTGGACACACAGATCATTTTTCAGGCTCTTGTTCTGGTAGGTAAAATAATTTAAACATAAATGTAGACACTGTTGTAGTGGAGCGTTGCCTCCAGGCCTTATGTGACCACTAGCAAGCATGAAGCAGAGAAGACTTTGACCTGGTTGTCATGGCTACAAATAAGCATACCAATATTGAGAGAGCAAACTTTGTGGTAATAGTGGCAGCACTGCTAATGCTCCCTGCTAAGGAGGAATTGGGGAGGTCAGTGGACCTTCACCTGAGAGTGGCCATTAATGGGTCCTACCACTGCTGCACATGGACTTTTTTTGTAATTGAAAATATTTTTTTATATAATATATTCTGATCACAGTTTCCCATCCCCAACTTCTCTCATATCCTCCCCATCTCCGTATCCTTCCAACTCCATGGCTTCTTTCTCTCTTTAGGAAACAAACCAGCAACAGCAAACAAACAACCAAACAAGCCACAATTACAACAGAACAAAAACAAAGAAAAAGCACAATAAACACACACACACACACACACACACACACACACACACACACACACACACCACACATATCATACAAAACTCATAAGAACACAAAGATTAGAAGCCACAATATACAAACAAAAGATCAGTAAGATTAAGAATGGCCAAACAGCAATACAAAAATACCATCGGTTTTGTGTTAGCCATCTACTGCTGGCCATAGACCTACCCTTAAGTGTGGTTTATATACCCATTGAGACTCCATTGTAGAAAACTAACTTTTCTTTTGCAAGCAGTTGTCAACTAGAGATAGCCTCTTGATTAGGAATGGAAGTTTGTGTCCATTTCCTCTTCCAGCACTGGGACCCCACTGAGCAGGCCCTGTGCGCTTGGCTGTAGTCTCTCCAAATTCATATTGCCTGTGGTCCTGATGGGGGCGGGGAGGGCACAAAAGCATAGAGGAGGTAAAAGCTTAACTGAAGGCAGGGGTCTATGATGCAGATTCCATGACATCATTACCCACAATGGGGCGGGACTTTGCAGTCCTGCAGCTGTTCTAGTTCCCAGAAGTAACCTCTGGCCTGTGCTCCTGTGTGCAAGCCCAATAGTCTCATTGATTTGGGTGGAATCTTTCCTTTGGTCTGTTTGTCTGTGCCCCATCTGGGGGTGATTGGCTATTTGTTCATGTCTCCCCGGGGAAAGTTCTACAACAGCAGGGAACTGAAGGGTGGTTTGTTGGTGTTGAAGACAGAAAACGACAGGGAAGGTGGGCTGGAAAGAGGGAAGGAAAGTTGTGCTCAAGGGGTTAGGATTCAAGGGAGCAAGGAGACTCAGCAGTGAGAATTGGCTGACAACTGCAGGTATGGGGCTGCAGAGAGAGTTCGAGTGCTTTGAGCCATGGGGCAGGCAGGCGTAGGGCTTGCTTTGCAGAAGGGAGACGAGAGCTAGTCTTTCTGAATCAGAAAATGGACATGTCCTAGCTCTGGAGGCCCATGATCAGTTGTATCCAGGGAAGGTTTTGGAGTAGGTAAGTATATATTTTACCGAGAAGGCTATCACCTCTCCTAGTCTCTTAGCTTGTCCTCAGGAGTGTCATGTTTCTTTTCATTTCTGTAGGTTGATGCGAGTCTGCAGGTTGTGTTGAAAGAATCTTCTCCCTGGCTGAGGGTGTCAACATCTACCCTCATAAGGTCCCAATGACAAGCCAAAGTATAATTCCACCAAAGCTCCCCCCGGGGAGCCAGTGAGGTTACTGAGTTTAATTGGCCAGTATGGGTGAAGGGTTAAGGCCAGTAGCACTAGTGACCCCAGAGCAGCCACACTGGACAGACTGTACCCAGCATGGATGATGGCCTCCCTTAAACAGCAGATGGAACCCATTCTCCTAGACTTCCCCAGCCTAAAGACTCCTTTCCTCAAGATTCCAAAGGCCACAAGCAATTAGAAAAAATTGCATAGAGCCAGCTGGTTGTGGTGCCTGAGTACTCAGCCTGGAACCCATGGCTCTCCTAGCCTGCTCCTTCTATGAGGGAGCATCAACAGTCAAAGAGTCCAGCCCTGATGGTCTTCAGTGGGTATCTGTTGCTGGCCCTATGAAGATGGCAGCCGGATGACAACCTTGTCTTCCACAAAAGCTGTTGAGTAAAAACAAGCCTCCTTCCAGCTGTTTCACAGAGCCCACAAGGGATTACGTGTGCCCTGCTGTCTTTCAAAGTGGCTTTCTTGGAACCAGGTGTCTCAGAAGCTGGGGAGTAACTTTGTGGGTTGTCCTGAAACACAGGCAGATAACTTCTAGGTGCAGGAATGAGAGGTCCACGCTGAACTTCAGTACAGGAAAGAGCTATGAAGTTTCCTGAAAGTGACTTTACTTTAGATGTCTTTGTGTGGACACTGTAGTTGCCACCTTCTTCTTTTCTTTTTCTTTTTCTTTCTTTCTTTCTTTTTTTTTTTGCCAGAGAAAGTGGCAGGTTTAAAAATACTTATGTCTATATTCTTCTGATTTATCATTTCCATTCCTTGAACTTAATCTCTCCTACTTAAAAGAAATCACTCTATTGTAATGAACTCACAGAAAGGCACTCACACACTTGCCAGTCTCAAACTCTACATCTCACTGAGCTATACAGTTAGAGCAGCCATTCTGACACTACCACAAAAAAGGAAAAATAAAATAGGATGCAGTTGAAACTAGTAACAACTTAGCTTTATATCCTCTTTCATGGCTCTCATGAGGAGAAGTGCATGCAAGAGGACGCGGGAGCCATCTCGCTTTCTATTGCAAGCTCAAATAACTGATACAATGTCCTTATTCTGCTTTGATTTGGAATGATCAAACAAATGTGTCTGGAATAAGAGTCTTCATGGCTCACACTGTTTGCACAGAAGACACCCCAGCAGCCCCTTTCACAGTGTTGCTGGGGCTGTCCTTTGTTAGTGCTTGGCTTTCAGGCCCAGTAGGTCTCCGGCATCCGTCTCTAAGCTTCCCCTTACACCGTGGCACTCTTAAAATGTCTGCTCTGTGGAACGGAAGCTCAGCCATTATTTCTTCTTGTAGTAGTTGAAGGCAATCTTATAGTTAACATAAATAAGACTTCTTTTTGGCATTACTTTTCTCCTGAAAATTAGTATGAGGAGGAAATGATGTCATAACCTCATGTGTAGAACGTATCTTTACCAACAGATAAAGCACAGCACATACAGCTCTGCCTTGCCTCTAACCCACAAAGCAGACTCACGGATTGTAAGGTTGACAGGAAGGAAAGACAACAAGGAAACCAGCCACTCAATGACAGTACAGCATAGATGATGATGATGATGATGATGATGATGATGATGATGATGATTGTTATTATTTGTTCTAGAGAAGATTCTGAAGAGGGAGGTCTCTGGAGTGAGAATCTCCTAACAGGTTGGGATGGTTTTCTAGGGCAGAAAATGAGTGGGTGTGAAGGGATTGAGATGTTTTCCAATTGGTTCATGGTTGACCATTGCTAAGCTAACCAGGGAGTTTGAGTCGAAGAATGCAAGGTGATGAGCATTGTTCCTGGTCAGCCATTACTGGAGAGCAGTGGGACAGCGAAGGCAAGAATCTAGACGAATGAATTACTATAGTTTAGGAAACCAAAGTACTTCAGTTTCTGAACTGTCACAGTTCAACCAAAATGGAGTATCTTCACAAAATGGCATGGCTGTGGTTAACAGATATTTAGTCTTTAGACATTGGTACAACTGGCTTGGCCTCATGGAGCTGACCTCTGTGGGATGGTACCTTCTACTCTTGCAGTTCAGAGATCTGGTTCCTTTGAATAGGTTGCCCAAGACCGGCTGGCATATAGAGAAGCCCTATCAGCCACTAGTCCCTCTAGTCAACATTTATATGCCAGTACCCAAAACTCTATTCTAGACCCTTGGATTTCACTAGTGAGCAAAGTAGGAAAATCTTGACCTACAAGGAGATTATATTCTACTAACAAAAGTAGAAGTCCAAGTAGCATCACTAGGTCAATGACTGTGTGATGGCAGAATCAAATGAAGGTGGGACAAAGGGAAGAGGGCAGGAAGCATCATCTATGTTAAAGCCACAACATCCCTCACAAGGTGACATTTACACAGAAATCTGATTGAAGTGGGAACATGTTTTAGCTATGTTTCTTCCACCTGATCCTTCTTTTCTAGAGCATTTGACGTAGACAAGAGGTCATTCTTCCTACCATTAAATCCACCCGGTTTTGCTTACTGTGGAAATTCTGCTTTTTGCAGTGATGTCCCATCCAAAAGTCAGCACCACTCACTGGTTCTCTTTCTACTTTCTTGGGTTGGAAGCTGACGCTGGCTGGGAAGCCACTCATATAAGCACAGTTTAATGGCACCATTGACGATGGCGATCCACAGTGTGGAGAATGAGCTTAAGCTCTTCTGCAAGTTAGCCCATTGTGAGCAGTAAGAGGTCCTCACAGCATCCCTGCTGCTCCTCATCATCCTTGAAGCATCTATATGGCAGCCAGTTGAGATCATTGAGAAACAGTGACTGTCAAGGAAGAGCGACCCATTGGCATGCCTGCCTGGTGCCTGCCGCTTGTCCCAGGGCGAGGGTGGTGGTGCCATCCTAACTTTTACTGAGTGTACCCAAAGCAGAGCTGTTCAGGGCTGTTAGTCCCAGGGCTGATGATCCCATGCCTGAATATCTTTACAGGCTCCCTGCTGCCTCTTGGCAAGCAAACTGACAGCGACCAGCTGCTGCCTCTTGGCTCTTCTGATTTTCCCTTCGAATGTGTGCACTGTGCCTTCCTTATGTGACTGCTTCACTCCATATTTTGGGTTATTTTATATTGTGTCAGCTTTTCAAAATTCAGAGGGTTTATAAAAAATGTGCTTGTGTATGTATGCGTGTGCTTGGATGCACATGTGTGTGCATGTGTGTTCCTGTGTTTGTTCATGTGTTCATGGTACATATGTGCATGTGTGCACATTCATTTAGTGGCTGGAGGATGACTTTAAGTGTCACACTCAACTAATGCCATCTACCACTTTTAAGACTGTCATTCATTGGCCAAGAGCTCACCAATCAGGCTGTCCTAGCTGTCCAATGAGTCCGAGGCAGCCTCCTTCCCCCCATCTTCACCTTCTCACTGCTAGGGTTACAAATGTGCAATTTGATGTGGGTTCTAGGATCAAACTCAGGTACTTTTGCTCTCAAGACAAGCACTTTACCCATTGAAGCATTGTCTTGCCCCTAGCTAGAAACTTTGAAAATAAGAGTTTTCAACACTTGTGTCTTAGACAAGTAAGTCAGTCTAGCTAGACAAGTTAAGTTTCACTGCAGAGAGTGAAAACATGAGACAGAGAGTGTAGGAGTGATTCAACTGTAGCTGTGAACTTCGTGTCATAAAGTCTCTTTATGTTTGGTACAGCTGAGAACTGAAGTGGGCCAAGGACATGACATGGTCCCTCGAATCCAGACCCAACCCCAGCAGTATGGATGCACTTAGGTGAGCTCTACCACTGTAGGTGAACTTAAGAACAAGAATAGATCATGACTAAGCCATTGTGACTCAAGCCTGTGGGTCTAAAATACAAACTGTTAACCAGAAGCAGGACATCATGAACCAAGAACAGCAGAGACAAAACAAGGGAGCAAAGTGGGGGAAGGTTTTCTGGAGTCTGTGCCGTGGAGAATGTTGGGAGATCACTAAGCTCAAGACAAAATGGAGCTCTTGGGGTCCAGCTGTGGCCCCCTTCATTGTTTGTTGGGATTATGATTCGGTGGCCAGTCTGGCGTGTGTGTGTGTGTGTGTGTGTGTGTGTGTGTGTGTGTGTGTGTGACTGTTCTTTAAGCTTGAATTTTCTTTTCTCTCATCAACCATTTTCACCTAATGCAGCCTGTACTCTCGCTCCACACCAACACTTTATTTCTCTATATTGCCCCTTGGCTCTATTTTTTAAATACAAATATCTCCTAGGAACTGCCTTGCCCAGTAGTTAAGCATTATATTAACATTAAAAATATTAAATTAACCTTCATTTCTAGAATGTATCACCCCCTGGACCCCACAGTTTGGGCATTAGTTCTTCGTAATGTCAATCCCCTAAGTCTGGATATGTTCTTTTAAAAGACATTTATTTTTAAGTCCCTTCCGAATGTTCTATAATCACTGTTTTTGTGTGTGGATTTTCATATTTATTGCACAGTTTGACTCTCTTCCCATTTTCTTGTTAATTTTGTGTGTGGGCTCATCTTCCGGGGGGATTTTTTTCCTTTGATAGTGTGGTAGGAGAAGTGTCTACACTAAGGTCTCCACTTGGGTTTTCCTTCCTACGAGTGTGTAGAGAAAAGATGGTGATAATCTGGGGATGCACTTGTGCTTTGTCTTCTCAGGGTTGGCTTCTCACCCAAACCTTAGGAAGAGGTACCGTACGCTTCATATTTTGAGCAGTAGCTGATGGTTTTAGAGACTTGTTTGTGCAATAGTTTGTTTCTGGCTTCGGGGTTTCTGCAGGAAGCAGAGTCTAGCTCTCCTTCAATGTTTCAAAACCAACCCCTAGGTAAAAATCAAATAAAAACAAATGACAAAATGGTCGTCCTCAGGTTGTAGGTAAAGTCCTGACTGGTCCTTAGAGCATGTTATTGGCTGATAAAGCATCAAAGACTGACTATTGAGCTGTGTTTTTATTTCACTATTATTTCTGTCACTCCCCTCTTTCCTTAGAGCTTGCATGGATAGTTATTTAAGTTAGTCATTAAAAGCTAATTGATGGCTTTCAGTATGGATTTTTACCCATTTTCATCCCCGTTCTCCATTTCTATCCCTCTCACCTCCTCCTTCTGAGGCAACCTTTCTTCCCAATAAGCATCCCTCCTACATTTATGTCTTTGTGTACATAACTCCCTGACTTTAGTTAGGGTTTTTGCATGAGGATGGGTGGGCAGCTTTATCCTGGAGCATAGGCTGTTGAGTGGCTAAAGGACTAACCCAGCAACTACTAGCAGTCTCTGTCTCTGTCTCTGTCTCTCTCTGTCTCTCTCTGTCTCTCTCTGTCTCTCTCTCTCTCTCTGTCTCTCTCTCTCTCTCTCCCTCTCATCCTCCGTGTGTGTGTGTGTGTGTGTGTGTGTGTGTGTGTGTGTGTGTGTGAGATAGAGAGATGAAACCTTTTTCCTTCCATGAAGAAAGGTTTTGCAAGTAATGACAGCTATATTAAGTTTATGATTGAGTGGACATTTATTTGTTTTCAAACAAAATAGTGACTTATACTTTATTTCAACATGTCTTTTATTTTTGGCAAGGGAATGTATTTGCTGGGTGAAGTATACTATCCTGACTGGAAGTTTTGTATTTTTTTTATAGAAGGTATTGGAAAATAATCCAATACTGCATGATTTACCAACACAAAACTGCAGGTACAAAATGAGTTGGCTGACTGGCAATATATCACTGTGGTTTCATATGTCCCTCAGATAAAGTAGAGTTTACAATTAGTAACTAGTGGCA
This sequence comes from Acomys minous, assembly GCF_964271855.1. NCBI lineage: Eukaryota > Metazoa > Chordata > Mammalia > Rodentia > Muridae > Acomys > Acomys minous. The sequence continues at coordinate 98,429,157 of NC_140495.1, forward strand.
GTCACATAGTTCATGCTTTAGATGTTTAATTGTACAGCTAATTTTCTATAATATAGAGGCTCAGAGTGCCATTTTACTTGAGTATATTTATCAATACGATTAGTTTATTTTGGGTCACTTAAAACCCATAATAGATCAGATATCACTTATTATTTTTCTTCCATTGCTTTTTTTTATAGGTTGCAAATCTCAAATTTCAACTAAATTTTAGCAGAATAACATTTACTGCTATTTTATCACCGAGGGAAAAGTCATATAACATAAAATTAACCCCTTTTCCTATTAAGAAATTTTTTTGTAATTATGTGTGAATATGTGTGTGTGCACATGAGCACACACGTGTGTATGTAGGCCAGAGATCCACATTTCTGCCTTCCACTATTTTCCTCTACCTTGTATTTTGAGACAGGATCTCTCTCTCACTCAACCTGGAGCTCACCAATTCAATTAGACTGTCTAGGAATCCCTTACTAACTTATTTTTATGAGTCATTAGGACACCTTCTGTGGTAGTTTGAGTAGAAATGGCCCTCATAGGCTCATGTGTTTGAATGCTTGGCCATAGGGAGTGGCACTATTAGGAGTGTGGCCTTGTTGAAAATAAGTATGGTTTTGTTGGATGAGGTGTGTTACTAGGGCGTGGGCTTTGAGGTCTCAGAAGCTGAAGCCATGCCCAGTGTGGCATTCTGTTCCTGCTGCCTATGAATCCAGACGTAGAACTCTCAGCTTCTTCTCTGACACCGTGGCTGCCTGCGTGCCACCATGCTTTCCACCACGATGACAATAAATTAAACCTCTGAAACTGTAAGCCAGCCCCAATTAAATGTGTTCCTTTATAAGTGTTGCTGTGGTCATGCTGTCTCTTCACAGCAATAGGACCCTAATGAAGACACCTTCAGAGATGTGCTATCTGCAGGTGTCAAGAGGGGAGCGCAGAAAAATCTCATTTCAGGGCATGGCAGCACATTAATGCTCGAGTCCCTCTGCTACTAGAGGTCAACTCTGGGAGGAAGAGACTGACTCTGAAGGGCAATGACCAACAGACACTCTCAAGTGAGGCTGAGAACACCAGTGATATAATGTTTTTGTTATTAGTAGAACTGTCTGGGATATTAGTGAACCAACTTGATTGTGGGTTGTCTTGTGGAAAGAGCAAGCCCATTCCACCCAGTGATGCCAGATGGAAGGTTTTTTAGTCCACAGACTTGGCTGTTAGATCAGAATCATTGCAGGATTAATTTTCTCAATATTGGAAAAGCTTGGCAGGAAGGTGAGATAATGACAGAATACCTTCCCCGCCCCCCTTCACTCTCAATTCACTCCAGGAAGAGAGAAATGTGTCTGTGTGAGGAGAAAATATTCCTACATCAAGATGTTCTTCTTGTAAAAAAAAAAAATCTCTCAAGAGTGATAGATCACAGTAATTCACAGTTCTGTTAATCAAGAATTATTAATTAGCACAGCGACTCCTTAGCTGCATGTCTTTTCTGAATTAAAATTACACCTGACCTGCTAAGACTGAAGACTCCAATATTTAATTTATTGATAAAAATCAACAAAAATGAATGATTATAATTTAATCTCAGGTAATAAATTAATCTAATTTGGATGAGGTACTGATGGGCTTTTAATGACCGTAAAGGACAGATTGTGGTTTGGAGGGTGAAATTGATGAAGCAGATACTTCTAAGTTATTCTTGAATATTAAAATCACATTATAACATCAATGGGGCTGTTTATTTCACTACTTCTTGGCGTAAATGCAAAGCTAATTTTTGTTATGTATCTCCTGAGAAACTCTATTTGGATACCTAAAAGTTCTTAATAATTCACTTACCACAATTGCTGAATAAAAGTTGACTCTGTAATACTCCTCATTTTTTTGTGTCTCTGTCTGTGCGGGTCCACACAGAAGACAGAGAAAGCCTTCTGGGTCCACCCCCTCACCCACCACCCACCATCTGCTCAGGCATCCTCCAAGAGCACAGCTTATCGTGGGACCTGGGCTAGTGAATAAGGCTCAGGTGCCTGGGCAGTGGGCAGCAGGGCTTCATCCATGTCTTACCTCCCAGCCCCACCAGCACAGAACACTACCGCGCCTGGTATTTAAGGTGGGCGCTTGGCCTTGCTCGCTGGCCCTCCTGCTTTCAAAGCAAGTGTTTCACTGACTGAGCCGTCCCTTAGCTCCTCTCCCCATTCTTACAGGTAATAGAAATAGGTAATATAATTTCTTGCTCTCATTGTCAAGGAAAGAAAATGTATACAACTGCACATTAGATAGCTGAAGACTTTAGTAGATTGATATTTATTACTAATAATTGTGGAAGTATTCAGGTGCTGACTGTCACTGTAGTACAGCACAGTTTCTACACCAAGGGCAAATTCTTACAACAAAGCTGGATTAAATTTAAGAAACTGGAGAAACGGGGCCCCCTGTTTTGCTTTGATGGTAGTTTCCAAACTCCTGCCATATCTGTTTTAGAATGTACTCTAATGACACAGCCAAGTGTGAGTATCAGACAATCTAAAGGGGATCCCAGAAACCTGTATTAAGAAAATAAGAACATGTGTTAGCTGAGATGTAAGCAGTCTTCAGTTCTTTTTTTTTTTAAAGAAAAATTTTTACTTTATTTTATGTGTATAAGTGTTTTGCCTGCATGCATGTTTGTGCACCATGTGTGTGCAATACCCATGACGGCCAGAAGAGGGCACTGTATTTGCAGAAACTGGAGTTACAGATGGTTGTAAAGTGCCATGTGAGTGCTGGGAACACAACCTGGATTCTGTGCAAGATCAGCCAGGGCTCTTAACTGCTGACTGACCATTTGCCTTCAGTTCTCAGTTCTTAAAAACAGAAGCAACTTGTGTAGGAATTTACAGTTGTTTTTTTCCAGGACAGAAAGGTAGAGGTTTATTAAGATCTTAAAACAACAACAACAACAACAACAACAACAACAACAACAACAACCCAAAGCTACTGCATATGGCGTAATGACTTACCTACAAGTTTTATTCTAGGAGTGAGGTTTTAATTAGCACTTCGAATAAATGAGGTTTTCTTCTAGAAACATCAGTATCTCAAGTCTTTTGGTAGAAGATTAATGGACACATTACATGACTGCCTCAGTTAATGGCAGATAAACTGATGCCTTTAAAATACTTTGAAGGATAACTGCTTCTTACACATGAATTTTCCCGACATTACCATCGTGGCTCATCCAGACTTGCTTACAAAGGCATACATGAGAAAGTAAAAGTAACACACGAACATGCCTCCACTTAAGTGAATGAAGAAAAGAAATAAAAAGGAAAGGACATGACTGTGTGATGGAGGAGAAAGGTTATTGTAGATAAAAGGCAGAGTATAGCTAGAGGCAGAAACATATGGGAGAGTCCGGAGTGGGCAAGACCAGACTGAGCAGGTGTGGGAGATGGGGTGGGGTATAACAGGTGCAGCAGCCAAGTGGCCAAAATGGCTGGATTATATAGGGAAGAGCCTCTGGGGGAAGGGCAGCTCAGCTTGTAGGCTGGAGAGTTCAAGGTGGAGGGTGGGGTATGCCAGCCATACCCTGTAGGAAGTAGGGACTGAAGGATGCTGGGAGAACCGAGGATAGGGTCTGCTTTGATCTGTTAAATGGGCACCTCAACCATTTGCCCCAGGCTTTGAGACTTAATGTTAGTTACCTGCTCCCTTGGCTGCAGCGCAAAGGCTGACTTAGTGTTTTCAGAGCTCCAGGGGTCGTCTTCACAGTAGGTGGCAGTCAGGTTCTGATGTGGGTGGTATATGATTCCGATCGCATCCTTCTCGTGAGCTGTCAAAGGTCTCCTCAGCTTGCCAGTGACTGTGCTGAAGGATTGGACCAAGCACAAAGTTCGCCCCCCTCTCCCCCCCCTCCCTGCCGACATAGCAGATCCACTCATAATGCGGGGTGGGGAGGACACACAGCAAACAAAGTCCCCAACCTTCTCTTTTACTAGCACCGAATCTTCTGACAATCTGCCTGTGCATGTTAGTGATGACCGCCTTGTTTGACTGGTTGCACACCACCGAGCACTCTGGGAGTTTAGGAAGCAGAATCACGCTGTTGGCTGTCATGCCCCTGCAGTACTGCTGAGGGATGTAAATGTATTTGAACCTTCTGTGGGCTTCGTATTCCAGATCTTCACTGTGTCACCAGAAGACGCACTGCTAACGTAATGTCCATCTTGGATAAACGTTCCCTCATTAACAAAGTGGGAGTGGCTTCAGAATTCCTTCGGTGCTTTTTCCAGATTTTCAACCGTGAATTCTTACTGTCTGGTCAAAAGAGGCACTAAGATCTGGCTACTCCCCTTGAAAAGCTCAGACAGGTGACCTTTTTACTACTTGCCCTTTCAAGTCTCCTTAAACACTGTCCTCTTGGAAACTTCCACACCTTGATCTTTCTGTTCTGGGTCCCCGTTGCTAATATTTTGCTATCTCTGCTGAAATACACGTAGAGGACAGATAGCGTCAGCCATCACCATGAAGTTGTCCTGGGCCTGGTCATTGGGATTCTTCCTGATTTTCCTGTAGTAAAGTTCCAGACTTCAATAAATCCATCAACAGATCCAGTGACCAGATACTGAAACCAATCATCTGGAGAAAACAGAGTCCATTCCATGTAGGATTTCTAACCAAGCTTAATATGTCTGCTCAGTTGTGTGGGAAACTTTGTTTTTTGTTTTTGTTTTTTTGTTTTCAAGACAAAGTTTCTCTTTGTAGCTCTGGCTGTCTAGGAACTTGCTCTGGAGACCAGTCTGGCCTCAACTTCAGAAATCTGCCTGCCTCTGCCTCCTAAATTCTGGCATTAAAGGTGTGTGCCGCCACTGCTCCCATGGCTGGGGAGCTTTTCTTCTTCTATATCTTTGACAAATCTATGGTCATACCTGGCACTGCTGGCACTTTAGCATCTGTTCCAGCAAGGCCGTAAGAAGTGATGGAGGCATCACACTGACGTCCCTAGTTAATGGCTAGGTCTGTCTGTCTCAGAAGCAACTGGCAGCAGCTTATTCATGAAGTTCTGTTGATTCCAGATCAACCTATTCCCAGAGGTCAATAAGGCTTTTGTCTGGCAATTTCAGAGACGGTATTCTCTGTAAATCAGTATCCCCGTGGCACTGTTAATATCAGCCACGAAACTTTGAATGCTGTCCACAGTATTCAGAAAGCAGTCTCTCCTGTAAGGTGGCCAATGCCCGATGTAAACTGTCCTTTAAGTACTGCACGACAAGACAAGTCACATCGGAAGAGATTTCCCTTGACATTGGTATCACTTCTGGCCAGACTCTACTCAGTACAGACTGGGTCACGCAACATCTCACAACATGTGGCCTTTACAATTTTAATAGCGAATCATCAAATACAAATTTTTATAATTTTGAAAAAAAAATAGCATTATTTATTATAGTTGGTCACGTGTTCCTCATATTAACAGTTGTTTGATCACTTAGCTTAGACCTATACATTCTGGTCATACTTGTATAATTAAATTATAATTGTATTATTAGGTATCTTGACAAAACAAACAAATAAACAAAAGACTCTTATGAGATACATTTAGTCAGCTCTCTTTCAAAAATTAGGAAGTGGTATTAAGGCAAACAAAAGTTTTGATGAAGTTTAGGGGGAGAGGAGGGCAGGTGAAGGAAGCTGCCTAATCTAACTGTGTGCTCAGCGAGACCCACCCACCCACAGGACCCACTGAGCATCAAAGTTCTTACCCAGAAAGGCTCCTCATTTGCATCTAAGGAAGATTTTTATCCAGTTTTATCACAGTCAGAGGCAAAAACTATGGGAGTTGAAAAAACAGCTCATCATCGAAGGTCAGGCCCCTCACTGAGCCTTAATTAGCGTGTTGGCCATCTTAAATTTGAAAAAGCTATGCCAAGGGAATGCTGCTTCCTTTTCAAAGTGCCCCCCCCCTTTAAATTTGGAGCCAGTTTGCTCATGTGGTTAAAAGAGAACATTAAGTATCTTGTGTGTGAAACATAACTAAGAGAAAACAAAAAACCAACTAAACCCCACTATCCTTCTCCTCTGATGATACTTCTGAGTGTGTGTGTGTGTATGTGTGTGTTTTCCCACACCAATGAGTTCACTGATCTCACAACACTGAGTTCCTGCAATTTAATTTGGACATTTATTACCAGGACTCCGTTGGTTAAAGGCTCAGGGACTCGGCCTCATAGTGGCTTGTCTCCCTACTCTCACTTCAGATGCTCGAGTCCCATCTTCTTCTTCTTTTTTTTTTAAAGGTTCAGTTCCTTGTTTTAATCATGTCATGTATGTGTGTCTGTATGTTCCTGTTATGTGTGTCAGATCTCCCCTGGATCTGAGTTCCAGGCAGTTGTGAGCAGACATGGGCGTGGTAAGTCAAGTGAATTCTCTACAGGAACAGCACATACCCGTGATTACCGAGCCATCTCTCCAGCCCCGAGTCCCATGTTCTTGCCCTTATTTATGTAACCAGAGCTTTTGGGAAAATACTGCAGGATAGCCTGGCAGCCCTGTTAGTCTAGGCTTTGCCACCCATGGCAATGCACAAGTTAAAAGGGGGGTGGGCAATGGTGAGAGGCAGAGAGAGGGGATTCCATCACTGGGCACTAGGAAGAGAAATGGATAAAGTGGGCACAAAGAAGATAAAGTAGAGTCACATTGATCTTTCTCTGGGGCACTGACATGACTTCTTCAGGTTTCAATAGAGAAGTTGGGGCAAGCAGCAAGTGGTGAGCCTAATTAAGCCATGAAGGGTCAGGGTGTGGCTTCTTTCATTGTATTTCTCCAGCTCCACGTCTGCAAGGTGGTCCCTGAAGAAGTCACTGTTTCTGTCATTGGGTGTGGAGATCAACCTGGTTCCTAGAAACTGATTAATCCTGTCCCAGTCGTGTGGCATCTGGGTTGGGTTGGAGGGCGAGTGTCTGTCCTAGGCTGTTGTGTTTTGGGATTCCTAAGGGGCTGCTGGCATAGGGCACTGACTCTTTGCACTTTTAGCCTTGAAGGGAGATGAGGTTAGCCCTGTCAGACAGGCTCCTTGAGTGACTACTACATCTACTCAGAGTCAAGCAGGACTCTCATCCCAAGAAAGCAGAAGCGTGTTGGCAGAAGAAAGCAGCTCTCACTTCAAAGATTCCCTTTGAGAGATAGTTTATGCAGGAGCCGAATACACAAGACCACGGACACAGACTGAGGTTTCCCCGAATTCCACATTCCATCCTGGAAGCAGTTGCATGTCTTTTTTACAGTAGCTGAACAAAGGAAGACATAAATCAAGATGCTTTTAAAATACACAGGTGGCCACATCAGGCAGGTGGGTTGCAGCAAAGCAGGGAAAACTCTGTCAGCCTCACATGTTGCCTGATGATATTTGTAGCCACTTCTGGTTGGTTGGAAAATGAGTTCTCAGTATATTCCAGAGGATTTACTTAATGGTCAGAGAGACATGAGGCCAGCTACAGAGGGTTAATAAATGGCTATTAAGGGGGCTAATCGTACCCCAAGATAATTTGTCTCTGGGTTTGCAACATTCCAAACTCTTCATAGTCACTGAGGTTTCTAATCAGGTAATCGGCCTCGGTGCACTGTAAGATGTTGATTCTTTTTAGAAACTTCTGTACACAGGTGCCAGGCTTTCACCTGATTTTAGTTACCTCATGGGTACAAATGAGCCACAGCTTTATTTTTAAAATAGCAAAAACAGCTTCTATGGGCCCATTTTACTTCAGACACATGTGCTATACACCAAGGTTTCCAGGGCTCCCACGATACCCTTACTAGGCTTGATAATTTTTTCTGATGAGTCATAAGCCTCAGTGAAGCAGTCACCATATTTCTATTTACTGGCTCCTTAGAAAGGATGTTATGAAGATGCAGATAGACAACAGCGAAGGAAGCTGTTCAGCAGGGAGGTCTGGGAGGCAGGGGGTTCTGCCTGTGTGGTGTGGGACTGCACCAGCCTCCTGGTATGTGGATTTTAAAAAACTAATCTGAGAATTTATCAATTTTTTTTTGGTTGAACTCCCACGCCACCCCACTCTCTCTTATTGTTGTTTCTGCTCAGGAGTCTCCAAGGCAGTGGTTCTCAACCTGTGGGTCATGACGCCTTTGGGGGCGGAGGAGAGGGCCTCAAACAGCCCTGTCACAGGGGTCACCTAAGACCATCAGAAAACAGATATTTCCAGTATGATTCATAACAGTTGCAAAATTACAGTTATGAAGCAACAATGAAATAATGCTGTGTTTGGCGGTCACCACAACACGGGGCACTGTATTGAAGGGCTGCAGCATACGGAAGGTTCGGAACCGCTGCTCAGAGGGAACAGAACTGGGAAAGGGAATATGTATTACAACGGAGGACTCGCTAGATTAGAGCCGAGAAGTTTAACAACAGCCAGCCACTTGCTGGAGAGCTTGAGACCACGGTATCTGCCAAGTCCCCAAGGCTGCATGCCCCAATCTAGTGCTGAAGTGTTCCTTGAAGAACTTCTGCTTTTCAGCCCTCGTTGGAAGGCCAAAGAAGCTGGGTCCTGATGTCAATAAAGGATGATAGCAGCAGCAGCAGCAGCAGCAGCAGCAGCAGCAGCAGCCATACAGGAAGGAGCGGACACTCCGGGGAGTTAATCCCACTCTGCTAATTCCTCCTGGAAACAGCCATGCAGAGGCTTCTCCCCTAGTTTATTCCAGATCCAAATGCATTAAAACCCAAAATTCGCCTTCATACCCTTCCTCTGCAGGGCTGGTGGTTGGCGCTGCAATCCTACCCTGTGTGCTAGGTTTTCCTTATCCGTCTGCAGCTTCCTAGTGAGCCTGTTCTAAGTCACGTCATTGACACAAACTCAGGAGTAATCAAATACCCCTGTCACTTAGGAAACTGCAATGGCTCCGTGTAAGGAGACAAGGGCAAAAATATTTTTATTATGGCACGGAAACTCACATTCATTTTCTATAACATTCAAACGATTTTTGGGCTTGTTTTTCCTGCTGTCTCAATTGTGTTGTGGCAGGAAGGAGGACAAGAGAAACCAAGGCTCAGCAACTTGGCAAAGGCTGTTTCAGAAGCAGCTGGCTTTTCCTCAAAGCAACTATATTCAGAAATTAAATTCAGGAAACATGAGGAAATATGTGTGTTGATGGGAACATACAGGTTTTAAAAAAAAGTCATAAATTACATTCGAACATATTGGAGACTGCAAGGAGGTATTTTGAATGTTTTGAATTTCTGAAAGCTTTTGTAATAGTGATTGATTTATTTTTTGGGGGGGGGGTATGCTCTTTGCATGCCCAAGGTTGGCTTTAAGTTATGGCTGTTATTTTAATGGAGAAAGCGTTTTATACTGGAAACTCAGTTCAGCACAGATTTGCTGCACTATAGTGAGGATGGAGATGACTGAGTGCCCGAGGCTTCAACTCTCAGTCTCCAATTATTAAATTGGTGACCTTGCATTTCTTCTCAGATGTTTGCAGATAGGAGGCCCCTCGTGGTCCCACTAATAGCTACCTGTTTGATATCAGATCAACCACTTAACCTCCCTGGCTTTCATTCTTTCCACAAATAAAATAAATAGATTAGTCTTAACATTCCCTCGGATTCTTTCAACTCCAAAAAAAAAGAATCTGTTGATCTTGGAGTTTTTAAGTTTTTTATTGAGCGTGTCTTATTGAACTTTCTAATTTTTTCATACATTGATTCTGGATAAAACTACTTACTAGTTGCAATTTAATTCAGTGCAGGAGAATGTAATGGTGAATGTGTAACACACGAGACACAGTAAATAAATATCCTTGTAGCTTATCAGCATACTACTTTTTTCTCGGTTCTGATTACTCAAATATTTTTCAAGGAGGGGATTCTGACTCCTAGTGTGTTCTGGCCTTGTTCACCAAGGCTGAGGTTCACAGACCGAGGGCTTTGCAGGCCATGTGTAGCTAGTTCATTCTGTTTGTTCCATGATCTATTTTGTTTTATTTATTTAACAGAGTCATTTTAATTATATATATGTATACACACACACACACACACACACACACATATATATACACACATACATCTAAGCACACATATGTGTGTGTGAATGTGCTTATGAATCCATATGACAGAGGAGGAGGCTATAAGAAAGCATCGGGTGCCTGGAGCTGGAGTCACAGGTGCTTGTGAGCTGCCCAGTGTGGGTGCTGGGAATTGAACTTGAGTCCTCCACAAAGGCAGCAAGTGCATACTCTTAACTGCTGAGCATCTTCTCAGCCCCTTTATAATGTGTTAGAAAAACTCAATCATGACATGTGTTCTCTCATCTCCAGCTTGCTGGGCTTTCGCAGATTGAAAGTGGACCATATAATCCAGAAGAAAGCAGAGGTGGCTGTACTTAGAACACTATACTTGGCACACTTTGAACACCAACCATGCCAAGAGACAAGGGATATCAATGTGTGCTGAAACACACACACACACACACACACACACACACACACACACACACACACACGATACCCCCCAAAAATGTAAATCTATAATTGATAGGTCCAAAGAAAAAGTTTAGGCATCAACACAATTTTAGTTGGAGGCATTAGTGTTCCATCTTCATCAATGGGCAAACCATTGTAGAAGCATCAGAGGCAAGTTACATCCTGGACCAAATGGACCTAATGTGAAAATTCTATCAAAGAATGTGGAGGCCAGTTTCTCATCAGTACATGGAACATTCCCCAGGGAAAATATCAACAAATTAAAAAATATTGAAATTATACAAATATCCTTTCTTTTCTTGAATGTATATATATATAAAACCTAAGGAAGTCTGAAACAACTAAAAATGGAGACACAAAATCACAAAAGCAACAGGATACAGAAAGTTTGGCACTAAGAGGGAAATTTATAGCAATCAATGTCTACATTTGAAAAACAGAAATATCTTTAATAAATAATGTATCATTACATCTCAACGAACTAGAGAAACAAGAACAAACCCAGATCTAGCCAAAGTGAAGACATAATAAAGACTAGAACAGTATATGAACAATAAACAGCAACACATGAAATGGAGACAAAAGATAAAATAGTCAAATTAATGGCTAGACTAAGAAAAAAGAGAAGATTCAAATAAGTAAAAATCATAGGAGAAATGGGAGCCATTATGACCGACACTACAGAAATAGGAAAGATCCGATGAAATCATTACGATTGCTTTGTACCAATACATTTTCTGATCCAGACTACATGGACAAATTCCTAGACACATCTATTTTATTGAGGTCAAGTCATGAAGAAAGAAAAAAAAAACCCCAAGGTCAAAAATAGTTAATGGGATTGAATTTCCAGTGAGGAGAAGCCCAGGACCAAATGGATGGCTCCATTCCTAAATTCTACCAACACTCAGCAAACTAATATCAATTCCCCTAAGTTCTTTCAAGGATGAGAAGAAGGAGAAAATTCTTCTAAACACTTCCTGTGAGGTCATCATCACCCTGGTCCTCAGAGCAGAAGAAGATACAAGAGCTAAAGTGAACTACAGGCTGATATCCTTGATGGATTTAGGTGCAAAAGTTCTCAGCAAAATGTGAACAGACCAAGAGCAAAAGCGCACTGGAGATACGATTCACCACAGTCAGGTAGGCTGTATACCAGGAATGGAAAGGTCATTTGACATAGTCAGATCAGTAAACACGTCACACCCTATAGCAGAAGAAGGGCAAAACCTGCACGTTCATCTCAACAGCTGCAGAAAAGGAACCTGGTAAACTTCACCATAGAAATGCTGAGCTAACTAAGAGAAGGACCATACCCCAGGGTAACACATGCCATTTGTGATGCCACCTGCTGACGCGGTACTGCATGGGGAAAAGCTGAGTGTTTCCTGAGATCTGAAACAAGACAAGGATAGTGCCAGAAAACCTAGCTCGCTGGGAAAAGATGTCATATTGACACTGCTGGTAGATGCTATTTAGAGAGAAACCCCCAAACGACGTGAAAAGCATCATCATAAACAGTGTGTGTTTTCCTATCCTTCATCCTCTTGATAAGATTACACTATACCCCCATTCATCTTTCCAGACTAGAATTTTGGTTATGCAGTGAGTGACATCAGCTTTGGGAGACAAGATGATTCAGCTTCTCTGGGGATGGTACCCACTTCAGAGTCTTTGTAATGTTTGATGGAGTTTAGAGTCACAATGTTTAGAGTCATGTCTGGAGCTCAGTAACTGTTGTTGCTAATTTTCCATTTTGTTTTTGTACACACACAGACACACACAGACACACACACACACACACACACACACACACAGAGGGAGGGAGGGAGGGAGGGAGGGAGGGAGGGAGAGAGAGAGAGAGAGAGAGAGAGAGAGAGAGAGAGAGAGAGAGAGAGAGAGAGAGAGTCAGTTAAAATCATGAACTTCAAAGCCCTACCCTATTCACTTGCCTTAATCTAATCCTTTGAAATTTAGTAGTTGTCAAAGCAGGCATCCAGGGTGAGGTGCACATGAAGTGTAAAACACACTTGCTAGCCAGTCATGTCAGACACAAACATGAATCAAAATATCAGGAGAGAAACAAAGCCCCCAGTCACAATCACAGGCATGCTTGTGTTTGAAAGGAGCCCCTCTGGCAAAGAACAAATCCACTGTGAGTTTAACTGGCGACTCTTAGGCTTTGAGTAAATACTCCTTTCACAGAGAGTAGCTTGTCCTCTTGCTAAGGAATCAGGCATAAGCCTCATTCCAAGCGTTGCTCAACATGATGTTCCTCTCTTCTGAAACCATCCAAAATATACTATTTCTACCAAGTGTTTGTTTACTCTATGAGCCCTTTCCAGAACTGTCTGTCGTATTAAAGCTCACTGTGTGTAAGCTACCAACTTCATATACTGTCAATTTCTCATGTGAAAATGGGGACTGACAGACTGAAATACCTACAAGGATCAGGACGGTTTTTATAAACAGTGTAAACGCATCGTTTGAGGCACAGGACAGCAATGGATAACGCAGCCTTCAGCTCCAGGGCCAGAGACACAGTATGTGTTGTAGGGATTATAGCACAATGCAGGGCACATGAAACACCCACGGGCTTGGGATGGCTAAATGTTGGTTGTCAACTTGATGGGAGCTAAAATCGAGGGAGGGATACGCTTCTAGGTGGGTCTGTGGGGACTTCTAGAAAGAGCACATGAGTTGAGAGGTCCATCCTCAGAGTGGGCAGCACTTGGCTGTAACAGCTCAGAAATGAGGAAGTCCCAGGAAAAGAGCTGTGCTAATTTGCTTTTCTGCCTTCGGTTTTTTTTTTTCTCCTGTGAATGCATCTCTCTTGAGGTTGATGCAGCGGCCATCCTTTCCTGACATCCAACCCAGTTTATTCAGCCTTTCCATATGGGATGGAGACTCATGGCTCCTTAGCAGTTCTCTGGACCCTCAACGCCAGATTGGAACAGCTAACCCGCAAGCCTTGGGGAGTGAGCAACTACAGGGTTCTAAGTCTCTCCAGCATGCAGACTGTCATTGTTGGACTTCCCTACCCCTTATCCTATAAACCAGTGGCCCACAGAGTGTGTGTTGAGACCCCTTTAGGTGTCAAATGACCTTTACATGGGTAGCAGATCAGATATCCTGCATATCAGACACTTACATTATGACTCATAACAGTAGCAAAGTTATAGTTATGAAGTAGCAATGAAAATAATTTTATGGTAGGGGTCACCACAACACGAGGAGGTATATTAATGGGTTGCAGCATTACGGAGGTTGAGAGCCACTACTATAAACCAAGTCTAACAACCCCCCCCTTAATTTATAGCAATTCTATTGGTTCTGTTCCTTTAGAGAACCCTTATACAGGGATCTACTCATCAACTCCAGTTATTTGATGTGTAGGAAATAGGCACAATGATGCCAAAAAATTCTGGATTTTTAAAAAAGGAACTATAATTCCTAAAATTAGTGTAAGCAATTTGTAAATTAGCATGACTTTGAGTCCCAACAAGTGAATCCAATGTAAAACCCTTTGTAGGAAAACTATGTAAATAAAATAGTACACACCTATTGGAAAACTCAATATTTGCACTAGCAGTCACAACCTTTGCTGTGGCTCCCTTGCAGGCTCTAGGGCATAATATGTCTATGGATCCATTTTTTCTTGTTCATTTGGTATTAGGACAAATATGTGACTTACATAGGGCAAGGTGTGTCAGATCTTGGGCGGAGTTTGGCGCAGATAAGACAGGATCCCTTTTTCTTGCAGAGCGATTTTTACAGTTTATTAATATTAAAGCACTAAGTGATGGGTTCAGAGATGCCCTAGATACCACACAAAGGAAGTTTCAGGAATAACTGGAGGTTTCCCACAAATCACAGGGTCGGTTCTCCCTCTGACCTTGAGCATGGTTTCTTGTTCCCATGACGACTAATTTTCTATTTGAGGAACCTGATTAACAGAGAATGGCATTTCCCAAAGGCAAGATGCATCAGCTGTAGAAAATTAATAAGTGAGAACCTGCGTTAAGCAATGCTAAGTAGTTTACTTGCTGAAGTTTTCCCCCCCTGAACCTGTGGATGTTGCTGCTACCACCTTCTCACTGTTACTCCTGAGAAACTGACATCCAGGATGACAAGCACATCTGTCGCTTGCTAGATGCCAGGTGGGGGTCTAAGTTTTTCTTTTTGTGTGCATCTGCTAGCTCGATCCTCTCAAGTCTGTGTAGTAGGTTATTTCTCTGGCACATTATTTTGCATGAGCAGGAACAAGTAGGTCATTTGCTCAGGGTAGTCTACCTGGAGTCGGAGGAAAGGCTGTTTCTCAAGCTCTCTTCACCTTCTTCCAGGCTCTTCCACCCATAGCAGGCCGTGGGATTACTTTCCCACCAGACATAGTTTTGAAAAATGCTGGGATAGACAGAGGATGAGATGGGGGAGAAGGGAGAAGGGCATCTGGGGGAGAATCTGCCCTTAACTGGGCTATCAAATGTCCCGTGCTCATAGCTAGGATTCAGAATTTTAAAACATCTGTAATCTTCTCCCATAGCTAGCAAGACGTACGTACACACAGGATTTAAAACATTTCAAATATGGGAGCATTTCTGGCACACAGCATACACAGTGCACACGTGACAGTCCTCACGGTGTACAACCATTTTCTACATCCAACCCTGAGCATCTCAGATTTAATTTGACATATATATATATATATATATATATATATATATATATATATATATTGTATACTGGTTGTTTTTTTTAAACCGCATAAATAGGAGAAATAGATGTTCAACATATGAAAAAAAACGCTCACCCTTAATTAAAGAAATGGAACTGAGAACATTAATCAATACTCTTTTTTTTCCTACCTTACAAATTGGCACACTGAATAGGTCATCATATATATGGGGGTTGGAAAGCTCTTTTCACGCACTGTTGGAGGGAGCGAAAGCTGTTACATCTTTGGAAAGCCTTTTAGAAGCCTCAGAGAAAAATCAATATGAAAATTGATGTACAGTAGCACACTCCCAGAAAAACGCTGCCACCTTCATGAGGTCAGCTACCCCTCCTTGCAATAGTTCCTTACAAGCTGGCCTGGCAGCTGTCGACTTTCCCAGAGAAGGAGGCATGGGAGAAGGTCAGAGGACCCTTGCCCGAGGATCTGGCCACTCCTCCCAGATTAGTAGCCAGTGATGCCCAAATTGCATGTGGTCTGGAGACTAGGGGACAAACTAGAGCGTGTGAGTCTGGCAACACTAGCTGAATGGGATTCTGTTTACGAGGCTATGGTGCAGCCAGCAACTGTACTGGGCAAAGACCTTCCAGTGTGACTCGGGGTCACCTGTGCTCCTGGTAGTCACCCCAGGTCTGAGTGAGTTAAACTAGTTCATTTCCCATGGTTAATGGTGGTGAAATTGTACTTCGGTTGTCATCAGGATCGTAGAAGGAGAGGGAAAGACAGTCACCTTCCCCAGGGAAAGAATTTTACGGACAAAATACCCTAGAATCATAGGGTTTGACTGTTTCTGTTCTCTTGTTCTCTGAGTCATCCTATTTTCTTCTTTCTGCCAAACCCTAGTCCATACGGCTGTGCGTGTGTGGTGAATTTACATATATGTAGATTTGGGTGTGTGAGCAGAGGCCAGAGGATGTCTGATGTTTTCCTTTATCATTGTCTTTTTTTTTTTTTGAGGCAAGATCTCTCCCCGAACCTAGAATTTGCACTTTCTTTTTAGTATGGAAGCCAGCAAACCCCAGTAGCATTCCTGTCGCCCACCACACCATATTTGTGCGGTGGGATACATGCCTAGCTTATAACATGGGTATTGGGGTTCTAACTCTCATGTTCCTGCTTGCACAGCAAATACTCTTAACAGCTGAGTCACTTCTTCAGCTCTCATACATAGTTTAAAAATGATGGTGGTGGTGGTGGCAGTGGCGGTGATGGGGGTGGTGTGTGTGTGTGTGTGTGTGTGTGTTCATGCCTATGCACATGTGGATGTCAGTGGACAACTTCATAGAATTTGTTTTCTCCTTCCACCTTTATGTATGTTCTGGGGATTGAACTCGGCTCGTCAGGCTTGCACAAAGATCTTCTGAACACTAAGCCATTGCCTGCTCCCGTGCATCATCTTTGGAGAAACTCCTCAGAGTACAACTGTGTTGCTATGTTTTATTAATATGATTTTTGCTGTGCTGTTTGCTACCTTCGTTCTTAAGGGGTTATGCCTTCTTACTGGTTCTTATGTAACTTCCAGCTCTTCTTACTGTAGGGAGAGCACATCTGGCATCTCATTAATGGTTGGGTTGACATGAAGGCTAGTTCTGGACAGTGGGTGTGAATCTGACATGTGCCTGGACCACAAAGAAGCTTCTAGAGCTATGTGTAGACATTGTTTCTCAGTTCTCTCTGGATCAACAGATCCAAACTTTTGTTTGTTTGTTTTTGTAGCCTAGGTCCTTGAATGCAGACCACACTGAGCAGAGCTGAATTGCACTCATCTCTCTGTGAGTGAGAGATGGGTGTTTGGCAAGCCAGTAGGATTTCTGGTTATCTGCAAGCTTCAGTGTAGACCTAGCATGACATAGATCAGTGTCCACTTCTTCCACCGAGCCTTCCTTGTCTACTCTAGTCTACTTTTCCTTTGTCATAGTTGACAAAGAATGTCTTGTCCATAGTATAAGTCTTTGAACATGTGCCTTTTCTAAAGCTGATTTCTGATTATAGCGAATGTCTTTTTTTGCTCTCTCAGATGTGTTGCGAATTCCGTGAAGCCCATGCCAACATATTATTACTTTTACATGATTTTCTCTAGTCTTAGAAATGTAGTAGGTAATGAATCAACACTCTTTGCTTTATTCATGTTTAATTAATGCTGCTATATTTGATTGGTGCTGCTAATATGCCAACAACCACAGAGGATGTTCAGTGTGCAAACCAGAGTTGCTTTATCACAAGCTAACATGATAACCAGGGATGCCTGGGTTGGTGAGCAGTGTCCACTTCCTTAGAAAGAGGTGTTTGGTTCCAGAAGGATTCACTTGCTAGGAGATTATTTCCCAGAAGACCTCACCATGTCTGACTTCTACATGGCTCATCTTTTCACTCATGAAAAGCTCAGAAAAATTTCCAGAAGAGCATATAGCTTACAGTGGCCACATTGCTGCTAAGGATGAAGAAACTATCAGCAGCAGCAAGTATATTAGTCCTCAGGCTGAAACTAAAGAAAGCATGTGGTTCAGGTCTGTCATGAAGAGCTTACTATTTAGGGGCCACTTGTCTTAAGTGAAGAGAACAGAGGTAAGAAGGCAGAAATACAAGGGCCAGTTTCCTTCGAGGTGGCTGCTGCTGTTGCCTTGGAGTGTCCGTTGGTGGCTGGCCTGGTAGCTCAGAAACAAGGCTTTTTTTTTTTTACAGCTTCATGTAACTGTTGTATGCAGAGTTCATTATTAAATCCATTTAAGTCACCTGCCCACTTGGGCTCCAGAGTGTATGCTGTATTTTTGTGTGGCAAGTCAAACTGATGCTCCTCTGTTACCTTGAAGGAAAGGAATTCCTCCAATCCATAAACAGCTCCTGGTGACTCCTCACCAGGAAGCCCCTCTGGCCTGTGATGCGACTTGAGTGAGCCTTAGTAAGGGAGGAAAGGGACCCATGGGAGCAAGATTGAATGGTGTTAATCTGAGAACCACAGGACTTTGGGATAAATATTTTACACCGGGCAAGCAAAGCGACGGAGCCATACATCTTCTATTTTTGCTGAATAGCTCTAACAACTGTGACGTCTGTATTCTTTTTTGAGCTATAATCTCATAATATTTTGATCCTTAGATAAACATCATTGAATCATCCCACAGTTAACCTTGTGTGGTTTTCTGAAGCTAACAAGCCAAGACAGTGTGGATTGATGGGTGGCGGCAGCCAAGTTTAAACAGCTATTATCAGTCAGTGGTTCATGGAGTGTTTTAATATCTGACAAGAGGAGGGAGCTCTGCCTTCCTAGAGGGAAGGCACGGAAGTGGCTTATCTTCCTGATTCTAAAGGGGACCGTGAACAGCAGTGGGAAGATATCACCCTCTCTTTATGCATCAGAATTTGTGCCCTGACTGACGAACAGGTGGGGCATTTTTTTTTAATCCTGGAAATTTTCACTCTCTAGGAGACAATCTCTAGCAAATTGTGAGTACTTTGTGTTTCAAGGGTCCAAGGGGACTCTAAGCTTTTTGGTCCAGCCATTTATTTGTAATAGGCAACCTGGGCCATTAAGTGAATTAAATTTACAGAGGTATAAAAACTGTGGCTAAAATATTTAAACTTTAGGTGAAGGAGCTTTGGAAAAAGAAAAAAATAAGTCAAGCACCCAATTTGTATTGAGGTGACTGTTGAGAATCTCTGGGATGGCGGCAGACACGGGCTCATGGCAGCAGAGCCCTTCGTAGAAGAGGAGGGCAGTATTCCATGTTGGAGAGTTAAACACATGCGTAGATAATGACAGACTTGAAGGAGGCGCAGAATGGGGAGGTGGCCAGTGTCCCAAGGGCCACAGTTTCCATCCTGTGAGCCCTGATTTCACCTTCTGCACTGAACTACCTCTCCAGTCTTCGATGTAGCTGATTTTGATGTCTGCAAGTAATGAGTGGAATGGACACGTGATCTGCACAATGACATAATTAAGACTCAAAACCATCTACCCTCAGGGCTTGGGGGATGGCTCAGCGGGTAGAGCAGTTGCCTTTCAAGCATGAGGATCTGAGTTTGCTATATAGGACCCATGTGAAAATGTCAGCTGTGGTGTTTTGTAATCCCAGTGCTAGGGAAGTGGAGACAGGCAGACACCTGTTGCCTCCCTGAGGACTCAGTCTAGCCTAGTTGGTGAGTACCAGGCCAGGGAGAGACCTGTTTCTAAAGGAAGGTGGGTGTCACCCTAGGAACAGCACTCGAGGTTGACTGCTAGTCTCCATGTGCAGGCATATGCACAGCAGCATGCACACACATCAACCTATACACAGGAGGACACCCCAAATACACATACACACAAATCACTTACACATACATAAACATTGATCCTAAGTGTGTTAAGTTATCATGAGTGGGGACTGAGAGAAATATCTAAATTAAACACAGTTTGCCTCAGTTCCGGCTTGCTAGTGCATGTCTTGGCAGAGGTTGAGGTGGCTCATACTTGAGTGTTTTAGTCACTCATGAAGTTAGTGTAATCCAGTAAACTATCACAAAAAAATAAATGAATATATGGTTGGCCTATGGCTCTAATTTGCTATTAGTGTGATAAAGGCCATAACCAAAAGCAACTTGGGGAGCTTACTGTTTGTTGTCCATCTGTCCCTGAGGGAAGTCAGGGCAGTAACTCAAGGCAGGAACCTGGAGGCAGGAACTGAAGCAGAGACCCTGAAAGAATGCTGCTTCCTTGTTCTTCATGGCTTGCTTCAGCCTGCTTTCTTACACCTCCCAGGACTACCTGCTTAGCGATGGTACCACCTAAGACTGAGGACCTCTCACATCGATAATTAACCAAGAAAATGCCCCACAGATCTGCCCACAGACCAATCTAATGGGGACATTTTCTCAGTTTAAGTTCTCTTTTCCCAGATGATTAGCTTGTGTGTACCTTGTGTCAAGTTGACAAAACCCAGCTAGTACAACTTTTTAAAAAATCATCAAAATATCATATTTTCTCATGTTGCGGTGAATCTCTGAAATTGGCAGGAGTGACTCTCAGAAGAAGAGATGAAAAATGAAAGCACTGTTTTCTGAATTTGCTAAGTTCAGTGCCTCTGGAGGGCATGCCCCTTGTCCACATCACAAAATTCATATGTGGTTTTGAGAAGTTTGTAGACACAGCTCAGGGGTACATAAAATAAAGGTGAGCAATAGCAGGGCAAACAAAAAATACTTGCTGTGGAGCCTGTGCATAAAATCATTTGAAGAAATTAAGGATCCTTAATTTGGAAAATAGAAGCTCTTAGGAGACGGGAGACTGTCATCACCTAGTGTATCTAGTTATGTTTTTCTGGAATTTTGCGTTTGGAAAGCTGCTATTAAAGCCTTCTTGAAGTAGAGGAGCCCAGGAATACAGTTCTGACCAGTGCACCAAAGGAACAGAGTGTGTGTCACTGGGAAGCCCTATTGTAAAAAAGTTACTGTGTGATCAACATTTATATATTTATGTTTTCATTGTGTGTATCAATTATACATGGTATTATCTTACATAAAGATATGTTCATATAAGTATGTGAAATGTTGAATACTTTCATAATCTCCTTATATATGTTTATATATCCATGAAAAATCCAGGGATCATAAATGAGAGAAAGCGAGTGGTTTTTGTCTTTCCAATCCTGCCTTTAATTCTGTGAGTAGGTTCACGTCCAGCCTGGGATATAGTATTTTCTTCCTGATCTAAGGTTTTCCAATGCCACTATCCGTTGAATGAGGGTTGGATTATATTTTTAATTAAAAATAAAGTTTCATGCTGCAATGTTATGGTCATAGTCTTCCCTGTGTTGTCCTCCCCCAAATCTTCCCCATCCCCCCATCCATCCATTGTTATGCCTGCTTTTTCTCTCTCCTTAGAAAACAAACATGCCAACAAACAAACAAAAACAGAATAAAACAAAGCAAACAGACAAATAGAGAAAAAACAAAAACAAAGGAAAAGGCATGAAAAACATATACACACAAAGAGATACATACATGTGCACAACAAAATTGGAAGCCGTAATAGGTAAATGAAAGATAAGTCAGGTAAAAAAAAAAAAAAAAAAAGCTCAAACAAAGCGTGATTAGAGAAAACATCCTGCAAATGCCATTGAGTTTGCTTTGTGGTGGCCGTCTACTGCCGTCTTCCTTAAGTATGGTTTGTATACCCAGTGAAACGCCTTTGGAGAAAATTAAGTTTTCCTTCATGAGTGGTTTTCAACTCATGAAGATGTTGATGGTTTCAGGGTGATGGTTTCAGGGAGATGGTTTCAGGGTGGGGGCTATGTCCACTTCCCCTCTCAATGCTGGGAGCCCTGGTCAGGCCCTTTGTATGCTGCCATGGTTTCTGTGAGTTCATATGAGCATCAGTCCTGTCGTATGGAAGACACTGTTTCCTTGGTGTTTTCCATCCCCCTGACTCTTAACAGTCTTTCTGCTTCTTCTTCCACAGAGTTCCCTAAGGGGAGGATTTTTTGGGAATATCTCATGTAGGGTTGAGTGTTCCAATGCCTCTCACTCTATACACGGTTTTCAGTGGTGGTTCTCTGTATTAGCTCTCATTACCCAGGTGGGATGCTCCTAAATCCTAAAGTAGCATGCATCTCTACTGCTAGCCGAGTGAGACGCTGATCTATGGGTCTATAAGAATGCTATTAGGAGTCCCTTGATTGCTATGTTTCTTTAGCAGAACAATAGTATTTGTTTTTTTTTCCCCCTAGGCCTGTGGCCTATCCAGTCTTAGATTCTTGCCCACCCTAACAGTTTCAGGCATCACGGAGTGGCCCTTAACTCCAATCATATAGTGTTTGGTTACTCCCACAGCCTTTGTGCCACTATTGTGCCAGCAGTGTACCATGCCAGCAGGTCACCATTGTAGATCAAAGGGTGTGTAGCTGGGCTGGTGTTTACCTTTATCCCCTGGTAGCATGCAGAGCACCTTCCATCACCGTGAACACTAGTCAGTAGGGGTGAAACTCTAGGAAGGCGCCAACGTCACCTTTCCATGTTCAATGAGATATGTAGATGTTGTCTTCAGTGATAGGGTGTTGCTATCAGCTTATGGAGAACAACCAATAACCTTGGCACTAATGTGAGTTGTTTGAAGGTTTCCGTGGGGGCTTTTTGGCCAACAATTTAATTAGATGTAACCCATTCCTGGCATTGGTGGAAACAGTGGCCTAGCTGGGGCTTTATCTCCTATATCATCTGGTGGATGCCATTTAGATTTCTTTCATCTGTATCTTCTATCTGTATCTCTATATCCCATCTTCTCTACACCTCTCTACTTAATTCTCCCGTTCCAGTCCCCACAATATCTCCATAACTATGTGTTCTGTTTCCTCTCCCCTAGGAGCTTCTTCTCTCTTGCCTCGTCCCTTACTTTATATCTAACCTCTGTGGTTATATGCATAGTAGCATGTCCACTGAAGGCTTAAAGAACAACCGAATTATAATTTTTGGGCAGTTCAGCAGTGATTATTTTATCTGTCTGGGCTTTCTTTGTGACTGTCTGAGGCCAATATCCCACCAGCTTGGGTTGCTGGTGAACAGCAGACATTTGGGACTGGGTGGGTTGCCGGGAGAGTGTGTGGAACATGCTGGACTTTTGCTATTCTGTCAAGGTAGGGGCTCATGATAACAGGAGGCACAGCCCCATCTGGGAATCTAAACCCTAAATATGTTAGTTTCTCTTGTCTTCTGCCCTGACCAAATGCTTGAGAGACACAGTTTAAAGGAAGGACACTTTTCGTTGGCCTGATGGTCCAGAGAGGGAATGCATGGTGGTCAGGCCTCTGTCTTTGGTGGTGGAAACTTGTGATAGGGGACACCTTGTTACATCCTAGACATAGACTGAAGTAGAGCTGAGCCAAGAACTGGGGGGCTTGTGTCTATCCTGCAGGTCCTATCCTGGTGTCTACTTCCTCCCTCAGAGGGGTCACTAGTCTGCACTCAACAGCAGCGCTATCTGGGGACCAAGTTCAAACACATGAACCCACAGAGGATCTTTTCCATTTGAGCCACAACAGTGAGTTTCTATTCCTCGGCAGGAGAGTGAATGTACAGTCCATGTGATTTCTGTGAAAGGGGGTTTATGCAAGGGTTCTGCACATTGCAAGTCTCTCTTGGTTTTTCCCACATATGTGTTGTGTCCTCTATGAAAGGCACATATGGGGTTTTTATGTCTTAGCAAAGGTAATGACCATGGGATGCTTCCCACTTATGTGGTACAGGTGATCACGGCCCTCAAAGGGAATTTCTTATACAGTGAGGGCATGCTTTTCTAATCATTAGGACGGGATTTCAGATGAGATGCAACTCTCCTGGGAGCCAGAAGTGGTTAAATATTGATCACTTAGAAAAGATTTGAGTACTTATCAGGTGCAGTCACAATGCTGGAAATCTTCAATTATGTCCTAAACCCACCCAGCCACTTTTATGGTTTTAGACATTTAAAAAATATCATAATTAAAACCATCGGAGAATTTTTGTGTAATTGTGTGTGATGAACTCTAGAATACTGTATGTTATTAATCTGTAACACACTTTTCTTTGTGTGTGTGTATGTGCATGCCAAAGTCCAGATTTCAAGGCCAAAAATAAACCCATGGCTTGATGTGTATGGAATTTATAGATGTCAAGATTACTCATGAGCCACGGAGTATGATGAAGACTTTTATTAGGATGTAGGATTTATATAGAATCTGCCATCTTTCTATGTCCCAGCTACTCGACTGTTTCTTAATATTCCCTGGAGCAAATCCTTGTGAATCATTTGATTTAGGCGTTCCCCCCTCCCCCTTCCCCCCTGGTCCTCCAGAGTTCTCCCATCCTTCCTTGCTTGGCCCTCCTGAGGCTTGTCTTACGTGAGTCTTAAATATGAAGTGGAATTCCTATGAAGACGGATTTGATATTGCCAGATGTCGACTGTTTCCATTTGTATGACATGTATAAAAAGTAAGAATTGTGGCTTCTGCTTGCAGCTGGTGTGATGACCCGTAACCTCAGGTGAGACTGCTGTGGATCTTTGCCTCGAAATACAGAATAACAGGTTCACAGGCCAAGGCAGATCTCCTTAGGGTGATTTACTTCGGTTTAAATTTCCCGATGCTTGCTTCCAGCAGGAATCACAAAGAAAGCAAGCCATGAGGGCATGCTACATTGGAAAATCTGTGTACATACTTAGAATAAGGTACAATAAATTTTACCAGCAGGTATGCTGGTCACTGTAGCTACAGAGGAGTGGAGACTGAGCAAGTGCCTCAGGAAAAGCGTAGCACCGCGATGATATGGAGCCCGTGCCTCTCGGACAGCAGAGAGTGAGTGCTGCTCTTCAACATGTGATCTGAGGCCCATTATTTATTTCAAACTTCAGTCTTCAAAGTATGGGTAATAGTCTGGTTGGCACTGCATTTACATTGTTAAGATTAAATGAGAAAAGATAGAGAGAACCAATGTGTCAGTAATAAGATACAGCCATTGCTTGGCCTGTGTCAGTCCTGCTTCTGTGATTAGGGGTCCACTTTTGGCCAGTCTGGTGGGAATCAGCATGGCGTTAGACAGAAACTGACTGGGTCAGCAGGCCTGGCCTTTCTTCCTCCTTGCTGAAGTGTTCTGTGCCTGTCAACTAATCAAGTGTCTTCTTGGGACCCACGTTAAATATTGTCCTATTTGTTGTCTTTAGGAAGAACGAAACACACCGAAAGTGAACATTCTCTAATTCTTTTCCAGTGTAATCCAGTACTATGCTGTAAAAGGCAAGTAGGTACACAGATTAAAGTATCCAAAATAGCACCCTTTGATGTAAGCCACGTAACAATCAAAGCAGCTAGAATAGGGTTCCTTGCACTTAACACACAGTTGGCTCTGCTGGGGAATTCTGGGGAATTGTTACTGTGTGGGTCCTGATTGAATAAGCGCTGGGTGCTGGGAGCCTGGTATTCTGTGTTTCTATCCAGCTCCCTGCTCCTGTGTAAATGAAGAAGGGATATGTGTCTTCCCAGTTTGACCTCTTTGCTTGGTGGTGAGGACCCAGGAGTCTCTTTTCTCTTTATATACACAAAGGAAATGAAATTGTCACCTTGTTAAGATACTTTCACCCACCTTGATTGCAGTGTTATTTGCCACAGCCAAGATGTAAAAGAAGCTATAAACCTCGTCGGTGGGTATGTCTTTGTCACTGTTCTTTGGCTGTGAAGAAGCTCCATTGCCAAGGCAACTCTTAGGAAAGAAAGCATTTAATTGGGCTGACTCAGTTTCAGAGGTTTAGTCTATTATCATGGCGGGGAGCATGGTGGCTTGCAGGCAGGCACTGGAGCAGTAGCTAAGAGCTATATCTTGATCTGTAGGCAGAACAAGACAGACTGGCTCTGACATGACCTTTTGAAACCTCAAAGCCCACCCTCCAATGACACACTTCCTCCAATAAAGCCACATCTCCTAATCCTTCTGATCCTTTCAAACAGTTCCACTCCTTGGTGACTAAGCATTCATATAATGTGAGCCTATGGGGTCCATTCCTATTCAAAACTACAGCAGGGCCAGTGGACCAAAAAAAACTTATGACTACATACAATGGATTCAATTCAGCCTTTGAGTAAAGGAGACTCTGCTGCTTGTGAAAACGTGCATGAACTTCAGAGGACGTTACAGTAAATGACAACACCAGACACAGAACAACAAATTCTGTGTGACCTGGTCATCAGGACAAAATGTGTGTTTTCAGAAACAGAGAGGGAACAGCAGCAACCATGTAAGGAGCTGGGAGGAGAGGAACAGGGACTGATGGAGCAGAGGTGGAAGAAATCCAAAGATGTGGGTCAAAGGGCACAAAGTTACAGCTAGAGGGATCTGGAGATCTACTGCACAATGCAAGAGTTTAGCACACAGTTGGGATTGGGACGATGGCTTTGCCAATAAAGTGTTGATCATAAATGCATAAAGAACTGAGTCTTTGGTCAATTCCAAGTACCCATAAAGAAGGCCAGGCACAGGGGTGCATGCTGGGAAGATGGAAAAACATGATGATCCCTGGGGTTTGCTGTCCAACCAGCATAACCTGCTTAGTGAGTAGGAAAAGAAAAATGGTGGGTAACACCTGAGGAACAATAGCCAAGATTTTTCTCTGGCTCCCTATGCATTTACACACACACACACACACACACACACACACACACACACACACACACACACCCCTCTCTCTCTCTACTCATCTATCTCTCTGAAAGTAGCTCTATTTATCTCTCTCTCTCTGAGAGTAGATCTTAGCTACCTGTAAAACACAAGCACAAACACAACACAACACACACATATGCATACACACACACACACACACACACACACACACAGAGGCACCTATGTGAGACAGTACACTGCTAACTTGACTGAACTAGGAATCTTTTCACCAGGTATGTGGACACTGAAACACTTTGCTGTACCTCCCAAATAACACAATTAAAAATGTCTACAGCATGTGAACTTCAATGTGAACCCTCCACTATTCACATCAATTTGGTCAAGACAGCCTAAAGTAAAATAAAGGGCAAATAAATTAAATAATCCAAAAGGGCAGGAGTATAGTTCAAATTCCTCACAGGCGTTCAAGAGCAAAACAGTAGCTTAACCTGAGACTTTCAAAACTGAAGCCTGGCAGAGTCTGATGGAAACATACCAGAGCCAAGGGCTCAGTTGTCTCCATTGTGGGTCTTGACCAATATATGTATGTGCCAGACATAAATAGTCACTCTAAATGTACAGGACACTAGAGCTACATGACACTAGAGCTACTGGGACAATTGACATCTGACGCATCCCTCACTGAGAATAGTTCCAGCTGCCAGTTCAATCTCAGCAAATTGCTTGATCAGACTTTGTCATAAAATTCACTTTTTAGTTAAGAACCATAGATAATTTTGCCCTAGAAAGGATTTTGCATAGAACCTATTCTCTTTAAACTGTCAGCATGAGTCACGGAGAAGAAAAGGGCTCAGGGATCAAAGAAAATGAAACTGCTGATAACTCCCCCTGTCAAATTTCAAGGGAGCACGGTGGGGACACAGCGTGAGATGGATGGGAAGACTGTGACTTCGCACGATGCCTGAGCAGGAGACAGGTGTCCATCTCTTTCAGGTCAGGGAGCTCTCTGGATGCCTCTAGGGTTTAGGCATATTTGATGATGGGCGTGGAGAATGCGTGTTGGCCTGCAGATGCGGGAATTGCTTCCATTCATTTTCAGTCTTCACCCTCCACTTTGAAGTCTCAGAGGGAGGAAAGGATGTAAAAGCCAGAATGGAGAAAGATGCTCATGCTTGCTATCAGCCCTGCCCTATGGATTGAGAACTGCCTTGATTCCTTTTTTTCCCCCCTCAGACATAGGAAACTTTCAAGTGAAAACTTAATCAAGAAAACACAAGTGGGAAATTTTGTTCTTTATTATTCTAACAGTCCTTAGCAATGCAATGTTTGTAGGGAAAACAGGAGAAAACTTTATCAGGAGAAAAGTCCTGAGGCAGGCTATGGGAAATAACTATATAAATATACTTATAGAATACATGTACAAATTTATACATATGTGCTTTATACATTATATCATATATTAATAGAAAAAGAAAGTATTCCTTAAATATAAGCGATTGGGTTTTATTTTGCATATAGAATTTTGTTGTAAAAAGCAATATCTTTTTACATTTTTATGTTGCTAAGAATTCTTTCATGACACAAATATTCAAGTGGCAGTGGGGTTGGATATTTGGATATTTACTTTCCTTAACTAATTTTTTTCCCTTTGGGAGTTTAATTACTTACTGCTGCTGGGACAGTGATCGAAGTTAGTTCTCTGCGTTGGAGGTCTAGCGTCATGTTTTGCAAAGGCCATTACTTGGCCTTAGTGTTAAAAACCCATAGATTACAGAGTTACATGTACCCAGCTAACACACTGGTTTTGACACTATAATATTTCAGAATTTAGTAGCCAATATCTTTTAAATGTAGCTTATTTTATATTATATGGGTGTTTTTTTTCCCATCTATGTTTGGTTACCACATGCATGCCTGGTGCCTGTGGAGGTCAGAGGAAGTGTCTAATGATCATGTGGGGCTGCAGTTACAGATGGTTGTGAACCTCCCTGAGGCTGCTGGGAATCTAACTTGAGTTCTCTGGAAGAACAGCCCATGCTTTTAATCACAGAACCATCTCTGCAGCCTCAGTGGCTACTATTTTAATGGAAAAGACTAGCTTTTCTTTTTCTGTTCCTTCCCTCCCCATGTCCCTCCTTTCCTCCATTCCCTCTTCCTAACTTGTTGGTATACTGTTGAATGCCCAGTTGTAAGACAAAGGAGAATTTCCATCTATTTCAGATTCACCACAGAATGCATCATTTTGGAAATATTCATGGTGTCTTAAGGATTTTCCTAATGTCTCACCTGGCTCCAGAATCTTCTCCGGTTCTGTTGGAAGATAGCATGGGATCACTAGTGAAAGAAAGTAGTCCTACCTTTCACACTCCAGTTTGGCAGATGGTCTAGTTACCCTACATGGCTTCTCTGCCAGCTGCCATGCTAGGTGTCTTGGATGTCAAGATGGATTAGACTTGATTCTCTCCCACTAGCAAAAAGACTTTCTACTGGTGTGTGTGTGTGTGTGTGTGTGTGTGTGTGTGTGTGTGTGTATATGTGTATATGTATGTGTGTGTATTTTAATTTGAGCATTTTAACATCATATCTAATGCTTAAAATTAGTGGATTCTCACATTTCTTCTTCATGTAGATAAATTGGGCTTACACTGTGCAATTAATCAGTTTTTGAGGATACCATTACTCAACTCTTACCCTTGTGTTCAAGTTCAATCCTACCAGTTAAAAGGTCAAAAGAACTATATTTAGTGATTCTGTCCTTTTAAAAAATGCCATAACTCAATTAACAGCCTATGTGCTGAATAGAGAGAGCAGACAATTTTTTGGGGGGGCGGGGCTACATTTTAGTTTGCACACACCTGAATTCACATGAAAAGATTGTAGTAAATCCAACTAAAGGTGAAAGAAGCCCAAGTCTGTAAATGTGAGTGGTGAGCTGCAGGGCCCTGAATTGTACCTCAAGGCACCATTGCAGTCTCTTCCCATTGTCCTTCAAAATCCAAGCCATGTGGGAATCCTTGGTGTCTTACCTGGGTGCCATTACTGGAAGCTGAGTGGCAGCTGCTGTTGGAGTTCAGCCCCAGATCCTTCACTCAGCTGGTCGTAGTAACCATCCTGGCAAAAGCCTGGAGCCAATGATTCTCTCAGTGGCCAAAAGTTCTTAGTTAAGAGCAGTCTTGTCGGGATGGGATCACTTACTCTCCTGTTGCTCTGATGAGGCACCATGGCCAGAAGCGGCTTCTAGAAGAAAGGTTTAACTGGGCTTACAGTTTCAGAGGGAGGGCCCAAAATGGCTGCAGAAGCATGGTAGACAGTGGTCAAAGTAGGAAGCCGAGAGCTCCTATCTCATCCATGTGCAGGAAGCCAAGGGTGTAGACTGAAGGTGGGGCTAGCCTTTGAAAGCCTATTCCCAGTGACGTACTTCCTCCAACAAGGCTGTACCACCTCCCTAAACATTGCCACTGATTGGGGACAAGGTATCCAAAGGCCTGAGCCTGTGGGGGGACTTTTCTCACTCAATCCACAGCAGTGATCCTCTCAGGCACGGGAGCAGGGACACTGAAATGCAGGGAGTGCACATATTATGGGATCTCTGCGGCCCTTGCAGGGAAGAGCATATTATTGCATCCTACCTGTTAGGAGCATGTCGTGTCATATGAACACGAAGCAGTGGAGACACAGAAGTCTTCCCTGTCTTCTGGATCTGTTGCTTGATCTTCCCCTATCCGTGGCTGACCTGTCCGCCAGAGTGTTGCTGTCTAGGCTGCTGGGTCCCTTCTGGATCAGGATTGCGCATGCGATCACATGCCATAGGGATGTCCCTTTGATACCTCAGAAGCAGATGAAGCCCCTTAGTAAGTTACGTCCCAAACTTTGTCCCCTTAGAACTTTAGAGTCTCAAGAGAAGAGGAGAGATCTCTGCTGGTAAGTATTTGAGCGATCTGGTTCTACCCCTTTCCTTTGGCCACCCTCAGAAGGCTTATTTAAGTATCTTGTTTCTCAAACAGCACTGGCTTGGAAAGTACACCGTGGAATCCCAGCCTCTGCGCACGGGGTTACACACCTAGTGAGTGCCTGGCGGCTCATGGCATGCGCTAAGGATGCTAATTGTCTAATGTTCTAGCTATCGGCTGATGGGTAATAGGAGACACTTGGGATTAAAGGCAGGGCTTGGATGGCAGACTTACTGTCATTTATGGTGCTTTTAAAGGTTAAAGTTACAGAGAGAAAAATCTTGTTTGAAGTGGGCTTTTTCATTCCCCGGGGTTGGATGAGAAGTCCAAGCAGATGTGCAAGCTGGCAGGGACTGGCTCATTTCTCAAGTGGCCATCTTGGTGGTCAAAGGCTTTCTTGTGTTCTTTGAAGATAGAGGACCTGTCTTCTCAGACTTCAGTGCTTCTGTGAGTGACCTAGTTTTCTGTACGGAGGCCATTCAAGGAAAGCATTTCTTTGGGAATTAGTTTGTCTGTTTCAGTAGAGGAAGGAGAAAGGAAAAACACACACACACACACACACACACACACACACACACACACACACACACACACAGCGAGAGAGTTCGAATTTCTTGAGAGGAGAGTGATTCCTGGAGTCCCGTGTGTTGTTTTCAGTCCGTGTGCATCCCAAGATCTAGCTGGCTAAGAACAGAAGTGGTTATTTTTCTTTGTGGAAAACCCCCAAGCCCCTCAAGAAACAATAGAAATTTGTAATTACTTACTTAGTCTTGTTGATACATTTCCTTGATACATTCGTTGATAACATGTTCAGTATGCAAAGTAAGGTAAACTGAGTTCAGGCCCAGCTTTCTCCACTTAATGTTATCTGGGTAGCAGGTCTCTACCAATACAAACCCACCACAAAAGTGCTGGGTAGATGCTCAGTGGGTAAGAATGTTTTCTATGCAAGCATGAGAACCTGAGTTCAAATCCCTACCATTCACAGAAAAGGCTGTGGACCTGTAGCCCCAGAGCTATCTGAGATGGAGACAGGAGAATGGCTGGTAGGGCTTATTGGCCGCTAGCCTAGCTCCAAGTTCAGTGAGAGACCTTTTCTCAAAGTAGTAAGTGGGGAGAGTGATGGAGCAGGACACTCAAAGTCATCCTGTGGCCTCTGCTTGTGTGTAGGCATGTGTGTCTACATACGTACACACGCACACTTGCACATACCTCTTCATAAACACTTTTAGAGGCTACGTCATATTCCATACTTTAGATCTACTGTAATTTTTGAAACTGTCACTTGTGTTATTAAGTTAAAACACCCATATGAATTCAGGCACTAATTCATTCTTTGTTTCTGTCCCAAGGTCTAAGCAGTGCCCCACTTAGGTTCCCAACCCACCTGCAACAGAATCTGACTCCTGGCCAGTGGGTCAGTGCTTGCCACTTCCAGCCTCTGTTGCTCACACCCTGTCACACATCTCCAAGGAGGGTTTCTGGAGAGACTGTCATTTGAGGGTTATTGATCTTATGGATAATTTAGCCTGCAGTCAGGGCAGTCACAGTGAGAAAATTGCTGTCAAAATGGAGCGTGTCCCCGGAGCGCTGTCTCATCTGTGAGTCCTCAGGGACTCATAGAGGGCACAGGGAGGGAGGTCACATTGCTGTCCTCTCAGTAGAAAACAAAAGGGGAGCAAACAGCGCTGGAGAGATTACCACTCTTAATTGCTGCAAAATGGACAAAGTCCTTTTTTCTCGCAGGGTGATCAACAACTGAAAACCATCCATTTAGTTCATAAACGAAGCAAAGGAAGATGGACATTCCATTTCTCAGGCAATAAGCTCAGTGCTAGGATTGTTTTCAGAGGGTGGGGGATGGGAGGGGCAGCGGAAGAGGGGCCTTGTGCCTCTGCAGTGGTGAGCCCTCCTCTCTTACCAGCATTACCTGTCTCTCCTTCCAAATTGATCTCAGTCCTGAAAGACATAGTTTTGGAAGCCAAAAGAATACAAGTCAAAGTAAATGCTTCCTGTTTCCAACATATTCTTATATGTTTGTTTTTTCTCTTCTTTCAGTGGAAAACTAAAGATTCTGACACCACATCTGGGCCTTTTGGTTAAGATCAAATGTAAAGATCTTTACAAAATTATCTGAACCATCTATAGTGGCAGGTTTATTTCTTTTCTTCTTTTCTCTTCCTCCCTCCCTCCCTCCCTTCCTCCCTCCCTCCCTCCCTTCTTCCCTCCCTCCCCCTTCCTTCCCTTTCTTTCTTTCCCAAGACAGGGTTTTTCTATGTAGCCATGGCTCTCTTGGAACTTGCTCTGTAGACCAGACTCACCTTGAACTCACAGAGATTCCTCCCCCATCTCTTCTCTTGAGTGTTGTAACTAAAAGCATGTGCCACTACCACCAGGGAGATTTGTTCCTTCACTGATGTTTTGAATATTGAATTATTTCCCCATTTGGTATCAGGATGATAAGGTCATATTTAAAAGTTCTATGTTATTCTGTAATAAAATTCACATTTACCTTAGAGAGCACCATAACTGTTTACTTTTTGGCCTGCAAAGATGGCTCAGTGGCTAAGAGCAGTTTCTGCTCCTGGAGAGGACCTGAGTTCATTTCACAGAACTTGGAATTGGTGGCTCAAAATCTCTTGTAATTCCAGCTCTGGGGGACCCAACATTCACATGAACACACTCACCCCCAGGACACACACTGAGTGAGACACAGACCCCCAACCCCAACCTGCACATTAAAAGAGAGAGCGGCTTTCTTTATGTCTTTAAAAACCAGGTATGGAAAGACAGTTTATGCATTAAATAACACCATAATAGACTAATCTGATATATTTTTAAACTTTTGCTGCCATTATTTATTGGTTTATGTGTATGGGTGTTTTGCCTGCTTGTACGTCTGTGTACCACATGCTCGCAGCACCTGCGGAGGTCAGAAGAGGAATCATATCTAGAAGTAGAATCAGAGTTATAGAAGGTTGTGAGGCATCATGTGGGTGCTGGGAATCGAACCCAGGTCCCCTGGGAGAGCAGCCAGTGCTCCTAATCACTTAGACATCTCTCCATTAAATGTCTTAAAGGAGTTCTATTGACAATGCTGACTGAGGAACCTAGCACCACAACAGATATCTCACATCACCCCCACTTTGAGCACTGCACCATCGCTGCCACAGGAGAGCTCTTTGTCTTTTGCAAATAGACCAAATGGAGGCACAGAGAAGTCAAGTAGCTTCCCTAAGATCACACAGCTAGTAAATTTGAAAAACCCTAAAGCCATTCACTTTCTTTGCTATGGATTCCTTCTTCAAGTCAGGTGATCATGCATCCCTCTCTTCTGTTATCTCAAGGTCTGTTTGCCCAGGAGGAGGTTAATAGTGCCAGTGTCAATGGTTCCCAAGAGTGACTTTGCTTTTGAGCGAGGCCGTCACTGGGGGAAGGGTGTGTCATGGTGTGTAGCTCATTGAAGGCATTTCCCTTAGATCAAGGTAACTGCGTAAAACAACAGAAAAGTATTTCAATTGCGTTGTTCTTCCTGATACTCACTGCTGTGGAACAAATTTGAATATAATGCTGATTATAGTGTTGTTATTATTATTATTTTAGGGTAAAATATCTGTTGTTGCTCAAGGCTCATGCACAAGACACAGTAGAGAAAACCATAAAGGATCATTGGTTTGATGAAGAACGCGTCCTGGTTTGTTGCATTAATGCACATTTCAGTATGTGTTTTCAATTTGGAGTTATTTTGGGGGTTTTGATTTTTATCCCTAGGTATTTGTGATACATTTTCCTGAAAATTGGTGCTAAATTAAGAAGAAATAACAAGTCAATTATAGAGGCAGTTTGTAGAGAGATTTCAATCCAGTAACATGGCTATTCTGGCTGAAATACAGACATAACCTTATTACACACCTTTAGTCCCAAACAAGGAAGATAAAGTTACTTTGTAAAAGTAACACAACCATGTTTGACAGTGACATCTAGTTGAGAGGCAGACAGAGTGATGAATCAGAGAAAGATTTGACAGAGTAAGTCAGAATAGGATGTACCCAACTCTCACCGGAGGAGAGGGAAGAGGACTTAGGAGAGCAGCACAGAGGAAGACAGGGTGCAGGCAGTTTTAGTGGGAGAGTTTTACAGCAACAGGTTGGAGAGAAGGAGAGAGAGAAAAGAGAGAGAGAGAGAGGAAGGAGAGAGAGAGGAAGGAGAGAGAGAGGAAAGAGAGAGAGAAAGGAGAGAGAGAGAGGAAGGAGAGAGGAAGGAGAGAGAGAAAGGAGAGAGACAAGAAGGAGAGAGAAGAGAGAGAGGAGAGAGAGAGAGAGAGAGAGAGAGAGAGAGAGAGAGAGAGAGAGAGAGAGAAGGAGAGAGAGGAGAGAGAGGAAGGAGAAAGAGAAAGGAAGGAGATAGAGCGAGAGCGAGAGAGAGAGAGAGAGAGGAAGGAGAGAGAGAAAGGAAGGTGAGAAAGAGAGAGAGAGAGAGAGAGAGAGAGAGAGAGAGAAGGAGAGAGGAGAAGAGGAGAGAGGAAGGAGAGAGAGAAAGGAAGGAGATAGAGCGAGAGAGCGAGAGAGCGAGAGAGAGAGAGAGAGAGAGAGAGAGAGAGAGAGAGAGAGAGAGAGAGCATACTAGACACAGATGAAGACAGAACAAGGAACCAGAAGATAAGAATATATTGCTAAAGTTAGTCTGAGGCCAAGCAGAGCAATTCAGTCAGAGACTGAGAGAAGTCTATTTGAATCAGTCAGCTTGAAGAGGAGTTTGACCCAGAACAGTAGAGTTGAACCAGCCAGCCAGAGTTCAGAAAGAACTAGAAAGGGTGAACTAATTCAGCAGTAAGTCTCGGAGGCTAAAAACATTCTAGGCCTAGGTTAGATTGTATGAAGGCTAGATGCTTCCAAGACTAGTCCTAGGTTAGCAGGAGGCAGTAAAGGAAGTCAATAAAATCAGGCGAATATAAGTTACTTTAACAGCAGCTCTCAATGAAGTTCTATAAACATCATTGGCTGTCATCGACAAAGCAGGAGATCACTAGGGAAAATCAGAGCCATCAGCTCTATCCTGGGAAACCACGGAAGCTTGATGCTGTACAGGAGTGGATGGTGGACCAGGGGCTGCTCCTGCTGTGCCACAGTGTGGCCTTCCACAGACCCTTTCCCACTCTCTCAACACTTAGGTGACAGGTAGTTTTTAAGTGGGATTGACTAGTCCACAGAGCATTATTATTATTATTTTTTGTACTGTCTTTGGAAGTCTGTGCGGAGGCATTTCTCTGTGAACAAGGATGTTTGGTGTTCTGCATTCTGAGGTTTCCCTTTGACAATGAAAAGGAAAATGGTGTCATTTGAATGTAAATAGTATTATCCTTTTTAAAAAATCCAAACTTGCTAGTGGATTGAATCTGTTCTCTCTATGCTGCACGTGCAATCTCTGTGCTTTCTTACCTGTGCGTACAGGCAAGGTGGGAAAGCTGGAGCTGTCGGAGGACGCAGGCATTATAACCAAACAGTAGGGACTTAGACTTTGAGGACATCTAATTTCCAATAAGCAGCATGTATATAAGTCCATTGAGGTGGGTCAGTGGCCAAGCCCAGCCCCTGAGGACCTCCAGCCATCAGGCTTTGCCCACAGGACATTCCCCTCTTGATGAAGGCAGCCAAGCTCCATCCTACAGAGTAATAAGCTCAAGGTCAGGCCTTAAAATCCCACCTACCCCAGGCAACCCTGGAAAGCTCTGCCTTCCCCTGCCCCAACAAACCCTACATCAAGCCTACTTCCTGCTCAGTTCTTTGCTGCTTCCCTCCTGAGCAGAGGCAGCCCTTCTCCTGTGTTTTTCCTAATACATCTCTTGTGTGAGGTTTGTTGTGTGGTGTGACTTTGTGGTATTCCTTCCCTCAGAGCTGTAACACAGCATGCATAGCAGCTCATTTTACAGGGACCTCAAGACCTTTCTCAGTTAATGGCGGCATCTCTTTTCATAATTGCGTGTACCCTGTATGTGCATCCAGAACACAGCCCCCTGGACCTTACAGTTAAGGGCAGGTGGACCTGCATAGCTTTGCTTCTCTCCTAGTTTGAAAGCCTTCCTACCAACTCCGTTTCTGGATAACAGAAGCCAGAGTGCCCAGGAGACACACCCCTGGGAGGAGATCACCCTGCTCCAAGGGTTGATGGAAGCTGTTGTACAAAGACCCCAGCTCTCCCAACCCTTACACAGTCCTGTTCCCATGCTTTGTGACTATTACTCTGATATCAACTGACCATTTCTAACTTCCGTGTCTCTTCCCTACTCACCTACTAGTGTTTTTGGGGTTTTTTTGAGTATTAACTCAAGCATATAAATGATTTGCAAGGCTCAGGTTTCTTTCCTCCAGGGTAGGCATCCTGGCTCACTGAGGAGCCAGCAAAAAGGAACACACACACACACACACACACACACACACACACACACACACACACACACACACTTCATTTCCATACTCTCATCTTATGTGTGACAACACAGCGTCTCGAGATCCCTAGGAGACTGCAAGCAACCTCAGTTCTTAACACATTTCTTAGTGTCCTTTCTGGGTTGTAAATCATACTGGCTGAGCAATAGGTTTAGAACCCGTTTCTTGCCCTGTGAAGAGCTGTACCTCTGGAGAAAATGGGACAGAATTGAACACAAAACAGAAAGTCAACAGATGAGCAGCCTTGGCACTGAGGAGGTTTTGATAATGATTTTCAAAAAACTGGGAAAACACTGTTCGTGTCTAGTATCACAGCCTTTTGAATACGATTAGCTGAAACACCAAATTTCTTATTATCCCTTATTCCAGTGTGTTTGATGTTTAGGAGTCACGGCAGCACTAGCATGACCTACAGGGACAGGAAGCCTTTCTAACCACATTCCAACCACTCCCATAAGGGACAGTAAGAGAGACACAGATTAGAACTGTTGGAGTTGCACTCAGCTTGACACCCCGAGTGCCCTCAAGTGAGGATCTGACCTAGGACCACTCCCACAGCTGCTTAGGGAGCTCTCACTTGATCCCTTATGACAG
Source organism: Acomys minous (assembly GCF_964271855.1). Lineage (NCBI taxonomy): Eukaryota > Metazoa > Chordata > Mammalia > Rodentia > Muridae > Acomys > Acomys minous. The sequence continues at coordinate 98,466,473 of NC_140495.1, forward strand.
ATGATGTGTCCTAGTGCCCCTTTTCATTTAGCACATTTCATTTATGTCTCCTGCGATGGAAGAGCGAGGAGGAAGACCTTGAGGGCTAGAGGATAGGGCAGGGTCTTTTGGACACAGCAGCCTGGAGCCTGGAGCAGCTGTGGCTGCCTGGGATGAGCCCTGCCCAAGATCAAGCCAGCCAACATTGCAGCGTGCGGTGGGCGGGGCTCATGGTCCCACTCCCAGGTGAGGAGCTCTTGGAAGTGGATGGCTACTGGGGAAGGGAGAGTCAGGTTTTTTTTTTTTTCATTAGTGCACCTTTCTGTAAGTTAAGTATGTTCTAGTTAATGGCACACACCCATGTATTAGATTTAGTGAATTATTTTAAAAAATGAGGATATAAGGTTGGTCGGGAGATGTGGGGGGAAGGGGTCTTGGAGGAGGAGGTGGGGGAGTGAAGGGTGGATATGGTCAGAGTACATTGGATACAGTATAAAAATTTTCAAGTAATAAACAAAGAAAAACAAACAAACAAAGGCAAGCATCTTGACAACTATGCTCCTTTTGATTTTCGAGGACACTCAAAAAGAAAACAAAGGCAATGGTCTTCAATACTGCTTCAGAAAGCAAAGGATTTTCTCAGCATCTAAATGAAAAGTTAACTACATTGTTTAAAACAGCTCAGTCCTAACCAATATTTTTAGTACTTTATTAGCCCAGAAATTGAACTAAGAAATCTGATAAATTGATATTTTTGTTGAACTAATTCATCATTTAGTTCCTGTAGGCCAATTTAAAAAAAAATCTTAAATAACTCAGATTAGTCAGGACATTAAAAGTCACCAGCCATCTTTTCCAAAGTGTTTCATCCTCTTGCCTGGAAGGCAAACATCACCAAAGCTACAGGAAGTAAAATGGAAAAGAAACTTTTAAGTTTTTCCATGAAGGGTAAGAGCATGAAGGAAAATTTCTATTCTGGGGCCGTGGTGAGTCTTTGAAGGTTTTTAGTGTGAGAGAAGCTTGCTCTGAATTGTAGGAAATTAATTTGACACTGGTGTCTGGAATGCATTGGATGAGAGAAACAGCTGCTCGGCATTTATTGTGTGGTCCGGGTGAGCATCATCAGGGAGTATATAAACAGTAATGGTGGGAGTGAGAAAGGAAAGCAATCAGTGTGACAAGAAACATATCTTGCCTGATGGAGTGGTGCTAGCTGGCTACCTAGATGTCTTTATCTCTTTCTTTTCTTTCTTTCTTTCTTTCTTTCTTTTTCTCTTACTTTTTTTTTTTTTTTGCGATAGGGTCTCTGTAGAACCGGAGCTTGCCAAGTTTGGCCAGTATAGGGTTTAGAATATGAATGCTCCCCATAGGCTACTATATTTGAATGCTTAGTTACCAGGGAATGACACCATTTGAAAGGATTAGAAGGATTAGGAGGTGTGGTGTGGCCTTGTTGGAGGAAGTGTGTAATTGGAGGTAGGCTTTGAGGTTTTAATAGTCCAGTCTTGGTTCAGTCTGTCTCTTTCTGCCGATGGATCATGATGGAGCTCTCATCTGCTGCTCTGACACTTGCCTGCATGCCGCCAAGATCCCGGCCGTGATGACAATTGACTAAACCTCTAAAACTCTAAGCAATTAAATGCTTTCCTTTGTAAGAGTTGCTGCTGTCATGGTGTCTCATGACAGCAATACGATGACTAAGGCAACCAGTAAGTCCTAAGGATCTTTATGTCTCTGCTCGCCCGGAACTGGAATTACAGGAGCATGCCATAGCACCAGGCTTTTATGTGGGTGCTGGCGATCTGAATTCATTTCTTGAGATCGGAAGGCAGGTCATTTACTAATTGAGTCATCTTCCTGGCCCCCAAAAGATGAAATACTTTAACCACACAGAGAAGTACAGAAAGTGCAAACCACATAGACTTAATTTGTTTAAGTTTTCTTTAAAGGAATCTTGTTTCTTTTACAAATGGTCAGAGAATTGTTTCATGACTCTCATTTTATTGATGAGACACAGATTAAGCAATGTGCTCAAATATTTAAAGACAGTCCCAGAGTGGATGTTTGTCCAGCCCTTATACCACACCAGACAGTTTCAGATAAAAACAAAAGTCTAGAAATGGACAAATTATTTCAAATTTCAAAACTGGAAAACATTTGCAACTGTAGAAACTAAAACTATAAACATCATGTAGATCTAGACACTCAAATTGATTATTAAATAGTTTCTGAACACTTATAAAAGAAGTCAATACAAGTTGACATCGCCTTGCAAGTCTAAATTTTTCAGAGCTCTGGTTCTCCAGAACCTGCCTGGTGTCACTTTATGCTTAAGATTGCCCCACAGAATGCATGGCTGCTTTCTCAGCTCTACTCTTAAAGCTCACTGTTCTGCTGGACGGGTGCAGAGACCAGTCTGCTGGACAGGCACCGACACCAGTCTGCTGGACAGGCACAGATACACGTCCACTGGATGGGCACCAACACCAGTCTGCTGGACAGGCACCAAGGAGCTGTTCAGTCTACTCTTGCAGAAGTGAATGTCGTATAGAAGTCCACATTCTTGTTAATATTCCTGCTAACCTGGCACAGGACCCTGGTATAGCTCACGGATTGGCCAATACTCATCTGTAATGTGGTGAAGTCAGGAGTCAAAGGGGCATGTGTGTTTGCATCTGAAGATAACAAAAGGTACTTTTGTCAGTGAGATGAACTAATCAGGACAGTGTCTCAGTGGGTAAATGTGGCTGCCCTCAAGCCTGACAACCTGGGTTCAATCCCCAGGGATCCACATGGTCGAAGGAGAGAACTGACTCCGAGAAAGTTGTCCTCTGACCTCCACTGGATGCTGTGAAGTGCATACCTTCCCCCACCAAAAATAAGTAAGTAAACACAATAGAAAATTTAAACAAAAAGAACAAATCATGAATTATAAGAAAACACACATGCATGCAAGTGTGCATACTAGACACAAACGTAATTTAGATACTAAATGGAAAAGATGTTGTTTGATCACAAGTTCTATGACAAAGTCTGTTTAAAGACAGTGTGGTTTCTGTTGTTGGCAGTGTAATTCCTCAATCAAGTGACAATCAGCTCCCATCTGTCTTGATAGGCCTCATCTTGGCCACAAGCTTTATTTGAAATTTCAGCAAGCTGAAATTTGCCAGACGAAAGAGCCAGTATTCAGAAGGAGATGGAAGACCAGACGGGCTGACAATGGCTAAAGGATCTGGAGCAATGTGGGCAGAATAAGTAAGGGGAGACTGACAAAGGAGGAGGTTGGGGTTCCAGAATAAGTCTCTGCAGAGGACACAGCCTGATAGCTACAAATGCAAGCTGCGTGTGAACCCGCGTGTGACTTACGTGTTCTAGCAGCCACATCAAACGAAGTTTTGAAAAAGGCCAAATAATGCAACCTGTTTAGTTTAATGTGTGTAAAACATTTCGTTTTGTAAACACTGAAACATGAGCGAGGCCCTTTGCAACCTCTGTGGTTATAAAACCACTCTAGTTGTTGTGTTTATAGACTCTGGTGCCACAGTTCTCACAGCTACATTCTACGTTCTCAGCAGCTGGTTTCTGCTCTACTGCAAAGTGACATTGGCTGTTGTCACGCAGAAAGAAAATTTGTATTTCTCTGAAGATCTGTCACAGAAGACATGACACTGAAGGATTGAAGTGGAGGGGTTTCAAAACAGATCTGAGTTTAATTTTCCACATGTTTACTCAGGGAGAGAGGCAAATGGCTCAGAATGTGACTCTCGGTTTTATTGGGCTGGGTTTACTGAAGCGAAGACTGAATGACCCTTGCTTAAGGAAGTGGCGATTCCTGTGGTGGGCAGAGTATTGGAAAAGATGAACTTAAAATATGAGCTTCCGAGATTATGAAACGAACACAGACAAAACAGTAACTCATTCACTGGGGAGGGAGCTTGTTAGAGTAATAACCAGTTCAAAAGAGAACTCAAAAGGCCACATTGCTCATCACCCCATTAGGAATGCTGAAATCAATTCACCAGTGGATGTAGGGTTGGCCAGTGCCCAAGACGTGAAAATGGCAACGTGGTGGCACAGCAGAAGCTGCTTATTCTTAGGTTTCTATTGGTTTCCTTCCACAGAGATGTAAAGCAGCCAAGCTTACAAAGGACGGAGAGAACCTAGACCAATCATTAGCTATCATTAGCTCCCACAATTTTTTTTGTATAAACAGTGTGGGGTGATAGTGGCCTGAGTGGGATGATGTCAGGGTGCAGCGTGACCTGCCTGTGCCTGCACTGTGGTGGCTAAGCAAAGATTTATTAGGGATGCCTGGAGAAGCCATAGCCTCATGCAGGTGAAGAGTCCCTGTGGCTCTGAGCTCTCCCAGGTGACACGGGGAAGCAGGTGGAGAGAGACTAGCAACGCAGTCTTTCTAAAGCACAGGCCGGCATAGAGAACGAGTTAGGGGAGTCTGGGTAAAAGCCGGCCCTTCTGGTTGCTTTTTGGATGTGGTTAGGATACATTTTGACTCCTCTTTAACCAGTTACAGTAGAGCAGATGTAGAAACACATAGGATCTCACTGACAATACTCATGTAGAGATCATTGCTGTGGTAGCCTTATTAGGTAGGGTGTCAGGAAATTAATTTGTAAACATGTTTACCCAAGGAATGTTTTTTTTCTTCCTTCCTTCCTTCCTTCCTTCCTTCCTTCCTTCCTTTCTTGGTTTTTTGAGACAGGATTTTTCTGTGTAGCCTTGGCTATTCTTCTGGTCTTGCTTTCATAGACTAGGCTGGCCTCGAACTCACAGAGATCTGCCTGCCTCTGCCTCCCCAAGTGCTGAGATTAAAGGTGTCCGCCACTGTGTCTGTCTACCCCAGGAACTGTAGTACCACTGGATGCCCTGGTTTTGTATCTAGTCTCCTTTATTGGGACTCATTTGCTTTAACTTTACTGAAAGTTTTTAAGGGAAGATAGCACTTCTGCAGACATCCAGGGACAAGGACTGCACATTCCTCATTAGTTTTTAAATTGTGTGTCTTAATGAGATTTAAAATGCACCCAGGAAAGCCATTTTAAAGAAGGATTTGGTTTCTGTATCTTACCCTTATATTTGGAATCTTGCCATGGAGCAAGAGAAAGGGCTGAACTGTGTGTCTAATTAGGATCATTAGGGCTTTTACTTCTACCTTCATAGCATGATGCCGTGAATGATGGGACAAATGGTACCACCCTGTGCTCTTTCTCATGTGGGGGACAAAGGTACCACCCTGTGCTCTCTCTCATGTGGGGACAAAGGTACCACCCTGTGCTCTCTCTCATGTGGGGACAAAGGTACCACCCTGTGCTCTCTCTCATGTGGGGACAAATGGTACCACCCTGTGCTCTCTCTCATGTGGGGACAAAGGTACCACCCTGTGCTCTCTCTCATGTGGGGACAAAGGTACCACCCTGTGCTCTCTCTCATGTGGGGACAAAGGTACCACCCTGTGCTCTCTCTCTCTCTTACATGGTAATACGTCCTCTAAAAATGTTTGCGACATTGATACCCCCAGAGAATAACTGTTGTGAACACTGAGAAGAGCTGCTGGCCTTCTTAGCAGGTCCAGGGTATTTATCCAGCACCTGCCCCGAGCTCCCCATCTCTGCTTGTACTTACTGAATTTTGCCCTTTCCACTTTCAATTTTATTTTGCTGTTCGCTGTTCAGTTTGATGTGTAGTTCTTCTCCTCTTAAGTGAGCTAACTGGCTCTTTAGGAGGCGGTCACTCTGTACCTTGTTAGCCACATGGTACCTGCAATGTCTCATTTCTGCTTAAAAGCACTGATGGCTTTTTTTGCATTGGATTTGTAGTGAAAGTCAGACTCCTTTCGGAAAGTGAGCCATTTCACCTTTCTCTTTGCCTTCCTATGCTCCAGTCATGCGCCCTCATTTGGGTCTTCTAAAGTAAGTGCTTTTTTAACTTAGCAATTTTGTACTGGAATATTCTTCCTTTTTCTTTGAATGTCTGGTTCTTTGTGTTTCTGTCTTAGTCTGAAATGCACATTCTCCAGGGACAAGTGCCCGACTCACCCACCTGGTGAGACCTATTTATGTTCTATCCTGTCTCTACTCAGCCCTTTATGAATGTATCTTTTCTATTTTATGAATAAATCATCTATATCTATCTATAGTTTTTAAGCTTTATTCCTACCCTACAATTGGAGTTAATGGGATCAAATTATGTCTATTTGGTTCCCTGTTCTATTGATTAATGCCCAGGAAGGTCCTGGGGCACAGTAGATTCTTCAGAAATATACTGTAGGATTAAGTTTGATTTCATATAGGCCCAGAGTAATTTCTCAGCCTCCTGAGATGAGGGGGTGCTGGGGCCAGAGTGCAGATCCTCATCAGAACTGCCTTGGTGTTATTAAAGAAGGCACTCATACTGTCCATCTTAGTGGGCAAGAGGTAAGGAGAATCCAGCAAAGTGCTCAGCCCACTGCCTCTTACACACGTAAACACCAATGTACAGAAATTGACATGCACATATGCTCACAGGCAGACACTCATATACACACTCACATGTACTCACATGCACACTCTAATGCACACACACACAAACATACTCAAATATACACATATACAGATTCACACTCTCACACACATTCACACACATACAGGCCCCACTCACTTGCATATGCACACTCACATGTACACACACACACTCAGATGTACGTCCCCCAAATTCACATACATGCACATTCACGCACAGTCACATATGCACACCCCACAACCCCACACTGAGGAAATCATAGCTGTGGATTTGACCCTTATCACCCACTTCGTACCCCACTCTGTTCCAGTAGCAACTACTGCCTTGAGATGCCAGACTTAGCTCAGAGCCGTGAAGATACGAGCAGCATGTAGGATAGAGAGTTTTAAAGTAGTCTTTATTTTATTTTTTTTTTAAAGAATAAAGGTTCACAATAAAGTTGAGAAGAAATCAGAGGGATTTCCGATGTGTCTTCCTGCTCTGCACCAGCAACTTCCTAGTCTATCAGTGTCTCTCCCACCAGATTGGTTCATTTGTGGCAGTTAATGAACCTGCATTTGCCATGCCATTATCATCCTAGTGTTCATAATGGCTCACTTTTGGTGGGCATCCTGTGGATTTTGGCCAATGTTCAATGACATGTATCAATCACTATAGAACCACAGAGAATAATTCCATTGCCCTAAAACTTCTCCAAGTCTTTTCTGTATTCTGAAAGGGAAAATTTAAAACTTCTACAAGTGATTGACCATTTCAATTAGTGTCAGCAAGTAATTGAGTGAGCAAATGAATATGTGACTCTTAGCCCCCCTGTAATGTGCTTTGCTCAGACCAGGCTTGTTCTGTAATGTGTAGGTATTGAGACAGTTTTTGGGACTTAGCTTTTGAATGATGTGTTCTTGGAAAGTCTACATATGAGGAGGTGTCCACTGTGTGTGCAGATTCACTTTCCATCATGGTGTGTCCAGTTCTGAGATGGTCCCTGCCTTCTTCTTATGTGATGGAGCCATCTTCTTTTCAAGGCAGTGTGACTGCTGTCTAGTCTAGATACATAATAGTGTGGCTAGAAGGAGGAAGGTCACCCATTGTGGAGTGGGTATACAACATAGAGAATGAATGGGTTTTAGTGCAAAGATCATGGAGACAATCCCTCCTCCTTAAAATTCAAATAAATATTTTAGTCAAGTTAACTGAAGCATATTAAAATATGCCAATAGAGCACTGATCTGTCACCCTTGTGCCAGTTGTAAGAGACTCAAGAACAAATAAAAGAATCTTCTGTAATGACACCCTGGCTTGATGGAATGATAGACACACATGTAGTAAATAGGTAGATTGTGTGTAAAAGAGTATGTCGTCTAGTGACTATGTGGAAAAACACCATGAATTGGCCCAAGAAGTTCCAGGTGCAGGCAGACTCTTCCTATGAATGTGTATGTAGTTTCCAAGATTTCCATTAATTTAGAACAGCGAGATTCCCCGCCCATGAGTAAAGTTTAGTAGGACTGCCATTCCCTTTGTCTGGATACTCGACGTTTGTGAGAACACAAATACGCATTGGCTCTCCAAGTACGTAGTTATCTAAGAAGAGTGTTAAAATGGCTGATGGTTAGAAAAATGGCTGATCTTTGAGCGGAAACCCCGAGAAACCACACAAAGCAATCGAGTCATTAGAACAGATGTCAGACAGAAGAAGTGAAGTCAACGTCTGTGGTGATGAAGTGTAACAGATGAAATGAAGCGAGCAAGAAATAAGAAGACATGAAGGATTACAGTGACAGAGGCACCAGCTAGAAACATCTTTGACCAAAGAAACAACATGAAATAGGAAAAGCCTCCCGCACTTGGAGCAATGCAGTGAATTCTATGTGCTTTTCAAGATGAAGTAACTGTTGGGTTGACATGTCCCTAATAGCTAAAAGATGATAGTGTTAAATAGTATTTTTTTCCACCACTTAGTATCAAGCTATGGGTATAAAAGTTCTGACTAAATGGTATATACTCTCATGGATTTGTATATAATCCTAGTGTTTGCTGAATCTGTTTACTGAGAAATGAATAAATAACATTTACATAGTATATTTAGGAACATTATGTTACTTCAAGTACAGATATAGACATTTCTGTTAATTATTTGAAGAAAAGAATTAGTCTACTTTTTTCAGTTTATAGGTTATAAAATTATAATGTAGATACTGAACCTAAAGGTTAATTTGTGTCAAGTTAATGTGACACATGTGATTAGAGGCCTAAATTGAGTGATCAATTATGGCTTGAGTTATGATAGTAATAGTTAAGAGAAACAATGAGGATTTGGAGCCTCTACAGTACAATTTTTTTTGCAGACAATTTCTATTTAAATTTATGTGATTGCTGCCTGTGAATTCTTGCTTACAGACTCACACTTAAGATGTGCTCTCTCTAGCTCTAACCCATTTAGACACCCAGGTATGCCTTTCATCATTCATTAGGCTTCTCTTAGTTCTTGTGTTAGCCTTGGCAATACCACGCTGGCTTAAAAAAACACACCACAGGCTGGAGAGATGGCTCAGAGGTTAAGAGGACTGGTTGTTCTTCCAAAGATCCTGAGTTCAATTCCAAACAACCACATTAAAAACTATCTATAATGACGTCTGTTGCCCTTTTCTGGCTGGCAGGCACACATGCAGGCAGCACACTGTATAAATAATAAGAAAATCTTAAAAACAAAACAAAACACGATTGAAAAAAGGAAAGTCATAGTGGCTTGAGGCAGAAGGTGCCACTCTTCTCGGAACCTGGTCAACAGAAGCTCCACTGACAGCCCACTGTGGGCATGAGGCATGGGTATTGCCATTTATATGGAGCTACATGACTATACCAAAGTTTGGCAGGCTGGAGAAATGCATCCCTTTCATGAGTATGAAAGACAGAGAGACAGAATAGGCAGATGAATCCAGCTGTTCATGTGAGATCTGCTGGGCCATGGCTGCAAGGCTGTACAGGTTTGTCATTGGTAAGAAAAAATGTCTGATTTATGTAGAGTGACATAGCTATGTCATCTATATCTATCCTTTAATATTGTGAGATGTTCCAGGTAAGCCATCAGGAGATAGCGATACTGTTTTTCTTCATTGTAGTAAGCAGAAAGATAGCCCCCGAGCGAGGCCAGAGTCACAGGCTAGTCCCAAACAGGTACACACAGCTGCCAGGTGCCTTGGTGGTTAATACAGAATCAAGATAGGATTGGCAAGGTGGGGTGGGGTTGAGGGAAGACATTATCTCACGGATGCAACACGTAATTAAATTTGATTTAAACTCTTAAAGTAGTTGCTTCAAACACTCCAAAAGCTTTGTAAACAGCCAGAAAAAAGTAATTTTCCTAGTCAGCGTAGGGCATTGTGCAGCCTGCCCTTTAAAATGGCTTCTTTGCCATAGTTGGTTTATCTGATTACACTGTAAAAGCAAACTGGAGCCTGGTATAGATGCACATTCATTCCCAGGCTTTATGTAGGAGTACATAAGAAAGGGTTTATTGTTGCTTTCTAACTTTCCGTGGTTAAAACTATGTAACCAATTTACCATTTTTTAAAAAAACAGGTGGGAAGATCTGACTGGTGTCTGGGGAGAGAGGATGACACTGGTTAGGGGCTTCACACTCAGGCGAGAGCAATAGCACACCAATTTCACAAGTAAACAGTGATGGAAGCAGCCCTGTTACTGCCCTCGTAGGATTTGTGAAATGGACACTTTTAATTCTGGAGACATCTTCCAGGTTTCTCACTCATTAAGTGCTCTGTTTCCCAGAAGACAGGAGATGTTCAGTTCCTAAGAACTGTGTCTACAGGAGACACTGCATCTGTTGCCTTTAGTGGACAGATGCATTAGTGAGTCGTATGTGTTGTGCAGATTCTTATTTTAAAGTGGCACTTGCTTGATAAGAGTATTGACTTGGCATTAAATTGAACTCACCAGTAAGTTATAACTAACACACATTCATGTTTTGCTTTCCTCCCTGCCTTCGGTCATCTTTCTTGAACAGTGACTTCCTTTTTTTTGCATGATGGTTGAGTGTCTTCTTGTTGGGCTCTGGGTAGATAGTCCTTGGTTGAGCTCCTTGAAACATTGCTAATTCTCTTTTTCTTAGAACCGTTGCCTATCAGATGCAAGTGTTCAGAGTGTCTTATCACATACTGTATCTTTATGAACTCTAAGATGAAAGGAAGAGTTCCTTATGGTGACCCATTGTATGCATTCATTTTCTTTATATCAGTTCTGTATTGTGTTTAAGGGTGCTAGTAGTACCTGGGATTGAATTCAGCGACTTGGGTATCCTAGGCATATATTTTACCACTAAGTTACAGACCCCATGAATTTAAAATATATGCCCCATGATATATATTTTGATATAATACCATCTTCCCTTTAAAAAAAATAAATTGGCTTAAAGTTTTATGATAATATGTTTTAACACATGCTGAATGTGTTATTTTTTATTGTCCTACATGGGGCATGAATAACTTTAATAGTTATTTAAACATTTAATAAAATACAACAAGCCAAGACATCTATAATTGCAGTTTTTGGAAGACCAGTGGTTCGTGAAGCAATTTGCACTTCAGCCATCAATCAGGAAGAGTCCTCATTTGACTCTAGGGACTGGGGAAGCAGACAACGGCTTGACCCAGAGCCTCCACTGCAGCCCCCTTGCCTCTTCCATCTACATACATGATTAAAAGCCTCATCAATCTTCAAGGCGTTGCAGAGAACAGTTTTAAAACCACAGTACCTCATGCATGAAATACTTGAATTTTTTCAGCTTCATATATTTCCTTTTCACAGAGAATATTAATGTGACGGTTACAAAGGAATTTTAAGTTGGAAGGAAAATGGAGGTCTTTCCAGCAATTTTTACTTGAGTTGTAGTTCCTTGTGCTTATAAAGTTTTAGTTCCCCCCCGCCCCCCGGTTGATATCAGTATTGTCTTGCTACTTGGAACAGGAATTGGTGTGTGGGGAGGGTCTGAAGGGACTGGGATGGGATGTTGGGCTGAGACTTCCCTTGTAGTTCAGGCATGACTTAGCACTCTCTTATTCCAACTCTCTTTCCATTTCTATATCATACAGGTTTTAGGAATTAACTTTGGACAGTGCTTCAGCAAGTCTTCTGGAACATTCAAGTCTGGTTGACTGTTTGCAATTCCATAAAACCATTAAAACGAAATGCTTTTTTAGCTGCCCCCCCCATCTCTTGCAGCTCACCTCACTTAGATTTTAATGGTTTACTTTCTTGGTGTATGCTTCCTTAGGCAGGAATAGCATCCTACTTGCCAGTGCCAGGTCCTTGGTTGTTGTGAAGATTTCTCAGCGAAGAATGACTTGTTCATCCTGAAAGAACCGACTGGCTCTATGTGCTGGGCAGCAGTGCATTTTGGGTGCTGCAACCATCAGAAGTGCTGCATGCACCGAGGAAAGGAAATGTGGCCGGAGAGCCAAATGAGAACATTTGGAAAGGAGCTGTTCCTCGTTGAGACTCCGTATTTTAGAGCAATGGAAAATATTCTTAACTAGAAGCCAGCATTTCTGACATCCAATTCTCCTTGCTAATGGCTTCTGTGTCTGTGTGATAGATAGATGGTGGACAAGCTTCCTAGTCACTTTGCCCAACAGTTTCCATTTTTGTTAAAAGCAAGTCCTGCGTTCGATTTCCAGCTTTTCTTAGGTGATTCCTTTTCTTCTTCTTCTTCTTCTTCTTCTTCTTCTTCTTCTTCTTCTTCTTCTTCTTCTTCTTCTTGTTCTTCTTGTTCTTCTTGTTCTTCTTGTTCTTCTTGTTCTTCTTGTTCTTCTTGTTCTTCTTGTTCTTGTTCTTCTTGTTCTTCTTCTTGTTCTTCTTGTTCTTGTTCTTGTTCTTCTTCTTGTTCTTGTTCTTGTTCTTGTTCTACTTCTCCTCCTCCTCCTTCTTCTTCTACAATAAAAAGCAACTGTGACAAGCCTGGGTTTTGATCTGGAGGACCCTTCTACAGATGTGGGAATGGGTGTTGTTTTAGTGAGTGACAGCAAACACCATTGGAAGAAGAGCACTCTGGGAACTCTGTGAATTGTGGCTGAACTAAAAAGTGATTTTCATCCCATGTTGTTGGCAGAGATATAGAAACAGAAGCAGGCTGATTGGCTCTTGCAGCATTGCTCTTATATGACCTTAGGTAGAAGAAACTGCATAGGCATGAATTTCACACTAAAAGCAATGGAGTTACGATTGACTGAAGACAAACCACTGCTGGAGAAAGGGAAGGTGCATTAGGCAGAGCAGGTACTGTAATGGGAGCTTTGGTGATGCAATAGCCTCAAGAACAAAAGTGAGACTTTGTCTCTCACATCTGCTGTGGAAGTATATGCACTGTTACCCTCCACCCAGCCAGACTACCTACCTAGTCATCACAGAAGACAAGTGTCATGCATTCTCTTATGGGATGCTCCTAGCTCCAAATCTTCAGATGTGAGTACATATCCTGTAGTAACTACAGAAACCAGCAAAGTAAAATGGGGCCAACATAGAGGTGTTGGGTAGCAAAATAGGTGATCAGTTAATATCAGAGTACAAGTGATCTGATCTGGGAAATGGGGAAAGGATGGCTTCCTTTGAGGGGAAGAGAAGTAAAGATAGAAGAAGGTTGGGGGAAGGTAAAGGGAAATAGCATCACACAAGTTATCTGACAGGAGAAATGAGGAAAGAGGGGCCTACTTAGGGAAAGGAGAGAGGTAAATACAGAAGAAATAGGGAGATGGGTAAAATTACAATGAGGACGCCTGAAAAAGCCACAAGAAACAACACTATAATTTACCTAAAAAAAAGAACCCTATAATTTATGTAATCCAGTACATATGTACTTTCAGTGAACTTTTCTCACCTGGGCTGATTGTACTTCCTCTCTTCTGCAAAGACCATCTCTGTCCACATCAGGCTTAAAACTAATATATGAGTTCTACACACCACAATCTCAGCACAAAAATAACAAGATGGGAGACCCAGCCAGTATCTACTCTCCAAAAGTTACCAGTCCAGTAGAAAGGTTTGCAGATGAGAATTATGTAGATAAACCCTGAGACACAGAATTTAAAAGGACAATTGTGCACCCCATCAAAGGCTTCAGGAAGTTTAAAACTGACATAAACATCTCAGCGAGATTAAGGAGAAAGACCTTAGAATAAATGCTCAAGAAAACAACAGAGCTGAAGAAAATGATGAAGACAATCCAGGACTAAAGAACAGAATCCAGTGAGGAGATGGAAACAGTAAAGAGGACTCAAGGTGAAGTAAAGGTAGAACTGAAAATCCCAACTACAGATCAGAGTAGGGGTTTGATGTTTACTACTTGTATTGTCCTTGGTTAGTGCAATAGTTTGAGCAGACCCCTCCTGTATGCCCATTTGTCTTATATGCTGGAAAATATGGTGTAGTTTAATGAAAATTTCTTATCTGAGTTGATGGTGTTCCCTCCAGGAGTCAAAACTAAGCTAACAAAAACTCTAATACCAGACACCAGGAGTCTTCTATTGAATTGTTTTTCAGGGTGCCCAAGAGTATCCCAAAGTATTATAGGCTATTGCTATTGCCTTGGTTGTCCCCAACACTCAAGATGTAAGGGAGGTCTCCATTGCTGAAGATACCTTAGACTTCAGAAACAGAGCCCAGCGACCCCTGAGCTGGAACTCACCTGGATGTCTTCACACTGAGGACTAGCTTTCGTGGTCCCAGAAGATGCCATGCTAGCTTCCACAGAAGGGAAACAGCCAACAGTCCTACCCAGCTGTGATGCCTGTGAACCATATCAACAACCAGCATAGCAGACATCCTTTGATGGCAACTAACAGCTCCCTAATTAGACTTAAGATCAACTCAACAAGAGGAGTACTGTGCCTAGTACTGGAAATCTAGCCAACTACCCAGTGCTAGTGATGTTATGTATATTGGAGGAGAACCTATAATCACTACTTTACTAAACCAGCATATCCCTAACTATACTCTAAATATCTGTCCTTGTACCCACAGATATAATGTAGTCCTCACTCATAATCAACCTAAGCATCTCTTTACAACAAAAGGAGACCATCACAGAAAACCATAACCAATCTAAATGCAGAGCTTTGAAGCTCAGTCTCAATGGGTACATCTACAAAACAACTCCCACATCTAAGGCCCTGGGAACATTTTGGAACTGTGGGCAGAAAGATTTTAAGAGCCAGAGGATCTAGTTTTCTGCGAGTCTCTGTCTCTTAGTAATGCAGAAGCTGCAGTCAACAACACAGCTGTTCAAATGTGAGCCCAGCAGTGATGACACCAATGGATGTGATGAAATGGACAATGGAAAGACCACGAGTCCTCAACCCTACATGGAGAACTACAGGCAACTAAGGGATGCTGACAGTTGGGAAAATACCCCAAGGAAGAGTAATGCCAATTGGTTATCAAATACTAAATGGTCAGCCCTAAAATGATACATCCAAGTAACATTACACAGACTAGGCAGGTTATATTTAGAAATATAATACATATGCAGTATATATACATACATGCATATATATATATATGCATACAACAATTAATGAAAAGGAGGCTATAAATTTGAAAGAGCATAGGTATGGTACATAAGAGTGTTTGAAGGGAGAAAGGAGAATGGAGAAATGATATAATTAAAATATCAAAAATAAAATGATGAAATATATTCAGGATCCAATTTGAACCATTATTGTGTATCTCTTTGATTTATCACATTGTATTCATGAGGTTCTGTGTCTAAATACAACATCCTCATATAAGAGAATGCTTCATAAGCTTTAGTTTGCTTCTGTGGATGGACAGATAATAAATAAAACAGGAATAAGTGCACAGAGTTCACTTTAGCAAATTAGAGAAATGTTATGAAGTATAACAATCTTTATAAAAATATCATTTGGTTAAGTAAAGGCAAAAGTTCACAAAGTCACTTAAGTAGGTTAGTGTCCTTTATGTTTCCCGATGTCATCTAGGTGATATATCTATTTTGGTTTTATTTTTCATTTTCATATCTGTATTTTCTAAGTTCTCATGTTTGCTGGGGTGATAAGCAGAAGTCAATACCTGTTCATACTTAACAAGGTGGTTTCTATCGATGAAGTTGTTAAATTTGTCTTTATTCAACTTCGGCTACTGATTCTGGGAGTAGGAAAAAAATCTCTCAATAAATTTGTAGTTTTGCAAAGATGGCATGACAGAAGACTTAGGATATTAAAGAAGGGGCCACTGTGCCTAGTGTTCCTCCTCCTCTGGGTCAGGGGGCAGGTCAGAGGTAAAGCATGCACACTGCAGCATGTGCATGTGAGGTTGTGTCTAACTTCTTCCAACCAGTCAAACACCATGTCCAAGATGAGGACACAATATGAAAGATGAGCCCGCCCTCTCCCTGCTGGAATATCCCAGGTGATTGAAAATTCAGCCGTTTATTATTTGTCTTCCCTGAGTTTGAGTTTCTTGTGACTTTTGGTAATAACTGAATTCAATAAAAGAGCGGACTTTTTCTCAAAGGCCATTTTCATCTTTTTTCTGGGAGTAGGAAAAAAATCTCTCAATAAATTTGTAGTTTTGAAAAGATGGCATGATGGAAGACTTAGGATATTAAAGAAGGGGCCACTGTGCCTAGTGTTCCTCCTCCTCTGGGTCAGGGGGCTGTGGAAAATCTGTGTCCTTCCAGGTAGGTGTTCTAAAGATTATTGGTGAGTACTCACTGTAACTGATTTTTTTTTTTACTTTACAATATATCATAATGTTCATTTTAACATATGGACAGAAAGCAAAACAGGCTGATGATGAAGCCAGGATAGTTCTACTTGTGTTCTCTTTTTTTTTTGTTCCACACCAAGTAGGGATATGTCTACTAGAAATACATTGAATATATAGATGTGTCTGGTAGAAATGTGCACATGAAAGTGTAGATACAGCTACTAGAAATGTGCACATGAATGTGTAGATATGTCTGTCGGAAATGCGCATATAAATGTATTGATATATGTACAAGTGCATGCATGAATGTGCAGTGGTATGTCTATTATAAGGCCATGTTGAACACACACACCACACACATACACACACACACACGTATGACTATTATAAATGTGAGTACGATTGAGTGTTTTAGCCACCGTGGTTAAAGTCATCTGATTTGCGTTGTGGTCCCCCACCCCCTTGCTGACCCTTCTGTGTTCTCATGACTAGAAGTAGTGTTTTCTACCTCCTGAGTGTAACTAAGGCTGGGATGTATGTGTTCTTGTCTTGTACTCCTTGGCCTGTTCTTGACTGCAGTGTCCAGCCGTTGTAGTGATCCATTATGCCATAAGCAAGGGTCTAGTCTTTGCCACAGTTAAAGGATGGTTAGAAAAAAGGATGACCTTTTCTATTTACCTTCTGATTGCTTTAGTCTCATGGATTCCCTTTTGGGATGCGGTGAGTGAGTTTCCCCTTTAGTCCTCTGTTACAATTTTCAAATATGTTATATGGATTGCCTGTGGCTTAGCTTTCAAGAAGCCAAATGCCCATTTTCAATGGGCATTTTAGTGTCTTCTATTGTCACTGCTGATACAGTGTTGGCACGTGCGTATGGAGCATTCAGAGACTTTTATTTATTCAGTCAATTCACTTATGTATCCCCAAAGCAAGGACAATAAGGCAGAACACACTTGAGAAATTTGAGTAGTATCTGAAGAAGAAAGCAAACAACTCTTTTCATTATTATTCACTTACAAATAAACTGTTTGACTTGTAAGAAACTCTGGATCTGTTTTACCATGTTCAAATAATGTGGAATACTGTTGATGGCAAAGGTTGGCGAGCCCGTCAACATGAGTTGCACCCCCAGAACCCCACAATGGAGGGAGAGAACTGACTCCTGACTCCTGCATGTTGTTCACCTACATGCCATGGCATGAATCTTCCCCCCACGCACAGCACCCAAATAAATTAAATGCAAACTGAAACAATTTTATGTGTTGTCTTTTACACTTGAACACATATGTAAAGTAGATTGGGTGGATCCTCCTTTAAAATTCCAGCTTTTATAGTGTAGAGTTTATTCCAGATTTGATACAGGACCTGGAGGTAGGCCGACTGCAGTGTGAGGAAGGAGTCTCTCTCTGCCCTGGCTCTCTCCCCTAACAATAGCTACACCGGGGACTATCAGAGCTCTTCCCATCTGGCTAGCCATCTGGGGAGTAACAGAAGCAACTGCAGCTTTGATGATCCACTAGAAGGGCTCAGGGATGGGGGAAGTGCAGATGTTAGAGTCTGGCTTAGTACAGGGAGAGAACATACACCAAGAAAGGCTTGGCCACAAGTCTGCCAGAGTTCTGCATCTGAGGCAGGACCATTAATTTTTGATATGCTAATTTTGACATGGCTATTAAACATAGAATGCTGCATATGCATCTCATTTAAAGGGGCAATCTGAGCAAGAGATAAGCAAATGACAACTACTTTATACCTCTGTACATTTTCACACTCATGGGCAGTGTGAACATGTGTCAGTGTGCTATTTACAGGAGGCAGCCTCCTGCCACGGACCCCTGACTGACAATAAGTCGGTCACTTAGCCTTTTCAGTTCTCAGTGTCTTCCTCCTTATATTGAACATACGAACTATAATAACCGAATCACAGGGCCATTATCAGAATGAGATGAATGAAGTTACGTGCAGACATCTTAGGACAGGGATCAGCTAATAGGTCTCGGCGTGCTTTGAGTGACACTATCGTCACTGCTCTGTTAAAAGCTATCCCATTAAAACCCCAAACCAACCTCAGAATGTTGCAGTCTTGCAACTTTGCACAAACAAATATCACCCGGTTTTCCAGAAAACTCTCGCCTTATCACTTTTATCTATGTATGCGCCTTCCCAGTTTAATTTCCATAGGAAAAAAAAAGCTGTTTGACATGAGCGAAGCCGTTGTATCACAAAAATCATCAAAGAGTTTCAAATACATCTAAGTAAATTTCCAGTGAACTTTGATTCTCATTCCTGTAGCTCTGTGAATTCCTTCTTTGAAGAGGGACGTTGGGAGGTTCACGGATGAGATAAGGAGGAATGTGACATGGCTTTGGTCTGTTTTTTCGCAAGGAAGGCACGCCTTGAGACCTCAGTCTGTTCTCTCCAACCTAGGTTTAATAGACAGAGTGATGCACTCGAGTCCTTGTGGATTTCAGACTTCTCCCCAAGAGTAAAGGCTTGAAGATTCCCAAGTTGTATGCTGGGCTATTCTGTGTGAAAAAGGAGACAACAGGGTTGAGCTTCATGGCCCTCTGCCATCAATCTAGTAACAGCGATTTTCATCTTTGTAAGTTCTGCTTAAAAACAATGTTCTTGTGCTCCAAAATGGTTCAAAAACCATTAAAGGGAACGTTTCAGCAACCACATTACACCCATGACTCCTGTGATTTAGGCACCACTGGGATTGAAGGATAAATGTGCTGAGGAGGGTTATGGGGTCCGATAAAGAGAACGACCGTTGCATCAGAAGTGCTTTGCTGAGGCATGGTAGCACAGCCAGCACGCTTCCATTGCAGATCCACACCAGCAGTGAGGAGGTTTTGAGACAGGCAACACTGCTTGCTTTTAAACTGGGAAAGTAAAATGAGACCATTTCTAGGATAGGAGGGTGGGGAGCATTAGAGATGGGAATAGCAGGGTGCAAGTAGTCGGATCAGGGGCATGTGAAAGGGGGCTTCTTAGAGAGGGAGAGGGATGCTAATGCTGAAGAAGAGGGAGGAAGGTAAAGGGGAATAGCAGGATACAAGTGATCTAATAGGGAAAGTGGGGCCTCCTAGGGAAGGGGGAGGGGGTAGATATAGGAGGGAGGTGGGTAAAATAATAATAAGTGGGTCTGAAAAAGCCACAAGGAATCATGGAACCATACTACTATTTACCCCCAAACAAATGAACAAACAACCAAACAACCCAATAACCATCCTATAATGCAGGCAGGCTATGCATATACATATACTGTTTTAATTAACTCACTCCCTCCCTCCCTCCCTCCCTCCCTCCCTCCCTCCCTCCTTCCCTCCCTCCCTCCCTCCCTCCCTCCTCCTCCTCCTTCTCTCTTTCTCTCTCTCTCTGTCTCTCTCTTTCTGTTTCTCTCTCTCTCTGTCTCTGTGTCTGTGTCTCTGTCTCTGTCTCTGTCTCTCTCTCTCTCTCTCTCTCTCTCTCTCTCTCTCTCTCTCTCTCTCTGTCTCTCTCTCTCTCTGTCTCTCTCTGTCTCTCTCTTTTCTGAGACAGGGTTTCTCTGTGTAGCCTTGGCTGTCCTGGAATTGCTCTGTAGGCCAGGTTAGCCTTGAACTCACAGAGATCTGCCTGCATCTGCCTCCCTGAGTGATGGGATTACAGGCATGCACCACTGTTCTCTGCTGAGATCACCCTTCTTAAAGGCAAATGCTCCAATGAGTATTTGGGGAAAATAATTTAAGGATCAAATTTAGGTCCCTCCTAATCCTTTTATGACTTTGTGGCTTAACTGCTTTGTTTTTATTTGTCCTCTTCCTGTCCCAAGACTCCATTCTTCATGCTGTAATTGAAGTCTTACATACGGAGTTTGCAGATGAACACACTGTCAGGGTAAGAGTGGCAAAGACAGAGCCACCCTGTCTCATTCTGCTTGTGACAATCAGGAATTACTTTACTGTGGCTCATTGTTTCTTTTTGTCACTTGAGGGTCAGTGTCCTAAGAGCAGGCCTCCCTACTCTTGTTCTTGCCATGTCCTCAGAATCTACAAGCCAACCATCGCTTCTTAAATGCTCAACAAATCAAGGAGAAACTGTTAGAAGGCATTCATTTGAGGAAGAGAAACTTCTGACATGTTCCAATCAACATGCTGTGAACAGGAGAATTATGGCTGCAACTGGAACAAAATTCATATCAAGTACAATGAGAATTACAATTTTTTTTCTAGTTCTCTCACAAAATGATAGATCTTGGCAAAGTCCGCCAATTAAACAGGTTAAACCTGTTTAACCTGTTTAATATTATAAAGACCATCAGGTGATTTAATATGGCTCTCCTGGTGTATTTACATATCTGCCTACCCGGTGTTCTTGCCCCAGATTTAACTTGACTCAGATAAGCTTCCAAGTTTAGCCAACAGTTTGCAGGCAACATGCCATACAACAAGCTAACACAGCAATATAGCACATTTTTAATTAATTAATTTGTTTTTACATATACATTTACATGATTACACAAATATACAATAAGCTACATACAGCAAAAATAATGACAAAATAACAAGGAATTATATAAATGTTACATTCTTAGTGTTTTGGCTATTTGCATTTGGCAACCTTGAAGAAAACATCTTTTCTGTCTTGGGAAGTCTAAAATTCTGAATGTAAATCAATATCTATCATATCTAATCTCTATCAACTTAAAACATCTATTAGACCTAAAATCTTCTTAATCCCTATATAACAAAGCTTAATTGTAAAACTAAAGTATCTGATCTTCAGCCCCATCAGAGACTTGAGAAGGAATAAAATTAATTACCTAAGTAAATAGGAAGTGCAGGTTGGCAGCTTCTGAAATGAAAAAAATGAATGAGACAGTTTGCTGCCTGAACAGTCACCCAAAAGTCTCTATAATGTTGGAACATAATCTTCAGTCATCTGGCCCAGTGTATATGACAGAGATATTTGTGAGGCAGGAACTATTGAGGACTTGCTTACCCTGGTTTGGTAGTTTGACCATCAACTCAGCCTGCATCAAAGTTCACCCACTTTTAGGTAGAATTCTGTCTGTTGCAGAAACGAGGACCTTTTGCCCAGTGACTGTTTTGCCACATTTGAAGCCAGCTCCATAAGGATATTTTTTGATGCTCATCATCTTCTTTGAGGTAGGCTAAGTATTGCCAGGAGTTAACCTGTTTAATTGTCAAAGAATCTTTAAAATCATAACAACATCTTTAAATGCCATAGTCAATAGATCTCTGAGGTTTTTGAAGACCTTATCTATTTTATCTTATCTAACTATAGAAACATATCTATTTGTTAAACCTAGGATATATATTCTTATAATAAAAATAGACTAGTAATTGACATACAATTAGCTTGTATTACTTAATTATCCTAAACAGCCTGCTATAGCACTTTCCAAGTATTGGAAGTAAACCTTGTATTATAGTTGAGTTGTATGGGTACAATACCACATACTAGAGTAGAAATATATATAATGTGAGAAGAATAATCTTAAATTTGAATTCTATACCAGCGTATCCAGATTAAACTTATTTTGCATCACTATACAAAATTCTATATCAATGAATTAAAAATAATCTTGTAAGCAACAATTAAGGCCTTAAGTTGAAGAGTAGATTTAATAATCTACATTTTGTCTTATCATTCCTATATATTTCTATATTCCCCCTTCTTTCTTTTCAACCCTATCTCCTTACCTAAGAAAGAAAGATAAAGGAAAAGAGAGACATCCCTGAGTCCAATCTTGTTTTCTTTCTGAATAAGATGAGTAATAACTTATAACCTACTCCCAATGAAAATAAACATCTATAGTCCAAGACAGCAATGAAAAACCTACCCAACCCTCCTTAAGGGAAGTGGGGTACCATTCTCTTAAGGTTCCTTCTGGCTGAATTCGGATGAATAGTACCTTTGAAGGGGCCCAAATAAAATTAGGGAGTATAGTTAAACAAGCTAGGAATAGCATTTGTGGTCCATGTATTACTGTATGTAATAATATAAATGAATATGTAAAAATAAAAGAGAAATCAGTCTGAAATTCTCTTTCTTTGTTACATCTTTGCATGGCTTAGGTATCAAAGGGACTGTGGCCTCATAGAATGAATTTGACAATGTTCTTTCTGATTCTATTTTATGGAATAGTTTCGAGAGAATATGTGTTGGGTCTTCTTTGATGGTCTGGCAGAATTCTGGGCTGAATCCTTCTGGTCCTGAGCTTCTTTTTGGTTGGGAGACTTTTGATGACTGCTTCTATTTCCTTAGAAGGTATAGGACTAATTAAATTGTTTACCTGATCTTAATTCAATTTCGGCAATTGGTATCTATCAAGAAAATTGTCCATTTCATTTAGATTTTTAAATTTTGTGGCATATAGGTTTTTGAAGTCGGCCTTAATCATTCTTCGGATTTTCTTGGTGTCTGTCATTATGTCTCCTTTTTCATTTCTGATTTTGTTGATTTGAATACTTTCCCTCTGCCCTTTAGTTAGTTTGGTTAAAGGTTTGTCTCTTACTGATTTTCTCAAAGAACCAGCTCTTGGTTTCAGTGTTTCTTTGAATTGTTCTCTTTGTTTCTAATTTATTGATTTCATCCCTGAGTTTGATGATTTCTAGTCATCTACTTGCTTTGGTGTGTCTGCTTCTTTTTGTTCTAGAGTTTTCAGGTGTACTTCTAAAATGTTAGTATGGGATTTCTCCAATTTCTTTATAAAGGCTATGAACTTTCCTCTTAGTACAGTTTTCATTGTATCCCGTAAGTTTGGATATGTTGTACCTTCATTATCATTGACTTCTAGGAAGTTTTTACTTTTTTATTCCATCTCTTACCCAGATGTCATTTAGTAGGGAGTTGTTCAGTTTCCATGAGTTTGTAGGATTTCTGTTGTTGTTGAGTTTCAGTTTAATCCATGGTAATCTGATAAGATACAAGGGATTATTTTTTATCTTCTTATATCTGTTGAGGTTTGCTTTGTGACCAAGTATATGGTCAATTTTGGAAAAGGTTCCATGTGGTACAGAGAAAAAGGTTTCTTTTGTGTTTGGGTAAAATGTTCTGTAGATATTGTTTAGGTTCACTCAATTCATGATTTCTATTAGTTTCATCATTTCTCCATTTAGTTTCTGTCTTGATGATATGTCTATTGGGGAGAGTAGGGTATTGAAGTCTCCCAAAATTATTGTGTGGGGTTCAATGTGTGATTTAAGCTTTAGTAATGTTTCTTTTACAAATGTGGGTGCTCCTGTATTTGGGGCATAGATGTTCAAAATTAAGACATCCTCTTGGTGTAATTTTCCTTTGATGAGTATGAAATATCCTTCCCAATATCTTTTGATTAGGTTTGGTTGAAAGTCTGTTTACCAGATACTATAATGGCTATTCCAGCTTTTTTCTTGGGTCTGTTTACTTGAAATACCAATTTCCGTCCCTTTACAGTAACGTCTTTCTTTATTGCTGAGTGTATTTCTTGTATGCAGCAAAATGATGGATCTTATTTTTGCATCCGTTCTGTCAACCTGTGTCTCTTTATTGGGGAGTTGAGGCCATTGATGTTGAGAGATATTAATGACCAGTGGTTATTGGTTCCTGTTTTTTTGATGTTAGTGGTGGTAGAGTGAGTGTGTATGTTTTCTTTCTTTAGGTTTTGCAGATGTGTGGTTATTTATTTCCTTTGTTTTCCTGGGTAAAGTAGCCTCCTTGGGTTGGAGTTTTCCTTCTAGTATCTTTTGTAGGGCTGTATTTGTGGTTATGTATTGTTTAAACTTGATTTTGTCATAGAATATCTTTTTTTTATCCCTCTCTGGTGATCAAAAGTTTTGCCAGGGATAGTAGGCTGGGTTGGCATCCATGGACTCTTAGTGTCTTCATGACATCTGTCCAGACTCTTCTTTCCCTCATTTTCTCTGTTGAGAAGTCTGGTGTGATTCTGATAGGTTTGCTTTCATATGTGACTTGGCCTTTTTCTCTTGCAGCATTTAATATTATTTCTCTCTTCTGTATGTTTAGTGTTTTGACTATTATGTGGCAGGATGATTTTCTTTTCTGATCCAATCTATTTGGAATTCTGTAGGCTTCTTGTATATGTATGGACATTTCTTTCTTTAGGTTGTGGAAGTTTTCTTCTAATTTTGTTGAAAATATTTTCTGAGACTTAGAGCTGGGAGTCTTCTTTTTCTTCTACACCTATTTTTCTTAGGTTTGGCCTTTTCATAGTGTTCCAGAGCTCTTGGATGTTTTGAGTCAGGAGCTTTTTAGATTCAACATTTTCGTTGACTGT
Organism: Acomys minous; assembly: GCF_964271855.1. NCBI lineage: Eukaryota > Metazoa > Chordata > Mammalia > Rodentia > Muridae > Acomys > Acomys minous. The sequence goes on from NC_140495.1 coordinate 98,490,987, forward strand.
TATATCGATTTCTTCAGTCATATCTTCTATCCCTGAGGTTCTTTCTTCCATCTCTTGAATTCTGTTAGTGATGCTTGTGTCTGTAGAGCTTGTCCCTTTCTCTAGGTTTTCCATTTCCAGGATTGTCTCAGCTTGTGCCTTCTTTATTGTTTCTATCTCCTTTTTTTTGGTCTTGGATCCTTTTATTCATTTCCTTCTCCTGTTTGATTGTAATTTCTTTAAGTGATTTGTTCACTTCATTTATCTTTCTCTTTGTGTATTCCTGTTCTAGTTTGTGGGATTTATCTTCCTCCTCTAATGCCTCTGTCATTTTTGTAACTTCAGATTTGAAATCTTCACCTGTGCATCGGATGTAATAGTATCTCCAGGGTTTGTTGTGGTGGTGGAACTGCTGGGTTCTGATGCCATCAAGTGTTCCTAGGAGTTCTTGCATGTGGTCTTACACTGACCTCTTTCCATTGTGATGTGTCTGGTGTTAACTGGTTTTGTCTTCTCTGTTGGTCAGAGTGTTTGGTGGTAGATATAGACAATGGGGCTTAGGTCCTACACTCACTTCTGCTGACGTCCCTGACTCTGATGGCTACCTGTTTATGACCTGGGGATACCAGGCACCTCTGTTGAGATCACTGTCTCTGTTGGCTCCCTGATCGTGAACTAGGTAAGCTAGGGACCAGGCAGAAAGCTATCTGAGCAGAGCTGCTCCAGTGGGCCTGCTGGCCTCCAGGGATCGGAGATGTTGGACCCTAGTGTTTTAGGTGCCCACAACACTCTCTGGGCCCCCAGGTGTCAGCGATTGTGCTCCTGCCACACAATCTGCAGCCAATTCTGGAACACGAGTGTGCTTGCAGGGAGCGGGAAACTTTCTGTGAATTGGCCTCCTTTCTATGCTTTAGAGGTCTTCTGTGGTCAAGCAACACCAGATGCTGGAGTTCCAGAAGTTTGCAGCTCTCTCTGGGTCCTGGTGGCCAGAAGTTATACTTCTGCTAGGCTAGTTACAGTTAGACCCTGAAGCAAGGATGCCTGCAGGGGCTGGGGAACTTTCTGTGAATGCCATGGGGACCTGAGATCAGATCTGCTTGTTTTCTAGTCTATGGGGTCTTCTGTGGTCCAGCAACCCCAGATGCTAGAGTTACAGCAGTCTACAGCTGTCTCTGGGTCCTGGTGGCCAGAAGCTGCACTCTGGCAGGCGCGGCCAGACCCGGGAGCATTCTCATGCTTGCTGGCAGGGACAAAAGAACTTTGTGTGAGTTGGCTGAGTTGCCCTGGGGACCTGAGGTCAGAACCACTTGTTTTCTAGGCAGTGGGTTCTTCTATGGTCCAGCAACCCCAGCCTCTGGAGTTCCATCAGTCTACTCACTCTCCCTGGGACCTGGTGGCCAGGCTAGTTGCAACCACACCCTGGAGCACGGGTGCGCATGCGGACTGGGACTGGGAATCTTTCTGAGGGTTAGCTGGGTGGCCTGAGGCTAGACCTGCCTGTCCTCTGCAGTTTGCACCTCTCTCACTTGGAGTACAATAGCACTGGTGTTTTGTGTTTCTCAGCTCAGTCGTTAGGCTGCTGTACAGTCACTGCTGTCCTTGTGAAACAAGGGGCAGGTTCAGCTCTGCCGTCTTGGCTCTGCTCTGAAATATAGCAATTTAATCAGCAAATATAGAAACAAGGGCAAATGATCATTATCGTGTGTGTATGTGTGTGTGTGTGTGTGTGTGTGTGTGTGTGTGTGTGTGTGTGGTTGAACACAGGCCAGAAGAGATTGCCAGGTGTTTTCTTGTGTTACTCTCAGCCATCTTTGCTTGAAGGAGGGTTTCTCACTGAAGCTGGAGCTAGCTAGCTAGTCTGGCCAGACAATGCCAAGGATGCTCCTGTCTTTGCATGTACTCCCTCCATCTGCTGAGTGTGCGATTACAGGTGTGCATTGCAAGCTGCACATAGGTAATAGGGACCCAAACTCATGCGTTAAGCCCTTACACACTGGACCATCTCTCCAGCCCTCAGTTCTACATAATTAATAAATAAATTGAAATGGATCATAAAAAAGAAAAAGGCCATTGTATACTAGAGGAAGTTAGGAGGTACCAAGATTGACTACATTGTGTATTTTAGTCCCCATAAAAAAAAAAGCTACATATTATTTAGTGTTTTAAAAGTCTCTGTAATTTTGTTATATATTTAATGGATACATGAGAATGTCAAATTTTTATAGATTGATAGGGTGTTTTTGATGTTGCCGTTGTTGGTTTTTGTTTTTGTTTTTGTTTTTTGAACATGGTTACCCTGGCTGTACCAGACTTCAGAGATTTACCTGCCTCTACCTCCCGAATGCTGGGATTAAAGGCGTGTCCCACCACTGCCAAACATAATGGGGTGTTTTCAAAATATCTTTACATATTTGTTATTTATTGTGGTGGCACATGTATAATACAGCATTTAGATTGAAATCAGAGGGCAACTAGTCAGATCAACTTTCTCATTCCATTATGTGGGTTTCAGGGATTGAGCTCAGGTCATTGAGCTTGGCAACAAGCACCTTTCCTCACTGAACCATCTCAATGGCCCATCATGGGGTATTTTTGACCGACATATAAACTTTAGTATTTACACCAGATGATTTGTGTACATTTGAGTTCTCCAGCATTTATCATTTGTTATAGTCAAAAATCCTTTCTTCTTCTTCCTCTTAAGATTTATTTATTATGCATACAGTTCACATTAGATCACATTATAGATGGTTGTGAGCCACCATGTGGTTGCTGGGAATTGAACTCAGGACCTCTGGAAAAGCAGTCAGTGCTCTTAACCATTGAGCCATCTCTCCAGCCCCTTCTTCCTCTTCTCCTTCTCCTTCTCCTTCTCCTTCTCCTTCTCCTTCTCCTTCTCCTTCTCCTTCTCCTTCTCCTTCTCCTTCTCCTTCTCCTTCTCCTTCTCCTTCTTCTTCTTCTTCTTCTTCTTCTTCTTCTTCTTCTTCTTCTTCTTCTTCTCCCTTTTAAGGTACAGAACTTTATTGCTATCCCTGATCATCTAACTGGGTGACCATAGCGTCATGATGCTGCTTGCAGGTACTTGTACCTCAGTTATGATTAGCCACCCTTTCCTCATCCCTCCCTCCCTGCTATTTTTCCTAGCCCCTTTTAATCACCATTCAACTGCTGTGAGACCAAGCTGTTTACATTTCCAGTGTACAAGAGAAGCAGCCGAGCTTGACAGGTTGGCCTGTGCAAAGGTTGTTTGAATAACTCATGACTTGCATTCCCACCCGTATTGTAGCAAATGATTGGATACCCAGGCTTTTCTATGGAGTACAAGCCAATGGGTGGTGGGGAGTCATTTCAAATCTGCCAGTTGAAGTAGACCTTTCAATCAGTGTTTGGAATAAGAAAGGCTGTGCTGTGAGAGTTCTAGTTTGTAGACAGGCATCAAAGCAAGAAGTGGAGGAGTCTGAGCTCGGCTTTGAGTGAATGCAAAAGTATGTATATTTTGTCATTGTAAAGTCTTTCTAAATCTTATTGTTACTTTCTCCACTTAGTTTACTCTGGGATTTGAGAGAGGGCTCAGTGCCTAAAAGCATTTGCTGCTCTTGCAGAGGACTGGAGTTCAGTTCCTAGCTTCTGCATCAGTCAGCTCACAACGACCTGGCACTCCAGCTCTGAGGGACGTAGCACCCTCCTCTGCTCTCTGTAGTACCTGCACATGTGTGGCATATGTGTGCACACACATGTTCATATAAGTAAAAACAAAGTAAGTCTTTGAAAGTCTATGTTGGTAATTATAGCTTTCCAAATGGAATATAATTTTCATCCTTTATTTTCAAAATTCTTTGCTTTATAAACCTATGTCTACTTATTCAGTTCATCTCATCTTACCTTTTATAGGATTAAATTGATTTTTATGTGAAATAATCACCAATATATTAGAATTTAGATATAACACCCTAACAAGTATTATGTCAATTCCTTATATCCATTTAATATTACTGTTTTTCTTTTGGATTAGTTTTTCTTTAACATCTGGGAAATCAAATGCTTTTTTACTCATCTTAGTGAGTCAGACTAAATGTCACAGTATAAACTCTTAGCTTATCAAAGACTTATAAATTCATGACTTTGTCTCCTTGTTAACATTCTGCATATAGCTTGTCTTTTAATACAACCTACTTCCTGTTGGCTTGCTAGGATGAAGTCATTGCTCCTTTTATTTTTCAGTTAGAAAAACCTAGTTTTGCCAGTCTCAGTTTTTGAAGAATGAAAATCTGGATACAGAATTCTAGGATATGCTTTCTTTCTCACATTCATGTTAAGACAGTTGTATCTTAACTCATTAGCCACATATTATATCTGATGATAATTCAGCTAAAAAATATTTAAAAAGATGTCTTGTTGTGGAGGCTGTTCTGAGCTATGTAGTAAATTATAGTCAACTTGGGTTGCAGAGTGGGATCTTCTCTCATGTGTATGTATGTATGTATGCATACATGCATGTATGCATAATGTTTAAAAAATATTATTTACATTTTTATGTGTATAGGTGTTTTGTCTATACACCATGTGCATGCAGTGACCTTCAGAAGCCAGAAGAGGGTGCCAGGTCTCCTGGAACTGGAGTTACAGATGGCTGTGAACCACCATGTGGGTGCTGTATGTTCAATCTGGGTCCTCTGGAAGAGCAGCTAAGGCTCTTAATTTCTGAGCCATCTCTCTGGCTACATTTAAAAAACATATTTTCCTTTGGTGTCAGAAATTTGGATAGGAGGAACTTAAATTTGTTCTTTATTACTTTTTTTTGACTTTTTTAGAGCTTCTTAGCTACATAGATTGATATCTTTGTATGTTTAAGAAAATTATTGGTAACTCTTTGCATATTTTTTTCTGTCTCGTTTTAAACTGACTCTTTCCTGGAAAACCAATTATATTTAAGTAAGATTACTTGATATTCTAGAGATTTAAAAAGGTTTCATAACTTACTTGTTAATTTTCTATGTTTTACTTTTGATAACCTAAAATAATCGTTTTATTTTAAATTATCTATACATGTGTGTAAATGCATATAGGTTCAGAGCTTATGGAGTCCAGAACAGGGCGTCAGATCAGTAAAACTTGTGTGGGTATGTACATATTGCTACAGTGCTCTTGAAGTCCAGACGAGGTGTCAGATCCTTGTAGCTAGAATTACAGGAAGCTAGGAATGCCTTTTCTGAAGGTCAGGTCTTCTCTGTCTGTTGTCTGTCATTTTATTATTAGCTATCTGATTTTAAAAACCGTGTGTGTGTGTGTGTGTGTGTGTGTGTGTGTGTGTGTGTGTGTGTATCACTGGACCTCTCTTTTCCCTCTCTGCAATGTGGCCACACCGAATGCACCTCTTTTCTCTGGGTTTTCACCTTTACCTGTTTCTTTATTTGGCCAGTTGAGGTCAGGCAGCAGACTCTAGAGTGCTACGGCTGCCAGGGCCTGGGCTGTGACCCTCACAGCTCTGGTAACTCCTGCCTCAAAGTGTCTCCTGTTATCTCAGGTAGTTGGATATTTGCCTAATACCTTTACACCTACTTCTAAACACTATGTATAGAAAAAACACAAATGTACTTATTTGGCTCATTAGTGGATTCAAAAGCCAGCTTAAAAAAAGTCTAAATTAACCCAGGGCTCTGCTGAGTTTTTAATATTGATTTTTCAATATGATGAATACGAGAGCTCGAATTTTAAAAGAGACCAGAACTATCAATTTTCATTTTCACTGATGTTGAAATTTTTATGTTGCTTCTTTTCTGTTATTCTTTGAACATCAGGCTGCCTAAAGTTTTGAAAAGGAATAATGAAGGTCTTTGTATGGAGAAAAACCTATTCTTGTTCACAAATGTGTTTCCAGAATAGGCTAACTGTGATTTTCTGCTACCAGGAGTAAATAGTCAATTCTTCAGAGAAATTGTTTTGTTTTGTAGTTCTTTTTAAATTTATTTCCTTTACAGACAATGGTTTTCAGCCCGAGAAAAACGATCTGTTTTTATGCCCATGCTGGTTGGTCTCCCTCATCTCCACTGTACCACTGTGCAAATGTGTCATAGCAGGTTAGCACGTTAGTACTTCCAGGGTGTCCTGGCAGTGTCCAGGGTGTAAATGAAACATCTATGGCTTCTGGAGAGAAGTTGGATGTCTCAAATATTGTTTCCACAAGGCCCCAGAAGACCTGCCAGGAAAGGATGGGTATGCTGTACTGTCCTGGATCAAAGAGCTGACACTTTTTTGCTGTCTAATCTTCAAGACAAAGTGTGATGTATGGGCAGGGAAACTGGCTGCTGAGGATAGCTTTGTTCCACAAACTCTTCCATAATTGGGTTGGAATTAGATGTCACTGACTGCCAGCGAGCCTACATCCTGTTGTGTTGTCTGAGCACTGGGATGTCCTGGAGGATGAGGAAGACTCACCCTGACTGTGGGTAGAGTCCCCAGTGGTTGTTTGTGGATCTTCACCTTGACTCCCCAGTTCACCTGTGAACCCCCCACAAGTGTATGTTGTAGTCACTCTCTGATTTCTGTAGTATATTGCTGCTCTCTTGATGAAAGATATATTCCTATTATTAATGTTGTGTTTGTTGTTACTGTGCTGGAGTGGACCCATGGCATTGTGTTTGATGGTCAAACTCTTGCACTGAGCTCTATCTACATTACTTTGAAGAGAAGATGCCATTAAATGTATGGTACCTGAGAATGGAGATAGATGAACTTAATGCTGACTCTTAAGTACAGTTTGGAAGGAATCAAGCCTAAAGGTAATACATGGGCACTATGTGTGGAATTGAAATGAAATGGTCTCAAAGTCCATTCCCATCTTGTGGGTTATGAAGGGAGACAGCTAGGGTCCAACAGGAAGGTAGTATCTGCTGAGGGAGATACCAAAAGTAGTGGATCCAGAGTACCATAATTTTTCATAGGGTGACTTAATAAAGTACTAATATATTTTAACACATTAGGAACTGCTATTAGTAGTAACTTAAAAAATATTTAAAGTGTGTGTGTGTGTGTGTGTGTGTGTGTGTGTGTGTGTGTGTGTGAGAGAGAGAGAGAGAGAGAGAGAGAGAGAGAGAGAGAGAGAGAGAGAGAGAGGAGAGAGAGATCGCACATGAGTACACAAGTAGGCAATGGATTTTTTAGAGCTGGTGTTACAGGAGGGTCTGAACCACTCAATGCAAGTGCTGGGAAGCCAACTTAGATCCTCTACCAGACCAGTGCAGGCTCTTAACCACTGAACCATCTCTCCAGTCTCTGGTAGTAATTATTAATGGAAATATTATAATCATGAAAATCAATGGTTAAGACATATGATTTAAAAATATCAGGGTATTTAAAGACCCTTGTAGTTGCTCTATAGTCCCCCACATAGGATTACTTGAGGATAAACTCCTTAGTAATCTTTATCTCATCTAAAATCTCAATTTCTTCCTGTCATGTAATGTGACATTTGTAGGCTGATTGGTAGTACATAGATACTCAATACCATGATCTTAGAAATAGGTAATAGTGATTAGTCATCTCCTTTTACCACTCTACTAGTCCCCTCTTTTTTTTTTGCATGCCTTATTTGCAAAGGGATTATAAGAACTAGGCACTCCAATGAGCTTCATTTCACAGATGAGAGCATTAGACACCAGAGCTAGATGCTTGTCCATAGCTACATGTGGGGTGGTAGGGATTGGTTTTGTATGTCTTGCTCATTTTGCTGAATGTCCTTTGTGTTCAGAGATGTTAACCTAAATGACAGGATTTTGCCTTTTCATAGCTGACCAGTATTTCATTGTGTATATGTAGCTACCTTTTCTTTCTTTCTTTTTTCTTTTTCTTTTTGTTTTTTTGAGACAGAGTTTCTCTGTGTAGCCTTGGCTGTCCTGGAGCTCACTCTGTAGACCAGGCTGGCCTCGAACTCATAGAGATCTACCTGCCTCTGCCTCCTGAGTGCTGGGATTAAATGCCACTACCACCCAGCTTAGCCACATTTTCTTTATGAATTCATTTGTTGACTGGCAATTCATTTGATCTCATACTTGGCTATTGTGAATAATTTGGCAATGAACATGGATGGATGTGTAGCCATGCCCTGTGTGCTGATTAGCTTTAATTGTCAATTTGACATAAGCTAGAGTCCCCTGGGAAGGGCCTTTTGAAGGAGGATTGTCTATATTAGGTTGGCTTGTAAGCATATTTCTGGGGCATTGACTTAATTGATATAAGAAGACCTAGTCCACTGTGGGCAGCTCTATTCCATAGGCAGTGGGTTCTGAATTGTGTATGAAGAGAAACAGCAGTGAGCAAGCACATGAGTGTGCATGCATTCATTTTTCTCTGCTCTGGACCATGAATGTAATACAACTGGCTGTTTCAAGATTCTGCTGCTGTGACCTTCCCACAGAGATGTTTGTAACCTGGAATAATGAGATAAGAAGATACCTATTGTCCTCTAAGTGGTTTGTTGCCAGGGAAATTTATCACAGCAACATATATAAAACTAGGATATCTTTGAAATACATACAAATATATATGTAAATTCCCAGTATTTACCCTTATATTGAATGACTGCATCAGAGAGTAAAGAATGATTTTAAAAAAACTTAAACATGTTCACATTACCACCAAAATGCTTTTTTTTTTTTTTTTTTTTTTTACAATGAGAGAAGTAGTTGGTAGAGCAAAGAGATTCCAACAGAAAGAACAGAAGATACTTACAATCCTATGTCTCTTAAAGGGTTAATGTGCAGAGAGAATCATTAGCAGAACTAAAGCAAGCTTGACAGAAGGTGGACACTACACCTAAACAGACACTTCTCAAAAGTAGATGTAGAAATAGGCAACAGGCATAGGAAAAAAAATCCCCCATGTCCTTAAAATTGTCAGGGGAACAAATCAAAACCACAAGACACCGTCACGTCACCAGGCCAGAACGCCATGGCCTTCTCCCTCTATATGTCATATGGTGAGAAGCACTGCTTTTAATTCCCAGTGCCTTTGACAATACAGCCTGTGTTGAAGGTGTTCAGGGCTCTTAACCAGGGTGATTGAGGATTTGGGGTGAATGATCATAGAGACCATGCTCATCTCTGAGGGCTCCCGTTCCTGAGCGGATGCCACAGCTCTCACACAATTTTTTATTTTATTTTATTAATCTCACACAATTTTTAACCCTCACAGTGGAAGAAGATGACAATGGTTGCAATCTAATGCTCCAGCCTGTGCAGTGAAAAGGGTGATTTCCCCACTATAAAAGCTGAGTTTTTCATAGTGGAAACACCAGGAAGAACCCAGCTGTTATTACAATGAACTCTTAACACGATGCTGGTACATATGTATTTCTTTGCACTTACAAAAAGGCCCTAGGGGAGACTAAATACAGGTACAAAGTGTTGTAAAAATGACATTCATGTGAGAGAATTCGCTGCTCGTATTCTTTGATTTGAAAGCCACCAGCATCATAATGTCACAGAAAAAAATGAAAAAAATGACGTGTGCCAACAATACGGACAACTAGCATTCTTCACTTTTATTACTAATAAACAGCCACATGTTTATTTAAAAATCCCCTTTGCATTTAATCTGGAACAAATGGCTTTTTGTGATAATTCTTACATGCAAATCCTTTCAACTTTGCTATTGTCTGGCAACTGATGACACCAAATGAGTTTCTCTAAGTCCCAGGGGTCCTCAGTGGCATCTGACTGGATTGTCCCCATTGCTCCTGTTTTGAGATGATAAGAAACCAACACAGAGGCAACAAAGCCATGCTCAGGACACAGCATTTCCTGCTGACTGTTTCATTTAAAGAGAACAATGGACGTCTCTAGGGGAATCCTTCAATAAATGACCCCCTTGGCGCTCAAGGCATCTCTCCACATGGACTTTTCAATCCTTTGAAATAATCAGGTGGCCTAACTTCACAGCCAAAATTCCAGCTTTTTTTGTTTTTGTTTTTGTTTTTTTGGACACAGTCTCATGTAGCCCAGACTGATCTTGAACTTCCCACATAGCTGAAGAGGACTTAAACTCCGGATCCTTTTGTCTCCACCTCCCAACTGCTGGGGTTATATACTTGCACCACCCCATGCCTTGTGTGTGTGGTACTGGAGATTGAAGCTCACTGGGCAAGCTGTCTGACAACTGAGCGGCACATCTCCAGCTCAGGTCATTTGTGTTGATGCTAAGCTCATTGAGATCAGGCACAGAGGAGAAGGCTTCGTGAAGATGTTCTTCTCTCACTCTTAGATAGCAAAATAAATAATCTAGACTCTTAGAGAGTATGGAAGAGGGAAAATACTTGGCATTCTCCCTTTACTGTTAACATATATCATACATTAGAAGCTGGAAGAACGGGCTCTTGAGACTATGAGCAGGAATTAGCCTGAAAGAGCATGTTAATTTCCTCACAAAGCCAGTCACCTTAGCACCTACATCATGTTCTGGCTTGTTGGAAAATGTCAGGTTCAGTTGAATAAGTTTTCTGTGAGTACTGCCTTAACATTTTGTTCCATTTAATTGCTTTAAGTCAGATGGTGAAGAGGAAAACTTTTATTTGCTTTTCTTTCTAACTAAATATAGGTGTGAAAAGAAAGACTCAGGATAGTAAGTCTTTTGCCTTTCCTGGTGATAATTGCGTAAGTCCCATGATGGTCCTCCTTTGAACTCAAAGGTTTCCACTAAGTGCGGCTATCCAGCAAACTTTATCATGAAACATGACAGATTTAGTTCATTTAAAATATTATACTTATTTACTTATTGTACCTGTAGTTATGTATGTATTTAGGTTAATATGTATGACAGTGCATTTACAGAGCTCAGAGACCAACGTGTGGGATTTACTTCTCTCTTTTCACCATTTGGATTCTAGAACTGGAATTGGGTGGTCAGACTTAGTGGTAAATGTCTTTATCTACTGAGTCATTTTTCTGGCCCCCAGCGTCTTGTAGGGACTCTGCCTGGAACTAGAAACCTAGCAAATGAAACTGATGAGATGCTCTGACAGCTGCTAATATGAATTTCAGATATGGACCATTCCTGGTTTGATAGACAAGTTCTTAGGTGTGCTCATCCTGATGGCACTGGTTTACGCTTCCTCGTGACTCTTCCTCTGGTTTTTACCATATCATCTTTTATCTTTCTTTTTGTCTTATAATGGTTTTTTTTTTTTGGCTCCCTCTCACCTCAGTTCATGTATGTAAAACACTTATGAACTGACATTCCCAGAAAAAGCTTATTTCAGTGTTCAGAATTCTACAAGGTCAGTTGGGCTGATGGACCAGAAGCTCTGTGATTGTGAGATTGGAAGGCTGCAGCTCTGGAGCCAAATTATACTGAACTTTATTTAGCCCATACCGGCTATTCACTTCCCACCGCTGGGCTTGACCTAATTTCCCTGTGGAGATTTTGGGTGGAGAGGAGGCTCGTCAAGGTTTTAAAAACAATTATTTGCATGAGCGTGCACCCTCATGCCATGGCTTCCATGTGGAGGTCAGAGGGCAGCTTGTGGGAGTTGGTTCTCTCCTTCCACCATTGAGCTCAGGTTGTCAGGCCACAGGGGTGGGGGGGGGGGTGCAAGTGAGTGAAGAGCTATCCCTCTCACGCAGTAAATCTCTTTGAAGTGTACTAACTTCTACCATTTTGGAATGGACTGGAATGTAGAAACCAATTCAAAAGCAAAATTCTCACCCGATAGCATCTGAGGCCTGTAGTCTACAGAGAGATTTCCCTGCCTTGATGTAACTGCTTGTCTTATGTTCCTCCTCAGAGCTTAAAAAGTGCCTGACGGAAGCCTAGTTCTGTTCTGGCACTGTCTAGGTGCAGCCAGTTGTGGAACACTGCCAACAGTCAAACATCTCTCTTTCTTTCACGGAGGTAGCAGATACTGAAAGTTCTACAAATCGAAGAGATAGCCTTTTTGTTTTGTACTTCTTTCCTTTTTTTTTTTTTTTTAAGTTGAAAGTTTGTTGTGTCTTTTTACCCCCAAATCAGTACCATCTTTTTCTCTCCATTGCAATGTTGCTGAAATATAAGAGTTAAATTTACTCTGGGGACATGCAAAGGAACTCCAAAAGGGCATGAAGGAATTTCAATTTAAATACAAGAGCCACACAGAGGTCTCTGACAACCCTACAAGGAAAAACTTCTGCCTTGATTATGCTGCCACCACCTCAGCTGAGGTTGCTGTGCTTATGTATTTTTTTCAGTGGAGGTTTTCCAAATTGAGGGCAAAACTAAGTGCAAGGTAATTGAGACATTATATAAGCAGATTCAAGAAATTATTGATTATAATACTTTCCAAGTCAAGCATTGTCTGTACACCCATGCTCCACTATCTTTTTTTACTCATGTAAAGAGAGGAGGGATGTGGTTCATTTGGTAGAGTATTTTCCTAGCATGCATGAGGCTGGCCTTTGGTTGGATCCCTAGCACTGCATAAGCAAACTGGAGGCAGAAGACTCAGAAGCTCAATATCATTCCCACCCTCTTAACAAGTTTGAGGCACCCAAGAAGACATGAGATCCTGCAGAATAGAAATTAGTAGCAACGCAGAAGAACCAGGCAGAAAAACATGAGCATCAGATATGTTGAATTAAGTATGATGAGGCACTAGGCCAAGGGATCCTACAAAGGCAGTGAGCATCCAAGCCACCCGGCAGATTGCTGTCTGGGTGATTAATTTTAACTGCATACTGGAATGTACCGAGGTGTCATAAGCTCTGTGGGCATTTAGCAGAAAGATTGGTGTGTCATTTCTTATTGCAGCTTCAATGCCATGGTGAACGATTTCCCCTTAAGACAAATTTTTTGAACTTTAAGTATTTGAGTAAGGATATTGAACTTTTTAATCTCAAAAGTGCCTTGGCATCTCATGTGGTTCACAGAGAGTTGAGACTGGATGCTTCTGGAAGGTACTTCTCTATTGTGACTTGACAATGAGCCTTTGATCTTTGGAGTACAAGACCAAATCGAGGCTTGTCATAAAATTATGAATAGCTCTGGGATTAGAATGTGGGATTTGGGCTAGATTTGTCTAGAATAGCTTTTCACCTGCTGTGTATCGGTAAAGCGAAGTCTTTGGGATATAAAATTGTTTTAGATACCACTGAGTAAGTTTTTTTTCTTCCAATTCTTTGACTTCAAATTATAGCCTTTCTAACTTTTCTCTTGATTCTAAAGCCCTCTTTAAAAGCATTTCATTGTGACCCTTTGAAGGATAATTTCAGTCCTAGCAGCACCACTGGCCTTTCATCCAGGTGACCCACAAATGTGGTCCACAGAGTGATGAATAGTTTCTCTCTCTCATGATCATGTTGGTCCAAGTGATTCTATGACATTCAGTGCTGGGAAATGTCAGCCATAGTATAAACATGGGGAGGGGCCAGTTATTTGAAGAAAATCATATATGAAAACTTTTTTTTTGTTAGGGTAGTTTCTTTTAAGGAGAAATTGCAGAGCTGATGCCTAATGGGACAGAGAGTGAATAAAGGTGGTTTTTTTCTTTTTCTTTTCTAGAAGCAGCAGATGCTCCTGAGCTTGTTGACATGAGAAGGGAGCCAGTTCTGCTGACCCACTCATCTCTTGGGGTTCTATTAGCTGAGATGTAGGCATGAGCTTGGCCAGGACACTTTACCTATTCAGTAACCAGGAGACTGGCTGCTATGGAAACAGTCATTCATTTCTGTCTACAGGCCTAGCTCCCACCAGGTTATGAAAAGTAGCTTCTCGATGTTTATAGCCCAAACGAATGCAGTCTTGAAGAAATCCTATTCTTATGGGGATTGGAGTTTAAGTTCATTTGATTTTCAAGGCCTTTCAAAAATCTGAACATAATGCCAGCTTTGAACAGCCCAACGAGAAGTCGAGATGAGCGCATTGCTGGGGGTTATGGGGCAGCAGATGAGCTGATAGACCCATAGACATTAGACTGTGCCTTTGGGGATTGTCTGTTTGGTCGATGTGTTCAGTCAAAGACTAGATACCAAGCAAGATAACTATGGAGCAAGTTAATGAAAGTAGTAGAGGTGTTGAGCTTGCATGAAACTAAACCGACACCTGCTTTTATCGCCTTCTGTCTACTAAGCTGTAAGCTAACAAGGACCTTATGCAGAGAAGGTGAAGGTTGCTAACAATTCGCTCATTATATGTGGGGCTACATTGTATTTGGGGAGCTTTGCTAGGAGCTATTTATCTAGGTATCTGGGACACAGCCATCAAACCGTTGAATCTGTGATGAGAGGGCCGTGGAAAGATAAGTGTCGGACAAAGTGAAATCCCAAGTGTGGAGAAGATGTAGGGACAAACTGAAGAGCAGTAAGGCATTCAGGATTATGGACTGACATCATACAGTCTCTCTGCTGAAATTAACCATTGCTGACTCTGTTACATGTGTGACCTGCTTCCTTGAACCCCATGTCTTTCTTTCGTGAGGGTTAACATGACATGACTGCCGAACTAAGGGGAGAGAAGTAATCTTTTTATGTCGGCTATAAATTCCAGTACCAGTTTTCTAATTTAATTTTCTGCTATCCCACCTCTACATATTCTCAGAGCAGATTTCATGGCTGGTGTCAAGGGCGTTAAAATTTCCTATCCAGACATGTGACCTCACGTGCCTTGGCATTTTTGCAATTTGTCAACTTGAAGTTAGTTGTCTGGTTTCTTTGGATACTTCTCATTCTGCCAAATGAGGAGTGCTTGGAGAGCAATTTAGGCCTCTGCAGAACGACTCATTTCTTACTTCCACAGACTGGTTCTTGATTCAGTACGGTCTTTTACATCTTACACACTTAATTAAGTCACCAAAAACGAGCTCTTCTGTTTTTGTGTTTTCTTTTCCGGAGCAGGCCTAGAGTTCTGCTCTCACAGTCGGGTATTTTGTTACCCAGGTTACAGGGATGGCAGTACGGTGTCACAGCTTTGTAGTCATGGCTCCCTAAGGCTCTCTGTGTTCTCACTCTTGGTCCCTTCCTCTACAGCCTTTGTGCCATGTCTCCGTTCTTGTTCTTACTTTCTTTAAGCAGAACAGGAAAAAAAAAAAAAACAAAAAACAAAAAAACAGCCTCCTGTGGGAAGAAGCAGTATTTGCTCATGTCATGCTTTAATCAAATTTGGTTTTGACTAGAGAATAATATGTACATATTAATTGGTGACTGATGAGGATGTGAGGATTATGAAAACTAGACAAAGATTACTGATGAGATTTTTTTCTAATCTGTATTTGATAATCTCATCTGCAAAGCATAATTTATTTTGTTTTCTTAGCTATAATTACAAATGATTGAAATCGGGAGATTAAATGCCAGCATTTTAGTTGGTTGGCTGCCCAATACAAATGGTGTCATATGCTGAGAACCTAGACACCAGCATATATTAAAGGTAATAGATAATTTTGTTTGAAAGTATTTATGATGTTCATATTACCTATGATGAAAGCCCCTTCCACTGAGCTTTAGCTAGGTAAAATTTTATTAAAAATATAAGTGCTGTATTTTCTGTCTAGAAAAATGGAGAGGTGAAATCTTATTAAGTTCTCAGAAAAATGTCATAAAAGTTTAGCTGTGCCACAAATCCCAGGGATGCCGTGAACCTCGTGATGGGGCCCCAGTGCGCAGACAGTGCCCTAGCTGGTAAGCATTGTCATCAATATGTTCTCACGCTTGTGTACATAATGTTACAAATACCTACTGTTTAATTTTCCCCTCTAAGTGAAGAGCCTTAGTTGAAGGAAATGTACAAACGCAGCAGCCTCAGCTGAGGTGGTGTCAGTGGCGAACGAGGCGGTGGATTTTCCTCAGTGAGTTGTCACAAGACCTCTCTGAGGCTTTTGAGTTTTAGTTTAAATCCCCTCTGTGGTCTTTTGGAATCCTTTGGTGTGTCTCCAGAGTGAGTTTCAAGCGCTTGATAGTTAGTTCATCACTGTTGCCGGCCGGGGAGATGGCGCAGCAGTTATGGGCATAGCTTGTTCTAGCAGAGAACTGGACAACCCGAGTTCGAGTCCCAGTGTCTGCATGTTCTTCACAGGCATCTCTAAGCCCAGTTTCAGTGGGTGCAGTCTCTCAGAAATCCCGGGAAAAAACAAAAACAACAAAAAAAACCCCAGTGTACAGAAAAGTTCATCAGTGTTGCAGTGCAAGGAAAAAGGTGGAACTGACTTGAGGTGAAAAGATATAACAAACCTTCAACTTAAAAAACAAACAAACCCAAATATAAGTGAAAAGAAAGCAGAGCCTTTGGAATTTGTGAGTTTGAGGAATGCCCAGCTTTTACACATCATATGAACACGATTCTGGATCTGTTAGTGGGGACAAAGGAGCAGACACTTTTCAGGGAGCCGGAATAGATGGCGACCATGTCACTTGTGCCCATTTGTATCTGCTGCAGGAGCATGATCTGGAAGCCCCCCCCCCCCACACCCCCATATTGTAGAAAAACCGTATGTTCCTTCCACTGCAATGACTGAAGTAACCAGTTCCACTATCGGAGGCGTGAGAATAAAACAGTGCCAATTAAAGGTACCAATTCTTCCTTGAGCAGCAAGAAAATTTGGAGGTTTCATAATACGGGCAATCTGGGATACGGCGGCCATTAAGAGCGTATTGACTATGTTAGCAGGCTGACAAAGAGTGGATGTAAACATGGGAGAGGCTCTTGATGCTGACGCAAGGCAGAGAACGGGTTTTAAATTCATGTCACTCCTGGTACAGATACATGTGTTTAAAATATAACCCCTGCTCTTGTAAAACATCATACAGGGAAATCCCTCCTAAGGAGCCAAGTTGTTTTTATACATCGAGACCCTTTCTCAGCAGGGAAGGAGGGCCCTCTGGGCTTTGTGAAAACACTTCCTCAGACAAGAAGCCATCTGTTTTCAGGAAAGTACAGCTCCCAAGGTACACTGACCCTTCCTAAGTCTTTTGTTTGCAGGCAAATATGGCCCCTAAGTAGGGGAGGTGCGGGGGCCAGGGCAATCTGACCTCTTCTAAGTTATTTCAGTTTTGATCATCATTAATAAGGTATCAGCTAATTGAAAAATTATGTATCCTATTCATAAAATATAAATTTGATAGTTACAAAAGTTTTTTTTTTAACTTTTCATAAAAGTCTGGTCAAGGTTATCCCTGCTTTGACAGTTAGGTGCATCAGGGCATCATTTGGACCTGTTAGAGTTGAAATACAGGTATAATCTTACCAGGGGTTTAGTTTTCTATCCTTGTCTGTAGTCTCCCATGGTTATCCATATTCCTGATGCTTCCGTATATACATTGCAGCTAAATATTTTTTCTGCCATATTTCAATATGGTAGAATACATTTTTTTCCTCTCGTGAATTTTGTGTCATAAGTTGAGCAAGCCTTGCTACAATGAAATACCTTGACAAAAACAAGTTGAGGAGGAAAGTGTTTTTTAGCTTACACTTCCATGTTGCATAGTCTTATCACTGAGGGACATCAGGACAGGAACTCAAACAGGACTGGAACCTGGAGGCAGGAGTTGATGCAAAGGCCATGGAGGGGTGCTGCTTGCTGGCTTGCTCAGCCAGGTTTCTGCAGAACTCAGGATCCCCAGCCCAGGGATGGCACCACCCACAATGGACTGGTCTCTCCCACATCAATCACTAACTGGGAAAATATTCTACAGGCTTGCTTGCAGCCCCTTCTTAGGAAGACCTTTTCTCAGTTGTGGTTCCCTGCTTTCAGATGACTCTAGACCATGTCAAGATGCCATAAAATTAGCCTGCACAATCTGTTGCAATCTGTTTCAGTGTTGGTAGAGAAGCTGCCTTTGAATGTGCTCTTAACTAAAGCACTGTTTTCATTTATGAAACTTAAGGCCAGCCAAGTAGCTTCATTTCAACCCAGCACAGTTCAGTTATTTCCGTGTAATAAATATTTTCCTTCAGGGAAAAATATAAAACATTTTTCCCAAATTTTAATTATGAAAATGAAAGTCCTATAAGTTGAAATTCAGGTCCAACGTTGAAAATTTATGTTTGATATTCAGAGTATGTTTATGTGATGTCTAGTTATAAGTACATTTGTTTTCATTGATTCTTTTTCTATTTCCAAGTAATGTTTTAAAGCTACCAGTAAATATACCAGAGTGAAGATGCCTTTTTCCGTGTTTAGCTTTTATTTAAATTCTGCATCCCGATACTATTAGTATCAAGTAAAATTGATAACCATATTCATATGGTTGGTAGCCATATTCATAATAATGGGCTTTGGTGACCAAAGAGGAAGAAGAATTCATCCACTTTATTAAGATACTTCAAAAAAAACAATCTTCAAAGATTCCTTTAGAAAACTTGCCTCTGTCCATGTATTTCTCATAATTTCCAAGAAGGTGGGTGTAGTAGAGACCATGGAAATGTGACAGTGAGGAAATAGCTACAGACAATGAGAACATGCCCAAACAGATCCCTGTGTCCTCACTAGAGCAGGCCATACAAAGTGCTTTTTGTGTATTCTAACTGTAATTCTTATTTGCAATTTTAGGTCCTCATGGACAGTGACTATGTAGGAACTGATGATGTATTCACCACAGTGGGAAAGGATAAAAAGAGTGAAAGTTAACTTAAGCCACATTTGAACATGAGAATTACTTGGTTTATAAATGTAAGACTTGGTGAATGAATTTAGAATGGTTCGTTTCAAGCAGAAAGCTGGTGTGTGTGTGTGTGTGTGTGTGTGTGTGTGTGTGTGTGTGTGTGTTGAGTAATAGCTAGCATACTCTGAAGAGAGCTTGGAGAAATGATAAAACATTATTACTTACTATCGGTTTCTATTTACTTTGTGAAAATTTCATCTTTAAGTTTGACAAATATCTCGAAATTACTCCTAACTGGATTCTTAAAGAAATATCCTGTCAAACATTTATTAACCAAGAGTGACCTCTTACAGCGAAGAAAAGAGAAATATCAGGGGGCCTACCCATTAAACCCCAAGTGCCATGTTAACAGATCCTTGCCCCCCCTCGCAGCACTAGGAAACCCATCAGAGGGTGCCTGGCTCTTCCCAGCCGCGCTGTCTACAGTGAAGCACCAAAGTCACTTTCTCCAAAGACTGCACCCATGGACCTAACTTTCTAGTCATTTTGGCCTGTTGTTTAAGCCACTCACTGGTTCCATTAGTTTTAGTGCAACACTTTCCAGATATATAACCTGACTCTCTTACTTAACCAGTTTCCAGAAAACAAAAAAACAAAACCAGATTGTCACTCAGAAAATTTGCTATTTTAAAGTTTTATTCAGCTGAAAGCAAATACCCCCAAATCGACAGTGAAAATCATGCTGGAAAGGAAGAAGCCCCGTGTGCTGCTGAGCACCTGTACTCTCCACTGTGTGGGAACCTGAGGCAGGAAGATCGCTCGAGCCCAGGAATTCCCTGCCAGGCTGGGAACATGCGAGAGCAACCTGCCCGACCCCCCACCCCAGCTCATCAGGTTTCCTCAGGCCTGAGCACATCCTCTTTCCCTGTGGCCTGGCAAGGCAGTCCCAACAGGGGGAAGTGATCAGAAGGCTGACAGCAGAGACCATGGCAGAGAAGCCCCCTCCCCTTAGTAGAGGACTCAGATGAAGCCTGAGCCACTCATTGGCTACATCTTTGTAGGGGGCTCAGTTCATGTCCATGCATGGCCCCTGGTTGATGTTTCAATCTCAGCAAATTTGGAGAAGGTTCTGTGAGGTGCTGAGAAGAACTTATATTCTTTTGTGTTTGGGTGGAAAGTTCTGTAGACATCTATTAGGTCCATTTGATTCATGAACTCTGTGAGTGTCATTAGTTCTCTATTTGGTTTCTGTTTTGATGATTTGTCCATTGGTGAGAGAGGGGTGTTGACATCTCCCACTATTAATGCATGGGGATTGATGTATGATTTAGATTTAAGCTTTAATAATGTTTCTTTTACAAATGCTGGTGCCCTTGTATTTGGGGCATAGATGTTCAGAATTAAGATGTCCTCTTGGAGGATTTTTCCTTTGACAAGAATGAAGTGTCCTTCCCCAATCTCTTTTGGCTATTTTTTTTGGTTGAAGATCTATTTTATTAGATATTAGGATAGCCACTCCAGCTTGCTTCTTGGGTCCATTTGTTTGGAAAATCTAATGTAGCTACAACTTCTTGGAGGCTAGTCTTACATTGAAAAATTTCCATCGAGTGTTCCCAGGGTTGTTTCGTTCTAGAACTGTTTGCCATTTATCAGCAGAATTGTTTGATGAAGGGAATATACCCAAAAAAAGAAAAACAAATGACAGAGATAAACTTCTTTAAGTCCTGAAAAATGTTTATCAAATGCATGAACTGTTAGAAAAAATTTGAATTCCTCATTAAAGGCTTTTTCATTAGTCTTAAGGATATATGTTTTCTAGTATTTGCTATTATCAATACTTAGGTATATGGAGCATTTTTATTGGGAAAGAATAAATCTTACATTATGGTTGTAAGATGTATGATGATATCATTTAGGGATCAAGAAAGCAGTTTAATGCTAAGTAATTTTACCTAGCATTTAATTCCTATTATGATTAACACTTAGCTTTTTAGATATATAAATACTTTCTAATGACCTAAATTTTTCTTTTTGTAAACATAGAATCAAATTAATTTTTTAGTAAGTTTATGCTACATAAAATGTTAATAAATGATTTATGTCAAAAAATAAAAATGGATGCAGAAGCCTAGGAGATGGCTCAGTGGTTAGGAGTATTTGTTGCTCTCACAGAGAACTGGAGTTTGGTTCCCAGCACTCATGTTGGGAGACTCACAGTTAGCTGTAATTCTAGCTCCACATGATCCAATGTTCTCTTCTGGTCTCCCTGAGCACTATACACACACACACATGTGCGTACACACACACACACACACACACACACGACAGAGAGAGAGAGAGAGAGAGAGAGAGAGAGAGAGAGAGAGAGAGAGAGAGAGACCGACCAACCGACCAATATTTAAAATTTGGTTCAGATTCTCTTCAAAGACTGTGTACTGTGTGGAAGACACAGTCTCCTAGAGATTGTAGCACGTGAGCTACAGCACACAGTAAGAGATATAACCTTGTATTTCTAAAGAATGTTGCCTGAAAATTATCAGCACAAGTCCTTGCTAATGTGATAGGTTACAAAACTAATCTTGCTTTAATTTTAATCTTTCTAACTTACAATGGAAGCTTTTTTTTTATTAGGAAATGTATGTGTTGAGGTCTAATATACAGATGGTAAGATTCGTGCCATTTAAAAGTCCAGGTTAGTGAGTTTTGACAAGTGCGCTTTGCCGTGCAGTCAGCACCACCATCAGACTCCTCAGTACTTTGCCTCTAGACATGCAGTGTTGTGTTCCTGCTGCTGTTGCTAGCAGCCTCCAGCCTCTGGGCCCATGGCCTTTCCAAAGACCCTGAAGGACATTACTCTAGAATGCTTATCTCTCCAAAATGCATTTCTCTTCTCTCTGTGGTTTCCCCACACCTTAGCAACCCTATCAGCATGCTGTCATCTATGCTGGTTAGCTTCTTTGTTAACTTGACACAAGCTGGGGTCACCCGGGAACGAACCTCAAGTGAGAGAACATGCCCATCAAATTGGTCTGTTGGCAAGTCTATGAGGTGTTTACTTGATAGATGATTGATGACGGAAAGCCCAGCTCACTGTGGGTGGCACTACCCCATGGCAGGTGATCCATGGGGTGTATAAGAAAGGTAGGTGAATAAGATAGAAGTAGCAATCCCTCCTGTTCTCTGCTTCAGTTCCTGCCTGACTTCTTGTGACTTCCCTCAGTGATGGACATGGGAGCCTAAGATGAAATGAACCCTCTTCGCCCCAGGTTTGGTCATGGCGTTAGACCACAGCAGTAGAAACTAGATTACTGAGACATGGAATTTAGTAGTTTTGCATTTTATGTAGCTGCTCCAGTTGGTGTGCTAAGAAATAGACTTTGAATTTCTCTTTTCGTTACAGCAGCCCCTGGTTCCAAGACTTTATACCAGGATGGCTATGATGGTAGTCTGAACAGTTTGCAGATCTTAGTATTTGGTCAACTGAGAAAACACGCTACTGTCTCATAGCTGATGTCCACCTCGGGTGGTCACCTGGGAGCCTAGTGATGGAGAGCCTCCCTTCCCAGAGCATAAGGCTTCCTGGGCTGTAGTGACAAAGGTACTCCATTGAATTCTTACCCATCCCTACTCCTCTAGGTTGTGGCCAATGCTCTGTTCCACAGCATCCCAGTCAGAACTTGCCCCATGGTGCTGCTCAAGTGAAAAGGGTGGGAATACAGCTGCCACCGAAGCCAACAGTTGTTCAATGTCTACAGGTTTACACATACATTTCTGTCACTTTTAAGGCCATTTACTTCATTTTTCCTTTTGAGCATTTCATATGTGAGCACCATGTTTACGTCCACACTACGCTCTCCCTACTCTGACTCCTCCCATGCACTCCATTTCAAATTATCAACATTTTTTATTCTTCAGTTATTATTGCCCCCCCCCCCCATATTTATATAGACCTGTTGAGTCTTTAGTATTGCTTATGCATATACATGTTTAGGGGTGACCACTTGGGACTGGATAACCTATCAGAGGCTGACCCTGTGGAACCCTGATTCTTTCTCAATAGACATTAGTTGCCTACAGCTCTTCATCTAGGGGTGAGGCCTTGTAATATCTCCCTTATCTATACTGACATATCGCCTGGTGCTGTCATTGTGCAGTCTTATTTAGGTGGCCATGATGCTAAGGGTTTTAAAAAAATATTTTATTTTCTTTACATATACATTTATATTATTACACACATATGCAATAGATTACCTATAGTATGAAGGACCATGACACAATCAGGAATTATATATAGATGTTACTTTCTTAGTGTTTTGGCTATTTGTATTTGACAGCCTTGAAGAAGACATCTTCCCTATCTTGGTGTGTCTAAATTTCTGAATGTAAATCACTCTCCATCACATCTTGTCATTAGCAACTTAAAACACCGATCTAGACCTAACCCCTAAACAACTAAGCTTCGTTGTAAAACTAAGCTACCTGGTCTTCAACTCCATCAGAGACTTGAGAAGGAATAAGCTTGATTACCTGAGTATGCCGGGAGTGCAGGTTAGTAGATGCTAAGGTTTTAAGAGCCCAGTTCTTTGTCCTTTGAGCTGGTTTTTTTTTTTTTTGTGACTTAGTTTCATAAGGAGGAGCCTGTGGATTGTGTGTGTCTGGTGTTGTGGGCTGTGAAAAGTCTGCTGCACCACCAGGATTTGAACTTAGCCTGTTTCTTACCCATCTCTTCGTGGGTCCCTCATACACAACTTAGCTGTGCAGTAGTGGGCTGCCAAGTTAAACAGCCAACACATATTATAGGAGATGGCTCAGTCTGACTAAAAAAAAAATCTGTCGCCCATGGGATGGACCAGTTCATCCTACGGAGGGGAAGGCACTCAAGAACAAATTACTTGCTCTGTTTCAGTTCATCATAATTTATCCTGATGCCCATAATTATAAAAAAATAATTCCTTTAATAGAAAGGGTTTGTGGACTGGAAATATGGGGAATAGAATAGAAGATGTGACTAAAGCCAGTGTAACTTCTAAGGGTAGCTATGGTCTATTTTACAGGGATTTTTATTGTAAGTAGCAACAGCTGTGAGTGACACATTACACTCTTGTAATGACATAAACACCAAGAGAATTTGGCCTTCAATAAGCCTTGGTAGAAGATATATTCCACCTGACAGAGTACGCTTGAGTAAAGTCTGAGGTTATGACTTCAACACAACCTCAGAGAACCACTTTCTCATCTACTCTGGTGTTGAGAGATGTGTTCTGGCAGCTGAGAAGGTGACGTTAGAGTTTGCTTTGCTGTTTTGAAATGCTTCCTATGTAGAAGGTTAATTATCAGTGCACCACATTTGTAGCATGAAATTGGGACTTAGGGTGACATCATTGTGGGTGATAAGGACAAGGGAGGAGGAATTCTGTCATGCATGGGGTGCTATGACAAGTATACTTTGGTGTGGTCTTAATAAAGCCAGTCCAAGTGCTGGAGAGTTGTTAAAGTTCTTTCTGTACAAGCAAGGGACCTGGGTTTTGATCAGCAGTACCTATATAAAATTCCAGGCCCAGCTGGTAGTGTTTCCCAGTACTGAGGAGGCAGATGCTGCTAGCCAGAATACCCACATTGGTGAGCATCAGGGTTACACAGAGATCATGTTTAAAAAAATAAGTTGGAGAAAACAGTTAACATTGACCTCTGACCTGTAACTGCATATAGGCCCATGTGAACACGTGGAAACAATATATTTCACACACACGTGCACATATATGCACACATGTGCACACACACACACACACACACACACACACACACACACACACACACACACACCCCTAAACAAGTCCAGTACTCCAAAATTTCTCAGCACCATGTAGCCTTAATACATTTGCACCCTCAAGGGTGAGGAAATGTCTGGAGAAAGTTGATAAAGTCAGGTTTAAGGTAATTAAGGAAGGTTCTGTGGAATTTAATCAAATGTCAAAAGAGTCCTTGGGGGAGAAGAATGGAAAATCATTGCTACTGTGGCCCTTCCAGGCCTACGTGGCAAATTGGTTTATGGTTTAGGAATTACCTAACTTGAAGAGAAGAGAGGCTGTGATTTTTCTTTTTCTGACCCTTTATTTACAAACATCTTTGCAGATGTCACATCTGGAGATAGTTTTGCAGCCTTTTTCTTTAGTTCCATTCTTTGGAACAGTCACCGAGGAGGACTGCTGTCAGCAGAGGGCGATTCATCTTTTGAGCGGAGCTTGAACTTTGGTGCTCTTGCTGCAAGGAGATATTGATCGCAGCCTGAGGTGCTCACCCCTTCTCCTCCAAGGTCTGGTAGCCATTGCTTTCTACTGTTAACAAGACCAAATTCCACTCTTTTTCTTGTGCATGACGCTCAGTGACACACAGCTCTGCACAGTGGAATTTTTTATATCACCTCGTGTTGGGAAAAGCCCACTATGTCTTCTTTAGTCATTGACTACTACCACCCAGGTGTAGGAGTTTAAGTTTCATGGTGGGCTGGTGGGTCTTCTTCAAGCTTTCTTTTGGAAGTGGCAGAGAGTGACTTCCACCTATATATTTTTTTAAAAATTTTTTTATTAATTTATTCTTGTTACATCTCAATGGTTATCCCATCCCTTTTATCCTCCCATTCTTCCCTTCTTCCCATTTTCCCCTTACTCCCCTCCCCTATGACTGTTCCTGAGGGGGATCTCCTCCCCCTGTATATGCTCATAGGGTATCAAGTCTCTTCTTGGTAACCTGCTATCCTTTCACCTATATTTCTTTAGCCAAAGAAACTCTTGGGATCTGATTTATCTCAAACAAGGAAAGGAAATTATATCCCTACTATATTTTCCAAAAAGGAGAGCTAGAAACTGTCCCAGCATTAGCTTCCCAATACTGGGAAGTGCATCCCCCCATGTTTGAAGATTAAAAAAATTTTTTTTTAGTTTTGTCATGTTGTTTAGTCTAGCAGGTCACCATGAAATCTTTTTATCAAGAGTACAAATACTTTCCCGGCATGTCTCCTAGAGACCACTTCACCCATTGCTCTGTTTGGCTGCTAGCTGCTAGTCTCTTCAGTAATGGTGAGGTGGACTCCTTTTCCTTGGGGAAGAGAAATCCATGGGTTGTTTCCCTTGCCAATAACAAAAATGTTGGAAAGCCGAGTGGGAAATCTGTTGCCATTGGCATCTTTCACATGAGCCATATCAAAACAGTCAAGATGTCTCTCTCTGTTGATGATCACACCAATTCTTCCCATGTTAGGCCTCCTCTCACTGTACACAGGGTCCTGGTGTCAAACTTGGTGAAGTCGGTTATTTTGCCAGTTTCCAAATCAATCTGAATGGTGTCGTTCCCCTTAATGAGGGGATCAGTGTAGCAAGCAGTGCGAGCACCATGGGTCACCAGCTGTGGGATTCCCTTTGTGCCCACAAAGACCTTCCTCACTTTACACAACTTGTACTTGGCCTCCTCAGGTGTAATACAATGAACAGCAAAACTCCCCTTGGTGTCATAGATCAGCTGGAAGTTCTCTTCAGTCTTGTCAATGGTGATGACATCCACAAACCCAGCAGGGTAGGTGATATCAGTTCTGACTTTGCCAACAATCTTAATGAAGCACCACGTGCAAATCTGTTTTACTTCAGCTCCAGTCAGGGTGTACTTAACCCTGTTCCTTAGGGAAATGGTCAGACGCAGACATTCCCTCAGCTGAGGACCAGTGGATGGACGAAGAGCAAACACACCAGTCAATTTATCCAGCATCCAATGTTTTGGACCCGCTACATGCTTCAGATGTTTCTTGGGACCATGAGCCATGGTTGCGCTGGGAAAGGAAAGAACATGTTTGAAGAATTTAAGGAATTACATTTCCAAGGCATACATAGATCTGCAGACTTTTTGAGTAGACTGTTGACATCTTCTAATCTTATGGGATTATTTTAAAAGCTGATCTGAGATGACAAATACAATGATGCTAATCTTCTCTATTCAAGATTAATTAGTAAAATGTGCAGATTCTCTGGTCTGTCCATTGTGAGCATACAGGGCCCAATGGAGACAGCCTTGGCTCATTTGTTTCTTTCCTACAATATTTTAGATTGATAAAGTTCAGACATGCAGACAGCTTGAAATGACAATATTGAAAGAACATTCATTGATCAACTGGGTTCCACCAATGAACTCTTTCTATACTTGTTTTATCCTTTATCTACCATCTATCCATCAGTCCACCTGTGCATCATTCTGTCTGAGTTTTTGGTGAATTTCAATGTAAGTTCTAGATATAGATACGTGCCCTTCTACACACACATGAGCGTGTTTGCATAAGTGGATTTCCATGCCTGTTTCTGGTCATTTCCACGGAGCATAGAAAGTCATCAACGTATCATGCAGTGGGTCTTAAAAATGCTCTATCTACCTGCATCACTTGTTCAAGATGCAAAGAGTAGTTAGCACCTTCTGGCTCCTTTCTCCTTCATCATTTGGCTCCACTTTCTCCTCCTCAAAATTCTCAGTCATCTGAATTTTTTTTCTCCATAAACTTCATTTTGCCTCCTTGGGAATTTCGTATAAATGGGATGACTTAGCACCAAGCTTCTGCTTTTGTGTGAGGCTTAGCATGCTTTGAGACTCACCTATTGTGCTCAGAACAGTTAGTTTCTCTTCCTTATGCACAGCATCCCACTGCACACCAGGCTCTTTTATTATCAGCATACTGCTGGGTCCTTGGCAGAGTTTAGCTCTTTGAAAATCATATCTAATTCATTCTTCTTTAAAAAGCTAAGGCTTCTTTTTCTTTTCCCTTAAGAAACTGTCTGAGATTTGGAACCGTGTATGGTACATGCCTGTAATCCTGGGAATTTGTGGGAAGAGGAAGGGAGGTCTTGCTTTGGCTAGACAGCAAGGAAACAAAAAGCAATGGCAGGGGGAGAAACAGAGAGACAGCGAGAGAGAGACAGATGTAGAGATAGAGATAGACAGACAGACAGACCGACAGACAGACAGATAGATGCTAAACCAAGTGAACATCTAACATTAGGATTTCTGGATCATGGGTAGGCCTTTATATTAACCAGGAGTTTTCAGAGGAGCGGAACCAATTGGGTATATGAGTGAGTGCTTGTACACGTGTGAGCACGTGTACAGATGCGATTGTAAGAAGGGGGCTTATTAGATTGGCTTATAGGAACGGAGACTGGATACTCCCACAATAGTTATTTACAAGCGGGATAGCTGGAGAGAGAAGCGCTACTCTGATAAAAAAAAAAAAAAAAAGATGGCACCAGTAATGTAGTCCCCAGCTGAGGCTGAAGGCCCAGGAGTTCCCTGCACTGACACTGATGCAGGGTTGCATTCAGAGACTAAAGATTCTGGAGTCTGATGATTACTGGCCGTGGCAGCAGCCGAGACTGCACCCGATTAGGCAGAGTATAGTGCAGGCGTGGGCTTGTTTGTCTGTGTTCTGCCTGTGTGCATCTAGGCTCCCAGCCCACTGGACAGTGCCCACCTGCCTTTGGAGCAGCTCTTCCCAACTCCACCATCTCACCTACTGCAAGGCGGTCACTTATAGAAAATCCTCACGGGCACACCCATGGTCGAATTAACAACCCAGAATAGTCATCATGTTTATGCTTCTTTCTGTGTGTGTGCGTACATGTATCTGTGCATGTACAGGTGTGTGTTCATCATACTGAGATCCCACTATCTGTATGGACATTCTGTTTCTCCACCTTCTCCCCTACATCAGATGATGCCAATAATTTGATTTCTGCTGTTCTGGTGGGCGTAGGTGGGCAGGTTGCTGTGGTTCCACTTCCCATGGATCTGACATGGATGCTCACACACTTCTTTCTGTATCTGTTGGCTGCCATCACATCTTCTTTTGAGAAACATTTACTTTGCTATTTTGCTTGGACAGTTTTTTTAATTTCTTAATTATTAAGTTGTATCTCTTTATATTTCCTGAACACGTTTGTCAGAGCTGTGTTCTGCAGGCATACTCTTTCCCGGAAGGATGTCAGCATTTCAGATTCTCTTGGTATTTTTTGGAAGAACAAAAGCTTTTCCATTTCAGTTGTGATTTTATTTTAAAGAGAAATTACCCATTCTCTTCGCACAGATATACCCTCTATTTTCTACGTAAGTTTTTTTTTTTTTTAATTTAACTTTGTCTATAGTCTGTCTTACATGATTTGTATGTGTAGTATGAGCCAGGGCTTGATGGCTGTACATTTTTTTCCTTCTTAAGCTGTTGTATTTGTCTGTTGATTAAAACTCCCTTCCTCCAGAATTGCACGGATGGCTCTTTAGATTTGTGGATGTCACGCGGCAGCATGAGTGTGAATCTTCACTCTGTCCCCTTGATGTCTTTGTCAGTCTTTTAGTCTAGTACCTCCCTGTGCTGAGTCGTGTAGCTTTGCAGATATTCTCAAAGTTAAGTGACTTAAGTACTTCAACATTATTTGACATTAAAAAATTACTTTTCATACAGTAGGTTCATTAATGAAATTAAAATTAAGTAATTTTTAAAATTTAATTTTTTAACACATTTTTATTGAAAATTAAAAATAATTCCTATTACATCTCATTTTCTATCCCATCCCATGCATCCTCCCATTCCTCCCTCCCTCCCACTTTCACCCCAATCCCCCTTCCCTATGACTGTGGCTGTGGGGGACCTCCTCCCCCTGAATATGGTGCTAGGGTATCAAGTCTTTTCTTGGTAGTCCTCTATCCTTCTTCCGAGTGCCATTGGGCCTCCTCCACAAAGGGACATGGCCAAATATGGGGCACCAGAGATCCTGTGAAAGTCAGTCCCCAGTCTCCACTTAGCTGTGGAGAATGTTCTGTCCCTTGGCTAGATCTGGGTAGGGGTTTGATGATGACTGCCCGTTTTGTCCATGGTTGGTGCCTTAGATCAAGCAGAATCCCTGGGCTCAGATCTAGCCATCATAATGTTCTTCTTGTAGGTTTCTAGGACCCTCTGGGTCCCCCTACTTGCCTATCCTCTATATTTTCCTCATCTAGAGTCTCAATAGGATGTCCTCACCTCTATCCCCGTTTCCTGGTAGGTGCAGACTTTCATGGGACAGTGCCATGGCTCGGCAGGGTCTGGCTTGTGCATTCTCTTGCTCATCCAGCTCCTTGGAGTTCATTTGAGCTGCTTCAAATCTGTCTCATTTGTTCGCTCTTCAGGGATCAACAGTGACGTGGACAGAGTGTATGCCTAGAATCCCAGGATTCTCTCTGACTCCATCCTTTCTCTGCCTTCCCTCCTCACGGTGCAGTCTGTGGTACCTTGAAATCCTAAGCACCAGCTCTCTAGGGTCAGAAGGAGACTAGTTTCCTATATTACAGCTACTGGGTATGACTATGGCTCAGGCAGGGCTCCTCGCAGGCAGAAAGTGCTGAGTGAGAATTCAGTCAGTACTGGCTCGGCTTTCAGTTGTCACCTCTGCAGACGGTGCCCACTTTTGTTTGCTCTGTAACGTACTCCTAGAATTTAGGACAGGCTCTAGAATTAGTAGTTGTCGTCCGTGGGGGCGTTCAGACCTTTAGGATTTTACTAGTTGAAGCCAGTTAATCAGGTTCAGGTGTCTAAGTTGTAGTAATATATGAATGAAGTCTTTAACTCTCAACTTCAGTATCAAGAAACAGATTTATTGTGACTTATTAACCATGTTTCTATCCACGTAGATGATGCACACCTGTCACCCCAGCATTTGAAAATGAATGATCAGATAGACAAACAGCAGACAGACAGACAGGAGCATCCTCCAAAACCTCGAAACCCCCAAATCAGAAATTCTATAGCCATGTATTGCCTTCTGAATTTACTAATTTTTTAAATAGATACTTATATATCCTATAATACAGAGCCCTGTGCTTCCTTGACTGCAGAATCCAGAGAAGCCTCAGCTTCAGGGACCTACAGGAACATTATCTCTGGTTCTTAATCTCCTTAAGTTTTCTGTGTCTACATTTGGCCCACGGCTTGTCTTCCAGATCAACTGGTCTGCACTATTTGCATAAGTAATTTCAAGGATCTTGGTGTGATTTAGAAATCCTTATTGTTTTCTTTTCTCCTTGCTATAAATGGGTGGTCTCATATATGTGGAGGGTTTAAAGAACAATGTTTATGGAGTATTTCCTTTTCTATTAATTGTATCATATTTTACATTTCTGAGACTTGTACAGTGCAAGGCACCCTGTGTCCTTTCTCCATGTGACTTTCTTCCTCTGCATCTCCTCATTTCCCATCTTTGTTCTCTCTGACACCACTGTATTTTTGACATCCTGGGAGAAGAAATGAGAATTTATTTCAAGCATGACCTCACAATGACTCTTGTCATATTCATTCCATCATGGCCTTAGCTACTTTACACCCTGCAAAGACAAAAACACCTTTCTCGGTGGCAAGTGTTTTAGGAGTTTATTGTATATTTATTTTCTAAATATTATGGATAGAGTGCATTTGTTCCTAAAGTAATTCATTTTTTTTTCATATTTCCAAAAAATCTTTAATCTAGCTAAATAGCTCACAAAAGACTTTGAACTTTAGAAGTACACTATCAATCTGACGGATCGCTTCCTGGAAGAGAGATTTTCATGAAATAAATCTTGAGTGAGACTTGGAAGGAGTTTCTGTTGCTTTACACACTGACTCTTGTTTCACTGTGTGTCCTGCCATTCTGTATGGCACACGCGGCCCTACAAGATTACCTGATACAGCCAGGTGCCCCTATGTGTCCGGTGTCGATGGAGAGCTTGAAGCACAGGGAGACTCAGTAAAGAGATCAGGAGACGTTTCCTGGGATCTGAGACTAAGCTTCTACTCGCCTCAAACAGGTTACCCACAACAGACCCCACCCAAGGCTACCTTGGCCAGTGTGTTCAGAGCTGTTTCTTATTAGCTATGTAGTGACTCAATAGAGATGCAAACCTGAAACCCACTCAAGTGTGGCAACTCAGGACATAGACTCCCCAAAGCCCTATGAAGGGCCTGCAGGCACCTGCTTCGTTGAGACTCTTCCTTGTTCATTTGCTTTCCAGGCTCCTTTCTGCCTGTTAGGTGGGGATTGGCTTGAGACCCAACCAGTGGATCCTGAGAGGAGAAGAGCAGTGGGAACTGCTGGGTGTGGTGAGCCTGGTGAGAGCAGACTCTCAGGAGACAGGCTTCACTGAGACAGCTCCTTTAATTGGGGCAACAAAGGCTACTTGAACCCTTGGGGGCTGTATAGGGACATTATTGGCCAGAGTCAGGGTGCTGGGGATGCCTTATTTGCATGAAGAGGAAATCCAGGTGCCTTTGGACATGACCTTATAAAGAGAGAGAAAGTTTAACCTGGCTACCAGGTAACTTGACCTCCTGGGGGTGGGTACAAAGTTCGGGGCACAGGGGTACATGCAGGAGGGCATGCAGGCCCAGGGCAGGGGGTGGGGATCAGTGCTACTCCTGCAGATCTCAGGATGAGATTTCCAGGGTTTGGACACACTCATACAGCCTTGGAGAAGAGCCAAGGGATTCTGGAAGTTTTATGAGTCCTTCAGTCTTGTACCTTCGTGGCTTCTTGAGTTCCACTAACCTCCCATCTCTCCTGGAGAGAAGGTTTTAACTTAGATGAAAGATCTATACAGTTTCAGGTCTGCTTGTTTTACCTTCACTTTCCTCCTCTAGAATGGTGGGGTTTCTCTTGTTGTTCTATCAAAATAATTAAGCATTATAATTTTGTGACTGGTCCCCATCGTATTCGAATACATTGAAGAGTTTGATACTAAGATAAAATCCAGCAGTTGGTAGAAGAGGTTAGTTGTAGCTCTCTGTACTGAATTACTTACTGTTCATGGATGCACTTGGTGAGATCCCAGCAGGACCTTTGCTGGTGGTTTTCATTGTGCTTGAATACCACACGTGGTTTGGGTGCGGTGGTAGCAATCCTTCCAAAGACATCCTGTACTTTAAAAGTTATAATTGTATTTTTGTTTTATTTGTGCCCCCCCTCTCTTTCTCTCTCTCTCCTCTCTCTCTCTGTGTACATGTGTGTGTGCGCATGTGTGTGTGTGCGTGTGCGTGCATGCGTGTGTGTGTGTGTGTGTGTGTGTGTGTGTGTGTGTGTGTGTGCGTGTATGCACCACTTAGGTACAGGTACCTGCAGAGATTAGAAGAGGGCGTCAGTTCTCATGCAGCTGGATTTACAAGTAGTTGTGAGCTTGTAACATTTAAGTGCTGGGAACCGAACTCTGGTCCTCCTGAAGATCAGCAAAGGTTCTTTACCACTGAGCCATCTCCCCAGTGTCATTCCTTATGCCCTTTAAGTGTTGTCTACTCACAGTGTCACACAGAGAGGACACAGAAGAGGCTCAGATAGCTCTTGAATAAATTTCCTCCCCCAAACCCATACCATCCCTGAAGTTCTTATTTTCCCAGTCTCTATGTGAACACCCAGCCTTGTAGAGTGAAGGTTCTTGTGTCCCCCAACTCCCCCCAATTCTAGACCACTGGGACAGTGGGAGATTGTTGCAGGTTGGACAATTGCTTTTAATACACAGGTGTTTCCAGCTCTTGGCGAGGGCCTAGCTAAACCTGTTGCCTTATGCCCGTATGTTTTTGTAGAATTATGGAGGGGTCCTCTGAGATATCAGCATAAACTTTTCTTGTCCATCTTGATCATGCAGATCAAGCTCGTAGGCCATCCCTGCTCTCGCTGGTTTGCCCTGACGCTGTGTTATCAGGATCCTGAGGCTGGGTAAGCAATGGCAATGCTTTTGATTTGACTCCATTTGTTCTACTCATTCTAACGGCAAGGGACCAGCTTTAACAACAAAACAAACCCCACAGGTTTGACTTCTTCATCCTTGCTCTGCCCACATTTTCCAGGGTTATTCTATTCCTTCAGTGTAAATGTTCCAAGAAACGATTGTTTTATTGAACAGCAGACGTACTAGGCATGGTAAGGTTTCAGACACTGTGCTAAGTCCTAGCACTAGGAACTAGACAATGTATTAGCTGCTAGTGCTCGGTGATACACATTGTGGTAAGTGTTCAAACAGGGGCTTAGACATTGTTCTAAATGCTTACATTGCTTACTTGATATCGTGCTAAGTGCTAACTCTACGTGCTAGACACTTGTCAAATCTCTCAAGCTAGATGCCAGACATTGTGCTAAGTGCTCAAACTAGGTACTAGACATTGGATAGGTGCTAACTCTGCAACCACTAGTCATAGACACTGTGCTAAGTACTAGCACTGGGTATCAGGCATTATACTGTGTGCTAAAACTAGGCTTTGGTGTTATGCTTCCTTATGAAGTTGATTTGATTATTATCTTCACAGCACACAAAGACCATTACTTTGGAAGTCATTCAAGGCTGGACTCTGTGTAGTTACTTCCAGAGGGCAGAGGCACTTCCTGTGAGCTGGTGGCAGTCTGAATCTGCTTTCTGCTTGTTGGAGCTGCGCTCCTGGGATGCATCAGGGATGACTATGTGGGCCAGCATGGAAGCTGTTATCTGCACAAGCCAGTGGCAGCCTTATTTGTTTCATTTGGGGGGAAATTGACAGAGCGAGAGACAGGTTAGTTCTAGAACGTGGCGCCAGCTCCGAAAATGCAATGACTTTCTATCACCCACACCTTTTCATAACAGTGGATGGAAATGGGCTGTCAATGCTGATATATGGGACATTATCACCGTGCCATACAGTGGCTGTGTGATCCACAGTGATGTAATTTACTTCTTCATAGTTGCACAAGGAATCACTTGACTTCTGGGCTGCCACTAATTAAAATGGGGCCACAGTGGAAATTATTTTGCAGGCAATTTGTCTGTTATGTGTCAAACTGGTGATACAGGCTCCGAGAATAAGTCTTTTAACATTGCTCCTCTAGAACAGTTTCCCCATGTAATGTTCTTAATGGTGTGATTTTTAGCAGTGTACCTTCAAGATAGGAGTTATTTTGATGGCATGGAAACTTTTAAAAAAGCTTTGACAGTGCTTCATCAGATGTTTCTAAAAATTATATTTTTTCTTAAATGGAAGCTCATAGGTCATGCTGCAGCAAGCTGTCTGAAATACTTGGTGTCATCTTTGGAATCTGCATCACGTGACACTGCTTGTATCCCTGAAGTTGCAGTCAGGAATCTGAGACCACAGGGAAAGTCTGATTTAACACTTTGTTGAAACAGTAGTCTTAACACTATATTTAGCTAGGCAAGTCTATAACATTGGTTAGTCTGTGGGTCATGACCCCTTTGGCAGACATATACCAGATATGCTTCACGTCATATATTTAATTATGATTCATAAAAGTAGCAAAATTACATTTATGGAGTATAAAAAAATAATTGTATAGTTGTGGGGTCACGATAACAGGAGGAACTGTCTTAAAGAGCTGCAGCATTAGGAAGGTTGAGACCAGCTAGTCTATAGCATTGTTTCTTTCATGTAATTTTTATATGATTAGAAAAGAAATATAAATGACAAGCATGTGTTTTACTAAGAAAACATGAATAATGTGTCTTCTCATGATAAGGTATGCACATAGGTTTATAAGTTGAGCAGTTCTGAATAGCTCCCTGTATCTCCTCCTCCTCCACATCAACAGTTCATAACTCTACAAGCTAATTCTTTGGCACATGACTCATATTTCTGAAATATTCTCTGCCCATTTTCTCTTTCATTTGATTAATTTGAGATGTGTTTCCTCTTCTTCCCCTCCACCCATGTCATATACATGGGGTTTTAGGCTGAGCAAATGCCCTTGCCAGTACTGATTATCTTTGATCTACAAAGATAGCTTGAGGTGTGTTTCTTGTATGCAGCAGAATGATGCATCCTGTTTTTGCATCCATTCTGTTAGCCTGTATTTTTTTATTAGGGAGTTGAGACCATTAATGTTGAGAGATACTAACTAGCAGTGTTTATTAATTTTTGTTATTTTGATGTTGGTGGTCATAGAGTGTATGTGGTGTCTCTCTCTCTCTCTGTGTCTCTCTCTGTCTCTGTCTCTCTGTCTCTCTCTGTCTCTCTGTGTCTGTGTCTCTCTCTCTCTCTCTCTCTGTCTCTCTGTCTCTCTGTCTCTGTCTCTCTGTCTCTCTCTGTCTCTCTGTGTCTGTGTCTGTCTCTCTCTCTGTCTCTCTGTCTCTGTCTCTCTCTGTCTGTCTCTGTCTCTCTCTGTCTCTGTCTCTCTGTCTCTCTCTGTCTCTGTCTCTCTCTCTCTCTCTCTCTCTCTCTCTCTCTCTCTCTGTGTGTGTGTTTGCTTCCCGTTTTTTGGTTTTGCTGATGTGGGCTTATTTATTTCCTCCGTTTTCCTGGGTGTAGTTAGCCTCTTTGGGTTGGAATTTTCCTTTTAGTATCTTCTGTAGGGCTGGATTTTTGGATAGGTACTGTTTAAATTTATTTTTGTTGTTCTCTCCCTCTATAGTGATTAAAAGTTTTGCTGGGTATAGTAGTTGGTGGTCTCTTACTGTAAGATGTCTGCCCAGGCCCTTCTGGCTTTTATGGTTTCTGGTGAGAAGTCAGGTGTAATTTGGATAGGTTTGCCTTTCTATGTGACTTGGCCTTTTCTCCTTGCAGCTTTTAATTTCTTTCTTTGTTCTATACACTTAGTGTTTTTATTATTATGTGGCAGGAGTATTTTTCTTTTCTGGTCCAATCGATTTTGTGCTCTGTAAGCTTCTTGTATGTTTATAAGCATCTCTTTCTTCAGGTTAGGGAAGTTTTTTCTACGATTTTGTTGAAAATATTTTCTGGGCCTTGGAGCTAGGAGTCATCTCTTTTCCTGTTATTCTTAGGTTTGGTCTTTTGATAGTGTCCCAGATTTCTTGGATGTTTTGTGTCAGGAACATTTTAGATTTAACATTCTCTTTGACTGGTATCAATTTCTTCAATTGTATCTTCTACACTTGAGACTCTCTTCCATCTCTTGTGTTCTGTTGGTGAGGACTGCATCTCTTGTTCTTGTTCATTTTGCTAGGTTTTCCATCTCCAGGATTGCCTCAGATTGTGTTTTCTTCATGGCTTCTATTTCCATTTTTAGGTCTTGAACAGTTTTATTCATTTACTTCTGTTTGATTGTATTTCCTGTATTTTTTGAGGGATTTATTTTCCTCTTTCAGTGCCTCCATCATTTTCATAAATCAGATTTAAGAATCATTTTCTTTGTGCTTCAGGTGTTGGGGTATCCAGAGCTTGCTGAAGTAGGAAAGCTGGGTTCTGGAAGTACCATATGGCCCTGAGTTTTGTTTCCTGTGTTCTTTCGCTGACCTATAGCCATCTGGTTGACCCTGGTGTTAGCAAGTCTGTTGGTGCCTGATGATGATAGTAGGCCTCTACAATTGTAGGTAGAGCTGGTGGTCCCAGCAGACCTCTGGTTTTCCTGGGTGGTAGCAGGCCTCCGGAGATAGATGGAGAACTGGTAGTCTGTGATGGTTTCTGGTCTCTGGGATTGCAGGTGGAGTTGGGATCTAGGAAATGGGGCAGGTGGGGAGCTCTTGGACCCTGATGGTTGTCAGTCTCTACTACTCCCAATGGTTGGTGTTATTCCTTCATGACTGCTGGTCTCTGGGACTGCAGATGGAGATAGGGTCTGGGAAACAGAGCTTTCCCAGGAGATTGCCACTTTGTTTCTTCTAACAAAATGTTCATAGGTAATAAATTCTCTTTAGATTTTTGACAGAGCTCCACCCTGCTTTCTTGTTTTAATGGATTTAGAATTGTTTCCAGATATCTGTCTCTTTTAAGTGTGTGTGTGTGTGTGTGTGTGTGTGTGTGTGTGTGTGTGTGTGTCTGTCTGTCTGTCTGTCTGTCTGTCTGTCTGTCTGTGTGGGTATATGTATGTGGGTACAGTGACCACAGAGGCCATGACGAGTTGCTAGATTATCGGCAGCTGGTGCCCCAGGCAGTTATGAGCCACTCAACATGGGTCCAGGAACTGAACTTTGGTCCTCTAAAAAAATAGCTAGTGCTCCTAACTGCTCTGTCTGTCTTTTTAGCCACACAGCCCCTTCACTGTAAGCCAAAGAAACTCTAATTGTTTCTGTGCAAAGATTGGTTGTTCCCAGTTCTGGGTAAGTAGCTCTCATCCTTGTGAGACCAGGTGGCCAGAAAGTCGCACACCGTGCTATCCATGGACGACATGAACACACAGAGAGTGAGCAGCCAGAATGACAATCCATCAACTGGTCCAAGTTGGGAAAGTTTTAGAAATATGGATTTTCATATTTGATATTTGGAACCATTTGCAAACTTTCATGTCCCCCGCATAGTTTTCCTGCTTGCCATCATATTTAGTATTTAAATAGGAACTGTTTTCTCCGAGGCTGGCAATAAAACCCAGTTAGTGTCACCACATGAGGCGTTCATTCCTGTTCTGTTTTATGACTCTCTTCTCCTTGTTGAGAAAAAGACCTACCTGTGGTTCCAAAGAGCCACATTTTCATTTCAAACAGCTCGATGCTGTGTATAATAATCTCACAACTGGAAGTGATGTGTAAGGTAATAGCATCCTCCAGTCTCATGGACTGTGAGATGTGACTGTGGCAGCAGGCTGTAGCCACTGCTGAGCGGGTCCCCACTGCGGTAGAACGCTGTGCAAACGAACCAAGGCAATCCACCAGTGCAAGGAAAGGAAGGCTTTTGTTTAACTCTTCAGGATCTTTCATAAACAAAATCTGACGAAATATATTCAAAGCAGTTGAATCAGTTACTAGTGAAGTCTATTGTTGCTCCATAAACAAAACAACAAACAAACAAACAAACAAAAACAGGTTCAGCAATGTCTTCTGTCAGAGGATCAGAGACAAGAACTCAGCATTGTCCCTGAAGCAGCAGGAAGGAGGATGGTTCCCTAAAACCTACATATCATGAGGCTCAGGAGAAAGTTTAGACACAAAAGGAGACAGAACAAGCATCATACATGCGGTGGAGCTCAGCATCAGGACCACAAATTTGGCCTGACAAGATGGCCTAGTGAGTGAAGGTGCTTGCCGGCAAGCCTGACAGTCTGAGTTGAAACACACATGGTAGAAGAAGAGAACAGACTCCCCTTGTCCTCTGACCTCCACATGTGTGGCATGGCACGTGCATACCCACATGTACACACACAAGATAAACACTTTAAAATCGTAGCTAAAAACATTAAAAGTAATCTTTAATGTTCTAATTTTATTGCTTCACATTAAAACTCTGGCAAGCTTCTGTTTGACTACAAGTATACAGATTTCACTTAGTATGTGATAAAACATGAAAATTCTATGTACTGGAATAGTCTTACACATGAGAGTATTGGCATCCTGACTCTGTAGTTGCAAATGTCACCCTGATTGCCTTCTTTTACATGGTACATATGTATATGTATGTATGTATGTATGTATGTATGTATGTATGTATATGTGTATGTATTCATAAAGACAGTGTTCTGTTTGAGGCCTCGCTTCAAATTCTGCTTATGCCTCCACCTCTTGAGCGCTGACATTATGAAATGGGGTTACCTCATCTAGTTTAATCAGGACTGGGGATCGAACCCAGGGATTCTTGCATGTTAAACAAATATCTCCCAACTAAGACCCACCTCAGCCTCTGCTCTTCCTAAAGCAACCCCCTCTCCCTCTCCTCAGCTCACCCTGGGACCACATTTATGGACCCCCCTCTCTAACACTCATTTGTTTTGTTCTTTTGATGGTCACAGGTAATCTAACTATGCACTCAACTTTCTTGTGAATCACACAAAGATGAATTGTGTATATCTCATGTCTCATCATGTATTGGTTCCTGCACTGTTCGCGGAGCAATTGACCCAGAGAAACACTTCATCCAAGAGATGATGCCATGTCAGAGTTGATCATATATATTATAATATATGTGCATATATGGATATATATAGTCAGAAAAGAACAAAACAGAAAAGAACCATATTCAATACAATTTCCCATAAAGTATTTCTAGTTGTCTGAATAAGAAGAGAAAATTCTCTTTAATCACTATGCTTGTTCTCTGTTGGAGCTACTTGTGGAATTTCATTGACCTTGAAGAGGGTCTGACAGATAAATTCAGTTGCTTTCCATATCTGTGGGTTCTCCACACTTGAACTCAATCAGCCAACTGCATGTTAACAGTATTTGGAAAACATTTCATGCATGTTGAGCAGCCAAAGACCTGATCCCTTGTCCTCATTCCCTCAATGATGCATTATAGCACGTATTTATTTATTTATTTAACATATGTATTTCATTAGGTATTGCACGTAGTCTAAGGATGAAGTATATGAAAGATGTTCATGGAAGTTTAGCACCGTATTAATCAAGGGCTTTGAGCATCTGTAGACTTTGTATCTGTGGTGCTTCATGGGCTAGTCCTCCACAGACACAGAAGATCCGCTATGTGCTATGACATACACAAGTCAAACCTATCAGTTTTCCTCATCTTCATTTGATTTAAAATTCCTCCTTTGGTTGTAGATTCATTCTGAAGTAATTCATACACAGCATGTATAAATGTAAGGCAACCAGTATCTGATGACTATGCTTTAATAGACATCTATGTTATAGCTAATCCAGGACAATATGGGGGCAGGATTTTAGATTCAGTTGCTATGCTTTGAGGTGACACTATAATAATTCAGAGGCTGGAGAGATAGCTCGGCAGTTAAAAGTGTTTTCTGATCTTGCAGAGGACCTGAATTCAGTTTCCAGCACCCATAAAGGGGCTCATCACTGCCTGCTCCAGCTCCAGGGGTTCTGCTGCCTTCTTCTTGCCTGTGTAGGCCGTGAATACACATTAATGTAATTCTTTGCCATGTAGTTAACATTTCTACCAGCCTTTCCAGTTTTTCTACAGTAATGCTTTTTGTTATGGTCTTTGGTGACATAAGCATTGGAAGCCTACAGTACTTGACTACGTTACTCACTGACAAGCTATTTTTAGAGCGTACCTCAGGTACTTCAGTAAACTTCTAAAACTTTCAGCTAACAATGAGGTTTGTCTTTGAGTCACAGTTAATTATAAGCTATACTTACTTATAAGTTTATTTGAAAATCTTGTACTTGGTTACATATAGCATACAGTATCTATCTATCTATCTATCTATCTATCTATCTATCTATCTATCTATATCTATCATCTGTCTATCTATCTATCTATCTATCTATCATCTTCTATATTTGTCTGTCTGTCTACCTCCCTCCCTCCTAGTTGTTGTTTGCATCCGAGGCCCACCAAATGAAGAACTGCCAACTCGTTCGTATGTTAAAATGAGAATTATGATTTGATCCATCCCCAGTGCCAACACAGGCAGAGACAATGGGGAGTAGGGGGTGTGGCAGTGTGGGAATGAGTCCCAGCATGGCAGATGTTTGGATTATTCAGAAAAATTAAAATGTGGACTTATTCCCAAAATATTGGAGACTTATCTCCACATTTCAATGCTAGAAAGTAGATTTTAAAGAAGTAAACATTTTGTAGCCAAAGAGTGACAGCAGCTTATGTGTATGTAACATGTCTGTGGGCTACATATGTTTGTGTAATCAACTCATTGCCTCTGATCCATATTTCATAGCAAAGATGATGAACCTTCGTTCGGGTCCCAGGTTACAGAATGTGTTGTGCTGTTGAATTAGCTTTTATAACTAGAGATCAAGGGAATCTCTGTTTTCTCTTCAGCTATAAAGAAATTGCTCAAGTTTTATTAATGAGAACATATTTTAATTCAGTAGATCTGTGTGCCATGGGACATTTGACCAGGCCCTGCAATAAGACTTTGCTATTTAACTGATTATAATTGCAGAGGACAGTTATTTGCTGACAAAGCTTGAGCAGCGTATAATGTTGACATTTTATTGGACAAATATGTGACTTTTTACTAGCAGGCTCAGTACACCAGTAAAGTGTCCCATAGCACAACGTTGGAAGTTAAGGGGTTCATCAACGATCCATTCATTGGAGAATAATATCCCAATTAACAGAGAGTAATAATCCCAGTGATTATTACTGTTCTTTAGTTGAAGCTTATTTCCCATGAAGTTCATGTAGTTAAGTTCAGTGACTATATTTCCACCAACTCAGCCCATATTAGGGAGTTTATTTTTCTTGTGTCCTTTTGATGTGAGTGTCTGTCACCTCTACTCATCCCAGATAATCACTAATCTCATCTGTACCACTTGTAGGTTGATTTGGTCTCCTCTAGAATTTCACATGAATAGAATCCTTGTATAATCACTTACATAATCCTTGTAAATGATTCTTGTTTTTTAAAATTTAATTTAATTTAATTGAGGATGTGGGGAGAGAGGAACACTCCTTCATTGCTGGTGGGATTGCAAACTAGTACAACCACTTTGGAAATCTATCTGGTGCTATCTCAGAAAAATGGGAATAGGGCTTTCTCAAGACCCAGCTATTCCACTCCTTGGAATATACCCAGAAGATGCTCCAGCACACAGCAAGAAAATTTGCTCAACCATGTTCATCGCAGCCTTATTCATAATAGCCAAAACATGGAAACAGCCTAAGTGTCCCTCAATAGAAGAATGGATAAAGAAACTGTGGTACATATACACTATGGAATACTATTCAGCTATTAAAAACAAGGAA
Organism: Acomys minous; assembly: GCF_964271855.1. Taxonomy (NCBI): domain Eukaryota; kingdom Metazoa; phylum Chordata; class Mammalia; order Rodentia; family Muridae; genus Acomys; species Acomys minous. The sequence continues at coordinate 98,533,104 of NC_140495.1, forward strand.
TTCCCGAAATTTGTGGATAAATGGATTGAGCTAGAAATGATCATAATGAGTGAGTTAACCCAGAAGCAGAAAGACTCAAATGGTATATACTCACTTATATCTGCATATTAGCCCAATGGGCATGTCCCACGAAAGCCTTCACTTACCAGGAAACTGCGACAGAGGAGTGGACATTCTAGTGGGACTCTAGATGAGAGAATCATGGGAGAAAGGCAAAGTAGAAGGACCCAGAGGGTCCTAGAAGCCTACAAGTAGAACATTATGATAGGCAGATTTGGGCACAGGGGTCCCGCTCAAACTAAGGCACCAGCCAAAGACAATACAGGCGGTAAACCTTAAGCCCCTACCCAGATCTAGCCAATGGACAGAACTCTCTCCACAGTAGAGTGGAGAGTGGGATATGACTTTCTCACATACTCTGGTGCCTCACCTTTGACCATGTCCCCTGGACGGGTAGACCTGGTGGCAATCAGAGGAAGGACAGCAGGTTACCAAGAAGAGACTTGATACCCTATGATCATATAGAGGGGGAGGTAATCCCCCTCAGGAACAGTCATAGGGGAGGGGAATAAGGGGAAATTGGGAGGGAGGGAAGAATGGGAGGATACAAGGGATGGGATAACCATTGAGATGTAACAAGAATAAATTAATAAAGGAGGAAAAAAATTTATTCAGATTATATCTAAATTGTTATTCCCTCACTTTTATCTTCCCATTTCTCCCTCCCTCCCTCTCTCTCTCCCTCTTTCACCCTATTCTCTTCCCCTAGATCTGTGACAGAAGGGGACCTCCTTCCCTACCATATGGTCATAGACTATCAAGTCTCATCCTGGTAGACTGCTTATCGTTTCTCTGAGTGCCACCAGACCTCCTCACCAAGGGGAAGTGGTCAAATATGGGGCACCAGAGTTCATGTCAGAGTCAGTCTCCGCTCTCCACTCAACTGTGGAGAATGTGCTGTCCATTAGCAGCTAGATCTGAATAGGAGTTCAATGTTTACTTCATGTATTGTCCTTGGTTGGTGCAGTAGGTTGAGCAGACCCCCCTGGGTTCAGATCTGCCCATCATGATGTTTTTCTTGTGGGTTTCTAGGACCCTCTGGGTCCTTCTATTTCCCCACTCTCCCATATTTCCCTCACCTAAAGTGCCAATAGGAAGTCCCTGCATCTATCCCAATCTCCTGGTAAGTGAAGACTTTCATTGGACATTCCTTTTGGCCTAGTGTCCAATTTTAAGTGAGTATATACCATGTGAGTCTTTCTGGGTCTGGGTTAACTCACTCAGGATGATCATTTCTAGTTCCATCCATTTACCCATGAATTTCAGGATTTCCTTGTTTTTAATAGCGGAGTAGTATTCCATACTGTAAATGTACCACAGTTTCTTTATCCATTCTTCGACTGAGGGACATTTAGGTTGTTTCTAGTTTCTGGCTATTACGAATAAGGCTGCTATGAACATGGTTCTGCATATATCCTTATTGTGTGGTGGAGCATCTTCTGGGTATATTCTAAGGCATTCAAGGATGGCTCAATATACAGAAATCCATCAATGTAATACATCATATAAATGAACTGAAAGAAAAAAAGCCCATGATCATCTCCTTACATGCCGAAAAAACATTCAACAAAACTCAACACCATTCACTTTTAAAGTTTTGGAGGGATACAAGGAACACACTTAAATATAATAAAGGCTATATACAGCAAGCTAATAGACATCAAATTAAATGGAGAGAAACTCAAGGAAATTCCTCTAAAATCAGAGACCAGACAAGGCTGCCCACTTTCTCCATATCTCTTCAATATAATTCTTGAAGTTCTAGCCAGAGCAATAAGAGAACAAAAGGAGATCAAGGGCATTCAAATGGGAAAGGAGGAAGTCAAATTATTCCTATTTGCAGACAATATGATAGAGTACATAAGCGACCCCCAAAATTCCACTGGAGAACTCCTACAGCTGATAAACACCTTCAGCAAAGTGGCTGGACACAAAATTAGCCCCCCCCAAAAATCAATAGCCTTCCTGTATAGAAATGAGAAACGTGTTGAGAAAGAAATTAGGGAAACTACACCCTTCATAATAGCCACAGCAATATAAGGTATCTATGTAGGAATAACTCTTAACAAAGCAAGTGAAAGACTTCTTTGAAAAAAATTTCAAATCTCTGAAGAAGGAGATTGAAGGAGACATCAGAAGATGGAAAGATCTCCCTTGTTCATGGATCAGGAGAATTAACATTGTAAAAATGGCCATCTTATCAAAGGCAATTTATAGATTCTTACTTCTTTTTTTTCCCTCCTTTATTAATTTATTCTTGTTTCTTACTTCTTTTACTTGGCTTTATGTGCATGTCATTTCCCACAGTACTTTAGTAACCATATTTATTCATGATTATCCGAATTCCTCCCACTGCTGAGGAGTATCACATTATGTGATCAAAACACAGGGACATTGACATCCATGCCCTTTGTGAGAGATACTGTTTTGTTGTTGTTCTTGTCCGTTAAAAACTAGGCTGGTAATAATATCTGTGTAGAAATGTTTGCACTAGCAAATGCTTTTACCTTCAGTAAATATACAGAGTGAATTTGTTTCTTAACCTGAGTGTTATTTTAACCTTGTATTGAATAAATCATTAAGCCAGTTAGCTTTCCTTGCTCCCGTCATCAATACATGGGAATCCGGTTTCCCATTTTCCTAGTTGTTACTATTGCCAGTCCTTAACTCTACCCATATCTCCTAGCGTCATTCACTTATTCTTTACTGTGGATGATCAGCCACTGTATTTCTCACATGCTAACTAACAGTTTTGGGTGTGTGCGTTTATGGTGTATGGTCAGGTGTTTAATCCTGTTAAAATTTCTATTTATCATCATCATCACCATCACCACCATCACCATCACCACCATCACCATCATCACCCTTTTTAACATCTATGTTGGAAAAAGCCTTTGTTTTTATATTTGGGACATTGTTCCCAAGGAGCTTGCTGTTTTGTTTTCGTAACGATAGATTAGAAAGAGGTTTTAGGGCTAGCAAGATGCCTCAATTGGTAAATGCTTGCTATGTGAACATGAGTGACGCAACCTCCTGCCAGCAGGAAAGACACTCGACACAAGGATTCTTCTCAGTCACGCTTTATTGGGAGCGCCCTTGAAGTTGAAGCGAAGGACCCTAAACTCCCCCAGAGTTTGAACTTAAATACCATCTAAAGCGGCCTGTTAACACCTCACAGGTTCAGGCAGAATGCCTAATTAACATATGAATGCAGATAGGTCAACAGCTTACACAAGCGTAGTTACAATTAGCATAGCCCCCTTACGGGAGGGGCAACTGGAGATAGCTCTAGCAAATGCATGCGTACTGGCAATTGTTTACAGATAGCAGCACACAGACCAGCGCCATTATTGGGTGTGGCTGGCACGATCGTGGCTGGCTCCTTACACCTGAGCATCTGTGTTTCATCTCGAGCACACATGTAGAAACCTGGGCATAATGATTCATGCTTCTTGGGTTTTGTTGCTGTAACAAATATCTGAGACAATTTAAAGGGATTCAGTTAGGCTCATGATCTCAGAGGTGTCAATTCATCACCAGCCTCTCTGTTGTGTTTGGATCCTGTGCTGAAACAGAACATCACAGAGGAAGGTTGTGAGGAGCAAAATTGTTTTCCTTGGGTCATCGGCAAGCTGAGATGGGACCGAGGGGCCAGGAAGATCCTCCACAGGACCACACCCAACTATTTGCTTCAAAGTAGCCTCTACCCAAAGCCTTCACTTCTCAAAATAACATTACCATCATCATCACCAGCTGTGTACTGAGCCTGTACACGTGATCCTGTGGGGGCCTTTTCAGGTTCACAGTCTTTGATCAACAGGAGTCCAAATTCTCTCAGAACTCATTTTGCTCACAGCTTTTGTTGTTGTTGTTGTTGTTCAGTAGGTTTCTCTGGTTTAGTCCCTTAGCAGTAGGCTCTATCCTGTGACATCACAGTTTTCCAGAGCGCTAGAGCCCTCTATTGTGTTTTTAGGTTATGGGGAAGATCATACAGGAAGGCCTTTGATGTCTACCTTAAAAGTGGCTGCATATGACCTAAACTTACCTCCATTGAAGAGAGATAAAGACCCAGCTTAATTTTAAATGTTCTAGCTCAGTAAAAACCAATTGCATTGATTGAAAATAAGACCAAGATAATCTGTGTGAAGCCCACTTTAATTGCCATTGAAGAAATGGATGCCCATCTTCGTGCTATTCATGGTCCAAGTTTCAGCTAAACAAGCATTTGGAAAGCTAAAGCATCACACATTTCCAAAATCCAAAACCCAAAGGACAGGCACAGAATCACCATGTTTGGAATGCAAACACATAGATATATAGTGTAGCCATTGGCTTGCATTGTAGAGCACTGTCTGGGTACGCTGTGAGCACTGGCATCCAGTAATGACAGCCGCTTTGAGGGTGTGGGAGAGTCATTAGACCCTCACTGGTGAGATCCCCATCACTCCTTTTTTCCTGACTGTGCTTTTGGGAGACACTAGAGTGCATCAGAGAGGAGAGTAACTGAATGGGAGACTCCATCTATGCAGCTTCCTTGTAAGTAATTTAGGATGCTGGGATGGGAACTTTCGGTGGTGCAGTTTGTTTCAGGGACGTCCGTGGTCCTTCCTGTATGTAATAAGTTTTCAATAAGCCTGCTCGTTCACTAAGCTGGACTTGGGTATGTCCATTTCTTTGTTGTGTCTTGGCCTCTCTGTTGTGGTGAACATATATAGGCTCCACAGGAACAGTCTCACTTGGGAGGTAGAATTGAAGGAAATCACCAGCTTATGGAGCTGTGCATGCATCTTTCTAGATGCTACAATTTCTGTTCTATTTATTTAAAATTAACCCATGGAAAACTAGCCTTGCATTTTAATGTTTACAAAATAAAATTTTAGTCTCATACCTGTGATTTTTTAGAGGCTATATCATAGATTTCATGAATCAAGAATTTTACAAAATATTATTACCACTTGCATTTGTTAACTTTGCTTCCTGAACAAAATTTCAGTTTGGTTGGCCTAATCTCACATATGTGAATGCTTTAATAGTCTATCATTGATTAACTAATTTTTGATGTCTTTCTGAAGGCACTTTCTAAAATAATGACAAAGTTTCATTGAATACTTCTAAAATTTCCATGTTTTTAATTTAAAAAATTAAGCTATGAACGGCATACATATTTGCTACCCATAAGCATGAATTCCTTAATAGCAGTAATGAATATATTTATATGAATATCTCAGTTGTCTTTTAATTAATAAGCTTGGAAATTTCTGAACAGAAACCAATAAAAGTAAATTTAAACTTTATCTTTTTATTACTTTATTATTTTGAGGAAGTTGTCTTAATCATATGCTTATTTACCATGCTTTGTGAAAATTGGTTATTAACTAACAATCTAAACCAGAAGTGAGAAAAAATTGGCTCCCAATTAAGAATTAAAAATTTAGGTGCACACTTAATGTTGCTGTGTGCTTTCTTACACATTAGAAATAGTGCTCATGTCTAAAGCTCATTAAAATTTCATGTTGAAATCCTACCAGCAACTTTTATTTCCTATGAATGTTTTTATTTATTTATCAAATAATCCAATTGTCCTTCAGAGCTTGTTAAAGTGCCGAGCCTCCAAACTACTCTGGGGGATGTGCTTTGCCAGTGCATTCCTTCACATTATTTTGTCATTTTGCTACAAGACTTTTGCCTTTGTGTCTCCTTGTAGGGTTGGGAAGATGAAATACTTGTAGCGATTAGCAGATTAGCACTGTGGCAACACCTCTGTTGTTTTAATTTAAAATTGCATTAATTAATTAATTAATTAGTTAATTTGGAGATCAGAGGAGAAATTGCAGGAGCTGGCTCTCAGAAGAGAGCCATGTGGATCTCAGGGACTGAAGTCAGGCTGTCGGGTTTGGTGGTGTAAAGCCATCCGTCTTTCTAAATAACTGAGATCTGCAAGTCCATAAAGTCCTTCCTCTTTATGTAAATCTTCTCTGTGTGAAGCTGGGTGCTGGTCAGGCAGCAGAGGGAAGGACATGGGGACAGCCGGTTCCATCCCCGGACAGACAGGACTGGCTCTGATTCTGCTTCTTCCACAGCTTTGGCGGCATGGATCCTGTCACGCTTATGATGCTGGAAAGGGTTTCACTGCTTCCGTTTTCCTCAAAATCAAGACTAATTCAAGAATGTATGCCAGATGGCCTTAGAAAGGGGACAATGGGTGGGGGGGCTCTGAAGCGGAGTAATGGAGGACCAGAGACAATTTGGAGAAAGGGATGGAAGAACTGAGGCAGCTACCCCAGTGTTCTGAGTCCCACATTTCCAGGCCATTGTGAGGTCTTGTCTCATGCCTCAGTTTGAGTTTTCTGAGCCAGTCAGCATCCTTGTGATTAAAATGCTCTCTGTTGTAGCTTATTCAAGATGGATACCTACTGTGTAAGCTGGTACCAATCTCATTTTTGAAACTCACAGAATAAGGAATTCAGGATCTGCTTGAGGACAGTATCCAATGTCTCAAGGTCTGAAGAAAGACTTGGGATCCTACTGAGCTCTCGTTAGCTCCATTTCTTTATCTTAAGAACACTGGGGAAATAGTATTGACTCCAGTAAATCTGTTAAAGGCTTTCTCTTCCACGAATAGTCAAAGGTTTCCGCTTGACCCATTTGTCTTCTATGTGGCCTTTTCCTCAGCCACATAACCTGTTTGCCACATTTTTGATGAGTACAGTTAAAAGAAAAGTAACTAGTCATAAAGAGTATGTTCTAAGCTTACTTGGAAGGCAGTCGGTTTTATAACATAAGGTCATGTGTCTATTACAGTCATAAATCAAGAGGAACAGTGTTTCACACTGTGGCTCAGCTGTGTAGAAACTGTAAATTGTTCTTAAATTTATTCATTTTATTTGATGTGTACAAGGGTTTCTTCACTTGTATGTATGAATTTGCATCCTATGCATCATTTCTGGTGCCTACGGAGGTCAGAAAAAGACACTCTAGGTCTTATGGAATCAAAGTCACAGATCTTTGTGAGCCATCATGTGGCTGCGGGGAACCAATCTCTGCAGGAACAGCAAGTGCCCCTTAGGGCAAGTCCTGGGATTGGCTGTAGTGGAAAGCGCATTAGATCAGACACTGTAGTTGCATTAGGCATGAGATCTATCCAGGCAGCCAGCTTTGCACATGAAGTTGCATGCCTCAGACCTGTGTGTCACATACGATATTGACACAAATAAAAAGAAAAACTTGATTTGTTTTTGCTCTCTCTGTCATAAAAAACACGGGAGAGGAAACAGAGTTATTGGCGAAGAACAATTTATTGCTGCCGAGTCTTTAAGAACCAAGCATTAGAAAATGTGATTTCTGATTTTTGTTTTGGCAAATACTCAGCTTTGTTATTGGTCTTGCCATCAGAACAGTCAGACTGTCAGGGACATGGAAACCGATCCTTCATTTGAGAGGAGTGATTGGCTGGATACTTTGTTAGGATTAATGCTGGGGTGATGGCTCGGTTCCCTGATATGTTAGTCACGGACTGACCTTTTCGGTGTCTTCCAGACTGCATGCCAACATCCTTCAAGTAGATAGTTTGTTTTCCCTTCAAACTGTCTCTATAAAACTCTCCTGGTAAAACTTCAAGTAGCTAGAGCTGCAGCGTCACTGTCTGGCTCCAGACTTACCTTCAGGGTTAGTGAAATGGGAAGACACTTAGTTCTTTTGCACATGGCTTTAAATAAACTAAGCTACTTACCTTCCCCTTCTTCTCACACTTGCTGGCTGTTCCCAGAAAGGATTATAGTATTGGTATGTATATATGTGTGTACATGTGTATGTGCATGGGTGTGTGCATGGGTGCCTGTGCATGGTTGCATGTGTATGTGTGTGTGTGTGTGTGTGTGTGTGTGTGTGTGTGTGTGTACTCACCTGCATCTTCCTCAGGGCCTCTTAATGGCTGTCCACTGAGGCCCCAGAATCTGCCTGTCTCTGCACCCTAGTGCTGGAATTATAGCTTTGCACCACAATCCCTATTTTTACATGTGACCCAAACCCAGGCCCTCCTGTTTGTATGGCAAGCACTTTCCCCACCTCCCCACCTCCCATCTCCCCACCCAAGCAATATAGGAAGGCAGTGTTTTCCCCAGTTGTTGCTACTAATATGACTTATTTTTCTCAGATTGTATCATATCTGTTAGTATTTACAAAGGATCTGGCAAGAGATCACATCCAGGTCTGTATGATCTGGTTGGTATACAGACACACCTTTAATCTCTGGAGACAGAGGCAAGCGGTTCTCTGAATTCAAGGACAGCCTGGTATAAAGCAAATTTCAGGTAAAGAAAAGCTTAGGTCCAGGCGTGGTGGTACAGGCCTTTATTCCCAGCAGTCAGGAGGCAGAGCCTTGTACATCTCCGAGTTCTAGTCAGTTCTGTTCAGACAATTTGGTTGAGTCAGTGAGTTGAAAGGCAGTGCCTTTGAGTTGACTTAACGGCAGTTCCGTTCCTGGAATTCAGAGGAAGTTTTACCAGGAGAGTTTTATAGAGGCAGTCTGAAGAGAGAACAGACTAGACAAAGGAAAAGACAGAATGATCCAGAGAATGAGATGGAACCAGATTAGAACAGATTGCTAGAGCAAGTTTGAGCCAAGCAAAGCAATTCAGTCAGAAGCAGAGAGAAACCAGTTTGCATCAGTCAGCTTGGAGAGGCCTTTAAGCCAGAACAGCTGAGTTGAATCAGTCAGAGTTTTCAGAAAGAACTGGAAAGGGTGAGCTTATTCAGTAGTGAGTCTCAGAGGCTGAAAACACTGTAGGCCTAGATTAGGTTGTATGTAGGCTAGAAGATTCTAGGACTAGGCCTAGGTTAGCAGAAGGAGGCAGTAAGCCTCAGAGATGACATTCATTTCAGGTGAATAAAAGATACTTTCACTTTAAGATGCCTTTTATTTCCAAGCCTTTAAAACTATTAATTTAGTCATATAATTTCCTTAGTCTATTGTTATATATCTTATCAAAGCTATAACTCTTAGATTCCTATATATAAAATATTTACGTATGAAGGCAAACTTAGTAAAATAAATTCAAATGATTGTGACATCTGTGAAACAGATCTTGAAGTGAAACATTGGGATTTTTGGCATTTCTCAGCTGCTGCATCTTATGGGAAGCTCTTCCAGATAACTCAGTGCTAAAGTGCTGGTGCAGATTGATGATGGCATCTCTGTGCGCCAGCCCTTCCCCACCAGCCTGCTCTATGGGGTGCGGATTTGTGTCTCTTCTTTGATCATCTCAATGGTCTTAGTTTGTTGCTATCAGCCACAAGCAGTGGTACAACAGCTTAACATATGAAAGATGCAGAATTTAAAAGCACAGACACTTTCAGTCCATGGAGTTGTGTTAGGATGATGTTGCCAAGTCCTTGTCCTAAAACCTGTGGCTGGAGAAACCCTTAAAGTAAACACTGCCAAAACAAAACAAAATCAAAAAAAAAAAACAAACAAACAAAAAACCCAAACAAACAAACACAAAAAGTAAACACTGCTGCACAAGTTTTTATTGATATTGGCAACTGTTATTTCTAGGTGTCAGTGGAGATGACAGTGACAGCGAACTGGGTTTCTGCATCAACAGGACAGTATCCTGCACTGTAGAAGGGAAGGTAAGTGTAAATTATATGAAGGTTTTCTCGTGCCAGGACTTCTCTGATGTATTTATTATTTTTCTTCTCGCATGGATAGCTAACCAGTTGAACAAATTTTATTCCATGACTTCATCAGGGAAGAGTTGAAAAGGTGATGATTAAAGCAATTTAGAACGAGAGGCTTCCCTCAGTGTATGTGCCTGACATAAATAGGAACTTACCAGTGACTTTTGACCGCCCAAGGAACTGCTATGTTGAGCTAAGCTATTTGTGGAGCAAATTGCTCCTGGCCCCTCAGAAGTCGGAGCAAGGATCAGATTGCAACAAACCCACACAATTCCTAGTCTTAGTCCTTAGGTGGCTGTGATTTTTAAGTAGATTTATTGTATCTTATGTGCATGCATGTTTCTGTATATGTGCCTATATGTGTATATGCACAAACATGTCTGTAGGTGTTCACAGGGGCCAGAAGAGGATATCAGATCTCTTGGAGCTGGTGTGAAATAGGCACTTTCGAGCAGCTTCCCCTGAGTGCTGGGATTTCAGCCTCGGTCCTCATGACTGATCAGAAATCACTCTTAGTCACTGGGCCAACTCCTTAGTACCCAGTGAGCTTGATTTTATAGTGAAAACAATCCTTTATCATTTAATCCACATCTATCTAAAACCACTGTACCCACTCAGATACAGAATCGTCAATATTACATTGCTGATGCCTTACTGCTCGAATAAGCCTTCATCACGCTTGACAGCGGTGACTGTTGAGGCTCAGACACCACCCACAATCCTCCATGTCTACCACAATCAATCAAACACTATCCTCCTAGGGTAGAGATCCATTCTAAACAAAGCCAAACACACTCTGTTCCTCTCCATTTGTGTGCTCTCATGATTCTTGATTTGTAGAATCATTTCCATTTGTAAAACACGGATGAAGGGAAGAAAGAGGATGGGCTTACCAGGTGCCATGATTGGAACCTGAGACGCCCGTGTAGGTTTGTTCAGTTGCTTATGCCATTTTGGGAAATTATGGAGTTTAGGAAGTGGGAACCCAGCTAGCGAAAGTATGTCCCATGGAGTAAGCCGTTGGAAGTTACAGCATGCCAGCCTGCCTTCTCTGCTTTTGAGTCTCGCTTCCACCTGCACAGACTGAACCGGTCCTGCCAACATGCTTTCCTCTTCACAGTGGACAGAACTTCCCAAAATTTAAAGCTAAAAGCAGGACCTTTCTCTTGTGAATTGACTCAGTCAGACCGTCTGTAACAGTGGTAAGAAGGGTAACCATTACAGTGGGTTTTTATTCATAGAGTTTTTCTTACAATGGATACTTTTGTTTTTGCTTTTTGGTTTTGTTTTGTTTTGTTTTGTTTTGTTTTTTCAATAAACATCTTCAAGGTAGAGACATTTTATCATGTTTGAAAACAAAATCCACACAGCTCAGAACAGTAGCTGGTACAGAGGAACTTCAGATTATGTAAAGGACAGTCCACTCAAGCTGAAAACCAGCCTCCTTTTTCCAAAGGCACATTAAGATATCCTGAACTTGGTTTCATGAAGTAATACCTGCTAATGATGTGATAATAATAAGAATAATGTTTGTTTTCAATTAACTACCCTATAAAACATCAAAACTGTGTTGGCAAGATGCCTCAGGGGGCAAAGGATGCTCGCTCGGAAGCTCAATGGCCCAAGCTTACTCCGTAGAGCCCAGGTTACCTATCAAAGGGGAAGCTTACGAATGTTATCCACTGTCCTCCATATACATGCCTTGGCACAAGTCCATCCCTCCTCAAAAAATAAGTTAACATTAAAAAGTAAAAAAAGAAATATCAAAACTCTTTAATACTTGAGATTGGTTAACTATGATTTATGAGGTCTAGTTTGTGGTGTCAGGCAGAAAATTCAAGATTGGATCCCAGTATTATTAAATTGTTGAACCGTGATACTTCCGAGTCAAAAATAACATCCAGAGCAGTTTCATGTCCACTTTGTATCAAATGTGAATTAATCATCAGCATATTGGCTTGTTCTAAGGGTTTTAGTTTCTAAATTGCCAGTGCCAGAGCAAAATTACTCTTAATTGAGGTTTCTCATGAATCTCAATAAGCCCCCAACTTATTGCTCCATTGACCTTTTGACTGAAAAACCAATAGTTTTTAATGTTTACTTTCTGTGCACAGTGTGTCATGAATGAAAATATTCACTCATTCTTTCAGTTTCTTGATGCTCTGTGCCATGTCCAAGGAGCATGAGGATACTGTACGTGCAAACTGCTGGTCAGTGAAGTGGGTGGTGGTACCTTGCTTTGGAATGTTTGGAATGCTTATAAACTTTTAGGATTGTTCTCTCTTTAAGTAATTCAGTACGTCCTTGGTATTGGCCGAGAGCTGTATTTACCAGCCCCAGTGAACAGCTGAGGGTAATTCCCCAGGGTAATAGGCAGAGTTCGTTGTTGGGAGACAGAGAGGGAGAGGGGGAGGTAGATACAGAGACCTTAGAGACACATGGAAGGAAAAGACTTGGTGCCATCAGACTTTGATGATTGAAGAAATGACAAGAAACCATATGACCGCTTTGGGAAAACAAGGACCCCGCTGCTCACAGTTGCCCTCAGTGTTCACTGAACCAGGGGGCTCCCCACACTCCTCCATCAGTCAGTGTTCTGGGGATCACTGCTTAGACAAGACTCCGGAGTCTCCCTCGGCGGCTCCGTTGGAAACTTGCATGTTCCCTATGCTCCTTACTCCTCCTACTTGGGACCAGAATATCCAGATTAATCCTTGTGTGCACAGATGGGGCGTGTCTGTTAGACAATGCGCACAGATTCATGAGGGCCTTTGTGGCCAGATGGTAGAGTTCTGACAGAAGGGTATGTGCAACCGTGTGTGGAGAAGGAGTTGCAGTGAAATCTCCTTGGAATTTTCTTCATGTTCAGAGCCTTAACAAAGATGGCAACAGCTTGTATGTGGCTCGTGGGGATGATGGGTGAGTGAACAGATGCTCAAATTCAGAGCTCCCTGGCACAAGTTCTCACTTTGGGAGTAGGAAGGGGCCAAGACAGCAGCAGCCTCCACTGTGCAAGCCAGAGAGGACATTCTGGATTTACATCCTATTAGCCCGAGGAACAATGTGTTTTATTTATGTTTCTATTTTTATATCTTTAGAATCAGTTCCTTGGTTGATGTGCCTCTGGTCATGGGACACTTTTTTGGCAATTATAATGATAGTGATAGAGGTGGGAAGTATACTACAAAGTTTCTTTGTAGAAATGACTCACTTGTATTATTTTTTCCATCTTCTGAAACATCTTTTTATAGAAGACATTTAACATTTTAAAAGTTGGGTGAACTGAGTCTCAGAGAGGTGATAGTGAGGTCAGCAGAGACAGGTGTGAGAAGTAGCTGTATCATAGCTGTGGGCTGATGCTTCCTGCCTGATGTGGGCAAGGATCAGGGTTTCTTGAGCAGCTATTGTTTTTACTACAGGCAGGGGATGTTAATGGTACTTTCCTTACAGGGTATGCTCAAGGCAAAATGACATAAGACTTTTGAAGTGGATGGAACTCAGTTTTCTACATTGTATTACAGACCTGAGGTCATCAACAGACAGAAGGAAGTTCATTTGACCCATTGTCTTGCAGGTTTCAGTCCCTCATTGGTACCCGTGCTTTGGGCCTGTGCCCAGGTAGCTCCTCAGGACATGGTGTGTGTGTGTGAAAGAGAGAGAGAGAAGTGAAGCCAGTCACTTCTTGACTATGATATAAAAGAAGAAGGACCCAGGGTCCCACTAATCTCCTGAAGGGCTTATCCACAATGACCTAAAGACTACTAGGTCTTTTTTCTTAAGAGTCCTGTAGCCTCTGTGTGACCTGGGAACTTATTGCTTAGTGCATGGACCTTTTGTGGAGACATTACAGATCCAGTGTGCTTAGCATAGGAGAGTTGCCACCAACATGATTGTATTTGTCATTTTTATTGCTGTGATAAAGATCATGACCAAGAGTGATTTGAGGAGGAAAGGCTTTGTTCCTTTTTATAGCTTACAAGTGCCTCATGAAGGGAAGCCAGGGCAGGAACTCAAGGCAGGAACCTAGGGGCAAGAGCTGAAACAAAGACTATGGAGAGTAATGGTTTGTACTGAGGCCCATGTTCACTACTGTTCCTGTACCTCCTAGGACCACCTTCTCAGGCTGCCATGCCCACAGGGAACTGGCCTGCTAGGACCACCTTCTCAGGCTGCCATGCCCACAGGGAGCTGGCCTGCTAGGACCACCTTCTCAGGCTGCCATGCCCACAGGGAGCTGGCCTGTCTTGCATCAATCACTCATTAAGGAACCAACTTCCATACAGGCCATCCAGAAGCTGGCATTTTCTCAGTTGAGGTTTCTTCCTTCCAGATGACACTTGCTTGTGTCAAGTTGACCAAAACAAACAAACAAACAAACAAAACCCACAAAAAACCCAAACTGCTGAGTATAGCAGTGTATGCCTTTAAGCACTGTGAGGTGGAGGCCAGCCTGGTTTATATTGTAGGTTCTAGGACAGCCAAGGCTATGTGAAGAGAACCTGTCTAAAACAAACAAACAAATAAACAAACAAAGTAACTAAGTGACTAAGTAAGTAAGTAACTCACTAACTCACTAACTAACTAACTAATAACTAACCAACCAACCAACCAGCATAGAGATAGTATGAGGAATGACAACATGGACCCTTTTAGGACACTTGCTGGCTAGTTTTAGGTCAATTTGACACAAGCTAGAGTTATTGGAGAGTGAGTAGCCTCAATTGAGAAAATATGTCAATAAGACCAAGCTATAGGCAGGCCTGTAGGGCATTTTATTAATTAGTGATTGATGTGGGAGGGACCAGCCCCTTGTGGGAGGTTACTTCCCTGGACTGGTGGTCCTGGGTTATATAAGAAAGCAGGCTGAACAAGCCATGGGGAACAAGCCAGTAAGCAGAACCCCTCCATGGCCTCTGCATCAGCTCCTGCCTCCAGGTTCCTGCCCTGCTTGAGTTCCTGCCCTGACTGCTTTTGATAATGAACTTTGAAATATGGAACTGTGAGTGATATAAACCTTTTCCTCCTTAAGTTACACTTGGTCAAAATGCTCTATCACAATGATTAGGACAAATGCCACTCCATTTCCTGTTGGGACTTAAGTCCTTACACTAATCCAATACATTTACAAAACCTCAGAATTCCTTTTTTTCTTCATATTTATGAGTAAACATGAACATTTATTTGACTATCTTGAGCAAGCTCAGGGTTGCCTGTATTTTGTTCACATTGGTTGCTGGATAGAGACCTCGGAATTCTTACGGCTGGTCAAAATATAGCTTTCTCTCTCTCCTTTTCTTCCACACATAGCAAAAGAATATACTTTATTGGTATGACACTGCATTCAAATTGAGGGCTTCTGCAAGTGTCTCACCACTGAGCTATGTCCTCCTTCCCTCCTTACTTTTATTCAGTTTGAGACAAATTTTCACTAAATTGCCGAGGTTGGCCTTGAACTCATTATCTTCATGCCTCAGCTTTTGATTAGCTGGAATTGCAACCTGTGCCACCAGGCCTCACTCATATTTTGAACAAGTGTGCCATACAAAACAAACAAACAAACAAACAAACACAAACTTTAACTTGCGAGGCTGAAGTTTTTTCCTCAAGATGCATCCAGATGTGGAGTTGGATAAATCAGCTTATCCTTGGCATTCACAAAATGGTTCACCTGGTTTTAAGTTGAATCTTAAATGGTGGGTGTGTGTCATCTTTTGACATACTGCCTACAGAAGGCAAGGTGCCTCAAAAGTATTGAAAGAAGTCTGTGAGCCTCTCATGTGATGTTGAGTTTTGTAGCGTGATTGAGAACATTTGTTTTGCTTTGGTAGATCATATTTAAAGTTGTGCATTTCACTCTTGGGCTTTGTGTAAGTTGCTTCAAAGGCCCCGATTTCCTTATTTGTCAAATGACTGATACCCACCTCATTAGCTTCTGAGCATCACACACAACTCTGTGCTGGGCTAAAATACACATGGGACAATGTGTGGGTAGCTATATAGGATTCTGAGCCTTCAGTGCGCTGAAATGTCATTGGAATGCATATGTGACTTGCACACTGATTTGCCTAATGATGTGCAAAGGTCCTTGCACACACACACACCCACCCACACACACAAACAACGCAGGTACTTGAAAAAAATTAGGTGGCTTTAGCAGTACACTATAAATCTAAATCCAAACAAAGACTTAGCTGCTATGGAAGCAAGCCCCACAGCAGCTGTAAACGTGCAATTTAACACTCTTTGAGCATGAGCACAGTGTACAGGCTCTTTCTCTATTCTTTGTTGAGTGTTCACACCATATGGTGGTTTTGATCTATGCCTACCCTTGACTTGTAATAGGGAAAAATAAAGATCCGAAAGGTTAAGTAACACTCCTTAGACTGCATAAGCACAGAACAGCGAATGCAGAATGTGAACACAGCTACCCAGGCCTGCGTCTCCCTCTCTCAGTCATCACCCAATGAAATGGAGCCGTCGACTCTGATTTATTTTACTATCTGGTTCAGACTTTGGTAGACTAGTGAGAATCCAGGAATTACAGAACAGGGAGTGTTCTGAAAGTCATATTTCACAATGGATTCTGCTTCTGGCTCTACATTTCAGCATTATTTATTCACAGCTTAGGGTCAGTTACCCACCTTTAAAAAATTATACACATTGTAACATAACTGTCTGTTCATTTTTCTGGTGACTACATTTTGCAATCTATAAGTAGCCCAAGTAGGAAAGGGACATTGGTCTAGTAGATTGCTCTTATTCCAATTTCTTGCTTTGTACCTCTACTTACCAGCAAGTGGAGTGTGAGCATATTTAGTTTTGTGTGCTTTTATCGCATGTGTAGGGTTACACATCTCCACTCACAGTTAAGGCAATTTTGACATCAGTTCCCTTATATTGCCCTTCTGTATCCACCTCCTTCTCACAATCCCTTCTGTTGCTGCTCCAACTCTTAAGTGTATACTTTTTTATTTCTTGTCTTATTGTGTAGCAGCCTAAAGTTTAAATACTGTGATAGTGCGTGTGATGATGTGGGCATTTCTTTGTGAGAGAACCAGACTCCCTATGCAAGCATCCACCCCTCATGAACAAATCTGAAGGCAGTCCCAGATCATTTGTGTATCTAAGATGGCCCACGTGTGGTTCACTGTTTCATCACAAACATTGAGAGCACTTTGCTCTCTTCATCATCGTGGCAGATGCTTTCCCTTAATCCTGGAATTGCCCTGCACTAACAATGTTAAAATACCATTTTATGTGGGCTCTTCTATATTTTCTTTGATCTATCCAGGTTTTGAAAGACTAGCTGTTTTCTGACTCCAATTCAGGATAAGTTGTTTCTTTACTGATTACAAAATATTTTATGAACTCACTTTCAACACACAAAAATTATTTTATACAAAAAGTGAGAAGGACTATTTGGAGGAAACATCCCCTGGGATGTTCCTCCTCCTTCTCCTCCTCCTCCTCTTTTCCTCCTCCCATTCCTCCTCTTCTTCTTCTTCTTCCTCCTCTTCCTCCTCCTCCTCTTCCTTCTGTATGTTATCCTAGGAGCTTTATTTATTTTGTTGCCTTTCACAATTAAAAAAAGTCTATTGGCTTGGTGATACCACCTATGCGTAGATTTGCGTTTTAGACCAGCATATTTTCCTACAGCAGAATTGTTCTTCGTTTGTCTGTCAAGAACAGATCAAACCTGTCTTTATTTGGGCTCCCGCCAGACCCCAAGGGCAAGTATTCAAGTGTGGCTTATTGCAAAGTTATCCCAGGGAACACCAATGGAGGAATGCACATGTAAGACAGACGAGGAAAGAAAACCAACAGAAGCCAACCATCAGTCACGTTTCCATGCTGCACAGACAGACCATGATCTTGATGGGCCAGGGTTAAGCCAGGAGAAACAATGGTGGGAAGTTTTCACAACTTCCAGTTTGTACTGGTTAAAGCTAATGGTCACCCTCTTAACTCTGCAGGCTTTCCTCATTAACCTACCATACCCCAGATCTACACCAAACCCTCAGGAAACTCATTCTGTTACACCCGCGACCACCACCACTGCTGCTTGTCCTGTACAGAAATGGACTTGGCATTGAACCATCTTTTGCTTTTTTTTTCCATTTCCTTCCCAGTGGGTCAGAAGGGTTATATTTTCTGTATAACACTTGTAGCCTTCCCAGTGTCCAACTTCCCAGAGCATGCTGCATTGAAGCCTATAGCTGATGCTCCCCCAATCCTGCTCCTCTGCTCTAAGGGACTTCTAAACCCTCCTGCACCCGCTGCCAGCTGTCAGCCCCTGTGAGATGTCCATCAACAAGCCACTTCCACTCACTTCCTCTCCTCTTTCCCTACTTGCAGACAGATTATTGCCCTTTGCTGGCCTAGGCTGTTAGTTTGAGGAAAGGGAAACGTGACTCTTTGGACTAATGATGTGGTTTATTGTGGAAACCATGTACATCTATTCAAGTAGTTTGCTTAGAGACAAGACTTGCTTTGCTGTTTCTGTTTTTGCTTTGTACCAACAGCTTCCTTTCACACATGTGCTTTAAGCACTGTCTGTCCATGGATTAATTCTCCGTATCTCAAGTTATAACATCACAGAAGTTTTAATTCATTGATTTTTTTTTTACTGAAGTCTGAAAAGGCTATAACAATTTATATTATTTTTCCAGCAGTGTATTCTGATGTAAAGATTTATCCGTGTTATAAATTTCAGTCAGAAATTTAAGTAGTTTTTACGCTGAGCATTAATATTTTAATTCCCCAGGTCTTTGGCAATGAGAATAATTTTGTCATTCATTTAAACAGAAAATAAATTGTAGAATAATAATAAAACCAAAGCACGGAGATTGAACAATAAATCTGCAAACTTTGTGTCTGGCAAACCCAGAATGTTCAGAATAAATGTAGCATCACTGACATGTAGCCCATAGGAGGAGGAATAAGAAATACTACTTTTCTTCTAACTAAAGCCCACTTCGCCCGTGCTTCTCAGCTACTGAGGCGTTGGGTGAGCAGAGTGGCTCTTCAGGGAGCTGTCACCTGGGTTCATAGCTGCATGGAGACATAGGGCGATCCTTACGGTAGGCTCACGAGCAGACGAAGTGGGCACTCCTGTGGAATTTGATAAACGCTGTCGCTCCTGCTTATGTTTGCATGGGTCTGCCAGTGTAGACAGACTAAGAAGGCTTCTCTCAAACTGGTCCAGTTATTCTTTTACAGTAGCCTTTTCCTCCCAAGTTTACCGGCTCTGGCTGGTCCTCAGCAATCTTCATGTTTCAACGAAGAAACGAAACTATCAAGCTGATGATAGTCTGAATTCAATCCTTTATAAGTACAATTCCCTACTATTTATTTTGTTCATGCAAAATAGACTTCCTAGGAGAATACGGCCTATTATGTTAGAGTTTGCAATTTAATTTTTAATTTAATTTTTTATAATTTATTCACATTACATCCCTATTGTTACCTCCTTGCTAGTCCTCCTGTTCCCGTCATCCTGCTCTCATCGTCCCTCCCTCCTCCACCCTATTTTCCTCCCCTAGTCCTCTGACAGGGGGTGCCTTCCACACAGCAGGACTCTGGACAAAGTGCTGAGGGTCATGTGGAAGTGTCCAGGATGGAAGGATCCAGAGGGTTCAAGTGCTCCACAAGGAGATCATTAAGGCTGGGAGATCTGGACCCAGGGGGATCTGCGCAAACTGATGCACCAACCAAGGACAATACAATTTTATTTTAAATTTATTTTTTAAATTTTAATTTGTGTGTGTGTGTGTGTGTGTGTGTGTGTGTGTGTGTGTGTGTGTGTGTATGTGAGCATACATACACTTGTCAATCTGAGTCCCTGTGGAGGCCATAGGAGGCATCAGATCTCCTGGTCCTAGGACTGCAGGCAGTTATAGATGCTCTGAGTAAACTCAGGTCCTCTCCAAGAGCAGCAAATGCTTTTAACCACTTCTTCCCCATAGAGTTTATAATTTTAAAAGGGTTAACAAAATTGAAATTATTTTTATGTCATTTGTAAATAAAGGTTGGCTAAAATTTTAGTTAAGTGATGTTTGAAACTACCATAATGGATACATTTCAAATATGGGAGCAATATTTAACATATTAAATGAACACTAACGGACACTTTTGTAAATACTTCTCCAGGTAATCTCTGAGAGAGCCTTCCTTATTTTTAGTAATTGCATGAAAAATGTAAGAATCAGTACTTTCTAAAATATAAATTTTAGTTGAAAGTGACTCTCCTTACTTATATATCATAGGTTTTTGCTTTTATTTTATTTTTTGAATGTTCAGAATTTCTGGGAACCCATTTTCCCTTCTAGAAGACCATTTTAAGTGGAGTTCTTCATACTTCACCCTGTCATTTGTCTAAGAATCTGGGGGAGGATGGGGGGTTCAGTCAGGAGGATCATACAACGCCATCTCGCCATCTGGCTTCCCTTGAGAGACTTAGGCAGACACCTGTGGGATTCATTTTGTATATGTGTGTTTGTGCATGTGCACGTATGTGTGTGGGTGCATGCATTTGGGCACACATAAGTGATAATGCCAGAAGAGAACCTCTCGTGTCATTCCTCAGGAGCCATCCACCTTTTTTTTTTTTAAAGACAAGGTCTCTCATTAGACTGTGAGTTGTCAAAAAGACTGGGCTGGCTGGCCAGTGAGCAACAGGGGTTTGCAGGTACCAGCCACTCCAGTGATGACATTGCAGGTGTGCATCGCCAGGCTGGCCTGTTTAAGATGAGTTCTTGTGTTTGCAAGGTAAGTGTCCGACTAACTGAGCTATTTCTATAGCCCGCCTCAGGCAGGGGTGGTGGATTCTAGGGTATAAACACCAAGGACACCCTACAGGGCTGTCTGTGCCTGCTTGCCTTTCTTCAGTCAAACTCAGCCTTTACTGAGTTCCTTTCTTCTTCATCATACCAATAAGCAAGTTATCTTTGCACCAACCAGCTATGGTAATTATTTTGCATATTTCATACCACAAATCATATAGTTAGCTCTATTTTTTTACATAAAGTATGTGAATACACAAATTTGTATTAAATATTTTCATACCCTTATTCTTAAAATTATTAGTATGAGGATTTGTACCTAGTCAGAAAAAAAAAAGCATGCTTATTGGCTAATTGAAATGTTCCAGGTGGCATTTCTCAAAGAAGCAATGTGGGATTTCTCTAACAAGAAAAAAAAAGCTTGGGTAGAAAGCCCCAGGATAAATAGATCCATGCCACATAGGCTATAAATGGAACATCTTGTAGTATGTTACACAGTTGGCCAATACCTTAGTGTGGTAACGGGAAGAAGGATGCACCTGCCTCACTGAGGTGTTTGCTGTACCAGTTGCCAACACTGAGTTCTTTTTTTTAAATTTAATTTTTATTCTTTTTTATTAATTTATTCATATTACATCTCAATTATTATCCCATTCCTTGTATCCTCCTGTTCCTCCCTCCTTCCGCTTTCACTCTACTCCCCTCCCCTATGTCTGTGACTGAGGGGGACCACTTCCCCAGTTTTCAAATTGTCAAAAGAGAATAGCATGTGTTTGTTTATTTGAACTGGAAAAGTCATCACCTGATATAAAACTGAGAAAGCGCCCAAGTGCACCATCTCTGACTGCAGTTTTCAAAGACAGCTCCTGGCTCCTAGTGTATCACTGAGTGTGCCAGATGCATTTTTAAAAATTTTTATTGATTTATTCATATTACATCTCAATGGTCATCCCATCCCTTGTATCCTCCCATTCCTCCCTCCGTCCCATTTTCCCCTTACTCCCCTCCCCTATGACTGTGACTGAGGGGGACTTCCTCCCCCTGTATATGCTCATAAGGTATCAAGCCTCTTCTTGGTAGCCTGCTATCCTTTCTCTGAGTGCCACCAGGTCTCCCCATCCAGGACATGCCAACACTGAGTTCTAATGTTAAGGTGATAGGTGTTTCTATTTCTTCCATCTCTATGGAAGAAGCAAAACGAAACAATAATCTGATATGGTTGGAAGATTGAAAATGGGACACGTGCTCAGAAAAGAACATGAGTGATGTCAAAAGGCAAAGAGATGGGCAGATCGCCAGACAGAGTCAAGACCTTGACTTACTTTCAAAGAGTCCATCTGAGCAGGGTTCCTCAGTAGTCTTTGAGCCGAGATCTGAAGGATGGGCACGAACCAGACAGAGAGAGGCATGTGGGTAGCACCCAACAATGATTAGTGCTCCAAGGCAAAGATCATTGTGGCAAACAGAGGGTGGGTGGTTGGGGGGATGGGGTGACATAGACAAAGTGGGGCAAATGATCAGAGGTGGGTGTAGGCAGATCCCAGAGCGGGAGTGTGGTATATGGTCAGATTCTTGAGGGGGAGTGGCAGCCAATCCAGGCAGGCCTGTTGTTTTTACTGCTACTGATTTACTGCTGTCAAGTGTTCTGGCAGGTTCTAAGGGTGCTTCAGTTCCTCATTTTATGTGACAGTGGTGGTGGGAAGCTATGGTTGATAGAGGCAAGAGAGAGTCAGGTGGTATTTTGGGGTTCCATAAATGTAGAAATTAGAAAGCAAATATTCTGAGCTCTGGTCCCAGTGACCTGCCACTTGGGTATGATGACAACTTTAGTTTGTTCTTCTTGCCTGTGCATTCTCTCTTGTCCTCGGCCTGCTCTTGATAGTTAGTGGCATATATGACATGTAGTGCATGGAGTTGGCTTCATTTAGGGTTATCAGGGATTTAAATTCTGGTCTTTATATATGGAGGTTCTTGTTAACTTTTGCACCTACAAGGGAGAGAAACCATGGAGCTCTATTCATAGATTCTAAATCCAACACTTTATGAAAACCTTGTAGTACAGAGCGCTACTCCATTTTAAGTTGTGATGGTGTTTTCAATACAAATGCTGAAATTGTCTTATAAATACTGTGAGCTTTGTTTTTATATATTGTTTAAGTAAAAATAATTTTTGTTTTAGGTATTTATATAGATGTGTCTTTGGTAATGCCTTCAAACTGTACCCTGTAAACTGTCGTCTTCCAGAAAAAAAAAAAAAAAGGAATTATCTGGAGACCTCCTGGAAAAGGATTTGACATGAACAGTCTGATACTTCCACACTCTCTTTGAAGATGAAGAATTCCCTAAATTCCACTTGAAAATATGTAATATTGGATTGTCATTTCCAATGTGGCTTGTTTGCAGATGCTGTTTATTCCCTCGATAGCAAGTAGCAATTCTACATAACACCACTGCAAACCATGCAAAGTCATATACCACAAATTCTAATTTGCTTATATAGAATGCACACTCATTAACAAAAAATGAATGCTTAGAGTACAAGACTGAGCAACAGCCCTAGCTCTTGCTTAAAATATTTTTATTAAATTTGTTCTTTGACAATTCATACATGTTCATTCTTTAAAAACAAACAATATTCTGATTACTCTTACCCAATAACCCTTTTTATTAATCTCCCTTTCACCCATGCTAAAATATACCTCCTCCCCCAAATCCTATTCCCACACTGCTTTCTTTGTTTTATTTCATTTTGGTTTGTGACCAGCTGGGTTTTCCAGGGCCATCTGTGTGACCATGGGTTTTGAATTATCCCTTGGAGTCTGGTGAGTTCCTCAGGGGCACACGACTGTAGACAGTGACTACCCTACTCCATTCGTCAATAGCTCAGCAGAGATGGGTAAGGACCTGTAAGCCCATTTCTAATTGACAGGCCTATTTGTGTGTGGACCCGGGGGAGGAAACTGTAGCGTTTGTGAGTCCAGGATTGCAATGGCTATGTCATGCCCAGGAGATGCCATTTCACAGCCCTTCTGCCAATCTTTTAGCTCTTACATTCTGCCCTCTTTTCCGTGAAGTTCTCTGAGCCTTGGGGGGTGGGATGGGTTAGTATAAACGCCTGGCTTAGAGTTGAACATCAACATTGCAGTTATTCCCAGCACCTTGACTAATGGGTTTCTGTGTTCATCAACATCCATTGCAAGGAGAAGCTTCTTTGGTTAAGTCTGAGAGTAGCATTTGCTTATTGGTACAAGCATACGTGTTTAGAATGTGTCCACTTAATTAGACTCTACTTGTAAGTTTCCTATAGGGCCTAAGGCTATGTGAGCCATGAGATTTTGACCATGTTTACCGCATTGAGCATGGGTTTCCTCCTGTTGAGCTGGTCTTGGGTCCAACTAGAGAGCCGTTGGTTAACCCCCTACCTCCATGGTCATGTCACTGTTGCACCAGTCAGCACATCTTACCTGGCTGTTGTGTTGCAGTCTGTAGGGTTCACAGCTGGATCGAATCATTATTCTGCTCTTTTTTTTTTTTTTTAGAGACAGTCTCACTGTGCTTCTTGGGCTGGACTTGACCTTGCCATGTAGTCTATTTACTCACATTCCTCCTGCCTCTGCCTCCTGAGTACCAGGACCACAGGTGTGAGGAGGCACAAGTGGCTCTTTGTTACTTTTGACTTGTGCAGGCTTCTGTCACTGAGCCATTTTAACTTAACCCTTATGTTCTGATAACTCCACCCCATTCCTCAAACGAGGCTCACAGGATGGTCTATAAGTAGAGCTCTGGGGTTGATGACTTCGTGGGATCTCTAGTCGCATTTTCTATCCCCGTTACAGAAAACTGTGTAACCATAACCCAGAAGCTGACAAAGAGAGAAGAATGTAATGGTTAAGGAAGACGTTCACTAGAAGGAAGGAAAGCAGAGGGAGCCATACAGGTTAGAGGTTGTGCACCATAAGCACCTTAAGCATACTGGTGAGGACAGTGTTGTGCAAGTCTGTCTCAGGGTTAGCAGAAGAATGTTGGGTATAAGAATTCCAACTGTTTAAATCAGACAAGAAATTTGTAATGTAGGAGTCTTTTACTGAACAAATGACATTGTGTTTGGGGAATCAAAAGAAGAAAGACAAGAAGAGCATTAAATGTCAGGCATACAGATACAGGGCAGTGTCGACTGGATGGTTGTGACTTTCTGTCCAGGAGCTTCGGGCAGTGAATGCTATTAAAAAGCTTGAATTCATGCCTTTGTCTTTGTGATGTCCTTCTCAAAGGACGAGGGGACCTCTGAGGTCGTGTATGCTCAGGGTGTATGGGTGGTGTTCCCTCTCAGTTCTCATGAGGCTGCCTTGGTCTCTGGTAGATAGAGCTCTGATCTCTCTCTACCACTCATGTATTGCACAAGTCATAAGAAACTCAAGGTGGTAATTTTTCCGCAGGGCTCTCATCCTACAAAATTTCAGCAAAATCTGCAGACTGAACAGTAAAATTCTAAGGAGTATACACTTTTTATTCTGTTTTTTTTTTTGGTGGCCTAGAGGTTATGTTAACCATAAAGTTCACATATTTCAAGGAATGAGACATCTGTATTATAAAGCCAGCGTCAGTCAGAGGAAGACAACATGGTTCTGTGGTAAGAGACACTGAGGAAATAACTGGGAATAAACTTTAGAGTGATAGACAACTACTTCACAATAGCATTTACTGGGCTTCATTTATCAGTGAATGGCACTGTTGAGTCACTCTTGAGGCCTTTATGAAAAAGTTCCTGTGTATCGTCTGCTGTACCAGGACGTTCAAAATGAGCAATGGAGTGGGCTTGGGAAATACCACACCACACATCTGAGGAAGGGTATTGTTATAGCTGGGCTTCTGAAAGTAGTGATTTAGACAGAGATTGGGGAGTTAATGGTTTAAAGATGTGCCCTCAAAGAGCCCTTCAAGTACTGAGGGCATCAGGAAGGAATGGAGAGGAGGGAGTCCTTACTTAAGTAGTCTAGAGGGCTCGCCACTGAGAGTCGTGCTGCAAAGGGAGTTTGGTCCTCCCAGCAACAGCCAGTCCTTGTTTACTGGGTGTATGGTGTGAGGTCATAGCTACATGCATTTCCAAGCAAGGAGGCTTCCATTACCTGAAGCTAAGCTTCCAAAGATAGTGGCAGATGATGAAAGCAGCATTACTATGCACAGAGACTGGTGAAGGCAGCCAGGCACAGCACCACACAGCCCATCAGCCAACAAAGCATGTGGAAGAACAGGTGGGTGCACATGAGGAAGCCCCCCCCCCATTCTGGATTAGCTAGGACAAGCATCATGGAAGTACACTCCACTGCTAACTTCAGTGGTGCATGTCACAAGGCAGGAGGAAGGACTGTGCCTAGAAGTGAATCCATGGAGCTCCATGCCAACACACGCCCAGTAGTGGGCCCATTAACTACTCTTCTGGGATGTTTTCAGGGTGGGTGGCTGAGCTGATCTCCAAGGTTATTTTTACTTATCTTGACTTCTGGTGTGGTACAGCCTCCTTTAAGGTTTTCATATCAATTAGTAAAACTTCTGGCAGCATAGTTTCTGAATATCAGTGTCTTTTGTCCATATTAAGCACAGATTAATGAAATGACAAAGGTATTTTCTATAACCATTAGCCACTTAGTGTTTTCCTGGAATTTTGGCTGAATATAGTACTTAATATGTTTGGAATCTATAGAGGGAGGTAAGTACACTTAAGGATGAGCTAAGAACCACATGCAGAATGGAGTTAATGACTGATGGATATGGTGGACATGAAATTCGCTTCTTAGGGCAAACTAGCTTTAAATTTTTCCTCCTGCCTTCTCCGCTCCCTTCCCCTCTTGTCCCCTCCCCTCCCCTCCTCTCCCCCTCCTTCCTTCCCTTTCTCTTATCCCTTCCCCTCTCCTTTCCCTCCCCTCTTCTTTTCCTCCTTTTCTTCCTCCCCTTTCTCAATTCCCTGCCCTTCTCCCTCCTTCCCTCCCTCCCTCTGTCTGCTCTCCCTGCCTCCCTCTCTCTCTTCTTTCTGCTATGAAGGAACTCTATACAGCCCCTAGTCTTGTGTAGATATTTCCATTTGGCCTTTGGACTGTCTTCTAGCATGAACTCCTTGAAGGAGAGATAAACATGTTTTTTTGTTTAGATCACAAGTGGGGGATGAGAAAAATACTTGTGAGAAAGCAGGTGATGTTTTATCTTCTTGGAAGTCAAACCACTGTGTGGTGTGTGGGAGATTGGTTGTTAACCAGCTGAAAAACATCCTTGAACCAATTCTGAGAGGAGATATAAATGTGAGCCAAAAACAAGAGGCAGGGCCTTTGGAGACTTGGCATAGTTTTGGCTTTTCATCGCTGCTCCACTTTGAGATGCTCCTACAGAGAACCGCTTGAGGCAAGGCTTCGGGGCTCCAGGCTCTGGCTGAGGTTCCGGGTTCTGGTTACTCCAGGTTCCAGCAACTATGCCAGGAGAATTGTTCTTTGGAACTGATATCCTTATGGTTTTGTTATTGTATCCTTTAACCTCCTTTTCCTATTGTTTAGGTGAGTTGGGTTATAAGTTTGGTTAATACGTTTGTAATAAAATATACTTGTTAAAAAAATTGAGCCTACACCTCTTCTTGGGCTACCAGCTCCCCAAGCAGAGTTGGGTTTTGGAAGTCAGTAGCTCAGCTTGTGACTCTGCTGGTCTAGGCCTTTTCTGTGTCACTGGAGCAGCTCTTCTGGTGAGCCAGCCTTGGGACACAGCCTTGGGAGTCTCTCTTGACATCTCTGCCTCCTGTGGTCTATTTATAGCAGTTACCTCACAGTTCTAAGAAGCTTTAGCTTATTTGCTGTGTCAATCAGCTAGAGTGAATTTTGTTTCTGGTAATTAAACCCTGACTCACAAAACTTCAGACTAAAATTTAGTAATTAGCTGCAAGGTACATACCTTGGTTCATTCTTTTAACTTGAAGAATTGAGAAGCCATTTTTATTTGAAAGTTTAGTGTTTTGGACTTTTGTTTTCCTTTCTGAGTGGAAATGCTATATTGAGATGTTTTCGTCAAATATTTGGTTAGAAAATAAAAGTCCAACATTACATAAAAGGTGAAGTTATTTGAAAAGTACTTGATTGATGAAAATATTTGTTTTTTAAAATACTGTATTTTGTATGCTACATGAAAATAATTAAAATAATCTCTTTGTGAAAGCAGCATTCTAGTTAGAGAATTTTTTTTAGAAATCAAGCTGCACATTGAATCTCCTGTTGGGCTCCAGCCAGACCCTGCTTTGAGCTTGTATAACCTCCATCTAGGGAAAACAGACTAGGGCCTACTTTCACATGACAAAGCCATCCTCCCAGTGGGTTTTCACACTCAAGGAATTGTCTTTGCTACATGCTGTGGACACCTTAGTATTTGTTCTCCCTCCCTCCCTCCCTCCCTCCCTCCCTCCCTCCCTCCCTCCCTCCTTCTCTTCTTCTCTCCTCCTCCTCCTCCTCCTCCTCCTCCTCCTCCTCCTCCTCCTCCTCCTCCTTCTTCTTCTTCTTCTTCTTCTTCTTCTTCTTCTTCTTCTCTCTCTCTCTCTCTCTCTCTCTCTCTCTCTCTCTCTCTCTCTCTCTCTCTCTCTCCTGGGGATTAGCTGTCAAGTGCAGCTCTCTCTCTCTTCCTCCTCAGCATTTCACAGCTCAGCTTTGACAAATTTAAAAGGGGACACTGTAGCATGCCAGTGCATTATTTATTTATACCAAATCACCCACAATAATCCCAGCAATAGGATGAAAACTATTTCTAATAGATTTTTTAATGTGCTATCAATGCTAATGGTATTTCACAATGGCTAATCAGATGGGCAAGCACAGCAAAGCTTTAGACATGGGCTTTTGATGTGATGTAATGTGACAGTGGCTGAGGGGCACCTTTTTGTTTTCTTTATTGTCCCTGATTTTGTTTTTATGGTTTTCTCTGTGTGTCAATGTGTGCGTCTCAGCCTCTGGATGCGTTTCTTATGCCATGTCTTTGGCTCTTTTTTCTATTTGTTTTGCCGTAGAATGGTTTGTTTTCATTTTATTTTATCACTTTAAATTATGATTTAGATGCCTGATTGTTTTCTAATAAGAGTATGGATCTGAGTGGGTGGGAAAGTGGGGGAGGGTCTGGAGGAGTTAGGGATCCGGGAACTGTAATTAGGATATACTGTATAAAAATTTATTCTCAACAAAAGAGTAAAAGATTTATTTGTAGTCTTGAAATGTGACATAATGGACATCCCTAGAAAATCCCACAGAGAATTACAGTAGTTATGAGGGTCTGCACATTGGTGAGACTTTGCCAGTAGCTCCCTCCAGTCTTAGTAGTGTGTGCTTTCTTCTGTCTTGGGGGTGCTGATAACATCTATTCATGCTCTGAATCTTCAAAAGTTGACTATTTTTTATGTTTCTGAAGGGTTATTCGCCTACCCAAGTTGTAATTGACAGGCTGCCACAATCTCTACTTGTCAGAAGGCAAAGTATCGTAGACACAGTCTCATCTAGGGATTCAACATGCTAAACATGTTGGCTAAAACTCTGAGCTTGAAGCTGTGTCTGAGGGGTGATGGATGCCATGGCTGATACTGAGTCACACTGCTAATTCCCCAGGGTCATTAGGAATGGAGGAGATGGATCGAGCCTTTCGTGGACAAAGGGAAAGCCTCTAGAAAAGCCATTTTTATCAAATTATTTTGTGTATGATTTGCATATCAGTTTCATATTCCCTAGAGAGATTTGAAAGGCAGAGTATTCTCTGGCCCTGTTAGTATAACTTATTTGTGTCAACACTGAGTTGGTGAAGAAATTAACTTAATAATTAAACATCATTGTTTTTAATGTGCTGCGGGTTGAAGTTGGGGTCTTGTAAATACGGTGCAAACACATTACTACTGAGCTACATTCCAAAATATATGCTATTATTTTTAGCAATGATGAACATATAATTATATTAAAGAGAACTCGAGTTTGAGTATATAGATTATTTTGAAGTGTGTGTTTATGTGTGTGTGTTTGTGTGTGAATGCACACATGCAGATACACATGTCTTTGGGAGCCAGAGGTTGATATCAGGTCTTTTCTTGATTGTGCAGTGCCTTAGTGTTTGAGATAGCATCTCTAGCTGAACCTGGAGTTGGCTGATCTGAATAGACTGTCAAGACTACAAGCCCCAGGGGTTCTTTGTGCCCATAGTTGTGCACCTTCATACCTGTTTTTTAAAAAAGATTTATTCATTTATTATTATGTATAGAGTGTTCTGCCTGAGGGCACCAGATCACTTTACAGATGGTTGTGAGCCACCATGTGGTTGCTGGGAATTGAACCCGGGTCCTCTGGAAGAGCAGACAGTGCTCTTAACCATTGAGCCATCTCTCCAGCCCTCATACCTGTGTTTATGTGGGCTCTGAGGGATTGAACTTGGGTCCTCACGCTTGTGCAACAAGCACTTTACTGACTAAGCCGACTCCCTACCCCTTATTTTGAACTTTTAAGGGCTGTCCCACAGTTGTCTGCCTATAACTCTTTGACATAGAGCATGATAGCATTCTCCTTGTCATCGAGGCAAAACAACAAAAATCAAGTGAGACTGACTTGACACTGTGAAGTGACAGAAAATGACTGGGAGAAATAATCTAAGCACGGAGTTTTTAGTTTCATGTCTACCTGCCACCTACTGTTTTTTTTTTTAACAAGAAATCCTCTAATATAGATTATATATATGAAGAATCATAATGTATTTACATACATAGGCAAATTAAGTAATAAACATCTATGAAATATGAGGCATTCTCATATGTAAGGTAGATTGCCTTAGAGATACTGAATCGAATGCCCCAGGATTGTGCCTCTCTGGAGAAAATTCATATCCTGCTCAGATTGTCCCTTCTGGTGAGGTGGGCATTCCTCTTGCCATGATTGGTTGAGGAGCAAACCTATTTTGCAGACCAAGACTGTACATCAAGTGTCGAACTCTATTAGTAAAACTCAGATTCTTTTAAGTCTGAAAACTAGGGATATCTGACTCTTACTGCAATATGGTTGTGGCTTTTGGTCCCAGCCCAAGTGGTTCTATGTGTTTTGGTCTTCATGCTGTTGCAGTGATCAAACTCTCTGACCAAAAGCAACATGAGAAGAAAGGGTTTCTTGTTCATAGTTCATCTTTGAGACAAGTCAGGGCAGGAGCCAGGGAGGAAGGATTCTTGGAGGAACACATTTGCTGCCTCATGTTCTGGTTTGCTTGCAGGCCCATGCTTAGCTTGGTTTCTTATATAGTCAAGAACCTCCAGGGTTGAGATGAAGTTAACCACGGTGGGTTGGGCCCCTTTGCATCAATTAATAAATAAGACAATCCCCACAGACATGCTCACAAGCCAATGCGATCTAAGAAATTCCTCAAAAGACTTTCCTTTCAGATGTCTGTAGGCTGTATCAAGTTAATAGTTAAAGCTAGCTAGGTCACTCATGATTGCCATATTTCAGGCATACCACAGTTTATTGGGGAGGCCTCTGCAGGGCTGAGCATTCAGTATGTAGTGACTCATGGTCACTTGCGGAATTTGATGATTGAATGAAAGTTTCTAAGAGCCTTTGTGCTCTCAGTAGATGTGATGGTGACCTATCATTTGGTTCTTACAATTGTAAATTGATTTTGTTGGACATGGTATCTCAGCATTTCAGGCCCCAGATTGAAATCCTACGTCTGTCTGATTTAGATCACTGTGGACATAGGGGCATATTTTAAGTCTATCCTCTGTCATTCTGAAGGCTGATGGCCACAGAAGGTTGAGAGCCTGGACTTGGATTTTCCCATTGATTTGAAATGTTCCCACCCAGGGTCACAAGGGTGTTAATAAGGGTCAGCTTGACAACACAGAGTGGGGACAATGGGTTGGGGACACATCTCTGTTCCCATAGAACAGAATAGAAAGGAGCAACTGAGGGCTGCAGATAAGATTAGCAACATCACCCAGTCCTTAGGAAGGATCTAGACCAGAGGATGGCTGAGTCCTTGTCCTAGAGCCATTATTGACCCAAGCATGACCAAGAGAGAAGAACTGATGAAGTCTGTGTAGCTGCAGATTGCAAATCCACATGGTCTGTGGTTTGGCAGTTATGTGAGACTCCTGTGGTGATGTCACCTAATGGGATGTGGTAAGGTCTTTTTCAAGGTCCTCTGTCTAAATACCAGCTTCCCAGGTAGAGGCAAGATCCTATATTTTTATATCATCCACTAATTAGTTAGTCCACCAATTATTACGCTCTTGTGACTCAGGAACTTCTGGTCTGAAAGCTAGAGGGGCTCCTCATAATGGTAACTGTTGCTTAGTTCTTGTCAAGTGTAAACTATTGGGAAAGATTTATACACGGGGCCTCACTGAAACTCATGGCAACAATTTGATGAGAGCGTGTATCACATCTTGATTTACGTAAGCCACTTTGAGGAAGAATAAGACCAACAGAGTCTTCAATAACAAGACCACCTAGCAAGAAGATTATTGGTAAGATTTCACGGAAGAGAAAACAGCAAATGCACAGCTTGGGGAATGAAACCTGAGATCAGAGAATCCCCAGACTGTAAGTTGTCACTCAAGGAGAGTGGCCAATGTCCACCTCTGTGCCGGGAGTGAGAAAACAGCTCTCTATGGGGGTCAGAGACTGTATCAGCTCACACAGTCACCAAAGGTCTGATTAGCACAGCTGTGAGGAATTTCATCATTGGCTGAGTTGGGCTTGCAGCTCCTCACAGGTGCATAGAGAAGGTCCCTCTTCCCAATGGACAAAAGAGACATTTGCATGATGGAGGGGATGGCAGGTGACTTAGTTTGGGTTCTATTGCTCTGAAGAGTGACCATGGCAATTCTTTTCTTTTTAAATTATAATCTATCCAGATTACA
Source organism: Acomys minous (assembly GCF_964271855.1). Taxonomy (NCBI): domain Eukaryota; kingdom Metazoa; phylum Chordata; class Mammalia; order Rodentia; family Muridae; genus Acomys; species Acomys minous. The sequence goes on from NC_140495.1 coordinate 98,565,525, forward strand.
TCCCGATTGTTATCCCCTCACTTGTATCTTCCCATTCTGACCCTCCCTCCCTTTTCTGCCCTATTCCCCTCCCCTAGACCTCTCACAGAAGGGGACCTCCCCCTTTCCACCCCCCCCCCGCCACCATATGACCACAGCCTGTCAAGTCTTATCTGGATAGCTTGCTTTCCCTTCCTCGATGTGTACTCAGGGCCTCCCCACCAAGGGAAAGTGATCAAATTAGGACCACCAGAATTCATATAAGAGGCAGTCCCTGCTCTCCCCACAACTGTGGAGAATGAACTGTCCATTGGCTAGATCTGAACAAGGGGTTTATGTTTACTGTATGCATTATCCTTGGTTGGTACAACAGTTTGTGCAGGCCCCCCTGGGTCCAAATCCACCAGCCTTGATGGTCTCCTTGTGAGGCTCCTGAACCCTCGGGTCCTCCCATGCCCTCATCCTTCCATGCCACTCTCACCTGGAGTTCAGCACTGAGTGCCAGCATCTGTCCCAGTCCCCGGCTGGCAATTCTTATAAAGGACAACATTTAATTGGGCCTGTCTTACATTGAGGTTCAGTCCATTATCATCATGGTGGGAAGCATGGCAGTATACAGGCAGGCATGGTGCTGAAGGGGCCAAGAGTTCTCTGCATTTTGGTCTGTAGGCAGCAGAAAGAGATTGTGTACCACACTGGGCATAGCCTGGCCATAGGAGACCTCAAAGCCCGCCTCCACAGTTACGTACTTCCTCCAACAAGGCCACACCTTCTCCAGCGAGGCTATACCTCTTTATAGTGCTACTTGTTATGGGCCAAGCATTCAAACACATGAGTTAACGGGGGCCATGCCTATTCAAACCACCACAACAGCTTAGGAGATGGCTTGTCAGCGCTTGAACGGCCAGACTGAAACGTTTGTATAATTGGATCACTCACTAGGTGAGAATTCCTTGCTTGCTCAGCTGATATTTAATTTAACAAGCTGGTTGAGGGATAACTCAGGCTTGCACTTTGAGGAAGTCAATTTACCTTCCAAATCATTAAGGCAAAAGAAATGAAAGGTGGCGTTTCACTATGGGATGTGAATGGTGTGGGTGATGGTCTGAAGAAACTGCCTGCTTTTCAGATATTTGGCAAAGAAACTCGGAGAGGACTTTTTTTTTTTTTCATGTTTGGAGCTGCTAAAAGCAAAATTCCCTAAAAGTATGGGTTGAAATGTATCATGATTTACATGAATAATTGATTCAATTTTAGAAGAACAATAGATTCTTAATTTCCTCCTTGATTTGAAGGAAAACATGTGGAAATGAGTTGATTACTATAGAATTACTGTCTTCCATGGGGAAAATCTTATACTTAGGTTTTATATCTGTCCTTACATCACTTAAGCTAACTATAGATCATGTAAAATTTAAAGAAGTGTCTGTATATCTATTTGTCTATCTATCTATCTCTACCATCTATTTACATTTTAAAGATATATTTTTATTTTTTAACTATGCATGTGTGAGTCTCAGAGTGCTCATTAAGTTCAGGGGCCTGAGGAGGCCACAACAGAGTATTGGAATCGCCGGATCTGAAGGTACAGCTGGCTGTGAGAGGCCTGATGTTGGTGCTGGGAACCAAACTTGAGTCCTCTGTAAGAGCAGAGCAGTGCATGCTCTTGAACACTGAGCCCACGCTCCAGGACGCTGCACCCTTTATTATAACTTTTCATGAATTGCTTTTTGTGGACCCTCTTTGGCCAGATGGAAGGTTCTTGAAGGCAGAAAACCCTTCATGTTTTTGTTTTTGTTTTTCCTGATGTTCTGTAGAGTCTAGAATCAAGATACTAATATAAGTTGTTGTTAAGCCAACGTGACTTTTACTGGAGATTATGCAAGTATTGGTTTTAGGTCACTGGGATAATATAGATGAGTGATAGAAAAGTATGCAGTCTCATTGGTCCTCAGGTTTGTGTGTGTGTGTGTGTGTGTCTGTATGTCTGTGTGTGTCTGTGAGTGTACAAAGTGTTTTTGTTCACAACCATTCCTCATTTCCTATGGTGGCTTCTGCTGCAGCACCAGAGTTGACTAGATGCAACAGAACCCATTTGGACCTCAAATATATAAATAGTTCTTTGCACAGAAGGGCTGCTCATCCCAGGAACAGTCACTTCCACTTTGTGCAGTGATGCTCTAAGAATAAATTATCCGAGTACCTAGCCACCAAATGAACATCCAGTTACTGCTTTAATTATTACATCTTGGTATTTTCAGCTACCTGGCTGTAAGACGCAACACAAAGACATAACTTGATTATATTTGCACATAATAATTTTTTGGTCTCTGCCATCTACTAGGTAGCCCATTTACTCACCCCTAGTGTGTATATAATATGCATATTATGGCCACATAGTGACAGAGTTAGTAGTCCTTAATATGTGCAAAGCTATTATCGCATGAAAACACTTGCTTGGTATTTTGTAAGTTAATAGTTTTTTTTTCCCCACAGTCATTCTGAACTGTGTGGGCTTCTATTACTGCTTTATAAATGGAGAAATAAAGAGTTCTAACAAGATATATAACTTGTTCAAGACCACACAGTTAAAATAGCGGGGAAGAGAGATTATCAATAGTTTAAGGAGAGGTGAAGCAGCAGTTATTAAATGCACCTTGAAGGAGGTTTGAGTATAGATTTGAGAACCTAAAATTCTTATACATATTTTGCTCATGATTTATATTTTATTGTGTAACAATTCACATGGCGGATCAGGTACATTATAAACATGAAGCTGTTTAAATTTCAGGCAAGTCTTAAGATGCAGGCATGATCATAGTTAGTGTTTTGAGAATAAGGTACACTAACGTGAGTACCTCATGGCGATGTCTTCCAGACTCAGGGTCCTTACACTTCTACTACTTTGCTCTTTATTTTTTAATAGAAATGACAGAATGTAAGTGCTATGGAAATGAACAACCTCATGAGCTTCAGGGGAGTGGAGCTCCCCCAAAGAAAACGATCAAAACCCATTTACTCAATCAAGCAGTGACCATCAAAATAGGTGTTTCCCACTTCTCAGCTCTCCATAGTGTGAGGTGGGGCACCCGGCTTAGGGAAGTATGTGCACACTCACGTGGCCTAGTCCTGTGGAGATGAGATACAGTCATGTGATCTAAAAAACATGCTCTGCAATCTATAAACATGAATTCCTGGTGGGAGAACTCGTTGTTTAGTCAAGACTTACGCATTGGCGTCTTAGCCTGTAAAATCAGCTTACTTTTTCTTCCCGTCTCTTTGATTTTTCAAAAGAATAACTAAGTGTCATTCTGCTTAAAGATATTTAGAATAAGCTGGGCGTGGTGGTGCATGCCTGTAATCCCAGAACTCAAGAGGCAGAGGCAGGTGGAATTCTTAGGAATTCCAGGCCAGCCTGGTCTACATAATGAGTCCAGGACAGCCAGGGCTGCACAGAGAAACCCTGTCTTCAAAAACAACAACAACAACAACAACAACAACAACAACAACAACAACAACAGATATCTAGAATATTTCTTAATCTAAATTCGCCTTTGTTTGAGCTTGTATGTGTCAAATACAATAACATGGATTTTTAAACTTTACCAGAAAAAAAAAATCACTGTGGATCATTCAGCATGAGGTTGGCTTCAATAATGAAGTAAAGAATTTTCTTCCAGACTTCCCATGACTGGACCCAGGGAGACATCTTTGGGTTCTGTCTCCATCAATGACTATTATGTTAGTAAAAGCATCACCCCGGGTTAATCACAGTTCCCTGGGAGCCAAAACCAGGGGAGGTGGAAATACTTACATTTCGTTTTTTTCTCCAGGAAGTGGATTGTATTAGCTCTGTCTAAATGGTGCCTGCAATCAAGTCAAATCTCATGTTTTCAGAAAGAAGTCTTGGGGCCTGTTAGTGGGGGAACACTGGCAGAGACAATTTGTTTTAGACAACCTGTTGGTTTTGTAGTATTCATGACTCGTGACCTCCTGGGATCCAAAAACCAAAATCAGTCTAAATGGTTGGCCTCACTTAAACTTGGGTTTGAAGAAGATGATTTCCCAGGTCACTGGCTAAGGACCAGCTTGAAAACGTATTTGCTAGCGCTCTGGTACACCGTGCGGCTACGAGCAGTGCTGGGGTGGCATAAGGTGACAAACCGGCAATCTACATGACCCCGAGTTTCTGAACTGTTGACTATTCCACATTTTTTTCAATTTTTAAAATTAATTTTTACATATGCATTGATATGATTACACACACACACACACACACACACACACACACACACACACACATATATATATACACACACACACAATAAACCATGTACAGCAAGAAGATCCACAAAAAAATCAGGAGTTATAAAAATTCTATATGCAAATGTTTTGGCTCTATGTATTTGGCAGCCTTGAAGAAAACATCTTTCCTATCTTGGTGCACCTAAAATTCTGAATGTAAATCAATATCTATCATATCTTGTCATTATTAACTTAAAACATCTATCTAGACCTAAAAACCTCTTAACCCCTAAACAAGTAAGCTTAAAGTCATTGGAATTATATATTTTTTTGAATGTGTTACCTAAAATTGAGTTTGCAATTGAAATGAAAGGTGAACACACTTAAAACATACAGATATACACAATATTCTTTATGATTTTATATTAATAGAGCTCTGATGAAGAGGAATAATGTGAAAAATAGCATCTTTTGTAAAAGGAATAATGAGTCTATGCTAGGTTTCTTTTTCACGCTTATGCCAATAGTTTTTATTTGATAAGTGAAAATATCTAAGCCACTGCATTAGATAAACCATTCATAGCACTTTAGAATTAGTCCTACTGAAACTTTAAAGCTCATGTATAATAAGGGGTGTGGAGAGAGAGACTAGAAAGTAAGTGGCTCTTTCATAACTTTAAAAATGTCATTAAAATGCGCAACCCTAACTACAGCTCATCCGTTCAAGGACATTCTTTCCTTTAAGTAATGACATAACACATAATTGTACTTGTTTTGTGCTCTCTGCTGGAACATTTATTTATCATTTGACCCAAGAGAATATTAGTGTCCAGAGGACCGATAGACAGAAGCATAACATCTCTGTATTTTATGCAGAGCCACCAGTGTAGCAAACCCAGAGTATGTGGAAGGCTTGGTGCTGTCTGGTAATAATTCATAGCACATTTTTGTTACTGAGCTAGTAGCTGACACAGGCTGCAAGCTGATCAAGAGACAATGTGATAGAAATTTGCCCAACACTTACAAACGGGAACCAGGGAATCTTTATGTCAGATGACTGGGATATTGGGTTTTGCTTTCTCCTTTCCCAAATGCCTCCATTTGCCACTGGTTGGTTGCTTAATAGCTGCGTGAATCATACACATATTCAAAAATTGTAGAACCTTCTGGATAAAGAGATCTTAATGTCTCTTGCTAGTTCTTCACGGAACCCTTGAATCACCTCTCCCATCAGAAGTGTAGAGTCACTCACTGTACAGCCTACACATCTCTGTACGGCCCAACCATGGGAGCCTTATCAGCCAACTCTCAGTTAATGCAAATTCTCTAAATCCGTTTTTGGATATGTAAATAGAATGGATATGTCATGTTATCTCATAAGCAGCTATGAGGGTCAATTGAATGTGGGATACACAGAGTGCCCCCTGATATGAGGCTTCCTGCAAGGTGCATGGTTCCCGATTCCCAGCGTGTCCAGCTGGGTGGTCATCCATACCTGCCTGTTCTTCCTTTGCACGCAGGTTACAGTACCTTACCTCTGTGGTGTTAGACTGACCCATGGGATCAATTATGCATTGGTGACTCATATCACACCTGGGTAAAAGCTTTAAGAGCCCATATTTGACCCCAAGGTTCCCAAGGTATTTCTATGCTGTAGAGTTTACATCTAACACATTGATCTTAGCAAGTGTTTTGAGGTGAACTACTGAAGGAGATGGTAAAACCCATTGGCCTTGAATGGATTGTTGGCATGGACGTGACAGAGACTGCCGGTGCTTTTTTTTTTGTGGTGGTGAGGAATTGACATATAACATATTGAGGTGATGCTGTTGCTGTTGGTCTGGAGGGCTATTGTTCTGAGAGCTACTCCTTCAAGAAATTGCAAGCGACCTTGAAAGTGGATGTCAGTACAGTCGAATGGAATGAGGTGATTCTTATTTTGATGCATGCGGAAGGAGGTCATCCGTTGGCTGGCTTCCTGCTTGCGCATCTTCAAGTTACAACCCTTCTCCTTCACAGAAAGTCCAGTAAGCCTTGCTGTTCTGCTGTGAGAAAAATGAAGCCAATGGTTCCAGCTCCCTGGAATAAGTGATCTAGTGTTTGCTGTGGACATAAAATATCACACAGACCCATCACTGGGAGTCACTGGAACTGTTGTTTATTTGGTTTTAAGTTTGCAATCTATAATCAAGGAATGGGTAATATAGATGTATAAAATATATGTTAATGGTATAGAAATAGAGCATAGAGAAGTGGGTAGAAGTTGGGAAATCATGATTGGAAACATATGCAGGAAGAGAGAAGTACAGTACAGACATTCTGCAACATGATAATTTGATCTGTTTAAAGTTGGCAGCCACACATATAGGACTTGAGTGTTCAGCATCACCAAAGCTACTCACAGAAGAAAAGAAAGTGTTTATTCATTCCAAAAGTTGAAATGAAGAAGGATAAAGTCTCATCAGGAAATAAACTCTCACATCTTCAATTGTATAGAGTTTGGTGAAACCACATAAAGAAAGGCGTGGTGGGGCTGGAGAGCACGTGTTGCTCTTACAGAGGATATGGGCTTGAATCCTGGCACCCACACAGCAGCTCACAACCACCTGCAACTCCAGTTCCAGAGGATATGACAGCCTCTTCTGGCCTCCATGGGAACTGCACACACGCGTGGTACACAGACATGCATGTGGATAAAACACCCATAGACATAAAATGAAGGTTAAGAAATAAAAAGACATGGCACTATGAGCATGTCAGTAAGCGTTTTGGGGAAAACTACTAGACACAGAGGTGGGAATGATAAAATCCACTGACATTTTAGGAATGGATTGTTGGCACAGATGTGAGTTTGTGGGTACTTTTCATCATAAACTCTTTGCTGTTTTACAATTTAGGCTGACACAAGACTGTATTGCCCTTCAAAGGCCATTTACAATAAGACAAATTCTTGTCACTGTGGACAGTTGAGCGTTTGTAGTTCACAGATTAGTGTAAAATACTGACATGAAAATATGCTGTACTTGTAAAGGGCTCCTGACCCGAGGTAACGTTATAAGCTGCTGGCTGGTCATTGACTGAGTGACTTCATTTGTCATTGAGATCTTTGGATGTCTTTGGAGATTGCCACTAATAACACAAGAAAATCAGAAAGATGAGGGGCATCTATCCAGGACCTTCTAGGAGATAGAAACTAGATTGCAACTGGGTGTCAGCACTTAGATGCATTGCTCTTACTTCTGCTTTTGTTTTTGTGTTTGGTTTTTTTTTGGGAGGGGGCCCATCTCTCTGAACCTCAGACTGACTTTGAACTCATGATGTTCTGTCTTCATTTTCCAAGTGCTGGGATCATTATTGGTGTGCTCCATGGTGCCCGTCTTTACAGTTGTTTAATGATAGGACTTCATAGAGGAGCCCGAGATGATTCTCTGCTATGAACTGCCTGTGCTATAAACTTCCATGTGAAGCATACATGTACTTAGTCTTATACTCCCCACATCTAGAGGGGATGCATCCAGAGCTGCTGTGGGGATTAGAGAGATGGCTCAGGGGTTAAGGGTACTGACTGCTCTTCCAGAGGACCCGGGTTCAATTCCCGGCTCACATGGCGGCTCACAACTGCCTATAACCCTCACACAGACATATGTGCAGGCAAAATACTAATGCACATAAAATAAAAATAAATAAATCATTAAAACAAACATTCTTAAAAATAAAGCTGCAGTGGTCTCAGGATTTATGTGTGTTTACAGTGTAACAGAAAACATTTTTTAATTAAGAAGTTACAAGAGTGGGTTTAAAAAACTATTAAGAAGATGACCTACATAAAATTACATCAAATTGTCCTTTAGTCATTTGACTATGTTTGCTATTACATTTTCTTATAATGATGCCTTGATAATGGAAAAAAGCCCAGTTTTTATTTTATATTCCATTTAGCTCACAATATTCCCAACTTAATGTTACTTATTCAGTGGAAAGTAAGTCTTAATTTTGCATAATGAAATGTTACTTTTAAGCTTGTGGGAGAAAAACCCAAAACTTTAAGAGAGGTTGGAAAGTTTACAAATAGGGCACTTTTGGTCTAGCATAGTTTGTGGAAAATGACAGAAAGCCAGCATTGTTACTGCTTAGAGTAGTTTCATGAATGTCTTTACATAAGTCAACCTATACACCTACGATAACAATTAAAATACTAGTTGAGCCAAGGTCTCATTTGATTCTAAAATTTTAAGCTTTGTCAAGAAAGTAGGCTCTTCTGGTCACTTTGGGAAGCTCCTGGGTTGCTGTGCAGACATGTCCAAGGCCAAGAAACACAGCACACACAATCCATTTTGAAAATGGAACAGAAATGACATCAAGAAAAACAGTAGTTTCAAAGATACAAATCCATAAAGTTCCTGGGGAGCACGCACTTTGCCAAGAAGCACAGCAGGAAATATGTGAGGAAGATGCAGGCAAACAATGTGAAGGCAGTGGGAGCACATGCAGAGGCTATCGTGGCCCTTGTGAAGCCTGAGGCGGTTAAGGCCAAGATGCCAAAGGGCCCTGATGGTAGCACTCTTGCTTCCTTGCTCACGCTAAGGTTGAGAATCGGATTCAAGGCTCCACAGCCAAAAGTCACAGACTCTGTCAGTCAAAGCCCAAGGCTCACACCAAGGCTGAGTCCTCAGCTCCAGCTTAGGCCCAGGCATCAACTCCAGCTCAGGCTTTCAAAGGTGCCCAGTGCCCTGTGAAGGCCCTATTGAAAAGGTTTCTATCTGCAAAATGTGAAGACGGATGGATTGATGGGACACACCTACAGTACACTATTTGCAAATTTTTCATCCCCTATGTGTTTTAAAAAAGAAACAAAGAAGTATACTTGAGGTAAGATCTGTTAAAAAATAATAGACAGTGGTAATGAAGATGACTCTGAAACCAGTTGCTTCTGATGAACAGTGCAAGCTACAGAAGTGGGCTTGACTTGCCTCATCTCTCTGGGAACTCGCAAAGGTCAAGTGTGGACAAGATGCATCATTGACAGAACGTCTCAGCTGTTGTAGAAACTCCACTGCAAATTAGGACAGGGCTGACTTAGCTCACATTTAGAACCCCAGGGCCATTTAGCAACCTGGTGGGATCATTTTGTTACGTACTTCATCTGGGACTGTCAGATTCCCTGTGACACTATGGGGAAGAGGGAAGTCACCTCTGATTTCCAAGGTCACAGAGATCGAAGCAAGGTCAGCCAGGTTGACAGTATAGAAAGTACCACCCATTTCCCTGGAGTGGCAGAGGCTACATGGTCCACTGGCCGACAGCAGCAGTGTGCCTAGAAAGACCTGTCTGTGGAGACGAACAATGGATATATGAAAACACACTCGAGACTGTTACTACTGTGTCCCTGGGTCCCTGTATTTTTGCTCATCACTTTATTTGAGTCGGGTGCACAGCAAAGATTTCCCCACCTCCTCCTTTCCTCTTCTTAATGTGCAATTCCCTCGCCTTATCTCATTTCCCAGGAACAAATGAGTATATGTAACCTCCAGAATAAGGCATCAAAATTCAACCATTCATTTGCTCTTTTGGCCTTTATCTCATTAAAAAGCAAATGATTTGGGATGAGTAGAAACTTCCCGTAGTGATTTGTTTTTAGAAAACGCTCATAACGGCTGAATGAGAGAGATGAGTCACAATAGCAAATACAAGTTATGAATCAACAAGCCAGAAGGTGACTTTCAGCCAAAGAAGACCAGAAATTAGGTTTGTCCTGACACAGTGAAAATGCCATCCAAATGTGCAGTGGCATTTGTACATGTCATAAAGGTGGCTGTCCTGCATCTAAGCTCTGCAAAGGTTAGATCTCAGATGCCCTCTTCAAGATTAGGAGAATTAGCAGTGACAGCAACACAGGCTGGCTTTAAAGGAACTCAGCTGAGAACCAAGGAGATGGAGATTTAAGAAGAGATTACAGAGAGAAGGCATGCAATCACCAGGATGAAATCTGCTGGGAAGAAGTGTGTTTGTGCGTGAGTACTGTGTGACAGTGGTCTATATGTAGGGACGTAGTGTGGACAGCATTGCATCAGTCAGATTACGTGGGACCGTGGCATAGGCTGCGGCATGACGTTGGTCATATGTAAAGCTGTAACATGAGCTGTAGTGCAACAGAGGTTTGTACATAGGACTGTGGTGCGGACCTCAGTCAGACAGTGGTACATGTGTAAGGTTGCAGTGTAGACTTCAGTATAATGGAGGTGCATATGTAGGCCTGTGGTATAGACCACCAGCGACAGGGGTCTGTATGTAGGGCCATAATGTAGATGCCAGTGTCACGATGTTCTGTTAGCAGGGGTGTGGTAAGGACTACATCATGTAGGGCTGTGGTATGTATAAGTATAACAGTGTGCTGTTATGCTGTGGTGTGGGCCTCAGGGTGACAGTGGCTCATATATAGGGCTGTGGTATGGCCTGCGTGTGACAGTAGCTTTTATAGGGCTGTTCTATAGAGTCCAGTGATAAGAGTGGTCTATATGTAGAGATGTGATGTAGATTGAAGTGGGACAGTGGTTTATATTTAGACCTGTGGTATGGACTGCAATTTGGCAGTGGTCTGTGCCTAAGGTTGTGGTGTGGAATCTAGTGTGACGGTGGTCTATGTCTTAGGCTGTGGTATGGACCATGGTATTACAGCAGGCTGTAGGTTATGATGGGAGGTGACATAAGATGGGCATCCCTAGTCCATCAGTCCATCATCGTTAGTGCGACCTTGGTCCATATGTAGGGATGTGGTGTGGACCACAGTGTGAGAGTGGTCTCTGTGTCAGGCTATGATGTGGACTGCAGTGTTACAGTGGCCTATAGTTGGACTGTGATATAGATCACAACGTGCGAGAGGTCTAGATGGAGGGCTGAGGTATGGACCGCAGTGTGATAGCAGTAGTATACACATAGGCTGTGGGGTGGACGTCAGTGTGACACAGTTGTCTGCCTCTAGTGCTCTGGTTTGATCTGCAGGGTGGAACTCATCTAATATGTAAGGCTGAGGTACACATGCACCACCAAGAGTGTATACCGTGAGCCAGGAAAGAGCCTAGGAGTTGTTCTGTCTTCATATCATTTCTTCAGTTTTATGCAAAGACTTGAGCAAAAGCTGATACAAATGAACTATGTCAGGAAATGCACTGGCAATTAGAGTTGAAACTGTTCCCAAACCATTTTTTTTTATGAATGTAGAACAGATTTTGACGTCTTGGATCACCTGATTTCATGGCTTAATCCTAAAGTTGCTTGGAATCAAAATACCGTGCTGACAAAGGGTGGGCATAGATGAATGAGGCAGAATCAAGAGGCTGGGAACAGAGCCGCATACTGTTGTCAACTGATTTTCATTAAAGTTGACACAGTGATTCAAAAGGGAGAATATTACTTTACCTGTGTGGGGGGAAAACCAATATCAACCTCCACCTTACGCAGTGTGTAAGTAATAAGCCCAAATTAACCACAGACAGAATCATAAAATCAAAGTCCTATAAAAGGGGCCAAGACCCTCCTCACTTTTTGGTCAGCCAGTGTTGGAGGCTGTTGGGGTGAGTTGGTGCAGGGGAGGTTGAAGAAGAGCTTTGTGACCCGCTGGGCATATGGTCAGAGAGGAAAAGGAAACTGCAGCACGTTTTCAGCTACAGAGCTGGGGATGAGACTGGGAGCTAGGGATGGACCTGGAGGAGAGGGAGGAGAGGAGACCTCCTTAGGCTCGCTGTCATATATTTTAGGAAGTTTCCACCGCACTAGGTTTCCATAGCATCCCTCAAATGCCCCTCCTCACTTGCAGTCGCCTCTCCCCTCTTTGGCTCCCTCAAGCCTATGTCCCTTCCTGTTCACCACATGATCCTCTGGTTCCACTCTCCACTTGCCCTTATTCCACCTGTAGAATCCAGTCTACTTCCCCGACCAGGGGACTCCATGGGTTCCACCTGCCCGCTTCCTCTATGCTTAAGCTCTTGGCGTCTATGCACGGGAGGCTGGCTATCATTTATTTAATAGCTAATATCCACATATAAGTGAATGGGTTTGGTAAGCATTTTTAAAGGTAGTACAATGTCACAACCTGAAAGAGAAACTGAATGTCACAAACTGAAAGAAAAAGGACTGCTGAATAGAGAATAATAGCAACTTCTGTTTTAGGATGGGGAAGAGGTCACAGCTTGGGGGACAACTCTTCGAATGTGTACACTTATAAAAGGGGTTGTATCTAGAACACACAAGGTTGACTTAAAATTTGGAGTGTGAAGGAAGAAGGACGTGGATTAAAATTGGGGACAAGATTTTACCTGACACTTCATAAAAAGAGCTGTACAGTTAACTCAGTACACACAAAAGTGATTAGCTCTGGGAATCTGTAGGTTTAAACCACAGTTAGCTATCACGACAGAGTGAATGTCTGCAGTTAAAGCAATGAGAAGTTGGGCCTTGAAGAAATGGCCCAGTGCTTAAGACCACTGCCTGCTCCTGCAGTGGACCCGGGTTCAGTCCCCAGCACCTACACAGTGGCACACAATGATCTGTAGAGTTCCAAGGGATCTGATGCCCTTTTCTGGTTTCCATGGGCACCAGGCCCACAGGCGGTACAGAATTTTACATACAGGCAAAGGCTCATTCACATAAAATAAAGTTTAAAACGTAAGGGAAGCACTGGTGGTAGTTACAGTACAGGAGGGCTTTCGGAACGTTCTGTATATTTCGTAGAAGTGGTCCCATAGTTAAAAAGAATTCTCAGAAGTCACTGAAAAAAAGTCACTGAAAGATACATTTAATATGGGAACATTTGGGGGGTGTAGATTGGGTAGGTTAAACCTGTTTAAGGTGGGTTTTAGAAACATGAAGGATATCAATAGAGAATATGGGGAAAGGAGGGTTTTCCCCCCTCTTTCATTTTTTTTTTTTTAAGAGAGAGAGGATCTTAAGTAGACCAGGTTGGCTTCCAACTTGCTGTGCAGAGAATGATGACCTTCTCCTTACCTCCTGCCCCTGTGATTATTACTGAGGCAGGGACTCACGTGGCCAAGGCTGATCTCACGTTCCCAATATAGTTAATGATGATCTTTAGCATTAGATTTCTCTGCCTCTACGTCCAAAGTGTGCAACCTGAGACTAGGCTTACTCGTGGAAGCCGGGGCAGGCATTCTACCAACTGAGCAACCTCCATAGAACACTTGTATGTTTTTTCCATGCTGTTAATGTTATCACAGTCTACTCGAAGTCTACAGAGAGAGGAACAGCTAGAAACAGGGCTTTGGTTGTTTGTCCAAAAAAAGCAGCGATGAAAGCTAAATATAATATAGTCAGGTTGGAGGATATGCTGTGGTAGATGTTTTCTGACTTGAAACTTGCAGATAATGGTACAGGAAATGGGTAGAGAATTTGAGATGTGAAGAAATGGAGTCAGTTATTGAGAAAGTTGTATTGGATATGGGCATAACACCAGTCAACAGCTCTGCTGCGTCTGTTACCATGGGCAACTCGTGAAAGAGTACCGATATTGGAGCTTTGCACCCTAATGATTTCAGAACCCTAGGCAAAGATCTTTCTTTTCCTAAATAATGTTCTGGTGATTCCGATGAGCAGCCAGGCTTAGGAAACATTTTATGGACAATCACAGGGTGTAGTAAAAGTTGCTCAGGTGAGGTAATAAAAAGAAAGATGGAGAGATGGCTCTGCAAGACACAGCCTGTCCAATGAGACCAACCTGTTTTCTGAGTTTAACTTCATTAATGGAGACCTTACAAAATCCTAGGAAGAGAGTCAAAGTCTCATAGGTGGTACCACACTCTTACTTCACTTGACTAGGATTTCACTGGTGGGATGTTCCACAGATTTTAGTCCCTTCAGATGGGCTAATGAGAGGTGAAGCCCTCATAGACGGATTTGAGAAACAGTCACTGCATTGAAGAGCCAGTTCTCAGAGTCTCACTTGAGTTCATTTTAAACATGAAAGACCACTGTGTCAAAGATATTTTCACTGAAAAATATCAGCTTAAAAAATAAAGCACTATTCACAGGTCTAAAAGCAATCTATTTTAGCATTATTTTACATAATTAAAATTTATCAGGAATGTTATCAAACACACCGATAAGCTAAACACAAATTGGAGAGCATGCTGTTGGTAAGATCAGTGTACTCACTGACCTCAGTCTTCATGGAAAGGTAAATGAGGTGAGAGGAGTACAGTGGGAGGTTCTTACTAATGGATACAACCTCGTTATAAACCTCCGCTGAGGGAAGGCAGCTCCAGTTCCCTCAAATATAATTGACTTTCTATCATTATGGCACACAGGCTAAAATGTCCTTAACATCGGGAAATGGATTTTAAAGAAGACTAAACAACTTTTTATCTATAATTTAAGAACTCTCCCACTCCGTACTTTTAGCCTTAAACCTCAAACCCCAAAGTCTGAGAAGTTCTTTAAATGATGCCATTTGGTTTTAAATATGTTTCCATAAAATCACCGAGGCCTGGGGCTACTTGCTGAAGGATTATGTCAGAATTAATTTCGGCTTTTGCTCTAGCAAATCAAATGCTTAGTGTCTTTGGAACATGTAACGTTCCAGGGTTCCAAAATACAGAGAAATAGAAAGCCTGACTTGGGTATGAAGGGGTTTTTATTATAGTTGTCAATTTTGATTCCCACACTGGTTTGCTCTAGTAAGACAAGTTCTGGCTGACAGCAGCCTCCACTTCACTCACTGGAGAGGAGCCTGGCCTCCTAATAGTACTGTCCTGTCCCATTTCTGAGAAGCCACAAGAAACCCAAGGTTATTTTTATGGAGAGAATTTCCTTGAATCCCACCAGATGGGTTGTATTTGTAAGGAACCACAGGAAACCTTCGGTTCTGAATGGTACCCAGTGACTATCCCAGAAACCATTGCATTTCCAATGCCCTCCTATTCCTTGGCCTGACACTTTCCTGCTTCTCTTGTAAAACTACTCCCTCTCACATGCAATGTCAGATTCTTTTTTATTTTTTATTTTTAATACTTTTATTTTATTACACATGTATAAAACAGACTACATACAGCAGGGAGAACCATGTGACAATCATGAGTTCTATACATGTTACATCGTAGTGAATTGGCTATCTGCATTCAACCCATTTGGAGTAAGTGTCTTTCTTGTTTTGTTGGGTCTAAATTAAGTCTCTGAGGGGCCTTGAAGACAAGATGGTATAGTTTTACAACCAAGTTTAGTTGGTTGGGGACAAGATCATTTTAGATCAAGATAAAGAAGTTAAGCTATTAGAGTTGAGATAGAATAGATATTGAATCTCATTTGGAAATTTAGACCCAACAATGTCAGATTCTAACTGATCATCCTGACCAGGGATCTTGTCATCTTCTGCTGCTCACTTTCCTCAGTCTTATTTCCTGTCACTTTCTGATTCCTCTTTGAGGTGCCCAGGGCTTGACAAACTCAGCATACTCTTTTCCAGTGTCATGTTCTCTTATCCAGTGGCCTGCCATTGTTAGATGTCACTTTCTCTGAAAGCTCCTTTTAATCCCAGTAGAGGAGGAAGATGAACCTCTTCTCTTTAGCCATTTGAAGCCTCAATCTGAGGTAGAGTTCTACGTTGCTCTTCAGGAGATAATAAACTTCTCAGAGTCACCGACATCACTATTCTCCCTGCCTTGGTTATCCCTGTATTAAGCACAGTAGACGTGTAACAGATGTCTGTTGAATGTGTGGATTCATCTCTAACCCCAAATATTAGAACAGACCTGAATGCACAGATCTCCCATGCCCTGATGTGCTGGCTAATTTTATGTAAACTCAGCTCCCGAAAAAAAAGTGGAAATGTATGTAGGTCCTGTTCATGGCATTCCCATCGCCAGTGCTTTGCTCTAACAACAGGGTATACCAGATGTTCCATCACTGACCAGGAAGCTATCAATGACAACGAAGATAGCAATATTCTCACTGATGCAATTCATACTGTTTTATATCCAAATTAGTGCATATAAAACATCTGCACAGATATTAATGTTAAGGGTTGAAAATGCAAGGAAAGGTCCACAAATAGCCTGTCTGTGTTCTGAAGCCATACAGATATTTTTCCAAGGCTGGAAGATGAACCTTGGCTACCTGTTAAAACAACATGTCATAACGCATGTGCATTGAGGAGAACTCCAGAACTGAGATGGCCTCTGATTCTGGTTTTGGAATTCCTCTTTCATCTTCACCTTGGCTATTGTGTTGATATTGATAGCAAGCTTCTTTTTCAGAGCCTCTGTTACTAGGGGAGAGACCGGATCAGTAGCATCCACTGACCTAGGCTTTACATATTTCTCTCACCTCTTGGCTGACCATAGCGTCACATTGTTCCTCTCTTTAAGGATATCTAGCATATTTGGCATGTCAGGCTTCTTTGGGTTGCTCTTAGCCATAGTAATTTTTTTGCTCTCTTCGCTCTTTAATCAGATGAAGAGCAGATATACTTTGGTGAAGCACGGATGGAGGAGGAGAGGGTGGGGAGGTGGTGCTATAGTAACAGTTACAGAAGAATCTAAGTGACCTACACTGGGACTCTTGCTCCTGCGGTGCTACAGTCTTGGCCATCTGAGCGCTAAGGTCAGGAAGCCCGTTCTCAAGTGCAGAGATCCTCTGCAAGCCTCCATCACTAGCCAGTGGAGAGATTGGGACACCAGGCCAGCCACAAAACCTTAGACTCACAATCCGTCCCGCCCACAAGATATGCAGGGTAAAAGATGCAGAAGAATTTGAGGGAAGGGCCAACCAATGACTGGCCCAGCTTGAGACCCATGCCACGAGAGGCAGCCCACCCCCCCCCCCGCTCCCGACACTATTAATGACATTCTGCTATACTTGCAGGCAGGAGCCTAGCATAACTGGCCTGACATTTTTTGCTACATTCCCTTCCATCTCAGACCTGCACCCCCATTTTCATGGCTTCCAGGAGCTTCATCTTGCCCTGAGTGCCACAGTCTCCGCCAGCCAGCTAGCCATGTTGCACTGATGTCACTGCTCTATCTGCTACTTAGTGAATTCTCTTATTTATTGCACGGTTGCTTCCTAATGCAGCATCTGAGGGGCTGCTCAGCCCTGTCCCTTCCAATCAGCCTCAAATTTTCTTACTCTCTGCTCACAACCTTGTCTCTGATTTTCTTGAGAAGACCTAGGACACTGAACAAGAACTCCTCCACTGCTCACCCCTGGCCAAAACCCCCTCCCTGCTGCCTCTGACTGCTCCTGAACTTTTGACTGATGTCTTTTCTTTCCCCTTGACTCAGGTAAAAGGCAGCTTTCCCCCCGTTTTGAGTGCTAGCCTGCTTTTCTGTGCTCCAGCCCACTCCTTCCTCCTCTCAAACTCCTTCAGGTGACGCCTTGCCTCTGACATTCTCAGCTTTCTAAGTAACAATGCTGGTGAGATAGAAGAATCATTAAAAAAAAAAGCCTGGTTTTGTGTGTGTGTGTGTGTGTGTGTGTGTGTGTGTGTGTGTGTGTGTGTATGTGTGTGTGTGTGTTTGGGGGCACAGAGGTCCTCGTACCCATCCTTAAGGGAGGTGCCACATGTACTTATAGCTTACTGAGCTCTATGCTTTCAGTCAGAGACTACATTAGATTCTAGGCCTTTTGGCGCTAGAACTCACCCTCAAAGTCACATGTACGTGGGACAAGAGTTTCTATATAGTCACACCTTAAACTTTATTGTGTCCCTGGAATTGGATTGATTGGACTGACTGTTGCCTGGGGACCTTTTCCCAAACTGTACTGTGTTTCAAATATCCTGACAACGAACCATCTGGCATTAGACTCCCCCAATTCTGATTCAGGTTGACGAAGTCAGTCTGCATTAGCTTTTTTTCATCCTTATCTCTTCCTGAGGTTCACTCCTCTGACACCTGTATGGATCCCTTCATGTGTGCATAAAGGCTGGTTTACCTGTGTGTATTGGTATAAGTGCATATGTATGCACATGCACATGCATGTTTGTGTGCATGTGTTTAGAGGCCGGAGGTCAAACTTTGGTAAGACTTCTCAAGTGATTTCTACCTTGTGCTTTGAGACATGGTCTCTCACTGAGACCTGGGACTTGTTGGTTAGGCTGGGCCATCTCTTCCTCCCTGGTGCTGGTATGAAAAGCTTGTACCTTTATGTCTGGCTTTTTATGTAGGTTCCAGAAAAGTGACTCTCTGGTCCTCATTTTTGTATACTGCTAAGCCATCTTAGCCCCACAAAAAGAGCATCCCCTATTTCCTGGGTCTCCTTTATCTTTTAAAGTATGATTTCCTTCCTATCAAAGACACGAAGAAACACTTCAGTCCCACCTAGGGATTTGGCAATAACTTAGGAGAGGTCATGTGATATTTGTTTCTCTCTCACTCCTGTATCTTCCCAGACTTGCTTTTTTTCTTCCACTCAGATCATTATTATTGGTCTCAGCGATGAGTTTGCCCATCAGCTTCCTGGCTTCCTGACAGGTAACTACAGGCAACTATCAAGTCTAGTTTATGCAGGTGCTCAGGCTGCCTGTGGTCAAATCCTGGTTTTACTAAGCACCCTGTGTGCAGCTGGTAAACCTGTACCTCAGCCTTCTTGCCTGTAGGCAATAGAGCAATAATAGTACCCATATAGGCAGCTGTACATTTTAGATAGTTGAGAGTACTTCCGTTTATGTTTATTTATTTGTGTGTGTGCATGCATGTGTGCATAGTATGTACCAGTGGATGTCAGAGGAGAACATACAGGAGTGGGTTTCTCCGTCCACCCTGTGGGTCCTGGGCAACAGACTTAGGTCATCAGGCTTACTGGCAATCACTTTCATTCATTGAAACATTTGGCTGGCCCCAAAGGACAACACTTAAAAAAATTTTTTTTGAGTTTATAATATAATCACATCGTTTCCCCTTCCCTTTCCTCCCTCTACGTCTTCCCTGATACGTGTTTCCAGGGCTGAGCTTTTGGTATTGGATAACCAGCTGGTGTGTTTTCCCTGGGGAAGACCATCTCTTCTCTCACGTATTCCTTAGTTGTCTTTCATCCTTGGTGTACGTCTGGAGCCTTGTGAACTTTCTAGCATCTACATTAGCATGTCTACCGGTGTCTTCCTTGTTCAGCTCATGTTGGACAGCCATGCTGTGGGATTCCACTCATGCAGTTTCTGACAGCCCTAGGAAGCACAATCGCGTAGCAAACCCGTTCCTCTGGATTATGTTCTTTCTGTCGCCTCTTCCGCAATGGTCCTAGAGGATTAGGTGCAGGGGTTTGTTGTACCCGTATCATTGGGTCTGGGCTTCACAATGCTGCATTTTGATTGGTTGTGCCTTTCTGTAATGGTCTCCATCTGCTGCAAAGAGAAGCTTCCTCAATGAGAACTGAAGACCTCACTTATCTGTGGTGCATTAAAACTGTTGGGACATGATCAAAAGAGTGACGCATGGTGAACAGTGCCTTGGGGAGCTGTGAGAGAGGCTCTAGGAAAAAAATCACATAGGGCCCTTTATCTCAAGTGCATCTTGCTCTCTGAACTGTTCTTGGGTGTGAGCTTGTGTCTCCTGTGATAAACATTTACATTTAAGTTATAAGATACATTCATTCTTGCTGGATGTCAGATTATAGCCCAATCTGGTAAGTGTACCCTAAATCTGGATGTGACCTCTGCCTTGCTTTCATGCTATTCCATGCTATTTCACACTATATAATCTATAGTATGTGCCAGGCAATTGTGTTTAAATTTGTCAGTCCTGAGAATGTTCTGGGAAACAGTTGCTCTGTTAATATGTAATATGTGCTTACTGATATTCATTCATATGTTTTTCTGAACTCAAACCACCTCCCTTGGGATCATTGCTTTCTTTGTTACATTATTGCATAAAGGTACACTGACACTAAAGTGAGATTGTCTGCAGCATCAGACTGTAGTCTGCCCCATTTCTTCTGTCCCTCAGATCCCAGGTCCAGCAGACAAGACCTACACAGGTGGTTGAGAAGTAATACTTAGAGATTCGGCTGGTTCAATAGAACGCTGGCTGTGCACTCTTCTCTAGCATCATGATTTAACTAGCCCTGGGTAATTGGCTAGTAAGGGGGTTGTTGAGGGGGTCTTAAGTGCAACTAGAGAGCTGTTGGTTACCATTAAGGCATGCGTGCCACTACTGCACTATCAGGGTAATGTGCCACACTGGTAATTGATAGGGTTCATAGGCATCGCAGTTGAGTAGGGCTATTGGTTGCTTCTCTCCTTTGGACACTCAAATGGCTCCTTCTGGTACCATGAAAGTTGGAACTCAGGGAGGTTTTCAGATAAGGTCAAACACTGGGCCCTATGTCTGGAGTGCATGGTGTCTTCTGTAACAAGAACTTACCTTATTCCTCTGGGGAGGGGGGCAATCAAAGGCAATTTCAAAAGGCTATAATGTTTGGGGCATCTCTTAGACAACCCTGGCCAATGTGAAAGATTGCTTCTCATGCCTGGTGTTTGGGTTTCTGTGAGATGGTTCTTATGGGAGAATTGTCAGCCCAGATGGGAAAATTTCATTTGAACTATTTATGTATGCTTATATACTCACTTACTTGCATTATAGGTATTTTTGGATAGATAGTTAACAGTATGAATTTTTCAAACATCTTACTATTATTTCACCCTCTTTAATCCCTGAGCAAATGGAGTCCCATTGAAGAATCTTATCTTATACATAGTTCTTGTATGGTACTGTCTAGTTTTCGTCTCACGCTTTTAGTGTCTCAGGTTTCCAGTTTGAGTGTTTGATCTATTTGTAGTTAGATTTTTATGTAAGAAAACAGATAGATACATATCTAGTTTCATTCTTCTCCAAGTGGACATCCAGTTTTCTCAGAACAATTCATTGGAGATACTTTCTTTTTTCCAGCCTATGTTTTTTGACATCTTTGTCAAATGTTAAATAGCTGATATTATAGGCACTCAAGTTTGTGTCTTTGATTTTGTCTGACTGGTGTACATGTCTGTTTTTTGGTCAGTGCCATATTGTTCTTATTACTGTGGCTCTGTAACATTTTGAGATCTGGAATGGTAATGCCACCAGAACTGTCTTTTTGTTCAGGATTGTTTTGGCTATTAGGGGTCTCTTGTGGTTCCATATGAATGTCAGAATAACCTTTTGTTTTGTTTTGTTTGCAAAGAATGAGATGGGGATTGTATCCAGTCTGTAAGTAATTTTTAGTAAGATGATAGTTTCCACAATATTAATTCTTTCAATCAATGAGAATGGGATTTTTTTTTCATTTTCTAGTGTCTGTTTCTTTCTTTAGAGGTTTAATGTTTTTACTGTAAAGGTCCTTCACCCTCTTTGGTTAGGTTTATTTCTTGATATTTTACTTCTCTGGGGCTATTGTGAATGGATGTGAGGACAATGCTTTTAAAAGAGTGGCCCAAAATCCAATAAATACTTGTTGTCAGCTTTTAGACAATTTTTTCACCTTATTCTGTTTTCTGTGTTCGTAACTGTTGGAAATTTCTGTACAGTCAACCTGCTAATAATGTATTTATCACAGGATGGGCTGCCAAGTGTGGAGTTAGTAAGTCAGGGTGAGCCAAGTTGAAGGCAATAATTAAGTTTCTACTCATGTGTTGCAGCAGCACAGGCAAGAGGCAAAAAAAGAGGCAGCGGCTGTTCAGTATTCCATTCTCCTAAGCAACGGCATGGGAGAGGCTGGATGAATACTTCCAAGGGAATCCCTTTGGGGATTCAAATGACTCTTTCATAGGGATTGTGTAAGACCGTCAACAAAATACTCACAGGTATTTACAGTACGATTCATAACAGTAGCAAAATTACAGTTATGAAGTAGCAATGAAAATAATTTTATGGCTGGGAGGGGTCACCATAACACAAGGAACTATATTATAGGCTCACAGTATTAGGAACATTGAGAACCATGGCCTATATGAAAGGCTGTGGTGGTGGTGCTTACCTATACACATTACATTAGAGAGATGTATTTGATAAAATTACATACATAGTATACATAGTTGGGTATTTTGACATAAGTATACATTAGGAACCATTTTCCACTATCTAAGTCATCAACAGATTTGTCACCCCAATGATCCTTTATTGGTACTAAGATCAGTTTGGAGAAATGTCCTTAAAATTTAGGATCATACACCCTACACTCATATATACAAATGAAATAAATCTCTGTCTTGGAGGGATCCCTATACTCCCTTGTTCATACAGCTCTATGCACAACAGCCTAGATCAGGAAACTCTAAATGCATGGTGGATGGTGTATGATAGATGAAGAAGATGCAGTCCATAGACAAGAGTGGAATGACATTCAAAACTAAGAGATGGGAACCCTGCCACACCTGCACTGTGGACGATTGACACTGGAGGGCATTGTGTTGCTGGGAAGTGTGAAGCAGCTCATGGGAAGGCAAGCCCATTGTGCTCTCACAGCTGGAACTGGAGTAGTCACACCCTTGTGCTTTTATGAACCCTGGGCATCAGAGAAGAAAGAGAGAAAGGCTGGAATGGAAGAGCACTAACAGAAAGCAATGTTTCCACTGAGGCTTTCCTCTCTCCTCTCCTTTGACCTCATAAGGCTATCTGCCTTGGAAATGCTAATGAGGGTTTGAAGGGATGGATGAATGGGTAGGAGCTCTTGTTGCACATACATGAGGACTTGAATTTGAATCTGTAGCAGCCATGAAAAGAACCACACGTGTCTGTAACCCTAGTGCTTGTAGGGAGGGCAGGAGGAGGAGTAGGATCCTGGCTATCAGCCTTCCTACAGGACCCACCAAGGAGAGGCCTTGCCTCAAAAATTTACTATTCCACTTCAAGGCCTCATTATCGCTGCACGTTGTATGATGCTACAACTCCCCTAATAGTCAGAGAACTGAAGGATCCACCTACCCATGCAGAGCCTACAGCATGGCACTATAGCTATCTTAAAAGTCTGGGAACCAAAGAGTTTACATCTCCCTCCAGGTTATCATGGCCACCCATCATGGCTGGCAATGCCATGATGGTAATTGCTCTCCTAATGAAGCTCTTTTGAAGACTGGTTTGCGTCAGTTTCTTTTCTACTGACTCTATGACATCCTGTATGATTTATCTGAGAGTTCTTTTAACTTTATTGTTCATCATGCATCTTTGTGTGGATATGTACATGTGAGTGCAGGTGCCCATGGAGTCCAGAGGTGATATTCTGATACTCAATGTAGATGCTGGGAACTTCAGTTGGGTCCTGTGTTAGAGCGTGGCACACTCTAACTGCCGAGCTGCCACCTAAGCCACTATTATCGAAAAATGTTGGCTCACTTTTTTAGGGATTTCATAAATAAGTCATGGTAGAGATTGTTCATTGAAATCTGAGGTACTATGGTTATTGTTGATCCATTTGCTTGGAGGTCTGACTCTTCAGATGGCAGCCATGTTCCTATGAAAGGGCCTTCTCAACAGCTGCGTTCACTGGTGCATCTTGGTGCATCACTGCTTTCTGTTCTAGAGTTTTGTCTCATTCACTATTCCATACTTCTTGAAGCTTATAATATTGGTTCCTTTCTTCATTTTCTGCTGATTTCTCATTTTAAGGAGTGACAGACAGAACTGATGTCTGGAAGAAGGTGATTCAAGCAACACAATTCTGGAAACCTGTGAACACAAAGAACGCACTGGTCCATTTCAGATCTCAAACAATGTGTCTATTTAGAAGTACAAATGTTATTTTTATTAAAGAAAATAAAAATAATTTTCTGTAAGAGGAATACGTTTCTTGGTTAGTGAAACAAGAGGAGCTGTTGCTGAGGATTAGGGGGTTTATCGTATTTGTATAACTTATAATGTATGACTTGATTTCTTTCTTTATTTCTACCCTATGAGCATATACAGGAGGAGGTAATCCCCCTCAGGAACAGTCATAGGGGAGGGGAATAAGGGGAAAATGGGAGGGAGGGAAGAATGGGAGGATACAAGGGATGGGATAACCATTGAGATGTAACAAGAATAAATTGATTAAAAAAAAAAGGAGAGAAAAAAAAAAGAAAGTTAAAAAAAAATAATGTATGACTTAGAGAATAGGAAAACATTTACAAAGAAAGTGTGGCTATTGCTGACATTTCATTTTATAGAATCATTTCTTATTTGGTTTAAGCCCTGATTTATTATGCAGCCAAATATCTGTGCACTCGTAGTACCTCATAAGTTTACATGCAGTACTTTGTCCATTCCAGATGTCCAACATACAAAGAGCACAGCCATACATTTGTTGCTTGAATCCCCCACCCCCTTTTCCAAAAATGACATGAGGCCCTTAGGTTGAGAAACTGCTTTTTGTTTTTGGTCTTTTGAGACAGGATTTCTCTCTGTAGCCTTGGCTGACCTGGACTCCCTTTGTAGACCTGACTGGCCTTGAGCTCACAGAGATCCACCTGCCTCTGACTCTCATAGTGCTGAGATTACAGGCATGTGCTACCACACCCGGCTAAAGCCTCAATTCTTAAATATTTGTCACTGAAAACCTTGAGGTAATATACATTTGAAACAATCTTCATAACACCCCAAGGATGAGTGATGGTTTTGGGTTGGTATACTTGTGTCCCACAATATAAGAAACTTTTGTTCTTTATAAACCGGTTTGGAGTGGCCAGGGTTATAACAAAGTAGTCTGTGAATATTTAATGATAAAAATATTCTTCAATTGGATTAAGGATCTTGTTTTACTGAAATAAAATTACACCCATTTTTAAAACAAGTGGCATAGACTTCATATGTTTTGTGTAAACAATTGAGATAACTCCCGAAGCTGATTGCTTCTTGCTGAGAGAAAAATCAGGCAAAGTTAAGAGTATGATGCAATGAAAAGTCTTTGGTATGTTGAATTCATAATTACTCAAAGTGCCTAGTATGAATACCTCAGAGCTTAGCGGTGGCTGGTCATCTTTATTTGCTTCCCACCATTTAAGGCTCAGGGAACTTCACTGAGGAGGGAGGGGAAAGAATGTAAGTGGCAGAGGATGGGGTAGGAGAGCTGTCAACTGCTGACTTTTTGACAAGATATGGGTGTTACACATATGAGCTAACAGTAGCTGTGGATAACTCAACAAGACCTGCACAAGACGAAGCCAGTCAAAATTCCGACATGGATGATGCAAGAGTTCCTCATCCCCTACCTCTATTGGACAGGAATCGCAGAAGGCAAGAGAGCAGTTTCCTCTGAGGATATGTCTACTGCTATCATGGCCCAGAGGATGGCTCCCAGCAGCACCAATGAGACTAGCTTATCAATAACACAAAGAAAAAAAGAGAACTTGAAACCGAGGTGGGGTGGGGCATCGGGTATGAGTACCAAGGAGGGTTTGGAGGGAGGACCAGATGGGTAGACCCTAATCAAGACACCTTGCATAAATGTATGACGCTTTCAAAAACTAGAAAACATAATGATTTTAAAAAAGAGGATGAGATTTGGGCATGACTTAGGGAATGGCTATAAGTCATTAAACATAAGACAGACACAAATGAGGTAATTTAGGATGTAGTGTGATTTATAGTGCACATGAATGTTATGCTGTGGGCACCGTGAATCGATGTACAGAGAGTGGGCACACAAAAGATAAGTATATGAAAGTCATGGATTCAGCTCTCCATTGTCAGTATGTCACCCTGAGCAAACCCGGAGTTTTGTCTCCTTTGGATGTGCAGCAGCCCCACTGAGGGTGACTGGTCAGAAAATCATAGCAACTCTTACATAAAATCCATAGCCAGCAACTTGGTCCTCCTACTTCGTATTATGAGCCCTGCACTTTCCTAGGAAATCAGTTTGTACATTCTTCTCTCTTGCTTCCTTGCTTATCTGCACACAGGTAAGGCACCCCCTGTGTAATTTGACCATACATAAACCATGCTAATATCAAACTAGCTGAAATTATCAGCCTCTACGCCAGGACCTTGTCCTGTTCCTCACAACCAGAGCCATTTTCTTCCTTCAGATTCTGAATTGGTTTTCATCCCAGTAGCCCCTTTTAATCAGAAGCTCAAAGATCAGTCACAGAGGACATGGAGCTTTGAGGCACCTGTGCCAACACCTGTGGACAGCAGGGGTCACAGTTGCCACAGCTTAACAGCAGGACACCACTGTGCACAGAATAACCAGCCTGTTTTGCCTTTGTGTTTAGATTTATAGGATAATGAGTAGGGAAACCAGGTTTGGTTGGAGAATGCTCTCTGTGGCCATATTAAAGAGCTCAAAATCTCGCCTTTTCCCTTCTGCATATTTGCATAATTGGCTTCAACATCCTTTTCCAGACACAAGAATTTTTTGTATTTGAAGACAGCTATGTTCTGAATGATGGCACTCTTTTAATCATCATCAGACTAGAAAGAGAGTCTCATTAAGGCCTTTAACTTCTTCTAATCAATGTTCCTGAAAGCATTTTTTTTGAATAAATGAATTCATATTTTACTGTGTGCTAAAATTATTTCTCCCTTCTACTTAGAAGAAATGAATATGTTTTCCAGATTTTCCACTTTGCATTAAGTATATAATTGCTAATAAATTATTGTTGCAGATCCTCTACTGGTCATTTGGGTATAGATGTTATATGTTACATGTATTATATATTTAACTGATATCTTTGCATCATTTACTATATATAATACACTGGAAGAGCTAGTACAATTCAGTGCAGTGTTTGATGCAAGAAACTGTGTGTTAGCTCAGAATATTTTAGGACATCAAAATACCAGGTAAGTATGTATAATATATGAAGAGATGGTAATGGAACCCGGATCAAATCTACAAACATTGACTCATAAACTGCTACTGAGAATAGAAGCTGGCTACATTTGCTAGAATCTATTAGAGTTCATTATACTCAAACATAGCCATGCCCTCCCATCTGGGCACTGTGGTGCACACATGTAATCCCAGCACTTAGGAGAAAGAAGCAGGCAGATCTGTGTGAGTTTGAGTACAGCCTGGTCTACAGAGCAAGTCCACGCCAACCAAGGCTGCACAGAAGAAACCCTGCCCCCCCCAAATGACAACAACAACAACAGCAACAACAACAACAACAACAACAAAAATATAAAACAAAACAATAAATGAACAAACAAAAATAAAATACCCTCCCACTGAAACTGGAGAGAACTCTCTGTGTAGTTTTTTCCCCAAATAAATATTCTCTGAAATGACAGTTAAAAAAACAATATAGCTATAGAATATAGGATACCGCAATGAGAAGAGACCACTACAGGTGAAAATATTGATAATTTTTCCAGATATGATGTTGACTGAAAGAAGGCAGACACAAAAGACAACAAATACATCCACTCGTGTAAACATCGACTACAGTGTCCAATGATTCAAGAAGTCAGCTATGGTTGTGTTTGTAAGGACATCTCTGGCTTTCTGGGATGCTCTCTGACCTGCTAAGATCCAGGCTGCACGCTAGTCTGCATAGAAGCTTGGTTTATGGAAACTGAACAGGTGATACTGTTGTGAACTCAGCCCTTTTAGCTCATGCATCATACTTTTGTATAAAGTGAAAATACCCAGAAGGCACTGATGACTTTGTTATTGGTAGAGCTGGGTTAGAAGGCTCAGTACTGGGCAGTAGTTTTCTTTGACTCAGTCTGTGACCTTCAGTGTGCATGGCCACAATTCCAGTTTTTTTCCAGGTCGCTCCCTATTGTTCAGATTATGTATGTTATTTAAATTCATAGAGCACTTAGGAATAAATTGTGGTGGATGCATCCATTTACAAGTTCCTTACAATTAACTGGAGTTAACAGTAAATATCCAAGCCCTATGTGTGAGCAAGCTGTCTTGTGCTGCAGAAGCAGTAACTGGAAGTAGCTTCGGTTTACGTGTGGCATGAACGGAGGCAGGGGAATGCTAGCGTTGAGATTTTCCAGGGGACATGCTGATGGTCAATGATTTCTATTGCTTGTGCTCAGCCTTTGCCTCCAGTCTCTGCGTTAGCATTTCCCAAAGTCTCTGAGCACATGATAGAATCAACACTTGCTTCCTGTTCTCAGGGTGACCGCCTTCCTTCTGGACATGCGCAGCACTCCTGTCCTCCCCTTGCTTTCGGAAGGCCATGGCCGTGTGCAGATTCAAGCCATCTGCAGGTGTGCCTTCATCACATTTGCCTGAGACAGCACTGGATCCCCTTCTGAAGTGTTTGGAGAGTTTTAGCTTTTTTGGATTTCGGCCACAAATCTATTGATAATCTTCTCATGCAGATAATGGGTAGTAGTACCACGTGACTTCTGGAGTTGTCCGAAGCTTCCTCAGTCCCCTTCTTCAGAGCCACTTTTAAGTCCTTAGGAATCTCTGATATTTCTCAGCTGTAGTTAGTCACATTTGTATTTCTTTGTAACACAGATGCATACAACTGAAAAATAATATTAAAACAACGTGGCTTCTGCTCAGCTTTATTGATATGAAGTACTTAATCTAGATGAGAATAATATATCTTTTGCAGAAATATTTGTAAGAAAAGGAAGTCAGTTATTTATAAAGCCTGTTCACCTTATGCCTGGCTTTGAAATAGAGAAGCGAAAGCAGTCACACCCATTGTGGTGACAACAACCCAGTGAATGATTTTAATGGGAGAAACTCAAGATTTCCACTTGTTTTGATAAGCACTTGAGGGGTTGAGAGCTCATGGGTGAATTACCTCTTGTCACCCATCCCGTTCTCACCAGCTTTTAATGTGAAGTCAATCTCAGGGTTAAGATTCAGAAAAATCATAGCCAAACGTATCCCGGCGTGTTGCTGTCTTCTAAATATTTGTCAGGAAAGATTCTTCACTGTAGTCCATCATCAGAGGCGCGCTCACGCCATGGAGCAGTCCCAGCAGGAGACGTAGCCTTGCTTTACAGGACTGACTGTACGCACACAGAGTCCGATTCAGTGGGGGATGACAGAGTTATGCTCATGCCTGCCGACCTTGCTGCATTTTACAGGACAAAACTAGAGTACTAGTTAGAGACAAGTTGGAAACCAAGTCAGAGATACAGCAAATGTGTAAGAAGCAGGCATGATAGGTAAGGAGATGCAATATTTGCCTTTTACAGTATTTTCTTTTTTTTTATTAATTTATTCTTGTTACATCTCAATGGTTATCCCATCCCTTGTATCCTCCCATTCTTCCCTCCCTCCCATTTTCCCCTTATTCCCCTCCCCTATGACTGTTCCTGAGGGGGATTACCTCCCCCTGTATATGCTCATAGGGTATCAAGTCTCTTCTTGGTAACCTGCTGTCCTTCCTCTGAGTGCCACCAGGTCTCCCCCTCCAGGGGACATGGTCAAATGTGAGGCACCAGAGTACGTGAGAAAGTCATACCCCACTCTCCACTCAACTGTGGAGCATGTTCTGGCCATTGGCTAGATCTGGGTAGGGGTACAGTATTTTCTTTTGAGTAGGAGATACTTTAGGTTCTCATGGAAGTTCATGATGGTACATGACACTTAGCAAAGGAATTTATCTTAAACGTTTGGGTGCTGGAATACAAAACAAAATATTTAAACGATGTATGAAATATTATTAAACTGATTTCCTGTCGGCTTGGTTATTCAGCTTGGTGGCCATGATTAAACTACCGATGTTTGAGGCCATTGTACCATGAAAATAATTCAAAGTATTGTTTGAAAAATATTTTATGCTTCTAAGAGTGCTGGACCTATAACTCCAGATGCCTAAAAAAAATTAAGGAAGCTTCACTTACTCATTTATTCATTCATTCATATACTCACTCATTCAGTGTTATTTTAAGTGACATGATGCATGCCACTGTGGGCAACATTGATGACTAAGAAACTATCTATGTGCTTTAGACACTCATGACTTCCTAAGTGATGCAAAGTAAGTTTAGAAATAAAACATATAGTCTAAGTGAAATTCATGTTGGAACTGGTGCCTTGGTGTCCTGCACTGAAAGACAAGGCTATCAGGGAAAGAAGATGTTGAACTGAGTCTTGAAGGGTAGGTAGTAACAAGGAAGATTCCAGTAGTAGTTTGTGGTCCTAAGGACATTCTGAGAGAGCGACAACCAAGTGCACAGAGCCATGGTACTGACATGATGTGGCCTCTAGAGGAAGCCTGAGGGTATTGAAGCTCAGTGCAGACTGAAGTGAGATGGCAGAGAGTTTCAGTTATCTGGTCTAACTGCTCTTTCTCTTTCTAACCAGATGATCTCAGAGAATAAAATATTTTTGGTAAAGACTATACAGTCAGGTTTGCTGGCTCTCCCAGGCCACTATAGTTGATCTGTAGGTCTTCCCCCATTGGTTGGTGTAAGAGTGGCTGCTAAGTTGGGAGGCAGAACAGGAGTCCTGGACAGAGATTATTGGTATAAAGAAGGTAAACATTTCCTACTTTTGTGAGTAGATGGTGACCTCACCTTGTGTCACGATTCAGAGCGGCCATGGATGAGTGCACCCTGCTCTTTGAGATCTGTCATGCAATCCATTTTCCTATAAGGCTCCTGCTCAAGAATGGATATCTGTCCCCACTTAACTAGTATCAATTATTTCCTAGGAGTGGAATTAGATGGATTGTAATGAAATCTTTGAGTAAGGACTAATGCTAGGATGCTGATGACTTAAAGCTAGCTGTAATAAGAAGTGGAGAGGAGGGGCTGAGATGGCCCAGTTGGTGGTGAATTGCTTGAGTTCAATTCCTAGAATCTTTGTAAAGAAGCTAGACTTAGGGTCCAGGCTTGGAATCCAGAGCAACCCTTGGTGATTGCTACTCAGTGAGTTCCAGGCCAGCGTGGGTAGACAGAAAAGAAAGGAATGATCTTCAAAGTTATGATCTGGCCTCAACAAGTACAATTATATACATATACCAGTGTGTATACACACACTTTTTTTTTAGGTAAAAATACACTTCTAAGTTTATTCCACACTGTGAAGGTTTTCCCCCCCCCACTTATTTCAGTTGTTAATTTTTTCTAACCCCCGTCCAAAATCATTTATGACATTATTTTTTTTTACATGGCGTATGTTTGTGGGGTGTGTGTGTATGTGTGTATGTGTGGTATACACACACTTAAGAGAGAGAGAGAGAGAGAGAGAGAGAGAGAGAGAGAGAGAGAGAGAGAGAGAAGAGAGAATGAGTGAGCGAGCTTAGTAAAACAAAGGAAGAAAAGAGAAAAGAAATGAGAAAAAAAAAAAGGATACCCATCACCAACTATCTTCTGCCTTGTCCAGTGATGGCTCAGCTTGCCATGTAATGACAGTGAGCTTGAGGGTCTATGATATGTGCAGTTGAAAGAGAATATTGCTGTGATGTCTGGTAATTCCAAATTATGAATAACTTCTACTCTGCCTTTACTTTTGAAACAGCAAAAAGTTAAGTTCCCAAAGTCAAGGCATATCTTTTGGGGGGGCTGTGGGAGGAGGAAATGCTTACTTTTTCCTTCTCTCTTAGCTCTGCTGAGTCAGGATCTCTTCTTCTAGCAACTGCAGGTCAATAGACACTGTCAACAGATACAGAAG
The DNA here is from genome assembly GCF_964271855.1 of Acomys minous. Lineage (NCBI taxonomy): Eukaryota > Metazoa > Chordata > Mammalia > Rodentia > Muridae > Acomys > Acomys minous. The sequence continues at coordinate 98,597,238 of NC_140495.1, forward strand.
CATCCTTGACTCTGTCATGCAGCGGACAGACGGTAGCGATACCTCTGGAGCAGAGCATGGCAGTAACAAGGTCTCAGCAGCTTGCCTGCCTTCACTGGCTGCCAAGCCGCCTTCTGGGTGAATGATCAACTTGGAAGCCTGGGTAGAGCAGTTATCCTTAGTAGTTTTCTTTGTTCCTTTCTGTCAGCCCATTATCATCAGAAAGGGTACTAGATCCTGACAGGTATGCTGAGATGAGCAAGCTCTGCCAGTAGGAAAAGACAGCTGCCAACACCATGCTGGGGCAGGTGCCAGGGAAACAATGTGCCCTCTGACAGGAACTTCTGTAAGGTAATGAAATCCCTCTAACTAGGAAGAATTTATGTATGTGGCTAGCCTAAGAGTAAATGTGGAAGAAGATGTGTATTTTCCTTTAGTAGCTCATGCCTTTTCAGACACATTACTAGATCATTGCATAAGCATGTTACTTGTGAGTATTGTACTTATAAGCCATAAGCATGGATTTAGGCTTTAACTTTCATGCAGATCATTTGGTTGAAGTAGCTTGTCCACTAAGAATGAACTCGGCTTCTATCTTTTCAAAGGTAAGCTTAAACACATTCTAGGTAGTGTATAAACAAATGAACAAGCAGAGAAAGAAGTTGATTTGGTGAGGACATTAAACAGTTCAGTGAGGGCTGGAGAGATGGCTCAGTGGTTAAGAGCACTGACTGCTCTTCCAGAGGTCCTGAGTTCAATTCCCAGCAACCACATGGTGGCTCCCAACCATCTATAATGTGGTCTGCTGCATACTGTATACATAATAAATAAATCTTAAAAAAAAAAAACCAGTTCAGTGAGCAGATTCTTCTTATTGGTGCTAAGATTTAGGAAGATCAGGAAACAGATTAATCCAGTCATTCATGAAAGACCATCTAAGGGAGCATCATACTGGGGAGAAGGAAGGGTGCCTGACCAACACCCATGTGGCTCAGCAGCTCTGCCCTGCTTCAGATAGGGCATGCCATGGGTTAATACTCAATAGCCCTCTTTTTTCCCTCTGAAGGAAAGAATCACCTTCAAGGCTCATTAATCCTCATTATACTGTTGTCAATATCTACAGATCAAGGGCTTCCTACGAGCAACTTTCATGAGAAAAATTGAAAGGTGCTCCTGTAGAGTCCTGGAGCCCCGTGGGTCCCCCACTGAGCTGTGAGTGATCTGTGTGGATGCTCCACTCTGCGCTCCTGCCAGAACTGACCTCATTCAGCCCAGTCCCCCAGGTCAGACCTTTCATGTATATCCAACCTGCAGCTCACTGCCAGAATGCCCCAGGATGGCTATGGAAACTTACTTAGAACATTACAAGTGTTTAGTCATTAAAACAAACAAACAAACAAACAAACAAAACAACAACAACAACTCAATAGTGTGGTCGAGTGTGAAGATTGTAGGTAACAGTGCTTTTGAGGCAATGTCAAAAGTTTGGACATGCCTACATGATCATATGCACAACTTTCCCTTTTCTTCTTTTAAAATTCAAAGCCCAGCTCTTTCTGACTAGCTGTGTTTCTACCCCGTGCCGTGTGGTGGAAGCAATGGAGGAGGGACTAGGCTTCAAATACTGACCTCAATATTTACCCCAGTTCTCTAGGCTGTTGTTTTTCCCTTTGTGTTTCCTTCTGTCTTTGTAAAGCAAGAGTGAAACTACAGCACGCGAGTGCTTAAGAAGTATATACAATGTAGATCGCCTACATTTTGTGGATAGTAAGTCCCGTAAGTTTCTAGACATATGAACACAGGAGTTGAAGTTTGTTCATATGAGACAGTTGGTTTTTGGCTTCCAGGAATGTCTATGGGAGTTCCTAGCTAAAAACACATGGCTTGGTTATATACTGGCTAATGAGCAAGTATGCTTGAAGTGTATGTGCAAAACTCACCCTGGCTTCACATCCATTTACATAATTTCTCTAGATTTTATGGAGCACCCAAAATTAATCTCATAGAATAAGCTTGCTAACATGAGATTTAAAACAATTCTCTAAGAGCATTTGAACACACCCCACCCAGTCATAGTTACAAGTACACCATGAAGTGACAGGCTGATGTAAGGGACATTGCAGCCCCTCAGCTTTTGTTGTCCAACAAAAGAAGCATCTGCCTTTCATGCTCACAGCATCTCCACTTGCTGAATACTAAAAAAAAAAAAAAAAAAAAATGTAATAAGCAAACAATAATAATAAAAACACAACCCTAAGACTGTATGTCTTGTGGCATAAAAGGGAATGTGAGTTTGTCAGCATAATGGAATTCTAAGAAGATAAATTTGGGTCAATTTAAAGTCACTTAGTCCTCACAAAGCTTTGCTTGGAATCTAATCTAACTCGGCCTAGACCTGCTGTAGATTCAGGGCTGTGACTCTTGATCAAGTGATTTAAGAGCAGATGGGCGGCTTCGATGGGCTTCAGGATTTATTATCCAAAGAGAGGTCTGCGGCTAATGGGAGAGAGATGAGCATTGCATTCATCTATCACCTTCCTTCACCTGGGGAATTAGAATCATAAATGTGTATGTCACAGTGTCTCAGAGAGAACATGATGTCCCCAGCTTGGGGAGTCTGGGGGACAATAGCCTGGCTCGGGTTTCACTAATCACATATCAGTGATTTTAAGTAGATTTTAAAGTTTTAGATTCTGTCATTTCTCTAAGAGTCTAGGAACCGATATGTGGTGAATTGCACCTTGCCCCAATTCACTTTTATATTAAACTAAGCCCTACCACTTCAGATTGAGCGTCTTAGGGTCTCTACAGAGATAATCAAGTCAAGGTGAAGTAATTAAGGAAGATCCTTCAGTTAGGAGAGAGGGAGCAAGTTATCTAGCCTGAGAGCCAAGGAGAGAGGCTGGGGCTGATCTGCCCAGCCTAGCTCTCATCACAAACCAACATACCCAGCACTCACACTAGCTATCATCTATAGACTATGAGGAAATGCACGTCTGTCAGTTATACTACCTTGTTTCATGGCTCTCTAGTGGCAGCTCTGGGAAGCCAGCTGGACCTGGAAATATTACCGGTGTTCTTTTCAACCTTAGTTGCCTCCATGGTATGGTGGGGAAACTAAAAGCAGAGGATTCAGAGTATTCTGGGGCGAGCTTTTAGGTTCGCAATGAGCTCTGAGCAAGTTGACTGCCGTGCATGCTTCAGTGTTTTCCTTTGTGAAATGGGGACTGCCAGGATCACAATCCCTCAGACTTGGTGTTGGGACCAATTAAGATGTGCAAAGCTTGTCAAGGTCTATCTGGCACTTGCTCGTGCTGAGTATGAGCAACTGTCCGTTTGCAGAGTTAGCTGAATGCTGTCTATGGAGCACACAGCCGTGCCTGATGCTTAACACTTGCTTACTATTCACCTCTTCATGCTAATCATCTTAGGTGGTTTGGATATTACAAAATGAAAAATGCTCCATTAAGATAAAAATTTGAAAAATCAATATTTATAAAAGATGATAATGGTACAAACTACCTGACACCTTTTGTCAATGACATACTGCCTGGAAGTGTTAAAAACACTTCACACAATGTTTCCTTGTTTTTGAGCTCTTTCATGCTCATATTTTTGTTTTTATGTATTTCTTTAAATGAACATGCCATGTTTTCACATTTCATTAGGACTTCCTAGAAGTACTATTGCACTTAATAATGTCTTCAAAATTGTAATACAATGAGGATGTTGGTTTCCATTGCTTTATTATTTTTACTTTTTCATCTTTTCTTAGATTCTGCTTCCCGAAAGTAATTTGAAGATTGAAATTTTTCTCGCCTACTCTTACAGGGTGTCTGGTGAAATTAAAATATCAAGACTTTCATGATTCATTAAAATGATAGTCTCTTTAATCAAGGCAAAATAGTTCTCAGTGACATCAGCTATCAAAAGGGAACTGACATTTAAGCTATTTCAAAAGCAACAGAAGACTATTGCATTTGGTCATTCAAAGAAGTTCTTTCAAAAATTCTCAGTTTTATTCATTAAGGAATTGAAGGTCTGGAGAGATGGCTCAGTGGTTAAAAGCAAAGCATGCTACCCACACAGACCTCTGCTGCAGTCCCAGAGGACCTGGCACCTTCTCCTGGCCTTCATGGGTTCACATCTATACACTCAAGCACACACATATACATAAAATAAAGAAATCAGATCTCTCTTCTCTCACGAATGGTATTCTAAGACTTCATAGTCCAGTTCCAGGAAGTAGGCTGTGGTATAGTCAGTGGGTGCTCAAGAGGATCACAGATGCCACTCCCAAACACAAGGGGGAAGAGTGACTGTCCCACTTTCATTTCCTGTGCATGCACATGCTGGTGGCAGGCTAGAAAGCCACCTCTGTAGTGAAAAAGAGATAAGGATTATGTGGTTTATTTGACTGTGCACTGTTCTCATTATTTTAAACAAGGAACTATGATTAAGCAGGTCACAGTCTTAATAGCCACGTGTCACCTAGGGTCAGTATAGGTTGAAGTTCTGTTTCTAGGCATAAAACACCAAGGGGAAGGAACCCATTACCTGGCCATGAATGAAATACAACTAGAGTTGTGCCTGTGAACAAGGAGCCCTAAGCAGTGCCAAGCTGCATTCTGCCAGGGAGGGTGCTGGGATAATGACCTTCATCTGTTTGTGGTCATCCCAAGCCCCCTAGTGGACAAATGCGGACAGCCAGATAGCACAGGAGCCTAGGAATAAGGTCATCCTCCTGAGACACAAAACCAAAACAGACACAGTCAGGCTGACCAAGGATCTTGAGAGGCAGCCCAACATCAAGTGGTATGCGCAGGTTTGTATTAGGCCAAACTCAGGCAGATGCATAAGAGACTGGGTGACCCGTTGCGTTGAGAAGCTGTCGTTATCACTTAAGCACCCCAAGAGGGCATTGGGTGCGTTCTTTTATTCTGGGTAATAAATCTGATGCACAAAATTAATCTTTGTACCTTCTGTTAAAATGTTAGTCTCTTCATGGGCTATTGAATATAATGCAATGTCTGTTGCAGCTTAGTGCTATGTCGGCCCCACATTTGCATGCTCCAAGTGGAATCACTCAGGAAAGACAGGAGAAGGCCACTGGTGTCAGCTCTACCACCATCCTTGTGTGAAGTCAGAAGAAACGGAGGACGAGAACGATACTTTTTTTGAGGAGGGAGGAGGGGCACGCTGTTGAGTGACAGGTTGAGCATCGATCTTGCATCAAGGCTTTCTGTGTTTTTAGTCATCATATTAGATTGGTCATTCTAGTCTTCGTCATTTAGCACGGAACTGCTGGGAACACTTAAATGTAACCATCCGTAAGGTGAGTGGTTAAGAGTGGGGCTCCAGAGTCCCATTGTGACTGTTTAGCTTGCAGCTCAGCTAGCTCGTGGCGCAGGCGTGGGCAGTGCTCATCAGTCTACAGTTTCTGATTCATTAGATAGATTCGGTACTATTGCCCTCATGATATCCAGTAACTATGTAAATGTAGAATACTTAATATACTTTTTGGTGCATAAAATAACTTTTTTTTTTAGTTTGGATTGCAATGACTACGTTCCATAGACTGGATGGCTTATAAACAATAGATACTTACTTCTTGCAGTTCTGGAGGCTAGCAGTCTGATACCAGGGTGCCAGAATAGTGGCATCAAGGTGAAGTTCCTCTTGTGGGTGGCAGGATGCTGCCTTCTTGTGTTCTCACTTGGTGAGTATAGGACATGATAGCTTCCTGCCCACTTCTTATGGGGATGCTGATAGCGGCCACGAGGGTACCACCCTCATGACTTGATCATCTCCCCGTGACCCGTGTTCAACACTACCACACTGAGTTTAGGATTTCAACACAGAAACAGTCTGTCCATTGCAAGTGGTAGCCTCAAGAATGAACTGGGTTTAATCACTTAGACAGAGCCATGTGGTCAGTGTAACTAGAGTTAATAGCTGGCCCGTGCTAGCTGTTAGGATACAGGCGATTCCTCGGTCTGCTCTTGGGACTTAGCAACTGTTTTGTCATTAGTGGCTGCTACCTGGTGTGCCAGGTGTGTGCTGTGGATTAAAGGGCCTGCTTGCCACTGCAGCTCTATCTGTGTTCTCTCTGTCTCTGTCTCTCTGTCTTTGTTTGTCTATGTCTGTATCTGTGTCTGTCTGTCTGTCTGTCTGTCTGTCTGTCTGTCTGTCTGTCTCTCTCTCTCTGCTATCATGACTCTCTAGCTGCTGTCTGTCTGTCTGTCTGTCTGCATGCCTACTTGCTTGCCTCTATCCCTTCCCCAGATCCCCACTCCTCCTCTCTCTCTCCAGTAAACCTCTTTCACACCAGATCTGTTGTGTGGAGTAATTTCTCAGGGGTACACTTTGGCACAGGAATGCCGAAGGTACTACCCCTCTCCCCGCATGTTTTTTTTTTATCCTAACACAAGCTATAAGGATATGTTTATATGAGATTATATGGATAATGGAAAGCAGTTCCTATCTCTGTGACATCATGGAGTACAGTGGGAGGATGAGAGAAAAAAATCATGGTGGGGAGGAGGAAGAAGAGGGAATCTCTCCCAATTAAAGAATTGCAGCTGCTGTTATTTACAAGATTCAACTCACCTCTCAATATAGATACAGAGATGGGCTCACAAGTAAAAAAGGAGCATAGAAATTTTCCTTTAGGCCAAGCAGCTTAGATTGAAGGACTGGTTCCATTGTTACCAAGGCTTCCACTAAGACATTTTTCTGAACTTCAGCTTTTTTTCATGTGCACATTGAGTTGCTCAGAGGTAGCACTTAAAAGAATGGAGTAAAACAAAAGGAAAGTGACTCTTTTTTTCTAATATTATTTTATTCCTTTGTCCTAATGAAATTAAAATTTCTTTCATTTATAATAACTGGCAATACTTGTGGTATGTGATTGATATATATTTATATTGTGCATTTCTCCATAAAACTTTTTTGATATCTATTACTATTCTATAAACTACTAATAATTTATTTGAGAATTTCTATCATTTCCATGTTTTAGATGCAGTCTTTGAACTGGAGCTTTATGACATGAGTTCTGGCTTTTATGAGCTCAGATTTATACACCGAGAGATTAAATGCTCTTGCCTCCTTTCTGTGAATAAGGAGTAGATGACAGGACAACTCCTGAGCAGTTAATTTCTCTTCCTGCCTGAGACATTAAGGAAAATAAGAAGACAATTAGGTTGGATTCCATGGAGTGAAGTGGAACCAGTTTTTTGTTGTTCTGTGCCTTACTGCATCAGATTCTTAGAAGAGTATAGATTATGGAATGTGTATGTGTTTGAATAAATTATCCTCATTGAACACAGAACACATTGAATAGCTAAATTGGTACTTAGTATTTGCCACAGTGTTTTAAAAATGTACATTTTTCCCAAGAACACCTCTAATTTTCCTGGTGTGATACATAAAGAGAAAATTGTTGCTGTTTGAGATGGCAACTGACCTGCCCATTTGAGAATGGCTCTTTTAATCAGAAACTGCAGCTGAAAGCATTCCTACTAATGCTTGATCCTGGGACTGGATTCAAAGTCTCATAACGAAAGGAAGTAAGTTTATGGTACTAGACTTTTCTGCCTATTTTTTTTTTTTTTTTTGCTGATAAGTAATAGAATTGTGTCTATTTGAAATAACCGATCTGAAACAGGTTCAGTGGCATGCTCCTACAATCCTGATACTTGGGAGGCTGAAGCAGGCAGCTGCAGAAGCATTCCTTCATGTTGTGTCAGCCCCACCATGGCATATTCTTTTGGCTCCATTGGTTGTCATTTCATCACTCAGGGAAGATACAGTGTTTTGTGCTCGTTGCTTAAAAGGCAAGATGAATAGATACTAACAGTTGTTTCTGGGCATTCACAGTAAGGTCAATTATGGTAGTCGTTAGGTACTGGATGACACCTAGTGGTGTCAATGAAGTTCCTGGATGTCAATTAAAAAAAATATACCTTTGCTTATATCTAATTGAAGTTCCTGGTTGTCAATTAAAAAAATACACCTTTGTTTATATCTAATTGTTCCTTCAATTACGCAGAGAGGAGAACTAAAATATTCAACTTTTACACAGGTTTGGCATAATTGTCTACCTTCTTCAGTTCTGTGGCTCTTTGCTTTGTATGTTTTGGAACTGAGTTATCAAGTGCATATGAATTTATAATTTTTATGTTTTCTGATGTATTAGCCACTTTATCTTATGGAACTGACTGTTTCTTGACATGCTACTCAGCATCTACTGGAAAATTGACACCAAGTATCCAGCTCATTCATGGCTATAGTTGGCATGTCTTTTCTTACTTTTTTCTTTCTTTCATCTTTCTTTCTAAGTTTAGTTCAGTTCCTCATTTTTATTTCAGTAGTTTGAATTAATAAGAATAATTTTATATTTACTCTTGGTCAATTTAATTAAGTTAAGTTTTGTTCAAGCATCATTTAAAAAATTAATTAATTACTTTTAATTTATTGACCTCACTTATCAATTGCTATCCTCTTGCTTGTATCTTCCCATTCCACCCTTCCTCCTTCTTTTGCCCTACTCCCCTGCCCTAGAGCACTGACGGAGGGGCGTGGGGGCAAGGAGGGTTTCTCTCCCACTGTCTGACCGCAGCCTATCAGGGCCTCATCTGGATAGCCTGCATCCCCTTCCTGTGTGGGCCTGCAGGGTCTCCACTCCAATGGGAAGTGATCAAATCGTGCACACCAGAGTTCATACCAGAGGCAGTCCCTGCTCCCCCGACAACCCTGGGGAATATGCTATCCATTGGTGACATCTGAACAAGGGGTTCAGTGTCTCTGCATGCATTGCCCTTGGTTGATGAATCAGTTTGTGCAGGCCCCCCTGGGTTGAGATCCACCAGCCTTAACGGTCTCCCTGCGGGGTTCCTGAACCCTCTGGATCCTTCCAAACTGCTCTCAATGCTCTGATCAGAGTCTGAGTGGGAGTCCCAGCATCTGTCCCTATCCCCGCTGCGTGTAGTCTCTCAGAGGACATCTATGTTGAACTAATATCCACTTATAAGTGAGTCTATACCACGTGTCATTTTCTGAGTCTGGGTTGCCTCACTTAGGATGATCCATTTTTCTGCAAATTTCAAGATTTTCTTGTTTTTAATAGCTGAGTAATATTCGATTGTGTAAATGTACCAGGGGTTCTTTATCCTTTCTTCAGGTGGGGGACATTTAGGTTGTTTTCAGTTTCTGGCTATTATGAATAAAGCTGCTATGAACATAGTTGATCAACTGTCATTGTATGGTGGAGCATCTTTCGGATTTTTGCCCAGGAATGGTATAGCTTGGTCTTGAGGTAGCACTATTCTCAATTTTGGAGAAAGCACCAGATTGATTTCCAAAGTGGTTGTGCCAGTTTGTGCTCCCACCTCAATGCAGGAGTGTTACTCTTTCTCCACATCCTTGACAGCATGTCCTGGCACTTGAATTTTTAAAAAAGATTTATTTATTTATTATTATGTATATAGTGTTCTGCCTGCCTATACACCTGAAGATCAGAAGAGAGCATCAGATCACATTATAGATGGTTGTGAACTACCTGAGGTTGCTGGGAATTGAATTCAGGACCTCTGAGAGAACAGTTGGTATTCTTAACCTTTGAGCCACTTCTCCAGCCATTCTGGTAGGTGTAAGATGGAACCTCAGAGTCATTTTCCTTGCAAAAACGTTTCAGTTTCATGAGGTCTTATTTATTAATTGTTGATCTTAGAGTCTGAGCTATTGGTATACTGTTCAGGAATTTGTCTCCTGTGTTGCCGTTTGTATACAGGAGGGCTATTGATTTTTTTTGAAGGTGTTTGTCAGTAGGAGTTCTCTAGTGGAATTTTGGGAGTCATTTATGTATACTCTCATATCATTGGGGAATAGCATCCCTTGACTTATTCTTTTCTGATGTGGATCCCCTTGATCTCCTTTTGTTGTCTTATTGCTCTAGCTAGAACTTAAGTACTAAATTGAAGATATATGGAGAAAGTGGGCAGCCCTGATTATAGTGGAATTGCTTTGAGTGTCTCTCTATTTATTTCTAGCATAATTTAAAAAACAGAAATAGTTAAATCTTCATTCTCCTTTTCTTTCTCTTTCTTTTATTAAAATATATTTTATTAATTTATTCATATTACTTCTTGTTATCCCATCCCTTGTATCCTCCCATTCTTCCCTCCCTCCCATTTTCCCCTTACTCCCCTCCCCTATGACTGTGACTGAGGGGACCTCCTCCCCCTGTATATGCTCATAGGGTATCAAGTCTCTCTATGGAATACTACTCAGCTATTAAAAACAAGGTATTCCCAAAATTTGTGGACAAATGGATTGAACTAGACATGATCATAATGAGTGAGTTAACCCAGAAGCAGAAAGAGTCCAATGGTATATACTCACTTATATCTGGACACTAGCCCAAGGGGCATATCCCGTGAATGTCTTCGCTCTCTCTTTCTTTAATTAACTAATTTATTTATTTTTACTTTCCTGCAGTAGCCCCCTCCATCCTCTCCTCCCAGCCCTACTCTTCCTCTCCCATATCCCCTCCTCTGTGGGGAGCACGCCTTTTCTACTCATTTACTTTCTACCAGTTTTTGTGTACTTTGGAGGAGGCAAATAGTTAAGTCTTAGTCTTTATCTTGTTTGACAGTTTCTGCCATTTGAATAAGATATTTTTCCACTCATATTTAACGTAAGTGTTGCTATCTTTGGATTTAAATATTTCATTTTATTTTTTATGCGTGTTTCATGCTAATGTTTTGCTCTTCTGTTTAACAAGGATATCGTTCTCTGCTATCTTATTCTTCTGTTGGTTTTTAATGCCACTGTTTGGTTCTGCTATTGATTATTATATATGTTATATATAATACATATGTGTATACATACATGTAATGTATATATGTATATATAGTCTTATTCATCAGTGATGTTATTTTTGATAAAATATGTCAACTCTACCCAATTATAGCTACACTTTTTTCCTTGTATTTTGTGGTAAATATAACATGCTCTACCAATAGCTCTGATATAAATATAATCTAATTGTGCTATAATTATTGCATTATATAAACTTAGGCATTTTTAAGAGCAACCAAAAGGCAAAAAGAGAAAATATGTGTCTGTGATATTTTATACTTACATATTTTCCATTTGCAATGTTGTCTCTTTTTCCCTGTAGCTTGAAGTTATTTTGTGCTGTCATTTACTTTTATCTCAAAACATTTTCTTGGTGCTTTCTGTAAGGCAGATATAATAGAAATGAATAGTCTCCATGTTTATTTATGTATGGCTGTTTCTGTTTCACCTTCATATTTGAAGGGTAGTTTTAATTTGTTGACAGATTTTTTTTCTTTCAGCATTTTGAACATGTCATTCCCTCACCTTTTTAGCTTCCAGTTTTCTAATGAGGAATCAGCCATTAATCATATTGCTGTTTGCTGCCATGCTGTGAGACCTTTTTGTATTGCAGCTTTCATAATTTTCTCTCTTTCACTCTTAGCAGCTTGGCTTGGTGTTGTCTTCAGATACATTCTTTTGTGTTTGTTGCTTGAGATTCCTTGAAATTTTTGCATGTTTAACTTTTTAAAATTAAAGCTAGTAATTGTCCAGCAATTATTACTTTTTGTTTTTTTAGAAAATTATCTTTGTTCTTAGTATATTTGTTTGTTTCTGAAGCAAGGTCTTAGTACATAGCCTGAACTGGCCTTGAACCTAAAATCCTGTCATAACTTCCTGAGGATTGAGATCACAAGTGTGGCTAACTGTGCTCAGCTCCAGCCATTGTTTCTTTAAAGAAAATGCCTTGTTTCTCCTTTTCCTTTCGTTCTGGGGTTACTATTACATTGGTGCTTTTGGATTTGTTCTGCAGTCCTCTGAACTGCTCAACATCCCTCAAATGTCTTTCCTACCTGTTTATCAGATCGGGCAGTTGCTTTGCGCAAATCTGCGTTATTGGGAAGCAAAAAATTGATTTTCTCTCTGGAACCTGCATTTTCTTTTACTTCTTTCTTTTCCCAATTTCTTTTGAAACTCAATAATTAGCGTTGGTTTGGAGATTTCCTAGGAAGCCGACTGCCACTCCTGGCAGGGAAGCAGGCAGGTGGTGTTCAGAGCCTCACTTTCCCTCTTCTTGTCCGAACCCAATCCCCAAGTCTCACCCGCATCTCTACAGCAGACTACTGGCTGGGGTGACACCCCTCTCTCTGCTCACATCCCCAGGGAACTATGCATGTAGATCCTGATGCAGCATTCTGCGTTCCGCCTGTCTGTGGACCCCCTCATCCATTCCCCTCCCCCCTTTCAGCCCCGTCTCAATCACTAAGGGTCAGCTCCCAATATTCAACACATTCTAACCAGAACACCCTGTGACTCTCCCTGGCATGATCTCAGAAGCATTCCACACCAGGCAACACAGCCGCCACAACTCTTCTAAGAAATAGAGAGGGCAACAGAAACCAAGGTTCAGTATATCAGTTCAACAATCAGCCCTTATAATTACACTATCCCAAACCCAGATATCTAGACACCAGCATAGAAATACAATCAGTAACAGCCAGGACAGTATGTTTTCACTAAACCCCAACATCCCTGCCACAGGAGGCCCTGAGAAATGCACTGTAGCTGAAGCGGAAGGCAAGGACTTCTAAATAGCCTTTATGAATATGTTAGAGGCCCTTAAATGTGAAATAAATAAATCCCTCAAAGAAATTCTTTAAAACACAAACAGTGAAATTAAATGAAGAAAAAATTCAAGACGTGCAAGTAGAGATAGAATAAATAAAGATAGAAACTGAGGAAAAACTGGAAAGAAGCATAGACAGTATCAAATAGGCCAGAAAACAAAATTCCCATGGCACATAATAGTGAAAACAATGAATATAGAGTACAAAGAATATTAAAAACTGCAAGGGGGAAAAGCCCCAAAACATATGAATACAGACTTATTATAATAGCGCCTGACTTTTCAGTGGAGACTTTAAAAGCCATAGGGGCCTTGACAAACATTCTACAAACTCCAAGAGACTCCCCAGACTAGAAGTTCAGAGTTGTACAAACAAACTGAATGAAATGTTAGTGTGTTGGTTGCTTTTAACTGTCAACTGGATACAACTTAGATTTACTTGAGAAGAGTTTCAGTTGAAAGGTTGGCCTGTGGACATGTCTGTTGAGATGGCCTTGATTGTTAGGTGGAGGAAGAGCCAGCCCATCGTGGGAGATACCATTTCCTAGCCAGCCGTTCCCACACGAAGCTATCAGCAGGCAAGAATCAATTACTCACATTCTTTCTTTCCTCTTGACTCTGGATTTGACTAGCTGCTTGAGGTCCTGTCATGACTTCCCCTCAGTGATGGAGTGAGTCATGGAGCTGTAAGTGAATGGACCACCCCTTCCCTCACCCAGTTGCCTTTTGGGTAAGATGTTTTATCACAGTAGTTACCTCAGATTGGTTCTCAGTGTAGCCTTGGGCTAATGTCATCTCTTCAAACTTGTGTTACCCATTATGGGTGCGTGGCTCCAGTGGAAACTGCCTTGAGGAATCCTAACCACATTTAATAAGTAGGGACAGGAAGCCATTGAGCAGAAGGCATCTCACTTTTGTTTAACCATGAGAGCGCTTGTAAGTTTATTTTGTCGTCTTGGCAACATTGTCATCTGCCAAACACCGACTTGATGCCAATGCTAACAGATATGAGCTCTTATCAGCCATGTAAATCAATGCCAATGTGCACACATACCCACTTACACCCTCACACCCATCCCCCGCCTGCTCAGTCTGTATAGTATAATGTTAGTTGTATGTATGTCTTGGGGGCTGACTATATTGGATAGCCAATTGGCATGCTCTTCCCTGAGAAGGAGTCTCTGGTTCTTTTTCTAGGGTGGAGGCTGAGTAGGAAAGCCATATATTTTAAAAAGCACCAAGTTTCTGAATCTTTTGTTAAAGTCATATGAAAATACTTAGTGTGGATTCCCGTATGTAGAACTCTCTCAAGAACTCTAATTAGAGGAGTTGAATTGGGTTTTACTCTGTTTGGGTTCCCTCAGAGGGTTTAATCAGCCTCTAGGCACAGTGCTCAGTAACATTAACGTGTGATCTGTGTGTCAAAGGGCGTGGGAAAGACATTTCTCCTGAGAGGGACTAGCTTATCACAGGACGAGTTCAGAACCAATGGAGGTCCAAGAGAAACCCCAGCTCTGTCTTAGTAGTTCCTGCGTCTTAGATGCTTCTGTCCTACCTAAACTAAATATTGGCATTATTTCAGTACACACAGTTTGTAGGTCATGTATAAAATGCATGAGGCATAAACGAGGTTTCATCTTTTTAAAGTACATTTGTATTAGTTCTTTGAAAATTTTGTATAACATATTTCTGTTCTAGTGTAATACTTCAATTCTTGTCACAGAATTACTCTCAAGCATCGTTTCAGGGCCACTCTCTTAGGTTGCTATAAAAATCAGAAGAATTACATCTTTTCCAATCATGTTACACTCACTATTTGAATATGATTACAAATAGGCTTCTAAGTATTATTGCTTATGTATGTATCATCATCTCTCGCAGTCTCTGATACATCTATGTCTTTAGGCAGATTTTGTGCAGGTGCAGTTGTGACACTCCTTGGTCGCTGACTGGCTATGTGAAGTATATTCCATTTGGGGATTTGGGTTATCAGTATATACCATTTCACAGAATTTAAACATTTTTGTTTATGTTTAATTGACTCACTTTACATCCCAATTGTAGGTCTCTCCCTCATCTCCTCACAGTTCCACCATCCCTCCTTCTTCCCTCCTCTCCCCTCCCCCTCGTCCTTTGAAAAGGGGGTGTCATCCTTCCCTACCATCTGACCCAGCCTATCATGTCTCATCAGGACTGCCTGCATCCTCTTTCTCTGTATCGTGGCAAGGCCACCCTGCCAGGGGGCAGTAATGAAAGAGTGGGCAAGAGTCCATGTCAGGGACAGCCCTCTTTCCCCCATGTTACGGGGCTCACATGGAGACTGATTTCACAGAATCTTTCTCTTCATGTTAGCATGTTTGCCAACAGGAGTGAGGAAATCCAGGTGTTGAGTATTGGGCACAGATCAGCTCCTGTCATTTGCCAGGAAGTCTTCATAACTAAGCCCACAGCCAAGAGAGGACTCATTCTGATTATCTGAGCAGTAATTGTTGGTGGCATATAAGACCTCTATCTGATTTTCCTCTTTCTATTCTGACATGACGAGAGAGAAGGATTTGGAAATTGTTATTTACCCTTTTAAGTGTTCTGAAATTTGACCATGAATGAATAGGATCTCAGACTTCTTTTACAAGCTGTGTGTGTGTGTGTGTCTGTGTGTGTGTGTGTGTGTGTGTGTATGTGTGTGTAGCTTTATATGTGTGTGTGAGTGTAACCGTGTGTGTGTCCATGTTTATGTGTGTGTACATATGTGAACGCGTGCACATCTGTGTCCTTCTCTATCACCCTTGCCTTATTCTTGTGATGCAACTCTCTCACTGCGCCTGCGGCTGACTGTCTCATTTAGATTTGCTATCCAGCAAGCCCCAGGCATACTCTTGTCTCTACTCAGCCCCATCCTCCTGCAGCATTGTGGTTGCAGATGCTGTGTGATTCTGCCCAGATTTTTATGTGTGTGCTGGGGATTGAACTCAGGTCTTTGTGCTTGCACAGAAAACTCTTGTATTTACCTAACCACTTTGCCATCCTTCCTCTCTCTTGCTGTGCTTACTATTTCTCATATGAGGACATTGGGCAGTCATTGCATATAGCTTTCTAAAGAGGTTTGCATGTTCTTTATTGCACACATTCTTTCAAAGTCCCATGATAAGTGTGGGTAAAGGAGTGAACAGGGCTTATGTCTGACTTCAGACACTTCTTGGTAGCCCTGGGTTATTTCTCTGAATAGGGTTGCTACCTGTCTTTCTATTTCTTCTGTATATTGGTGACCTTCCCTAGCTCTGCCCTTCTGATAGCCACATCATTTTAATTTTTTTCATGTTTTTCATGCAGATTGAGCATTGCAAACCACTGTGCCAGGCACTGTGGGCAACTCATCTCACTAGTGCTTGTAACACCAGGAATGATTATATTTATTCACACAGTGGTCCTTTAAAGAGGAGAAGTACATTATTTCCGGTCCCAGGGATGCATCTGATGGTCCTGGAACTCAAATCTACTTCCATCTCACATTGGAACTCCACAGTTCCACTAGGCTGACTTCTGTGTTGTTCTCTCTGTTGAAGTAATTCTCATCACTACTTTGCTCATGGGAGTCTGATCTGGCATCTGGTGTGGGATCTGTGATTAGACTGAGAAGGCTTCTCCTGTTGCATTCTGGGAGGCTCACTTTTATTTCCCACTTCCAGGTATCATATTTCCAGTTGCCACACCTTGTTGGTTTCTGTCATGTCCTTTCTCCCCTTTTCTGCCACTGAGAGCTCTTCCTCAGCCATATACCAACCAGATGGGTGCACTATGGCTCCTTACACGATCTCAGGTTACCTTCATCCGTTTCCCACTCAGTTTCCTTGTGGCTTCTGAGCACAGTGTGAAATGAGTTGCTACAGTTTCAGTATTTCTTCCCTTCATGCTTCAAGTAAGTGTCAATAGGAGGTCAATCATTACAGCATGATCAATTTAGGGCCCGTTGGATTCAGAGAACAGGTCCTAGAAGACGTGTGGCTGCCAACTCAGTCCCTGGATCAGACACTTCTAGGGATGGGGGATTTGAGAGCTATGTAAACACTTGGTGGAGGAAGCAGCAGAAAGAATTATATGCTAACTTTGAAAAGCACATGTTTCTGATAGTGTTTAATCAAATCTACCTTGATATGTATCATTGACAAGATAGAAATGAATGGAAAAAATACCATTCTGAAAGAATTTAGAAGGGAGCCAGTGAGTTGGCTTAGTGGTAAAGATGCCTGCCGCCAAGCCTCACGCCATGAGTTCAATCCCTGAGATCTTCAATATGCCTACCCTCATGACTGTGACAACTAACTTGGTGTATGAAAACTAATTTTTTACTGGCTACACAGAATTCTCATAACCAGAAATTGGTTATTATGGCTGTTATACCTCTCCCAAATTTACTTTGATCTGCTGAAATCCCACTACTGTGCCACCATCCCTATTCCCAACCTTCCATTCCTCTCCAGGTGATCTGTCCATATTTCATGGTACCAACCCCCAACAGGGCATTTTGCATGAAGTCGAATTCTCCCAATTCCTCTTTCAAGGCTCAGGGTGTCTGGGTCTTCAATCTATCAAGTTCTCTGTTCAGCACTCCCTGTCAGCTACACTTTATCCAGGAGAACACTCATTGCCCTTCTGGAAGAAAGGGGGAAATGCACATCTTCCTTCAAATATCAGGAGGCCAGGCTTCCATTTAGACAGGTGACTTTGAGATGCGTGTAAACCACAATTTATTGCTACTTTCAACAATATAATCTGACAAAGGGGTACTAAGTCACTTATCACAAACTATGCAATCTATTACATCTATCTGCCTATCCATCTAGGCAACAGGCTTTTAGGGAGCTTCTTCCAGCTTGTTTCTTAGGATACAAAACTGAACCGCCATCATAAATGAGCTACTTCATGAGTTGCCAGTGAGCTCTACATTATCATATACACAAGGAAATGATGATGCTCTGGAAAAAATGCATCCTTAGACCTGCTTTCATTAGAGCATCCATAATGAACCCAATTAAAGACAACAGGTTTAGGCTGCTTGACATTGATTCCAGCTAGTACAGCAACTCATAGATGAGAGAAAGTAGCCTAGACCTTGGTAATTAGGGGAAGATTAGTGGGAAACTTGGGCTGCATAGAAACCTTGAAGGATGGTTAGTAATTAGATTTATGAAGGTGGAGAGGGAGAAATCCTTCTAACTGGGAGGAAGCTAAGAAGAGATTCACCCTCCCCTAGTTCTAAGGTTGTTTTCTAGGCTCATGCAGCTTACAAACCGTTGTGACTGGCTGTGAGGAGCAGGGCCAGCCTGAGACCAGCTCTTTTACTTAGGTCCATATTTGTGGCACTATTGGAAAGGTACTGATTTGGGCTCTCAAAATTTTACTAACCACGGAGAAGATGCAGACACCCCTGAAGCATCCCATGCTAACCCATGTTGAAAATGTTAGATAAGGGCTTTAAACTAAGTGTAGTGTAGCCTTGGTTGTCCTTTGTAGACCAGACTGACCTCGAACTCACCTGAGATCTGCCTGCCTTTGCCTCCAGGAGTGCTGGCATTACAGGCATGTGACACTGCCCATAGCTGCTACCAATATTCTTGACTTTGTATTTTTCAAGACAACAGAAACCTATGCCCACATTGTAGCCAAGATATGGCATAATCCTCATTATGTTAACTCCTTTCAGGTTTCAGTTTACCAACACTTTCCCCTTTCCCATGGCAACCCTGACACTTTCTATGGTTGGTGAGCTGCATCAACTCATTTTTTTTTGAAGTGTTCTCCCTTAGTTCATCAAAATAACAACCCTAAGTTGTTCAAAGTATATGTTTGTTTCTGGGCTCTCTCTCATCTGGGCATCATCAGTCATTAATATTTAAATCAAGCTTTTTAGGGAAAAGCCCCCCCCCCCACCCATTGATTTTCAGCATTGGGCATCATACCTCAGGCATGTCAGCTAAGAGATTTTCCACTAAGCTACCCTATTCTGGTAGTGACTGTTTGAAATATGATCTTTCTTCAATATGGCTTCTTTCAACTAACTAGTAGATTTTTACCCAGTAATATTTACTTCAAAGAATTTTATTTAAGAAGTACATACTCTTAAGTCTGGAGAGATGGCGCATTGTTTAAAGTGTGTATCCTTTTTTGTAGCTGCTTAATTCTCAGCATTCACATGTGGCAGACCACAATTACCTGTAAATTCCACCTTCAGGCAGTCAATGTCTCTAGCTTCCATGAGCATCTGAAATCACATGCACACAAGCATACACATACTCATACTACATGCACACAATCATGCATATACACATAACTAAACATAAAATAAAATAAAACCACACTGTTTCTACGGAGCTTTTTGTTTGTTTTTGTTTTTGTTGTTTTGTGGAAGACACAAAATCTGGACTAAATTTGTCATTGTAGAGCCATGCATGAAGGAGTGTGGTATCTTTCTGACACCAATGATTAATGAAGCAAGTTTTTAATCTCTTTTTTTGTGGGTGTATACTAAGACCCTAACAGTGTCCACAGTGTATGTCGAATGTTGCATGCCTGGGCCAGCACACAGCAGCACACACGTCCACGTCCACGCCCACACCCTCCAACACATTTGCTGTGAAGGGCCAAAGAGGATAGAAAATGAAGAACTTGAGGGAACAAAATAGCGGAAGCTGTGGGCGTCACCCAGCTTTCTTGTTCTACCTGCCATATGGCACTTGAAGGCTGTTGTGCTCTAATTTGCTGTACCTGCTGGGCTATTATCATCTCTAATGAAGTTTACTTACTAGGTAAAATCGATTCCCCAGTTTGCTATTAACGTACACATAGAACAATCAGTTCTTTTGCTAGAACTTGCTCATTAGCTCAGGAAACGTCCTTAAAACAAAGCAATCCCAGCTTGTGGCGAGAGGAGACCTGGGCTTTTCCTCAGCATTTTATGCCTCCCGGACAGCGCCTGATGATGAATTTTAGAGCAAACCAGCGACCTATCAACAGGGTAAAGTTGTCACTTCCAGAGGAAGGTAGAGGGATACTGCTAAAGTGACAACTAGAAGATAGACCGGGTTAAGTTATCTAGGGTGTGTGTGTTAACTGTTTTATTGTGTTAACTCATAGACACTGCTGTTCTTCCTTGTGTATCAAGCTATTAGCATCAATTGTTTTGCCAGGTGCAATGGTTATGACTGCATTAATTACTGGCCTCTTTGGCTGTGATGAAATACCAGAATGAACTAATTCTAAGGAGAAAGGGTTTGATTAGGGGAGATGGTATATTATGGTGGGGAGGGCATGGCAGCCAGAGTGTGAGGCACCTGGCCCCATTGCAGAGATGGTTAGGAAGCAGAGTAGCCAGGAAGTAGGGTGAGCTATAAAACCACAAAGCCCACCCATCCTACTTCCTTCATTGAGACTACTTCCTGAAGGTTCTATGTATCATCCTGAGCACCATCACCGGTTAGGAACCAAATGTTTACACATTTTAGTCTGTGTTTTGTATCCAGAACAACACTATCCAAAGTGCTCAGATGGGGTCATCTGTCTCTCCCAATTGATCGTGGTGTTTTTAATTTGGGAAGCCTGCCTACTGTCCAATGGGAATGAAGGACTGATGGCTGAGCCCGCTAGTGGGTTCGTGGTCTGGTTGGAGTACCTCCTTCTTCACCCGGTTCGCTACGCTTGTGTGTGTCCTCTGAATTTGCTCACCTTCTCCTGGGATGTGATCTCAAAAAGACCCACTATAAAACGCTTGCAAGATTTCCCAATCACTCATTTCCGTGAGAGATTCTTATGCTTTGATCATTACATCACAAAGCATGTTTAACTCATGCAGGGTCTAAGATTGAGGCCTTAAAATCCCTTCGCCAGGGAGGTTTTGAAATGAAGTGTAGTCTTTTGCCAAGCGAATTGGAACTGATGTAAGAAGTTATGAGGAAGAACCACGAGGGCCCTGACCTATTGCTTCTCTGAGGTTGGAGTTGTCACCAAACAAAGCTATTACCTTATGACACACTCCCGTTGATTGTGGACATTTGGGGCTGTTAAGGGGTGTCCTGTATGCCACATCTAGTGCCCTGTTCATTCAGGTCTCCATCCTGTTACACCAGGTTCTGCTGAGGGCGTTGGGAAGACAGAATTATCCTAGTTGTAGGGAAATCTTGTGATTCCTTGGGGCACATGATTACTGATCAATTGTTAGAGACTTTTTAACATTAAACAAGCCCTTTGCCCTAGAATCATTTGTAAGACACAAAGTCCTTTTAAATATAAGCTGATGTCAGACAGGAGAGCTGGATGGATCTGTCTCATCTGGCTTTTGGATGACAATTGAGCATATATGGATTGTTTATAAAACTTCGGAATGGATTGGAAGCCTCACAAATGACCCACTGGGGAGATTTCTAGACGGTCTTGTACTGAAGTGAGAAGGTGAAAGAAAAGAAAGGATTGCTTTCCATAGCTTGTATGTAAATGCTGAGGATGAGGTGCTGTCTTCTCCCATTGCAGCCCTTGTGTCTGTTTTTCTGCCCTGTAACACGGCTGATGGGACATACATAGTTCTGCACTTCTCTCTCAAGTTCAGCATGTTAGTGGCTGACCAATGAAAAGCTTTTCTCCTGCTCTGGAAACTCAGGTCAAAGCCAGACTGTATTTAAAACAGTAGAGAAGCCTGGGCCCAGGAAGACACCCCCCCCCCCAGTTAATGCTTTATAGGTTTTTTTTTTATAATCACCATGGTATCAAGTTTGAATTTAATAAATTGGCTTCTGAGAGCAAAGTCTGTTTGCAGTTAGTGACTGAGTTCCATGGCAGTTACCTTCCTTTTTAAAAATCTTCTCTAATATGCACAAATGGACACAAAACACATTCTCCCCTCTCATCTGACTTTCTTTATTTTTGATAGTTCTGTATTAGTCATTACACTATTTTATCACAAAGTTTTGCACCATGTCTTGATCATAACATTCACCATTGGGAAAATTTTAGTTACAGTGAAATAAATCGACACAGCTGAGGTTCTATACACAGGTTGTGATGAGACCCTGTCAGTAAAGTAGAAATTGTTGGTATCTGAGAAGTTTTTAATTTAAAAGTAAGTGAAATGATCTGAAGATTGTTTTCAAAATGTGCTTGTTATTAGCCTCATATTGTACCTGTCATTCTAACTTTATTTTGAACTTGGCATTCATTTCAGCTTCCACACTGTGATTGCCACGCCAGACAATTGGAACCTTGTGTTCAATACTAATAGATTCACAAACCGGTCATAGTGATTTAGTAAACTGAGACTAGGATAAATGAGGCAAACATCTATATTTTTCAGAACTATGCCTGGTTCATAGTGAGCTATTGGTGGCCATGTTTTGACAGAAATGTTGAGTGAATTCATCTTGTGAAAAACAACAGTATTGAAAAATACTGTATTATGGAAAAGGCCAACAGTTTAGGGAATACCTCAAAATTCAGCATATTCCAAATGAGAACTTTAGCTATTACCTGGCCCAGAGAAGAAGGAAAGCACTTTAAGGGTGAAGAGCATCATGTTATTAAATGGTCACTGCAAATGGAACCCTGTGCACCTTGCCTTCTAGGTGGAACTGACCTATGGGAAGCATCAAAAACGAAGAATCATGGCTTGTAGAGGATGTGGAGAGAATAGTTATTCTTTGGCAGGTGATGGGGTCAAGGGCTGTATTGCTTTTTTTAGTTGAATTTCCTCAGGTATAAAAGCTTCCATCTTGGAGATCATTCATATTCTTCTCCAGAGTCTAGTCTAGCGAGTCTGTCTGGCCTTCTCCTCCACTCACCCTCCACAACCTGCCAGATCTAGATTTTATCCCACATCCAGTGCCCCAGCCTAGTCTGGCAAACCTTGCCTATCCCATAACTAACCTCTAGGCTTCTACCAGGACCTACCCTGCCTGACCCCAAACCAAAGCCCCCCCTCATGCCACATCCAACCTCTCCATGCAGCCATTTCTACCACTATGGTCTGGGCTTGGGCCAGGCCACAAAATCTGAATACCAGCCCAGTCCCTCTGTCCACTTGACTTCATTTCACAGCACTATTTCCAACCTACAGGGCCAGCCTGCCTGTGTATTCTCTTTTCTGCCTCAAGCTTATCTGTCCATATAAGACACAGAACTACAAGAAGTCCACATGCCCAGATCTCATCACAAAAATCCCAACAACATGAAATATCAAACTCCTCTGAAACCTACTTATCCTATAGAAATATTTGCCAATGAGAATTATATAGATGAACCCCAGGACACAGAATTTAAGAGAAAAATCATAAACTTCAACCAATATTTTTTAAAAAAAAATATAAAGAAGGCACAGAGAAACAGCTCAAAAATAAAAAGGATAAAATCCTGAGTGATGGCCAAGAAAAAAAACCAATCAGACATAAGGCTGAAGGAAATAACAGATACAGCCAGGATATGAACATGAAATTCAATAAGTAGATAAAAATCATTGAAGAGGACTCAGGCTGAAATGAAGATAGAATTATAAAACCCGATAGTCCAAAAGGAAATTATAGTAGAATGACTGAAGTAGAACATAGAATATAAGGACTTGAAGATGAAGTGTAAAAAACCTAGACCAAATAAACAAGGATTATGAAAAATTAAAAAAAAACCCAAAATGCTACAGGAATGGACATACAGGATGTCTGTGGCACCACACACACAAAAAGAATTGAATTATAGGCAAATATGAAGGAGAAGAATTCAAAGTCAGTGGCATAGCCCATATATTCAAAAGCTCATGGAAGAAAAATTCTCCAAACTAGGGAAAGACACACCTATACAGAAACAAGAATCGCAAAAGAACACCAACCCGATCAGAGTAGATAATAAAGTCTCCATAGCATACCATAGTTAAAACACTAAGTGTATTGACCGCTGCAAGAGAAAAAAAAAACAGAAGTCACATATAAAGGAAAACCCATTAGAGTAACAATTGAGTTCTTAATGCAAACTTTGAAGCCAGAAGAGCCTAGAGCAGTGCATCCTAGGGCCTATAAGACTATGACAGGCAACCTTGTCTAATATACCCAGCACAACTATCTGTCGTAGTTCAAGTAAAACTAAAACAAAAACATTTCATGATACAAACAGTCTAAAAAATTATATCCAACAAACTAGAGCTAAAGAACACAGAAAGCAATATTTCAGGCTGAAGAGAGGCATGAGCATAGCCAAGAAGCTTGTGGAGGAAATATGAATACATAATTCTTAAAATACAAAGTACCAATGAAAACACAAACAACAAAAGTCAACAACACAATGACCACAGTGAAAACACATATTATTAACTGCCTAAAAGCACCTATAGTACCCCTACAACAACTGTACAAATTCTCTCTCTCTCTCTCTCTCTCTCTCTCTCTCTCTCTCTCTCTCTCTCTCTCTCTCTCAGAGTTTATATAAACATTTCTCATCAGAATTCACAATGGTCCCCACAAGAGTTATAGACCATCTATAAAAATACAACCTAGCACCAGGCATGAGAGATTCTCTTTTGAGTTGTTGGCCAGAGATATGCTCCCAAACATTATAAGTTATTCTTACTGCCCTTTGTTATCCCTCATCCCACCCCGAGGTGTAAGATTTCTGTTGCTGAAGAAACAATGCACTTCAGACACAGGACCCAGGGGCTCCTGCTCCTGAAAACCTCTTCCTTATGAGCTGGCTTTCATGGGACCAGAAAGTGCCATGCAAGCTCCCAAAGGAGACGCAACTAACAGTCCTACCCTGCTACAATGCCTATGAATCACAGCAACAACCAGCATGGTAATAGTAACCCTAAGGGCGCAGTGGTGTAACCAACAGACCCTTAACTGATGTAAGTCACCACCTACAAGTGGAAAATCAAGTCTGGCACTGGAAGCCCAGTTAACTACCCATGGCTAGTGAAGGCATGGATCTTGGAGGGGAACCCACAACCACCACTCTACTAAAACAGTACTATCCTTAACTACATTCTAAACATTTTCCTTATCACACAGATAAGTAGTATTCA
The DNA here is from genome assembly GCF_964271855.1 of Acomys minous. Classification (NCBI taxonomy): domain Eukaryota; kingdom Metazoa; phylum Chordata; class Mammalia; order Rodentia; family Muridae; genus Acomys; species Acomys minous. The sequence continues at coordinate 98,621,948 of NC_140495.1, forward strand.
CCCCTCATCAAATAAGCTTCTCTTTGCAACAGTTGGAGCCCACTACAGAAATCCACAACCAATCAAGATATAAAGTTGGGGAGCCTAGACCCAACAGATACACTTACAGCTAAGGTGAAGAGATCATTGTGGGAGAGGTGGGTAGAAAGATTGTTAGGATCCAGAGGAATAGGAGTTTGCTATGAGACCGTGTCCCCAAAAAATGTTAGAAGCTATACCTATGAAATATCACCAGAATGGCTGCTTAAATGTGACTTGAATAAAGGAGACACCAAGAGATCAGCTAATGTGGAAAGAAGGGAAACTCATTTCTTTTTAGTGAAAATGTCCAGAGCCCTTCCTCTTCGCTTTGGAGAATTATATAGCACATTGTCATTAGCTAGAGTCACCCTATTTTAAGCACCAAGCAATGTGTTATTTAAAGGTTACTGAGAGATGGTGGCCACTCTGATCCTGGGAAGTCACTGGAAAATTGAAGAGCAAATGATGCACATCTGCTGTGAAAGAGAAATGCAACTCCAGGCACACAATTAAGCCTGTATTCTATATCCCACACACATTGGACGCAGTAAATACCTGTCTGCATGGAGTTCTCACTCAGAGGCATTAAAGAAACTACTACAAAATTATATTCACAAAAATTTAAATAAAACATTCAGTAAGTCATCTTCTAAATGGAAGGCGATGTGAAAGAAAGTTTGCATGTAATGCAAATTAAATATTGCAACGCATTCATAATGTGTGCAGTGTTTTATTCCCCCGTCAGTTTTAACACTGTGCCATGTCCTTCAAATATCAGGTCATCTGCGTTTATTTTAGAATTCAGTTTCTCTGCACATTGCTGTCATTTTCCCAGAAGGATTGTTTGAAGCCCATGTTCAGCAAAGGAATGTTTCTTCTTTCCCCAAAAGACACTAAATACATATTTTAAACTATAAGCACAAGAAGTGGTTGGAGCAGATGAGGATGAGGAACAAAGGAAGAAGGCATTGATTTAGGTGAGAAGACTGAATGTGTGCTTAGTGCAATAGAAACAGTTTCTCAACCTCAAGTGGATCCAGATAGCATAGACTAAAAATGGCTCTGCAAGTTTAACAGACCACTGGGCAAAATAAATACTTAGGACGTCAATCGCAGGAGCCAGGGAATGAATTCTGTGTAAACCAAGTGAAAGTTGCCTTGAATGAAAGGCTCCCAGGGAAATTAAATGAAATAAAGCTGCTGTTTGAACAAGATAGTAGTAAAAAGTTAGAGAGGAATTTAAATAAGTGGCTTGAGATTTAATTTATAGCATGCTCCTTGTTAAAGCTTGTGCCTGAAATAGCGTAATAGGAAGGGAATGCCCCTGAGATGGGGATTGCATTTAATTATCCAAGGAGGAGGTGGGGGGTGTCTCAGAAACCAAGTAGCAATGGAAATGGGAGGTGGTGGGTGGATTTAGTATGAAAAGTTGACAGGGGAAACAAAAAAGCCTGTCCTAATACTACTATCTCTGGCAACATTTCTACAAAGTTGTGTTACGTTATTTATTTCATGTGTGTTCGTATGGCGAGGGCATTGGGGGAGGGCACATGTGCCATGGCATGGATGTGGAGGTCAAGGGGCAAGTTTGTGGAGTTAGTTCTTATCTTCCTTCTGTGTGTTCTTGGGATCAAGCTTGTACTAACAGGCAGTCCTCATAAGCCTTTACCTACAGGGCCATCTTACCAGCTGTTTGTTTGTTTAATAAAGTCTTAACATTTGTCTCATTCTTTTAGCCTCGGCTGTAATTTCCAGGTAGTTTAATACCTGGAGAGAGTGAAGCTAGTTGATAATTGATTCTTAGCTACTGTCCTTTTGGCATTTCACATGGCCTTTTAGTCCCCAACACTGTCAGAGAAGAGCACTGCCTGCATTGAAGAGGAAGAAGTGTCATTTCAAGTGCTAGAGCCGACAGGTGCCTTTCTGAAAGACTGACTCACCAGTGTTCTTAAGAACATGGCTGAAGTGGCTAGATCAAAGAGAGGCTAATTGATGTCAACTGCATATTAAAGCTTAAAAATATAAAGCTCCCTGCTTAGATCAATAAAACAGCCGATGGCCAATGTTTGAATAGTTATGAGTTTTGAAGACGTCCTTGCTTAAAGTTTCAACCTTAAGGTTTAGATTAATTTTGGAGTGAAGACATGTGTCTGAAGCTATGATATTCCTTTTTATTTCAGGGGTGGGGGCTGATAGACTTAGTAAAAAGATATGAACACTGTGGTTAAGGGAAAAATCCCATTTCTCTCCTCCACTTTATCCTCAAACAATGCAATTCCATCTCTTATCTTCCCAAATTAGAATCATCCAATTAATTTTCTGTCTGACCTAATTTTTTCCCAAGGTGTGTGTTTTTTTTTTCATTTTAGTCTCTTAATTACAGATTTGAAAGTGCCAACCTGAAGCTGTTTGAATGGTGCACAAAGCTGAGCTCTTCTTCAAAGCCTTTGGAGAAAACAGTGCCTTCACTGTCTAGGGTAAAATTGATCATGAAAGTACCTGGTGTGAGGATTTTGGTGATAGTAAAGGCATTATCATAAGTTCTTTTTTAAAAAGTTTATTCACTCCCACGAAGAAGAATGATTCAGGGGCTAATGCAGACTTTCCCTATGATAAACACTTTTTCAAATGCAATATTTTAATTAAGTCTTTGAGAATTTCATATGTGCGTGCAATGTATACCATGTTATTTTGTTCATATTTACCACCTTTCCTCCACTGGGCATCCTCAATCCACTATTAACCCCTTTCAACTTCCTGTCCTCTATTATGACAGAATTCAGTTTGTGTTACCCTTACACTCACGGGAGTGGGGGTGTCCACTGGGGCGAGGGCCTGTCAAGGGCCATATCCTTAAGAATACAGCTAGGGGCAGAGGATCATCAGCCTCTCATTGCTCTGTGCTGGAGTACTGAACGTTTTGAACTTGTGCAGCTCTTGATAGGCAGCCAAAGCTAAGGGGAGTTCATGAGAGCACATTTCCAGTCATGTCCAAGACAATATCAGAATATCCAGCAATTCGTCAATCCAGCAATAGCAAACTCAGCAGCAAGAACCAACAACAGCTGGGCCCAGCAGCATTAAGGGCAGCAGAAGGGGGAGTAACAGCTGCCACAGGCTCTCTCTCTCTGGACTCCCCCATTTATACCCTCTAAGAGTTCCTAGAATTAAATTATCTGTAGCTGGCACAAGTTGAGCCCCTCCTAGCGCACAAGACAATCGTAGTTAGTGGTTGTGGACAATCTGAAACAGTCTCATATGCCAACCATGGGATTAAAACAAAAACATACTTACATAGCATAACTGGGTTTGCTTTTTTTAAAACCAAAATTCTCAGTACACTTGTCTGTTAAATATTTGATTTTCAGAAGTGAATGATTTGTGATCCTTCAAGTTGATTTTTGATTGGCCAGCTGGCCGGATGACTTGAAAATGAGAATGACAGAAAAATGCCACTGGTGCTACTCATTGAGAATGAGCAGAGGGAGGAGGTCCCCTCCTGTTGCAGGTCTAGGGGAGGGGAATAAGGCAAAAGAGGGAGAGAGGGAGGAACGGGAGGATACAAGTGAGGGGATAACAATTGAGATATAATCTGAATAAATTAATTAAATAAAAGAAAAAGAAAAGCCAAAACAAGAACAACAATAACAACACCACAATGAGCAGAGGTCTGATCAGTGTTGGAGTAGGGGGTCACCTCTCCTGTGTAGGAAGGCATTACCCAGCAAGGGCTGTTTTGGCTGAATCATGATGAGAGGGAGGGGTTATGGTTCCAGTATGGAATATCCCCCAGAGGCACATGTTCTGAGCCACTTGGTCCTCAGCTGTTGGTGTGGTCTGGGTGAAGTATGACACTGAGACAGACCTTGAGTAATATGAGGAGTAAGAAAAGCCTTCCCACTCTTGTTGATACCCAGCGCTCATGCTGAGTACATCTCTGTACCTTGTGGGGCATGCAAGCTGATGTTTAGAAGCAGCTCCAAGCTTGCTTTGCATAGAACAGAGCAGTTACTGATGAGCTTTGTATATATTCATCGTTGACTTAGGTGATGGCTCCATGAGTTTAATCATTCCAAACATTATCACTGTGTGCCCATTTAATCCTGCAATTCACTCTATGTTAATTACATTAGTAAAGCTGCTTTGGGGATGGAGCAGCAGTTAAGGTCACTTTGCTCTGGTGGAGGAGGACTGGAATTCAGGTCGCAGCACCCCAATGGCAAGTCAGAACCACTCATAACTCCAGTTCCAAGGGATCCCACACTTTCTTATGGCCTCTAGGATGCCAGCACTCATGTGCACAAGCCCACACATAAATACATAGTAAATAGTGGACGTAAATAATAAAATATTAGGGAGTGGAAGCTTTTTTTTTTCAAAAAAAGAAATTGTTCAGGGGATTCTAAACGAATTATGATTAAGAGTCCGAAGTAAAGATTTGCTTCATGAAGACATTAAAACATGCCTCTTTTTACAAACCTCTTTGTAACTACAGGTGCATAAAATTACACAGAAACTCTACTATTTGGAGATGTGTTTTCTTACCGTTGTTGTTGTTCTTGTTATGATTAACACTAAACCTTTGAACTTGATATACTATTTAAAAAGGAAAGTAGAGGTGAAATGGGTCAGGAGGTCAAGGCTGCTAATTCAAAATAGAATTTTCATGTATTTAGCTTGTATAAGTGTCTTTTCTTCTGCACAAATGAAGAGGCCCTGGGATATTAGCAGGAACACCCACACCACTCGTCAGAGTTAAACTGTGCAGCTAGAGTAGCCAAGAGGGTCAGCAGTGAGTGAGGACGGCCTGGGCCAAAAAAAGAAGTGGCCCGAAAATCACAGTGTGCACCTTGTAAATACCTTATAGCTATAAAATGGGCTGAAAATTGGCTAAAACCTTCGTAAAACCACTTTCCAGGGACATCCAAGGGGACAGTCTGACCTGCTTTGTCATTGTAAGACTGTTCTCAAAGCTCCCACTCTCGTTTGCCCTAATACACTAAAAATACTTTTATAAAAAGGTTTTTGTACAATGTCATGTAAGTCACTTCCGTCTAGAACCTTTCTTTTAGTTTTATGGCCTCAGATGTCAATGAAATCATGACCCTTAGCATCTTTAATTCTCCATTTTATGTAATCGACTCCCCTCATCACTGAGAGTTTCAGGTCTATTTTGGCGTTTATCCTTAGTGACATCATCTCCTCAGGTCACTGACATCCTCTAAGCTCCACAGAGTTTTTCTTTCTCCTTAACCTTAAGTCTTTTCTGATGGCAATTTCCTGCTGATTACAGCCGTATTTGCATATGTACTCAGGTTGTATGTGTCTGGTTATGTGATCTTTCCCTCTTCCTCTGGGTGGTTTTGGTGATATTGGTAGTGGTGGTGCTGGGGGTGGTGGTGTGCTGCTGATGGTGGCCATGGTGATGTTGGCATTACTGGTGGTGGTGGTGGTTATAGTGCTGTGTGTGTGCATGTTTGTGTGTGTGTGTGTGTGTGTATGTGTGTGTGTGTGTGCGCATGCACACTCATGTGTGTACATTGTGTGCATGTGTGTGCATGCACACACACTCTGAAATGAAAGACTGTGCCACACAGGACATTGGCTTCTTGTTAGTGGCTCAATGAAGATGTTCAGTAGGAGGAAGTAAGACGGTAAAGATGAGAAGATCTCTGCTTTGTATAGGTATTTGAAGCTTCTGTTCCTATTGAGAAGGTGGGTTTGCAGCTGCTTTTTCATTTTAAGAGGCAGATGTCAGAGGAAGGACAGCAGGTTACCAAGAAGAGACTTGATACCCTATGAGCATATACAGGGGGAGGAAATCCCCCTCAGGAACAGTCATAGGGGAGGGGAATAAGGGGAAAATGGGAGGGAGGGAAGAATGGGAGGATACAAGGGATGGGATAACCATTGAGATGTAATAAGAATAAACTAATAAAGGGAAAAAAAAAGAAAAAAAGAGGCAGATGTGTTCTCTGGGAGTAACAGTTTCCCTTCTCTTTGTTACGAGCAGTCTCCTGTCTCTCACAGCTTCATGCGTTGCCCCTGCACACCAAGATCTGTCAGGAAGGGACCTGTAGTGTTCCCATGGGACACCTCAGTCATCTGTGGTGCTTTTGTTGTGGAAGTGATGAGGACAGGCTGTGTTTCAGGTTAGAGCCTGGGAGGAGCAGAAGTGGTCAGGGATGCATGCATTTCTTCGTTACCCGGCAGAACGCCTGTGTCCTCTCAGATGCTGCTGACTGCTACTGAGGAGTCTTGCCAGGCACATGCTTGTCACCATTCATAGGGCTAAAAATCTCTATCTTTCCTGCAATGGCTTCATGTCTCTGTAAGTGTTCCTTATAGACTGCAGGATGTGCCAGAGAGTTCTTGTGGCCAGTTAGTTCTTACCTCAGTACCTCAGATGCTAACAGCACTGCAGTCACTCAGACTCCCTAGTCCACACTGGGACAGGAGACACACTTTAATTGGAAGTATAAGGACGCAAGCGCAACCTTTGCTATTTTTATTAAGAATAAATTGCAACCTGCACATTGTGTTCCTTCTAGAATTATACAAGGGTAGCCTTGGTAGAAATACCTTCTCAATCTATTGCCATCAGCCAAAACTAATGAGCTAAACTGCACTGGGACTTAAGTTGTTAGTTAACGAGGAGCTCCCAAACAGAGGGAAGAAGGTTCCTTTTGTGTTGCGGAGTTTAATTGGTCTGGCAGACAGTCCTCATGACTGAATCTGCGTGACTGGCCAAGGTTTCTCTGATATTTTTTGATAGAGGATAAGGTGGTTTTGGCAAAACTGTAGTAGCAGAGAGGGGAAAATGCATTCCAAAATCTTTCTGCCCCTGGCTGAGTGATAGCACGCAGGAACGTCGAGGACTAGCGTTTGCCTTCAGGACTCAGCAACCCAAAGGGTGCTTTATCTCACACACTGCTCAATATATGTACCTTGATTTATCTCTAAAGTGATTCCCAAGAGGAAGTCACAGGCTGGATTTCAGCAGGAATGAAAACTGGGCGAGGGGTTAGTGCATTATTCATAAAACACTTCAACAACAAGTTTGAACTGGATCCCCTCCTCTCCCACTCCTCTTCTATAGAGCAAAATATGAAGGTGATGAAGGGATTGAGATGTCCAAGTTAGCTCCTTTGGTAGCAGCATCATGTGTCTAGTTTTATGTTCAGCATGCAGGGGTCAGAGGTCAACTTTGATTGTCTGAATATTCACAGATGCTGTCCACCTTTTCTTCTGAGTCAGGGTCTCTCACTGGCCAGGAACTCAACAAGTAGATTAGGCTGGCTGGCCAATAAGCCCCAGAGTTCTGCATGTGTCCTCTTTCACAGTACACTGTACCCTACTTTTCTTGAACTTGAGTTCTGGGAGATTAAAACTCAGGTCCTTGTGGTTGTCAGCCAAGAGTTTACTGACTGAGCCACCACTCCCGCTCTTGTCTTCCTCCTCTTTGAAGTGAGGTGGAGCCAAGTTCATGGATAGCTGATGGGGATGAGCAAGGGAGTGTGCTTCGAGCAGTGGGATACCATTCAATACCTAGCCTTTCACTTTGATTCTTATTTGCTAGGTATTTCACAGACTTTCCTTAAATTCTGACTGACCCACATCTTGTGCACGTTGTGACACATTCAAGGATTAGTTCCTTGAGAAAAATGCATTCCGCAGCAATTCTGGTGAAAGTAGTACAGAAAACGAGGACAAGGCATTCATTTTTGTTCAAACTGTGTTACAATTAGTGTAAGGCGGGGGGGGGGGCGGGGAGGCGTGCTGTGGCAATGCATGCAATCGAGGTTACATCATAATGGATGGACCTTCAGCTCTCATCACTCAAGCACTTGGTATGAGTGTCCCTTGCCTTTCATTTGACCTGAGGCACTACTGTATCTGATTCAGCTAGTTTGTTTAGACTTTTCAATGTTACTATGTCCTTCATTTTCTCTACCAACATCTAACACAGTTTCGATAAAATACGAGCGCAGATTGATTTAGCACTTATGAGGCTGAGTTCTAATGGACTCAAAAGGAAGGAGGGCCATGGAAAATTGGATGTCTAGGGTATTGGTAGATGTCCAGGTTATTGGTACCAGTCTATTATGAGCCTCTGTTGGGCACACCTCAGATTACCATCTATGTCAGTGGTTCTCAACGTTCCTAATGTTGTGACACTTTAATACAGTCCTTATGTTGTGATGACCACACAACTATATTTTGTTGATACTTCTCAACTATAATTCTGCTACTGTTATGAATCATAATGTAAACATCTGGTATGAAACCCCCAAAGGGACTGTGATCGGAGAACTGCCGATAGAGAGTTTAGTGAGATGGCTCAGCAGTTAAGATGATTTGCTGTTCTCTCAGAGTGCTGGAGTTTGGGTCCTAGAACCCATGTCAGGCAGCTCACAAACATCTGTAACTCTTAGCTCTGGTGAATCAGACATTTTCTTCTGGCTTCTGCGTGAATGGGTGTGTATGTGTACCTCCCACATACACACATAAAGAAAGATAAATCTTAGAAGACCAATGTGTAGTATATTAAACAGTAAGTTCTGTGTGGAGATAAAAGCCTTTCTGAGAAAAATAACATAGGCATTGTTTAGATGTTTTCATCTATAATAAAATATTTTCCTGATTACCAATTTAATATCTAATAACAGTTTGACTTGTAGTTTGAAATATGTGAATATTTTAATATATTCCAAAAGCCATATTTTTAAGGTGAACCAGGAAAAAGTTTCTGTTCCACGTTATCATGGTAGCTGACCACAAGAACATTTTACATAAGCATCTGTCTTAGCTGAATTCATGAATAGACACCTGGTTTGCTTACATTCTAGTCATCCAGGCTGGGACTGAGGCTACTAGGTCATAAGGCTCAGGCACCATGCCTGTCCCGGTTCCTGAATGCATAGTGAGGGAGGAGGGACAACCTTCTTTTTCTGGAAGTCACATGAGATTACTCTGCTTAAATGGCCTTGCCTGATGTGCCCCACCTACCTACAAGGAGAGATAGAAAAGGAGTTTTCTTTTAAGTGGTTGAATACTGACCCAAAAGGATGCTTCTCCATTTTCCTATAGAAGGAAGAGGAAGAAAAGACAATTGAAAATGAACTTACCTGACACATTTTCATGAAGATTTGTGGCAAATGCCATTAGCATTTCAAAGTCTCCAGTGGCATCCTAACCTCTCAAATTGCTCACTTGACACCCTCCAAACCAGTTTAGGCAAGGAATAAATGATGAATTTTGCCTGAATGAAGCTTAATCTGTCTGAGTTTCGCCAAATTTGCACTTGAGAGTTTGATGAAAGAAGAAAGAATCAAATGAAAGTGTAAATTTACTAGGATGGAAGTGTGTAGGTGTTGTTGAACCTGGTGTGGTTGAAATTATATGGCAGTACGTTTGTTTTGCTTTTTTAATCTGTGTGCTCACGTATGTGTGTGTGTGTGTGTGTGTGTGTGTGTGTGTGTGTGTGTGTGTGTTGTGCTTGTGTACATGTGCATGCTTGAAGCCGTAAAAGGCTATCAGATTTCCTGGGGCTAGAGTTACAGGGGTGCTGGGAACTGAACTTGTGTCTTTTATAAGAGCAGTATGTATTCTGAACTGCTGAGCCCTTTCTTGGTCCCTGAAAGCAATGCACTTTGAGAAAAAAAATTTAATCAAGAACTACGTGGCAGATGCTTACATTGCAAACTTGAAAGCATACTTAACTTATTTTTTTTTCAAATTGGAGAAATAAACTTGTGGCCTCAATTTTAGGGATCTTTGTTTCTCTCTAAATGATAAGTAACAAGGAACAGATTTTTTAAGTAAATTAATGTAAATAAGGGCTTTTTAACAGTGATGGCTTTTTCAATGCTGATGGCTCTTTTGACAGTTAAAAAAAGAACTCAAATGAAATAGAGAGTAACTAATCAGAAGTGATATTAATGAGGATGGGAAATCCTTACTTCCTTTCTAAAAAGCTATCTAAGTGAGTGAGAAAAGTATTAACGTAATGCATATTGGAAATGTGCTTCATAGGAGATTTAAGACATTATAGACTGTCACCTTAGGGAAATGGGCAATAGGATTTTAAGGCAAGAAAATAAGTCGGCGGCTTTGTAATTTTCTGAGAATACTACGCAAGCAGCAGCAGTCATTTCAGGAGATTATTATGAACTGTGTGAGCCCTGAGGGCACTCAGTGATGTGGCTGTCTGTGTGTAAATGCATTGCTCATTATACGTGGGGCTGCTCAGCCAGCCTCAGCAGCTGTGGCTGTTCCCCCTTCCTTTCTGGCCAGCACAGCCTCTAAGTTGGATGAGATGGGGAGGATTGTATGGAACAATCCTCTGAGATTTTGGAGACTTTAAAAGTTAGAGAGAAGAGGCCCCAAACCTGCCATAGCAACACCCCACTTCTCAGACTGGCCAGTTTTAGATGGGTTAACCAAGTGCTTAATAGTTGCACAAATTTAATACACTAGGGAAAAAAAAAAGTAAAACAGACATTGTAGTTTATCTGTATCCGAGGATATATTGCAATGATGTAGTATTTTCATGCCCCAAATTACAGCCTGATTTTCACTTTCAATTTATATTTTTCATTCAGTAAGTAAATTATGTCTCCTATTTAGCCTAGACCTTAAGACTATGAATTTCAGTTCAAAGCAATGGTGTTTGTTCTTTTGACTTGGTTGAAAGTTTGAATTGCCATTTATAGAAACATGGTAGAAAACCAAAATAATAATTTTGAAAACTAACAACTTTTATGATGCTTTTAAGATGTAAAATCAGGGCACATCAGACTCTGGTAACCTTCCCAGGGTGAATGCCAAGGGAACTCTGCTCTGAGTGCTGGTCTACCTGGCGTTGTATGCCCACGAGGGGTGTTTAAAGTGAGAGCTTTAAGTGTGAAGGACCCTATAGATGATGCCATGGCCAGGACCACGCTGAGTCTTGGTTCTGTGACTCAGGTGCTTATTTAGCAGCTCGTCTCCTGAGGGCACACAGTTTTATGTCTTGATTTCCAAAATTAATTTGTTTCTAATTATAATTTATGCTCAAGAAGCTAACCAAGGTCTTATGATTAAATAGGTCGCTGCACTATCAATAGATACATTGCAGCAAATGTTCCCTCTGTTAGCTTACTGAGAGTTTTTGTTGTGAATGGGACTGTATTCTGTGAAATGCTTTTGTGCTATCCCCTTAGTTTTGATAAGTGCTGTCTTACTTTTAACTCATCTAAAAATATTCTTAGATTGCCCTTGAGATTTTTTTTCTTAAGCCTGAGTTGTCAAGAAATATGTGGCTTAATCATCATGTATTTCTGGATCTTACAGTTAACCTTTCCATTGAGTTCCAACTTAAATCTACCTTGGCCTGGGAGAATTGCATGATTGATATATTTTTTTTGAAAACCATCCTTGAGATGCTTTTTCTGGCCTAGAATGTGAGCTAGTATGAATGCTGTGTACATCCACAGTACTAACAAAGAGTATTTGGGGTCCTGGGGACCCCAAAGCTGGTAAGGAACCCAAGATGCTCATGGCTCCTCGGTGTTGCTTCACAGCAATAGTAAAAGCACTTGCTTTTTAAGCTTTTCCATGGGAAGCTGGCTGCAGACTAAAACAAATAAATCTTGTGTTTCCTTCCTCTTAATATATTTAAGAAAAATTAAAGGCTATAGAAAGTAGGTACCCCAAACATAAGCCCCATTCCTCTTCATACTATGGGAAGACCTTTTCATCTTCATTGGGAGGCTAATAGCTTTTTGAATTAATATGGTAAGGTAAAAACCATATGAATTACATATATAACTTACATAATGAAACTGAACTCTCTCTATGATGCTATGATATGGAAATTACTGGATTTCTGTTGCAAGTTTTAATCTGTATGATTGGGAACTTATGAACATAATATTGGATATTTGATATCCGTACTATTTATGTCATAGTGCCACCCCAGGGCATTAGAATTAGGCTGGGCTATTGGTGGCATCAGGCATACATTATCTGTAGCAACTGGAATTGTATTCTGTCCATAAAGATATCTTCTTTTTATGGGCTGAGACATTTCCTATGTATGTGTTGCATCTTGAGAACTTGCCACTATTTTCAAGTCGTGAAAGGTATCCACAAGTAAGGTCAAATTGGAGCCAACATCCAAGTGTTGTAGTAACAAAACTGAGATGCTCATTAACAGAAATGCCTAGACATCATTTGGAGTGTTCCAAAGGATGGCGTACGTAAGGGCGTGTTTCAGCATCCTCCATTTACTGTGCTTTCTTTAAGCAGCTAATTTGCTGCAAAAGGAACACAATGCCCATGGAATGTCAGCAGTATTGATCAGGCACGGAGATGCACAACACAAGTGCTCACCTACAGGGGTTGACTTGTGGGGGGGGGCTGCTCTGCCAACAGGCACCTTCAAATTGCAAGAGACAAACAAAGAATGGCAGAAGGAATTAAATCATCTTTGCCCTCCACTGTAGAAAAGCAAGCATGTCATTAAGCAGAAAAATGATGCGAGGCTATATTAATTATTAGGACAACCCAACGACTACAGTCCTGTCTGTAGTATATTAACATCGTAAGTGCAGTTTAAAATATTCATGGATCATTACAGATTAATCCTTGAACAGCACTGGCAATGCAAGCAATTAACTTAACGGCAGCAGGACCGCTGATTGACACATGCTGAACTCACATTGGATCTCAGACTCTACCCTAGGAGCTTGACGGACTTCCTAATTATCATATACAACACAGCAAAGATTTGAGTTGCTGGGTCACGTGCCCACTGTTGCTTTTTGGCAAATGTCATTTCGAGGCTGTGCTGATCACATTATACTGGCTTGTTCCCTCGCATGCATTTCTTTGGATTTTTATGACCACAAGGATGTGAAGAGGAGTATTAAGTACAGGTGACGTATTAGTTTGTCTCCTTCCTGGAAGCATCCTTTTCTACATCTCAGCTGCCATGGTCTACTAGAGTAAAATGCTTTGAAAAGTGTCACATTCACCTAACGTTTTATTAATTATATTGTTAACAATTAGTTAATATCTTACTCTACTTGATTTTTAAATCAAACTCCATCATCACTGTGTATATCGGGAGAAAAACCAATTCGTGTATTTAGATTTTGGTGCTATCACTAGCTTTGGACAACTGCTATAGAGTTTGAAAATATTCTCCATGTTAGGTAGGCCAGAGGACTCAATAGCCATGGGTGATATTTACAAATATGGTCTGTGCAGGAAACATTAATGCCATTTAATGCACCAAAGCCATCCTGTGTCTTGTATTCCGTCTCATCAAACCTATGTGGTTGGGAAAACCATGCTGACAAATAGACTATGTGATTTTTCAATAGATGGTGCTTCTCCAAAAAGGGGGTTTAGCATGCAAAGAACATTCAAACCATCTGTGGGAGCTGTCTGGTGAGTGGTAGTGTATAACTTATATTAGTACCTTTCCCACTTTTTATTGTGAAACAGAGCTGAGCAATCCATTTAGTTTGGCCTATGGTACTCGTCCATCCTTTGTCACACAGAGGTATATTCCCACCTACTCTGTCCAGAGTGCATTATGATACTCTGCCAACTTGGTCCCACTGAGGCAGATTTGTACATGTTTTTGTTTTCCTTGGAAGTGTTATTCCTTACAGAATCTAGTCATCTGTCCCCTGGACAGCGCTGAAGCATTGGATCGCAGCCCAAGGACCCTCTACTAGGTATTTCCCTGTTTCTCTGTCTTCGCTCTTATTTCCTCCTCGACTTGAAACCATCAGGTGATGATGCTCATGTGTTTCCTTTCATATAAAAAAGAAAAGCTGCTGCGAGTCCAGGGGCAGCATCAAGACACCATCTTCATTTGTGTCTCCCCAGCAACCATCACACACTCCCAGACATGCTATAATGGGAAATGGGGAGTCGTTAGTTGGTGCAGTTTTATAAATTGTGCTCATTTAAGAGATTATTTTGAAAAGCCAACTCCTCTATTTTGTCCTTCCTCCCCTGTAGAAGCTTTAGGCATAAGTCCCTGGTGACTTTCTAAGACCTCATTCAACACGAGATTGAAACGTCACGAAAAGTAGAGATTATTTGTATTAAGAAATGTCTTTAAAAATCGATGCAATTTAAACCTCATATTCCCCCGTTCCCATTTTCTCTTGCTGAATGTGCTGTTAGTGTCTGTTTGTGTAGCAGGATGACCCTCATTCTCTGTGTTCTTTTCACCTAAACCGTTCACAGTATTCTCTTCATATGCTGCCTGTCCCTAGGCAGAGGCAGCCTGTTTCAGATGAACACTTAACAAGATAATCTTCAACGAAGAAGATTATTCCCCATTTCAAGTGGGTTCTTTTTTCTCCTTGATTCTCTTGGCCCTGTATACAGAATATTCGTGCACCCGCTCTTAATTCAATATATATTAGTGTTTCACTTTTCAGCCTGCTGGGCTGGAAAGCCCAGAGTACGTCATAGCCCAACTTTGTAAGTGCTGATTGTTTTCTGGTTTCTTTTTCTTTTTCTTTTTCAAGACAGGATTTCTATATGTAGCCTTGGCTGTCCTGGACTTACTTTCTAGACCAGGCTGGCCTTGAACTCACAGTGATCCACCTGCCTTTGCCTCCCAAGTGCTGTGATTAAAGGCACGTGCCACCATGGACAGCGCTCACAAGTGTGCTTGTGTGAAGGAGCTCTGGCGCCCGGTTGGCCATCCCGTCCTCCTGCCATCATCTAGTCATGGACTCTCTTATGAGACACAAACTTTTCTAAGTTAAACTTGTGCCACTGAGAAGCCTGTCTTCCCACAGAGCCGACCTTTCAGTGGGTCTGCGTACCTAAGGACAGAGGTGTAATGCATTAGGACTCTGCAGTTCTACAGAATGCATACTTCTGCAGTTAAAAAAAAGTAGGAAGCGTGTTTTCTTCTGCCTCACTGGCTGACAAAGGCTGACCTGAATGCGACAAAGAAGTTTATAGTGCTTATTCGTCATATTGAGAGCTTTTCTTCCTTGAAATTTAATCTTTTTGCGTTATTATCCCACCCACTCTGGTATCTTTAAAATAACATTTGGATGCATGTATCTGGCCTTATGATGGGAACCTTAGCCTGCTACTGCACACTACATCTTAGGAACGTAATGCTTCTTCTTTCAAAATATGCTTCAGAGATATGGAAAGGTACAAACCCTTAAATGAAACCGCTTGACTCTAACAACTGTTAGGACGGACAGACAGATAAGTGTTTATTGTAGGGGAGTCTAAGTCAAAATATCGATTTTGCTTTTCTCATTTGCAACCAATATCACCGCATGGCACTAATGGCAGAGTGGAGAAGCTGTGTTGTATTCCTGAGATACGATCTCATAGGCCATCAGCGGGGACGAGATAGCCTGTCATAGACTGGGTGTACGGCTGGTCTCTATACTTCCCTGTCTGTCTTGAGAAGAACATTGCATTTTTAGCATTTATGAAGTAGTTTTGAAATTTATTCTGGAAATGGTTTTTCTCTACAGCAAAATTCTCTGTTAGCACTGAAGCCAGAATATACCAATTATCCAAAGAGAGCAAGGTGTTGGGATCAAGGTGACATTCTCCAGTATCTGTCATTAGAACAGGGTGCTAGGCTCATGTCATGAAAAAGATCTGGGCATTTGTAGCTAAAACCATCTTTTTTGTTGTTTTTGTTCTCAAAAAATATGTTCCTCGGTTTTTGACTTTGAGTTGTATATTCATTTGTGTAATTTTGGGATACCTTTATGAATCAATTACCACAATTGAGCTTCTCTGCCTGACAAATCAGAAATAATGCTGTGTACATTTAGATTGTGAAGTTTGAAAATCACATTAAACTCACATATGGTGAACTCTGACCTCTCTGGAGAAGGAAGGTCTCTGCAGTGCCCATCAATAATGTTTACTTAAGTGTCTTCTCTGCATTAGGAGTTCTTTTAGGCAGATGTGCGTAAGATTTGCAATTTTTTTTCTGAGAAAAAAAAGTCTAGGAGTCTGGCTACTAGAACATTTTCCACCTTTCAAATATCCATATTAGATAGAAGTTCTGATTCTAAAAATGCAGACAGACAGTATAGATGAACTTCAGTATTGAAACTATCATCTGTTTGAAAATGTAAGTTGGCATGAAAGTGTTATGTGAATGAAATAAAGTATTTGAACCAATGTCAGATGAGTTAATGAGGAGGAACAGAAAACAAACAGGTACCCAATGGGCAGGACATTCTCCACAGTTATGTGGAGAGTGGTGACTGACTCTGACATGAACTCTAGTGCTCCATATTTGACCACCTCCCCTTGGTGGGGAGGCCTGGTGGCACTCAAAGAAAGAATAAGCAGGCTAGCAAGATGAGACTTGATAGCCTATGACCATATAGTGGGGGAGGAGGTCCCCCTCAGTCATAGACCTAGGAGAGAGGAATAGGATGAAAGAGGGAGGGAGGGAGGGAGGGAGGAATAGGAGGATACAAGTGATGGGATAACAATTGAGTTGTAATCTGAATAAATTAATAAAATTAAAAATAAAAGAAAAGAAAAGAAAAAGGAAAAAAAAAAAAGAAAATAAACAGAATGACAGAAACAGGCAGAGACCACATATGAGGCCACTTTGGCCACTACATTAAATTTCCTAGAGATTGGAGAACCATTCATAAATGAATGTGAGGCTGGAGACACGGCTCAGTTGTTCAGAGCACTTGTTGCTGTTACAAAGCACCTGCGTTCAAGCCCCAGCACCCACACAGGCGCTCACAGCTATCTGTAACTCCAGCTCCAGGGGATCTAGCTCTCTCTTCTAGCCTTTGAGGGCAGTGAACACATGGGTTGTATGTACATGCTTATAGGCAAACACACAGGGTCACGCAAGCACGCACACATGCACACGCACACTAATAAAAATAACTAAAAGTTAAAACCGTTACATAGATGAGCATGGTTGTTGCAGCAACCGTGTTCAGGGCAGAGCTTACTCTTGTCATCTGCCGTTCTTTGCCATGTGCTTTCAGAGCAAAGGCTGGGCTGATTACCTGAATGGCAGTGAATGAGACCTAGGTGCAGTCTCTTTAACTATTAGTGAAACAGACTTTGCAAAATCTGCCCCTGGAGCCTGAGACTTTCTTCCTGTGCCTAAGCAGTAGCAGTGGTTTCAAATGGCAGGTTGGCTTTGAGCACTACTTTCTAAACAGTTGCATGGGGAGAGCAGGGTGCTGCAATAAGAAAGGCAAGGCTCACCTCCTGTGTTTCGATTTCTTTGTGTTTGTATTCTTACTTTGCCCTGAGACTGTTTTTGTTTTGTTTTGTTTTCAACCAAAAAAAAAAAAATAGGAAAGAACAATACCTTATGTGGCCATTTTTGAAATTTGAAAATACCTGTAAAATTCTGAACACAGCATAGTTGCAACAATGAATTCTGGACACTACACAATTCAACGGCTACAAACAACCACAATAACCCAATATTATGAACTGAAGGACAGCCCCATCTGGTCATGGCTGGGCTTATTTTTGCGCCTGTGCGTTGATGAAATCAGCAGATCCTGGTCTTGACTGAGGACACTTGGTTCTGTCCCACTTCCCTCATTTTCCAGGATATGTGTTCTCCTGCAGTAACAGTAGCACAGATACAGTTGAAACCCCCTAAAGACTCTTGGGAAATTAGCTCAATGATGGTAACTGCCATCTTCCCTAGATTGTGTTAGAAGGATACATGCAAACCAAGATACCCAAGCTGAGAAAATAGCCACTTCTTTATGGAGAGGAAATAAAAAAGTCAGGTAAAAGGGTATCGGAGGATTTAGAAGAAAGAAAGGAAGGGAGGAAGTGATATAATTATATTATAATCTGAAAGATAAAATTTATAAATGGATATGGGAGTAGGTAACACAAAATAATGAGGAGGGACCAAGAGAAGGCTGTTGGGTCCAGCGGTGCAGAATAGCATTAGTGTTGTATATCACTTGGTAGGGTGATTACAATTGACGACAATTAACTGAGCATTTCAAAATCATCAAGTGAGAGGATTTTCCGTGTTCTTAACACAAAGAAATGACAAACATCTGACATGATAATTAGGCTATTTCCTGATCCAACTGTTAAGTGCTCTGTCGGTGCACTGAGATACCACACAGTTCCCTGTGCATCCAACGATGACTCTGTTCTAATTAAAGTTAAACTACAAAGAGGAAAGAGGCGTGGCCATGGCTGTATTCAGGCAGCCTGGGTTAAAGAGTTAAGGAGTTAGTGCTTAAGAAATTCTAATTGCTACTCCTGTAGAGCATAAGTGTTCAATAAATCCAATGGTGAAAGTTTGTCAATCGGTTCGATTATTTTCTATGAAAAATAGCCTTCCTGTTCTTGTCATGGTAACTTGTATATATTTTTCTTAGAAGATATCTGGTTTTTTTTTTTTTTTTGTATAAAAGAAAAAAATTACAAGTCTTTCAAGGCATTAAGATGACCTAAAGTAGAAGGCAGACACTGGCTTATGTTCCGTTACTGCAGGCCTGGACTCCCTGATGTTCACAATAATCTTTATGAACCTTTGTGGGAGCATCGTTGCCTTTGTCCTCTTGTCGCTTATTCCTGCATGTTGTCAGGAAAAAAAGATAACAAATTCAAGAGATGAATGAAAGGCAATAGCCTTTAATATGCCGCTCTGTAGGAAAAGACACAGCATAGAGAAAAAGACAAAAAGGGCTGGCATGGTCATGAGATATAGGATAGTGGTTCTTTGAAAGTCTCCAGATCGAGAAGAAAAATCCTGTCCTCCGCTCCCATAGGCCAGGCCTTGCCCCTTGCCTAATTCTTCATCCTATTGGTTTAGGAAGCAAAGCTTCATCTATTGAATAGTTTTTGACTTGAGACTGCCCCCACTTTTTGTTCTGCTCTCAGAGTTCTGAGATAGGCAGGAGCCAGCCACCAGCTAGGGAGCAAATGGGGACCAGCGCTTCCTCCTTATCTGTAACGCTGATGGCTGATGAATTCCAAGCACACCTTATACTGGAAATGGGCCATAACAATTTGTCTCTCACAGTCCTTTCTAGGAATTGGAACTAGGAGTTCAACATTTAGGATCTTTGAGCAAGATAAGTAGAAAATGTTCACCTTAAAGAAAGTTCAGTGTGCTGGGACAAAGAAGGCAAGAGAAAAAAATGATACACTGCAAGCCTGGTAAAGTCCAAGGGGACCAAGTCATCTATGATTTTATAAACCAAGGTCAAAGTGTTGGAGTCTGTTAGAATGAGAAACTATTTATCAGCAGAAGAGAATAAAGAGATGTGAGACTAAGGTTCTCTGGTTGCCCTGGAGGGACGATGAGGAAGGAGATGAAAGCTGACAGGAAAGCCCTTTGTGACATTGCTGTCTTAGTCTGCTTATAGGGTACTCTCCATTGGGGGATAGGGTCAGTGCAAATTCACATAGTAGTAAGGGAAAAACGTTATCTGTTCCAAAGTAGTCTATAAAGTTGTGTGTTGATGAGGTTTTCACACACTCAAGGGTCCTTGCGCAAAAAAGTAAAAAGAAAGGCAGTTTGGAATGCTTTTACTTGCAGCCACAAGAGCTGGAAGGACACAGGAGGCAGGAATACTTAGGGGACACTTCCTTGAGGCAGGCACTGTGGAGAGCACTATGGACAGGGCTCCTTGTGAATCTTTGCATCTAACTTTGCAAGTATAAGTGGCAGATCAACATAATAAAACAAGAACAGTAGTAGGCAGAATAATCCCTGTAGCCCACACAGGGGGAGAAATAGAAGAAACCTAGTTTTAGAGGGGAACATGTTTGTTTTTTTAAAAATATGCTTGACATATAGAGTCTTCAAGAAGCAGGTTATCAGCTTATACCCACAAAGCTTAAATACACATTTGTCATACCAGATCAGGTGTTTTTTCTATTGCTGAAGGTTACTGGGGCCCTAGCGGTCTTGTATCTGTGTGCTGTTGAACTCTTCTGTATGTTGGAGATGTGTCAGGAGTCTGAATTTCTTACTCTTTTCCAACTTCAAAAGGTTCAGCCCCATCTTCAAAGGCAGGGTTTGCCCTTCTCTCCTTGAATGTCTTGATCTCTTATATTCCTTCCACTTTTATTGTGTGAATTTATTGAGCCTGTATAGATGCCATCAGATCATCTCTTTATTTCTTTAAAATCTGAGAAACAGTCTTTACTTCATTTGTAACTTTAACTCCCTCTATATTTTTTTATAACATGTTGATGGGGCAGAGATTAAGAGTTAGACATCATTGTCAGACCTTTAATTTGTCATTTCTACTCCTCAGCATATATCCAGGACCATGGAAGCAAATGTCTGCCTAAGAATGTTCACAATAATTTCACAGCACCCTGTTTAAATTAGCCAGAGAATGAGCACAGTCCTTGATATGCATGCACTGATGGGAACAGTGTGGAAACAGAAGACTGTTGTGCATGTACTACTGATGGGAGCATTGGCACATCCTTGATGTACATATACTAATGGGAATGACTGATGGAAAGGAGTGCCATCTAGGTGTTGTGGCTCTTAAACAGAGAAGTGCTAACACTATGTGTTAGTAGGGAAACCACAGATTGCTTCATGGAGGAGCTAAGATATAATCTGAACCTTAGAAGGGAAGTCAAACAGCAACAGTGATTTTTTCCCAACTGTAGTTACATAGCCTTTATAAGGCGTTATACAAATTGCTCCTTCTGTAAGTCCCTTAGCAAGCGTGTGCCACTTAGACACAATTTCAGTCTCCAAGAACATGGTATACTGCCATTATCAATAAAATGAATCATGCTTTCTGCTCTTAGAATGTGTGGCGTTTTGGAACCCAGAGCTGGTATGTACATGAAAAAGTTTCATGCCATTTCCTATCAGATTAAAAACTGTGAAGAGCAGACTCTTCATTACAAAGGCAGAGTCTGAGCTTTCTACTGTGCATTACAATGGCTGACTTCATATTGATATCAAATATTTAGACTGCAGAAGGTCATTGGTGTTGGTGTTTGTGAGACCTTTGCTCCTCTGACTGATCAACTCTAGAGAAAAGGTTTAAAGGCAGAGGGACTTATTTGGCGTGTGACTTCAGAGGTTCCATCCATCACTGGGCATAACCTGTGTTTTAGGACCATAGAAAACATTATGGCTGAAGGGTGTGATGGAGCAAAGTTTATTACTTCTTGGTGGCAAGCAAGCATGAGGTGGAGCAGGAGAGAAGGAAGACGAAAATAGTAGAAGAGAAAGGAATGGAGGAAGAAAGGAGAAGGAAGAAGTGAAAAATGGAGGAAGAAAAGGGGAGGAGGAGTAAGAAGGAAATAGAGGAAGGAAAAGGAGGAGGAGGGAGAAGAGAAGAAAAGGGAAGAAGGAGAAAGAAAAGGAAAAAGGAAGATGAGAAGAAGAGGAGGAGGAGGAGGAGAAAGCACCTACAGGTAAGAAACCCCACAAGGACATGCCCCCACTTACCTACTTTCTTAACCTTCTAAAATTTCTACTGCTTCCTGAAATAGTTCCACCAGCCAGGGACATGTGAATGTGAGGAGAACATTTCGTATTCACACCTAAGCCATAAATCCTTGTGTTTTATCCTCTTTACTCATAGACACTATACTTATATGAATTTATCCATAGTCATTGCATGTTGGCTCTTTTGACTCCTATACCATCACTCACTTGTGTTTGGTCTTCAGTAGTGTTGACGTTAGTGCTCTTCCATTCCTTTGATAAGAAAACAACATACTCTTGTCTTTCATAGAATCTCTCAAAGAGTGAGTGTGTGAAGATTTTGGACAACTGTGAACATATACATAAAGCTCATAGTCTGAATTTGTAAGGCAGGAGTTGGTAATAGCTCTTTTATGTGTCTTTCTTGACTGGAATTGGATTTGAATCCTGTACTGTATGGTAAAAACTTCACCGGCATACTTCATCAAGCTAGAGTTGGAGCGGGAGGAGTGGAAAGAGCCCGCAATGGTGCCTTCTCTTTGAGAAATGGAGACAGTTATTATTTATGACATATTTCCTCACCCTGCAGAAAACATAGACTGTGTGTTTGAAATCCAAATGAATCCCAAATATTCCTCTTTGAGGGTGGTTGAAGAGAAGGCCCATCAATATGCTCTGCCTCTGTCTAAAGATAAAGAGAAAAACCTCCTTGGGTAGAGAAAAAAAAAAAAACTAGAGAAAACTTTACCCGACAGCTTTAGCAGGCATCGTCTATGCACCACACAACTTTTGCTGACTACAGTCAAGTTTGGCCTCTCAGTAGGACAAGGCTGGGTTCCCAGTGCCAATCACTAATAGTACTAAGAAGGGATGAAGGCCTTCACAGTGGATTTAATAATGCAGATTCAGAAAGAATCACTGGGCATCAGTGTCCTAAAATGTTCTATTAGCTGAGTGGATTAGATCATGTACTGAATATCAGAGATGCTCAAATGATGCACATATGGAAGTGTGTATCTGCTCAAAGACAGAACTAAACAGGAAGGGAACAATGTGGTCCAAGATAAATTTCTACAGCTGTGCTGGAGAATTGAAGTATCTGGACCCAAAATCAGGAATCCAAAATTATGATGAACTTGTTAGATGATAATTTAAATTTGGCTCGTTTTTCTGTGTATCCCTCAGTATTTGAGGAAGACAGAGTAATTTAAGATATTTTTTTGCTCCCTCACTGTGTGGCAAGTGGTGAGTGATGCGGTTTTATTTGTATTGTGCCTTTATGTCTTTTAGATGACAAATTAGGCTCATAGACTGAGAGAGCTCATGTACAATGTGTTCCTATCTCTGTACGAGGAGACCCAGTTCAATGTCAACTCTTATAACCAACCAGAAACTAGCAGCTAACATTTAACTAGGGACTTTCCACTGGGTTGCTATAAATAAAGATCCCTTCACTTGAGTATTGGCCCTGTGATGCTTGTCATTTGTTCCTTTAAATCCTCTCTGTCTTAGCTTGCGTTTTATTACTGTGAAAAGGCACCATGACCTAGACAACTCTTATAGAGGCTAACATTTAATTGGGGATGACTTATAGTTTCAGAGGTTTTGTACATCATCATCATCATTGCAGAAAGCATGGCAGTGTGCAGGCAGACATGGTGCTGGAGGAACCAAGAAGTCTACATCTTGATTTGAAGGCAGCTAGGAGGAGACACCAATTCTACACTGGGTGGAGCCTGAGAATAGGAAACCTCAAAGCCTGCCTACACAAAATTCTACCAGAGAATTCCTATAGCTGGTAAACATCTTTAGCAAAGTGGCTGTATACAAAATTAACTCAAAAAGTCTATAGGTAGATGAATGCAAATAGATCATATTTTTCACCCTGTACAAAATTCAATTCCAAGTAGATAGAAGACCTCAATGTAAAACCAGAAATACTATTTTGGGTCAAAGTGTTGTGAGTGGGTTGGTGTTCCCCTCCCCCCACTAGGAGTCCTGTCCTAGTTAGAGGGTGTTCTCTTCAGTTTCCGTGACACCTGCTGCTAGCAGTCTCAGCCAGAGTCACCCCATAGCTTCCTAGAAACTCATCCTCTCCTAGGTCTCCAGTTTGTCACAGAGATGCCTGTGCCCATGATTTGTCTTCTCTCTTCTCTCTGTCCTCCCATTCCTGCTCTCCCCAGGTCTGATCTCCACCCTCATTTCTATGTTCCTTTTCCTCAGCCACTTCTGCTATCTATTCTATTTCCCCTTCAGTGTGAGATTTAATCATCCTCCCTTGGGCCCACTTTATTACTTAGCTTCTTTGGGTCTGTGAAGTGTAGTATATTTATCCTGTACTATGTGTCTAAAATATGCGTATAAGTGAGTACATACCACGTGTGTCTTTCTGGGTCTGGGCTACCTCACTTAGGATGATCTTTTCTAGTTCCATCCATTTGTCTGCAACTTTCATGATTTCCTTGTTTTAAATAGCTGAGTAGTATTAGTATACCCTACCCACAAGATGTGCAGGGATGGAGTAGAGACTGAGGGAATGTCCAGCAAATGCCTGGCCCAACCTGAGACCCACCCCACGGGAGAGAGCCAACGCCCGGCACTATTCATGCTACTTTGCTGTACTTGCAGACAGGAGCCTAGGCTTGCTGTCCTCTGAGAGGCTATCCCTAGCAACAGATCCAAACAGATTTGGAGATTCACTGCCAAACACTAGGTGAAGCATAGGGAGTCTTGTGGAAAAGTGAGTGGCTGGATAGGAGGACCTGCAGGTGACAGGAGCTCCACAAAGAGACAAATGAAGCAAACTAAGCAGGACCCAGAGGGTCTTGTGGAGACTGAAGCACCAACCAAGGACCATGCATGGACTGGACTTGGGCCCCCTGCACAGATGTAGCAGATGGCAGCTAATGCTTCATTTGAGTCCCCTAGTAAGGGGAATGGGGGCTGTCTCCGACATGAACTCAGTTGTGTGCTTTTTGATCACTCCCTCCTGGATGGACTGCCTTTTTATGCCACAGGGGAAGAGGACATCATCGGTTATGATTTGACTTGGGGTGTCCCCTATTCTGAGGAATAGGGGAGAGGCAAGAAGGAGGGAGGGTGGGATTGGAAGGAGAGGAAGGAGGAACCTATGGTAAGGATGTATAGTGGATAAATACATAAGTAAATAAAACACTAAATCTAATAGAAGAAAAAGTGGGGAAGAGCCTTGAACCCATTGGCGCAGGAGACAATTTCCTCAACAGAACACCAATAGCCCAGGCACTAAGATCAACAATTAATAAATGGGACCTTATGAGTCTGAAAAGCGTCTGTAAAGCAAAGGACACTGTCAATAGAACAAAATGGCAGCCTGCAGATTGGGAAAAGATCTTTACCAACCAACGAACTTGAGCAAATCCAAAAACTGTAAAATAAATAAATAAATAAATAAATAAATAAATAAATAAATAAAAGCTCTGGGCTTGAACGTTCTCTTGCAGCAATGAGGGATGGAAGTGGGCATCTTAGATGCTGGCTTCCAGGCTAGCCAAGAAACACTAACTTTGGGCTCCTGGAGAAACTACCTCAGAGGAATAGTCTAAGCGTGTTGGAGGAGGGTACTATCTTTTGGCCTCTGTATTTAGGAAAGCTCCATCATGTGCCAACATGTGCATGAATGCACATGCTCACCCCCACGCCCCCATGATGCACTCACAAATCACTCATTCAATTAGTAAGTCAATCAGTCAGCCAGGCAGTCAGTTCTTAAGACTTTTCCTAGTCCCTGCCCTGTATTTATAGAGGTTTTTCAGGACAGCCATGTCTGATTAGATTGTGCTTCTATTGAAGTAGCAGTATTGACAAGCCTGAATTGTTACTTGTGAGTCTTACTGTATTGTACTCAGACGTAACTCGAGTTCTTCACTAGATGTTCCGTGTCTGAGCACTCTGGTCTGATCAGGGAGGAAACCAAGCTCACACACTTGAGGCAAGAGTACCAGTGTTCACATGATTTGTTTTGATTTGACTTGAATAGCCGTGCTTAGGGGGAGAAGATCTCAATCCTTTTCACCTTAATTGTGTAAGTCAGGACCAAACTTTTATGACCTGAAGCAGAAAGTTCAAATCCTGAAACTGTTTAACAACTCCCTGTGTACGGACTCTGCTTCATTTTCCTATTATCTTCTTGGGGAACAAGATGTTATCTTCATGCGAGGAGCCACTTCAGCAATCAGGGGAAAATTGAAAGCTCCAAGTTTAGGAGTGTCTCAGAGAGTGATCAGAAAATAATATCTCTAATGCACTTTGCGATCACAAGCTCCTGCTGTAGATGGAAATCAAATAGCAGCCTTTTCTCTCTCTGCGTGGTTGTTGTTTCCCATGATGGGTATACTTAGTACCTCTTGCTATCCTTCAGCAGAAAAAGAAACAAGAGACATTTTCTCTAGAGTCAAAGGTTAATCACCGTCAGGGCGACCAGCATAACAAGGTAATGGTGTTATCTCTTCCTTGGAAAATGCAATGCTCATATGTGATCCCATTTCCACCATGGAGCGTGGCTCCTGAAAGCAGATACACATTGGATGGTGATGGTATGGGATAAGTTAACTAGAGAGCTATGCCCCCCATCACAAGCAAACAATAGTTGAGGAAAAATTATTCCAAAAAGGTTGCCTGGCATATAATTACCATTCAATGAGATAGTACAAATACTTTGGATTTACGTTGTTGGAGGATGTGGTAAGAATGGGGCTTATGTCACCGGCTTTGGATTGAAAGACACCCACATGTCATGACCCAGACTTCAGCCATTCTGTGGCCCAAACCAAGTCCCCCCACCTTAGTTGCTGTCTTCTTACCTATGCAGTACCTGCAGGAGGTGTAGGTGTGTTGCTGAAATAGGCACTTAGTTAGCTTAGTTTGCACTGAGGGCTGTCACCTAACCTAACATCTGTTTCTATTCTTGACTTGTTCCTGATTTCTTCTCAGTTATTCTATGGGATAAGTGTGAAGGTTGGGGGAGGTGTCACATGGCTTAGGAGGGGCAGTAGTCAGTGTAAGAGGATGACTCCAGAAAATGGCATCCATACCAGTCCCAGGCAAACCAAAATGATATTTTGTCATAGTTTTTACATCTACTCTTCTATCATCTTAGTCCTACACCTTAGCTTCTATGCGAAAGCAGTATTTTTTTTTTTTTTTGTCTTACTGATATTTCAGGGATGTTATTTGCTCCTTTGTTGTTGCTGTTAAAGTAAAGATATGTAAAGTAAAGAGCCTAAAGTCGGCTTTAGGCTCTCTGGGAAGTATTGTCACACTTGAATTCCCTGTACCAGGTACCAAAAGGCATAGTTGTCCCAGGAAAAAAAAGGATCACATCTGCCTTCCTCAAAAATCAGCTTCTGGGATCAACCAAATCAGGCCCTCATGTCACCCATGACCTTTTTCTCGAGATCTATTTATTGAAGTGGATTAGACAGACTTCCTGTCTGAGGCTTTGTCACAGTGAAGTGGGTATCGCATGAACACCTACCTTTTCTTTGTGTTTATGTCAGGTGGTTTCTGGAGCAATAGTGACTCCTCAAGTTCAAATTATAAGACAAACCAAAGGAGCCTGGGCATAGCAACCAGAGCTAAACACTGACTTAAACATAAATTTATAGTGGTGGTTTTATATTCATTGTCGGCTTTTGTATTTCTGTTCCTCTGGTCTATTATCCTCAACAGCTTCTTATAAAAAAGAAATTGAGATGAATTTTCACAAGCACCTGCTTTTCTTTTTCTTGCTACTGTTTAATACCACTGGGAACTAAGTTGTCTCTGTTTTTAGCAGCTGTCATCAGAAATTTCACTTGATTACTTTAAAAAAAATTATTTATTCACTTTACATCCTGGTCCTATCCCCCTCCCTCTTCTCTTCCCAACCCCACCCTCCCTCCTCCTTCCCCTGCCCTATTTCTCAGAAAAGGGAGCCCCCCTACCCACCTACCCCAGCTTATCAAGTTGAATTACAACTGAGTTCCACCTCTTCCCCTGTGACCTATCAGGGGGAAGTGATCAAAAAGTGGGCAACAGAGTCCATGTCAGAGATATCTCCTGTTCCCCTTACCATAGGACTTGTATGTAGCCTGAGCTGCCCATCAGGTACATCTTTATAGAGGACCTAGGCCCAGTCCGTGCATGTTCCTTCATTGGTGCTTCAGACTCCACGGGCCCCTCTGGGCTCTGGTTAGTTGGCTTTGTTGGTCTTATTATGGAGCTATTGTCACCCCTAGGTCCTTTTATCCTTCTTCCTACTTTTCCACTAAACTCCCTATGTTTCACCCAATGTTTGTCTGTGAATCTCAGCATCTGTTTTGAAGTGCTGCTGGGTGTAGCCTCTCATAGGTCACCTCACTCAGGATGATCTTTTGTAAAGTACTGCTTAGAGATCCTGAACATAGTTGCTCCTCTTTATTTTCTTTTCATGGCAAGGTCTCTTTCCAAGAGACAATGTCTTCACAGTTGCCCAACTCACAGCCATTACTACATTGCTCAATTTCAAGGGAACTTGTTTAGAGTAATTCTTACAGTAACTGCCTACGGATGCGGACTATGTCTCCCAAACTGCCAGAGTGCACAAAGCCCACAAGCTTATATTTCATGAGGCGGGGTTAAAGGCCACAGAAGTCAGCTAGTGGTACAGTCTATTGTTGAAACAGGCAGTTAGTCCTTTTCACAGGATACTTTGCAGATGTCACTTCACTGGGCATGGATATTAGAGAAGTTGTAGGCATGGCTACACACTCAGATAGCAGCAGTAGTAAGAAGTTCAGGCAGACAGCGAATCAGCTCACTAGGACAATTCTGTGACTGGTGGTTACGTTTTCAGCTTTTCAGCCAAGAGCTCTGTTCAGCAAACTCTGCTTGACTTTGAAGGACAAGTTTTGGTTTTTTGTTTGTTTGTTTGTTTTTCTGAGACAGGGCTAGATCAGTCTGGCCTTGAACTCACAGAGCTCTTTCTGCCTCTGCCTCCCTGAGTGTTGAGATTACAGGCATGTATTACCGTGCCTGGCTCATGTACCAAGTTTTAGGGAAACTAGATGAGAGACAAGAGGGATGGATGGCTCAGTGGTTTAGAGAGTGTACTGCTTTTGCAGACGTGTTTCCCAGCGTGCACATGAGAGCTCACAGCCATCTATAGGCCTGGTGACATGGATTTTGATGTCCACTTTTGGCCACAGCAGGGCACTGCATCCGTGTGGCTACAAACATACATGCAGGCAGAGAGGGCACTCGTACACATAAAAAAGCAATATATAGTAGATGAGCAATCACTTTCACGCCACGTTAGTCTTTCTGCTGTTAGGGTAGAGGCTCAGGTGTTTTCCCAGATAAGTACTCTCCTCTCTCATTGTCTGCCTGTTCCTTTTTCCACTTAGGGAGACATGAGAGCTCTTTGCCTGATACCAGGAGTAGTGTATAAACATATTCTGAATAGAAATATTCTCTTCGTGTTGGCTTCTCTCACATTCCTATGACTCCTGACAGTCCAAGGCTAACCCCCAAAGTTTTAGTTTGCCCCACCCAGTTGGCAAAAATTAAATCTATCAAAATCCAGTTACCAGATTGATAATTTCTGAATAATTTATTCAAATTTTATACTCTTTAAACACCTGTATATTTGAAAATAACTTTTCAAATTTGTGGAGTGGGTAGCTTGAACTTCTGATCTTCTCTCTAGTCCCTGCCTCCCAAGTTATGAGATTATTGGCATGTACTACCATGCCCAGAGGATATAGTATATTGGCTTATTTGACTTTTGAAGATTTTTAAAGCTTTTCCTAAAGCTTAGTCCTCTGCTTCTCATTTGATCTTTCTAAAACCCTCAAGGTATGCTGTGTTCTTTCCCCTATCATCGCCCCGCAACCAAACGTGAGTGCCCCACAACCAAACGTGAGTGCCCCACAACCAAATGTGAGTAATGCTCATGTCTGATAGATGGTACAGAGAGCCAATCCATAGACCAGGCAGTTAATGACCTGCACATCTCGTAGATTGACTCTTGACAGATTAGCTGCCTGTGAACCGGCCTGCTCTCTGCAGTTTTGAGACTAGATTCTGGAGAGTTTCCTACTGTAGTTTACAAGAGAGTTCTTCCCCAGGGTGAGCCAGTTTCCTAGCAAATAAACTGAGATCTCACCAGAGGAAGAGGCTCAGATGTGCTGTGGTTACTTACAGTTATGAGAACCCTGGGTTTCTTGCTAGATGGAGGTCTCACCTAGAAGACTAGTTCTCAACTTGTGGGTCATTACCCCTGTGGAGGTCATGAATGATTGCAAGGATTGCATATAAACCCTGCATATTGGATATTTACATTACAGTCAATAACATTAACAAAGTTACAGTTATAAAATAGCAATAAAATACTTTTATTGAGGGGGTCACCACAACATGAGGGACTGTATTAAAGGGTCACAGCATTAGGAAGTCTGGGAACCACTGACCTGGAACCATGTGCTTCAGGGTACAGTGGTTCTGGAGATGGTAGAAAGGACTTAGCATGACTTTGGCTGGTGTTTAAAAGGACACTATGAGAGGAATAGTACAAATCCTAGCAAAGATGATCCTCGGCTCATTGAAAGGCAAGATATTTTCCATTTAAAAGCCATATTTCTTCTGCTTGGGAAAGCAGAGTCTGATGGAAAAGTGACAGTGCCAAGCTATCTAGGAATCAGAGTCTGTCAGAAAGTCACAGCTGTCGCTTGGAGTGAGAACTCTGCAGACACAATCAATCAGAGTTTGTTCTGTCACAACAGCTGTGAAAGGAAGCCCTAGCTGTTCTGACATGAGAGCAGTTCCTGATGAAGGGCACACACGCCAGCCCTCTTTCTTCCTTTCTCCAAGTCAGTTACCAGTGTGAGGCTAGTCACCATCTGTGTGCAAATGTGCGCCCTTTCCCCACTGGATATGTTACATATATGTATATATTCTATTCTGGGTGTCAGCCTCCTCCAGTTGCAGTCAGAGGCTTTGCTTGTCTCATTTAATTTAACTTGGCATGTTGAAAGACAACGTCCTCCTCACCCTGCTGCCTACCCTCTGTTGTCTCCTTGGTGGGTTGTTTATTGTTCTGGCGGTGGCTCTGAGGACTTTTCTCATCGTCTCTGCAACTTGTGAAGCCCTTTAGATGTTTTATGTACCCCCAACACCTAGCATTTTGAATTTTAATGGCGTATTTATTCTCAGCTTACTTCTTCTATCTCCTGAGGAGTGTCTCACGAAGAGTTATGGATCTGGTCATAAAATCCAATAAAGATGTGTTCGCCAGACTGATTTATTTTCTGAGCCCTCTCCCTGTTAAATTCATAAGAGGAACCAGATTTCTGCAGATATTTGACTACTGTAGTGGAAATGATAAGAACAAGAGCCACCCAGGCACAGATATTAAAAAGAACCACAGAAGGAAGGGCTTTCGTCGCTCACACTAAATTGTTCTCTCTCAAAAACCGAGGCAATGGCTTAAGTAGAAGAATGACTCATAAAGCATGTTAAATCACCAGGCATGAGAAAAGTTGGGTTTTATGATTCAAGATAATTAGTTTGGAGAACGAGATGGCGCAGCAAAATAGACTTGTGAGAACTCACAAGCGAGGTAATTTTATTTTCAGTTTCCAAAGTCAGAGCAAGTACTTTACCAAAAAACATTCTCTGGGATTTAGTTGGCCATTAATATAAAACCTGTTCTTGCCAGCTAGAGCCAAAGAAAGCACAGCGCTATGTTCTGTCTCACTATGTGGAATGTGAGCAAATGGCTCTGGGAAGCGCTTCAAAGTGAGGAGTTAGTCTGTCCCCAAGTCCTCCAGCCCGACTCCAGGTCACAGTATCTTCACAGAGGTCATTGTACCTCTTCCCCAAAAGTCAGAGTTGAATTTGTGTCCTTCTAGTTTGGGAATATCTCAAAGCCACGTCACTTACAACAACCTTGAGCATCATCTTTTCCTCTGTTTGTTTTATCTTCTCTCTTCATATTCTGGACCTCATCCCTCCATCTCTGGCCGCACGCCCATTTCCAGGAGACGAGTGCTCCTCACTCATCTCTACTCTTACCAGATTCACTCAGACATGAAGATTTCTTTCTGGAAAATGGGCTCTGCTGCCACCCATGATGGGCATCAAGGCATTTCTCTTGCCCAGCCTTTCTGTGTTCTTTCTTTCTGTTACAGAGGCTTCAATGTCACGACACTGACATAGTCCTTGCTTGTCAAAATTGTTTTTTCACATTATCCTGGGCTGGGCCAGAATGTAAACTGAAGGGCACCATATGAAGGACTGGTCTTTTCAACCTCTTACATTTTTCTCAAACAAAAGTATTCACATGATTTTTTCACCTTTGGCCTCACACAAACCCCTATTGTCTCACTAGGGGTAGCTGTAGCCATTGGTCCTGAATGACCCATTGCTAGAATAGAGAATTTCATTGCATTTCTTGCTTTCAGTCACACAGTGATAAAGACCAAGCTGAGGACCTTCAGTTTTCTCGTGGGCACAAAACTGAGTTCTGTGCAATTTTCATTCTGTAACCATTGTGACGCAAAACCCAGAATTCTTTCTTTTTAAAAGGAAATCCTTTATTAAGATACTTTAAAGACTTTGTAGTTTATCCTTCTTCCCATTAATGATCATATGAAAATGTGGCTTTTCACAAATGTCCTTGTTTTTTGTAAACAGTGCAATTCATTGCTATATATTATAAAATACACATAATATGTTATATATTATTATGATGCTTATTTCTTCATGAAGCAACCTAGATCTAATTTAAATATGATGGATTTATAAATGCCAGAAGCTTGGTACGGTGCTTATAAAAGTTTTGGGCTTTTATTTTGTTGAAAATATTATCTAGTTAGGGTGAGAGGTTTTCCTATCGGAATTTTGATGATGAGGAGACAAGGGTCTTAACCTATGACTGCACAGAAAGACAATGGCTTTCATAACACTTTACTTCATCAGTGGGGCAGGGCTGGAAAGATGGCACAGCAGCTATGAGCACTTGATACTCTTGTAGAGGACTCCTGATTGGTTCCTAGCACCCACAGGGCAGCTCACAGTCATCTGTAACTCCAGTGACATGGGACATGATACCTTCTTCTGGTATCCATAGGCTCCACAGGCATGGATCAAGTGCACACATATACACACAGGCAAAACACTCATACATTTAAAAAATGATTAAGCAAATATTTTAAATGGTTTATCATAGGCACTGTGAATTTGTGTTCTTTGAGTGGACTCATCCAACCCTTTGAGGATTTAACACATATTAACGATCACGGGTGTATTATAAGGAGAATGAAGATAACAGCTCTCTTGTTATTCAAGCACATGTGTAAGACAGAATTATCTAAATTTATCCCCTAGTCACATAATTACTAATAACCCACTATATATAGACATTTTATGTGTTTGGAACCGGGACCATATGTACTTAAAATTCCCTTCAAAATTGGAGGAAATTAGTTTTGAGGTCATCTTAAAAGCCAATTTTGTATAAATTTAACTTAGCCATCTTTGAGTTTCCTATGATTTTCCTATTTTCATTTAAAAGCTCATCTTGACAGTTGATTAAAATGCTGTCTGACTGCTGGGTTCTGGATGGCGCCCTTTGTACCATGCTAGACAGTGTGTGAACTCGCTTTCCTTTCCCTGCGCTTTATATTTCAATTGTCAATTCCCAATTATTTGATTCTTCTTGCTCTGACTTACGATTTCAATTTTCCTTCTTTTATTAGCTTTGTTTCAGATTATCTATTCTATTTTATCTTGGCTTTTGTTCTCTTTTTTTTTTGATGAACATTTCTTTGAAACATCCCCAAGATCAAGGCAATAACACTTGACTTGATAGCACAGAGAGTGGTTAGAAGTCTATTTCTTTTTGAAAAATGGCCATTTCTAGAAAGTATTGTTCATGACAAAGAAAACCAGGGCCAGGCAGAAGTTAAAATGGCAGAGACAAATTTTATTGGGTACTATTGCAATAAGGGAATGCAGACTGGCATAGAATGGAATGCAGTCCCCATATATGAGGAATAATGGGGCCTTTAAGGTGAAGGAATGAGTTGGTGGATGGAAAAATTGTTCAAATGAGACATCACACCAGGTGGGTGAGTGCACCTTCATCAACCTAACAGGTTTCTCAGTGAAGGGAGACCAGGGTGACCAGATGGCAAGGGTAATGAATGAGAGACTTTTGACCTTGAGGGCCGGGGGAGGGTTCTGACAAGTTACTTATTCAACATTATTTTCTACAACTGGATTTTACAAAGTGTGCATATATGACTATTTCAGATTCAAAATCCTGATCAATATTTGGTCAAGTCAAGAGTCTTTATTATTAGCTTTTACTGAGACACAATCACTATCTTTGGGGACCATAAAGCATTATAATTTGATATTCAGTATATAAAGATCAAGTGAGGAGTGTTTGCCACTTCAAGTGAACCCATGCTTGCTCTTCAGTGATTTATTTTCTGCTCTTTAATTAAATATATTTCATATCTCAAATTAAAAACATTATTTGTTTTCTTTGTCTATGAGAAAAGGTCAATTAAAATTTATTCTAGAGCCTAGTATGAGATACGCTTCTTTTATGTTAGACTGAGGAAATGAATTTCTGATTTGTTAAGGATCAATCATAGCATGTTGACCCAATTTCACCAACAGACATATTTTTTTGTAAATGTTGTGAGTTTTAAAGAAATAGATGTAACTGCATTTTGGGTTATCTTGGAACATAATTTAAGAGGACTAACTCAAATTATGGTATCTTAACTTCTCAAAAGTAGTAAATATGATTGACCAAAGATTCATGGCAAGATATACCAACTTTATCTAATCTACCCATAGCCATAACTTTTGATAAAATACTTCCTTCAAAACTGTGTTGACTTTTTATTGAACTCTTTATGAGCTCAGAAACAAGAGGATGATTTCTTTCACTGGCATGCCTGCTTCATAGGTGACAATCTTATAATGACTTAAGCTACAAATTAAAAGGAAAATACACAAAATGTTTCAAAATATGTAAATTTGACATGATAAAGACAAGCTGTATTCAAAAGGGAATTAGTCTTAGAAAATATGAAGGTAAATTATGTATGAGGGGGTGGGGCTTTGTCCAAGGATTGAGTGCAGCCAGCATCTGCAGGATTTACTTTTGAATTGAGTTCCTGTAATATGGATGTCATTGTTCCATGCTTATCGTGGTCACATTTGTCTTCTGATAGCTACCACAATGGTACTTTAATGTAAACATTGGTTTGGAGTATACTATTGAGGAAACTGGATCTGTGCTCTATGTAGGTGGAGGGACATTTGAAATCAAGCCATGCGTTTTCCTTAAGCTTCTTTTGTCTACAGTTCCCATCATGAAGTTTCATCGATATTTCTCCCTTTCTCCAACCTTCTTGCTCTGGCTTTCCCATCCCTCTGTAACTGATTACTACAAACAATCTTGAGTTATTTAACATGAACATGATGTGAAATCATCTCTTGCCATCATATTTTCAGTCTATCTCTATGCCAGTACCATACAGTTTTTATTACTGTTTCTCTGTAGTGTAGCTTGAAGTGAAAGATTTACTAACCTCAGATCATTTTAAACAAGATTTCCCAACTGCATGATTTGGGTAGCTTAAAAATTAATATTCATTGTAGCAGATGGAAAATAAAAATGTGAGGGTAATAAAAATACCATGACTGTTCCAATATGAGCTTTTTACACTCTTCTGATTCTGTTTCTACTCAAAACATCTTTGGGAGGTAGTAAGAGAAAACTTTATCCCCATTTTATAGCTAGTGAAGCTGACATAGAAGATAATCATGACGACCCAGGGGACATCATAGAAGGGAGCATGGAGGTATTTTAAGAACCAAAGGATGGAGATGGAGGGCTGAAAAATGGCCACGTAGATGTGGCATTGGTACCCCAACCCTGAGCACACAGCAGCTATGGGTACCTGCACCCTCCATGGACTCAGCCTCTGTCTTTGTCTTTCCATCATGGGTAGAATAGGCACCCCTGAGGCTCTGGCCCCCACCTTAGGAACTAATGACTGTTAATGGTCATTCCTCTGGTGAGGGGTGGCATTTTCTCTAATGATGTCGCCACTGGTGGTGTAGTTGAAGAAGGAGGGATCAGAGGGAAAAGAAGAGAGTACTAGAGAGTGATGAGGGGCGAATATAATCACATATTATATAAAATCATATATATATATAAAACTGTAAAAAAGAGATGAAAAGGTCTACAGGTAAAACATTCTCTGAGGTAAATATGTGTTGGAGTCTGCTTACCTTAGCAACAAACCTTAATAACTTGGATACAAAGGTATAGTGTATGTGTGTGGGTGGGTGGGTGGGTGTGTAGGGTGCATGTAGGTATATGTGTAGTATGCGTGCATGTGTGTGCATGTGTGTGTGTGTGAGTCTGTGTATGAGTGCATGTGTGTGCATCTGTGTTTCTGTGTATGTGTGTTTCTGTGTGCGTATGTATGTGTATTAAATAAACGGGCTTTCCTCAGAAGAGAAAATGTCCCTAATAATATTCCTAGTACAGTGAGAGGTAAGAGCTCTCCTCTTTTAGAACTGAGAGTCAGGAGCCAGAGGTGTATGCAGTCACTGACCTGATAGAAGAAGTGGAATGTGGGAAAAGTCCAAGCCTCTGCATTTCTTCAGCTCTTAGGAAAGGGGATACATTGGGGTTGACACCCAGTGCAGGGGAATCTGCTTGCTATGGAGTCCTTCCATAGTTACTGGGGCACAGCTGGTCTGGCCTCAGTGGTGAGTTGACAGATTGACCTCATTATTTCCAGTGAGTCTTGCTTTGGGGGACTGCCTCTGACATGAACTCTGGTGTTCCCGATTTGATTACTTCCCCTGGATGGAGAGGCCTAGCAGCACACAGAGGAAGGGGAAGCAGGCTATCTGAATGAGACCTGATAGGCTGTGGCCATATGGTGGGAGAGGAGGCGCCTCTTGTCAGAGGTCTAAGGGAGAGGAATAAGGTGTAAGAGGGAGGAAGGGTAGGAACAGGAAGATACAAGTGAGGGGATAATGTTCAGGAGGTCATCTGAATAAATTATAATAAAAATTAAAAATAAAGTCTTGCTTTGAAATGTGTCACTGTCAGCTCCCTCATTACCAACGTAGAAGGCTGGCATTTGATTCGGTTACTCCAGATTTCAAACACTTCCAAGATCATCAGCCTTTGAATGAAGCTACAGTAATAGGCCTCCCTTCCAACTCCTGGGTTTCCGTTGTTGCTTGTTTGCCCCGTGTTTTTGGAATCCCCTTTGGGCAGAAAAACTCTCCAAAGGCTACGTCAGCAAAAATGGAGGAAGGAGACTTTTCATGAGGCTGTGAAAAAGAAAGTGGGTTTTAATACATCAAGATTGTTTGGAGAAGTAAAAGCTTAACATAGTCCCATTAGATTTAGTTATTAAATATAGTGAATTATTAATCATTCTATTTTGTATTCTAGTTAACATGTAAATTGTATTTACGTAATAAGCACAAATTTACTTATCTGAAGACAAACAACC
Source organism: Acomys minous (assembly GCF_964271855.1). Taxonomy (NCBI): domain Eukaryota; kingdom Metazoa; phylum Chordata; class Mammalia; order Rodentia; family Muridae; genus Acomys; species Acomys minous. The sequence goes on from NC_140495.1 coordinate 98,658,968, forward strand.
CTATCCACATTTCTTAAGACTTGGTTAAACCTAAATGTAAGAAAACTGAAGATTTTGAGGGACTATATTACCACTTTTCCTGTCAATTTAAACATTTTTTTGACAAAATAACTGCAAGCTCTCTTCAGAATAGGTGAAATTATAATTTCTTCCTCCAAAGTGGGAAGATTCCAGGATGTAATTCCTTTATGAAATTTCTCTTTGAAGAACTAACTATGTCAAGGGGTATAAGTCACTGTCTTCATAAGCCCTTTTGCACTTCTGCGTTGGTTTTGATGACCTTAGTTGTTTCTCTCTAAGTGCTGTCTTTGATGGATTCGTGCATTGTCATTATTTGTTAATATGAATGGATCCTTGAATGTCAGAATCAGGATTGCTCTTGAGAGTCATTGGAGTTGTTGTCTCAGTCACACAGCACGGAAGCTTCTGTGTGTATGCAGTGTATGATGGGCTGCACACATGGTAGACTTTGTATATGCCTTCATGTACTTTTGGAGGGAAAAAGGACATTTTACATGTTCTTCCTCTGCCAACGTTTTCGGTTTCCATTGACAAAACATTTCTTGAATCGTTGAAGAACATATCAGAAAATATTTTTAACTCCCTACACCAAGTCCCCCAAAACTGAGATTTTATTTATTATTTAAAACAAACAAACAAACAAACAAACAAACAACAACAAAACCCTCAGTCAGCTTTAAGAGTGAAAACTGAAGTAGATAAAAGTCATGCATGATGCTGTCTATAAGACACAGAGGAGCATGGTTTGCATTATTATTATTGCCCTTTTTTTTTAATGCCAGAAAAGGAGAAAGATGGAGAGCTATGATGTCAGAGAGGAAACTTCTGGAATTGACTGCTTTTATTCCCCACAATCTCTTTTTATCTAAGGAGGACCAGAAGCACATGAGCGTCTCCCTGTCTGGCATACAATTACATAAGGCCCTGTTACATTAAGGGATGTTAGTCTGATGTGTATGCACATGTATCTGTATAACATGTGTGTGTGCTCTTGGGTGTACAGGTGCATGCATGACATGGCAATATGTGTGTAGACAGACCCTGGACTACTTCCTCCTTTCAAACATGGTCTTCTGTTGTTCGTCTCCACTGTGGCAGGTTTGCTGGCCCATGAACTTCCAGGGGCTGTCCTGCCGTCATCTCCATTTCTTTGTGGGAATACTGGGCTTACAGATGTGCGCTACTATGTTCAACTTCACAGAGGTCCTGGGGATAGAAATTTAGGTTCTCAAATGTGTTCAGCAAGCGTTTTACCAACTGAGCCATCCATTAGCCCATTCGGTCGCACGTTAAGGTCCTGTAGATTTCTGAAGGTTCCTAAGGTGCTCAAACTCGCAATAAGAACTAAGTCATGTGAAAGAAAAAATGGGGGGGGGTTGCTTCTCATTTTTAGTAAAGAGCAATTGTTCTGTCTATGTTGAAGTCAAAATTTGGTGCCAGTTATTGGCGTTCACAACATTATTTGGAGGCAGAGTTTGCAGAGGGTGAATGGGCTGGTTTTGGTTCTATTAGAGTCATAGTGAAGCCTGGTGAGGAAGAGCATGAGATTTGATATAAAGTTTGGGCTTGAAGCTTGGATTTATCACCTAACAGGCAGCCGAGACCATATAACTCTCTAGTCGTTAGTGTCATCATCTGTGAAGAGCGTCAGGGTGGAAGGAAGTGGGGACAGAAGAGGGGAGGGAAGAATGAATAAATGGCGGTTATTAAGGAAAGTGGAAGGGCTCAAATAAATGCTGTGGAGTCTGATCAAAATGATATGTACCAGAGAAAATAATGGATTTGTGTTTTTAGACGATCGATGGATAGAAGGTAGAATATGCATGTACAGTATTTAGCAATAGATACCCAAGTATGCAATCCTTAGTACTGGGAGAGCCTAGAAATAATAAAGTCCTAGTCCTGATGAGTACAGCTAGACTGCATAGTTTCCCTTATAAATTCTGCTCGCCAATAAATATTCTTAACTGGCCTTGGAGAAATGGGTAATTCAGGATTGAGGCACAGAGAGTATACACATCTTATAGCAGAGAAGTAAGAGGTCACCTAAAAGTAGTGAGAGGAAGTCAAAGGGACACGAAATCCAACTTAAAGGCTCTCTCAACCCCAGCCAAGTAAGAATACTCTAACTATAAAAATTTAAAAAGCCCAAGCATAGACCAGAAGGGCAGAAGTAAGCTCGTATAAAGCATAAACCTTTTTATGTATCCCCATCTGGCTTTTCACAGAACTGGTAAGATCATGTGTTGGTGAAAGGGTAGTTATCAACAATGCTTGGGAAATTAGATGTCATGCTCCAGGGAAGGGAGCTAGATTCCATCTCAGACAGCTACAAAAATAAACTCAGAGTTGTTAGAAGACAATGTGAGGCCGGAAACTATGAAACTGATAGAAAAAAACCTGTAGAAGTACTTCAGGAAATTGCAATTGGTGACGGCAAAGTCTTTGGTGGAGGAATGAGAAGCCAAAGTGACAGACAAATAAAAGAAGAAATAAATACATGAGATTTTTATCCAACTACCAATATGATCAGCAAAGGAAGCAACCAACAGAGTGAGGAAAAAGAGTTGCAAAATGGAAGAAAGTATTTGATCTCTACACATATAGGACAAAGGATTATATAGCGACTATGTAAGGAATA